>NW_023416295.1:152417411-153649752 GCF_014176215.1 Rousettus aegyptiacus
TTAGCTGCAAATATGGCTAAGCAACCCATCTCTTGGTGGAAATAAGTTTCAACTAAAACTGAAGTCACAAAGTTTCCAAGGGAAAAGAGAGAGAGGACTGTGTGATCAAGGGGAAATCACCTAGCCTCTCTGGGCTTCATATTCCTCATCACTCTAAAAAAAAAAAAAAAAAAGGAAGTAATTCAACCACAGAGGTTTAAAATTCTAAGGTTCTAAGAAATGGAAACCTTGAATGAGGAAATTGGTTTTAAGGAGGCACAATTCCTACTCTATCAAGATTATTTCACTTAAGGGCCTAGCTAAGAAGGAAAAAAAGTTAAGGAAAAATGTTCAACTGGAGACAATTAAGAAGCACAAGGGAACTAAGAAAATAGCAATGAGTCGGGGTGATTTACAAACCACTTTTGTCTACACAGAGTGATCAAACTTTGATGGTCACAACATGCCAGGTAATTTCACAGTAAAATAGTACCATAAGAACTTTATGGTGGGGGCAGCTAAAAGTAGAAGAATGACCAGAATATATTCTCTGAGGCTCATCATGGTACCCCTACTTACCCTCCCCAATATAAACAGTTATCCTACTGGAATGAAAAACAAACACCCAGCTCTGTCCATAGAGTATTTGTCTGTTAAAATGCATGATATAGGAAAGGCAAGGCCAAGCGTGCAATTGCCTGCTTTTGATTCCATATTCAGCACCTCGGCATCCACTGATATAGTTTGAAGTCACTTATCAGACGTGTTGCCCTAAGAGACTCAGGGACTGGCATACAGAATGGCTGAATTAAAGTCTTGAGGAGGCTGCATAGGCAAAGGTTCTGTCTTATCATGGTCACGTTTAAATTAGCTTTGCTTATAATCACACCCCCAATGTTGACAAAACTCTTCCAACTGAACTTTAAAGCCCACTTATCCTGTAACTGTAACAGGTACCTAAACAGACTCTGGAACCATCATTTGCCTGTCTAGCGATTGGTAGCCTTAGTTTTTATCCCCAAGGAACTATCTTTTTTTTTCCTAAGAGAACACACACACAAAACAAATTAGATGTTACAAACTACCACGAGAGGGCAGAGTAGCCCAAAGTTCAAAGAAAGACTTGGCTACCTCTGCCATATGTTTATATTGTCTCGAGTGAGTGAATTCAGAGGAACCAGGTTAATATTGCGAAATTCTACTTTCACGTGCTACCCTTCACTCAGAACTTGAATCCATCAGTCTGGCAACCAAAGCTTTTCATCACGTCCCTCGCTAATCAAGGTTCCTAGAAGGAAGTTCTGCTCCTGACACCTGGTAGCTCTCATAATGCCCTGAACGAAACCTGTCCCTGCCACCTGGGCCTCTTGAATAGCACTCCTGTCTGGAATGCATGCTCCTGCTCCTTCCGCCATCCATCTTTATACCAAGGGGAAGCCCAGTCCCCCCAGCTCCACCTTAGCTGAGAAAACTCCTGTCGAGACTGAATGGACCTCACTGTCTTCTCCAGGCTCTAGATGCCTACAGCCTGGTGGGCTCACTCCCACAGACAGTGGCTTTTATCTTCCTGTTATTCAGTTGTTGGAAGTGCAAGTGTGTGCGTTTATTTTTTTTTTTTCCTACAACTAAGCTGAAAATTCACAAAGGGCAGGGATTGTGGCTTCAATATCTTTTGTAGTAATTTGTGTAAATATTTAAATAACTCATGAATGAATGAATGAACAAAAGACTATTATTACTCACGTTGGCGATGGTGGAAACAAATAACATAATGACAGTGGCAATGTGGACCACAAAGATGCCAGCCAGTAATACCAACATCTTGGCTTTTTGATGACTTGCGAGTACAGAGAGTCCTGAGAAGAAAGAAGAAAACAAATGGGAAAGAAAAGGTTACTGTCAGATTTAATAAAGTAATTCAGCTTTCCCACACATGTGAAGTACCTGCTAAAATCAGGAGGAGATGCAATAAAAACCATCATGATTTCGTCATAAATTCCTGAAAACAGCCCGGTTCCCTAAATGCCTATTTGTCTATTTATATGTATACCTAAATATAAACACCATTCTGCATCTCAGGTATTTATATACTCTTAATTCAACCTGTTTCAAAAAAAAAAAAAAAACATTTTATAACCTTTAATATTTTACTTTGTTCGTGTTTTAGAGGCCAAAAGTAGGACTTGGACTTTGAAAAGGCCTTTGACAACTACAATTTTCAGTGAAACAATGTCATATAAATTTCCATTTTCCACTAGGAATTTACTGTTTCCACTGGGAACGTATCCCTGCCTCTGTCAAACTGCTTACCCAGCAATTGTAATAGAAACGGATCTCTTCCTCAATGCCCACAGACAGGATAGGCTACTAATTTGATCCCGGGTGAGATATAAAATGTGAGAGTCACCACTTCTATTATTATAATGCTCTTTGGTATTCAATAATTATAACAACCTAATTACAGTTTAATGGTCTGATCACCTACGTGTTGACTATTTCAGACTCATTACTGCACCTGAGCCTTTGGGCTGCGTGTCCCCATGGTAGAAACTGTGCTATTGGTTTGGGCTCAGGCATAGAGTTATTTCCTATGACTCAATATGACAGTTCTGGGAGCTTTGGAAGTATGCAGCTTGAGATACCACCAAATGTGCCTTCTACTTTTACATGACATTTATACAAATTCCAATCTTTCAATACTCAATACAGAAGACAAGCAAATGCATAAATCACATGGTGGGAGAACTGGAAACGAAAATAAATTAAGAATGTACATGGATAAACAAAAGCTTTCAGCCATAATCTCAGCAGTGTAGAAAAAAAGAGCCTATTGATCATAAAACCCAGAAAATAAAGGAAGTGTGAAGGACGCACATGGGAGGCTATTGTGATTTATGTCAGCTGCAGGAGTGTTTTGTCATGCTCAAGACAGTTAAGATGCAATGCGGACTCCTAGGGACTTCAAAGCAAAGGGCTCCAGCTGATTCACACTCTAGGCAGGCTGGACTTGTGGGCATCTCCACCTAGGGAGGAGATAGCTGTGCACATCCTGCAATTGTCCCACATCTCTCTCTCACTCCACCTAATTTAATTGAAGCTTTGAGTATTCTTGAGCCACTTTCCTATTATACCAGGTATTTATTGGAGAGCACTAATACTATCATTCCAACACTTCAGGTGTCTTTTATCTCTGCTCAGAAAGCACTAGAGTGCCTTGCTCTTTCTTCCCAGGCCAGGAATGAGAGGCACACACTGGCTTCCATGTTCAGCCAGACCCCATTCTTCCCAATCCAAGCACTTTCCTCCAACCCAGGCCATTTCCACTGGAATTTGTCCAATTTGACTGTGAGTGACAAAAATGAAGTTGATCTTGATGCCTCAGGGGAGGGTTTGGAGCTTTCATGTCTCCTCTGAATAACTCACCCCACACATTCAAATTCATTTTTGCTTTTCTTGACTTCTTGCACCCCTCCACAATTTTCTGCTTGACTTTAATGCACAGCGGAAAAAGATTTCGGAATTACACAGAGGCTGAGTTAGAATCACATAAAGTTATTTGACTTTTCTGTCTCAGTTGCCTCCTATATGAAGTAAGAGGTTGCAATGCCAATTTTACAGGAACAATGGGGGTCAAACTGGATCATAGATGTAAAACTCCTTGCTTGGATTACAATCATTAGTATTACTATTATTATCATACGAAACAATGTAGCTGTTGCCAACCCAACCCAGGCAGTTAGTCACCAGGCCACCTCATGCTAAGTGCAAGTAATAGGATATCTGTCACCTAGTTCGTGACGCTATCTGTATAAATCTATTTTGGTCCTCTTAGAAATTGCCATTATGCCTAATCCTTGCCTCTTGAGCGGGGAGACCACTACAAACACACCCTCGGGAATGAGGGAGAAAGTTCATTCTTCTCAGCCATGTGCTGACACCCTCCCAACATTCTCGGGATTCACATCATCCATCACTCAGCCCTGGCCTCACTGCTCATGGGGAAAAGAATAGGCTGACTACAGAGAATTAAAATATTATATAACGAGTCTCATGTTTAATCCTCCTTGGGCTCTATAAATGACTTTTTCTTCCTTTTGTTTTTAATTTACGAACGTCCTCCCCCTAATAGTGGCTGAGGGGCCAAGAACAGAATATAATACGCCAGCCAAGTGAGGCCTCCGAGATGAGGCCGAGGAAACGCAAGTTCCCTCCCTTACGTGGCATGGGGGATTCAGCGGCCTTTCCATCTCCTTGGTCAAACTGACTCCTTTTCGCGTCTGCCCACACTCTCCGTTTTTGATGACTTAAACATTGTTTCACTCCAAATACCTTCCTCGCACTGCACCCCCACCTTGGCCCATCCACCACACTCCCGGAGCACAAGTCCTTCCTGGCCTGTGGCTCTCCCTTCTGAGCTAAACCACAGTTCCACCTGACCACTGTCCCCTGCCAGGGACAGACAGGAGGAGTGGGTGGGGGGATCAAGCAAAGAAACGCCTCGAAATCTTTCACCTTAGATGTCTGCAACTGTGCCACAGCTATTCATCAAGGAAAGGAACACAATGCCTTGTATTAGCAAACGTTCTTAGTGCATAGAACACACAGTTATCTTCGCTCTGGCTGCTGTATCCAGCCAGAAGGGGCTGTCTAGCTGGAGCTATCACATTATACCTAGAACTTCTCCATCTTTTCATTGCCCTACATTTGTCAAGTTTTTTAGCGTCGTCCATTGTCAGCTTGGAGGGGTTCCCATTATTTTCAGTGGCGCTCCCCAATACATTCAGAAACAGAATGAACTATATTCTTAAATTTCTGGCCTGGATCATCCCTAGTTACCCAGTCACAATACTAAAGGACCCTCCCACCACCCTCAGCAGAGAACCCCTCAGCCTGAGGAAGGAAGGGGCGCGAGAAGATGATCCTCGTGACCTTTATGGACAATCAGGAGTGACACCTGACGGGTGAATCTCTGGGCATCTCCCAAACAGCAGAGCAGATGGGTTTAAATAACGGAAGACCCCTTGCTCTTAGGACTGCCACCCTCGCATCATTTGCAGTGTAGCTTGCAGGGAGTCTCATTTCCACGTCCTGGTGTGTACCTTGCTTCATAAAAAAAAATCATTGAAAAGACACCATTTCTGAGCATTTGTATCATTGTCCGCATTGCCTGCTATAACTCTCTCTCCTGGCAGTACGTTTTACTAACACAAGAACTGGCTTCTCCTCCACACCTTTCTAAAATCTGTGGATGTCAGTCTCCGATGAAAAGCATACTCCTAGTCATAGCTGCACAGCTCAAACCAGGGAGCAGGGGCTAACGGCATGGCCGTTCTGCCTCTCTCAGCATCTGCTGCACTGAACAGTCCCAAAGTTTGTCAGTTGGTGACTGGAAACTCCCATACAATAGCATTACTTGTGGTGCTCAGACCCAGGCCACCGGAGCGAGTCAACTCCTTAAAGAACATCCACTGACTGAATTATGTGGGGTGCCAGGAACATATTTCTCCACCCACCACTGTAATCAGAACGGAATCTCCTCCTTTACCTTCACCGACCCAACGTGCCTGGAACAGGGGTGGTCAGGACTCCATGGGACTGAGTGGGAAACTGAGAAACGCATAGGAGGTATGAATGTTGAAACTCTATAGAGAAAAGTGCCTGTTAAGAAAAATGCATGTAGGAGACTTACAGCCGCACATAGGTTCTCTGTCATCCCTTCCCTGTTCTTCTTTCTGCCCTAACGCACAGGTCGGCCAGTTCCCTTTCCAGCGCCGCCATTTTTTGTTTCTGACCGCGCTTCTCCTTTCCTTCTTGCAATGCCCAGACCACATTAGGGCAGCAGTCTCTTTATGCTCCTGTCCCTGATGCAAGCCTCACGGCCACTGGCCATTCTAGATCTGGATTAAGTTCTTTGCTAATAGAAAATTTATTACAGTCAGTGGAAGTGACCCTGAGGATCACAATTGCTGGCGATTGGAGCCATAAATGACTACCTACTGCGGGCAAGGGGGATAACTGTCCTCTTTAGTTGTCTCCACCTAGTGAAATTTTTATTGGTTTCTTGCTTTCCCCCCTCCCACTCTCCACCACCTCTCCCCGCCCCCCACCTCAAAAATGAAAGAACCAAAGGAACATAGCTCTGAGACTGGCTTGCATTGCCTCTTAGCCTTCGTTCAGATAGCTTAACACATTTAATATCCTCTGGCCATGAAAAATTAACCAGGCCCCTGTGGACACCTTTTCTTTTCTAATGAGCAACTGGTACTTCAGAGACTCGGAATAATTGATTTCTAAAGGAACAGTAGGGGAGTTTAGATGTTAGTAATTTGGCTCTGCGGTTGCTAAGTTAGGGGTCAGATAACTTCTTCCTGCCGAGTTGTCTGTGAGTGTATAGCACTGCCATGAGAGTCTGGGAGAAGCAGTTCTTTAAGGCACAGTAATTGAAAGCAATGCAATAAAATAGAGCAACCCAAAACCTACTTCTCCAGCAAAGGAAGTGGTAGAAATCCTGGGTTTGAGTCACTGAAGAATTAGCCTGAGCCTGGGGAATACAACATAATCAGAAATGAGGGCTGAGAGGCTGTGTGAGCATCAGAAGAGTCCCACAGAGCTCAAATGTCCATGATTCATTTGAGAGTGGGAGAGATTCTCCCAGACAAAGGCAAAGTGGAGACATCCTCTACCAGATGGCGCAAGAGAGCTTTCTGGAATGCTGCGTGTGGCTCTGGCTGACTGAAGAAGGCAGTTTAGTCATTTCCCTGGCAGCCTAAGTTAGCCCAGGCTTTTCTGGGGGGGAAGAGAGCAATAACAGCCAGATGCCAAGTTCCCTGTTTCTCCTTCCTCTCATCTCAGTTTGATTGCCCAAAACATCACAGTCAAACCATGAGTTCTTCCTTCATTATTTATCTCTCGTCCATTCTTACTTTCCATTGTCCTTGTGCAGCCAGTTCAGATTCTTGCCTGGATCATAAGCATCAGCCTCTCCTGCGATCCTCTCCCCGAACTTCTCTAATATAATCTCCACAGTGCCAGTGGGTTATCCAAGCATGTCACCCGTCTGCTCAAAATCCTCCAACCATCCCACCACCAAGAAAGAGATTCCAAACACTGCAGGTATGCTGGCCCTGGAAATCTTAGAAATTTGAGAATCCAAGGAATTTGATTTCAAAAGGAAAAAAAAAAAAAAAAGCCCCGACTTTGTGGCCTTCTTTTAGGAACTACCTATCAAATTCTTTTCAAGAAGCTCAAATCCTGCCTTCACTAGGAAGCCTTCCCAGATACGGAGTTCAGAAGTACTCATTTCCCCCTGTTACACTACAGCCCTTCCAGACTCCCTTTATTAAAAGCCCCAGTGGCAGCCTGACTGGCAACAGTTATTTACAGAAATGTTCAGCTCCTACATCCTGAAGACGCTAAGGTCCTAAAGGAAGAAGAGTCTTGTCTATGATAGGTACCAAATAAAAACCTGTTTAGTGAGCAAATAAATGGATTAAGGAAAACAATATCTTCTTCTTGGTAGAAGAATAATCAACATCTAAGTGACTGAAGTCTTCATGATAAACAGAACTCTGAAGGGGAAATGTTTTCCTTTTTTTACATACATGAACTTTAGTCCTTTACTATCCTTAGCCATTATTTATATAGTACTATAACTATGTACTGAGCATCTAGTTACAGGCAAACTCTTTGTTATATATTTCCATATAAATATCTATGCAAACAAGTGAATATTTCCTGAGTACCTTCCACATTTGAATATACAAGGTTATATACACCCCTTGTTTGCTGCCTTTTTTCCAGAGGAAATAAGTGAATGCAAAGATAATATCTTAAATTTCTAAACACCATTTTGTCCATAGATTTAACTTTTCTATCTATCTCTTTAAGTTATAGAATCTCTGGACTAAAGTGAGGCGGGGCTTAAAGTTTCTCCCCAGTACATGAAAGTTATCTGCAAATCTACACCAAGAAACTATCTAAACCATGCCTTAAACTCTTCTGGTCACAGGGAGCTCAGTACCTACCAATACCCACGCGCCTCACCCTACCCCCAATAGGAAGGTCCTTCTGACAGTGCATTAGAGTCTGCTTTAGTCAACAATTATCCCTGATCTTAGTCCTGCCCTTTGTCTCATGCTTCCTCTTCACCCTTTTCTAAAATGGTTACCTTTGCAGCAGAACTTCCAGGTTATCAGACAGCCAGAGGACAACAACTTAGATCCTAAAATCTCAATCATGTTAGAACACAGTCCTGACATTACTTGACTGCTAGACACTACTTTGTCTTTTCACCGATGTTTTTTTTCTGACAGTGACATCGCACTCTCTTTCTGGATAATTGCAAACTTTGAAGAAACTGTTCTCGCACCATCTGACCAAAGACACGCTGCTTCCCCCAAGGCACGAGAAAAGATGAAAGGCCAAGCTGCTCCTGGTCATATGACTGCCATGAGTCAGCCCACGTCTCCGTGCCATCTTCCTCCACATGACATCTAAAACTTTGGCCGCCGCGTCTTCCTAAGGGCACTATGTGGGGTGGGGGCATGAACGTCTTTCTGTCCCCCACACGTCAAGATCATTTTGCTTTTGGTGGTTTGTTTTTGATGTTTCTTCCCCACTGAGGATCGTTTGGGTTGGCGAAGTGGATGTCCACTTAACACAAAAGCAGAAAAGGAAATACTCTCTTTCGTGAGCAGACGTAGAGGATGTACCCAGAGGAGGAAAGGGCTGGAATTAAAGGCTAGCCGAGTAGATGAGCTTTTCTGGCCTTTGTTATTGTTGTTTTTATCGACTGTACTTTCCATTCTAAATATTGTTTTCACGTAGGGGCAGGAGAGGGGGATGTTATTTCTCTGTGGGAAACGTGGAGAAAAAAGATCCTAAAGAACCATTTCCTCCTGCCTCAGGATGTTTGGTGTGGGACACAAGAGCTTCAGGTTGTACTTCACTATAGACACACCATACCTTTACGTAAAACGAGAGGCTTGGGCCAGCAAAATGAGCTTTAAGCTTCTCTGGCAGAGCCTGAGGACCGAGAACTACACTAAAAGAAATAACATAAATCTTGTTTTTGCAAATGCTCCCAAGTAGAACAACATCCCTCTCTTCTTTCCCCTTGTCCTTAGTCGTTTCCGGGGTGGGGGCGGATCTGGACCACATCTGCAAAGGCCGAGGCCAGGCCTGGCCTGAGGAGCTGGGCCCAGCCAACACCCCCAGACCGCAGCTGGTCAGGCCATCGGGCGAGGTCTCCTGGGCGAGGTCGGAAGCTTCAGTGTCTTCTGCTTCTGACAACAGAGGAGTGTTCTGGCAGCCAGAATGTCTTCAAGGGAGAGGTTGCCAAGATAATAACTAGGGTTTGGGAAGAAAATCAAGGTGTGGCCGGGCCCCAGAGGCACTTGGGTGGGTCCTACAAGAGATGGCGGCAACATGCTTCAACCAGCAAAGCTGCAGCCTTGAGGGGTATCAAGCGCTGGGAAGGACGCCACGTAGCCAGAGGCACCCAGAGAGTGTCGGGTGGGCTGCGGGCTTGGTTTCTCTTGCTAAGGTCTGCTGGTTGTTTAGAAGTTCGGAGGCATTTAGGCTATTCAGTCCAGTCCCTTGACAAAGGAGGAAATACACATCCCCATAGGGAAAGCAGAATCGGAACAGAAGCCCATCAACTCCTAGGCCTTTTCCGCCCCGGTGTGATTTTCTCTCACCCATATTTGTTTAGGGTTCAGTAGAAGTTCTAGAACTATCCTTTACTCTCTTCCTCCAGCAACCTCCTAGTTAAGCAGAGGGTCAACACAGCCCTTCAAAACAGTGCCATTGGCAAAAACAAAGGATCTTTCAAGGACCACCGCTTTTTCCTGCCTGGCCACCAAGGGCCCAAATTGATCTACGCACTCCAAACTCCGAGACAAGCTTCAGTCATTCCATCCTGGCCCCCAACCGAAGCACAAAGCAAAGGAGGTTCCAGGCTTCAGGTTCAGAGCCCTTTCTCTGAGCTAAGTGTGAATCCTCGCTTGCTCAACTCCCTTTTTCCAGATAGTAAGCCTCTTTCCAAGTCTCTGTGGCTCCAGGCCCCTGAGAAGGGGCCTCTGATAATTTGAAAGAAAAAAACCCCAAATGTCAAGGACCTTATTTTTCTCTCAGCTCTGATCTGATCCTTCTGAAAAGACGAGAAAGAGCGAGGAAATTACTGCTCTGTTGGCACAAATGTTTGATGGAAATGCAAATGATTCCAAGGACATATTGACTAACATTTGCGCCTGAACAACAAAGCATTCTTCACAGGGCAAAAAAAAAAAAAAAAAAAAAAAAGAACACGGGGCCCTATAAGGACTGTCGTGAAACACCACTGAGGGTACATGGTCCCCCAAACAAGAAGGGAGGGAGTTTGGCATGGAAATATCCTCGCACTGCTGTCTTGCTCTTTCACTCCTCCCTACCTCTCTCCTTCCACTTCATTCTTTCTCCTTTTCCTAGGTCTTTCCACTTGCAACTTCTCAGCCCCAACACACAGGCTTAAAGGAACATGGACAGCGGCGGACCTACTTGCTCCCTCCCCCACCATTTCCTCCTAGCACCTTCCCTTTCCTCCTTTCAATTTGTTCCTAATTCACTTTCATCCACACCTTTACGGCCACACCTTCATGTGACAGGCTTTCCCTCCTTGAGAAGAGGGTGGAGCGCCTTTCCGCCTTTCTGAGGACAGGCTCAGTTTCTCTCTGAGCCTGGTTGGGTTCCTCATGAATCCCTTGCTGTTGTCTGCCACGATTCATCTGAGCTGGCATTTTCGTTTGTTTCTTTCATTAATCAAACCCCTTCCTTTTCTTCCTAGAGTTGGGTGAATGCTCTAGGCTATCTGATGATAAAGCCCAGGAACAGGATGAGTACAGAATCTCCAAGTGGATGAGGCAGAGGAAGCTGCCTGGGTCTTCAATCTTCTACAAATGTCTGTTCTAAAGCAACACGTTGCCTCTTGCCCTGTTTCAATTTTCTATGCATTTCTATGGATTAAACTAGCTGTTAGCATGAGCCAAGGGATTTCTTTAAATTGGAATGGCAGTATTTGAGAACAATAGAATTTCAGAGCCAAGAGGGGCCTTGGAAGCCATCGAGTTCAGTTCCCTTGATTAAAAAGACAAGCAGCCTCGCCATGGTCACCTGGTGGAGTAGCAGCAAGACCACAGCCCCTCTGCCTTGCCGTTCAGTCACCTGGCATCTACCCTAGGGTTCTTGCCACCAGTTTCAACTTAGGCCTAATTCTTGATTTTAATTACCCCATTTGAAAAGAGAATTCATGAAACAGGCTCAAGAAATAAAAAAAACACCACATTCACATAAGGCTATAGGCACCAGTAATAGAGGAGTCTGTTTCAGTTCAGAAAAATGCCATTTCCACACCAGGAAAAAAAATATTGACCCAAATATTTTGCTAAAAAGAAGGAGAGAGAAACAGCGATCTCCTATCCAAGAAACTGTCATTTTATCCTAAAGGTTTGTCACTGTGCTTCTTCTCAGTGGATCTTCCAATTAAATTGAGAGAAATGATTTTACCCAGTCCGAGCAGCAGGGACTGAAATGTTACGAAGAGCGGTCTCGAGACATGTGTCTTTGCAGGTGGGTTACTGGGAATTCAAGTAAACTCCTAAGCAGAACCATATTTGGGCTCCCTTGGTTACTGGATAGAAATCCAAGTCATCTGGACGGAACTGGGAAGAATACTGAAAACGGGAAGTTGACGTCAGAAATTCCAGCTCAGTGTTGCTTAAGGGTGATGTGCTCTCCCCGAGAGACTGACACCCAGAATGCAGCAGGTAGACCCAGGCTACCCTGGCTTGGCAGCCTGTTCCTCCAGTTACCATGGCAGGGGGGTAACAGTGTAAAGGTGTGGGCTACAGGAACTATAGACCAAGTTCAGGGACAACTCTCCCAAGGCCAAGTTAGAAGCCTCCGTACCTAGTATTAGGTCGATTTAACCAGGATCTCGGGGGTAGCGACTGGGTGTGCCCCTCTAAGTACATATATCCAAGAGTCTCAAATGCTCCTGAGCTTTTGTGTTAGGCATCCATATGTATATATGTTGTAAATTAAAGAAGGAAACACACCACGTATTTAGAAAATGAAATTCCTCAAAATCAAATCATGTGGGTATGGCTGACTATGTATATAGTTTCAAAGTTTCAAAAATGCTCTTAGGCAATAATAATAATTATACAGATCCATCAAGTTTTATCCAAAATATTAAGTAGAGTTAAATGTTTAGAAGATAAGGAGCATTGGGTGGCGCAGCAACAACAAAAAACAGAATCAATATTTTCTGGGTCGCTTCAGGACTACAGAACTAGGAACAAAGAATAGAAGTTATAGAGAAACCAATTTTGCTGGATTTAAGATATCAATAATTAGAGCTGTCCAACGAAGGAGGATGGAGGAAACCAAATAGTTTCCACACTGCCGCCGCTTTTCTAGGGTATTGATTTTAAGCTGTTTATTACGAAACAAAAGACTCAGAAAGAACATTTGACCCTCCCCCTTGCCCTGCTCCAGAGATTCAGACAGAATAACCTACTGCAGGAGTGAGATCTTGGGAAGTTCGCCTTAGCCTCGTTTGAATTAAATATCGTAAATAAAAGGACGGGCCTGTTAGCCAGATACCCACTGTGTCCCACTGCTTGTGAGTCACCCAGCAAGAATTTTCCTGCCATGTATGTTGTCTTCCTCAACTCTCGCCCATTCTCACTTCTGAAATCTCATACCCCATACTCCTCCTTGTCTCCTCCATCCAAAATGTCTTATATGCCCAATGTTGTCTGTCTTTGGAATTTTTTATGCTTCTGTGAATTTCCCATGTGCAGGTATTAAACATCTGATTTTTCTCCTGTTAATCTGTCTCTGTCGATTTGATTATTACCGCGGCTAGAACGTAGAAGGCGGGAGGAAAAGTATTAGTCGTTTTTAGCCCCTACAAGGATGAGCCGAGGTACTGAGCCCCCACCTCCTGGAAATGTTAAGGAAATGTAAAATGACCATCCTCCCAGTGTAAAAATAAGATTTCTGTACTTGGTAGGAATATGACAGAGCGGATCTTCAAAATCTTTTCTAAACTAAGAATCCAACGAACAAAATCAAAGATGGAATACAACTGAATTTGCGGTGCCCTTTTCTGTGGCTATTTTTCGGATGTATTTCCCAGCAGGCTCTGAGATGTCTGTAGACAAGCCGTTTTGCTTTTCCTATAAGCCTTCCGGGTCTCTGACTCCTCACTCTCCATTGATCTCAACAGGTCCTGTATGAATCAAAACCACCCAGCCGGCCGGACCAAGCCAAGAGGGTCTGCATCCACAGGGTGGTCTTGATGGCATCCAATCACTAGCCTTCTCTGGGAACGCTGGGAACTGGTTGTGCCCACAGGGGTCTCCTGAGGGAACCAGGAAGAGCTGAGAAAGCTGTAGCAAGTTTTTTTCCGCAGTCTGTAGAAGGATATCCTTCCTTCCTCAGAAGTCTGCCCTGTGCTTCTGGGAGGTAGCCAGCATCTGGTCTAGGATGCGACCTGCTCTGGGTTGGTCCTTGATGGCCTTCTGCCAGCTCCCAAGACAGTTTCGTGCCCTTCGACAATGTACAGTCTGGGGATCCTCTGACCAGGACTCGAGACCGGATGTCCTGCTGCCCTCCAGACAGCACTCCACCCCCGCCCCACTCTTCAGAGTCTGGGGTGGAATTCGATCCTCCTCTGAGGGTAGGAGGCAGCAAGGGGAGAAAATATAACCCTTGTATTTCAGTACTGTCAAAGACTTACAGCTGCAACCTAAAAAAACTGCCACAGCTAAGGTACTCTTTGACTACTTGGAGGTACAGGGGAAGGCAGGAATCCGAACAGCATTTTTTAAATGGCCCTCAAAGTCCAGGAAAAGTACATTACACTGTAGTTTATAAAACTACATGCTACACAAATAATACAATTCATGATGGTTTACACCCCTGGAATTATCGGTGTTTTCTATTTGCGGACTGGCTAAATATTGCTTATTAGTTTTAACCTGCACAGAACTAGATTTGTACTAGCTTCACGGAATACCATTACCACCAACTTGGTAATGGCTTTCCTAATCCACATGCGTGTGATCTGGAAATAGTAAACGTTTTAAGCAAATGTGGGAGTCGTTCCCTGCATCTTGAGAAGTTGCCCTTGCCTTTACTCAATCATCTCCCTGAGGGCAGTTTTACTAGGCCAGTTGCCTGTACAATGCACACAGGCTGATTATGTTTAAATCTCTTCCAACAGACTACATTTCTAAAGGAAAAGTCTAATTTTATCAGACAAGCTGAATCTTGTCATTTTCTTCATCTTGTTTATGTGTGCGTGTGTGTGGTGGTGGGGGGAGGAATCCACCAGTATCTATGTTGAAATAGGCCACACCTCAACCAAAATGCTAACCTAAAAAAAAAAAAAAAAAAAGGCAAACAGAAATCACCCTTCTTCCTTTCTCCAGACCCACTTCATAATTAGCAGGAATGTTTGCATTTGTACCACCGATTTAGAAAAGAGTGAGAAGATAAAAGTTCCAAAACAATCACTGCCTTTCATGCAGAAAAATTCCATATCCACCTAAAAAAAAAAATGTATCATTTCTGATACATCAACTCTTCACTCAGAAAAAAAAACATCTGGAGTGGAAGCACAAAACCATTCAATGTTTTTGTTCCAGGACCAGATGAAATTCCCCTGCCCCACTCTCTCCCCAACACCCAGGTTCCCTCCTGACTCTCCTGTTCTGCACATCTGGCCTAGGAGAGAAGGAGCGCTGGAATCCACATCAGCCTCCTGGTTCCATCAAACGAACCCCTCCCAAGTCTTATTTGAAACACCAGTTGCTTCCCTCTCTTTCTCTCTCTCCCCTCCTTTCTCCCTCCCTCCCTAACTCTAACGGTTTCCTTTCAAGAAAACCCACCCCCCTCCTCCCATCCTGTGGGGAGAAAAAACACTTTTAAACAGAAGCGAATGAACAAACGAAAGGGCAGTAGTAAAAGCAGCAGCAAAAAATAAACTGAAAAGCAGACATCGATCCACTGTCAGCCAAAAAAAAAAAAAAGTCCAGCAAACAACTAAGCAGCAGAGAAAGAATTCAAGTCTTGAAGCAATTTGAATCAAAATGGAGGAATGGGAAACATCTGTCTGGCAAAGAGCAGTATGTCATGGCAAAGTTATGCAGCGCTTCCTCCGTGAAGAATATCCTATCCAGGTGTGTTCCAAAGTCCTCGCTCCCTTCACATCTTCAGAGCAAGAACCCAGTTGCTGCAAGACGTAATTGCAGCCTGGTACTGCTGATTTCCTCGACAGCCCCCCTCCCCACCGTCAAAATATACTTTTCTAAACCTTATGGGAAAAGTTGTCTCCGTATCTACTTTTCACCAGACGTGTCGAGGATTCGACTCAAGGAATCAAAGAAAAATAGCAAAGGAAAAAAGAAAAAGAAAAACTTAGATGAAGTAGAAGAAAAGACAGCAGTGGAAAGGAAAGGGAAAACGCTCATTTTCTCCGCAGCGTTGGGAGCTCTTACCTGAGGGTCCCAGCGACTGAGTGGCAGGAGCTGGCAGCTGCCTGGTCAGTCCGCTCTTCTGGAGGTCTGTGACCGCAGTGAGGGGAGGGACCTGCCTCCCGAGGTTATAAGTTTCCTGCGCTGGTGTGCTGGGGTGTGTGATGGGCGGTTTCTTTTCACTGTGTTTTAAAGGAGTTTCTATGAATCAGTCTGCCTTAAAAAAAAAAAAAAAAAGATTTGTTGGTAAGCTACGCCCTGCTAAGTTGGCAGTCAGTCAAGAGGCTGGGAGTGAGCCATCAATTCAAAGAAGCCTGTTTAGGCTCCTTCTGACTCAGACACACAGACCACAGTGGAAAAAGGAGTGACATTGCTTCAAATGAGTAATATGAGTCACACAAATAGATCTGTTTACCGAAGCCCATTCCTCCTTACCAAAAAGGAGACCTGGTTACCATGGGGATACGTCAAAATAGGAGTTATCTTCCCAAACTTTGATCTGAGGAGGAGGAAAAGAGACAGCGTCCTGCCCATTGAAATCCTATCTAATCCTCAAAGGAGATTCCCATTCTTCCTCCCCCATCAAACACATCGGGCTGCCGCTCAGGTCAGGAATGATCAGATTTATTTCTTATTTACTTCCCTGCCTGACCTGGTGCACTATCCTGTGGGTGGATGTAAGGTGAGGCCCTGGAAGCAGAAGGGGGCATGCCAAGAGCCCTCATAACCCTGCCTCTGAAGGATGGAGCACCAGTTGGAGAGCAGACCGGTTTTTCATCGTGATCTGTGAGTGCCCATGTGGACTCCACATATTCGGGACGAGGTCCTCTGGCTAAGAACTTTGCTCTCTAATCTCCATGCACTAATCATGTGGACCTTGCTCTACAATTGACTTTCTTGTGCTGGGCCCAGAGAATGATCTTCACAGCCTCCCTACACCAGTCCTCTCTCACTCAGCACTGGAGCCGGGAGGGGCCCTCCAAGAGTCATCTAAGGCGTTCCACTGCAGAGGAAAGCCCAGATGCCCAAGTTCAAGCCCAGGTCTCCACTTACCATCCATGTGACTGTGGGCAAATCAGCCTCTCCACTCCTCAGTTTTCTTGTGCATAAAATGGGAGTAGAAGGTGCCTATCCCATAGAGTTGTGGTGAGAAATACACGTAGAGAGCTTATAACAATGCTTGGCACGTAGTAGCACTCATGGAGTGTTAACTATAATGATTATTTTATTGAAGAAGAAACTCAGGCCCAGAGAGGTAAAGTGGCTGTTCCAAAGAGATGCAGTAATTAGCAGTAGTAGCTTGACTCCGAGTTTGCTACATACAAGCATCATCTGTATTTCTGTTATTCTCTGCTCCGTCATGATAACCTATTACAATTCAAATTATTCTTATGTACTTATTTATTTAGTCATTCAATCAACCCTTCTACAGGTCACCACACACTAGGCACTGTCAGAGCAATTCGGTTGCAGATGCGAGCAAGGTCACTGTGCTCTTGAAGCTTAGATGCCATTAAAATAGAGAACAGACTGGCGGCCGTTAACCAAAATATTGATAAAATTTGGTGGTAAAATTATAGATGAATTTTAGTTTCCTCTGGGTCACAATTCTATATTTTCTAAATCTTCTGAAATGAACCTGGATAACATTGGTTTTTAGGGAAAAAAAATTTTTAATGGAAAGGAGAGAAAATTTTCTGAAGTAGGTGATAGGAAAAATGCCACACACACACACACACACACACACACACACACACACAGACTGATTTGATGCTGCATCTTCCCAAGTCCAAAAACTGAATTCTGACCTGTAAGGATGGGACAGTGTAGATTTTTCATTAAAAACTGATGATATGACAGCAAATTGCATCAGTTTCTCATACCTTTCCTCACCTCACTGGTTTGACAATAAAAATGCCTGTTTGAGAGGAGCCGCTCCCAGCAGTGGGTTTTGTCTCCGTAATCTCCGAGCACAGTAACCCTTTGGGGGCAAAGGATGGTGAGGCCCAGGAGCCATTAGCAGTTATAAGGGTGGGATGATGCACATTCTCTCTGAGCAACAGTCTGCCATTCTCCTTGGCCTTCTCCAGCCTTTCAGTTAGCCTTTTCTCCCCAAGGCCTTCTGCCAGTTTCAAACTCTCTCTTCCCCTAATAGCATGTAAGACAGGGCTGGGCTCCAGAGGTAGAGTCCTGGGATGCTGAGAGCATCTGGTCCGGTGACATTTTTTTAAAGAGAAATCTGGGGCCAGGGAACCTTGGAGGGGAGGCATTCACCTCCTGTACCCCTCTCAGGGTTAACAAAGAAAAGAAGCACAGACTATTTCTTAAGGTACTTGAATAGGGGAGTATTTGAGCCTTCTCAGTTCTCACACTGGGTTTGAAAGAAAGAGGGAATGGATTGAGGGAGGCATTCTAAAAATGGGACTCAGAAAACAGGAGTTCTAGTTTTCCTCTCCCCCTGTCTGGCATAGGATAAATAAGTGGTCTGCTCTCCTGTATTTCAACCTTTAAAATGAGTAGATATCATAGCCTTCCAAATGGACTTAACAAATTTCACTTTCTTAGGTGTTTTGGAGATGTTCAGGGTTTAGAGAAAAAGTGTGAAATCCTGTGAGCTCTTAACACACACACGCGCGCGCGCGCGCACACACACACACACACACACGTGCGCGCGCGCGCACATGCACACACACACACACACACACAGTGATACCATCTAAAGCTCAGTTGTGTAAATATTTGAAAAAAAAAAAATGCCAGTCCAGGATTTCTAAAGGCTCATAATTAACCCTTGAAATGTCACCATGCTCATTTTATAAAACAAAGTCATCAAGTCTGGGAAGGAAACTAGATCTGTTCTGGCTGAAGCTCCAGTTCATTTTGCTTTTTAATCTGGAAGGGATTAAAATGTTGAATAAACTTGTTTCTTTCCATGGCCATGAGCTGTGGAAAGAAGTCTGCAGAGAGCAAAGGGTTCGGAGGTCTAAAACCACATGAGGCTGGAGAGTGTGGCTCTCTGGAGTCTATGACCTTTTCAAGCAATTTGGAGCCATCTGCCGCTCTGCTCTGGGCTCCCCACTTCCCTCATTTAGAAGGCAGAGTAGATACGCTCACTTCCCATAGGAGTAAAGAACTGAGCCAAGTTTCCTTTGACCCCAATAAAGTCATATATTCCTGGGAACGAATGTCCCCTCTTGTTCAGAGCCATGGTCACCCTCAGGCATGAAAATATCTTCTCCTCCTGCAGCATAAGAATCAACTTCTGGCGTGATGCTGCCTGGGGCATATTTTCAAGTTTGAACTGGTGTAAACAATTTTAACAAATGTGTGAATCAAGGGCTTTTAATGACTGAATATAAAGGGAAGCCTCCTCAGGTAGGTCTGGCCATCTATGGCCCCCAGAAAAGAAAACTAATAATAGCTTGAACTTGTTTGGGCTCAAAGTCGGTTACCAAAAGGAATCTCAACATGTTCCCCAAAGCTATGCAGGGGATGTCAACGTTCGTATTAGCAAACACTGCTGGAAAGGTAAATCGATTTAAAAAAAAAAAAATGTTATGTGGCCTCTTCCAAAGCCAAATAAATGTGTGTTCCTCGCCACATTGTTCCAAATTTGAGAATTTACCAGAACTTTCAGATCCCTCCCTCTTCCCTGGCGGTCACTTCTTTCTGCCGTGCCCCTCTCTTCACTTCTCTCGCAGGCTGTTATCTTCCTGCTTTTACTGTTTGCTTTCTTAAAATTCTCTCGGTAAGATGTAACTTTAACATAATTTTACAAAATGAGAAGTCTCTAAAAATCCCCTTACTCTCCCCCTTTGTCGTCTCTTAGCTCGTCCTGGAACTGCTTTCGAAAGATAAAATTGATGAAACTCCAAGAGCTTCAAGAATGTGGCCCATTGCCCTGACACTCCCGGGCTAGTGGAAAGTCTTGCTAACAACGCAAAGTACATGGCTATAGAAGAGACGTGTGTGTCGACAGTGACATCTGAACCTGTGAGGGGAAATAAGCCAACTCTGCCACCTTGGACAGTTACCAGATTGATAGTAATTGCTGTAATCCGTTTGTTTGGGCAGCTGGGATGTGTATAGATGGTCGAAATGTCTGAAAAGCAGAACTTCTAAGCCATGTCCTCATGGCTACAGCTTCATAGCCAAAGAAGAATAACAACCAAACAAAATAAGAAGAGAAAAGATCCTGTCTTTCTCCAACTAACATCAACTGCAACACTAGAAAGGAAATCTTAAAGGTAGATCTCCACTCTGCCCCTCATATTACTGAACGCATGGTTCCTAATGCTTAATGGACTATTTCAGGTAAAGAACTAAATATTTATAAGTAAGTAAAGAGTGACCGCCCCTCCCTTTGCATACAGCAGGCAGCGGGTCCAGGAGGTAGATGCTGGCTAGGTAGCAGGTCTCCTATTAAAATCTAGTACGTTTCATCAATGAAGTATCCAGTCCCCAAGTAAAAGAATCCCATGCCCTCCTTCAAGATTTTCCCCTCAAACTCGGGTGCAGGTCGGGTGCACCCTCTACCTAAGCTCCCACAGCTGTAAGAAAAGCAGTGAGCACACACTTTTAAATTTTCCCTAGGAAAACTGTCATGGAAGGAAACCCAGTAGCACTTCCTAAGGAGGCTTAAAATGTACTTCTCACTGAAACTCTGTGGTCAGCAGAGCACACAAGGCGTAGGGACACTCTAGAAGTGACCTTTGAGGCTAAGTTAGCACTTTCAGGGTCACAAATTCTTTCCTGGTGAAAACAAATAAACACTAAGTAGGGGACGCAATCATTCAGCCTTATTGGAAATTCTTTCTGGTTAAATTTTAGAATAATAGGTTGAATATTTTTAAGTCTTACAAGGCTTAAACAGCCTCTTTCAAATCCTTAAGACTCGCATGCACGCACAAACACAAGGGGGCATTTTCCATTCCAAACACACAGAGGCCAGGTTCACCCTGGTCATTATGAGTGATATGTAGGACGGTGCCTCAAGGCACGCAAACCTGGCCGAGTCCGTGGCCACAGGATTCACAGCCATTCTTCCCTAGCAGGGCTGGGTGAATGCTGGCAAACACACAAAGCTCCTTTTGCAGACCCTACACTGATCATCTCCCTTTAGTCAACACACTATGCTTTCAGCCAAATTACAGTGCTATCCCATGTGATTTGCTCAGTTTCATTTGCCTAGTTATAATTTCACCTTAGCCATGCTCACCTGTGATTACACCCAAGCATTCTAATTAAAGTTGGGGGGTGCCTAAATCTCTGCTGCTTTTTATGACTATTTTTAGGGTGGTCACATCCACAGAGACTTAAACTAACCACTCTGTTCTTCCTAATTTTTATTCTTAAATGAAGACTTTATTTTTGATATTCCGAGGGCATCTCAATGTACTCTTTGTACTAAGAACTTCCGTTTGAAGATCCCAGGCATCACACTCTCCCAAATACCCTTCCTTCTGGATTGTGTGCTGGGCAGCACTTCCCCATTATTGAGGGGTAAACAACTATAAACCAACCAGACATGGAGAAGTTCACTTCCACCATCCTGCAAACCTCTGAGACTGCACACAGGAAAAAGGATAATTTCTGATACAGTACCTTTGAACAAAATCCCAATGATTCATAAAAGTATAAATAAGAAAGTTAAAATTATCTAAAACCTCGCCTCTGAGATAATTATTATATATATTCTTTCATATATATGTATGAAATATACAAAAGTTGACAGCTTCCATGTCAATAAATGTAGATCTACATAGTTATTTTTAATGGCTACAAAGTATTTCATTATGTACATCTACCATAAAGTATTTTTAAGTTCCTAATTAATGGATAATGGATAATTACGTTGCTTTGATTTTTTTTTTTGTCACCATAAACAACACTGTGGTGAAACTCCATGTACCTAACACATCTGTACATGTAATGACAAAATTGTCATTTATTGAATATTCTGTCCTCCATTCTTTGGATTGGCATATAGTACAGATTTTATCACTCAATCCTGTGTAACCTTAGAAAACTTACTTAAGCTCTCAGGATCCTATTTCTTATGATCTCGAGGGTCCCTTCTAGTATTAACATTTTTTCGAAGGTCACTTTCCCAATTCTAAAAGCTCATGGGAAGCATGTATAAATGGATGCCAACCAACTCTCTCTAGCTTCTTCCTTCTCCTTTTACTCTCATAAACAATGACAATTCATACTCTTGTCCTTCTGATCTTTCATCTGAGAACATGGGTCCTAATGAGACTGCTCAACCCTAAAAATACAAGGCTGGGTAGTTGCCAGGAATTTGAGATTTTAAAGATTCTTTGGTTCTGGCCAAATCTCCGTGGCCTGCTTCATTAGTGTTCTCAAGCTTGAGCACACCCATTTCCCAAAATTCCAGGCTCATGGCATCATTTCGCCCTCATTGTGTGCCTTAATCCCATGGCTCAGGATGTGACCCTAGTCAGTTGCACAGGATGGAGCCCATTCAGAACTCAGAGAGGCCACAGAATCTGTGCCAGAGATCTGTCCCTTGCCTCCTGGTGCGGTACCCTCAGCAAACTGGATGCAATGAAACAGGCAAGTCTGTGCTGGTGGAGTCTTTGCCAAGGAATTTCAAGCCATAGCTCAGAAGCAATAGAATGCAAGGTCCATACTAGCTGGTGGCGAGTGACAGCTGCACAGACTCCTTAGCCCCATGCTGGTTGATATGGGCAGAGCAGGGGCGGACTCACTGGGCACTGGCTATTGGACTATGCTAAGCTTGCTGAGGGAGCGCCCTGCGAACTGCTCTGAAGATTCAGGTCCAAAATAGTGTAAACTCCAAGAGGGAGGCCTGCTAAAAACAGTAATTATGACAGTAAAAACCTGTGATTTGTATAGCATCTTATAGACATACATTCCTTGTATTTTAACCCTTTTATTTATTTATTATTTTAAATCTTAATGGAAGGGTAAAATTGAGGCTCAGAAAGGCCTTATTGCTTGACCAAGGCAACAGAACTATTAAGGAACAACAGCATCTAGGTTTCTTAGGTTGTTTTATTTTAACTCTTTGTTTGCTGCAACTTTTCTCTTACCTTTTTGTGGCTTATGGAAGCTATAAAGCATCTGCTCTAGTTCCAGGATGGTCCGAAAAGATGAAAGACTTCCAGTATGCGGGGTGGGTTTTAGTCCAGTTCACTGCTATCCAAATCAGAGCTTCCTAGACACTCACAAAGCAGCTTGTGATTCCAAGAGACCCTCATCCCCAGCACCAATGTTCTCTGAGTAAAAATTCACCCAGGCAAACATCTGGGTTCCTCATTCCAGGCTTATCTTGCCTGCCTGGTGATCTCATGGGAATCAACCTTCCCAAGGAAATTTGCTTGAGCATCCTACTCTACCAAATTCACATCAGCGAACCAGCTCAAGCTTGGGTTCCAGGCACCCTTTGAACATACTGAATACTTTCTCCCAGAAAGAACCCTTAGTTAAAGAATTGAAGATTATAAGGGCTTTATGACAGAAGCTGTACATCTGATGAATAGAACAGCGGAAGGATTTAAGAACACAGTTAAATTATCTTATCAAAAGAGAACATAAATTGTTTTCAGAGTATGTAGAAGGATCGCATCTATGGAATTTAGAAAGAAGTTATGGTCAGAGAAAGGGCAGTAACAGTGATGTTTAGAATGTGGCAAAGTGCGTAAGGTTCTATTTAGGACAGTGGAGCACCGGTTGCCAGGGTAAGGAGCTGCCGTGCTGTGGAAAATCCACATTGGGGGTATGGAGACACTCTGGTGACAAAAAGCACAGCTCCACTTTAGAGGAATGGAGGGAACATTCTCCTGGCTGGGATGGGGCCATCCATCTATGCGCATCCTAGAAAAGCAGCACAGAAATCAATAAGAGCTCAACCGTTTAGGCTGCAGCAAAGTAAGGCTGATGAGGGTAAGAGTTCTTTATTCTCAGATGCATCTCAAGCAGCTAGAGCACTTCCCGGCACTTGGTAGGTAGGAATCCAGTAAATATTAACTGACTGAATGAAACAAAACTTTTGCCTACGTTTGAAAAGAGGATATGGGGTACTTTCAGGAAGTAGGTATAGTGATTAACAGCATGTAATGCTTCTCCTTTAATCCACTTTAATAATAATAATAACAATAATAATACCAGAAATCAAGCAGATCATTCACCACAACGGCAATGAGTAAACTAAAAAAGCAAGCCCAGGCTCATTTCACAAATACTGCAGCACATTAAGAGGAACAACCAGTGGGAAGGGACCTGGAAAAGATGTGGACAATGGCAGTGACACTGGCATCTGCTACGCTCTCGGCCAGGCACCCACTTATGCTGACCATTTTAATAGAGGACAAAGGGAAAACATGGCTGCACGAAACATGAATGTGTCATACAGTGAGAGAGCCACCTGTGTGTGTGTGTGTGTGTGTATTTACACTGTGTGTTCACCTCCCATAGTTAGATTTCTTTCTAACTTTCTTTCTTTCTTTCCATCTGGGCTTTTAATTGCCTCAAAACTAAAAACTCACAAAGGTCAGATCACAGAAATCACTGGGTTGAAGATGAGGCTCAACTCAAGGCATCCAAAATCATATTTATGCTCTTCCCTCTCACGCGTGTACTTCTCCAGTGTTTCTTTCTTCTTTGCAGAGCCTTCCCTGACCCCTCACTTCCTAAGACTGGAAGAGATGCTATTTGGGGGCTCCAAATCTCTCTGTGCTTACCTTCTAACAGAACTTCTTGCGAAATTCTGGGCTCCTTACAGCAAAGTACCATGTTATTCCTTGATGTATCTCAGCTCCTAACACAATATCTTACCTGCAGTAGATACCCAATGAACAATCATGCAAAAATTAAATGAATTAATGGCTCCATCATCCACCCAGTTAACTTTCGCCCTCCATGTCCAAAGCCACCAAGTCCTGTTTAATCCATTTAAAAAGTATTTCGGACCCAGTCCCTCCTCTTCATTCCTACTGCTATGGCCTTTGCTCAGGTTTTCTTTTGTCTAGACTATTACAGTGGCCTCTTAACATTGGTGTCCTTGTCTCTGAGTACTCTCTGTTCCAAACTGTCCTCCATACCAGACATGACAAAACTGGCAGCTCACACACATAATTTGTTTGACCCTGAAGAATTTCTAAAAATAATCTGAGTTACTTCCCTGCTTTTTAAAATTAAGAAATTTCAAATAAAATTTTGGCTTTCCACATGGCCGCAATAAGCCAGGAAGAGCCGGCGGCAAGGAGCCTGCCACCTTCGGCGGAGACCTCCCCCTTCTTCTCACTTGGCCTTACGAGCTTGTTCCCCTGTGGGTCTCGATGTTTGTGGCTCCCGCTCTGTCCTGCAACTAGAGGTATATGCCTGAAACACAAATATGATCAAATTGGATCACATGGCTGCAGTCTAACTTTGCTGGCAAAATAAAATCATGGTACGCGAGGCTCACCACATGCCAGCACCGTCCACTCCCTTCTGCCCACACTGCACTTTGAGCATGCTGGGCATTTCTCACCCTTGACACTCTACTCAAGGTCTAGTTTCCAGCTTGAGTGCCTGGTCCTGTGCTGCAGTGGTAAAAAAAAAAAAAAAAAAGAAAGAAAAGAAAAGAAAAAAAAAAACAAACGTGCTAGAATCAGACTAGTTCTGTGCAAACCCTCTCTAAGCCTTCATTTCCTCTTTGTGAAATGGAGATAATGCTAGTTGACACTTCATGGGGTTATTGGAGGAGCAAATAAACAATACCTGTAAAGTTTTTGACATGGGGCCTGGCACATAGCAAGGGCTTAACAAGTGATACCCGTGTTTTTGTTGCTGTTGTCCTGCCCTTCTGTCTCTGAAGAAATGTTGTTCTACCTCCTGAGCCAGTTCAAAAATCACCTTGGTGAAGGATTCCCCATCCCTCCACCCTACCCTAAGCAGAATGAGTAATTCCTTTCCATGAGCCGGAGGGTTCTGCACATCCTCTAGAATGGCATCTCACCCTTAGCTGACCTGTATCCAATGCCTTTGTACGCTATGCACTCCTTAAGGGCCACTTTGGGCATCTTCAAATACCCAGTGCCTGGACACCACAGGTACTCAGTGTTTCCTGGAGGAGTTGGGTTGGATGTGAAGACAAACAGCCAGAGGGGTCAAACAATTTTTTTTCCCAGAATACTGTACATAAAAGATTGTCATGTGATGCCATTTGCCACTTGAACACACTCAATAAGAGAACAAGAAGGAAAAGGGTAAGTTCAGAGCATTGAAAGCAAGCTTCATCACTTAATTGTACGACTTTTGATTCTCTGAGCCTCAGTTTTCTCATCTGTAAGATGGAAACAATAATGCTTTTTCCATCTCCGTGGAATAGATGAGGATCTAATGAGGGAAACATGGGTGAAAACATTTTGCAAACTATAAAACCTTCGTTCCAGTGCCTAGCAGAAGCTGTGACCCTTATTGTAACTATGAGAATTGGAGAATAAAAAATGAATTTTTTATAGAATCTGGATTACTAACATACAGTTATGAAGTGTAGTATATTTAGGAAAGTAGAGAATTAGCCCCCAAACAAATACCAAAAAGCCATGATGGGACTTGAACGAGAAGTTGGGCTTGGTTTGAATCTCAGCTTTTCATTTCGAAAGACTCTGGGCAAATTCTTAATTCTTCCAAGTCTCATTTCCTTTATCTCTAAAATGAAGACAGTAAAATCCATCCCAGGAGGTTAAGAGGAAGATAAAAAGACCTGACTTTTGTAGAAGCCTTGAACGATGCTTGAAACCAAGGCTCTCAATAATGTCTGCAGACTCAATGAATGATAGATAATCAATGGGTATTAGGTAAAAGAAAGACAGAAACACCAACTCGAATTTAAGTATATTAATAACATTGAAATGAAAGCATAATATGCATTTCTGATTTGGGATGGAAGGGAATTGAGTGTTTAAGGCCCTCTACCCAAGTGGAAGCCCTTTGCAGCCCTGTTCCTGATCACTCCTCTGGATTTCCGCAGTCACTTCCTATCTTATCTCCCCACTCCAGGCACCCGCTTCTGATTCTTCTCCACTCTTCTCAGAGTGGTTTTCCAAAGCTACCATGTCTCTCGTCTATGGAAAGTGGTTCAATGGCAGCCCCTTGTCGTTAGGATACAAACCTACTACTTAGCCAGCATGTAAGACCTTAGATGGTCTCATCATACCTATCTCACCGGTCCCACCTCTCACCAACCTGTCACCACCACCCTCGGGCTTCATATCCCTGCCACATGGTTCTAGCACACCTCCATGCCTTCAGTGTCCTGCTTTGATGAAATACCCTTTCCCCTCAACCTGGTCTCCAAGACTCAGCTTCTCCAGGAAGATGCTCTCCACCCCAGTGTGGATTTGGTTTCCCTCCTAAGAGCTCCCACAGCCTCTGGACACACCTGTCTTAAGCGCTCACCACAAAGAAGCACAGTATCTATTTACTCATTTTTCTCTTCTTTCCATCTGTTGGCGAAACTGTGGAAGACAAGGATAGTCTTTTATGTTCGAATCATCACCAATTACCAACCATGCCTAAGCGTAGTTAGTGCTCTATTATTTTTATTGAAATAAATATATTTATAAATGAATGGATGATTGTGAAAATGTACTCTAAATAGGTTAATTTCCCTGCCCCCTCCACAAAAACCACTCATCTCTGTCTTTAGAAACTTACCTTTACAAACATAAAGAAGTCAAAAATTAAGCAATAGTGGATGTGAGACCGTACAGCATTCTGTTCAAGCACACAGACAATGGTGCTAGACAGAGGCTGAGCTTGAATTTTGACCCTACCACTCACCAACTGTGAGAACTAGGTGTATTATGTATCCTGCCTAAGGCTCAGCTTCCTTCTCTGCAAAACAAATATGAGAACACACTTCATAAAATTTTTATGAGAATAGAGATGATGCAGGTAAAGCACAGTGTATAACATGTAGTAAGTGTTGAATAAATGTTAAAAATAAATTAAGGATTAAGAAGTTTCAGTAACTACTTGCCTGTTAGATTTATGGGAAGCAAAGAGAGGCCTGAGTCACCACCATGATACAGAATCTAGATCACACGTGGGAGGGACAATGTATAAAGCCGCAGAAATGCTTGTCCCCTATGCTGAAAGGGAGTCCTGAGCTCAATGAAGAGCATGCCCACTGGCAAATTGGCCAAAACGCTCAAAAAGCCAAATGTGATATTTGCAGCAAGTCCTACTCTTCATACCACTGAGAGTGCTGGCCTCTATCACCCTCCGTGGCCCTTTAATTTGCCCTGAACCACGCAGCCCTCTCCGCCCCGTGCTTTATTTTTCAACCTTCCAAGTGCCTTCTGGTCGTCTTGACTCACTTACTATGCATTCCATCGGAACTTATGTAGGCCAGTTTTAAATGCCTGAAACTTCTCATGGTGTCATAGTCAGGTTTATCAGGATTTTATCATATGGCTTTTGAGCATCACATGAGTGAACTGCCAAAATCAATAAGAGAGGGGAAGAAATAATGCATTGGGAGGGTTGAAGTCTCAGGGCCAGTTCTCCTCAGTTCCCGTCCTGAGTATGACTTCTCAGGGAAGGACTGATAGACAATCATTAATTCTGTCATGCTGGTGAACTAGCACTTTCTGCTAAGATGGTTTCCAAGAGCCTATAGCTCCTTGGCCAGTGCCTTCCTTAGATCTTCTCTTTGGTCAGCCCCGTCTACCTCCTCCTGCCTCTTCTCGACTTCCCTTTCCCATCAGCAGCCCCAAGGCCCTAGAAGTACTCTCTGTCCCGGCAGCCCCAGGTCAGAGTGTGCAATCCAACAACACACCCAGTGTCCGTCACAAGGGTGCATCACTTAACTTCCCTTTATTTCCATTTAGTCACTTATCCCAGGCTGAGATCTCTACAGTGAAATATGAATTTGACTGCTATTAGCACTCCTTCAGACTTATGAGATTCCCAACAACCATAGGGTGCCCATCATTTTATTTCATATAGTTATGCAATACCATGATAATGATAATGGTGGGTATGACTTTCTGAGTGTTTTATGTGTACCTTATAACAACTCTGTTTTTTTTTTTTAAGGTAGTATTCCCAATTTAGAGATGAGGAAACTGAGGCTCTGAAAATTAAGTAGCATGTCAAATCACAAGATCAGTAAGTGGCCAAGCAAGGCTTGAACTCATGGCCATCTGGCTGAGGGCAGACCCCCATTCTTCTGCCCAAGCCACTTCCCCAGCGAACTCTGCTAGAGCAAGGGACACCCCCACACCCGTGCTGTCTCTCAGTCTCAGATGCAGCGACGGGGATCCCCAGACATCCCTGGTAAATTTCTGCTTATTGATGTGTCTACCCAAAGGGTATAATTAAGCAATGTAATTGTTTTTCTTTAAAGTGAGTAACACGAGCCACAGAGAAAACATTTATTGCCGTGTACAGAATTTCAACATAACAATATCGATTTTGTCCCTCTCATTCCTTCTTATAACTAAACAAAACTTTCTCCACTTTCAAAGTTTTAGGTTTAACCTCACCCCCTGTATGAATTTCCTCTGGCTACTCATTGATCTATCCTTTTACTAAAGTACTTATCCAGCCTGGACCATGCAATTTCAGTACTTTTATCTTTCACGTTTTTATTCAACTGTCATCTTCTCAGTAAGAACTTTCCTAGTTACCTGTTCTAAAAAGCAACCCCTCCCCAACACTCGTTATCCCCCTTCATTGCTTCATTTTTGCCCTATGCACTTACGCCATCCAGCATATATACCCTACAATTTTTCCTATTTATTCCCTGCCTTCCCCATTAGAGCATAAGCTCTCTGAGATAGGAATTTCATTTATGATTTTTTTCACAGCTGCCTTCCCCAGAGCAGTGTATGATAGGTGCTCAGTACTTGTTGTTTGGATGCTTGATGTGTTTTCTTTCTAGTTTACTTCAGCTAAGTTAGCCATTCCTCTTTAAAGAACTATAAAGTCCACAAAAATAGTAAACAGATCTTATATATCTTCTGTATCCCCACAACACTTTGGAAGGTGCCAGGCACATAGACAGGAATTATTTTAAAACCTACTTGCCTGATTAATTGGGTAGCAAATTAAGCAAACTTGAGAGCCATAAGCCCTAGATTGAGGTTATGTGGATGTTTTCATCATTGCGAATTTACCTCTGTTCAGAGGATTTTAATCTTAATGGCAGCAGGTGGATGTGGGCTGCTTCATGGTAAAAACTGATTTATTCTTTATTTCTCAATATTAACTGCTAGTGACCTTTTTACCTTCTCAAATTATTTTGCTGCTCTCCTAGTTTGGGAAGCCCATTGGGTCCCTTTGGTATTTGTCACTCCAACAGCTCTCTAATGCTAAGAGTGGAATTCAACATGTTGTACAAATTTTTGTGCCTGCCAGGTCCAGGTGAGGATGCATACGTCCCAGACCAGTAGGAGTGACTGGCTCAGAAGGCTAAGAGGTTTTGCCCCGGTTTTGCCTTCATGAGGCAGGATGGGCGTGTGCCGGCTGCACTACACACAGGCTGTGCCCAGGGGAGATCTCTGGTTTCTATGGCTATCTCACCCACAGTGCGTCTGTGTGTGCATGTGCATGTGCACGTGTGTGTGCAAGCACTTGTGTGATTGTGTAATGAGCGAGCTCTACCTGATTCAGAGCACTCTCGAGATGGGCTGGCTCCTCGGGGAGCACCAGCTGTTGAAATCTAGTGGGAAGGGCCAGCCTTGACCCCAAGAGAATTCTCAAGGTGCCAAGTCAGAGGATTAGCTCCACCCGCCACCACCCAAATCAAGCCACAAGCTGCAGTGGGGAGACAGTGAAATCATCTTTCCTTCTGGTTTTGGTGGTTACTGTTTTTAACACTGTTGAATGGCCAGGAAGAACCTGAGGGGAAGGTAGCCAGAGCAGCAAAGGCCAATTTCCTGGCTCAGGAGCCCCACAGCCCAGGCAGTTTCCTGTTTGCCAGAGGAGAGCTGGGGAAGTGGTGGGGGAGGGGTGCTATTCCCAACAGTTTTGAAGTTTAACAACACTTTAAGGAAGAGAAAGAAGACATCTTTAGCTCTACCCTGGCTCATTCTTCGTAGCAATTATTTTCTCTGTTGGGTTGGGGTAGGGGAGGTTAATGGGCAGGAGGGAGCAGAAGTAGGGAGAACAGAATGGGAAAAAAGGAAGTTTTAGCGGAACAGGACGGACTTAAAATTCTCCCTGTCTTTCATCTATCCAAAAACCGGCCTTTCTGTGGGTGTAGGAGGCCAGTGCAACTTTTATATATTTGGCAGATTTGTGGAACACAACTCTAAACAATGCATTTTAAATGAAGCTAAATGAAATGCATTCCTAGTCCATGGGAAAGTTCTTTTTTTGTTTGTTTTGGTTTGGGTTTTTTTTTTCTTTTTCTTTTTCTTTTTTTTTTTTTTTTGATATAATGTGGTGTGGAGAGTTGATGCTGGCTGAAGCGACACAGATAATTACAGTGTGTAAAGCGGACATGAGTCTGGGTGGGAGCCTAGTGATCCAGACCAGAATGGGGCAGTCACTAGACTGTTCCCAGATCTTGGAGCCTCTAGGAGCGACCACCTACCATATTTACAAAAGATTTTTCACAGCCTAGTTCTCTCTAGTCCCAGTACAACTTTCTGTCCATCAACGGACACCAAGGATCAGGGCTGCTCAGGGACCGAGGTTCTGGAATCGGCATGCCGGAGTTATGAGCCCAGATCCAACATTCTATTTCCTCTGACCTACCAATTATATTGCAAAAGTTTCTGTGTCTAAACTCTAAACTACATTTATGTTATTCTCTAAAATAATGATAATAATAATACAGATCTAATTGAACTTCACGGCCCATGTGGATATCTATATGTACAACTTCTTTACTGACCTGACTGAATCTTGTTCCTCATTTGTAAAATAAGGGTAATGGCTATTGAACTAAGAGTTCTTCCAACTCAAACATTCCAAGATTCAACAAAAATTCATTCAATATCATTCCTCCAAACAAATAGACTTTTTTTTTTTCTTTTTTTCTGAGCCCTGCTAATTGTTCCTCTGCCTTACTTTCTGTTGTGGGGTCTTTTTCTCCATTCCAAATGTATCAACACTCGGTCATCTTTTCAACTTCTCAGTGCTAGACTATTAGAGCTAGCTGTCTTCTTAGGGATTTCTTTGGTTTCAATTTTTTTTTATGTTAAGTGATACCACATGCAGCTGCTCAAAATAACTAGCTTCAAACACCAATTCATATCTGATTCAGGACCTGTATATGGCTCCTTAATTTCCCACTCCCACGCCCTCCTTTAACCCCATTATCACTGCTTCAGCATGACATGGTCCTATAGCTCTAGTCATATTCATATCTTACCCAGCCCTCCATCCACCTTGAAGATTCCCATCCCTTTGCCTTAACAATCACATTTCCATATGGTCTCCCCTACTGTCTGAACCAGTCTTTGTCCATCCTTCCTTCAAACAGCCCGGCTACACTGCCAGGAGACAGACTCCTATTCCCTTTAGTGCTCCCTTCGTATTCTTTTCTTTTGATAACAGACCGCATGTAATTCTCCAGTGGCTTCATGTTTATTTATTAATCCTCCTCACCCCCCCAAGGAAAAATACAGGATTGTGCCTGGCCTTTCTCTGTACAAGTTAAATGTTGAAATGTCATGGCCCCTGCTTCCCCTCCTTGGTGTCCAATACAGTATGTGGCATGTAGATGCTCAATATTGTCATTGGGTGATAGTTAATAATGAAGGAACCTGGGTGACTTCAAATCTGCAGTTAAGCCAACAGCATCTGGACTTGCCCCATCCCACAGTGTATTCCCACTGCCGCGGGAGTGCGTATCAAGGGTTAGGAATGCAAGTGAAGCTCGTGCGCCGAGCCCATGGCTTGGTTATACAGATCGAGCTGAAGAAGGCTGAGCTCTCAGAGTGTTCTGCTGACAGTCTGTTCTTCAATGGGTGACCTTATAGCTCCCTGATGCTGAATGGAATTCTTGGTCTTTAATCCTATCTCTGCAAATTAGGGGTAAGATGACTCAGCCAAAAAATCCTATGATGATAGAGCCTCCACAGAGGTATCATTTTATTTTTATAAATATGATAGTCTCTACAGACTCAACCAGTAAGGCAGTTTATACATAACGATAAAGATTCCAAGGTGTTTGCTCATATTTCCTAAGCAAGCATCATGTATAACCTAAGGGACAAGAAGCTTTGCTCTCCCTCCCCCAATACCAACGCCATTACTGGCAAAAACATCCAAGAAGGGGGATCCTGGGAAAGATATGGCCTTCTCTCCTTTATTTATAGTTAATAAAGAATGAAAAAACACTTTTCAAAAAGTTTATTTTGAGGACTCAGAAATTAAACCCTTTTCTCCACAGTCTTTTGGATTCAATAGTCTTCTTTTGCCATATGAAACCTTTCCAGTGCACGCTTCAGAAGCACCATATTTTGTGTAAGACTGCAGAGGTATACTGTGACTTTCAGCTTTAAGGCTCCTGTCAGGGGACTAGTTCGATCCCCTCAGGATTGCCTACCAAACTCCAAGAGCACAACGAAGATACTGATTGTCACCACAGGAAAAAAATGGCACTGCTGGTGCCTCACACTTGTGTTTTTGTGCCTCAAGTGCCCAATGGAAGGAGGCCGAATGTGGGGATAAATCTACCTTCGACCATGCTGCTACTCTATACTTACGTAGGCTTGTCCTTTGTGGCCAAGAGAGGTTGTTCTTGAAGATGTCAGGGGTTGTGCACAAGAAAATAAACTTGAGGAGAAATGGTTTACACATTTTTTGACAGAAAGGTTACCTTCTTAAAAGCGTTAGAATGACTATCTACACTTTTAATCGTTCAAGTCCTCGATCTTGTTTTATCTCACTCTGATGAGCCTAACTCTTTGTTCTGTCACTCAGGGCCTACCAGCATCTCTAAGAGCAGGGTCATGAACCTGGAAGGAATCTCCTCAATCAGGTTCGGCTACAGAGTTAATCGACCCACCAAATGAAAAGGGTGGTGGCATTCGTTCACACACCCATGGCAAAAGTCATTCAGGAGGAAACATCTCATTTTCAACCTGAAATCTTCCTTTCAGTGTATAGGGGGTAATTCCAGCCTCTCAAGCTGTATAACATGCTTTTCTTTTTCCTTTCACTTCATTAGACCACCTATGAGACATATAGGCACTATTACTTTTATTAATAAAATTAATTCAAATAGATTGGTTTAGGCATTTGGGGATTTCTTGAAATCACAGAGGGCTTTCTGGGCTAACCTGGATCAGAACTGAAGTCTTTGGAGGAGAGGCTCTGGGCTCTGGAGTCAGAGGAACCAGATTTAATCTGATTTCCAGCTGCAGGGTCTTAGGCAAGGCATTCAGCCTCTTTGAGCCTCAGTTTCTTCATCTAGCTGATTGGATTGTTAGTAACAATAGGTGTGATAAATATAAGTATATCGCTTGGCAAGTAAACATCCAATAAATGGTAGATTTAATCTAATAGATTGATATTAGTTGATAGGTACCATAGCACACAGGAAAAAAAAAAAAAAAACTCATGAATGGAGAGCAGTTCATTCCTGAGGCATTTCTCTAGCTTAGGTCACCAAAGGATTAGAACTAACACGTGCGTGCAAGAGGGCAGAGCTAAGCATAGCAGACAGGTGAAAAGAAAGGTGGAGGACAAGTCAACAGAAAAGAACACTCCAGATGAAATTACACCTTCGGGAATCCAAAGGCAGGGGCTGGGTTTTGAGCTCTGCTCACTGCTGTGGTGTAATGAGACAGAGAAGAGGACTGGGATCCTCTCTCCAGCAGGGACCTGAACTGTGACAGGAGAAAAGCCATTTTCTTCTCTCTGGAAGGACTTGTTGGAACTAGGGAAGCAAGTGAACTGAAACACCATTTCTCCTGGAGCAGATGTGTGACTCAGCTAGGAAGTGTGGGAAATAGAAGGCAGAGGAGAATCTTTATAATCCTGATGCTTATGCGGAATGCAATGATTCAAGGCCTACAGTGCAGCATTTTGGGGAAGGTGGCTCATCGTAACATCAGGCTCTCTGGAATCTTTTTTAAATGATGAATACAACCAACTTACAAGAATAAAATAAGAGATCTTTGCCACCACAAATGTCAAACAGAATCTATCCTACTTGGAGTCATGATTTACACCAAGTTTGTAGTTAAAAGCCAGAATGAAGCATATATATTTTTCAAACCATATACTGAACTAGACTTAATTTATTTGTTTTCCTAAGCTCTAAATTAATTTTAAATGGGTTTCAATATAAAAATTTAAAGATGTATGAGCCAAGACAGAATCAATTTTATAAAACTGAATCATGTACTCATTAGAATATCAAAATTTGCTTAGAATCAAGTACAGTAGCTTGAGGATTCAACTCCATTAGATTAAAACAAAAGGAATAAAGAACTCACAATTAGCTGCTAGTGATGATAATGATGATGGTGATCATGATTATGATTATGATACTACTGTACTTCTCCTTACTGGATTCCCATCACAATGACATATCTACATACCAAGGGTGTGCTGGTGTGGGATCCCCCTTGCAATGATCTCAGTACCTTCTAACTGGATAACCTTCTGACTGCGGTGGGCTTTGAAAAATACATTGGGCTGCAGATCCCAAGGGAAGATTAGGTCCCACACAGGAAAGCAGAAGGTAGCTAATTAACCGTTTCAACTTAGCAATTATTCTTTTATTAGCATATTGACCAGAGATTATGCCAGTGTGTGTAGGCATTGTTACATGTGCACAAGTTTTAGTAATATAAATAATTAGCAACTTAAATTTATTTTGTTGGACTGTGCTCTTTAGATTCTAAGAATCGTTGGAGGAAAATAAAAATGTGGACGACCACCAGTGGACAAGCGCAGAGTGAGTTATTTGTGTTGCTGAAATATATAGTAGTAAGAGGGAATAAAAATCACATGTCCAGGGTAACATGGAAATTGGGGGTCGAGGATAGTCTTTACATAGAAGAGGAGGAAGTTTTGAGAAAATGGGGAGGTCGGGAGACGTACACCTGGAACAATAAATTGGCAGATCTTCCTGGAGACGGTGAAGATGCTAGCAGAGGGGAATAAAGGAGTTTTACTCCGTCAGCCAAGAGTTTGACGATGGCTCAGATTTTCAGAGATATGACAAACCACTATCACTTGGCCATGAGGCCTGTTTTCTGTGGTTTCAGATTTACTCATCTGAGAAATATGGGAGTTCCTAGCCTTCGTAAGGGAACAAACCAGGTGATCCCCAAGAATGAGTCGCTGATTCAGAAGCCGAAGAAAGAAAGGATTGTGCATTTCCTGGCTCCTCCTCCTTCCGCATTTCTGGCCCCAGTTCTCTTCTCGCCTGAGTTAGGCTCAAAGCCTGTCCTGCCTGCTCTGCAGCCTTGACAGTTCTCCACTGGGAAACTCCTCCAAGGGGCTGAATCAGATCCCCTCAAATCTAAGAAGAGTGAGTTTCTGCAGCCGCAATACCTTCTGAGTTTTCTTGCCAGCAGCATGGTTTGAGGTGTGGCCTCTATGTGGACCGCATATTTAAAATGTCGGCCCACGTGGAAATGATTCTTTTCAGTTAGCCTGGCCCCACATTGAAGAGTTTAACTTGGATTCTGTTTCTCTCATTTCATTTCTCTTCGCCTTGTCCTACTTTCCCCTGTGGCTGAGAGCTGTTTTTCCATTTCGTTTTGCAGACATGTGAAGCATCTCACTCCCCCGTTTCCCCCGCCCCACACTTCCAAATATCTGGAAGAGCGATGTTCACATCTGGAGACCATTGTCATCTGGAAGATTTCTTTCGACATTCTTTTCTTTGAAACTCAATCCATGTCACCTCTTGTTCAAAAGGGCCTCTGAACTACTGGAATCATTTGCAGAGGCTCAGGAAAAAGTCCTTAGTTTCATCCCTACGTGGTGGAATTTGTGACTCAGCCCAAACCGAAGATTATGTTTCTGATTGTTTTTTTCTTTTCATAATGCTTACTTCTCATGCTGAGAAGGACTGGAGGTCCTAGCCTAGGTCACATACAAAAAGAAGGTGGAAAGCGAGGTACTCAACAATCACAGCAGTGAATCCAGTTCCTAGGTCTGCGAACTTGAACAAGATAGTCATTTCCTCATCAATAAAATTGTGGTACATTGTTAAAGTTTAAGTTAATAACCCTGCTTTGTTATCCCATAGGAATGTGCCAGGATAAGGTGAGGTAACATATCGGCACATGCCTGGTCCCACACTTGAATAAGATACGGACTGATGGAGAAAGGTGAAAGGGCTCCCGTCAGGTTGAGACAGTCTCAGCATTTGCACACCCCACTCTCCATAGGATCATGGACGACCCCAAGGCTGTGGCTCTAGGATGCACCACTGGGTAGGGGAAAGGTAGAAGTCTCTGGAATACAGGAGTCCTGCTGTCAGACACAAGCTCTCATTCTAACCAAGCTGACAATAGAGTATTTAATCAGTGGTTCTCAAATTTAATGTGCAGAAAGGTTACCTGGCCATTCTGACAAAATGCAGATTCTGGTTCAGCAAGTCTGAGGGTGACCCAGATTTTCATTTCCAATAAGCTCCCCGGTGATACCTATGCTGTTTGTTCCCCGACTGTATTTTGAATAACATGGTACGTTAAAAGCAGATCTCCAACCCCCAAATCCGATCTCTGCTAACAAGAGAATTTGTCATTTTTGCAGCGTCAAATCTCAACCTCAAGCATAGTCAGTGGAAAGGGAGGTGTAGAGGGAAATGAAATTCACATTCCTAAAATGCACAAAGACTTGTTCAGCTCAACTTTGACCTTTTCCTGCCAGAAGACAAGAACCACATGGCCTCTTGGGTGTGAAGGGAAAACTAACTGCCCTACTTCACCCCATTTAGTGTCTTCAAGTATTTCCCCTCAGAGTCAGGTTCGCACCTAGTGGAGAGAATGCCATAGCTACAGGTGGCTGCCTTTGACCTTCAGCAAGTTGCCCAACTTCCAGCCAGGAGGCTTCTACAGGAGGGAGAAACACTAATGTTTTTTTATCTAGGCATTGCCAGACGGCCTCTCTTGCCCCTGAGCTATGTTGTCTAGCAACCAGAGGGCAGGAGAAAGGCAGGGATAAAAGTATGTAAGAAGGTAGGAAAGAAATAATGGTAACGGGAGAGATAGGGCTAAAGTCATCTGAGGGCTCCTGGTAACACAGACACACAAATCCAGCAGGGTGGAATGTTAATAAGCCTCAGAGGAAGGATGCCAGTGGGTGTGAGCCTAGAAAGCAGTAGGCCAGAAGTTTACATTCATTTTTCCATTTTATTATTTTAAAAATACTAATAAGAAAAGGAAGAGGGAGAAAAACTCCTACTTCTTAGATGAGCTGGCGAAGCAGGAGGAAAAAACTGAAAAACTGCTTATAAAAACCAAGGGAATCATTAAAGGGTATGCGGGGCGGGGTAGGGGGGAGGTGGGGAGAAGTTGGTTAAAATCCTGTACTAAAAACTAAAACATGTCTTGAAAAGCGGCCAAAAAATAGTTTATAGTAAGGTCTGAAAAGCTGAAATGAGACGCTGCCCAGGCGTGGCTCCTAGTGGCTCCGACCGAGGACTGGAGGGTGACTCCACACAGCCCGCCTGCTGCAACCAGCCTGCGGCTGCATCAGTGTGACCCTGGGTTGGGGCCACCCCAGCCAGCAAGAGGGTGCCAGACAGCAGACAGCAGTCCAGGGAGGCAGCTAAAGTGGCAGGAAGATTTTTTATTCCAGTCACAGTGTGTAACTTGTTTCCTCACGGATTGCAAGTTTTAGTTCAGGCTCGTAAGAGCCACTTAAACTGTTTTTAATGCGTCTGCTGTGGTCCTCCTGCTTCCTGTCATTCCAACACTCCAAACTCGACCTCCCATAGCCATAAGGATGAGCCTACTAAAGCACGGATGAAAACACGCTGCTCAAAATTTTTCATAGTTCCCTGTTGCCAACAAAAGGAATTCCTAACTTCTTAGCATGGCATTCGATGTGTTCTACAGTCTTGCCCTAGTCCAGTGTTTCAGGGTCATCTCCAGCTACTCCTTCCAACCTCCAACCACCCTACAGCCCAGTCATTCTAGACCATACTATTCTCCACCAGGAAGCTATGAACTTCCTCTTCTGTGCCTTTGCACGTTGCTATATTTACTCGTTTGGTTGATCTTCCAAACAAGCCCTATTTATCATTTCAAAAAATACATAGAAATAGTCTATGGCCATGTTACCTGAACAAGCCCAATCCCATCTGATTTCAGAAGTTAAGCAGGGTCAGGCCTGGTTAGTACTGGGATGGGAGACCACCTAGGAAGACCAGGTGCCATAGGTGTAAAAAATTTAAAAATAAAGGATTGTAAGCTGATAAATTCCTCACAGTCTGTGAGGTCAGCCAAGGGTTGTCTTGCCTAAAAAATAAAAATAAAATACACAAAAGTAAAATTATAAATTTTTAAAAGTAATATGTACACATAATTTAATTTTTTTTCAGGTGAAGAAGACTTAAAATGCAAAGAAACAATTTCTTGCCTTCCTCTTCCCCCTCCCCATGCTCTCTCCTCAACTAATTCACCTTTCTCTCTTTAAATTTTCTCTCCTGGTGATTACTTCCATTTCTCTAGGAACTATTTTGTGATTTCTATAATGTTATTTCTTAATTTAGCAATTTTACATAGACTTTTTTTGTATTCTGACTCTAATAAATGAGTGTTTAGCACACATGGAACATACCATTATTTTTATTTTCCCAGTGAAAGTTTTTAATCATTTTATTGTTGGAAGTTCATACCAGTTTTTATTCCTTTGCTGTCATGTTATGAGAGGTCAGAAGGTAAAGAAAATAAATATGTTTCAAGAAACCAAAAACAAAAATGACAATTCTAAAAGTTTCCATAGAGAAGGCATAGATTCGCTGAAAGAGAATATGAATTCTTAATATCAACAATGAATGCTAGCCAAGAGAATAATTTTTTCATTGTTGAAAGATAAGAACCTTCAACCTAGAACTTTAATAACAATTAAACTATCTTTAAAATTTGGAGCAAATTAATGATATCCCAGGCATATGTAAATATCTTTTAATTTTCTCTTGGGAAAAATACTCTAGAAAGAAAAGAAATACAAGAGAACCCTGAGACTTATGTTAATTAAGAATAAATAAACATTATATAAATTTTAATTTCTAAAAAAGAAACAAAAAAAATGAAAGTTAAATGTGGAGTAGAGAAGTAGAATTAAAAAAAACTTATGGAATGTTATACAACATAGATAATGGGGGAACCCACACTAGACACACTAGATATTTTTCCATGTGAACATAATGAATTTATAAAGTGCCAAAACTGGCAAAGAAAAACTTTAAAATTTGCATAGATACCATTATAGAAATTAAAACGTCAATCACTTTATGAAGTTAATAAGTATAACCTTGAATCAAAAACTGGATAAGAACAACACACAAAAAAAATTATAGTATCTACATACATAGATAATTATGTGTCAAACATGTACAAGAAACTCTTGCAAATCAACATGAAAAAGATTGGAAACCCAAAAGAAAAGTGAGCAAAACACATAATGTGCCAATTAGAGAATGGGTACCAAGTATGAGATATGTATTTCTAGGAAGACTTAGAAATCAGAAAAATGCAAATTTTAAAATGGCGTTTTACTACTTTACACACAATCAATATATAATGATTAGAAAGCTGGGTAATATCAAGTGATGGAGAAGATTCAGGGAAATAGAATTGTTTGTGCATTTTCAGAGCAACATTAAACTGGAACGGCCATTCTGGAAAGCAACCTTAGAGTATGTAGTGAAAATTAAGTATTGATACACCTTATGCCAGCACTCCCCCGTGCTGGGTCTGTGTCTGCAGAAGCAATCACGAAGGTCCATGGGTACACAAGTACAAGAATGTTTGCCCTCTGATTAGAGACTGTCATATGTGAGTCAGTGGTTGGCAGCTGGGGTTGAGGGAAGGGGAGTGGGAAATAAGGGAGGGCACAGAAGGGAAATGGGAGTGAAGATAAAGGATGAAAGGGAAGAGCAAATCATCAAAATAAAACCAGAATGTGACCTTGCATGGCCTGTTGGTGAACCGAGGAATGTGTTTAATTAACTCAGCTCTCCGCATCTGCAGTTCCTCAAACCAAAAATCACCGTGCACAAGCATCTACTCACCACCTGGTATCCTATTGTGGGTCAAGCACTCATGGTAGAAAAATAAATGAGCAACTCCTGCTAGACTGTTTCACTTGCTTTGAACAAATTGGTGAGCTGTGGAGTGGACATGACCTTCCCTTTCCTTGACCTTCCAAGTCTCCCATCTCTCATCTCTCCATTTATCTGGTCTAATGGGGAAAAAAGAGAGAGGCAGAGACAGAGACAGAGAGAGAGAGAGAAATTCCTCACTCTCTATAAACAAACTCCTCCCTCCTAGCCCTCAGTAATCTCCAGGCTTAGTGTGTCCCACCCAAATCTCATTTCCTTTAACAGAACTCTTGTGAAGCAGGTTACTCAACCCCTAAGTAATTCTAAAGTCACTTCACCTGGAGTCATAGTAAAGCAGTGTTTACATTTGTCCCCTGTATTCACCTGAGCATCAATGCAGCCACCTCCTGGATCTCAAATTCTTGTGCAGAAGAAGGGCTAAGGAACCAGATGGAGGCAAGATCCTGTGTTTTCTGGGAAAAATAAATTATTTTTGCAGCAATGACTTCTGCACCGTTCTAGGTAATCAAACAGAGCACCTGGAAAAAGAAGCCCTACCTCTCACGGATAAAAATCAGAATGGACTTACCAAAGTGACACAAAAATACAGTGACAGCAGCACACAGGTGAATTCTAGGAGCTAGTGAAGTTACAAGAGACATATTTTTTTCATGGGAACATTGCTGACCCATTTTTTTCTTCCATATATGCCTGTACCTTGTAGGCGAAGCAGCATACTGAGGCCTCATCAAGAAAAACTACAGAAATAGAGTTTACAGGCCCTGCCCTTAAAGAATGTAAATTCTCCTCTGTGGGTCGCCCATTAAGTGTCAGCCATTATCCTCAGCACTTTTATATAGTACATTTATCTATTTATCTTCACATTAACCTCAGCAGTTAAAGTCCCATTCTCTTTGTTTTTCCAAATGTGTAAACTGAATCTCTCAGAGGTTGAGGAATGTGCCTCAAGTATCAGCTGATAAGTAACAGTCCAGGACTTCTGACCCCAAGCCCAGGCACTTTTCACAACACCATCGTTGCATTAAAGAGAATCCATCCAACTTGGAAATACAGAGCGCTGCACCCTGAAATAGACTCAAAGTATTTTCAAAATCATACATCTGAGCTTGTGTGTCTGGTCTCTCCTGTGGAAAGGAAGTGTTCAACAGTGAGAGATTCCTAATGGGAGTAACTTTTCCAATGTAGATGAAAGAACAGAGGGCTTCAGATTGTCAAGGAAGAGAAAATAAAGTTTGAATAAGCATCTTCCCTTAAGGTTGCTCAGACGCTCCTACTGTCATGGAATGAATTTTCCACTCCGTCTCCCAGAGTCAGGAAAATCATGATGAAATGAAACGTGGCAGGGTAAATTCAGGTTAGATGACACAAAAAATATTTCTGGTGATGAGGTGGTTAAACACCAAACTATTTCATTAAAGGAAGTGGTGACATGTAGGTTTTCTTTTTCCCCTTGGATACTTTTGGCTTACTCCTCTTGGAGGCAGGAGATGGAACACTCAGACTCTGGAAATCTCATCTGAAAATGGCAGTTCTGCAGCTATAAGATAACTTTATTATGCTCACATAAAAAGGGTTTAGGACAGCCCATATAATAACAAACTATTACTCAACCCCAGACCCTCCCAGAGTGCTACTGAAAAGGCTTTTCTCACCTTTCCTCCCTGGTTCCCATACTCCAACAAGCATGAACCAGAAACGGCCTGAGTCATCATGTCATGTGACTGAGAGTGCACATGGAGCCTCTCCACACTTGGCACGGCCACATGAAACCAAAATCACCTGTGCTCTGCAAGCTGAAAAGCACTAGGCAGTTACAGGTTTATGTCAGAAACATCTCAGGGCTGCCTACCCGCCTCTTGAGCTTTAGAGAAAATTTATACTTGGAAATGATTTCTTCCAAGGCACAATGGCCTAGCTGTAAGACCACTTGTTGGCCATGTGAGTCACTGTTGTTCACATTTGGGGTCTGCTGGAAGCTGCAGGTTCAGGATGGCTGAGGAGAGACCTCAGTGCTCCTCCCTCCCTGTTTTAGCCTCCTTCACAGAAGAGGATATTTGCAATGGCTCCTTCCCTTCTCTCAGGCTGCTACTCAGGCACGTGTCAGTTAGTTAGTTGATTAGATAGTTAGTTGGTTAATTAGTTAACTTAGCTGTTAGTTAGCTTTGCAAATAGCATAGAGGAAAAATCCACCTCCCAGAAAATAATTTTCTTTCACAGACCCATTGATCTCATTGTCCCTTCAGGAAATCAGAAAAGGACTTGAACAGGAAGTCCACATGAAGAAATGTTTCTCTTCCTACTCTAATGATTTCCGTTTTCCTAAGAAGCGTAGACTCAGACACTAAGTTTAGTCAGACCTGAGGAATCATCTAAGTACAACCTTATCATTTTCCAGGAAAGGAAGCCCAAACCCAGAGAGGTGAAGTAGCCCGCCCAGGGTCACACAGCTGATCAATGCCCTTCACCCAGCAGGGGACCAGTACACATCCACTGTGATGGAGGGGAAATGGCCCATGTCCCTCTGGCATGTCCCTAAAATTGATAAGTATAGTTCTAGACATTTCTCCCTGCTGTCCATGTCCCAGCCGCCACCACCATCACCAAACACACACATAAATTGCCTGCTCTACTCTTCTAAGAACTCACTAAGCCTTTTATTTCCATGCAATAATTTTAAATTTATGAGCACTGTCGGTTCCCCCCTAGCAGAACTGGGAATGGCTTCCTGACGCACGGAAGGAGGTGACTGCCCTCTGCAAGTTCAGGCTGGGTAGGAAAGACAGGTATTCTGCCATCCAGGTTTGTCATCTACCTTTTCTTCCCCATTTTTTTCCTCCCAATTCCCAAAACCCACCTCCTCACCATAAAAATGGACCAGTTGAGTGTAGGCAATTTAGGTGGTTGGAAGAGCCAGGGTTTTTAAATCAAAATGTCTACATACGTAAATAAGCTGCATGGTGTCATTCAAGACATTAAATGATTGGCATCTTTAAATTGGGGACGGTAATGCCATGATGCCTTGAGAATAAAATGAGATCATATTTTGGGAAAGCCCTTTTGAAACTGTTAAGAGGTTATGTAAGGGATCATCATTATTGCTTCCAAGCTGCCCTATGACTGATCGTGCAGTAGAGTTCGCAGCGTAAAGGAAGGGTGTCAGTAGCTGGGCTGGGCTAGAGACTGGAAATGTGGTCTCCTCCACCTGTGTACACAGGAAAGTGCCTCTTCCCACAGTGCTCGGAGGGGGCACTGCCGGGGCACTGTGGTGAGGGCCAGCTGTGAGCACCGTCCCAGAATGCACTGTGACTGCTGCCCCAGGTCAGCTCTCTGGAGCTGCTTTTCTTTTCCTTTTCTTTTCTTTTCTTTTTTTTTTCTTTTCTGTTTCGGTTCTCGTGGCTTCCCGATCATTTTAAAGAGGCTGTGTCATTACTGGCCTACCAGACAGGCAGCTTACCCTAGGGCAACGACTCATTTTTCGCCCGTCTGAGCTTGTGCAAGAGGAGACTACTGCGGACCGGGGCACCTATTGCATATTACTCCACGTCCTTAGAGCGCTCAATTTCCCCCTACCACTCCCATTAGCTCCAGGAGGCTTGGCAAGAAATGATAGTCTCCTATGTGAATATGACTGATGCCTGACCTTCCTTCTCCATCTCAAAAGACTTCATTCCTTCCAGAAAGAGCATCCTCTTTTACTTAACTTAACCACACCACCTATTTCATCACTTCTTCCTGAATCCTCTTCCCTCAGTAAGCAGGGCTGGCTTCATCCGGCAGCACCATTTATGTCTTCTCTCCGTAGACCTTTTCTCCTCTGCCTATGAGCATGTGTAGACTCCTAATAATTTGAAATCTGTTCCTCGACATTTTTTCCACTATTTACAATTCTAGTTTTATTTTATTTTCATCGCCGCCCTCCTTAATCAGTGATCTGTACAAAAAGTCTCCTTTCTTCTCCTACAAATAATGTTTTGCCCCCACCTCATGCTCTATAGAAACTTTACTCTCAAAAAGTCACCAAGGAATTCTCTGAAGGTCACTGACTAATTCATGGTCCTTATTTTTCCTCTTTAATATTGATGTTCCACTCAGTGGAGTTCACGCCTCCATGGCATCTATGACAGCATATGACCCTCATGTCTCTGTTTCTCTGCCTCCTCCCATGTCCCCTTTGTCAACTCTCGTCTTTTTACTCTCTTTAATACAGACCTTTGTCAAGATTCAGTTCCCAGGGCCTCTGTCATCCTGTTGGTTTTCTTTCCCTTGTTTTTATTCACTCTCTTCATTTCATTCTAAAAATGCACCCAAACTCTATATCTCCATATATGACTACCCTTACCCCCAAATCCTTATTGGATGTTGTTTTCCTCGGCGTCTTCATAGTGCTTTGATATATCTAAAATTAAATTCATCATCTTTCTGGCTTCTGCATTTCTGTTAACAATACAACTTCTCTCTTAATTAATCATTTACAGGCTAAACTTAAAACTGTTCCTAAATCCCCATATTTAGTCAACCACCAAGTCAAGTTAGTCCTTTCCAAAAACTTTTGCAATCTTTTCTTTTTATTCATTTTATCCCTACTGACTTCACCCTCCCTAGTTAAGGAAATTCATTCTTTTATTTGTTTATTTAACAAATGTGTATTAAGTGCCTATTCTGCACCAGGCTTTGTGTTAGGAACTAGGTAAGCAAAAACAGATACAGACTGCCTCTGTTCCAGCAATGGAATTTATAAGGTGGTAGAAGAGGCAGATGTTGCTTAAGAAAATACTAATGAATATATAACTACAAATCGAAACGAGTATTATAAAAGAGAAGAACACAATCACAGGCTGAGACATGAAAAGTAGACAGGGCATGCTGATAGAAAGAAAATTACTTACTGATGGAATAATTTATTGAAGACTATTTGATCAGAAGGAACATAGTAAATTCAAGAAACTGAAAGAAGTCAGTAAGTCTGGAGCTGAGAGGGCAAAGGGCAAAATGAGGGTAGGAAAGAAGGAAAGAGCATGTTAGGCTTGGTCGACTGGATAAGTTATTTGGTTGGACTCTATCCCAAGATTGAGGAGGAGCAAATAAAGAGTTTACTATTATTCACTTTAACTGCAGTAATTATCTCCTGCCTAAAATCCTGGCTTTCCCTACTCCAGTCCATGCTGCATGTCATCACAAGAATTTTCATAAGATAATCCTCCAACCTATCTAGATTCGCTTCCCAAGACCGGCTTATGCAACTTGTCTGTCAAAGCCAATTGGTCTACTCTTTGATCTCTGAGCTATTTTGTGCTTTCCAGACTGTGTCTTTTGCTCACCTTCTCCACCTCTGCTTCAATTAACCATCTACTGCTCCTCTCTACCTCATGCCTACCCACCGCTGAACAGATGACTTGAATCTATTATTTTCTGGAAATCACAAATATCCTGACCTCCCTAACTTAAAATGGCTCTCCATGCTCTCAGCAACCACACGACACTGGCCAGTTATATGGGACTTTAGAGCTAGAAAGTCTTGGTTTGGATCCCAGTTTTAAGCAAATCACTAAATTCTCAAAGCCTCAGATATTTAATCTATAAAATGGATAAAATCTTACAACTTATAAGTTTATTGAGAAAATGAAGTTAGAATAAAATTTTAAAGTATCTAAAAGAAAACACTGGATACTTATTATCCACCTTCTCCCTTTCATCTTCTCTTACTTTTCTAAAGAAATGGTAGACTTTTTGAAGAAAGGGACTGTCTGTTATTTATCTTTGCATTTCTACCCTTAGTGCACCTGAAATATAATAGGTATCAAATTAATAATATTGAATGATTGAATATTGTTCGATCAAGTGGAATTCGACATCAAAAAATATTTAATTAAGAAAACACATTAACAGATTAAAAGAAAGAAAAATCTGATTATTTAAGTAGATACAAAATAATCAGCAAAATTTTAATTTGTTGATTTATTCATGAAAAATCTTGAATAAAATAAATAAAATATAATATTCCTAATCAAAAAAAATGTGTTCATCAAAATATGACAGATAATATATTTGACGGTAAAATCTTAAAAGCAATTACATTAAAGTCAGGAATATGACAGGATGTTTATATCAGCAATTCTATTTGGTACTAAAAATCCTAATCAACAAAATAAGAAAAATATTAGAAATGAAAAGTATACAAAGTAAAAAGAAATTTACAAAGCCGCCCTTAATGGTATAGGCAGGATTATTTGTAGAAAATCTATATAGAAAATTAATAATAACAAAATTAATAAGAGCATTCAGCAATGTCATTAGAAACAAAATAAGCATTTAACAATCCATAGAGCATATATATGGACTGAAATACTTTAGCATTAAAAAGGAATAAGTGGTGATACATGCTAAAACTTAAATAAACCTTGAAACATGATAAATGAAAAAAAACAGTCACAAAAGACCACACATTATGTGGTTTAATTCATATGAAAGTTCATAATAAGGAAATTTATAGTGACAGAAAGTTGACTAGTGATTGCTTGGAGCTAGAGGAGAGGAAGGGATGGGGTAATAGGGAGACAACTAAAAAATACTGGGTTTCTTCTTGAGGTAATGAAAAGAATCTAAAATTGACTGTGGTAATGGTTGCACATATCTTTGTAAATACTAAAAACCGTTTAATTGTACACTTTAAATGAATGAATTGTATGGTATGTGTATTACATAACAGCTGATAAAAAGTCAATAGGTGTTCGTAAATAAGTAATAAACAATTAGAAAACTTAATGGGAAAATCTCATCTACAAAAATCAACAAAATCTATAAGGTATGTAGAACACTAATTAATATTGTGTAAGGTCTTTATTGAGAAAATTACAATATTAAAGCACAAAAGAAAAGAACTGAATAAATGGAGAGAAAAAACATATCAGTACATGGAATATTTGATATTGTTAAGGCAGCAATTCTCCCTAAATAGATCTATAAAAGGAATACTGTTCCATTCAAATATTTATTTGATCCTGAAATTCACATTGAAGAGAAAAAAGTTAAAAATAGTCAAGACACTCCTAAAGTAGATTATAATAAACTAAAAGGCAAGATTTGCCCTACCAGAGATCAATACTTATTATAAAATAGAATTATTGATGGAGTGTATTAGTAAGGGATGAACAAATAAACCAATAGAACGGAATAGAGAGCTTAGAAACAGACTTATATAAATTAAAAGTTGATATATGAGAGAAGTGACCTTTAAAAAAATCAATGGATTTTTTTTTAGAAAAGATGGGATATTTAATAAGTGATTCTGATACAATTTATTACCTTCAAAATTATATCTTTCTCCTCCCACAAACCACAGAAATAAATTCCAAATATATTAAACATAAAGAAAACTTCAAAGGTTTTAGAAGAAAATTGGGAGACTCTCTTTATGGTCTTATAGTATAGATTGTCTTAAGCAAGACAGAAAAGCATTAACTTTATATGAAAAAAAGAGTTAATTTGATTATATTGATTTTTCTGAAAACTTGCACTATTACAAATATGAAAAGAAAATGGAAAGAAAGTCGTAGACTGAGACACTATATTTTCAATGTAGATAATCAACAAAGGATTAATGTCCAGAAAACATAAAATGCTTATACAATTCAATATGAAAGAGCAAATAACTCAATAGAAAATTGATCAGAAGGAGCAAATAAGAAATATACAGAAAGAGAAACCTAAATGGCCATAGCCTTATGAAAATATGTTCAACCTTACTAGAATCAGAAAAACAGAAGCTTAAAAAAAAAAATCAAAGTTTGTCAACATTAAATCTTCTCAAGGATGTAGATAAATGGGAAATCTCTTAAGCTGCTGGTGAGAATGCAAATTGGTACAATTCACTCTGGACTATGAACTCACTCTGGACTATGAAGTCATGCATTTGTTCTCTAGGATCCAGCAATTCTCTATCCAGGTATATACATCTTAGAAAAACGATAGCACGAGTGCACGAGGTGACTTGTTTTGAATTTTTTTTTTTTTTTTGCATTATCTGTAATAGCAAAAACAAAAACAAAAACAAAACTAAATAGAAGAATAAATAGTTATCATTAAATATCTATGGCAGTTAAAGTATATTAACATGGATAAGTCCCCCCAAAATTAATTTGGTGCAAAAAAGAAAGAAAGAAACCACCTCCTGGATAACACATACAGTATGATATCATATATCCACATTTTTAAAACATGAAAAACAATATTCTGTATAACTTATGGACACAGAAAATGTGGAGGCAATAAGAAAACATGCATTGGAATGACAATAAAATACATACAGTAGTTGTTCCTGAGAATACTGGCGGTAGCAACCTACCCTAGAGTTCCACAGCAGATTCAATTATTTCTGTACTGTTTTGCTAAATACAGCAAAATTTAAGATTTCAAACCTGCTAGTGAGTATAAAAAATTCTTATAAATATTCTCTACTCATTTCTGTATGTTAGTAATATTTAATAATAATATAGAGAAGTAAAAATCTAGGTTGTTTACAAATATACTAGACAAATGGTTAATCTCTTTAATATACAAACTTCTTGCAAATAAAGTACAAAAATATCCACCAGAGATAAATGAAAAATAATATGAACAGAGAATTTGCAGAAAATAAAATAATAGTTAATAAACATCTTAAAATCCATTATCAAAGATATTCAAATAAAACTAAACATATCATTTTCACGGTTATATTAAAAAATATTTTTCTTGGTAATATTCAAGTTGGCAAAGGTATGATGCTATGAGCACTCATATGCTGCTAGTAAGAGCATAAATTATTACTAAGGTTCAGAGAAAACTATCTGATAATTTGAATAAAAAGATCCATAATTTCTTACCTTGTAATTAATTATACTTGTAGGTACTTATCAGAAGCCAAAACTGGAATGTAATAAAGATTTGTGTTCAGAGATGTTATTTATTACATTGTTTATAATGGCAAAAATAAAAAAAAGAAAGAAAAAAGGAAACACATAAACACCCAAAATAAAGGAATGAGTCAATAAATTATACATTATGACTGATTCATAATTATGACTATTATGTAGTTATTCACTTACAATAATGTTTACAAAGAATTCTTAAAGATATGGGAAATAACTGTGATGTAGGGGTTAAGTGACAATATATGGGATTGACCTGTATTACATTGTCACCTAGCCATCAATATACACAGGGCCCTCATTATTCACATATTCATTATCCAAGTCTTTATAGTTGCAAATTTAATAGAATAAGATGGAGTTTAGAGAGCGGCACAAATCACATACAAAGCCACTAGTGAATAAGGATCTGGAGAGTGAGATCAATAAAAAATTGAAGAGAAAGTTAACAAGGATGACAAGATGGGCCATGCATAAGAGAATAATGTGACTGGTAAAGTAAAGTATTCTGTGAGGCTGTTGAGGAAATTGATGAACTCTTCAAACATTTTTGCAAAATTAGTCCTCTTTATAATGATGTTTCAAAATAATCCAATGTGAAGTGAAACATGCAGTATTAAATCATCTTTTAATAATTTGTAAAAACTATCTCCAGACTCCCTCCCCTATCATTTCACCTATTGATATTTTTTAATTAAAATTATTGGGGTGACATTAGTTAATAAAATCAAATAGGTTTCAAGTGTACGATTCAATAATACATCATATGCGTGTTGCATTGTGTGTTCATCATTCAAAGTCAAATCTCCTTCTGTCACCATACTTTTCCTAAGAATTGAGGTATAACTGCAAATATAACCTAAACGTTACTTTAAAAGTTTAGAATAAAATTCTTTGTATAATTTTATTTCATTTTCAAGATAAAAATTATAATCAATCTTTTAGAGAACTGTTAAAAGATAAACTGAGGCATATTAAAAATTTTTTAGGTTTATTCAAGCAAAAACTGATTTGAATCAGGCAGCTCCAAACTGGTCATGGTTAAAAACACTACAGAGACAAGACTTATACAGAGAAGGTGAAGAAGAAAAGCAAGGAAGTTATTTGATTGGCTATAGCTTACAGCCTAGTTAGCTGCTTGTGATTGGTTGTCCTCAGTGTTTTGATTTCATAGCCTTAAGGTCTTTATGAGCTTACATTTTGGTTTCCGTACATAGCCCGCCACAGCATTAGAGCCACCTCAGTTCGATAGCCTCCTTGTTCAATTAATTTAATACCACGTACAATTTTGATTTTCATTTTAATTGATTAGTTGCATGTAATTCTCAGTTAGCAAAGACTTCCTGATTATAATATACAGAAAATACAAAGTCGAACGGCACTGTCCAGTAGAAATATAACGTGATCCAGTTGTGTGATTTAGGTGAAATTAATTTAATAACATATCTTATTTGACACTATTATCTAAAACATAATAATTTCAGCATGTAATCAATATAAAAATTATTACTGGGCTTTTTTTTTTTTTACTAAATCTTCAAAATTCAATGTATATTTGACATGCACATCTCAATTTAAACTAACCACATTTCAAGGATTACATATAGCCAGAAGAAAATGCACCAAAATGTTTTTCAAAATATGCATAGAATGGTTACATATAAATGGAGAGATTTGATATGAGATTACTTTCATAATGTAATTTTTTTAAACTTTGTCATTTAACTATTCCATATTTTTAGCGTTGCTTTTTTTTTTCACTTATGAAGACTAATATTTTTCTCTATCTCTCACTTAAGGCTTAAGTATTTAAATAATATTTTTTATTTTCCAACTTCTCATTATGGCCTTTGCTAGTTGCATTTCATTTCCTGCTTTGGCTTTTCTGGTTTTCTGAGCAACTCATTTCCATTTTTTTTCCATCCTTTTCACTGGGAAGCCTGGCGAACTTCCACTTCTGAGATCATTTTAAAGGAACCCTTAGCCTTGCCAAGTTAATTTCTTTCTACCCTTCCCTGCCTTCTCATGGATCAAGATCATTTTTTCTTGTTATTAAAACCGTATTGTTTTCTTATGAAACAGTTTTCTTAGACTTCTTTGTCTTTAAAAAGCCCTTCCCAAGGGACCCTTTAAGTTATTGGAATCCACTTAGTTGATTTTCATTCTTTTTCTCCTACAGGTTTGTTCCTTTTTGTCCTTCAGAATCACACATGTATGTGTACAGTCACTTTCAACTGAGTTGCTACATTGAAATTCTTGAATACTTATTTCCTCAACACAAGTATCGCATCAAGAGTTCTGTTTTCAATCCAGCGGTTTGATTTCTCCACCACTTGCCATAAAGAGTTCTTTCTCCTAAAGGAGCCAGAGAGCTTAGTTTGCATCACTTTCATGCTGTCTCTTTTCAAAGGGGATACACGCAGAAATTTGGGGGCTACACTATTGTACTTCGTATTGAAAACCTTTGGGCAGGTTGGTCAAAGAAAACTGTGGAACTTGGTCCAGAGGCTGCGTACAATTTTCTAGAGGTGATATGCAAAATTTCACTTTTCTGATGTTCTTAATGTCCCTGAGTTGGTTGAGAAAAGAATTGTCAATATACGTATGAGCTAAATAATTGTGGAATCGTCCCTGTATATTAGGCAAGTAGTACTCATTACTATAAGACACTATACTCAGAAAGTAGAAGAGTTCATTTAAATAATATAGCTATGAACAAAAAGGGGAAAAAGTAATAGAGGTAGTGGGGGTAAATAGCAGCTGATTGAATACTAACAGCTTACAAAAGTGATCAAGACACAGATTTACAGATGCTGAAATCTAACTCCCTGAACATCTGTTCAGGAACCCTCACAGGCCACCCACAGAAAACAGAGGATTTTTTTTTTTTAATCTCCCCAGAAGTGGGAATGAAAGACTATGGATAATAGTTTCTAAATGCAAGAAGTAAAAAATAAAATAGCACAAACACTTGGACTTGGGGTGGAATGAATTAATGATAATTTATATCTGACGTGCATAGTGGGTGAAAGTGGTAAAATGTACAGATCAAAATAGATGATTTGGGAGAAGCTCATTATTTGTATTCCAACCTTCTCTATGTAGGGTTGAGGAGACAGGAAGGCAGTCTGACGATGGTAATGTTCTATATACATGGATATATAGGAGTTAAGAAAGAAGAGAAAAAAGAGAAGGGAGAAGGAAGGGAGGGAGATAGAGAGAAATTTCAGTTAAATGTATTTATTTCATTGTAGAATAGATTTCCTGGAGGGGGTGAGGGAGACAATATATTGGCTACGTTTTGGTTAAATTAAAAAAAAAAACATTTATTGAGTACTTGCTCTGTGCTAAATTATGCTAGGTGCTAAGAAGTGTCAGGGGGTAACCAGGGTGACTAGATCTCTGCTCCATCCAACCACCACCTGACCACAGAGGCTAGTCTAGTTTTTACCCTATCGCAAGGCAGGAATTCAAATCAGGCTGGGGCCCAAACCAATTCCGGGACTCCTGCAAGCAAGACCAATCTGGAAAAGCCTCAGGAGGTAGGAATGATTCCAGAATTTATCTGGCATTGGCAGAATTGACCTTAATCTTAAATTATTGTCAGTTCATCTGTAAATTGTCTCTGGACATTCCCAGGATTCTCTGTCTTCTCATTAAGTTCTAAACAGGCTAGATAATAGCTCCTAGGAATGACCCGAACTGAAATAGAGTGTTTCTAACCTTTTTTCCGTTAAGGAAAAAGAAAAAAAAGTTCAGCTCGCTGCCAGCATTCATTTAACATCACACATAGGAATGCTATGTTTTCTAGGATTTGACATTTTCAGCCATCGAACTACTAAAAACAGAATGCTATAAATAGAATGATGTCATTTGTTTCCAGAGACTATCGATATACTAGAGCGATGCGAAAATACTAATAAAAGTGAGATATTTCATGGCAAATTTTGGGTGTAAAGTTAAGATAGTAATCTGCCAGTTATCTCAGGGTAAACACTGCGGCCACAGAGCCGCCAGCGAGTATTCTTAGTGCAAACTGGTTTAAGGAGAATAAATAAAGCGCTATTTATGTCTAGGTGGGTTACTTGCAGCAGGTCACTCTCCCCAAAAAGAGCGAATTTGCTTATGAATTAAGGGAAACCCTGGCGTCTGGAGCTGGAGATAGGAGGGATAGCATCAGGGGACCTGGATTCGGGAGCCAGTTACTAGCTGTGCGCTACTGAAGGAATTGTTCATCCTTTCACGCCTCTTGTTTTCTCAGCCTTCAAATGGTGGTAACATCACCTATGACACAGGGTCACACTGATGATTAAAGGAGATAAGATACCTGAACATTCTGGAACTGTCTAACACAGATTCGTATTTATAAAGTTATGAAAGAGCTCTCTGGATAGGTGAGAGAAGAGATTTCTTAGACAGCCGAGAGAGTAAGCGTGGGAGGCTAGCTAGCCTTCACTTAAGAGAGCTTCTGGAAGTAGAAAAAGGTGTAGTCTAAGAAAGTTAGAAGGAAACCTGCAGGCCCATGGCAGAAACTACCGAAATAGTCAGATTCTGCTCTATAACTTGTGAACCTCAGGTTATATTTTTATAATCGTATTGCGCCTCAACTCTGCGTTCCGTCTGAGATAGAATCATAACCAAAGAACACCAGAAGGCAGCCTGAAATCCACTGCCATCAAGGGTTTGAGAGGCCGGAAAATGTCATGTTCCGGAAGCCATAAATTTGGGAGGGAGGGAGCTAGCCGTTTACAGCCATCTGGCAACCGTCCTACCACACCCAGTTCTATCTCCATCCTGTCTGAGATTGCACTCTGGGGCCTGTCTGAAGCTGGACCAGAGTCCACTGAAGTTGGGTGCAAAGCACCTTTTCTTAGACAATCAACCAGGGAAACTCAGTGTTTCCTTTTGGGTCCCAATCCTGGATTTCGTCTCCCCTCGTCTTTGTTAATTTTGCATTCTATTCAGCCCACATAATAAAGCTGCGAGGAAACAAATGTTGAATTGAAAAAGCAAGGCTGCAGAATTGAGCTAAAATTAACATGGCCCTTTGGTTCTCAATGCCAGTAAATCCTAGAGCTACCAGCTTTCTCCTTGTATTTGTTTTCTCCTGCCAACATCGTCTCAAAAACTTACTTCTGTTTTGCAGACAGTTGCAGAATTCCAGGACACTATAAGAATTTTGAGCAATTAAAGCAGGGGTCACTAATAAGCAAACTGACATTAGCATTGGACAATTAATCCAGGTCAATAATAAAATGATAATATTTAAATAGCAGGTTAAAATTTACAAAATATTTTGTACCCATTGCCTCATTTGCTAGTGAAAGCTACATTGTGAGGCATGTATTTGCGGTAGGCAGCTCCAATATGGCTCCACATGAGTCTGTCCCTCTAGTGTTCATGCCCTCTAGAGTAGCCACTTCTACACCGAATAGGGCTGACCTGTACAGACAATAGAATACTGCAGAAATGATGGAGTGTGACCTCCATGAGTGGGTCATAAAAGATATTGCAACTTTCTTTTTACTGTATTCTTAGGTGGCTCTGGGAGAAACCAGCTGCCATCTTGCGTAGACACTCAATAGCTATGATAGTTAATGTGTTTAGTGGCCGTTTGTATACTTTCTTTGGAGAAACATCAGTACAGGTACTTCACCCATTTTTTAATTGGGTTATTTGTTTTTTAATTTTGAGTTATAAGAGATCTTTATATATTCTATATGTAAGTCTCTTACCAGATGAAATGACTTGAAATATTTTCTTCCATCCTGTGGGTTGTCCTTTCTTGACAGTGTTTTTTGAAGTACAAAATAATTTTGATGAAGTACAGTTTATCTATTTTTTTTCTTTTATGGCTTGTGCTTTTGATGTCACATCTAAGACTCTATTGCCAAATATTAGATCATGAAGATTTACTTATCTTTTCTTCTAAGAGTTTTACAGTTTTAACTCTTACAATTAAGTCTTTGATCTATTTTGAGTTCATTTTTGTATGTGACATTGGATAAGAATCCAACTTCATCTTTTTGTGTGTGGTTATATGAGTTGTCAACACCATTTATTAGAAAGACTATTCTTTTCCCTGGGTCTTGGCAAAAATCAGTTGACTATAGACACATGGATTTATTTCTGTTCTCTCAGTTCTATTCTATTGATTTATATTCTATCATTATGCCATTATCACACTGTCTTGATTCTTATTTTTTTATAATAAGCTTCTAAGTTGAGAAGTGTGAGTCCTCCAACTCTGTTCTTTCACAGGATTTTTGGCTATTCTGGGTCTCTTGTAATTCCATATGAATTTTAGAATCAGCTTTTTAAAGAAGTCAGCTAGGATTCTGATAGGGATTACACTGAATCTATAGATAAATTTGAGAAATATTGCCATCTTAAAAGTATTAAGTTTTCTGATGCATGAATATGAAATGATTTCTATTTATTTGGGTCTTATTTATTTCGAAAATGTTTTGTAGTTTTCAGAGTATAAGTTTTGCGCTTCTTCCGTTGAACGTATTCCTAAGTATTTTTTTTTGATACTATTGTAAATAGGATTTTCTTAATTTCATTTTCAGACTGTTCATTGCAAGTATATCCTGCAAGCTGCAAAACTTATTTATTAGTTCTAATAGTTTTTTTGTGGATTTCTTAGGATTATCTAAATATAAGATCATGTCATTAAAAAATACAGATGGTTTACTTCTTCCTTTCTCTCTTTCCAATCTGGATGACATTTTTTTCTTTCTTTTTTTTTTCTTTTTTTTTTCCTTTTGCCTAATTGCCCTGGCTAGATCCTCTAACACAGTGTTGAATAGAAATGGTGATAGTGACAATCTTGCCTTGTTCCTGATTTTCAGGGAAAAGTGTTTAGTCTTTCACCATTAAGTATAATGTTGACTGAGTTTTTCATAGATGCCCTTTACCAAGTTGAGGAAGTCCCCCTCTCTTCCTACTTTGTTGAGGGTTTTAATCATGAAAGGGTATTAGATTTGTCAAATGCTTTTTCTATGTCAATAAAATTGATAATGTGGGTTTGGGTTTTTTTTCTGTCAATATGGTGTATTACACTGATTGACCCACCAAAATCTTGTCCAAGACCTCACAAGAGATCCTGCACAAGAACCAGCTAATCTGTTCCCAAATTCCTGACCCATGAAAACTGTGTGATATAATAAATGTTTATTCTTTTTCAGGCTGCAAAATTTTAGGATGATTTGTTATACAGCAATAGATAACTAAGACAGTATTGTTGTCACTGTTTTATAAATGAAGAAACAGGTTTGGTATATTTACCAGCTTCATTATCCTGCCCTAGGTTACAGAGTTAGACATACAAGTAATTCGAACCAGGTCTTTTGCCTCAAAAAACAGATTTTCCTCAACAAATGCCTACTACTTTTGATGACTCAGCCCAGGTTTACTGCAAATTGTTGCTTCTGGTTGACAAGCCCATCTCATCTGTTGGAGCAGGTAGGTCACCACGCAATGGCAACTGGCTGAGGTGGCGAGATGGAAAAGGATGTTTGGCCTGTGCTTCTCCTGCTAAGCTATGTATCTGGCTCAGGGCTGCATGGGCTCAGAGGAAATGGCCCCTTTCCAGATGTGCCCAGAGGCACAGTCTGCTTGCCAAGCCGTATGCCCAGAGGGCTGATACCCACCCTCCACGTGAAGGTACCTTTTCTAATTTGCACAGAGGTACTATATAAGCTTGTCAGGTTGTTTCAGTAAAATTATATAACCGGAAAAAGTTTTATATTTACTAGTTTTACATGCCAATTAAGCAATATTAATCAATGAGACTAATTCCAGACAAATTTTTAATCTGGAACAAGATTTGTTCTCACCACCCTCTCTTACCCCCTCCTCCACAACACTTCTTTAAAATCTTGCTCTTAGGAAGGAGAAAAACAGGAAAAAGACCTCATATCATCTAAGGGTCTTTTGCGTGCCAATACATGGCTGATCACCTTACATATTCAATATCATTTACTGTTCATAATTCTGAGAGGCAGGTATTATTATCCCCATTTTATAACCTTGGCCAATGTTATAGAGTTAGGCTGGCTTCCAGGCTCTTTGCAAACCCACTGAGAGAGGTCAAATAATTTATCTAAGTACCATAGATGGTGAATGGTGGAACCGAGATTAGAACTCAGACCCATCTGACTCCAGGACCTATGCTCCACCTGCCACACCTATTGTTCCATCTCCATAACAAATCCTAAGGGTGTGTCCCTGGAGGACATCAGCATTCTCACAGATGATTTCTGCTAAACAAATATTCAAGGTCCAAATACAGTCATCTAAAACAGTAAACTGCTGAGCCTTAAAATATGGGCTTATTGGGGGAGTTAAGAATTCTCAACATCCTTCAAAATATACCACATACGGGATCCATTTGACTTAAAGGTAGCCACCCTTACTGACCAGTCTCCACACACACAGCCAAACAATCCACTGAACTCAATATCCTGGATCTCGGAGGCTGCTATACTTTTTAACTCTGAGATGGAAGAGAATGCCTCCTAATACAGGAAGGCAGATATTCATTCATTCCTTCAACCAGTATCTATTGAGTGTTTACTATGTGCCAGGTATGCGGCAGGGACAGAAGACGCAACACTAAACAAGGCAGATATGCTCCCTGACCTCGCTGAGCTTAGAAGATAATGGGGATCCTTAAATCCACCCTTTCCTCTTCTCTGTCTCTCTGTCTCTCTCTCTCTCTCTGTCTCTCTCTCTCTATCTGTCTCTCTCTCTCTATCTCACACACACACACACACACACACAGAGAGAGAGAGAGAGAGAGAGAGAGAGAGAGAGAGAGAGAGAGAGAGAGAGAGAGAGAGAAAGCAGCTCTCTGAATAGAAGAGAAACTACACACTTAGCTCTCATAACCCCTACAGTGAAAGGCTCAATTGACTAGGGCAGAGCTTGGTGGTTTAAAAACAAGCAATAGCTGAGAAAGCTGAGATCTTGCTTTCAATAATCTTCCTCTTACCTTCCCGAGCGAACAACCAGAGTAGACACAGAGATGCCTCTAAGCAGCCACTCAGGGGCCAGAGGAAGAGGCTCAGACTACATCCCCCACAATTTGAAGGTAAAGAGAGTTACATGGCTGGAAAAAGGAGCACAGAGGAGAAAAGACCTTTAGGAAAACTTAGCTTTAAAATGAGGAATGTCAACTTATTATTGTCACAATTCGACCAGCAATCTCAGGAGGTGGCAGAGTTTGGGTTCATTTCAGAACAACATGGAGAAAGAATTGACCGGCCACCAAAACCTTATCTGAACCTAAAATGTCTGCAAGATTGGGCAACAAAGTTCAAAGAAACAGCCTTTCCCTTGCGGGCTTTTAGTGCCAAGACTCCTCCTCGTCCAGTTGTAACTGAGTGAATATAGAAGCCAAGAAAATTAAATGGAATTTTTGGAACTCGATCCTGGGTGTGCTGCAAGCTAAAGACAGAAACATTTGAGTTGATGAAAGTGGGGTGTAGGCTTGTTTGCTTTAGGGTCCTTCCCATCCTCCAGAACCTTGGCCAATGTTATAGAGTTAGGCTGGCTTCCAGGCTCTTTGCAAAGACCAAAGTTCAAAGTAATCTGTCCAAAAATGTCTTGCCCTGCAATATATTATATGGAGAATATTAGCTGACAACCCTCTTTGAAGACAAAATAAGTTCGAAAACTTCATATACTAGAAAAACTGGTTAGAAAAATGCAATTTGACACCATGGGAAAGAAACACATGCATGAGTACTGATAAGGTAATGATGTGGGCGATCTCAAGGGCTACTGCAGAAGGCAGAGAAAAGGCCCGTGTAAGGGATCCGAACCCTGCCTCACTTCAGCCAGAGCAGCTCAGCGTTCCTCTTCATAAACCGGGGCTCTAGGAAAGATTAAAACTCAGAAGGAAAGATTCAAATAGATGAGATAGATGATGATGATAGATAGATGATAGGTAGGTAGGTAGGTAGGTAGGCAGGCAGATAGATAGATAGATAGATAGATAGATAGATAGATAACGGTAGGCATGTATTATGTATGTATGTAGGTAGGTAGGTAGGTAGGTCGATAGGTAGGTACAAAATACATAAAACTGAAAAACCCTGGCGGTGTAAAAAGAATGCTGCATTTTGGAATGAAGAGACCTTGCTTCCAGTCCTGGCTGCCAATAGGCCCCCGTGTGACCTTAAGGAAGTTATCATAACTTTTAAGTCTTGCATTCTTTTCTTCCAACTGATAAATGCCCAATGTGAGCAAAAAGACCTGTAAGGACCTTTGGCTCCAACATAAGTTAATTCTCCGATTGCAAGAAAACTTAGAAGAAACTTACGTCTGCCTCTAATAACCAGAACTTGAACCCTACCCTAATCTCCTCCTCTTGAGTTTTGCATAGAGATAAACCTGAGAATTATTAAATCATCTCAATGCCTAGAAGGCCCCTGTAACCAAATACAGAAAGCAATGGAGAGATGAAATCAGCATATTGTATTCTGAAAAGGACTACACTGTGCCCTGGGCCATAATAATAACTTCAACAATAATGATAATAAAAGCATGTTGTTACTGAGAATTCCCAGTAGATTGGACAAGGGGCCCACCATTTGACTTTTTTAATCCCCACAGTAGTCCTACCAAATTGAAAATATTATTATTCTCGCTTTACAGATGAGGAAACTAAAGCTCAAAGAGGGTAAGTGACTTGTCCAAGATGACATTGCTGCTACTAAAAGAAGTAGACATCAACACCAAGCAGTCTGATGTCAGGGCTCTTGATCACTGTGCTGCTCAAAGCAAAAAGCAAGATGGGGCCCTGTTGCCACCTGAGACTCATCAAGGAAGGTAGGAGAAGTTGTAAAAGCAATAAAATTCATTGTCAGCAAACAGGTAGCTACTCAACAAAATAGATGGGGGATGCCTCGGAGAAACTTCAAAACAGGCTAACCAGACATACTGAGTTATTAAGGAGCAGTCGGCTCCAACGGCAGAGGAGAGACAACGGCAGAGTAGTTCTCTAAAGAAATGATGAAATCAGGTCGCTGACCACTGGCAGAATGAGGGAAAGATAAACAAGCATGGCCCTATAGACAGGACGAGGGAGGCATGTTGGCAAGGGGAACTGCCAGAAACCCATGCCAAGTGTCCAAGAGCTTCTCTACATTGCTTAATAGTTCTAGAGCTGTTTGAATGGAGCTTTTACACTACTGAATTCCTGCTTTGTATCTTTAAAGGGGACAGTTCTGGGCCAAGATAGCTGAGAAAGGGCTCTGTCTCCATCTGTTAAAGTAGCTTTTCCTCCATATTTGCACTGGTTTCTTGTGGAAAGGGGTGAAAGGAAAGCTATCATTTAAATATATTTTTCCTTTATAACACTGAACTAAATCTCCCAGACATTTCTCTACCCATTGCCCCATAAGCCTTTACCTTCTAGTTCAGAATTTCCAGAATCTCAATCTTTTTTTTCCTGCTCCTCTGTCCACACTTGACTATAAATATTCTACATGGCTTACTCCTTTTGAAAAACCTTCACACCGCCCTTCTTTCCACCCTAAGCAACAATGATTGCCTGCCAAGCAACAACGAAATAGCATTGTCTCTCAGAAAGGGTCTGGAAAAGCTACTCTACAGAACAAAGAGAAAGGAGCAATGGTGATAAAGAGCCCCCCAGGGCTGAAACCAACCAGGAGCAGAAGGCAGGCACAGTGCCTGCCACATGCAAAGGACTCAAGTAATATTTGCTAGAAGGAAGGGAGGGTAGACGGAAAGGAAGAACAGAGAGAAGGAGGGAAAGAGTTACTTTAATTGATAGTTATAACAGATCTAAGAATTTGGAGTCCTCCAGGCAGATTTCTGGGCCTGCCAGCAGCCACTGAAAATATTTTTATAAAATGAGTAGAATAATACATTTTATTAATCACCTTGATGGCTGCTCTGTACTGTTTTATTCCTTCAATGTTAAGTCTTGAAACTCTCCACCAAGTGGGCCTAATAACTACCCAACTTTATCTTCCTCAGCTCCTAAGGGAGAACTTCTGCCCCAGCAGTCACCTTGCACAGTCTATTGCCTTATTTCAATGCTTTTTATTAGAATACATCTCTTTTCTATACTAAAGTATAAACTTCTAAAGTTTGATGTGCTGAAATATTTTGTAGTTGCATCACCAGGTCCACTTTCTACCTTTCTCTACCCTGCCCTCGGGAAGCTGAACTCTTCAGACTCTTACCCAGTATCCCTTGCACCTTTCGCTTCCAGTGGGTTTGGCCAACAGGAAGCGCAGATGAAAGGTTGGATGGTAGGAAGAGAGAAAGGTCTGAGGATTTATTCCCATCTGCCATACTGTGTTTGCACAGTGACTAGGTTCAGCTACCAAATGCCACGGCTCCTGTCAAATGGCCCCTCTCCAAAAGCCATAGCTCTCTTCAGAGCTGATAGCTACTCTCTCCCCTGGCATCTTCAGGCTGAGAAATGGTGTGGGTTTTCCACTGTGTTCATCCTGCATATTGCACTATCTTTTTCTGGCTCTCTTAGCCTTACCCTTCAGCTTTGTAAACTGTCCATTCATTTAAACCCCCTTCACGGTTTTATTCATTCTGGGTCAGTCTCTCGATATGTATGTAGCTGACACTGTGCTAGGCACATACCAGTTGGTGCTGAAAGTGAGTCCTATTTCACCTCTCCCTCCTTCCTCCTAGGGCTCTAGAACCCCAGCCCTAGTCCTAGAGGAGCCCCTCCTACCTAATTCTTTCCCCTTTGCTATGATTCTATTGAAGATGACTAAGATATCATTGGGTTTAGTCTTAGAAATCTCTCTTACAAAGTAAATATGACTTCTGGGAGGAGCACATTCTTATCTCGATAATTATGGAAGTGAATAAGCTTATCAGACCTATTGAGGAGAGTAGATAAATATAACATATTTTTGAAAGCCTGTGATTCATTACCCATTATTTAGGTGTTATCACTTATGTGAATCCCTAAAGACATAGTACAGCAGATGTTGCTTTTGAATGGGACAAAAGGAGGGAAAGACTTGCCATGTCTGTGCCAAGAAGGACCCTGAGGATGGGTGGCTAGAGGAGTGTGAGGACACAGAGAACAAGTGAAAGGGATTGTGTCCAAAGATAGGGAAGTATCCTGGAAAAAAAAAAAAAAATGGATTCATTCACATATTTGTACAGAGCCAGGCCAGGCCCACCCACTTCCTTCCTCCCTCTCTCCACCCTCCGTTACTTCTCTACTGGAGCTGCTACTTCTTCCTCCTCCTCTTTCCCTCCTGTGTCCTTGGTCACCACTCATATATGTATTGTCTAGGTTACAGAGGAAATTCAGAGTCACAATTGCTAAACAGATGCCAGCTACCTCTTGTGTGGCATTCAAACACCTGAGGGTCTGGGGGGAAAGCAAAGAATCAGAGAAAGTGACCCCAATAAGGGCCCTGACATGTATGGCTCTGCGTGGCATGAGAGAATGCTATATGGATAAAATGTCAATAGGCCGGACTCGTCCATGCTGATGTTCTCAAGAAACCTGGAGGGCTAGGGTGATAGCAATGGGATGAACCCTCCATTCCCTAACATTTAATAAGACCAGTGCTAACCCTATCACACAAGTATGGGGGTTGATGACTGTCTAGAAGGACCCCATAGCTGTTACATGATCTTCTGAGTCACAGGCTTCTGTCACCAAGGGGAGGAGAGAGGCGAGGGTGTGTCAGCTCTCTGATCACGGGTACAGAGCTGGGTTCTTGCTCTTGGGCTTTGTGACAGAGGCTGCTAGTTGCCTACTGCAGTACCCTTACCTTGTCACCTGAAGAAATGACAACATTTCCCAAACTCCACTGAGTTCTGGCCAATGTGTAATAAACAGAAGCGAAGTATGGCAGCTTCCATGGATCTCTTAACGGCACGGTTGTCAGGCGCTATTTCCCCCACTTCTTAATTGTCCCCTCCTTCTTTCTGCTGTTTAGAATAGGGATGTAATGGCTGGAGCTTGAGAAGCCACATAGGACCTGAAGTCTGAATCCCTAAAACTGTGCATGATTGTATAGTGTCTTAGACTGCTTACCTCTAGACTTCTTATATTTGAAAGGAAAACAAATTTCTATTTTATTTAAAACACTTGTTTTGGTTTCTTTGTTATATGTGATCTGATCTGATTCTAACTGATAAAGCATGTCCCTCAGGCTTTAGGTATAACACCTAAGTTATCGTGAATAAATTCTAACCCAGAAATTCCATTATTATTTCCTAATTTTTCTCAAGGTATCTAAATATGGAACTCACTTTCTCTTTTTTCCCAGGGAAATGAAGAAAGAAATATTTCCATGGTCCTTGAAGATATCCATCTCATGTTCTGAATGGCAAAGCAGTATGTAGAATATTATGAAGGTTTCTATCCAGGCCTACATAGTAGGCTGTGGCTGTGCCACAGTCTATTAAATAGACAAATGAAACCCATCTACATTTAGGCCGTCATTGAGATTAGTAGTGATTCAACGATTCGGTGATCCCTAAATGAAAAGAGGCTTAGGAAACAGAAACATATCCTTGTCTTTAGCTAGAAAACAACACTCTGTGAGTCAGAGCCGGCACACCAGGACCGAGGTGAAGAATGGTATATCTGGCCATTTCAGGAAGTAATTAACAGCAGAGGGAAGTGGCAAGTGATGAGAAGGGAGGGTGGAGGATAGTGGGCTGCCAGGGAGTGGACACAATGTTCCTGATCACTCTTTCCTCCAGCCCTGTGGTATGTTTTGATCCCTTCATGGTCTTCCCTTGATGAACCTCTCTTTTTCCATCACTCATCACCTTCTGCACTGCCATCATCCCTGCCCCAAACATAAACTCCAGATCATTTCCTAAAGAAACCACGCTTTCTCATAGCTATAGGTCTCTGTTAATGCTATTCTCTGTATTTAGAAAGCTCTTAACCCTTCATCTGTTTGAATGACACTTCCTCAGGAAAGCCTTCCTAGATTCCCTCAGGCAAAGTTAGAACATTTTTCCTCTGCTTTCAGAACACTTTATACATTCATACAAACTTACATTTTAGGGATAACCAAGGGGCTGCATCATGCATTTAACTAACATAGATTTAACGGCTCATGCTCAGTAAACAAAAAAAGGAAAAAGGAGAAACAAAGAGAATGAAAAAGACATCTGTTTGTTTCCTATCCTCTACAAAAATAAACTCTAGCTTCATAAAAGAAGAAGAAGAAGAAGAAGGAGGAGGAGGAGGAGGAGGAGGAGGAGGAGGAGGAGGAGGAGGAGGAGGAGGAGCTCTAATTAAAATGAAAAGAAAAATGAAGGAAGTTTCTTAGACTTGATTTAGAGGCTTTTTGAGTGGGTAGTTTTCCAGACTATTTGTCATTTCACTTTATATGCTGACTTTGAACTAAATTTCTGAATAAGACGTGACTCTTTCTGCACAGCTTCATGTGATGGCTTCTCTGACTGTCCCCCAGACAGACTGTTCCAGGCTGTGAGCTTCTGAAGGGCAGCAACTTATATTATTTATTTGGGGATCTTCTGGGCCTAGCGCAGTTATTGCTAGACAGTTGTTGAAAGAAAAATTGAATAATTACAGCATTTTTCACTGGTTACACAATAGTTAGAATCTAAAGGAACTGTCTCACCCCACATACCACTATTAACACCTTTCTCAGACTGTCTTTCGATCCCTTCTTTGAAGACATCTGCATAATAAGCTATTTTATGTCCAAAGCAGCCCACATCACTGCTTTGTTAGAAAATGTCTGACAAGGTCCGGTTGTTAGGAAATGGAGATTCACTGTCTGGAGTGTTCCTCATTGCGCCCTGAGCACCGAGGAGCTTAGTTAAATGAATTCTGCTGCCGCCATGACTGCCCGTGAGATTCACGACAGGAATCAGAAGCTTTATGTTATTGAACCAATAACATTGGCTTTCTGCTTTGAGAGTTTGAGAAATTGAGGGTCCACTCAATTCTCAACACCCCGCCTTTAATGCCTCAGTTATCCTGAGACCAGTCTTTTGGAATCCTCAGAATGGCCATGAACAATAAATAACAATAAAGTAAAAGAGGAAAAAGTTTTGGATGGATAATTCAATCCTTGATCATGCATCATAGTAGATCAAAGAGAGACAAGGACCTGAAGGTAACAGCTGATGATAACTGGCTGAAGCAAGAAGGAAAAGAGCTCTAATCACTGGTGGTACAGAGAACATGTACATACCTTTGGTAAGAAGAGGAATACAGCTGTCCTCAGTGGGTTTTTTTGTTTTGCTGTGTTTTTTTTTCAATTTCTTTTACTCATCTCCTTTTCCTACTTCATTTTTTAGGGGATTAAAAATCCTGGGTTTGTATTCATTCCTAATTCAAGAAATGTTTTCTGAACATCTTCTTTGTGTCAGGCACTATGCTGATAATTTGGGTTCAACGAAGGGAAAGTTCGCAGTCTCACAAGGAACCAAGTAAAGGGAGATTATAAAATATAGTGTGGTAAGTGCTAGAAAAAGGTAAAAATATATCTAATAGAATTATATATGAGAGGCACCTAACTCCATAGTGGAAGAGAAAATAACAATGGCAATTACAACCGTAGCGATAACCAAAGCATAGTGAGTGTTTACTACTGTCTACTAGATGCCGTTCTATGTACTTTATGTATATTAACTTATTCAAGCCTCATAACTGCTTTATGAACTAGGGAAGCTCGTTATCATCCCCATTTTCAAAAAAAGAATAAAAAAAGAGAGCGAGAATGAAACTGAGTCCCAGAGAGGGCACATAACTTATGCAAGGTCATGCAGTAGATAAATGGCAAAGCTGGGAACACAGTCGGTCCAACTTCAGAGCCTGTGCTCTAAACATCTACCCTGTTCTGCCCTCTAGAGAGGAGGGGAAGGTCCTCGTGGGAGATGACCACATGATATCTGACTTGGGACCTGAAGGACAAGTGGGCAAGGACATAGGCAAAAGAAAAGGTAAGTGAGGGGAAGGTTTTGGGAGTCGTGAGTGATGAGTCTGGGATGGTAGCCAAAGAGGAAGATCAGGAATGGCTAAGAAATCTGGTTATTGACCTGAAAAAGATGAGGAACATTGAAGGGTCGGATCTGCATTATAGAAAGTCTCTCTGGCTACAGTGGAGATTACAGATTACCTGGGTTCAAACTGGAGGCAAGAAATCTAGAGAGAAGAGTAATCGGACTAGGAGCTGATGGTCTCCTGAACTAAAGTGGCAGTGAGGGGAAAGAAAGTAGATAGTTGTTGGGAGCTGCGCCCTTGGTCTCTCAAGCCCTCAGGCTGTGAGAACCAAACCCATGATAAACAAGTCTTTCCGAGAAGCTGGCTGACCACCAAAGGTGCTGATAGTCTCCTGCTCTCCCCCCCACCTCGTACTTCCCCCTGTCCTTACCGCTCCTCACACCACCAGCTGAAGACCAATCATACTGCAACAGGTACCCTTTGCCTGCCCCCCTTTGTTCTTGCCGTATAAATATGTTTGTTATCCAAAAATAAAATTTGAGGCTTGATCAGAATACTGTCTTGCCTCCACTCCTTTTTCTCCGCTCGTTTTTCCTTACAGGCTGGGTCTCCCTCGCCCCCACCAAATAACAAGTCCCGCGGGTCGGGACAAGTGGCGCCCAACATGGGGCCCGAGGTAGAGACCCTCGCCGAGACGGACCCCTGAAGCCGAAGTGTGTCGCCCGAGCCCCCTCACAGAAGAGAGAAGTTGAAGTTGAGGACGCCTCTCACCGCTCATGAGAGTCACCCGTCCTCGGTAAGTCTCCCCTCGTCCGTCTCCAGAAAAACGGGCCCCCGCCCTCAAACGGGCCCCCGCCCTGAGACATGGGCTCCCAGCTCTCTAAAGAAGCGGTCTTTATTCGAGACCTAAAAGAATCTCTTAGGGAAAGAGGAGTTAGAGTTAAGAAAAAGGATCTCATTAAGTTTTTTCTTTTTATAGACAAGGTTTGCCCTTGGTTCATTGTTAATGGACCTGAAATTCACCCTAAAAAATGGCAGAAAGTAGGTCGTGACTTAAACGATAAGCTCCACAGGGAGGGGCCCGATGCGGTCCCTGCCACCGTTTTCTCATATTGGGGTCTAATACGAGACATCGTTGAGGCCGCCTCTGATGACCCAGATAAACAACAACTGCTTTCTGTCGCTGAATACTGTCTTAGACCCCTTTCCCGCGCGCCATCCACTACTTCTCTCCCTCAAGACAAGGCCCCCTCTAAACCCCCTTCTGTGATTATAGACATGACCGATCACTCACCGACCTACCCCCACGGGTTGTTTGTACCCCCCTCTCCCCAAAGAACACCCCCCTTCGGAAGTCCAAATGACACTTCCTATGATTGCTAAAGACCCAGGGGACAGCCCCCTCGACCCCGGCGATGCTGCTACGCTAGAAGATGAGGCTGCCCGTTACCATAATCCAGAATGGCCGCCTTATGCCCTGCCGGGGCCTCCTCCATCCTATGTTTCTCAAGCTCCCACACTCACTCTTTTGCCGCCCCTGCTCTCCCCCTCTACATTGTCCGAGACGGAAAAAAGGCTTTCGGCACAGATTATTAAGGTTAAGCAGATTTTAAAGATGACGGCTGAACTCACTTCCCTCCAAGCTACCCTCCAAAATGTCACCCTTACCGCGCCACCACAAAAGTCCTCCCCGAAGTTTTCGTCCAAACCTCCCAAAAAGAGTCTTAACTTTCCCGTGGTTACCTGTTCCACCCGCACGCCGCCCACTTCCACCTCTGAGGCTACCTCGGAGGCCCCTGCCTCTGACTCAGAAGAGGAGGGTGAACATGCTCAGGAGGAGGATAGTGAGAAGGAGGAGCAGACTAACCCTGAACATAGAGAATTTCATAAGCTTCAGTTCAAAAACCTTAAAGAACTCAACATGGCCGTTAAAACTTACGGACCCAATGCCCCTTACACCCTTTCGGTTCTAGAAACCCTCGCACGAGGGGGTCAGCTCCTGCCCGGCGAGTGGTTTCGGATAGTCCAGGCGGTACTGACCCACGGACAATTCCTTACGTGGCGGGCTGATTTTTTAGAACGATGCCAGTCTACCGCTGTCATTAACCACAGGGACCCCCGCTCTCCCTCTGCCACCTGGACCTTTGAAAAACTTGCGGGACAGGGAAAATATTCCAGCGGAGGCTAAACAGAGAAGGTTCCCTTCTGCACTCCTCGCCCAGACCACTAGCGCTGCGCTTGGGGCCTGGAGGGCACTCCCTATTTCAGGGGCTGCGACTACTCCTCTTACAAAAATCACTCAGGGACCACAAGAAGATTATAGCGAATTTGTCAGTAGGCTCCTAGAGGCGGCGGAAAGAACCCTCGGGGGCGAAGCCTCTAATGACAGGCTCGTTAAACAATTGGCCTACGAAAATGCCAATGCCTCTTGCCGCGCGGAAAGACGCGAGATAAAACCCTTGATGAAATGTTGCGCATGTGCCGTGACATTGATCCCTTCACCTCTAAAATGTCCCAGGCCATGCATCTGGCCATAGACCCCCTTGCCTCCAAGGTATCTCAGGCTGTTAATCTCGCGGTGGGAGCTGCCGTCCACGCACCTCAAAATCAACATAGGCCCTGCTTTAAATGCGGCCAGCCTGGCCATTTTGCTCGACAATGTCCTAACAATCCCCCTAATAACCCACCCCCTCTTACATTCCCCCCCTCAGTTTGTCCAAAATGTAAGAAGGGATACCACTGGGCTAAGGATTGCCGCTCTACCACCGACATATTCGGTAACCCAATGCCCTCCCGTCAGGGAAACGGCCAGAGGGGCCAGCCCCGGGCCCCTCAACCGATTTCATTTCTGCCGGCCTCGGGGGACAGCCAACCAATAAACCTCCCGCCCTCCTCAGAGCTACACCCGGGAGCGCAGGAATGGACCTCTGTGCCTCCTCCTCAACGATATTAAAACCAGAGGATGGTGTTCAAGTTTTGTCCACGGGGATTTCTGGCCCACCCCCAAAAGACACTTATTTTTTAATATTAGGCCGTGCATCGACTACCCTGAGTGGCCTTACTATACATCCCTCCCTGGTAGATAATGATTATACAGGGGAGATTAAGATACTAGCCAGTGCGTCTCAGGGCCCAATTACCATCACGCAGGGACAGCGCCTAGCACAGGCGCTATCCTTGCCCTTAGACACCTCCCAGCCTGCCCTTAATGCAAAAAGAGGCCCCTCTAAACCGGGCTCTTCTGACCTATATTGGGTCCAAGCAATCACCAAAGAACGCCCCATGCTCACACTTAAAATTCAAGGGAAAAGATTTAAAGGCATTCTAGATTCTGGAGCGGACTCCACTGTAATTTCCCGGGCTTCATGGCCCTCTAGCTGGCCTGTACAGGCCTCTCTAACCCACCTGCAAGGGATTGGCCAATCGAAAAATACTTTACAAAGTTCACAATTATTAACCTGGGAAGATGAGGAGGGAAATACTGGAACCACTCAACCATTTGTAGTTCCAGGCTTACCAGTAAACCTTTGGGGACGAGACATTCTCTCCCAAATGAAGGTCATTATGTGCAGCCCCAATGACATCGTTACTCATCAAATGTTAGCTCAGGGTTATCTCCCTGGACAGGGCTTAGGAAAAACAGGACAAGGAGACCCCAATCCTGTAATGGCTACTGCCTAAACCAGATCGTTCGGGCCTAGGATTTAATAACCATTTTTTGTAAGGGCCATTGCTCCTCCTGCACACCAGGCAGACAAAATAACCTGGAAAAATGATAATCCTGTCTGGATAGACCAATGGCCCCTTCCCCACAAAAAACTTGATGCAGCCATAGAGTTAGTGCAGGAACAGCTGGCTGCGGGACACATTGAACCATCCACATCCCCTTGGAATACCCCTATATTTGTCATACAAAAACGCTCAGGGAAGTGGCATCTCTTACAAGATCTCAGGGCAGTTAACAAAACCATGGTTCCTATGGGTGCTTTACAGCCTGGAATTCCCTCCCCCGTAGCCATTCCCCGTGATTTCCTTAAACTTGTCATAGATCTTAAAGATTGTTTTTTCTCAATCCCTCTCCATCCTAAAGATTGTAAACGTTTTGCCTTCAGCCTCCCCATAGTAAACAATGTTGGGCCAACGCCCCGCTTTCAGTGGAGGGTGCTCCCTCAGGGCATGGCCAATAGCCCTACCCTTTGCCAAAAATACGTAGCCCAAACTATTGACCCTTTTCGCAAACTCTTCCCTGCCCTGTACATTATTCATTACATGGACGATATCCTTTTGGCAGGGGCCAAGGAGGCTCAGCTACATCTAGCCAGTCAGGAACTAATAAAAGCTCTTAAAGAAAGAGGGTTAAATATCTCCCCTGAGAAAATACAAATGCATTCCTCCTCAGTTATTCCTAGGTTTTGAACTTTTCCCTACCAGAGTGTTTTCTCAAAAAATACAATTAAGAACAGATTCCTTACAGACTGCTTAATGACTTTCAGCGCCTACTTGGAGATATCAATTGGCTCAGACCATATCTAAAATTAACCACAGGAGATCTCAAGCCCTTATTTGACATATTGCGCGGGGACCCAGATCCGACCTCCCCTCGCTGCCTCACCCCAGAGGCCAAACAGGCATTAGAAAAGGTCGGAACTGCTATCAGCCAACAGAACATAGGATATCACTCACCACAGTCCTGCCTTTGGCTGCTTATCCTCCCCACCCCTTTCTCCCCTACGAGCTTGCTTTGGCAAAATCACCCGTTATTCTGGATCCATCTACCGGCTTCACCCCCCCCCCCCCGAGTTCTAGCCACTTACCCTCAACTAGTGGCCACCCTCTTGCGCCTGGGGCGGGAGTCAGCCTTAAAACTCTTTGGAAAGGACCCTGACACTATAACCCTCCCGTATAATACAGCTCAGGTACAATGGCTAATTCAAAACGATGATGACTGGGCGATTAGTTGCACCTCCTTTCAAGGAACAATTGATAATCATTATCCTGCTGACAGGTTAATTCAGTTCCTACAAAAAACCCCCATTGTTTTCCCCCCGGAGAACCAAAGCCACTCCCATTGCGGGAGCCACGCTAGTGTTTTCTGACGGCTCCTCTTCAGGCATAGCAGCCTTTAGTATTAATGGACAGGTTACCCGTATACAGACAGCATAGACAAAGTCAAGAAAAGCTTAGAAGCCAGACAGAAACAGAGAAAAAAGGATGAATCTTGGTACAAAAACTGGTTCTCTACCTCTCCTTTGTTTTCCACCTTACTACCCAGTTTGTTAGGGCCCCTGGTTGGCTTGCTGCTTCTTTTAACCTTTGGGCCCTGGGCTTTCAGACGCATAACAGATCTTGTTAAAAAACAAGTAGACGCTTTGCTGCAAAAATCTCTCACAGTTTACTATCACCGCCTTAATGTCGAAGAGCCCCCTGAAGACCCCAGCACCGCCCTCCACTTTTCCACCCTCGTTGAAGATATTCACAAACCTTGGTATTCCAGACTCGGGTGGCGATAAAACGCTCCCTCCCTACGGGGAACGACATAAGAGACAGAGAAATGTCTACCTTCACCTTTGATAGACCAAGGGAAAGTATGGGCATCGAGATGGGTGCAGATGCAAAGCTACTGCAAGGGAAGACCCCCCATCAGAGGGTCCCCTCTGTCCTTCCCTGAGAACATACCTGGTTTGCATAGAGGTTGGTATCCAAATCACAATCTAAAACCGGCTCTGCCTCTCCTCCCCAAAAGATACCAAGAGCCAACAATAGATGGGCGTATATAGCCCACAGGAGGAACCAGGTCAATGTTCCCCCACTCGGTTAAGGCCCACCTTTCTAAAATAGAAAGGGAGGAGATGTTGGGAGCTGCGCCCTTGGTTTCTCAAGCCCTCAGGCTGTGAGAACCAAACCCATGATAAACAAGTCTTTCCGAGAAGCTGGCTGACCACCAAAGGTGCTGATAGTCACCTGCTCTCCCCTCCACCTCGTACTTCCCCCTGTCCTTACCGCTCCTCACACCACCAGCTGAAGACCAATCATATTGCAACAGGTACCCTTTGCCTGCCCCCCTTTGTTCTTGCCGTATAAATATGTTTGTTATCCGAAAATAAAATTTGAGGCTTGATCAGAATACTGTCTTGCCTCCACTCCTTTTTCTCCGCCCGTTTTTCCTTACAGGCTGGGTCTCCCTCGCCCCCACCAAATAACAAGTCCCGCGGGTCGGGACAGGTGGTAAAGCCGTTGGTGAGTTTGGAAGAAAGGGCAGTAGGGGTAGATGCTGGCGCTGATAAAATCTTTATCCATGGAGAGAGACTATATCCCTCTTCATAACTTTGTGTTAGTGGTCCCACCGGCAACAGATGGCCAGGCTTGGGATTCCTCCTAATGTGGACCTTCCTGGGTTGTCTGACCAGTGGTGCTCAAGTAAGAAACTTGCACCAGGTAATCATGAATGGTTTCTTTCATCAGAAACAGTGGTTGGCAGACTACGACCCCTCCTCCACCGCAAGCCAGATCCAACCCACCGGATATTTCCTACCTGTGTCAACTTTTGCTTAAAAAAAATTGTCCCGAAACGCAGCCACACCCATTCGTGTATGTACTGTCCGTGGCTGCTTTAGCGCTAGTAAACAGAAACATAGAGCAGCTGGAACAGAGACTAAACTATTTACTATCTCGCAAACCTTTATCTAGAAGGTCTTATTCTGAAAAGTCAGCAGGACCTACCAGTGTGCTTAGTGGCATAGCGGGCTTACATTCTGGTGCAAGCTCGTTCACTGGTGGTAAATTGTTAGCAGTTTGTGGCCTGGCTTCTGTGGACACTTCAAGTCATGCTGTCCATAAAACAGGGGGGAAGGACAGTGTATAGAGCATAAAGAAATGAGGACTGTTTGGATTTTACAAAATAGATCCCCTGGGAACCATGACAATGCTGTCAACTGGCACAATAGGAACATTCTTCGGGTGTGACTGGACAGCCCAAAACCACAGAAACGTCAGCCGACAGCCCTGGGTAAGCCCCCATCTTCAGGGGCCGATAAGCGTAAGGATCCCACCTTGTAAGGTCCATATAAGCTGAACACCTCAGACAGACGATGCTCAAGCCAGACCCAAGGGCATCAGGGATGGGCGCGCAAAGAGCCCAAAATTCTGACCTTCTGACCCATCGTAGCCGCTGGCTCGGGACCAACACACAGCTATCTGCAGCGCCGGTTGCCAGTCAACAGAGCTTGCTTTGGAGACGCGAAGGACTTTCATCCCTTCGCTCTGTACTTCCCCTCTCTGTGTGCTACGTGTTAACCTGTGTGGGTACCTAATTGGTTTATCTGAGCAGGTTCCACTCAATAAACCTGTCATTGTGAAAAGACATAAATGTATTCAAGGGTGTTACTTTCGCAGCCACTTTCCCTGCTCACAACAGACAGTTACATCTTACCTGTGGGTTCAAAGGTCAGGCTCCAAGAAGGCAAATCCACCATAATACCTCCATGTGCAGTCACCCCACACTACAGATTCCCAGAACACACTGACATCTTGGACACCATATCTGAAAGATAGGAGTGTCAGGAAACCACAGGACAGAGGCCCTGCCTGGAGGTTATTTTGATGAGCAAAGCACTTATGTGTATTTACGTTTGTTTGTCTTCATTATAACTAGACTGCTAACTCCTCAGGGTAAAACTTGTCTAACCATAAACTTCTGAGTATGCACTTCATTACTAAGGGTAAATAAAGCAATAACAGGAAACCACCAAACTCTTTACTAAGAAAAAACTAAATATTTATTTTTATTCTACGGAAACTTCTGTGAAGTAGTGAGCAATAATAAAGTGGGAGTAATTTGCCTGATTTCTCCCAATTTTAGCATATGATTAATTTCCTTGGATCTGACTGCATTAGAAGTTCTAGACCAAGGTGGAAAGTTGATTGGTTTCTTAATGTGTGTGTGTGTGTGTGTGTGTGTGTGTGTGTGTGTGTGAAATCAAGGATGGCAAGTAGTTTCAGAAACAATGTTTATTATACGGTAAGAGAGTAGTAAAGAAGCTAGTCTTAAGTCCATTCATTCATTTATTCATTCATTCAACATTACTGAGCACATCTTATGCCAGGAGCTGTATTAGGTACTAGGCGTACAGTGATGAGAAATATACAGAAAAGATTGCAGTCAAAGAAAGCTGGGTGAGGAGAGGCCTCATTCGTGGATTGATACTGGCTGTGGTCTTCATTCTAGATACAGAGATTACCCTGCCAAAACGTGCTAACAGTCTGACCAGATCCCTCTGCTGGGTCAGACTCATCTTACTGCCCTGACATCTCTGGTGCACTAGACTCTCCCCCAGCCAGGCTTTAGCAGCAAGGTGGGGATGCCCACAGGGGATCTCCCACAGCCACACCTCCTCCAGCCTCTCCAAAAAGGTACCTCTCAGATTCCTGCATTCCAGCAACCCGCTCTTCCAGTTAAGCAGAAATTTCCTGCCTTGGTAATCAAGAGGCATTTGTTTTGTTTTATTTTAAACGCTTGGTATCTCCCCAGGCAGCCGCGCCCTCTGTTCTAATTCTACTAAATCTATTCATTTTGGAACGTTTTGTGTGTGCATTAGAAAGGGGAACTGGAAGAGAAGTGTGGAGAGAGACTGATAAAATGAGAGATCACCATCAAGAGATGACAATTGAGAGTCCCTTGTGTCCCCATCTGTCTCGACTTTTTCCTCCCTCTAACGTGTCACTTCTGAGCTTGTGCTCAGTCTCCTCACCACAAGACGTAGTAGGGCGCCTTTGTTGAGCTGAAATATAAAATGTCACAGGAGCTGACAGTAATTAAAGGATAAAACAGACATCTGTGTCTTCAGAAAATAACACATATGCATACTGCTCTTAATTTAAAACTAATAACAATGTCATGCTACTATAATTAATGCCTCATTTACTAGGTCGAGTGGAGAATGAACTATTCTAACATAATATTCTCCCAGATTGTTAGAGCCTAAAACTTGAGAAATCAAAGCATTTAACCCTTTTTCATTGTTATGGAAATCTTTCTCTAAATAATATTGTATTAGCCACAATTTTTCTAAACAAAATTCACCAAACATAATTTATTACTCTCCATAAGGACAGATCTATTTCTGACATGACATACCCAGTTCCTGGTGGAGGAGTACTCAGATTCCCAATATATGTTTGTAGAACAAATAATTATAACCTCCCACACTGAACTTTGATGTAGAAAAATACTGAACTCTTGGGCTTTGGAATTATGGAGAGCTATTTGCCCTTACCTTAGATTATATTTTTTGCATTCTTATGTGTGCTTTTATAATTCTCTTGTCTCCTCCACCAGTTTTTTGCTTCTGTAACTAAAAGTTCTTCCCTGCCCCATTAACACACTAATTCTAATCTGCTATAGATCAGAATGAAACTTATGAAATAAAAGTAAATTGTTTCAAAGAGAGGCGAAGTACCGCTATGAATGTTTGGTGCCTATGTTGGCCACCCAAAGGCCTTTTTGTCTTCCTCTGGTTTCTCAGCTATGTTTCAGATGGCTACACGTGTTCTATATATGAGTAACTCCCAGAAAAGTCAAGCATTACCACGAGAGCTACAACAGAAACTCATAATAAATGAGTCTTTCATGGGTTGGAACTTCTCATCATATGTCATCCAGGAAAAAATAGCTTCTGATCATAGGATCTGACATCTAAATTAACTAGTTCCTCCACACTTGTGAACCAAAGCCAACAGAGGTCACACTGGACAAGGGGGGGCCCTGGATAGACTACAATCATCCTCAAAACTCAGGTGTACAACTCTCCCAGGACATGTCAAATCTTCCGCTTGCTGGCATTATGGGTCTAACAGGTTTTCCCTCCCTGAGTCCTGGAAACTCCAAATTTATTTCATAATCAATCCAGCAGGATTAAGTTTCCTAGAGTTTCTACAGAGTTGAGAAAATCTCTACTTTGTGCTGAACAGCTCTCTGAAAACAGATGAAAAACAAATGGGTGAAAATCCTTATTCTGAGTTTACCGAGAAATCATTTAGCTTTCAATAATATATTCTGTCCTTCATGAAGAATTTAACAAAGACGCCAATGAACTGGTCTGAAATAGTGAGAAAGTGAAGAAATGAGATTAGCATCGGACCCATTGGATCCTGCCCTTGGTGTGCCTCTAATACCATTTCAGTTCCAGAGCAGACTGGTGAAGGCATGCGATTTCTTCCCTCTGCATAGTCTGGTTTAGAGCCAGAGAGTTCTTTGTTGGTTGGAGTAAGGAAAAAGGCCAGCACCCAAGCCTCACCCCTGAGTCTGCAGCTGCCTCACCAGGTGACCTTGGACAGGCTGTCTGAGCCCTTTTGGATTCCAAATTCTGTCTGTAAAAGGAGCAATGATTACACCCCTCTGCTCCTTGTATGGTGTGGACTTTGTTAATAGGTGTTTGAAAAAGCTTGTGTCTTCAGATGAAAAGCATTTACAAGTTTTAAGCTTTATTCTTAGCTGAGTCTTTGTACAGTTAAATTTTCTTGACTGTGGAAATGAGGCTTCTATAATTTCCCTTTGGAGACCTAACTCTATAACCCTAGGAGTGTTGTGGTGAATATAAAGCCTTTATAAACCTCTTATGTTTCCTTCTGACTCATTTTTCACCTCTCAGGTGATCAACACGGACTCCTTCAACCTTAAAAATTTTTTGAAAATTTTTAATTCTAAAAATTAAACTGGATTTTTCTAAATCGAATTGTAGATTGAATGCAGCAGTAAGTCTTGCTTGCTTAAAAATTATTTTGAATATTTTAGAAAAGGTTGTTTTTCAAAGAAAATAAGTACTTTCTGATTTTTTTAACAGCTATATTGAGGTATAATTGACATACAATAAAATACCCTGTTTCGATTGCACAATCTGAAAAGTTTTGACATATACATACATCCATGATAACAAACATACTCACCACCTCATGAACTGTCCTCGCACCCTTTTGTAATCCCTCATTGTCTCTCCTTCTCCTATAATTTACACTTTTTAGAACTTTATATAAATAGAACGAAAATGCACGTGCTCTCTTTTACCTGGATTCTTTCACTCAATAGAATTATTTTAAGATTTATTCCATGTTACTGCTTATATCATAGCTTACTACTTTTTATTGCTAAATAGTATTCCATTGTATGGATATATCACATTCATTTATCTCTTCCCTTGTTGATGGACATTTGAGTTGTTTGCATTTTGGGCTATTACAAATAAAGCTGCTATGGACATTCACATATAAGTCTTTGCATGGATAAGCTCTCATTTCTCTTGAGTAAGTACCTAGGAGTGGAATAGCTAGGTCTTATGGTACCATATTATCTTCTGAGTGGGTCCCGAATAAATAAATATTGTATTTGGAGAAAAACATGATACATGTGATCCTCTCTCTATATAGTTTTCTTGATGCCCACAAGTGTTTATCTTTATTCCTTATATTATGATAATCATAGAAAGAATTTGCTTCTGTGTTACACAGTGCAATTTATAAAATGCTTTTGCATATGTTATCTCAACATATCCATACACATAATTTCCTTTTCTGTCTCCGATTGACTCCAAATGATTATTTCCCTGCATAACAGGAGCATCTCTAAGCTGAATGAAATATTCTAGGTGTGTTGTCAAAAACGCTATGTATTCAGATTGCTTTTGCTCTCTTGTCTCTCACGCGGCAACACTCACCTTAGGTCACACTCCCCTGCCAAGAGCTGCCTCGTCCTTACTTCAAAGTGAACAAGCAGGGTAGACCAGATCCTTCATCTGCCTGCTTTTCGGCTGCTGTCTCCTTTCTTGCTCCCTCGTTTCACGTACCTACAGACTCATCAATCACTAATGCTGCAGTTCATATCTTACAAGCTTCATATTTGGACTACAACTCTTTCACGCACGGACTTTGCCACTAAAAAGACAGAGAAACTGTTCTTACTGTAATTCTCAAAGTCTGAATCACCTTATCAAGTTGTTTAAGTTAGAAAATAACACTATTGGGGAGATACTGTTAAAAACCAAACTTGCACTTTCACTGTGTTTTATGCCAGAAATAACTTCATTCAATTGTTACAGAAAAATTTTAGTGAGACTTTTACTACCATTACTCCAGAAATCTCATCCTGTCCCTCTCCTTTCCCTCTCCTCTGCCTTCTGCTTTCTTTTCTGTCTTTGCTCTTCCAATTTCTTCTAAGATTTGGAGAAAATTGTCAAAGATTACAGGAGATAATTCTAAAAAGAGTGTTTGGCTTTGGGACAGCTACTTTCCCCACTGCAAAAGTTAGGTTATATCCGTCCCTACACACACAAAAAAATTATTTAATATAGATTTAAAAAATTAAATATAGAACTACTGAAGCCCTAAAAAATATATGGAATTTAAAAAATAATATTAAGATAGGAGAAGTCTTCCTAGGCAAGATATAAAACTTAGAATGCATAAAGAAAATTTTTGATAAAATGACTATGTAAATTTTCCATTCTGTGTGTGAAAGATAGCACAACAAAGTTAAAAAGTAAGAGGTAGACTGGGAAAAAATACTTGATTCTATATATATATAATATATATTATATACACACACACATACATATGTATACATATATATGTATATATGTATCTATACACATATGTCTTCTCTTAATATGTAAAACGTTCCCTACATTGAATTATATCCTTAAGATTTATACATTTTACTGTATGTAAATTTTACCTCAAAAAATAAAAGAACTAAATAAATATTAAGTTCTGTTATTGATAAGCATTTCACTTTAGTATTTAGTGTACTGATATCTGCAATCCACTTTGAAATGCACAAAAATAAGGTGGATTTTGATAAATGAATAAAAGGATGGCTAGATGGAAAGACGTGTGATAAAGTAAATACAGCAGAATGTAAATTATCAGTTCTAGATGATGGGTATAGGGATGTTACTATACAATTCTCTCAACTCTTCTGTATACTTGAAGATTTACATAATGAAATACTGGGGAAAAGCCTCCTAAAGTGAATAAGAAAATACACATTACTCCTAAGAACAGTAAATGAAGCACATTAACAGACAACTTGAAATAAAGAAAAAAAATAGACCAAAAAAAAAAAAAGAAAAAGATGTTCTATCTCACTTGGAATCAGCAAACATTTACAAAGCTGGTAACATCCAATAGAAATCACACATGGGAAAAAATATATATGTAAGGGTATTTATTGCTTTTTTTTTGTTTAAAATAGAAAAATAAGAAAAAGAAAAGAAGAAATGAAAGGGAAAAAGAAAAAAAAGAACAACCCGAGCACTCTTTCCTGAAGAAATGGTTAAATAAATGGCCATCTGGTGGGGAGGTTCAGCAGAGTCTCCCCAGGGTGTGCCATTCTGGCATGCAGATTATCTTGAACTGAAAACAATCAGGGCCCAGAAGACTCAGGAAGGAACTTTGACCTTCCCCTTCTACTACTTAAAAAATTTAAGATATAGGACCTGCTCCAGGAAGGAAGATATATCATCATAGATAACTATAGTTTAATATGAACTAGTGTGTGCTATGCCTAGCAAGATCCTTTGGATCAAAGCCCTCCCTGTGTCCCTGGGTTTTGAGATGGCCTAGCAAACATATGTTTAATACAAATTAATATTTTTCATTCCCATTGAAAACTTGCCTTCCCTCCCTTTGAAGTCCTAAATCCTGCTTCCCACTCCTTGGTCTAGAATAACATACACACCTCATTTTGCCTTACTATCTTTGGAATTTTCATGCCTATGTGAATTCCCCATATGCAAGTATTAAAATTTGATTTCCTCCTGTTAATCTGCCTTCTGTCATTTTAATAATTCTATCAACCAGAAGAACTACGAGTGGAAAGGGAAAGCTTCCCCATCACCAACTGTCCATAGTACACAGCCCTGTGCAGCAGTGAAAAAGAGCGAGGTAGTTCCGTGGGTACTGACACGAAAGATCTCCAAGGCCTATTGTTTACTGAAAAAAAAAAAAAAAATGAACATCACAGAATGAATTGTATAAAATGACCATTTACATAAAAAGTAATCATAGAACTACAAGGGTATGCAAAATGCATAGACAAAATGTCCAAAAGTATACGTGTGCAATCATGCTTCATCTTAGGAAAGAGTGACATTGGAAGGAGGGGTCAAAGACACTAAAGGGACATTTAAACTTCTACTCTGCAGATGTCTAAATTATTTGGACTTTTTATAATAAGCATGCAATATTTTTGGTAAGAATTTTAAATTACTAAATTGTGCTATGATGCTAACAATGATGATTACCTAAACATCCCTAAAACACCCTGTGAAAGTTGTAAAATTCATGGAGAACCCACGTATTTTACCTGCCTAATATCAAAAGCCTGAAGTCTTAGAGACAAAACATCTGGTGACCTCTTAAGGGACTTTTCTTTACTTTTCCTCTGAATGTCTCGGCATTCATGTCTATTAAGCCAAATGGTCACAAGCCCATAAATCATGTGAAAGTTCTTTCTTCTCCCAACTTCATCCCCCTAGGGCCCAGCCCAACTCTTGATGCTGAGTCTGGTCCCAATAGAAGCCCCATTGAGAGATACTTGTTGTAAAACATAATGGACTGCATTCTAAGCTAAATGCCAAAGATTAGATGGGTCAGTGAGGAGGGAATTTTATAAAAACAGTGCAAGTTCAAGGAAAGAGAGGCAAAGATGAGGAGTAAGAAAAAGCAGAAGACCAAGGTGGTGGGAGAAGAGAGTAAGGGAAAGAAGTTGATTTAAATGTTTGCAACATTCTGACCATGAAAGAAATCAGAAGGAATTTTGCCATCTAGACATGTACACGTACATGTGTGGACGTCTTCATTCAGGAAACCAGAAGAGACTTTCTGGAGGCAGACAAAATGCTCATTCTTTCCAAGTGAAGATTCTAGCTATGCCAATTTGCAGACATAGGAACAGCAGCGGGAAGAGTTGGGTCAAGATACAGTCTCTGAAAGATGATGTGTCAGCAATGAACAGGTTCCCTGCCCACAGAGAGCCTCAGAGCATTTTAGTCTTGAGTGGGGAGGGCATTCAGCTTCTTGCCCACCTGTGGCTCCTCTGGTAGAGACTGCACTGAGGATCTGGCAAAAATACCTGTGTTCAGGTAAAGATATAATGTAGCTAAGACTAGAACGCCTTTCTTAGAGCGTGTTTTTCACTACCTCTGCTGAAGAGAAACTTCTCCCTGTGCTTCTAAGGGAGCCAGGGGCACCCTGTTCGCATATGTCCTAATTTTACATTTTGGTTCACTCAACACACTTGTGTTGGGTACTTAATGAGCGCCAGACTCTGCGCTCTGCTCTGGAAATGCAAAAATGAGAGGCAGGCATGGCCCTCTCCCCAAGAATCTCACAATCTGGTGGGTAAATATTTACAATGCCCTGGATGTTTGTGAAAGGTACTGTGACAGAGCAAAGTCAACAGAGATCAACTACTGGGGAAGGGAAGAGACACATCCAGTGTCGCGAAAGGTGAGCTTTGAGCTGTGCTTTAAAAACGAGTGAGTGCTCAGGAGGATGAAAAGGTAAGCCAAACACTGGGAAAAAATATTTGTAAAAGACGTACCTGAGGAAGAACGCTCATCCAAAATATGCGAAGAACCCTTGAAATACAACAATAAGAAAACGTACAACCTGATTTAAAAATGGGCGAAAGTCTTAATCAGAGACCTTCCCAAAGTAGATACGGTGGGTCCTGAAATACCATTTCATTCAACTTCATTTCATTATAACATTGATGAGAAAAATTAATTGATTCTCAGCTAGGGCCCCCATCTGTGGAGCTTGCACATTCTCCCCACGTCTGCATGGGGTGTCTCCGGTACTCCTGTTCACTGCCACATCCCAAAGATGTGCATGCTAGGCGAATTGGCTTACCTAATTGTCTCAGTCTGAGTGACTGTGGGTGTAGATGTGAGTGCGCCCTGCAATGGAATGGCAGGCTTGGTTCCCGCCCGGCACCCTGAGCTGCCAGGGCTGGCTATGGCCACCCATGACTTTGAACTGGAATAAGCAGTTTGGAAAATCATTATCTGACTCTTTATTAATCTTTCTTAAATATATGTATAGCTCACTGTTATTTCAATGTTTACTATTGGAGAAGTTTGGGTATTTATTTAGAAGTTTGGTGATGTTTCTGTGATCAAAAATATGACATGGAAACTTAACTTTATTCATATCAATAAGTATATGGTAAAATTAGTTTCATTATACATAGTTTCTCTTAAAGTCACAGTTTCCAAGAACCTATTAATACCTTTAAGTGAGGCTTACTGTATACAGATGGCAAATAAACATATGGAAAGGTGCTCAACGTCATATATCATGAGGGAATTGTAAACTTAAACAACAATGAGATGTCAATATGTGCTAATTAGAATGGCCCAAATCCAGATCTCTGACAACACCAAAGGATGACGAGGATGTAGAGCAACAGGAACTCTCATTCATTGCTGGTAAGAATGCAAAATGGTATAGTCACTTTGGATGACAGTTTGGCAGTTCCATACAAAACGAAACATACTCTCACCAAAAGATTGAGTAATCGCACTTCTTGATACTTACCCAAATGAGATGGAAATTTATGTCTAGATGGAAATCTACATATGAATGTTTATAGCAGCTTTATTCATTATTGGTGAAACCTGGAAGCCACCAAGATGTCCTTCAGTAGGTGAATGGATTAACAAACTCTGGTACATCCAGATAAAATATTATTTAGTGCTAAAATGAAAATGAGCTAATAAGCCATGAAAAGACATGGAGGAAACTTAAATGCATATTATTGAATGAAAGAAGCCAATCTGAAAATGTTATATATTGTATAATTCTAACTATATGACATTCTGGAAAAGGTAAAACTATAGAAGAGTAAATAGATCGATGGTTGTCAAGGGTTGGAGGGAGGGAAGCATGAATAGGCAGAGCACAGAGGATTTTTAGGGCAGTGAAACTATACTGCACGATACTATAACGATGGACACCTGTCATCATACGTTTGTCAAAACTTATACAATGTACAATATCAAGAATGAACCCTAATGTAAACTAGGGACTCTGGGACTCTGAGTAATAATAACATCTCAATGTTGGTTCATCAGTCGTAATAAATGTACCACTCTGGTGTGGGATATTGATAGTAGAGGAGGCTGTAAGCGGGAGGTAGGAAGTGTACAGGAACACTCTGTGATTTCCACTCAGTTTTGACGTGAACCTAAAACTGTTTTAAAAAATATAGTCTATTTAAAAGAGAAAAAAAAATCAGTAGCAGCTGTAGCACTAGCCACCACACAGGCCATGGGGGTTTCCCTATAAGTAAGAGACACAGGCAAAGTCAGGCCCTCTGGATTACAAGTGAAATACTCATGTGAATAAATATTTTAAAAGATCGTAATTATACTTGATGAGTTCACCAGGTGATCAAGGTTAAGGAAAGGCAGATTATGACAGTAAAACACTGAGCACTGAGAATGGTGTATTATAAATTCCTACCTACTACATGGTGACTGTTATTCTTATCATCATCCTCCCCCTCTTCATCAGCATCATCATCACCATTATCATCATCATTAACAGCATTCCAGGAAGGGGAACAACATATCTAAGGCACAGAGCCTGAAAAACCCCTAAAGCTGTTGAAAGTTCAGAGTGTCGTGTCTCTGGAACCCAGGAATCCAAGTAAGACCAGTGAGGAGACAAGCCAGGTCTCACAGAGCCATAATTACTTCCAAAAGATGTTGGGCTTTATTTTGTATAAACAGAGAGAATCTTAAGCAAGAGAGTACGTGAGTTCAGATTTGCTTTTCTATAAGATTGGGAATGGGAGCCAGCCTAGAGGTTGCTGCCATCATCCAAGAGAGGAATTACACTGTTCTGGACCAAATAAGAGGGAAAGAGATGGAAATCGAGTTAGTAGAATTGATAGACTTCAGTGACCACCAAAACATTAGAAGAGAGGAGAAGAGAGAGAAGCCCAGGATGGTATTTGGGTTTCTGGTTTTAGTAAACCAGAATGGTGGCGACATTAAGGAAGGTGCAGGTCGGGAGAGGGCAGGAGACGAGAACACAAGACACAGGAGTTTTCTGTCCAGGAGTACTTCCTGGACGGCCGTGCGCATCATGGCACCATCGATGACCAACATAAACAGCATTTACGAAGCACTAAATATGGCCACTCTGCTGAGCCTCCCACCTACATTATCTCATTTAATCCTTCCAACAATCTTATGAAATGGATATTTTAGTTAACCCTGTTCGATAGATGAGAAAACTGAGGCTTACAAACTTGCTCAGAATTACAGTAGGTAACATCCTTCTGACTATAAACCCCACATCCTCTAAAACACTCTGAGGACTCACTGAATTGCTGCTATCTCCAGCCCTTTCTCCTTTGTGTGACCCGGGAACCATATAACTTTGTACTTCTAGCAGAACTAGCCCCCGCCTGAATGCGTTGCTTGGCAGGAGAGCTGGGGACACTTGGCAGGGTGCGGCGGGCGCGGCTGTGCAGGTCTTCAAGTCCCACTTCCTAAGCATGGTTTCCTCGTTCTCACCCTGAGGCTCAAGCGCTGAGAGACTGGCTACAGCACAGGAGCATTTCAGTGGTTTGTTGTCCCGATCCGCGGGACTTGTTATTTGGTGGGGGCGAGGGAGACCCAGCCTGTAAGGAAAAACGGGCGGAGAAAAAGGAGTGGAGGCAAGACAGTATTCTGATCAAGCCTCAAATTTTATTTTCGGATAACAAACATATTTATACGGCAAGAACAAAGGGGGGCAGGCAAAGGGTACCTGTTGCAATATGATTGGTCTTCAGCTGGTGGTGTGAGGAGCGGTAAGGACAGGGGGAAGTACGAGGTGGGGGGGAGAGCAGGAGACTATCAGCACCTTTGGTGGTCAGCTAGCTTCTCCGAAAGACTTGTTTATCATGGGTTTGGTTCTCACAGCCTGAGGGCTTGAGAAACCAAGGGCGCAGCTCCCAACATCTCCTCCCTTTCTATTTTAGAAAGGTGGGCCTTAACCGAGTGGAGGAACATTGACCTGGTTCCTCCCGTGGGCTATATACACCCATCTATTGTTGGCTCTTGGTATCTTTTGGGGAGGAGAGGCAGAGCCGGTTTTAGATTGTGATTTGGATACCAACCTCTATGCAAACCAGGTATGTTCTCAGGGAAGGACAGAGGGGACCCTCTGATGGGGGTCTTCCCTTGCAGTAGCTTTGCATCTGCACCCGTCTCGATGCCCATACCTTCCCTTGGTCTATAAAAGGTGAAGGTAGACATTCCTCTGTCTCTTATGTCGTTCCCCGTAGGGAGGGAGCGTTTTATCGCCACCCAAGTCTGGAATACCAAGGTTTGTGAATATCTTCAACGAGGGTGGAAAAGTGGAGGGCGGTGCTGGGGTCTGTTTCAAGTAGGGGTACAGAAACAGCTACATAGGCGCTGTCAGTATAAAGATTGAAGGGAACCTCGCTTAGGAGTTCAAAGACTGTAATTATTGCTGTTAGTTCAACAAGCTGTGCAGATTGAAAGGCTGTCTGTATACGGGTAACCTGTCCATTAATACTAAAGGCTGCTATGCCTGAAGAGGAGCCGTCAGAAAACACTAGCGTGGCTCCCGCAATGGGAGTGGCTTTGGTTCTCCGGGGAAAAACAATGGGGGTTTTTTGTAGGAACTGAATTAATCTGTCAGCAGGATAATGATTATCAATTGTTCCTTGGAAGGAAGTGCAACTAATCGCCCAGTCATCATCGTTTTGAATTAGCCATTGTACCTGAGCTGTATTATACGGGAGGGTTATAGTGTCAGGGTCCTTTCCAAAGAGTTTTAAGGCTGACTCCCGCCCCAGGCGCAAGAGGGTGGCCACTAGTTGAGGGTAAGTGGCTAGAACTCGGGGGGGGTGAAGCCGGTAGATGGATCCAGAATAACGGGTGATTTTGCCAAAGCAAGCCCGTAGGGGAGAAAGGGGTGGGGAGGATAAGCAGCCAAAGGCAGGACTGTGGTGAGTGATATCCTATGTTCTGTTGGCTGATAGCAGTTCCGACCTTTTCTAATGCCTGTTTGGCCTCTGGGGTGAGGCAGCGAGGGGAGGTCGGATCTGGGTCCCCGCGCAATATGTCAAATAAGGGCTTGAGATCTCCTGTGGTTAATTTTAGATATGGTCTGAGCCAATTGATATCTCCAAGTAGGCGCTGAAAGTCATTAAGCGTCTGTAAGGAATCTGTTCTTAATTGTATTTTTTGAGAAAACACTCTGGTAGGGAAAAGTTCAAAACCTAGGAATAACTGAGGAGGATGCATTTGTATTTTCTCAGGGGAGATATTTAACCCTCTTTCTTTAAGAGCTTTTATTAGTTCCTGACCGGCTAGATGTAGCTGAGCCTCCTCGGCCCCTGCCAAAAGGATATCGTCCATGTAATGAATAATGTACAGGGCAGGGAAGAGTTTGCGAAAAGGGTCAATAGTTTGGGCTACGTATTTTTGGCAAAGGGTAGGGCTATTGGCCATGCCCTGAGGGAGCACCCTCCACTGAAAGCGGGGCGTTGGCCCAACATTGTTTACTATGGGGAGGCTGAAGGCAAAACGTTTACAATCTTTAGGATAGAGAGGGATTGAGAAAAAACAATCTTTAAGATCTATGACAAGTTTAAGGAAATCACGGGGAATGGCTACGGGGGAGGGAATTCCAGGCTGTAAAGCACCCATAGGAACCATGGTTTTGTTAACTGCCCTGAGATCTTGTAAGAGATGCCACTTCCCTGAGCGTTTTCGTATGACAAATATAGGGGTATTCCAAGGGGATGTGGATGGTTCAATGTGTCCCGCAGCCAGCTGTTCCTGCACTAACTCTATGGCTGCATCAAGTTTTTTGTGGGGAAGGGGCCATTGGTCTATCCAGACAGGATTATCATTTTTCCAGGTTATTTTGTCTGCCTGGTGTGCAGGAGGAGCAATGGCCCTTACAAAAAATGGTTATTAAATCCTAGGCCCGAACGATCTGGTTTAGGCGTAGCCATTACAGGATTGGGGTCTCCTTGTCCTGTTTTTCCTAAGCCCCGTCCAGGGAGATAACCCTGAGCTAACATTTGATGAGTAACGATGTCATTGGGGCTGCACATAATGACCTTCATTTGGGAGAGAATGTCTCGTCCCCAAAGGTTTACTGGTAAACCTGGAACTACAAATGGTTGAGTGGTTCCAGTATTTTCCTCCTCATCTTCCCAAGTTAATAATTGTGAACTTTGTAAAGTATTTTTCGATTGGCCAATCCCTTGCAGGTGGGTTAGAGAGGCCTGTACAGGCCAGCTAGAGGGCCATGAAGCCCGGGAAATTACAGTGGAGTCCGCTCCAGAATCTAGAATGCCTTTAAATCTTTTTCCTTGAATTTTAAGCGTGAGCATGGGGCATTCTTTGGTGATTGCTTGGACCCAATATAGGTCAGAAGAGCCCGGTTTAGAGGGGCCTCTTTTTGCATTAAGGGCAGGCTGGGAGGTGTCTAAGGGCAAGGATAGCGCCTGTGCTAGGCGCTGGCCCTGTGTGATGGTAATTGGGCCCTGAGACGCACTGGCTAGTATCTTAATCTCCCCTGTATAATCATTATCTACCAGGGAGGGATGTATAGTAAGGCCACTCAGGGTAGTCGATGCACGGCCTAATATTAAAAAATAAGTGTCTTTTGGGGGTAGGCCAGAAATCCCCGTGGACAAAACTTGAACATCATCCTCTGGTTTTAATATCGTTGAGGAGGAGGCACAGAGGTCCATTCCTGCGCTCCCGGGTGGAGCTCTGAGGAGGGCGGGAGGTTTATTGGTTGGCTGTCCCCCGAGGCCGGCAGAAATGAAATCGGTTGAGGGGCCCGGGGCTGGCCCCTCTGGCCGTTTCCCTGACGGGAGGGCATTGGGTTACTGAATATGTCGGCGGTAGAGCGGCAATCCTTAGCCCAGTGGTATCCCTTCTTACATTTTGGACAAACTGAGGTGGGGGGGAATGTAAGAGGGGGTGGGTTATTAGGGGGATTGTTAGGACATTGTCGAGCAAAATGGCCAGGCTGGCCGCATTTAAAGCAGGGCCTATGTTGATTTTGAGGTGCGTGGACGGCAGCTCCCACCGCGAGATTAACAGCCTGAGATACCTTGGAGGCAAGGGGGTCTATGGCCAGATGCATGGCTTGGGACATTTTAGAGGTGAAGGGATCAACGTCACGGCACACGCGCAACATTTCATCAAGGGTTTTATCTTGCGTCTTTCCACCACGCGGCAAGAGGCATTGGCATTTTCGTAGGCCAATTGTTTAACGAGCCTGTCATTAGAGGCTTCGCCCCCGAGGGTTCTTTCCGCCGCCTCTAGGAGCCTACTGACAAATTCGCTATAATCTTCTTGTGGTCCCTGAGTGATTTTTGTAAGAGGAGTAGTCGCAGCCCCTGAAATAGGGAGTGCCCTCCAGGCCCCAAGCGCAGCGCTAGTGGTCTGGGCGAGGAGTGCAGAAGGGAACCTTCTCTGTTTAGCCTCCGCGGAATATTTTCCCTGTCCCACAAGTTTTTCAAAGGTCCAGGTGGCAGAGGGAGAGCGGGGGTCCCTGTGGTTAATGACAGCGGTAGACTGGCATCGTTCTAAAAAATCCGCCCGCCACGTAAGGAATTGTCCGCGGGTCAGTACCGCCTGGACTATCCGAAACCACTCGCTGGGCAGGAGCTGACCCCCTCGTGCGAGGGTTTCTAGAACCGAAAGGGTGTAAGGGGCATTGGGTCCGTAAGTTTTAACGGCCATGTTGAGTTCTTTAAGGTTTTTGAACTGAAGCTTATGAAATTCTCTATGTTCAGGGTTAGTCTGCTCCTCCTTCTCACTATCCTCCTCCTGAGCATGTTCACCCTCCTCTTCTGAGTCAGAGGCAGGGGCCTCCGAGGTAGCCTCAGAGGTGGAAGTGGGCGGCGTGCGGGTGGAACGGGTAACCACGGGAAAGTTAAGACTCTTTTTGGGAGGTTTGGACGAAACCTTCGGGGAGGACTTTTGTGGTGGCGCGGTAAGGGTGACATTTTGGAGGGTAGCTTGGAGGGAAGTGAGTTCAGCCGTCATCTTTAAAATCTGCTTAACCTTAATAATCTGTGCCGAAAGCCTTTTTTCCGTCTCGGACAATGTAGAGGGGGAGAGCAGGGGCGGCAAAAGAGTGAGTGTGGGAGCTTGAGAAACATAAGATGGAGGAGGCCCCGGCAGGGCCTAAGGCGGCCATTCTGGATTATGGTAACGGGCAGCCTCATCTTCTAGCGTAGCAGCATCGCCGGGGTCGAGGGGGCTGTCCCCTGGGTCTTTAGCCATCATAGGAAGTGTCATTTGGACTTCCGAAGGGGGGTGTTCTTTGGGGAGAGGGGGGTACAAACAACCCGTGGGGGCGGTCGGTGAGTGATCGGTCATGTCTATAATCACAGAAGGGGGTTTAGAGGGGGCCTTGTCTTGAGGGAGAGAAGTAGTGGATGGCGCGCGGGAAAGGGGTCTAAGACAGTATTCAGCGACAGAAAGCAGTTGTTGTTTATCTGGGTCATCAGAGGCGGCCTCAACGATGTCTCGCATTAGACCCCAATATGAGAAAACGGTGGCAGGGACCGCATCGGGCCCCTCCCTGTGGAGCTTATCGTTTAAGTCACGACCTACTTTCTGCCATTTTTTAGGGTGAATTTCAGGTCCATTAACAATGAACCAAGGGCAAACCTTGTCTATAAAGAGAAAAAACTTAATGAGATCCTTTTTCTTAACTCTAACTCCTCTTTCCCTAAGAGATTCTTTTAGGTCTCGAATAAAGACCGCTTCTTTAGAGAGCTGGGAGCCCATGTCTCAGGGCGGGGGCCCGTTTGAGGGCGGGGGCCCGTTTTTCTGGAGACGGACGAGGGGAGACTTACCGAGGACGGGTGACTCTCATGAGCGGTGAGAGGCGTCCTCAACTTCAACTTCTCTCTTCTGTGAGGGGGCTCGAGCGACACACTTCGGCTTCAGGGGTCCGTCTCGGCGAGGGTCTCTACCTCGGGCCCCACGTTGGGCGCCACTTGTCCCCACCCGCGGGACTTGTTATTTGGTGGGGGCGAGGGAGACCCAGCCTGTAAGGAAAAACGGGCGGAGAAAAAGGAGTGGAGGCAAGACAGTATTCTGATCAAGCCTCAAATTTTATTTTCGGATAACAAACATATTTATACGGCAAGAACAAAGGGGGGCAGGCAAAGGGTACCTGTTGCAATATGATTGGTCTTCAGCTGGTGGTGTGAGGAGCGGTAAGGACAGGGGGAAGTACGAGGTGGGGGGGAGAGCAGGAGACTATCAGCACCTTTGGTGGTCAGCCAGCTTCTCGGAAAGACTTGTTTATCATGGGTTTGGTTCTCACAGCCTGAGGGCTTGAGAAACCAAGGGCGCAGCTCCCAACAGTTTGTTATGCCTAAATAGTCTATGGCCAAAAAAGAAAGTTCCCCTAGCACGGGGAAAGCCTGCATTACACCCATCACTGGTGTCTCCAGAGGATGCTCCTGACTGCTTACAGCGAAGTCGCCAACTAATAAATGGCTGACCGTATACTATCGAGCGGTGTTTAATAAATAATGTGTCACATGAGTAAGATTCTGTCACTAGCTGGTAAAGTTGGACAAAGAGGTCACTCTGCTGACCACTCTACCTCCTCTTTTCTCGTGCCTAAAATAAGAGGGTTAGAAGAAATAAACTCTAGGGTTTATTCTAGGGCAAACATTTTGTAATGATAAATGTATAGCAGCTACCATTCATTGGGTGTTTAAAATTTGAAGTCACTGCATTAGACATTGTGCAGGTTTCCCCCACTACCTGAAAGTAGAGCGTTTCTATAAAGCCTTTTTAAGCCAGAAAGGCATAAAGCAACAAAGCAATTACCATTGATTTATATGGAAAAATTTTTTATAGTTCCCAACCCCTCAAAATAACCTACCGAATCATAACAAATATGCTTAATTACATCCAGTTTCACCCTGAGTGTTAACACCCTCGTGAGCTCTCTAAGCTTTTCTGATACCTGAGGACGCATCTTGCTAACAGATGCACAGAGTAAACGGAGACAAAGCCCAGATGCTCACAGACACGGTTCAAAGCTCTGGCGGCTTGATGCTGAGTCGCTGAGCATGGTTCCAGGAGGAGGTTGGTGGAGCCACTCTGACCGCTTGGGGTGCGGGCTGCCTCTGTAACCGCTGGTAGCAAAACAAATGCTGAACGCTATTTTTACTTTTCATCTTTTTCTGTAAAAGTGAAAATTCTTTTCAGACCTCTTTCAGCTAGGAAAAACAGGCACTACTGTAGGTCTTTTGTACAAGTGAAGTAAAACGCGAACTTTCAAAAAAAGGAGGATACCCATTTCTGTATTGCAACAATCCTCATCACAGCCCCATGAGGTATGTATTATCACCACCATTTTATAAATGAGAAACTCAGAGACATAGATCAAAAGTTCCCAGATCACACTCTAGTATGTAGTAGAACTGGTATTCAAACCTGGTTCTGTCTTATTCCAAAATCCATGTTCCCTCCATCAGTCTGTGTACACTACCATGAAGTCTCATGATGTCCTGTGATGCAGTCACTGTGTTCTCCTGGTATTCTTCAGCCTGGCATTGGGAGTCTCATCTGTGCTATTCTTCCCTTTGGCTCTAATCGAACCAGCCTCCTGGCTGGTCTACTACACTCATCCCCCTGCAGCACTCTGCCGATGCCATTCACCCTCAGTCTCCCATCACCGCCTACCACTTCCAAGAAAATGAAATCAAGTAAGCAACTGGACAATGACTCAGAAACAAAACCCACTGAACAGGGTCAGACAAGCACACTAGAGCACGTAGTTGAAGTCCAGCTGGGCCTAAGAAACAGTCTTAAAAAAGTAGAGGAAGTTTCAGGATAAAGGTGCGGGTGGGCAGGTCGGCATCAAGGTGCTTCTTCAAGTGTGACAATTGGACCAAGTACATCTGGGATAAAAGACACAAAGATCCAGGCACGGTGCTGGCCATAAGTGGCCCAGGACATGACAGTGGAATTCCTGGGACAGTGGAACTGAGCCAAGGACCAAGGCGCACACTTCAGCCCTGAGGAACGTGGCCAGAAACGCCGCAAGAATAGAGTCTGCGATTGGAGCTCAGCCCCAAGACATGAAGAAGAAGCCCAGGTGTTGATGAGGGCTGCCTCACATGAGCTGGAACATCAAAAGAAAACACCCTAATAGGAGGAGCAGTGGTTTTAGGTATTAGGACAAATTTGAATCTGGTGTCTGGACAGAGAACTGGTGAGATCATTGCATTTATCGTGATTACTTTGATTCCAATCCAGCCCTGATGCTTCCCAGCTGGGCAACCTTGAGCAAGTTTTTGGGAAACAGTTCTCCATAGGTTCCTCCCAAGTGTGCATGTCTTATGAGAGAGGCCGTGACTACTCTTTGTTCCAGATTTATCTTTTTGAGGACATTTGTATAACGACTTGCCTGGGAAGATAGAGTCTCCCTTTGGAGCAAAAATCAAAAAGCCTCTTCTGTAGTGAAACCTACTTCACATGTAGTATTATCTAGTCCACTTTGCATATTTACTGAACAATTTCCATTTTTTCCTTTCACCACCTGTCTCAGAGAGATGGCAGAGAGATAATAAAAAGAGTTTTCTGTTAATGTTAATATGCTCCATCATAAATAATTATTATTAATAGAAATACTACACCTTCTCAAGACCCAGTTCATCTCTTAGTCTTCTTGGTGGCCTTTTCAAATACTCCAGGACAGAGGTTAGTCATGTAATTCATAGACATTGTTGAAAAACATTTGTGTTTACTTCCTAAGTATAATTTTTACCTCCTTGACTTGGTTATTAGTGTTTGAAGGCAGAGATACCATCTCCCACCTCTTCTGGATCAGACATCTACACTTAGCTTTACGGTAAAGATGCCCAGTAAACTCTTGTAAATTGATTGAGTCTCATGTGTCACCATTCTACATAACCATTACCAGGAGAACTTAAGAAAAGTCAGTAAGAAAGAATGTTAATTGTTGTAATCAGTTTTACTGTCTCCGTGACACAGGCTTTATAGCCTGGTGAGGACAGGCTGGTAAAAGCGGTTTGTGGGATGCCAATCCCATTGAACTTATCTGAAAGGCTAATTTACCAGTTAACATATTCATGGAGTATTTGCATCAAGGGCATTATTAAGCACAGACATAAGTATTTAGAAATGCAAAGGAAACTTTAATAATTCATGTAAGTTCTTTCCAGCAACTCATCATGTGAAACAGGCCATCTGCCCACCCACAGAAAACAGTCAGGATCAGACCTCGGAAGCCACATCTTCACCCTGTTCCTGAGATCTCTGAGCCACAAAGCATGTCATTAATTCCAAAAAGATGTTAATGGAATTAAGTTCTGCACTAGTGTGGTCAGCAAGCAATTACTCTTGTGACCAAAAGCAAAACTAAAGTAATAACAACCAAAACGAAGCCACAAATAATACTCTAATAATACATATAATGCTACAAATAGTTATCATGCTATTGCCATCATTATACATGGTTGGGGTGTCCAGGCAGTTTATTTCCTCCAAGATACAGTCCTACAAAGTGAATGGCAAGCAGTGCCTTGGTCACAACCTCATAGTCTAACAGTTATACATCTTGGACATGTGGGTAACTAAAAGCTAAGATGCTCTCTCAGTGAGTATGTTAAAGATACTAAATTGTTTCTACAGTCACCAGCACAAATCCAAAACGCTTCTGTCATTGGGCATGATAGTCCCCAAAGTAATATAAATCTATCCTTTCGAAAACCTGCAAATGGGGATCTGTACTCTCAAAAAGTCCCCAAATGTGGAAGTCTATCAGTGTTAGAATCGGACAACATTTCAGCATCTTCATCTCCTGTGAGGAGGAAGAATGGAGAGGAAGCCCTACAAAGAGAATCTTCCCATCCCCTTACCTCCTATATTTGGTCTAAAGTACATATCAACCACTACATTTCTTAACTTGGATTTTCCAAAAGTCAGGGTTTGGGAGTTACAACCCATGAATTAGTTGAAATCATGTATGTAATTTGTCTGATTGATTATGAGCATCTACTGAATGTTAATTCACTTCTCTCCTTCTTTCTAAAGAAATCAGAAATTAAGGATAAGAATGTGCCACCAAAACCAAAAGGGCAGTGACAGTGAGGGACTGTAATCCGCTCATTAAATGCTACCTCCACCCCAGCCAATCACGTGTGGGGCAGAGGCCAAGAGGAAAACCCAGGCATCTGTTGTCACCCAAGATGAGAGCACATCTTTAAAAGCCTGAGTTGTGAAAAAATCCACCCAGATTAATAGATCCTGATCTTTCTGATAGGTACAGGTAATGTCCAGGCAGATAACACACCCTACTGAGAATGTTCGCCAGGGCTATCGAAAAATGGGATCTTGCAGCCTCTTTCTTTCACCAGAGAATGAGAGATTTACAATATGAATGCTAGTGAGCTAGACTAAGAGCCAGCCTTCACTATTCACAATTGTGCACGAGACACCCTCCAAATCGCCCACCATGCGGTCACTCTGGTGCAGACAGCCAGGCCAACCATGCTGCCCAGAACCAGGACAAGAACAGCCCTCAGGCACATCCTTAATTGATGAACATTGCAGGAACAATGGGACTGATCTCCAAACCAATGTATTATTGTTGGTGGTGTTTACACCTAAGGTGAAATTCTAACCTTGGGCAAGTCAAAATACTCTCTCTATAAATTAAGTATAATTACACTTGTCAGCAGATATCAATATGTCAAGTATAAATAGCTTTGAGATCTTAAGATGAAAGGCCCAGTTCTCTCTGCTGTTGGTGACCTTCTTTCACAGGTATCTCCCACTTTGCCCTGTGTCTTCCTCTTTCCCCAGCTGAGGAGACAGGGCTGGAAGGAGCGCTCAGCGCCGTCATCTCTGGTTTGCAGGAGAGGAAGGAAAGCAAGAACGGAAAGGAGACTCTGGGTTACGCTCTGAATTCAAGTCACTTGAATTTAGAGATTGCTTGGAGTAAGCTCAACTCTTAAAAGTAGCACTTCAGATAACCAGCAATTTTATGAGGCACTGTATCAGAACAACTTGTTGTACCAGCCATACAAATGTTAATATTTTAATGAGTGTGTTTGTTTCTTTTATTCAAGGGCCTCGGAGGCCTTTAGGATGAAAGGCCCCAGGATCCTGAAAGGGATTAATGACAGGCCTTGGGTGTTATTATCCTCCCACAGAGACACCTGCAATGTAGAGGGCAGAAGGTGAGTTTTCAGCCTGAAGCGCTCAGGTGACAGGCAGTTTTTGCTGGTTCATAAACCTCCCCAGGAGTAACCAACAGCACCAAGAAAAAAAGATGGCAGGGAGAGTAATAACACTCGCAACAATAATAGCATGGGTGAGACTTACTGTGTAGCCAGACGCTGTTTTCAGCACCTTTAATTTAATCCTGACAACAGTATGATTTTACATTATCCAGGTGAGGAATCTAAGGTGTAGAGACATTATTGTTCACATTTAAACATCTCATCAGCAGTACAAGACAAGATTTGAATCCAAGTAGTCTGATTCTGGAAACGAAATTCTTCACAGAAAGAGAGACAATGCTATTTAATCGTGTCTGTTTTATAAAAGACTCGACCAGCTAAGGTGAGACTAGAGCCCCACATTCCTGACCTCATTCTTCCCTCTATCTCTAGTCTCATCATTGATGAAGACCAGTCTTATTCACTGTGCCCAAGAAATTATGTGGAAGGAGGCTCGAGAAAATAAGGGGGTATCTGCTGAGCATCTGCTCCTCTCTGTCTAAGAAGCTGTGTGTCAGGCCAGGTCGAGACATCTAATAGCTAGAAGCTGAGGAAGCACGGCATTTAGCTCTGGACACGCACTTTCATATTCAACGTGGAGCTTATTCAGGAGAGCAACCGTGATGGTGAAAGACCAGGAGATTATACCAAATAAGGAAATGCTGAAGAAACTAGAGATATTTAGACTGAAGAAGAAAGGACTCAGAAGACAGGAGAAATGTCCTCAAATATCTGATCTGTTCTCATGGGAAGAAGGATGAGGCCCTGCCTGATGACCCCAAGGGAGTCATCACCTTCTTCGCATAAAGGTAAAGAAGCTCATTTTGGTTAATGCTCAGAGCTGTGAGTGGACTTCTTAGTCTTAGTAAAGGTATTGAATGAAGTTCAAGCTCTAGGCCCACTGGCATTCCTGTTAGTGACACATCCTTTTACTCTCAGGAGTCCTAGTTTCAGTCTAAATTACTGGTCACCAGAAAGAGGGAACACTGTCCCTGAACTCTCTGATAACTTGTGTAGGTTTCAAAATATATCCAAGCGTGTCATTTTTAAATTTACGTAGACAAGATATTTTTGAAATAATAGTCCTATTGATTAGTTTGTACCTACGAGAATTATACTTTTTATCTACTTTCCATCATTTCCATTGTGTTCATTGAGCCTGTTCCTTCCCAGGCTCGCTCCATTTTCCTCTATCTGTGAGCACCACACGGAGCAGAGGAAACAAGCCCAGGAATGTTGTACTGAATGGAAAAGGCAGGAAAGCACTGTTTGACTTGGAAATCCATGGTCTGTGGCAGGCGGGGTGGAGAAGTGACCAAGCCCTCTGAACAGGGTGTTCTGTGGAGCCTCGGGAACTTGGGGAAAGAATCTGAGTTCAAAACAAATGGGAGGGAAGGGCAGAAGGGACACAGGAGACCAGGCCTGGTGTTGCTGTGTACCAGGGGAAACCAGCACTCAGGGATGCAGTTATCTTTTCATATTGCAATACTGCTATGTTTTGCTTTTTTTTTTTTTTTTACAGAAAATGCATCACAAACCTAGGAGCTAAAATAGTCATTTTTAATTACAGTTTTTAGGGAGACTTATAAGAGACCTCAGGAAAAGAAAGTTAGGTAGGAAGAAGAAATAAGTAGATCCTCATCCAGCCCGGATGCTGGGTCGATGTTGCCTCAAGGGCTAGTGCAGAAGCGCTCAAGTTTCCTCCAGTTAGGATGCTTCAATTATTGCAGAGAGGCATTTCAGCCCTGTGCGCTGTGAGAGAATAGGGAGCACTTGGCTGGGAGTCACCTCATCTCCTTCTTGGCTCTGGGACTTCGACTAAGGCTGTTTTAATCACCTCAGCTCTTTGAGCCTCAGCGTTCACATGTTGTTTACATGAAACTTTTAGGACAGATGTTTACAAAGCTCCTTCTGAAAACTCTTAAGTTAGGTGATTTTGTGATTAAAGTCGAAAGGGGCTGTAATTGCCCTGGAAATGTGTTCTTCCGGGTCAGGTAACGAAATGAAGAGAGCGAGAGAAAGGCAGGAAGGGAATTCATTTGTAAGCATCTTGAAGTGTTTGTAAAAAGGGACCCAGCCAATGACACATGGAAGCGGTAAAACCCTAGACTTTTCCAGGGCATCAATTATCTCTGTCCTACTCCATGTCTTACGAACACCAACACAAGAGGCAAAAGCAGCCTCAGACGGCCCTCTCCTCAGGAAATCTCCTCCAAAAATGAGGGTGATGGGTGGTAATGGTAACAACTGATAGTGTCCTTTCTCCTGAGGGACCTGAGGAGGCACAGATAGGAAACCTATGTGACATCAGCAACTGATTTGTCATTAGCCATGTCAAGCTTCAAGCTCCATGGACCATGTGTACCAATGGGGCACCCGGCACCATAAGTTGAAGCAAAGAATCTGGAAGTAGAAATCTGGCAAAATGTGGAATGGGGAGGTATCAGGGAAAAAAAAAAAAAAAAAAAAAATCCTGGAAGCACCAAGAAGTCGTACCAGTTGGTGACTGTTACCTTACCACAGAGAAATTCTGTTCTGGGTCCCTAACAGCACCCTAAGCATAGCCAGTTGCTGCCTAAATGCCTGCCGGTGGCCACAGGGGGCTCTGGACAAAGCAGTGACGATCGGTGCAAAGACGTGGGTGTTAGATTGCAGAGGACGGGTGGAGCACGTCCCCCTTTTACTTCCCAGAGCCAGGTTTGGGTCTGTGCTATTTTACAGCAGTTGGCAACATCCTCTAAAGTGCTCTCTACAGCGATGCCTCCTGGAAACTAATGAAGTGCATGATGTTTTGAATGTAGCTGATTGTCATCTCTGGGCAAGCAGCCACCAGTAAAGACCCAGACCCTTAGGTGAGTGACATCATAATAGTACATCTGTGGACTAATGCCTGTGTATCAGGCTTTATAGTGTACATGGCTTTTATGTACGCTATCTCATCAGATGCTTATGACAATCCCATGAAGTAAATAGAACTGATATTATCATTCCCATTTTAAAAATAAGAAAACTGAGGGTCAAAGCTACCTAATGATACAGCCAAGCCCCCATGGCTAGGGAGTGTCAGACCATAGGCTTTGGTGTCTAAATTAATGCAAGGCGATATCTCAAAAAATAAAGAGGCATAATGCATCGTGAATCATATTTGCTTTGCTTCAGAAACTACTTCCATTCGTTTCACTGCAGGTGTAAACTTCAAGGAGGGAAGTTCCTTTACTGTGTACTAGGCTCAAGTCCCTGGCAAATTATCAGCCTTTCCCCTGCTCACTCCCCACTCTACAGGACTCCACAGAATCACACTGGGTGGAAAAGTTAGTGACAATTCCTGCTGCACTCTGGCGCCAATCAGTACTTAATGTATTGAACACCCACACAATCCTCACCAAGCCCTGTAGGGATGTATTGCCACTGAGAAAATGCTGTCTTTATTCTCAAGGAATTTACAGTCTTACGAAGAAGAAAAGATGCATATCAAGTTACACATAGGAAAAAATGCTTCACAAAGTTCAAGGATGAATAGGAGTCCATGAAATCTAATTATAAGTAGACAACGTCTGACAGGAAAAAATCATTAGGATTTGGTCATACTTCTGTTATCTCTAAATCTAATTGCCTGAACAAGAATATTTGCCTTACTCACGCTCATTAGTAAATAAAACATATTTGCATATTTTTAAACCCATGCTTGATTTTACAAGCCTTGCATTTACTAAGACTACAAAAATTAATATGATGCACAATTTCCTTTAACCTCTTTAATTCCTTTTATGTCAATTAGGACTATTATAGTTTCCATTAAGGACCTGCACTCTTAAATGCTTTATATTTATCTCATTTAATTCCTCTAAGACCCCATGAAGTAGGTGTTATTATCTCCACTCCTCAGATATGGAAACTGAGGACTGGAGAGATTTTGAATAAAATCTCAAAGTCATATAGCTAGTAAGTGCAAAGAGTAATTTCAACCCAAATCTGCCTAAATCCAAAGTTCTTTAAGAAATTTATAATCTTCATTAGCTTTATGACATCCTTATTATAAAGTAGGAAATGTATTATTAGCCCCATTTTAAAGCTAAGGAAACAAATTTACCCAAAGTTTTAGTGACTTAACTAACAGTTTAAGCATGAAGCCTGCACTCCATTCTACCTACAATCCATCCCATCATCTTTCTATGCTACCAGCAACTACTCACCTCAAAAGAGAAAGCGAGAATATTATAATTAGCCTTGAGACTGAAGTACAAGCACTATTGCAATCCATACATTTTAAAATTGTTCTTTGCTACAATGGGAAGCATCGCATCCAAATATTAAAATTTCTACCTTTTACCCAATGGAGGATGCACATGGTTTGGAATCTTCAAAGCCAAGCTGGAAATGACTGACGTTTAAGAAAATTCCTGTCCTAGACTCTGTCAAAGCCACATGATTCCAGAGGTGGTTGGAACCTTGAACAGACTCCTTAAGCACTTATCCACTTAAAACTAGCAGTTATGTTGGAATTGCCGATGACTCAGCAAACACCAAACTCCACTAGAATCCCTGTCCTCAAGCCCCGTCCGCTCTGAGGTTGCCTCCACAGAGAGTCACCTTCTTTGAACTTCTGCCTTATTTGTTAATCACCCTAGTTAACTTGGACAAAACACGAACTGCTGCTTGCACAGAGTCCTGAGAACTGCGGTCCCAACATAACTTGCCAGAAAGTCACATTTCAAAATCTGTATTGTCACATCCTCAGGTTCCTCATGGGTAAAATCTAAGCTTACTTGACTGTATTATAGGGATTAAATGAGACAATGAGCAAAATAGCCCATAGCATAACACATTGTAAGTAGTCAATAAATATTAGCTAGCCAATATTATATATTATTACTAATAATATAATTACATTATATTATTGTTACTACTAATATTTAATTAAGGATATAACTATTCAGTACATGTGATTGGATTTAAAAAAAAAACAAACCTCAGAATTGGATCTTTCCTTAACCAATGATTTAAAAAGGAAAAAGACAAGAGGTAGAATTTCTCATATAGATAGTTTAGATAGTTGGGATTATATTGTGCCTGTGATATTTGAATGGATTGGGGAAAGAAGGCAAGGCTGGGAACCACCTACCTTTATAGACAGAAGGGAGAAAGGCTTGCATGAAGAGGTTGTATTTTTGAGACCTTTGTTCCTTTACTCATAGAATCCCTACATATTTGATTTTTATGTTATAAATTAAAAGCAGTAAGGCTCAGAGAGGACATGCCTTTCAGTAGACAAAGCTAGAAAGAATATACATGTACTTACATATATGTACAAATAAAATACACACATATATATTACTTATATATAGACACATACCAATATATATGCATGTATATATTTATGTGTACAAATATATGTGTATGTATACATATGTATGTATATATATGTGCATATGTATATGAGTTTATGTATCTATGAAATCATGAGTTCACACTGATGCCTCTAATTCCGACTCACCCATAGGGTACCATCTTGCCCTTCCCCATGCTGTATTTTGGCATCCCTCTCCCATAAAGGCATTAATACATTTCCTCATTTGCCCAATGCCACAATACATCTAAAATAGTTTCGAAATTGCTGAACACATCCACCAATGTACTAAAAATTGTTCAGGAGTTGGATTCAATTCTCCACCGTTTGACCTCACCCAAGACAGAAGGTAAATGGTCAAACACTGTTCATGTTACTTGGATTTGTTCTTTCTTTTGCTTTTTCCTCTTCTATGTACTTGTAATATTTATTTGAAATACAATTGGGTTCTTTTTTGCTGTTTGTTTTCAGTTCTAGTTTTTTCTTTCCCTTAGCATCTTGCTTTAATTTTATTTTTGAATATGTAGAACATTAACATACTTCCATAAGTCAAAACTATACAAAAAATTTCCTTCTCAGGAAAGTGTCACTTCCTCCTGAATCACTTCCATCCTCTCCCTCCAGTAAGTAATCAGCTTCATTGTTTCCTGGTTTATCTTTCCTGTGTTTCTTTGGTAACAATAGGCAAAGTTATGTATGTTTTAGTTCCCCTTTTTCCTTACACAAAAGATGACATACTATATATCCTCTTTTGCGCTTTCCATTTTTTTTTTTTTTTAGTTAATGTTTCCTGGAAATCATACCATATCAGTTCAGAGAAATCTCCCTCATTCTGTTTTTTCAGTTTGTTTTATAACCTACACAGTACTCCATTGTGTGTACATATCATATTTTATTCAACCAATATCCTATGCTTAGTGATTTAGGTAGTTTCAATATTTTACAAGGACAAATAACGCTAAAATGAATAACTCTGTGCACATGTGTTTTCATATTGTTGGAGGAGCAGCTTCAGAGTAGGTTCCTAGAAGGAGGATTTCTATGGTCAAGAGATAAGTGCATATGTAGTTTTGTTAAGTATTGCCAAATTCTCCCCCACAGGGGTGGTATGATTCTGGACCCCCACTGGCAGTGAATGAACATGCCTGTTCCCCCACAGCCTCAATAACATAGAACATTGTCAAGCTTTTTAAGTTTGCCTGTCCGACAGATTAAAAAATGGTCTCATTGTAGTTTTAATCTGTATTATTCTTACTATAAATGAAGTTGAACGTCTTTTCATAAATTTAGGGTCATTTACATGTTTCTTTTTTCATGAATTGCCTGTTCCTGAATTTTGCATGGTTTTCTATAGGAATTTTTGTCTTTTTCCACCTTTAATTTTTAAATGCTCTTTGTATATTAGAGATATTAGTCTTTTATCTGTCATATGTATTGCAAATACTTTCTCCTAGGTTAAGATTTGTTTTTTATTTTGTTTATGGTGATTTTTGCCATGAAGAAATTTTTTTTAATGTAGTCAATTTATCAACCTTTTCTTATCTAGTATCTGGATTTTTAGTCATAGCTAGGAAGGCTTTATTGACACCCAGTTTATAGAGGATATTACTCATGCTTTCTTCTAGTACTTACATAATTTCATTTTTTTTTTTTTACATTCAGTCTATAGTCCATTTGGAGTTTATTCTTGTATATGGTATTAAAATGGTTACAATTTATATTTTTCTAAATGGTTATCCAGTTTGTTCTAATACCATTTGTTAGAAAAATTATCTTTGTCCTAGTGATTATAGATATCACCTTTGTCATTTACTGGATGTATATATGTTTATTGCTGGACTTTCATCTATTTCATTGTTCTGTTTATCTATCCATGCGCCAATAGCACATTGTTTTAATTATAAAGGCTTCATAGTATACCTTAATATCTATTAGAGCTAGTCCTCCTTCAGAGCTCTTTTTTTCCCCCAGTGTTTTCCTAGCTAGTTTTGCATGGTTATTTTTCCATACAAACTTTAATATCCACTTGTCTTGCACTTTTAAAATGCTAATTGGTATTTGTATTAAGGTTACATTAAATTTAGAAATTAACTTAGACAGAACTGACATCTTGATCAAGTTGAGACATGCCAAGAACAGGACATGCTATTCCTTTTGTTCAAATTATTAATATTTTTACATTGATGTTTCCTCTTAGACGCTTAGATATCTTAGCTCGTTTAGTGAAATAATATTTATTGAGCAAATATTACACCCTCAACACTATAGTAAGCATTATAAAGTAAAAAGGGAGATTCTGTCCTCAAGTGGCGTAGAATTTCATCAGAGAAACAGACTAACACACCTGAACCAACGAAAGCAGTTCAAGACCCCATGTATAGAAGCCGCCCATTGTACAGATAGACCATATATGTTATGCAAGCTCAGAGGAAGGAAGAGAAATGAGGGCTAGAATAACAAGGGAAGACTTTTGGCTGAATCGAGACTAGAATCATGTGCCCTGACCATTGTGTAGGACTTCGGTGGAGTGGCACCAAAAAGAAAGGAATTCTAGTGACGGACACTCAGGTAAAAGCTCAGAGGTAGACAGACTAACTGTGACACATCTCACAGGGCAAAAGGCCCCCAGTTAGACTCTAAACTGCAATAGTAGGGAAGCCACCACTCCACTCTTTAGGCCTCAGTTATGTCTCAGTGTTAATAGTTTCCAAATCTTCATTATGTGCTTATTAAAATTACATTAGTGAACATCTACTGGGTTTCCAGTTACTCGTCCTTCAGAATGGTAATTTCTGTACATCATCACCTTTTCAGGGAACGGTCTAGATCTGTGCTATCCAATACAGTAGGTATTAGCTACATGTGGCTCTTAGGTCCTTATAATCTGGCTAGGGCTACTGAGGAACTGAATTTCTCATTTTGTTTCATTTCATTTAAAATTTTTAAATGGAAGCAGTGTAAAATATTTTTCCACTGAACCTAACTTTGTTTTGGGGAGCACTACATTTTACTTTAACTATGACATTGCATAAGATATCACTGTTATACGTGTGTGTGTGTATCCATTTTACTTTTTTCAATGTGGCCACTAGAAAATTTTAAATTACATGTGTGGCTCGTATTGTATTTCTCTTTGACAGCACTGATATAGAGGCTTACAACTCAGTGTGATCGGGTCAGCATTATGTGGGAGCCACCACAGACCTTCAGAATCTGCTAGTTATAAAGATCCCCAGGTGATTCTTATGCACAGTCACTGAGCCGGATGACCCAGAAGACGTCCAGACCTCTGATAAGTCCCTAGACTGGCTCCCATCTTTCTGGGGTGGGGATGTAGGGGGAATAGCAGGAGATCCCTGCCTGCCACTGTGATGTCACAGAGGAAACCTTATGTGTCAGCCAGCCCCACCCTGACTGGTATCTTAGCTGTGGGACATCCTTTCCATCCTCTCCAGCCCACCTCATACCACCTCACCCCTCTGCAGGCAAGAGGGGACCTGATTCATCTTCACACTAGATACTCATTCCACACAAGCAAATAAGACAGAGCAGAAGAGAAACTGAAACATCCTTGCCTCAGAACTTCAAAAGTGAATGATCAATCCTACTCAGCTGACTCAAAATGTTTGTCTCACCCAGAAGGTAGGTACCTTGATTTTTGAAATCTCATGACTATTTCATGTGTAGTACCCTTACTATTGAATTTGTAATACAGGTTATACAAATTCATCAATTTATTTCACATGCATATGGTAAGGAGCTTGTGAATACACTGTAGGATTACACAAAATAGAATAAAAATGTATTATTCAAGGCCAGTTTTTATTGATAAACCTGGAAATGTCCATATCTTGGCATCTTTTTCATCTTCTTCCATTAAAACTTCTATTTCTTCTTCCTCTGCTTCTTCATTTAACTTTTCCTCTCTGTTCCCAGGGCTTCTTAGAGCCTTCTAGCTTTTCTTTTTTTCCCCTCCATCTGTATGATTCCTGTTGCCCAAATCTGGCCCTTGGTACAGGCCCAATGGTGAAGGAAACGAAAGAGATGTATATCGTTCTATTGGACAGAAAGAGTAAATATTAAGTTCTCTGGAAGAGAGTGGTGAGGTATCCCCACAGTCCTGCTTTAAGCCAGCTTTGTACTAAAATCTGCTGGAACTAAGGAGAGCATAACCTTAAGCTCTTTCTGGTCTCAGAGAATCTGAGAGAATCTGCAGAGTCCTTCCAGACCCAGGAAGACTCTCACAGCCAGCAAAGCTGTCTTGGCTTGTTTAGGGTAGAACCCACATCTGGAAGTGACTTGCTTCCCATTTGAAAAGATTGGGAACTGCCAACTTTCAACTCAAAGGGTTCCTAAAAAAACAAAAGTTGTTCATCATCATATATCTTGCCTTTCTCAAGAGAGATAAACGAAATATAGTTACCCAAAGAAGTAAAACACACACGCACACACACAGGACGCTGTGGTGTGCCACTCATTGGCTGAAAGTGAGGGATCTCAGAAGAAAAAATAAAACAGGACAAAGCAGACACAGCTAGTGGTTCTGAAGAGCCATGAGAGTTTGAGCTCAAGCTCTGTAGCTCAGAAGCAGCCCAAAGTGAATAAATTGTCAATAGAAAAACCCTCAGAAATGGATAAGAAGATAGAAAAAGCCAGCCAGAGTAAATTTCCTTTTATTATTGGTTTATGAGGAGACTCAAGGAGGGAATACGGGAGAGTGTGTTCGTCAGTCTTTATGTGAAGTATAATGTACGTTTACTTAATCCATTGCCCCGTTCTGTGTGTTTCCACAATCTGGCCTGCAAAGTGGGCGGTTTGATAAGTTTGACTGTGCCTCCCCTTCACCAAGGGGCGGCCTGGCCATGAGTCATGAAGTTTTGAATACTGACTCCACCATTTACTAGTGTTGTGGCCTTGAGCAAGTCAAATGCTAGGAATCTGATTCCTAGCGTCTAGAACGGGCGTGGCCACCTCTCCTTAGGGCTGGTTGTAAGGATTAAAGGAGATGTTTGTGAAGCTTCTAGCAAGGTGTCTAGTGCCCAGTATGGTTCTCTTCTCCTTCCCGCTTTCACTAGACAGCTCGTTCTAATTTACCTCTGAGAAAACAGCCGCTTATGTGGGTAAAGTAGTGACTAGACTAGGATCTGCTAAGGAGTTCGTGGTTCAAAAGTTTCACCTGTTAGACCCACGAAATGAGGGCAACACAGCCCTACTTTAGCCCAGGGGCCTGTACCCTCAGGGGAACGGCAGGGGGGAGGGAAGTGCCCGACTTTGGGGTCCACGGCACCCCGGCACCTCCTGACCCCTCGGCCCACAGGCCTGGGCGTGAGGGATTTATCCGATGGCCCGGTGCCGCCGGGCAGCAGAGCAGCAGCCGCGCGGCCACGGCCCCGCTTGGCGCCTAGGCGGCGGCGCCGTCCGCCTCGCTCGGTCGCGTCCCCCAGCCCGCGGGTCGCCCTCCTTCCAGCCGGCTCGCGCTTTCTTTCTGGGAGGGGCCCCGGGACGCGGTTCTCATCGGACACTAGAGGACGGAGAGGACGAAAGGGCTCCGGTTCGGCGCCCCACCCGCCGGGGAAGTCCAGGCCGCTCCGCCGCTAGGGCGGGGCCTCGCCAAACAATTCAAAACACGTTCTCGGCGCGTCGCCGTGGCAACGCGCGACCGTTGCTAGGCGACCGCGGCGCCGTAGTAAACCGCGAGCGGGGGTGTTACTCATCAAGAGGGAGGGTGCCCGGGGGGAGCCCGCGGGGACGCGGCTGGGCTCCAGCACCGCCACCGCAGTGGGGAGGAGGGGCGAGCAGGGAGCGAAGGGACGGAGACGGCACACGCGGGATGGAAATGGTGCGGCCCAGCCTTGCCAGCTGATGGCCGCGCCTTGTGCCCCCTCGAGAGGCCACTCGCGTTAGGCCTGCGTCCTGCCCCGCCCAGTGGTCCCCAAGAGTCTCGAGCCCCAGCCCTCGGGACTCGGTCACCCGCGCGTGAGCGATTGCCCCACAGGATGTGCAGATGTGGCTGCCCCTCTGATTCACTCCAGCTGCTCGGAGCATGGAAGAAAAGCGGCTTCCTCTCCTGGAAATGGCCGCTAAAGCAAAAGCCCTCAAACAAATTAAAAAGCGGAAAGGGAAAGGCGACGGAGAGGAGAGGCCCCGAAATGCTTTTCTTTGGTCCTTCCCACCGAACATGAGTAGATGTGTTCCCAGAACTCGGAACCCATGTTAGACGGGAGTCGTTTTTATTGAGCATTTGAAGCCATGTGGACATTAAAACACAGAGTTGAGATTAACCTGAAGCTGGGAAATTAACCAGAGCTAAGTGTCCAGCAGTGATGTTAATATTTTAGACACTCAGCACGGGCATTTGGTGGCATTACTCTTTCCTTCCAGCTGGGAGGGCAATGACAAAATGTCCAGTGTGAAGTAAAAATCTGCAATCAGAGCTCCAAAATCTCGGATGGTTCATGATACATCATCTATAAGGGCTATTCCGCAGGGAATCACTGAGCTTGGGAAAGCACAAAACAATTCCAATCTGTCACTGGATTGTGAGCAATGTGTTTGTACCCTGGTCTCTGTGAACTAAAGATAATACTAGTTCATGAGATCATTGCTGTTTTCTGGGCTTTGCTCATCAAAAAGCAGGAATGTTTCCACAGGTGGGAGGAAATGTATTGGCAGAGGATGTTTGATGACACTATGAGTGTATCTATGTAGAAACTAGGCAGAGGGTGTATCTGTAGACCTGCAGACCTATGGACCTCTTTTCGGCCTCTCGCTGCCCTTATGTATGTAAATTGGGAGGATTCATTTCTCCTTTAGCAATAGGAGGCTGTTTAGACACTTTTCTTTATTCACATCTTCACTCATAGGCTTCCTAATTGTATTCATGAGATTTGTTTCCATTACAAACTTCATTAGACCAGGGTTAGGCTCTGAGGATCAACAATGAATAAAACATAGCTGCTTCCATATCTGGCTACTTAAAGTCAAGTGAGCATCACAGACAAGTAAACCAAGTGATGAGGGGCACACAGTAGAACATGCAGTAACAGAGAAGAGGGGCATGCAGATTAGAGCCAGTGAGAGCCCAAACATTTGCACTCCACTCCAACTTTTATCTACTGAGTAACAAAGAAGTAGTTAGTTAATGGAGCATGGGTCCAAAATCTGACTACTGGGAGAAGGGCAGAGATACTATTGCCAGGGAGGGCAAGTGAACTTTTCTAGGGAAAAGATGACAGTATGGATACATAAAACAACAACAAAAAAAACGCACTGGATCCCTTGGCCCCAACTTTTGACACTAGAGAAGTGGTATGCTATATACTTCTCTGGCTCAGCATTCTTACCCACTGTTTTAATCACCTCTTATCTACAGTGTAGTCACAAAACAATAAATTGAATTCTTGTTTACAACGTGTGTGTGGGTGTCCCAAGACCATTATTTCTCTTTTAGAATACCTATAAAGTATGGTTTTGTACAGTGCAGGGAAGAGTGACTGAGAACCTTAGTAATATAGATTGGTCCCAACCCTTGGCCTTGTGATGTCATAGACGTTGAGCTGCACATCTATCCCTGTGGAGGCCATCCTGAGATGGTAACAGTCCAACATACAGAAGCTAAATACTGTTTTGAGATATGGAATCTTTATGTCTGTGCTAAGTCATAAGCTTCTCGGCTAAATGTAATTATATTTATGTTGCACTGACTAGCAATTACTTCTTCTGTTCCAAGAGGGGAAAGAGAAGAAGAAAAATATTTGCATGCCTAAATTACAATGAAAGGAAGTTGAATGAGATGGCAGACTGATTTTTGTGGCTAGGCAGAAAAGCTCATGTTCTGTCAAAAAGAGGAAAGAATTAGATGTCGTGGCACAGGGTCCTTGGGGAGGGGACGCTCTCAAGATTGGTCACAGTCAGTAGCCAGCCTGCCAGCTCAGGACACTCTTAAAACACACACCCTCCTTAGGGTTGGATTCAGCCTTTGGGGAGGCCTAAAATAATATAACTTTGGAGCCCCTCTTTAAGAAAAATAATACAAAATGACAAGTACAAATTAGATAACAGTCTCAGAAAAGGCCCAAGTAGATAGGGGACCATGGAGCTGAAGTTTCATTAGTTTTATTCTAAATCCACCTCTAGGTCTCCTCATGTTACCACTTAGGACCCGGCCGCTCCCATTGCCTTTTCCCTGGAGAAGGCAAATTTGAAGCTGTAAAGGCAGAGGGGGTGCGGTTTATGAGCGGAGTTAATAAAAACCAAAGACATAAGACTGTGCCAAACAGTGACTCAAGCGGGATATGAGAAGTGTCTGCAAGTATTTGAAGGGTGTCAGCAGAGAGAAGGAAAAAGAATTGTTCACTGTTCTGAGGTGGACAGGGAATGAGGATACGATTAAGTAAAGAAAAATGTGAACAGAATTCATCGGAAACATTGGCTAACTGTATTTTCTGATACTGTGGTGTTGCATTTCCCATGGGAAGTACTGAAGAGTCTATTGAGTCACTGAAAACTGTAACTGGCCACAAAAAAAATGTGCTATAGAAAACAATTCTATGAGATGTCCTCCGGGGAGCAGCTGGCTGCCCCTTGAATTCATTCTGAGCCCTGAATTCCATAAGGCTGACACACATGTTCTATAGATTAGTGTGTGGGGTGGAGGTCAATCGAAGAAAAAGACACAGTCCAGCAGGGAGGAGCCACCGCCTCCACTCACATTTGGGGACTGGTGGGGGAACACGTGACTGAAGAGAAAAAAATCTGAGGATGTGGTGCCACCCAGCGTTGCAAGGAAAAACACGACAGCCAGGAAACCAGGGGAGCCTGCCTTTGCTTCCCTAAATGAAATGCACAAACGGAATGGGGAAAACCATGACTTGATTGCTGGCAAATCTAGAAGAGGTAGGGGAAAGGCAAGAGAGGATGGTGTAAAGGGTTTCATTAAATATAAGCCTCAAATGAGTCAAACAAGTGTTATTTTATGGTCCATTAATTCCCCCAGCTAAGTATTTTTCAGTCCGTTCAGCTTTTTACTGCTTGTTAAGTCAGAGCTGTGACTTCTAAGCTCCTTAGGTACAGAAACAGAAACCAGAAGTCTATCCCTGGGTATATACTAAGAGCTTCCTAAAATTATAGATTCCTGGGCCTCACCCCAAAACTAATATGGAATCTCAGGATGGGGCCAAGAAATCTGCAACTTTTCCAACCTTTCAAAAATGGTTCTGATGCTTAGTCAGAATTGAGAACTACTGCTCTTGAATAAAGAAGAGGACTTTACAATCAAGACAAATAATTACAACGGAGTATACAAAGTGTTATAAAAGTACAGTGTGACAAGGGCAGAGAGGAGAAAACTGTTCTTGGGGAGAAAAAGAAACATTTTCAAAGAATGAGTGACTCTAACACTAATCTTGATGAGAGGCAGGTCACCAGATAAAAAGAGTCTGAAGACATTTCAGGTAGAAGAACATTTACAAAGGCATGGAAGATGAAAATCCATAGAGTGTCTAGGGTATCACAAGCAGTTACAGAATTGTCCCCCACCCTTGTCATCCCAATTAATTAGTACAATGTTTGAGGACAGAAAGAACAACTTGTACTTCTAGGTGACGGGTGGCAAGAAGATATGCAATCAGCCCCTCATTGATTTGTCAGATTATTTTTTTTAAGTTTTAGGAAAGCTTTTTTAAAAAGTAAAAATTGTCATTTGCCTGAAGATTTGGGGAGAAATGGTAGATAGCCATAGCACTGCTGGAATTTATTCCTCTCCTATCCTAGCCAACTTCATCCGCATCCTCACCCCTAACCCCACCCAACACTCTGTCTCAGCATGCCAAATGGAGGGATGGCATTAATTGTCTTCACTAATGATGTTAATGGGAGGGTGGAGACCATGTGACACAAGGAAATTATTTTGTATACATGGCTCTATGAGGCCCTGACATTGCAGAGAATGGAGCTTAGTAAATGGATGGAAAATCCTAAACAAGGGAATGGGAACTTCTGCATTAATGATGACCCTGTAATATTTTCTGTATCTGCTATAAAATCAAGCCCGATCCATTCACGCCAATTACCTAGGAAATGGCAGTTAGATGAAAACTAAATCACCATTTAATTTTTAAAGAAGCTTCACTTTGTGAATGCAGGTCCTTGCTTCTTTGTGATTAATCCCAGATCCCTATTGGCAAGCTCTTCTGTGTAATCTCCAAGAACAGCTGGGCCATGATTGCATTATCAATTATTAAATGCCCAAGTTCCCTGCAAGGCAGCATTTAATCATGAGGTACTCAAAAAAAAAAAAAAAATGAGAAGAGGAGAGATGGGAGGGGAAGAGGGTGGGTGGGAAGGCTAGTTTCAATTCTTTCAACATTAAACCAGAGAGATTTGAAGTGCAGACAGCATACTGCAGTCCTTCCAAACAAGCTGCAGGACTGACCATGGCCAAGGTAACTAGCTTCTCTCTCTTGTTGCTCAGAACTTACATTACATAATTGTTTTGTGTCTCTTTCTTTTAAGAGGTGTGCCTGTCTCATCAATTTGTTACCTATGTTAAGTTTATGATAATTCAGAGTTTTTCCAACCTATGTTGATGAATTAGTGACATTTTGGCACTTATGTACTTCCTAATGATCTGAACCCAAGTGCCAGAGAAGCCACTATTTGTCCCTTTCCTAGAGAGTAGAGTCACCTTGGCATGGGGTTTGCCAGCATATGCAAAGATATAACTTTTCTTATAACTGCTGCTTCCTCTTGATCACCTTAAGAAAACCATTGCAAAATTAGATTTGTTCTTCCAATTCAAGAGGTATGTGGATACTGGAGAGAAAAGGCATTTGGGGGGGGGTGGATATGCAATGGGGACACTAAAGGTGTTGAAGATAATTCTCGAAAAGGCTCTTAAATGGATTCCCATTTGATTATCAAAATAATTCTGGAAGGAGTCTTCTGTGTCTATCCTTGGTGAATGCTCCTTCTGGGACTGGTCTCTCTGAGCTTCATTCCAAGTTCTTTTTTACCCTTTGTTTCTCAAATCACTTATTTCTTAAATTAGTTGTCACCTTGGTGCTGTAAAGTAGCTGTACACAGTGTGGGGTGCATTATTCTTATTTCTGAATAATCTGCAGAACAATTTACAAATATGTGTAACTTGAAATGGATTGAGGGTAGAGTTTAAAATCTGAAGTAATATGATACTAAACAAATTTCCAAGTCATATAAGATTGAAAATAAAGTTGTTGAAAATGCAGAACTGCCTGTATCCTTAATTCAATCTTTATATAAAGTAATGAAGATGGTTTACCTGGAAGTTTATTTCCTATTCAGGCAATGGATATAAAAATAATTAGAAAGGATAACGCACAGTAACAGAACAATGACAAAAACCAATAGAATTTTCATAACTATAAACAAGTTGAAGACATTCTTTTCTGGGGATGAGGGCAACATACGACTCCCATACCTATCAGTATAAGATCTTTCTTCCTTCCAGATGCTGCAGTTTTTTTGGTCATTACCAAGGTCACCCAGAGTCTTGCACAGTCTGACAATTCTTAGTGGATATAATTTGTTCAGAGCTATTTTTTTTTTAAATCATATTAGTAGATTGCTTTCTAGAAACTGTGTTATCATACATTTTGCCTATTGGTTTTCTTATACATAGAAACCTTGTATATTTCTTATTGCCATAAAATAATCTGCACTTCGTCTGTAGTATGCACTGTTTTAGTCTCTAAATTCTGAAGAACAAACTGTTATATTTCTAAGATAAAGTTCTCTGTTGAATGTAGAAAAATGTTAAGCTGGAGATGATGAAAGAGGCAGATTTATGAGCCTATCCCTATTTAGCTACGGTTTCATTTATGTCTCTTAAGCTAAGCAGATTTGGGACTGATTAATTCTGATACGAGAGATCCCCTGGAAAGCTCTAGATGGTTTAAGAAGCATCTGTCAGCAACTAAGTGTGGGCTTCTTTTCCATTCAGTATGTATTAATGTGCTAGCATAAACCACTCCATGACACTAAGTACAAGACCTGTCATATTTCTTTATTTTTCTAAATCAAATTAAATCTGGCTCCAAGTCACCACTCCCCAAAGTTCACATATCCGCTATTGGTCATTTTTTTCAATTAGCCCTCCTCGTCTCTGAGACTAAAAACAAGGTCAGTGGCTCCAGCCAGAGCCACACGGGCCACAGATCTTTCTGCTGCCACACATTGTGTCCCCACTGTGAATCAGGCTCCACTACGGCATTCGGCTGTGGCGATAACCCTCCAGGTTCCTTTCTACCCAGCGAGGCCACCCTTTCTGTGGCTGCCTGGCCACAACACTTGGCATCCAGCCTTTACACACACCACACAGCCACCTCCCATTTGAGATTCTATCATCTCAGGGGCAGTGGATGGAAGCTGGGCCCAGATAACCACCTCTCGGAACCCATAGCTTCCTCTCCTCCCCAGACGTTTCAATGGCCTCACATCCCAGTTGGTCCCCTGCTCTCTTTTATCCTCAAGGCCCCAAAGCCTCCATCTGCACCCACTCCTTCTGGGGTAATCCAGTTTAGCATTCATTGATACGACATGTCCACCTTTACTCCTCTCAGAGGACTCTATAATGCAGGGAAGAGGACACCAAAAACTCACATTGTTGCAATAACAAATACCTCTGCAAGTCAGTGCTACCACCTTTCAATGTACACAAACCAAAAATAACTACCAGCAAGAACATTTAGACGGCTCCCAATTCTTTCTCTTGACCTGATATCTAATAGTCTCAGTTTAATCACTCTCCAACTGAGATTCTGATGCTTACTTAGATCATCTTCAATAAGCACTGTAGTATAAGAAGGTCCAGCTTAAACAAACACCATCGCTATGTTACCTACTCCAGGACACTCCTGAAGCTGAGCTTCCCCGGGGCTCCTTGGAGAAAACGCCCGGCATTTGGTTGTGCCCATTACGCTGGAGGAAACTGGCTTGAGCTTAGGAGACTGCAGGGAAGGATGTCTGGATCTCTAAGGAGGCTCTGAAATCAGTTCTCCACCTGTTTGTCTGTTACAGATGGAGTTCCCGAAGGGCTTCTCTGGCCAACGGACATTCCTATCTGCCGTCCTCAACCTGCTATCACTCAGCCTCTCCACAGCATCCCTGCTCAGCAACTACTGGTTTGTGGGCACACAGAAGGTGCCCAAGCCCCTGTGCGGAAAAGGTCTGGCAACCAAGTGCTTTGACATGTCAATGCCCTTGGATGGGGGCAGCACCAACACATCATCCCAGGAGGTGGTACAATACAGCTGGGAGACTGGGGATGACCGCTTCTCCTACCATGCCTTCCGGAGTGGCATGTGGCTATCCTGTGAGGAAACTGTGGAAGAACCAGGTAGCTTCCTCCTGTCTGGTTCCCACCCTCTCCCCCAAAGGGATCTTACGCAGGCAAAGAACCAGTGGAAAGTACACAGCACTCTCCCGCACCACACCGGCCGCATCCCAACCTCGGCATCTCCCACCTCTGTGTCCTGTCTTCTTCTTAGGACTCCCTTTCAATCAGGCCAAAAGTCCATCTGGCTTTTCACCTCCTGTCTGTCTAGTGGATTTGCTGGTTTAAAATATCATTCCCCTTAAAGGGTTTCATTTAGACTTTCTTTCAACATTGTTTCCATCCTCGTAAACTAGAATTGCTGTTTAGAGACAAAACGAGGATAGATGACTGTTACAGAAAAAGCCCTACCCTGCCCAGCTCTGACCTCATATGTAATGTATAACTTCATTTCTACAGGCCTTGCTTCTCTCGCTAGTGAGATGGAAGAATCAGAGTAGGTCACCTTTAAAGTCCCTTCCTCCCCTTCCCCCTCCAAAAAGGTTTTCTCATTCTAAGTATTACTGTTATAATTTAAAAGGTAGGAGAACTGAAGCTCAGAGAGGGTAACCAGATCCTGTAAGGACACCTTTGGGGAGCTGGAAACAGACCTCCCCCGCCCCCCGCCCCCGGCCCTGGGCTCCTGCCGCTTGGTGTACACTCGCAAAGTGGGCATTGTGCCGGTATGCATCAGTTAGCGTGTAGTTCAGGACAGGAGCAGTTCGACTAAGGCCACCCCCACCCCTTCCCTGCTTGAAGCATTCAGAGGTCACCTGGTAGTGAAGTTTATCTAAAGCCCAGAATCTTGGACAATTTGCAATCTGCTACTTCTCCGGATTTGGGCTAAGGAAAAAGAGGAGACAGAAGAGGAATATAAACGTGTGTGAATTTACATTTATATTTAAGTTATTATTGTGCCACTCGACAGAGCTCCAACCCCAGTCCCAGCGACAATGGAGAGCCATTCCTACCCGTGGAACAGCGGCAGCAAACGGGGTTGGTTAACACTAGGTCATTAATTAACTCTTCCTGACACAGGAACAGAAACAGTCCCTGTGTAGGCACTCTCAGGGAAACGTACACTTCTTCACTATCAGGAATTTAGGAGACAGAAATTAATCCTGGTGACTTGTCTCTGCCATGCACTCCTAACTGCTTTCAAGAAGAGACATTTAGAGCCTGCCCTACTACATGCGGGGCAGGCGCCATGTGGGAACAAACAGCGACGCCAGGTATGGGAGAGGGGGAAGGAAGCGTTCCTCCCGGCTGTCCACGGAAGCACCTCCATGAAACTGGCCCTTGTCTGTTTCAGGGGAGAGGTGCCGAAGCTTCACTGAACTCACACCACCAACCGAGAGAGGTGAGAAAGGACTACTGGAATTTGCCACGTTGCAAGGCCCACGTCACCCCACTCTCCGATTTGGAGGGAAGCGGTTAATGGAGAAGGCTTTCCTCCCCCACCTTTCCTTGGGGCTTGCGGCAAGTATGTGGGTTTGATAACCAATTTAGTTGTCATTGAGTCTGGGGCTTCTCTGGATCTAAATTGTTCTGTGATCTCCTGCTCTCTCTTCTTCTGAGCCCCACAGAGTGACACGAATTCCCTCTAGAGCTGACTTTCATTCATATGCAGGAATGCAAAAAAGGAACAGCAGGGACAAAATTCATAAATAGAAAACCACCAACAGCTCTAACCTACTCTTGTTGCCAAGTAACCATGTGGAAAAGCTTAGGTTTCTCCTTTTCGGCTCCAACAATTTTTTTTTTTTTTTTTTGTAAAGTGAGAGAGAGGGAGGGAAGAAACAAAACTGATTGTCCAAAATGAAATAAGGAATAAGAGAAACAAAAATAATAAATCGCAATGTTATATCCCTGCAAGACTTTGTGAAAATTAGATTTCTTCTCGAATCTCCCTAACAGTATTTACGGTCAATCAGGTTTACTTGATTATGTATTATTGGGTACTGAGTAGAGTGAGAGCTGTGGGGTGATAGCAAAGAACCCCAAATTAAGGAATGCCTCCACCTGGTTTCAGCTCCGTCTCATTCTCCCTTCTCTGATGCTGTGTGAGGCTTAGCTCTTCTATCATTTGTTCACCATTTGTTATTTAACTGACAGGGTAAGAGTTCTTCTTCCTCTGCTTTCCAACAGAGATCCTATGGTTATCAGTGGGAGCCCAATTCGCCTACATTGGACTTGAACTCATTAGCTTCCTCCTGCTACTAACGGACTTGCTGTTGTTCACTGGGAACCCTGGCTGTGGGCTCAAGCTGAGCGCCTTCGCCGCTATCTCTTCCGTCCTGTCAGGTGAGCACCCCCAAAGCTGGACAGGGTGGGTGTCCTCCGCTGCCCCTGATGCACTAGCTGGCAGTCTGTCCAGAGGGGAGGAACGAGGAGCCCAAAGACAACATAAAGAATGGAGGCATGAGATGCATTACAGGCGTCTTTCATTTTAAATTGAAATAACGTGAAGCTTTATATTAGATCATTATATACTTTGCAAAATGATACATCTCTAGGTTTTTCTTCATTTGCAAGTTTTCTCAATATGTTTGCTTTTTAGTTGTAACATACACATAGCTTCTTAAGACTGTTGGCTAAAGTAAGAGATGTATATATAAGATTAAGATTAAAGCTCACACTGGGGGTATGGGTGGAAAGAAAAGTGAGCAGCAGCCCTGGATGCAGAAACTTCCTCAAAAGCTCTAAACCTAAAGTCTGGTACAGCCTTCTGCAAAGATAGGCATTCGAGAAGCAGCCCCCATCACGTATTAGTGTTCTGGAAATGTGCTGGCATTTAGGTGATGGAACGCCTCAACACAGGCTGCACTTGATACAAAATGAGGAGGTTGCTCCAAGATCACATCCCCTGTAGACAACAATGCCAGCCTCTCTCTAAGGGTGCCACCTTCCTGTTCCCTCTGTAGGCCTTCTGGGGATGGTGGCCCATATGATGTATTCACAAGTCTTCCAGGCAACTGCCAACTTGGGTCCAGAAGACTGGAGGCCACATGCTTGGAATTACGGCTGGGCATTCTAGTAAGTCTTTACCATCTCCTGAACCCTTTAGCCAATCTTCATTAGATGTGCTCCCCTCAACTAGATGCTGGCTCCATGTCCTTCTGCCTTCCCTTCATCCCTCATCCCAGAGGCCTGTCAGTCAAAGAGAGGCCTGGACCATCAGGCCACACCCTTTCTTCTCCTAAGCTTCTGAGCTGGCACAGAGAGTATTCCTCTAAGCTTGTTTTGTGAGACTGTTGTCCAGTTTTTCTGCTAGTACAGCTACAGCAATTACTTCTTCTCCTGATGAGTAAGTTGCCCTTGATAAATGAGACTGGTTTAGTATGGTTTATGGAAATGATGCTCTATATTTTATATATATGATTTGAAGCATTGGAGGACAGAGAAACAGAGAATTAGCCTTGAAATGTGGATTGAATTCCATTCCCTGTGAACTGCTTACTCTTCTCCTATAATGGAAAATAACTTCTTCCTACCTCCACTCCACCCAACTGTGTTAGAAATAAAACTTCCCTTACCAGTCATTCTCTAACCCTTAAAAAACTAAGTGGTCAGTTATTTTAGGTTTCTCTTAAAAAAAAAAAAAAGAAAGAAAGAAAAAGTAGCAACAATGACAAAACTGCAGGGAGGGTAAATATCCTCTTTGTTTGAGAGCTCCTCACTTTCCTCCTTGAAGAATACTCTATTCTCTGACTTGGACTTATATAACTGTCTGGATAAGCACCAAGTACGTTAACAGTGTGAAAAGACAGCACTGGGCTCAAGTTTCCACACTAAAAGAGGCAATATGGAAACCCATACGTGTCTGTTCTGTGATCCTATCCCTTTTCTAATGGTAGAATGTGTGCTATTTGATTCAGGGGTCTTTGGTCTACTCCACCAGCTGCCACATGAGCTGAGCTCATTTTCCAGACCCAAAATTTTTCACTTTTTGTCTGCCTTCAAGCCATCCTTGGCATTACCACGGCGAAGCTCAGACTATAAAAGTCCCATCAGAAACATCCCCAGCTGGAGTCTACTTAGTCTGTCAGAGGCAACAGACAGGAACATGCAGTCCCAGCATGTGGCCTGGCTTTCACCATCACTTGGCCTCACAAATTCCTTCATTAACCACACACAACTTCCTGTTTCCTGGGCTTCCCAGAATCGTGGGGAAATTTAGGGGTTTGACTATCCAGGTTTTACGACTGTGTTTGAGAAAGTTCCCTGGTATCCCTCCTTCGTGGAATCCATCCAGCTTCTCTTGCATCCACTATAAACTCCCTTAAGCTGAGAACAACGTCCTTTTCATAATAGGCAAATTCTACTAGTGTAAGTTACAATACCTCCAGCTTTGTAGTAAAAGTTTCTTAAACTGCTCTCACAGACTCAACTCTGTGGGCTGTTAAGACTGCTAAGCTCAAAACAAAGGAAGATGGAGGATGACTCCAGCGTCTTGAGTGAAGGGATGGCTCTGCTGGGGTAACAGGGGGCTATTACATTGGGCTGTGTCCATCGTATACACTGGAGCTGCAGGTCTGTGGAGAGTATACAAGGGTAACTGCAGCTTGAAAAAGAGCAGTCAAAAAATTGTGTGCATGTGTTTATACATACATACATACATATCATTATCTATATCTATATATATGGATATAGATATATATATAATGTAGGGATATAAAATAGGTACACCAAGTATTAAAAAGCACGGTACTAATAAGTAATCAATTCAACTCCTACTCTGACTTTAACACTACACGAGTTTCCCTTTTACCACAAAACATCCAGAGTGAGCCCCACGCCAGACCAGATTCAGTTCTCTTGCCCACTTACCTGAGACGTGGTGGAAGGCAGCACAGTCAGGCCGCTAAATCCCTACAAGGCAGCAGCCCAGTTTATTAGTAGGAAGGAATCGCAGCATTTTCCTTGCAAACCTGTGAGAAAGATTCTTACCGTCCAATTTTTTTTGTATGTTTGTTCGTCCCTAGCACAGCCTGGGTTTCCTTCACCTGCTGCATGGCATCGGCTGTCACCACCTTCAACACATACACCAAGCTGGTGCTGGAGTTCAAGTGCAAGCACAGTAAGAGCTTCAAAGGAAACCTGAGCTGCCTACCACATCACCACCAGTGTTTCCTCCAGCAGCTGTCATGTGCGGCCCACCCGGGGGCTCCTTTAACCAGCTACCACCAGTACCACAGTCAGCCCATCCGCTCTGTCTCCGAAGGTGTCGACTTCTATGCAGAGCTACACAACAAGGGATTCCAACAAGGCACCAGCCAGGGGCTAAAAGAAGAGCTGGCTGGCTCATCTGTAGAGGAAGAACAGTGTTAGGAGTACGCGGGTTTGGAGAGCAGTCTGAGCCCTACTTTACATGTTTGTTATCAACATGTGCTTAAGCCGATCGATGTCTGTTTCTTGAGCAAGGTTTTTAGAGGTTAAGAATAAGGGTATGTTAAAGAGCAAGTTCGAAGGGGAGGTGCCGGGGTGCCACTGCTCCCCTTCCCTTCACAGCTGTCTCCTTCACCATCCCCCCTGTCTCACGGGGTCACAATTCCCTTCTCTCCTTGTTATGTGCCATGTTCTGGGCGAAGCAATGGAGCTAAAAAGAGGAGTAACATGCAGTTCCTGCCCTTTAAGGGTTTATCGACCTGGTCGTCTATCTGGGATTTGGAGAAATGGAGGAGAGCAAATCAACGGTAGGCGACTGTGGCTCAGCTTCCCCTGGAGCACTTGAATTTCCTGGAAGTCCCAGAAGACGAAGGCACTGCCTCTTATACGTCCTGCGTCCACACAGTGGGGAGCCAATGGAAATTTACTGAAAAATTATCTTAGAAGCCATTAGGAGACTAGTTTAGGTGAGAAGGCTCCTACCACATGCAGGGACAGGCCCACTCCCAGAAACGGCCCACCAAGGCTGTTCAGATAGAACTATGGTTCCCCAGTAGAGAAGCATAAGGGAGACTTCCCTAGCGAACAAAGCTGCGCATACACTTCTCTCTGGATCCCCACCTTCTCAGCCATCCGCTCGCCCTTTCTCTTTTCCACAAGGGAAAACACACCATCCTGGATGGCTAAGAAGAATGAGAGTGGCACACAAACGTGTTCCTACACATAGTATTTATTTGTTCTGTAACAATTCACATTTTAAATAGTACTTCCTGACAATATACCAGCTGGCTCCTCTTAAATATGGGCAATAAGGACAGCAATTCACATTGAAGGGCTTGGTATCACCATACCACACTAGAAGGGTGAATAGAAGCCATCTGGGGGACGGGGAGGATGTGGGCTAGGATGGCAGAGGGGGGAGTCTGTAGGGGAAGGAGAGAGAGACTGGGAAAAGGAAGACCCCTGCATTTGCTAGTCTGCTATCATTACTACTTCTAGGTAGTTGTCCTATTGCCGTTGCTGGCAACCTCACGCTGAGAAGGGGGAAAGCAAGCAGCACACTTCCTATCTCAGCTCTCCGCGTGGGTGGATGCCTACAAGGAAAAGAAAGTACGGGGAAACACTGGACAAGAACCCAGCATCCACATTGGTCAGACGAAGCTTCCTCAGTCTCCAGCCACCTTTTACACCCTCTGCACTGGCTGCAAGAGGGAGAAGAAGCCTAATACCTGTACTGTGATTAGCAAAGGGATTCAAATTTATCCCAGTCAAAACAATCTATGTTATGTTACTTTGCAAACTCACCATGAAGAATTTAGGGACATCATGTTTTTCTAGCTTCCTCTTATGTATTTCTGGGACTCATTCAGCATAAACAGTCTTCTGTCCAAAACAATCCCTTCAAATCAGGTCCTCAGAAAACAACTTTGTACTTTATTCCTGCCTAACGTGGCTACCTTCCCAGAGAGCCCCAACATGGTCGAGAACCAGGTTTAGGCCTAGGTAGTTCGGCCCAGGCCTCAAGACCACCACCCCGGTTTTAGGTATTCAGTCAATTATAAATTAGTCCTCAGAACTCTCTACTAGACCAAACTAGATTCTAGGCTCTTCAAACCCTAGAAGTGAATGTGGAATCATCCCCATGCTCTCAGATATCCTGTAACTGTTTCCTCCGAGTTTACAATTAGCTTGGCCCACGCATTCCTTCCAAAGTGTTGGAACAAAATGTGCTCTGAGGGGCTTAAGGCGGGGGGTGCCCGGACAGCTGGGAAGGCCAGGCTGCAGGCCAAGCAGCGTGCCCGCGTGGAGCTGCTGCTAACACACTTCCGTGATGGCATAATCCTGCTACTGAGGCAGTTCACACACATCCCTGTCATTTGGGATCCCTAATTTTCTGTAATCTCTAAGTTTTATGGAATCCCTTTATTAACACAAGCTAAAAAGATACAGGCTCAAGGAAAAAGAGAACCTGAGTTGCATTTGGGGATGAACTATCAGAATTATTCAAGAAGGAAAGCAGTTCTCCACCAGCTAACGAGACATTTTCAGCTAAACAATGACCTAAAAGTTTAGCAGAAGAGAACATAATAGAAGTAATGTATTTATATAGAATAAGGGAGATTTGTAGGAGAAAATTCTAAAGAACTTAACCAATTATAAAAGTTATAGTATTTACATGAGAATTTTTCTTAAATACAATGCTTCAAAGGCTCTAACAAGGAAGAAGACATGCAGGGCGAAACGGCTGCACACTGGACTTGTGGAGCAGAAGTCCAGAAACAGCTTTGCTCTCGTCAAGCAAAGTAAACTATCCCTGAATAGAAGAGAGCAAAAGAGAACAAAGGGAGGACGCCCAGGAGAAGATGCTAAGAAAGCAGAGCAGAGATGAAGCAGAGATAAGGGTGTCTGCCTCAGTCGTTCCTGACTTCTGGTTTTTCTCTAAGCTGAGGACAGTGTACACATGAGCACTTCTGGAGTTACTGCAGTAAAAAAGATGACTGGCAAGACAAAGACACGTAGTAACACATGGACCTCGTCAGAGGTGGGTCACTGAAGCTATAGTTTTCTTGCTCCCTTTCTGAGAGGAATATCATTATTATTCTTATGGTCACTAAACATATAGAAATAGAAAGTGTGAGAGGAGAACAGGACACATCAGACAGAGGAGAGATGAAAATGATGGGATGGCTGACTCGGTCTCTCCCCTCCGGGCTTTCTCACTGCTGCTAAGGTTGAGAAGAAGCTAAGGAACAGGTGGGGAGAGAATAAGTAGAGAAATGATCAGTGACCCTAACATTAGAGGCAGGCCATCCGGAAGCCTCAAGATGACCAAACAAACCAAATGTATTTCAGAAGAACCAGAAACTGGGTGCCTGGAGCTTAGGAAATATCTACAAAATATTCCATCGCAATGCTAAAAAAATATATACACGGCTTAACACAAAATTAAATGTTCCAGTGGAGAACGTCACTGAAATTTCCCAGCAAGAGTTTATAAATTAGACATACAAAAAATAAAACACTTATAAGATTCACATTTCCAAATTATCCACACAGAGTACCTAGAGGGTGTTAATGCAGGGATTGAAAAGGTAGGTAAAATACCCCAGCCACATGGCTCGCGCCATGATCGAAGAACTCCAACATGCCTTCCCAAGTGCTTTGCAACAACCACGCAGAGGTGGTGCGATGAGGATGAAGACGTCTTCCTTCTCTCCAAAGAACTGAATTTACACTGACAGGAGAGACGCACAGCCATTCTGTTCACTTCTGAGACCAAAGATTCCATCAGACGACCTGGGGGAAAAGGTGTAACTATCAGCCGCTTTCATTTTTTTCATGGTAGAGAAATGGAAGAAACCTAAAGGTCAAGATATTCCTCTATTTTCCTGTCCTTTTGTGTAATCCCAATGGCTTGTAAGTATTCCTCCAGAAAGGCCTAGACGTTTATCTTTTTCCATGTTAAGCTCTTAAATTTTGACCTAGATCACTGTATTGGGGAGGGGGAGCTTTAGTATTTGAGCAAGATAATTCTTTGTTCTGTGTAACTGCCACAAGCCCTGCATGTTAGCATCACTAGCCCCTACTCAGAAAATACCAGTTGTATCCACCCCTGTCAGTCACTGGGACAACAAAAACCATGACCCCGCATTTCCAAATGCCTGAAAACAACTGAGTAACATTTCTCAACGATCATGAAGCACCCTTAGAAAATAGTCCAAAACAACTGGTTCTTGGTATCCAGCTACTCAAGAAAGCTCCCACTTTTCCTATTTTCTAAGAGCAAAGTTGAGGTTGGTATTTGTCCTAAACCCTCAGTAGTAACCAAATATGTCTGTCGGAAGCTTCACCTGCAAGGGAGAATCAACAAACTTTATCCTAGAGAGGAATCTTCGCAGTTCCCCCCGGCCAATCTTGGGGGTGGTCTCCTTTAGTTGGACCATTTGGCCCTCCATCAGTGCCCACCGCAGACTAAGCTTGCTGACCACCAGGGGTGCCGGATGGCCTTCGGAGCTTGGCTCTGTTGTTCTGGTAACATAAAAGGCGTCTTTCCAGAGGTCGTTAATTCCAACTGAAGAAGGACAAAAACAAGAGCAGTTAACAAGGAAAAATTCCACCAACAGGAGAGTGGTTTGATTCAGCAACTAGATTCATTCATTCGTTTACTCCTTCATTAGCTGATACAAAGAAGTTTACTGAGCACCTAAAACATGCCAGACACTGTGCCAGACAATGGGTCCATAGTGGTGAAGGACTGAATGCCAGCAAAGCAGCACATTTTTCTCAGTCTTCGTACCTTTTTATCTCTGAAGCTGTTTCTAAGAAAGCCCCATATCGGGAAAGGAGAGGATACATCAACTCTGGTGACCATTCAGTAGAAAAATGAGCACAACGAATGAAGTTCTAAGACTTCCTAGACTGTCAGTGCATGGTCACGTAAGCCATTCATTACCTCTTAGCGTTTATTTTGCCTCATCTTCAAACTAGGTGTTGTAATAAAGATGGTCTTGATTCTTAATTACTGTTATTTAATGTTCACTGAATGACAATATTTTATACTAATAATGAAAAATAGCTCATTTAGATCCAACCATGGGATTTTGCAAGCTGACACCTCCCATATCCCGGCCCCTCGCCACACACAAAGCTATTGGACAGGTATGCTTACAAGTTCCAGATCAGCTGTTCTTCCCAATGTATCCCAATGAACTGAGTCACAAGCATTAGCTTCAACTTCAAGGCAAGTAAGTTTGTAAGGAGAAAGCAAGTCTTCGAATGGCAAGAGAATACAGAAAGAAGTAAAGGAAATGCGGTGGTCTGCTCTTCCTGTCCCTGCCAGGGGAGGACTCCCCCATCCTCCCCCAGCAGGGACAGGAGATTCCCTTAGACCGGCCCAAGGCAGCAGTGGCTAAGTTTCCAGGGCTTCGGTTTCCTGTATCCCAATTTTCCTACGTGATATATATATATATGAAGTAGAAAGATACTTTTTAAAATGTTAACAGCGGTGATGAGTGCTCAGAGTATGGGCAATTTTTCTTTTTCCCTTTGATTTTTCTCCTGGGTGCCATTTCTATGCAATAGGCGTGTTTACTTTTATTTGTCAAAGGAAAATCTCCACTGATCCTAAACCGATACCCTGAGAAAACATTCCACCTCCATCATCTCCATCACTGTCAGTTCTAAGTCCTGAGCAACTAAAGGGTCAAGAAACTACACTTATTTGCATTCCCGGCCCCTGGCGCAGTGCCTGGCATACAGCTGACACTCGGTAAACACCTGCTGAGTGAGTGCCTGCGTGAATCACTACCAGTCCTTTGGGAAAGAGACCAAGCTTTCCCCTCAGCTTCCAGCATAGTCAGAAGATATGGGTCCTCACCCTATGAGCCTGGAGCCCCTCCCAGAGGGAATACTCTGGCAATGGTCCCAGGCATCGGGGACACCAGAGAAACTCTGACTGGCTCCGCACACACACCCTGCTGTCATCTGAAAGCACATGTCCCTCCCTTGGTAGGACAATGTATCCTCACACACAACCAGCACCTGCCTCGTGTGTGTATACTGACCCCCACCAGCACTGAGACTGACCCTCTGAAGCCGTCACTGTGCCCGTGGCATTGGCCAGATCCAGAAGAATCGAAGGAAATGTTGGATGCAGGAGGTAAAGGTGGTGAAGGCTGAATGGCTCAGTTCCTGGGATGGCATCCTGACAATGAGAAGCAAAAGGAAGAGCAAAAGTAACTCTGCATTCCCACACGATGGTCTTCAGATGAAAAGAGCAGAGGACACAGTGACTGCTAAGTCCTCTCCGATACTAAGACCTGATACCAACTACAAGGATGTGTTAGAAACTCCCATATACAAGAAACATATTTTGAAAAGCTCTAAACCCTGACTAATCTTCAAACCCTAACTTCAAACCACTATAGCTAGAAAATGCTTTCTCTCTTATAAGGAAAAAAAAAAAAAAAAAAGGAAATTTATACACCCCAGGAGAGAAATGTAATACAGAGACCTCACAGTCTCCTGCCCACAGAGCATTAGAGTGCTGGTTCATCCCCTGTAGCAGGTGGAAATGAATGGAGACAAAATCTACATATGTAAACACAGCACGCCAAATACATCTCCTCTCCCTGGATATTAAAGCCAGTTGCAAGCGTCAGGCTAAAAAAAAAAAAAAATCACAAAAATCTTATCAGTTCTGGAAATAAACAAAATGTTGACCAGACAGAAGCAAGTCTTTAATTATAAAACAAAAAATGCCAGTTCTGAGTGTCAGTCTCCAGACTCCCTACAGAAGAACCGCGCACTGGATCTTCCTTTAACTGTAACTTCCGTGCACAGTGACGTTTGGCAGCACACACACGTGCAGCCACAGAGTTGTTAAGGCACAGAGATATCATGCATGGGTTAGTAAACGGCTGCTCTAGTGAGCTCCCTGAGAACCTCCCCTCCCCGGGACCATCCTGGGCCTCCCCTCATGGAGGAAATGGAACCCTGAGGGATGAGCGGCATCCTGCTCCTACATTGTCAGCGTGGGAAGAAGTCCACTAAGTGAGGAGAAACGTGAGCAAGAAGCTTACAGCTGCCACACTCTGCCACACTCCCACAAAGCAGAAGAGGGCTTTCTCCACACCCTTAGAAGCCCAGGCACAATAGAGCGGATCTCTGACTTACCGAACATGACAAGAAAGTAGTCAAACTCCTTGCTTACTGTCCACAGAATAGCCCAAATTCCTTAGCATGAAAAGCACTAAGGCAGCTGTTTACCAACCTGTGCACGGTATCTCTGAGTGTTAACAACTCTGTGGCTTACACCACTTATCCCAAATCTGCCTTTTCCAGCCTTCTATTATTTACCTGCTCACCCCATGCTTCAAGAGTGTCTGATGATTATCTAAACACATACTTCACTTTGCTCTATACTTTGCCAACCTTATTTCCCCCTTAGACTCTCTAACCATCTTCTCTAGCCCATTTCCACACATTAAAACCCTTCTTGTCCTTCGGTCCCCAATGAGAATGTCATCTCTTTCATGAAAAGCTCCCTAATCTCCCCAAAATTAATATCTCCCTCCTTTTGTGCTTCCATCTAAACCTCTTATCTGTACTTTGGTTTTTTTAGATGCTTACATTTGAGAGACATCTGGTCCAATCCCCTTATTTTATTACATGAGGAAACCTGGAAGTTAAAATGTTAGACAAACTGCCCAAAGTCACATGTTAGGGCATGGCAAAGTTAAGACTATATTCTAGATTTTAAGTAAATCCTCAAAATGAAGGACTATATTAGCATCTTCATTCATGGATAAAGAGCACGAGGCTCAGAAAAGTTAAGTGACTTGTCTGAGAGCACACAGTTGACGAATTCTGGACTCTACTCCTTCAGGCTCCCCCTGCGTAAGGGACTGGCCACCTGCCTTCTCTAGGGGGCCAGCACTGTTTCCAGCTTATCCTTAGGTCTCTACAGGTGCCTGGCACATAGTAAATGCTGGTCAAAATGTGTTAAACGAAATCAGAGTGGATCTCTCTAAAAACTCCAAGGCACCTATTAAAGGTGGCACCCTGACTCGTCAACCCATCAACATACTGCAGTAAAGCATTTAAGACATTTTAAACTCTGCCTTTTACATATCAGACTTTCTCTCCCATAATCCCCCCAGGTGAATGTCAACTTCAACCCAATTGATACCCCTCCTCACTGCTTTGCCATCCCTGCCCCACCCCATTTCTGCTGTCTCAGTTTATTCACCCCAAAGCCCAGCTTCGCCCTCCATAAACTTCCCCTGCCCTTTCCAAACTAGTCATAATGTTCTCTCCAACAACTGCAGCACATATGGATCATCTACAAATTTCGATCTGAAGTCTTAAGAGGACTTTCTATCCTTTATCTAGCCTCCCATGGTCTGAAGCCCGTAACCAGGGGCTGTTGTCAGTTTTCATGCAGCTTGACTAAAAGACAAAGGCAGGAAGCATAGCTTAAGAGGAAGTAGGTTGCTGTTCTGCCCATTCAAATGCTGTTTTGTCCTACCCATAACCACTTGGAAGTATGGCTAGCCTAATAACACCTCCGGACCCAACAGCCCCACAGAGCAGTTGCCATCTGACAAAATGACAAAGGGATTCTCCGAAGCTCACTCACAGAACTGGGAGATGTAGCGGGAGGCTCTTCAGCCCAGAAGAGGAAGACAGACTTCTGGTCTGAAGTAACTGCTGAGGTGGTTGGTGTTTCTTTCATGTGACATGGAGCACTGTAACTCCAAATAACAGAGCCAGAGTCCCCATCCACCACCATGATCTGCAAAAGAGAAGATAATGAGCATGGCCTGTCCTCAGAAAGGCAGCACGCCAAGAAAACACACACATGCACGTGCATGCCAAACCACATAGATATTATACTGACAAGTTGAGCTTATTAGATGTGAATAAATTGGGTGTTCAGAGAGCATTAAACAGCAACTAGGGACCAGGACCCAATTTTCTGCAGCCCTTGTTCCCATTTCATAGAGTTTAAAGGACTGTAGAATTCTCAGGTGAGAAGGGGAAATTATAAATTATCTAATCCACTCTTATTTTATAGAGAAGAAAACGGAGGGTCAGAGACAGGAAATGACTTAGGTTGTTCCAGGTTTCTGACAGCCCCTGGACAGAGCATCCATTCTGTAGTAAAACCAGATGCCAATGGCAGTGCCTCATTCCTGCTCCTTCCCCCTCCCCGACTGCAGCGATGCCTAGGGAACAGTGATCAAGTGAACACTATGTCCTATGTGCTGTGCTGAGAGCTTTCTTGTTTGACTCTATTGATGTCACAGCACATGTAGCTTAGCCCTGTGGTAGTCTCAAATTTAAAAAGGCACAGTCTAAACAGACAAGAAATAAGAGAAAATTCGCTCCTTAGTTGCATCTCTCAAAGGATTGGTGAAGGAATTGAATTCATGATGCTTAGCAACATTTATACCTCCTTTCACCACAACCACTTCACACCTCACAGTTCTGAAGCCTGTCATTTGCCAAAAAGCCCAAGAAATTCTCCCATCTACCTCCAGCCCCAGTGCCTCTGTCCTTCAGCAAATGGAAGGACTGCACCTCTTGTGACAATCACTTCCCTGTTCTTCCAGCCCTGCTTTTCTCTGCCTGGGCTCAGGCTCTGCCTCACAAAGGATCCTGGAACCGTCTGGAGAAAGAATCTTCTCTGAGGAAGCGGAGAAGAGACCAGGTGAGGAGTTCCAGATTCCCTTTGTTAGTCTTGGGCAGAAAAGAAGTCTAGAGACACCGCGCTAAGCGATTTTATCCAGTTGCACATACTATTTCATTTAACTGTCACGATAATCCTATGAAGGTAGGCAGTGTTGTTACTCATTTTACAAACGCAGGAACCGCAGCTAGGCAAAACGGTGTAATGTGCCCAAGGTCACCAATAAGTAGTGGAGCCAGGATTAAATCCCAGGTTTAAACCCTGAGCATCTCAGTTCTTAACCACCCTACTATGTATACCCTTCTCCTCTAATTTTCCTTGGAATGTCAATGAAAATTCCAATCTCTATCTGAAATTCCTTTGAAATACAATCAGACATTGCGTCTTTCCTATAAGTACTGCTGGAAGACTCTCCCTAAAGGGACATTGCATCATCAGATCTGTCCTCTGCTCATGACCAAATAACCCTATTGCCTCCAACACCTCATCCAAATTTTGCATCTTTGCTTTCAGGGTCCTCCATCAGCTGAACTCATTCTGGCCTCTCTGGTGGGACTGCCCCTCAGCCCATCCTCATCCATCCAGCCAGCAAACCTCTTCTCTGCTCCCACGTTTCTGCACATCTAACCTCTGACCGGCGTGAAGCATCTCGACTCCCTTCATTCTGTCTGCTCCCCAGAGCCCCTGGCACTGTGTGAAGTCCCATGACAGCGCTTACTCGATGTGGTAGAGCTGTGTGCAAACAGGCACCCCAACGACTACAAGCCGCAGAGACAGGGGTCTTGTCTTCATCAGTGTTGTGTCTCCACACACATCTCTGTGCATCCAGCACAGAACTTGGCATGATTAAGTGACTAGCAGTGTTTGTTGAGTTCACTCTCAGGGAATAGTGTGCAATACATAGATATGTATTTTAGAGTGAAGATAAACCAAAGAGCTAGGTCAATTATTAAAAAGAAAATATAAAAATTCTAACTCTAATTGTAATGTTAAAGAAATTTTTTTAAAAAGGTCTATCCAATCATTATATCCTCACAATACACAATACCATGTAAAACCAGAAGGATCTATTCAGTGTCCTTCAGACATGCCATACTATTCCACCTCTGGGACTCTGGTCTTGGTGTCCCCAACCCGGCGTGCTTCCCCATCTACTCCCTTCTCACAGAAACACAGTGCAGCTTTCGAGGCCCTGCTCCCCTCCTCTTTTATAAAGTCCTCCATAACAACCCAGCCCCTGCAGATATCTGACCTTCTCTGAAATCTTACTGAAGTATTAAATGTATTTATGCCTGCCTTTCTCCACCAACAGACTTCAGAAGATTCCTATAGCCCAACTGTAACACAGGATCCAGATAAAGGTATCCTGTGCAGGAAGGAGGTTAGTTAGAAAAGCTCCCAATGCTATAGGTTTTAGTACTGAATTATGAGTTTTTGTTTTATCCATTCAGCTAGACTTTGAGTTCTTTGAAGGAAGGGACTATATTATAGGTTCTTTTTATTTCTCACAGTGCCTAGCACAGGGCTGGACACAAAGTTTATATGTTTTGATTGATTTGAGTCCCCAGGTTTTACCTTTTTCATCCCAACTCCATCCTGTATCTGTAGAAGGAAGTCTAACATCTGATCATCAGTGAAATACCCAGGGGTAGGCTGACTGCAAATGAGAACAAAGTAAGTAACTGATAGTTAAGTAAAAAAGGAAAACAAAGAACTCGTTCCCTCCCTTCTCTGGTATCAGACCCAGATATCAAGCAATTGTTCTGGGCAATATTTAAACATGAGAAAGTGCATCAAAACAGTATCTGTGAGGAGGAGCACATGGCAAACCTGTGTAAGCCTTGAAGGCTCAGTGTCCAGTATGGTGTAAGATTTTGCCCCCGAAGCAGGACTAGGTCTTGTTTAGTCGTAATCAAGAGGTTGCTGCAGTTGGAATCCGCTGCCTTCACCATCTGGAGTAGTTCAACACCATCACTGAATTAACGAGACCCCAACAGTTATTCTCCAGCTTGGATGAGATTCCTGACCCACTTATTTTGACTTTTCTCTCAGTGCGCATGTTTGTATATACTCTTGTATTCCTCTCCCACCACTATCTTATCATGTGGGCACTCTGCTCTTCCAGCTGAATCTCATTTTCTTGACCGCTTAGAAACCAAGGATCCCTAGAAAATGCATGTAAGTTCAAAAGGAACTTACAGGAGAAGTGCCATAGAGCCAGACCTGTCATGTTGGATACTGTGAGAAGGAAAACAGAGCCAAGGAGAATGGCATGAAAGGCAGACAGAGATCTGGACAGGAGGCTTAAAATTATCATTAAGCTTAGACAGAAACTCATGGTGTACACTTCATCAAATTATTTCTTACTCTGTACAACTGGGACCATTCCATTTAACATTTATCGAATTCACTGAAACAACATGATACTGCCTAAAAAATGCTAGAAAATGATTTGAAACTTCTGCTAGAAAAGAATAAAGACAATTATTACCCAGGCCTGGTGCTAAATGGGTAAAAAACCACTGCATATGATGATCTTTGTTCTTTTAGTTAAGAAATAAACAAAAATAAAAAATAAGATTTCATGAATGTTATCTTTGCTTCTGACAAAATGATTCCTCCGCTAAGAAAAATACAGAGAGAGTGGAGCAGATACTTCAGCATAGTTTTACAAAAGCTCTGTTAAATAAATCTATCTCCCTATCTGAAGGTTTCTCAGCCTCACCCTGCCCTGCTCTGACTTATACCCTGAATAAATATCCTTCCTTATAACCTATGTGCAAAGGGAACACATACACATCATGGTCACCAGCAAATAGATATCAACACATTATGTTATCAAGGAGACCTCTCAATCACGTTAACCAGATTAGAAGACAGTACATTAAGGCTAGCACTGTTTCCCCCACAAGCCTCTGCCCACACATTCACCAGACCAACCACACTTAGAGACTCCATGGCACATGAGAGCTCAGGAGGTCTCAAGGACAAGGTCAGATATCTGCCCTACCTGTAAATGTCAATGAGTTCAGACAGGTTGATGGATCTTCGCTTTTCCCATTCTGGCTCTTCTATCTGCAGAAAAGGTGGTGAGCTGTCTCGATTTTGGGCCTGAACAAAAATGTCCCGCAGGGCGACAGCCTGGATATTTCCTAGCACCATAGGAAGAACCATCACTGAGAAGCTGAATTTAATAGAACTCTCCCAGGGTTAGGATCTGAGCAAGAGACTCAGAGCCTCATAAGATGAGTCTAATATAGCCCACCCAGACTGGTCCAACATGGGGTGAATTGGAAAGTGATTATGTGGCTGCTGGACAGAGAGACAGTCAGTCTTCTCTTTGGAGAAGGCGGCACGGGAAAGCCGAGTTAATAACCTGCAATAGGTGGCAGCAGTGAGCAGTCCGTGTAATAGGAGGTGGTGAAAGGGCTGGTCAGCAGCTCCTGAGCTTTCACCCCGTCTCACAAGAGGCCTACTCACACACTCCAATGGGAAACAGTGGCACAAACTAGCCTTGCTTCTTACCAAAGCCAAAAAGGATGTAGACAGCCCCACTTGCGGTGATGTAAACCTGAGGACCGATCAGATTCCCCTCTCTCATGATATCGTACTTCACAGGTCGGCCCACTGGATTCCCTGTCCGGCCAGACACCAGCAGGAAGCACAGATCTCGCTGAAGAAGAGAAAGAAGGGGGTCAAGTCACTAGAAGCCCCATCATTTCCTAATCAAATAGTCTGTACACAAAGTCATTGCTTCCTCATTAGTTAAGGGTTCAGAAACACTTCCCAAAGTTGGAAAGCACAAAGCCCAATTTGCTTCACTTTATTTCCCTGGGAGAAAAAAAGAGAGGCAAATGTCCCATTCTCTGTTATATACCTGCAACGAGCATCTTTATGGTAGCTCAGGCAAGTTCTCCGAAGCCCAGCTATTGTTGATGAACGGTCTCCTGAGACCAGAATTCTACCCCAGAGCTAAATTTAGGACAGCTTGACTGCAGGATCTCTACTCTCATACCTAGAAATCCCCAGTGATATTTAGTCTCAAAAGAATCAATGCAGGCAGTGATCTCCCATTATATTAATGTCCGCCCTGACCACGATCAACCTACTCTCAAGCAAAAATAGGCACATCTTTTCTGTGAAAGGCCGCATGGTAAATACTTTAGGTTTTGAGAGCCAGATGGTTTCTATAGCAACTACTCTACCGCCATTGCGTGAAAGCAGCCATAGGTTATACATAAATAGGCATGACTATGTTCCAATAAAACTTTACTTACAAAAACCAGCAGTGAGCCAAATGTGACCTGCAGGCCAGAGTTTTCTGACCCCTGCTGTAGAGGATTTTATTTGGGGAACAGAATTGTTGGTTAGGAAATATGAGGACTGTGTCAATAACATGACTTCGGTGAAGCTTTTGACAAAGTTGAACATCATTAATTCTTCAGACAAGATAAAGAGAAATGGTTTTCAGTGTACCCAGAAAAAAAGTCAATGCCAATCCAGAGGGAGGTTTTAGTGAAATGTCACAGTACTGTGCCACTATCCCATTCCTACTAATCATTCTTATCAAAGACCCAAATGAATAGAATTTGACCTTATCACAAAGCTGAGAGAGATAGCTAATTTGCTGTATGAGAACTCAAAATTCGAAAAAATGTCTTAGGCTGGAAGATGGGTCAAAGTCTGGAAAAAGAAAGTGGGCCATTAATTAAGTGATTAATTCAAAGATGTGAGTGATTATAAACAAAAACTGAATCTTAGAAAGACTATCGCAATTTTGGCTGCATTAACAGAAGTACAGAGTCCATACCAAAAGAAGTAACAATTTCCATATGTTGCTATAACCGGTTACATTACAAATAGAAAACTTTTCAAATATAGGCACATTTTAAAAGAGATACAGACGAAATGGAGTGTAAAAGTAAAGAAATCAAAAAAGAGAGGGGTCTGGACTTCACATGGCATGAGGAACAGTATGAGAAATTGGGGATATTTAGCCTCAGGAGTACCAAGCTTAGAGGAACGAGGTTAATAGCTAAAGGGCTTTCATGGAGAAAGAGGATTAGATTCATTCAGAGTAGCTCTGTGGGGCAGAAGCTGGACAATGAATGGAAGCTGTGAGAGAGCAGATTTTTCATCAGTATGACAGAATTTTCTAGACCTGGCCAAAAGTGAAACAGGTTGTCTCACAACTTAGTGATATGCCCATCAGCCTGAGTACTCAAGGAAGAGTTTGGGGGCCAACAAGTCCAAAATACTCCATCAGAGATTACAGCATGGCGTAAGAGGGTTAACAACACGGCTTTTAAGGTCTCTAGTGTTCTAGGCCAGATCAACTTCAAAACTGGTCAGCAGTCCCAAGCCCATCTCACTCTAAGCCCAGATCTCAGAATGCAATTGCTCTAAGTCACAGACCTAACATGTTTCTTTCCTTGTGAAGAGAGAGGTTCCTCAGAGTCTTTGTTGCTAATAAAAAGTCAGAAGAGGTCAGTATAAAGATAAAGCCACTGCTCTAAACCCATTGCTTCCTCGACATTTTTCTAGTATAGCCTATTACATCTGTACACTACTGTGCAAGTGAGTAAATTCTATGAGGCAAGCCGGGCACTTTTGTTTTCTGGTAGAGACAAACAAAAGGTACAGATCAGCGAGAAGCCAACCCCTCTAGCAGAGGGTCCCTCACTATAGAGCGTCCACGAAGGCCTAAATCATTATCCCATCGACCCCTGCTGGCTAATAAGATGTCAGATGGGGTATTAAGGTCTAGATTATAAACTTTTTCAATGTCTTGCTATGCCTCTGCTAAACATAATTCCATTAAAAGAAACTCCCCATACTTTCCACTTTGAGACTTCAGAGAATCACTCCCTGATGGATATAATCATTGAAATTTTCCTCAGCCCCCAATTTCATTATTCATGGTGATTGTGATGAAAAAAAAAGATTATGTAAATATTTCCTGAATTCTTGGTTCAGTCTACTTTGAGACCAATTGGCTAGTTGAAGAAAAACTAGCAGAAAGAACCCTTAAAACAGACTAGCCTTCAGAAATTTTTCTCATCTTCTTTCCTCTCTTCTCACAAACATAAGGTATCCTAGTGAACTAGAACAATGTTCCTCAAAATGCATGATAGGTGGAACACTATGAGTTAGTTTACAGTACTCTTGGCAGAAAATCAAGGTTTAATTCTGTTCTAAATATTACTTGAAGATTTTATAACTCATTTTATATACATTCACGAAAATCACAACAGCAAACACAAGGTCTATTAAAATTAAATAAGCTAAACAAGGAGGCAAAATGATCTCTAGCCACATTTTCCACAACTAATCTTTGCCAATTGTTCAATTCTTTTGTCCACAAGCATTTCCTGGCAGATTCACACTAGGATGTCTAAGAAAAAGTCTTATAGAAACTTTGACGTAAGCTCAGAGAAAAGCTTTAGAAATAAAAAATTTTAAATTGAGATAATTCTATTCATTAATGTATTTTTTCCTGTGATTTTGAGGAGAAAAAAAAAAAACTGCTACGATTTTCCCTGGGCAGGGAATAATCGGCTGCAGGGCCCTGGAGTTCCAGCAAAGTATCATTTAAGGACCGCTGTACTGGAATCAAAGTCCATATTGTCACAGCCTAAACTACAACTATCCTTCCGTGGTCATTGTTGTTATTTCTTGTGTGACTTAAAATTTTTTCTATATTAGTTTGATGAACTTTCTATCTGTCTTTTGGTTTTATAATCGAAATAAAAGTTAAATACATAAAATTTAATAAAATTAACAATATATACACATGCAAAAAAAACACCAGGCACTACTCTAGGCACTTTAATGTGTTAGCTCTAACTTTCATGACAATCCTGCCAGTAGAAATAACATTCCCATTTTACACACAAAGAAACCAGGGCTTGGATAGGTTCTGTGGCTTACCCAAGGCCACAAGCTACAAAGTGGCAGGACAAGAATTCAAACACAGATCTATCTGGCTGCAAAGCTCCACCATGTGACAGTCAATGGAACCATAATGAGACAGCTGGGAAAATGGTTTCATAATGGTAATACACTCATTTAATCTCACAGAGCAAATTTATCTAAACCTACGCCTTTGTAATAAGATTTTGAGTAGCATTTCCAATAACAATACTAGGAAGTGACTAAAGTTGAAGCATTCCCTATAAGAAAAAGGACCATTTAACATAGAGCATACCTGCAATTCTCCAATGGCCAGAACCACAAGATCTCTAACGCCATCTTCATCTACATCAGGCAGCACCACCCCTGGGGCAGCCAGGGTACCATTGGATAAGTAGTTTGGGTTTAAAGTCCAAATGACTTTCCCTAGAGAAGGACAAATAGGCTAATCACAATTAGGGCTTTCAGCCTCTGGAAAAGGCAGATGCAATGCCCTCAGGCCAGAAAAGAGAAATTCAAAGGCTGAACAACAGACAGCAACTACTACTCACTATTTCTTTTAAGTTCTTATCTTACTGGGGAGAAAGGAAGCAGGGAGTGTGAGCTGAAATCCTCAAGTATCTGAACCCATGCAATAACTTCACACTTAGATTTTTTTTAGATAAAATGGAGATGCTAAAGTCTCTCCAGGAGAGAGGAGCCCACTTGTCTGGGACAGAGGAATTAATCCGCTAGAGATTATTACAACTATTAAGGAACCATCCAACCTCTGGTGGGTGGCGCACTAGAAGACCAATTCTCTCCCCTACCATATGTTCACATGAGTAGAGAAATTACAGGTTTTTCATAGAGAAATTGTAGGTTTTCAAGATGACTTCAGCTCTAGAGTTAACTCACATTCAATTTTTTTTTTTTTTTTAACTCAAAAGTATCCCATGACCAAATTCCAACCTCTGAAACTGGGAAGGATGTTATCTATCCAGCTTCACTAGAGTCCAAGGTGTTAACGAGCATATTGGCGGTATACTTATGACAGCAAGGAGCCTTCATCTCTTTTTCATTTCTTTTGTCATAGACGTCTGAATGTAATAAGAAGTTAAAAGGCCAAATCAACATGCCTCAGCAAATCTTATGTTCTTCGCTGATACACTTTTTAGTAGTTAATGCCCGAGTTTACACATGGACCCCATATATATCAAATATGAAGAGACAACGTTCAGCTGTATTGTACAAAGAACAGAGCAGGGAAACTATTTACAAACCGAAGGCCTCTGGGTAGTTCCTGTCTGGATAAGTCAGGTTAGCTCTATCCTATCATCAAATATGTTAAATCGTAGGTCTAGTACTCAATCTATTCTACCCTTTCTGTTATCTCCCTTAATAACCACCTTCCAGAGTAGTACATCAGATTTTCCACCATGTGAGAGTGGAAAAGTCCCTTCCCCACCAGATTGTTCTCATCTGAGATTACGGCTCACTGGGGCAGAGATCTTTTATGACAAATGATCTTTACCTGATGTCGCATTGAATGCACTGAGCATCTTGTGTGTCCCTGTCACAAGGCAGATGGTTTCCGCCACACTTCCTGGCAGCAGATCCAAACATGTAATATCGCGAGCCTCCTCGGGAAGGGGACTAGACCAGAGTGTGCTGCCATTCATCCCAGAAAGGCACACGAGAAGAGAAGCTGGCCTCGAGACACCTAAAAGCACACAAGAGAGATAAGAAAGGAAAAGAGGCAGAGAAGATTAGAAGCAGAGATAACCAAGAGGCCAGGAAATCAAAAGTAAATGGTGGAAAGGCAGCGACTCTCACCTGTGTCTTTAGCTCCCTTCCATATTTCTGGCAACAAGCTCTGAAAACACTAACTTTCATATCTGCTCAACACATCCCTCGTGTGAGACGAGAGCTGTGGATCTCCTCCAGACTGCCTTATGCAACTCCACTCCTGCACCTCTCCCAACACATTAATTTGTTTACATGTCTGTCACCTCAGGCCTCACCAAATACTGATATTCTTAAGGATAAAGACTTATGCATTAATTTCTGTATCCTCAGTGCCTTACAAAACACCTAGAACATATAACAAGCAATTGTTTTCTGACAGGAACAAAGGGGAAAAAAAATCAAGAATAAGGAAAAGCAGTTGTTGAGAACAACTACAACGACAAAAGCCAGGAGAAAAAAATGGGACTAATATAGCATATGTGCAGAGCAGGAAGCAAAATACCTGAATTCTAATCATCACTAGCAAATAAATGCTCCCTGAAAGCAGAAAATGCATTGCTTAAAAAATAAAAACCTAAAGATCGCACTGAGCAATAAATGTCTAAAATCAAAAGTGTTAAAGACATGAACTTAGCAATGATCAGTAGGTCTTCCTGGTCTAGGATTCCATGGAATCAGCTGATTTGGCCCCAGTCAGGAAAGAACACTTGGAAAAAGTATCCTAGGTCCATAATCCTTTATGTCACTTAATTAACATCAGAATAATACTTCTTTCTCTTGCCGGTTTTACATTCACTTTCAGGATGGGATACTGAACCCATCTCACATACTTTCCATCTCCAGCAATAACTAGTACAGATATGGAAATACAAGTCTTAGAGCTTTATTGTACCTATTCCTCAGTGGTACTAATTAAATATACAACCTAAGAACAAGGGACAAGTTGTGGCTGTTTCAGGCTTGGCTGCTAGAAGCAGTGATACACATGACAAAGTGTGGTAACGGATGTTAACATCCAGACGTCCCAGGAATGCTATGATTAATCCTGCACTGTCATCCCCCCTTAAGGCCCCCACTGCCTCCGCATCGTTCTCTGACTCGTCTTTGTCCAGGTGGTGACAGGTTCTCTCTTCCCCACTAGTCTGTGACTCCTTGAGAGATTCAATACGTAATTGTTGAGTGAATGAACAACGGAACAAATAAAAACACAATCCTTCTTATGCTCAGTGGTGCAGATCTTCTAACTCAATGTCTGGGGTTATGAGTGCAGCAGTTTGACATAACTGTTAAAGACATGAACTCCAGAGCCAGGCTCCCAGAATTTGGATCCCAGCTCTATCGTTTCCCAGCTGGAGGACATTGGACAAGTTCCTTAACCTATGTCTCAGTTTCTTCACCTGCAAACGGGGGAAAATAATATTAGTCTACCTCATGGGATTGAGTTGAGGGATAAGTTCGTCCAAAATATATGTTATGAACTTACAATGTTGCATAGCACATAGAAAGCACCATATGTTAGCTATATCATTATTTTTACGGTCTGTTGCCAAATCAGGTTGGTTCGTATTGAGTCCAAACCCATGACCTTGTCATTATGGATCCTGAAATGTAGCAAACCATGCAAAATACTAAATGACTACAAAAAATAAAAAAATAAATCTCTAAATCTAAAAGTGAATGTGGGAAATTTTTATTTTGAAGGCTAATGAGTCACAGGCAGAAAAAAAAAATGTAACTAAGGTTCAATCATAAAATTCAGTTTCTTGCCTGGAGGTTCTCTCTGTAACAGATCTGTGCCTGAACTGCTTCTACCAGTGCACAAGCCCCAGAAAGCAAGTTCTAATGACATCAGAGGGGCATGCAGCCTTGAATTCTCTAAAACAGACCTAAACGTTATTCCAGGGCCTGCATGATTAAAAAGTCATTTCTAGGGCATCCTCAGCCTCAAACTTGAGTTCTTGTATCACTTTACAAACTATAGTTTGAATTCGCTTTAATGGAGGCTACAGGACAAACCTACGTACTTATGCTGAAAATGCAAAACGTGTTTTTATTTGTTTGTTTGTTTGCAGTTGACATGTATGACAGCTAGGGTCCCAGGAAACAGCACACTCAATTAGAGTAAGTTGTGGAAGGTTTAATAGAGACTATAAGATGTGGTCAGGGTACAGAGAAACCACTTCAAACAGTACAGTCCCTCAGACCCGAAGGGACAGGGGAGGAAGTGACTGCTGGAATCCAGAATAAGAAAGTCCTTAAGAGGATCATTTAGTAGGAGCTGTACCCTGTGATCGAGTATGTAGCCAGACTGAGGTGACCCCAGAGGAAAGGGAACCAGGGGAACACATCCCCTCTCCTCACTCTATTTATTCCTCTCCTCCAATTTCTTGCTTATGCTCCCCACTGGCCAAACCCAAGTGGAAATCTGCAGACAAGGCGGACCCTTGATATAAGCCATAGAGGTCAACCTCCCAAAGCAGAGCGGGATGGCGAGCAGAGACAGAGGAGTAAACAGGAAAATACCTAGCCAAGATAGATGTGTAAAAGATAAGTTCGTAGTTTTCTGCGGAAAATGGGAAGGTAGCATAATCAATGTTTATCTAAGAGGCTATGGAAAATTGGGAGAAAACGCAAGAAACCTACATACTATGCTGTGCACTGCAGGTAGGTGGACCGGTCACTTCCTCTCTGGATCTCAGCTTCGTCAATGACCACTAAGGTTACTTCCAGCTACAGTGCTCTGGTTTCTTGAAATGAGCTTTATTTACATATAGAAACTTTCTGATAAGGTTTATCATGTATGACAGATCTATGGTGACTTTCTATTCACTGCGGACCCTTTTATACACCGCCCCCCTCCCACCCCTGCCAGAGGCAACCTTGATCCTTCCTCTTAGCTCACAGCCCCTCCAATCAATGAGTTTCCCCAGCAGCAGCCTCTAAAAGACACAGCTCTTACCTGCACTCGCATTCCTTGAAGTTACAAAGGAGAGAAGTACATCACGCAGGCCATCTTCATTCACATCAGCCAATTCCAATGGAGACAGGTCCCCATCTGACAAACACATAAAAAAAAAAAAAATACTTAGCAAGTTACCACAAACCTGTTAAAAAAGAAATGACCACATAGTGCCAGCACCTCCATAAAATGAGGCAGACTTTCAGCTCCTAGATAGGTGCAATTCTGCCTATTCCTCTTGTTAGGTACACCTAAAATCCCTGGATGTTATACACGACAAACGTAAGAGGACCCTGCAAGGTAGTAAGAAGGCAGACCTACTAGGGGCTGTAAGACTCAAGGAATGACAAAGTGGTGACTCCCCTGGGTTTTCTTTCGGCTTCATTTGCCAGACAGGGTGCTGCAGAAGCCAGCAACCCAGAAATGCCAATAGGCACAGACAAAAAGGCCCAAGAAGAGCTGGCTCTCCTAAGCTAGCAAGACAAAAAAGTTTTAGATAATAACGGCTCTAGTCCAGCCAAACAACACAGATAAGACTGTGGCCCCACGCTTGGAGCAAAGGCCAAGTAAGGAGTCTAGATCTCCACGGTGACACTCCACCAGGGTTATGTCAGAGAAGGCTGGGCAGGGAGCCAGAACTTTTAGCCTTAGCAGCACTAAGCCCCTCCAGACAACTGAAAACTATAGTTCCAGCACTCCCGCACTGAGGCGGACCCCCTCTCACTCCCGCTAGAGTGGTGTCGACAGAGACCTAGTGGAAGCCTGGACTTCCATCTCCACCTGGCAGTGACAAGGTAGGTAGCGTCGCCACCGGCACCACCACCACCGCCACCACCACCTCCGCCTCAAGACACACACACGCAGTGTGAAGTCAGAGGATGCCTGTCAAATTTGAAGAGAACCCACACATGGCTGGAGGAAGTATAAAGTGTTACAACCACTATGGAAAATAATTGAACACAAACTATTATGATTGAACCTGCATACACCACTTGACCCAACAATTTCACTCCTAGGTTGATGCCCTAGAGAATTCTTATATATCAGGAAACATGTACAAGAACCTTCTAAGCAGTGTTATTTTTTTCAAAAATGGAAGCCACCTAAATAAATGTTCATCAACAGTAAAATGGATCAATAAATTATGAGATATTCATACCATAGAAAATGACACAGAGGTGAAATGAGTAAACTCCAACTGTAGTACCTCAATACGGATGAACCTCAAAAATATTTTTAACAAAAAAGCCAATCACAGAAGGCTGGCTATATGATTACATCTAAATAAAATTAAAAAAAAAAACAAGCAATATTAGACATTATATAGTTTAGGGGTATATATGTGGTAAAACTGTAAAGAGAAGTAAACAAATAATCAACTCAGAATAGGGAAACTCTTTGGTGGGCAGAGAGGAATACGGTCAGGAAGGATACATGGGACATTTCAGAGGTCTCGATGATGTTTTATCTCTTAAACTGGGTGGTGGATACACTCAGTTTGTTACTAGTCTTTACACTGCATATAAATGTTACAAGCGCTCACTCAGAAAACACCAAAAAAGCAAGGAAGAGAGGAAGAGATATTCTATGTGGGAGAAACATAACTCAAGTCACATCCGCCCAGTTTCATCTTAAAAGAGAAAGATGAGAACACAGAACTCATCAGAAGCTCCTCTAACTAGGATCAGAGAACGTCAGAGATAAAATATTTCCAGATCAAGATGACACAAGGGTGTGGAATATTGCAGAGGAGGAAAAACTGTTCCTGTACTCAGGGGTTTCTAGCTGGGACTGCCATAGAATAACAAGAGAAAAGCATCCAAATTTTATTTAATGAAACTGTGCATGTACTGGGAGTCCCCAGAGAAAAATGAAATGGCTAGGCCCTAGCTCTTATATCCTAAGTTGAACAAAGAGTGGCAACTGTGGAAAAGTAACTAAAACATATGATGAGACTACAGGAAGATAAGAAGTATTTTAACAAGGTATGTTTGTACAGACTTCCCTCAGCCTCAACAGCCTGTCTCTGGTGATAAGAGTGTTTCTTTCTTCTTGGTATAGAGAGAACATCTTTCACATAGGAATTTCACCTCCTGATTTCAAGAAGAACTGAAGGTCAGTGGCCTTCTTGCATCTGCTGCTGTCCAAGTGCCTTTAATTAAAAAGAATCAATATGCCAAAGTGACACATTTTGGAGTAGTGTTTTTTGAACCCCTTCAGCCTACTGCAGTTTATAAGAAACAGGAATGCTCAAGCACTGACAATTTAGATGTAACCCCCATTCTTGACCCAGGGCAAGCTATATTAAGGAAGCTTGCTCCAAAATGAGACAAAATTGCTAAAAGTACTTGGGCCACACCATGTTTACCATTAGGAGCAAGAAAGGTATGTTGCTACAAGAAAACAATTCTCTTTTACTTGAAAAGAAATTCTTTTAAAATTCAAATTAGGTCAGGCTTCTATAATTAAGGGTCCTACAAGAGAGCTGGCCTCTGTCAGGCCAGACCTTGAGCCTTACTTTTCTCTGTAAATAGTCCTTCCTACAGCTTTGCTCTCCCCTGATACAGTGTCAGCTACATAGCAAAAACTCAGAAAACCAGAGCTCTGTCCTACCTACGTCTAATTAAGACCAATGCCAACAGAAGCAGTGCTCTTCCCAAGTTTTTAGAGCTGTATTGATCCATCTTTTTGTTAAGATTTTGTTAAAATCTTAACCTCCTAAAGCACCTCCACACGCAGGGGGTGAAATGCTATATGACCGACATTTATTTTTAAAGACTTAGAGGAATCTTCCATGTAATCAGAAGTTTTACGGAATTAGGGCTGAAAATCATACAACTCACCTCCCTGGGGGCCCAAGTGGCGGCTCCAAGTGCTGTGCAGATCTCTGGGGGGACAGGGGATCAGGAAAGCACATACGAGCACCAGGATCATTGAGATCAGCAAAGTTAGTAGAAAGACAGATGTGCGCACATATGACACAATAGAAGAGGTGGCCTTCTGCTCCAGGCCTCCGAGGGGTTCCGAGGGGTACCCCTCTGAGGTGACCTCCGAAAGATGCGGCTTTGCAGCCCCCGCCACCTCAGCATCTGAGTCAGGCTCTGGCGCGTCTCCCAGAGGACTCTTCCCATTTTTGACCCCTCCATTCTTCTGCTGCAAGTCAAGCACAAGATCATCTTCACTCTCGTCACTGTCAGCCTGTGTGAGGGGGTCGTACTCCCCTAGGTCTGGGCTCTTCTTCCCTAAAAAGACAGAAAGCCAGAACGTCAAGGAGAATGAGGAAGGAGAAACTCTCACCAAATATATGGCAACTATAAACATCTAGGAGAACAAAACGAATCTAGGTTTACAAACTTGGACCTTGCTGGCTCTCTGTAAAATGGACGCCAGCAAAGGGAGGAATGGGGCCGGGGAGGGCGGCGGGGGGAATCACAGTGTTCTAGAATTATTGTTTTCATGAGTTTAAGGTATTGGAAAAGAAACAGAGAAAGTCGCAAATTTCAAATACGTCCTTAGTTAAAAAAAAAAAGAAAAGCCCTCTTAATTTGTTTAAATCTCACTAATAAAAAAGACCATGGCTCTTATATCAAATTTCCATATGCCTAATGTTCATATTTCCTTTGGTTTTCTGAGATCTGTGATGTTCCATCCTTTCCTGGGATGTCCCTAAATCTTTAGAACAACTATTCTCTGTACCCGGCTTCTCATAGTCTAATATTTGTGGTTTCCCAACTGTTTCTACAAAACAACTTAGAAAGTTGAATGCTAAATATCATCTGGAGATGTTTTACTGAAAATTGATTTCTGAGAACCTTCCTGGGATTCTAATGACCTGTCAGTACATGTTTTAGTAAACATCTCTAAAAATGCTATTCTGAACCCACATTCTGGGATTAGGTGGATCAAGCAGGAACACAGAAGTACAAGACATGTCTTAAAGCTGGTTTACACAACAAGCACCTGTTTTTACTTAGACCTTATGTTTATTTGGGGTTGCAAAGGGGTGGAAACTACAGGAGGGCTTAAGCGCACTTCCTCCCAAGACACCTCTTGGCCCTCACTGCCAATGACCTGATGATTTTATGCCTTTATTTTAAAAATTTTCTGTTTTTAGAAATTACCTGGTAAGCTGTAACTAATGTAAATGCTATGGTTAAATCTTTTGTTAAGAAGAAATACAAAAATCTAATTTGAAGGGAAAAAAACTCTTGATACTAATCTCTGCTTCTGGTCACTGTGATCTTGGTAATATCACTTCATACAATGTCTCAGTTTGCTCCAGACATGAAATGAAGCAATAAAACACTACGGAGACTAATATGGGAAGTAAAAGCTTCAATGTAAAGTTTAGTGTTTGATACATAGAAAGTCACTAAATGTTTGACTAAAAAATGAACATGCCACAAAATAATTTTGTAACATTAAGTATTTTGCAAAAAACACACAGAAGATACTGAGTAATCAGATATTCTATTAACTAGAAATTTATATGTATTTTCACTTTCAGAGCTATACATTTTTTCCAATAAATACTGATTTTATTTTTAAAGGCATAAATTATAAGAAAATAAACAAATTATTAGGAATTTGATTCAAACTAGTACTTCCAGGATATGCCATAGTGTCACTTACTATAGGTTCTAGTTAATCTGATAAAATTTATATATCTACTCTATGAACCAAATCATTTTATTAACTATGGTACTTCATTCCCTAACTATCCCAGGTAACTTTAGTTATAGTAATTTGCAAACAGAACCATAGACTGTTGTAACATTAACTATAAAACTTTTTAAGTGATTTTTTAACTAAGAGTATACCTGACAAGATTAAAAAAATGTGCTATCCACAAAAACATAATATTAATCAGTCTTAAAAAGTAAAGAAATTTTGACACATGCTATGACACAGATAAATCTCGAGTACGTTATGCTAAGTGAAATTGGCCAGTCATAAAAATACAAATATTGTATGATTCCACTTAAATGTAGTTAAATTCATAGAAACGTAAGGTAGAATGGTGCTCTCCAAGGCCTCAGGGTAGGGGGAAATGGGAAGCTTATTGTTTAATGGGTATCATGATGCAAGATGAAACTGTTCTGGAGATTGGTTGCACAGCAATGTGAATATACTTAACAATACTGAACTATACACTTAAAAAAGGTTAAGATGTTACACTTTGTTATGAGTATTTTACCACAATTTAAAAATTTTTACATAACTAAAAAAAAAAAAAAATGAAAGGAGGCACCTGACAAGAGGAAAACATACTCAGCAGCCCCAAACCCCAGGCCTGGAAGAAACTCTAAGAATCACATAATCTATCTTTATCCCAATCCAAACTTGTAAGTCCTTACAAAATCCCACCGAACTGCCACTTAGTACACACCTCAACATAAGCAGTATTAGGGAATTTATTGCCTTCCAATCTGAATGCAGTTCCTTACGCTGATTCAAGAATCTACTCTGGGCATTTGCCAACTATCTGTCCTAGTTTTAATTTCTAGGACCCTCTTCCATGTGCAAGGCCTTCAAATACTTGAAGGTAATAATCCTAAGAAACATAAAACACACTATTTAAGAGCTCAAGTCTTTATAATAAGACAAACATAAAGTCAAATCTTAGCTCTATCTCTTATTAACTGTGTGACCTCAATTAAATTTCTAAACTTTAGTAAGCCTCAATTTCTCTATTTATGAAATGGAATAATTATTATTCCAATATTATAGAATTTGTTATGAGTATTAAATAAGATATATGCATGGTTCTTAATGCCAGGTTAACAGTCACACTCAGTAAGTCCTGGTTTCTATAATTATTGTTGGCATTACATCTCTCACCTTCCCTCACCAGTCTTCTCATTCCCAGGTTACAGATCTCTACCTCTCCCAAACCACTGCTGGAAGAAGCACTGTTTTACGTGTTCCTGACATCCTCCTCTGGACACCGTGTAATAAGTCCGTGCTTTATAAAGTACATTCCCAGAACCGGATACAATCGCAAGGGTGCAGTCTGATCAGGGCAGGGAAGGGAAGGAGCAAGTTCCTCCTAGTTCAGAGAGTACCCTATAATTCAATTACTGACATCTAAGATCTTGCCAGCTTTCTTGGCAGTCATATCATACAACTAACTTATTCAACTAAAACTCCCCAGCATTTTCTATATGCACTCAAGCCATCCCATAATTATACAATGTTTAGCATCAAGTGAAAAACTTAGCATTAACACTTAACAAAATTCAGTCTTGCTAGTCAGTTGTCACCTTGCAACAGACCCTAAAACAGTATCTTTGTCAAAGTAAAATCATTACTAAAATATTGGTTAACATAACAGTTTAAAGAAATGCATTTTTATGATAGCATATACTATCACAAGCAGAAAGAAAACTTGGTTGTGTATGCTACAAAATCCTGTAAATTTTTTCATTAGTTTATAAAAATTTGCAAGCATCCTTTGAAAAACAAAGCTGTTTGGTCCCTTTAAAAAGATTATATGCTTCCAGTTAATGATGGTGAAGGGATTCCTGTCAGTCTCTCCCCTAAAACCAGGGCTAGAGAGATTCAAAAATAATAATAATAATAATAGGACGGCCACATTCCCAAACTACAATTTACAAACAATTGTTGCCAAATGCAGTAAACCTTGTATCCAATTAAGGAAGCATATTAAGAGTGGGCACATATAGCTCAAGTCTCCAGCAATGAACAGAGTTCACAGAATTATTAATGAGGACAACAATAATGATTACGATGATGACGATATGTACTGAGTGCCTACTGGATGTATACTGAATGCCTACTATTCCAGGCACTGGTCCAAGCATTTACATATATTAACTCATTTAATCTTCACAACAATCCTGGGAGGAAGGTATTATCATTATCCCCATTTTATCAACAAGAAAACTAAAATACAAAAAGGTAAGTTGTCTAAGATCACAGCACTATCAAGAAGAGCCAGGATTCAAACTCAAGCAGTTTAATTAGAATCCACAGTCCTAACCAATAAGTTAGACTCCCTCCCCTATCCCACGGATATACTGCCAGAACAGTCATCTCTTGCTTGGGAAGACAAAGTCTGGGCTCCCAGAAGCACCAATGAGCCCCATTCACCACCACCAGGTCAAAAGCAACATAAGACAATGGAAAAACGCACAGGCTTCTGGAACTTTACAAGAAACAGGCTGTGAGCAGGTTAGAAAGGTAGCTGTGGCACAATTAGTTTAGGAGAGGTGGAATTTTGTTGTTGTTGTTGTTGTTGACAGTCTGGGTCAAATCAGGAGACGAAAACTAGACAGTAATTCAGAGGACACGTTTAATATAGAAAATTATCAAACAATGAAGGGAGAATAAATATAGAGCTGGCAAGAGAACTCTAAAAGGCACTGTAGGATTGAGAGGTGAGGTCTAAGGAACAACAAACTTGGCATTTAAAGGGTCCAGGTCCACTTTCGCGGATCAGGCAGCAAAGGTGAATTTGGAGTTCAGGGGCAATAAACTGATAACTGACACAACAAAGAGAAGAAGTAAATGCTAAGTCAGCAAACTAACGCCCTGTGACAAGCGAGTAGTCCATGCTAGTCAGGTAGTGACATCCACCAAGGAAGAGCAGTCAGGAGAAAGGCTGAATTAACAAGACTGGATTAAATTCTAGCATCCAGCTGACTGAGCCCACTCCTCTGGCCCCAGCCTGTGCCCATATGTCAGCCAGAAATTAGTTATAAAACAACTGCCCGTTTAAATATGAATAACAATCAGAAAGGAGCCATCACTAGTAGTTATTCTGTAAGACACCACAAAGTTCTACAAATATTCAAGAAAGAAGTTACAACAAAACATAGCACACCAAATAGCTAAAGAACAAATAAATACTGGACAAACAATATCACAAAATATAAGAAATAATGAACAGATATTTCCTCAAGGAATTCAAGAAATTAAAGAAAATACCCTTCTCTGAAATAAAAAGCATATATATAATATTTCTAAGAAGGAATGACAATTCAATAGAGAAGAAAAACAAGCAGGACTCAGGAAAACAATAGAAGAAAATAATAAAACAATTTTAGAAAAGATATCCTTATTGGGATCAGCAAAAAAGAAAAGACATTGCTGAAAACAGAGTCAGAGACATAAAGGATGGACTGGTGAAAATCAAGAAAAATAAAATGGAAATAACAATGCATGGCAGTTTTGAACCCTTACTATGCACTCTTCCAAGCCCTTTTACTGTCTTATCTCATAAATCTTAGTAACAACTCTTTGAGATAGACACATTACTATCTTCATTTTAAAGATAAGGACGTTGAAGTTTGGAAATTTATGTAACTGGCCCATAGTTAAATAGCAAGTAAGTAAGTGAAGTCTGTACTAACTACCTATGTGCCTGCCATGGAAAAGAGCAGGGCTTTTAATAGGATGGGAAGAAAAGGATGGATACAGAAAACAAAGGTCATCCAATATATGCATAACTGAAGAATAGAACAGACAAGAAAATGAAAACAAAAACAATATTTAAAAGATATACAAAAAAAGTTCCTGCAATAAAACAAGAACTAAAACTGCAGAATAAAGGGTACACTGAGTCCCAAGAAAAACTGATGCAGAAAAATCAATATTGAAATGTATACTAGTAAAGGCGCTGAACTTCATATAAGCATCCAGGCCAAGGGAAAAAGAATCAAGTCACTAATTATGGGAACAAATTTCAGGCTGATTTCTCACAATAATATACATTACTAAAAGATCATGCAGCAATATGTAAAAAAAAAAAAAAAATCCTCAGCAAAAAAACGTGGGGTGCAAAGTACAAGAACTCTGACCCAGACACGACATTTTTGAAGTATAAAGGCAAACATGCAAGAACTCAGAGGCTATCTCACTCCTGAGTCTTTCTTTAAAAAGATCATAGAAGATGAGGATCAATTCTTACCCAAATTCTTAAGATATCTACTTTTACACTATTAATAGTATATATTTTTCCAGACAGTACAAAAAGAAACCTCAGCTTAATTATTACAGACTTCAGTTTCTATTAGAGAACTCCTAAGTAAATATTTTTTCTCACTCTGTTTCACAGAAAGACAAGAAGGATGTATAAAGTATGCCAACTCCTCTGGCTGAGGAGCTAAATATCAAAACCATACTTTAAAGCTCAGGGCACTCTGGCATTCTCTGCTGATTTCAGCTACCACCCACATTTTCAATCACTGCAAAGTCTTCACACTGATTTCGCAACAGCAATATAAATGAGCTTTCTATAGCTATCATTTTTCCTCTTAGGAAGACAAAGGATGCTAGTTACACAGTGTTCCCAAAATGGTATAGAGGAAAACACAAATAGCAAAGAGATGTAACTGTACTATGTCCAAAAGTGTTCGGGAAAACATACTATAATATATACTATTCTATGACATGTACTATACATGGACTGTACTATACAACTACAACTAAAGGTAAATAATTCACATCATGGATTAGTTTATCCAGGGCACATAATCATCCTAAATTACACATATTAAAACAAACCATTACAATAATGTCATGCTCTGACGTTCCCTTCGGTGTTTGACCTTCGAACTTTAAATGGACTAAAAAATATATACTTAAGAGATAAGCTGTCCCACAAGCTGCTTTATGAATGTCACATTGTCCTTGTTACTAATTAACCTCATTCTATGCATGTAAGCCAAACATCTTTCCATCTCGAACTTAGTGGAAGGGCATGAGACTGTGAAGCACATTCCCAGCGACTGCTCTTTCTTCATGAGGCTGATGCCTCTGTCACTAGCTCATTATTATATCAGGCCTTCCTTCAGATTATCACATTCATAAATTATCATGGTGTTAATGATGATAATAAAAATAGCTAACACCTACTGAATAACTATTATGTGTTGAAGGTTAATAAACCTCTAAAGTACATCCATCTCTTTTACTATGCCAAATCACTCTGTAAGGTCAATATGTAGTAGAGTGTAGCATATAGTGAATATTCCATAATAATATTATTACATATGAAGAAACTAAAGCTTAAAGAGATTAAGTAACTAATCTGGTAAAGACTGGATTTGAACTCGTCTGTTTCATGCTCTTAGTCAGCATTCTATTCTGCTTCCTTAAACATAAAAATAGGAAGGATGTCATTGTGGTGATCATTTCACAATATATACAAATATCAAATCACTACACTGTACATATAACACTGTACATGTCACTTCTATCCCACTTTTTAAAAATAACTAAGGTAACATGACATAGTAACCCAAGCAGTACAGCAGCTCACAGTCCCAATTACAGTGTATCCAAGGAGCTATAAGAAAGCAACTTCTATCTAATATAAAAGCTCAGAGTTGTGTTTGGGGTGGAAGAGAGAAAAGGTAAGAGGGAGACAAGCTAAAGTACAAACACACCTCCCCTCGCCCCCGCCAAAAAAATAAAAAATAAAACCCCACATCACATGAAAGAACATATGGCTACTGCATTTGGGCCTAAAAAAGTAGCAAACATACCTGACTGCTCAAGACAAGCTGCTATATAAACATAGGCCCAAGGACCAGACTGTGTTTTCCTACCCTATCAACTGACCAAGTTACTGCAACTGAATACTCCAGGGACTAATAATGCCAGTCTCAGGATGTGAGAATGAAGAAGAGCTCAAAAGTTTCAAAAGCAAGATTTTCTTGCATTCCCATCCTCAGAGAATAACAATTACTTATGCTGGGGGAGGGGGACAGAACCTAAAAGAAAAAAAAATGAAAGAAAGCTAAATATATCTAATATCTCATTACCCCTTTGGGAGGATATCATCCTATTCTAAGGCCACACAAAACTACTCTCTTCAAAGTTAATTAATCCTGCAAGTAAAGGGGCATGTGCCCCATTTCATTCAAATGTTACACACACATTCTAAGATATTATCAACATTTCTTCCAATGTTCTAATGAGCCCATGTGAAAAGACATGCCTTGGGTCATAAAGTCTGGAGACAGAGATGCATATTTATTTCAAATCATATCTAATCCAGGTATCCATGGCTCAACGTAGCAAACTGGAAGCTCCTAGAGAATGAGCACCCTGCAATCCTCCCACAGTCTCATGGTGGATATCCGGGAGACATCCAGCTAGCCCTGTTAAAGATGCCAGTGAGAGCAACTGCTTTTCTAACACCTTAAGTTATCAGCAAGCAAATGTTTATAGCTTAATATTAAAATTTTAGGTAGAATCATAATTTTTTTAAAGCCTTAATGTTTAAAATTTATTTGGGCAGAATAAATATACTCTTACTAAAATAGCTGGTTTCTAGCAGCACGGTCCCATTCTGGAGGTTTAAGAGGGGGTGAAAAAAAACTTGGAGCTGCTCCCCAAAGTACTGAATTAGCTCTGGAGGCTGTCGTCACCACCAGTGCCTCTTTAAACAATATTCCATACATTACCTGCAAATTGCAGGTGTCAAATCATTTCCCTCATAAATGTTTAGCTTCGACAACCAGAGGCTGACCAAGAGGTATCAAAAGCCCAGGATCAATACTGCTTGGGCGACCTTGGACAAGTCAATTAGCCAAATGCCTCTCGTTTTCCTCTTTCGTAAACTAGGAAGAAAAATACCTGTGCCACCTACCTCACGGCTGCGTCAATGCTGTCACTAAGTGGTGAAGAGGCTACTCCAGAAGGTCACACGTCTTCCTGCCGCCCTCTCCCTCCGCCCAGGTCCAACCCAAAAGAGGAGCTGGAGACCCAGCCGTACATCAAGCGCGGCGCCAGGGAAAGGATGCTCCCCTCACCAGCCCTCCCCTTGAGACAGCGGCGACATGAGCTCTGACATTCGCCGCCGCAGTAGCAGCACCAGCCCGCTCCCGGCCACCTGCCCCGCAAGTCTCGGGTTATCCCTCCTTTGGAGTTTCCCAGGCTCGCCCCGCGCGGGCGACCCCCGACCCACCCCGCGCATCTCTCGCCCCCTGGTGGTGCACGGACCTCAGCCTGCGAAGACTGTACCCGCTCCCTCCGTGCGCCTGCAGTTCCACCCGGGTTGGGACCAGGCCCCGACCGGCTTCGCCCCCAGAGCCTTGCCTCCCTGTCTCCCCAAACCCTGCAGGGGCGGGGTGGTCGCGAGGCTGCGACGCCTTACCCGGGAGCTTGAGCGCCCTGGACAGCACGGTCGCCATGGCGGAGGCCCCGGTGCGCGTGCGCGCGCCCGCGTCCTGCCGGGAAGTGTAGTTCCGAGCGGGCGGTGCGGGGGGCTAGGACCTGTAAAGGTGGGAGCTCCGCGACGAGGCAAGGCCAGGAAGAGCAGCTGCGCTGCGGCCTCCACGCCAACGTGCAAGCGCCTGCAGGCACTTCTCCCGCCCACTCGAAGCCAGGCCCCTTACTTGGCAGGTGACTTTACCAGCCTGTCACTTTCCTCCTCAGTAAAATGAGAAGATGGTAACTCCCACGTAGGCTTGCAGCGAGAATGGAATGACAAACTGATCCTAAATGAGGCGCGGGTTGTGAAATGAGCCGTGGGCTGTGAAATGCGCCGTGGGCTTTGGAGTCAGACTCCTGCCAGCATCCCCTACTAGCTGGGCTGTCTTTGGGCAAGTCACTTGGTATGACTTAAGTTTCAACTTCATTTTTTTAAATGGATACAATACTATCAACTTCACAAGCTTACCATGAGAATTAAATTATATAATCTCTTTAAAACATACAGTACACAGTAGGCACCCGTTTACGCTTCTTAGGTAAAGGTTGGGGTTTCCTGGAGCTCTAGCCCTCATCCCTTGTTACCACTTTATCTGCGTCACGCTGTACCGGGCAACTTCTTTTGTAAGGTCTAGGGAGTAGGAACTGACCTGCTTCTTCCTCACATGCACCAAGAGATCAGCATTTTAGTGTACGAATGCTGAAGGTGTTATCTAGTATACCCTCCTTGTTTTGTTGAAGAGAAAACTGAGCTCTAGAAAGGTGAGGTAACTTCCTAGTGTCAAACAAAAGCTCTAAGACACCTCTCACTTGGACACCACCTGATTCCCAAGAGAAATTTTTAATAGGACTATCCTGTGGATATAATTTGAGAGACTCTAACAACCATCTCCCTCACCCTTTCACCACAAAAAAAAATTGTCACGGACTCTGAAGCCAGGCCATGAGTTCAAATTCTAACTTTACCATATCCTAGCTGCCAGATCCAGGGCTAGTTGCTCAATCTCTCTCTGTTTCAATTTCCTCATCTGCAAAATGGAGATGAAATAGTTTCTATTCCACAGAGTTGTCCTGAGAATTAAATGGATATATGCAGAGCACTTAGTAAAATTCCTGGCACCTAGAAAGGGTTTTTATAAGTGTTAACACTTATTTTGTTAAGAACATCTGTTTTTTGACAATTTAATAATAATAAATTTAATAATAATTTAATAGGTTAGTAATTTATATATTTATTCTTTCAGCCTTCTACAATACCTGAAATTTCTACTTTTTGCCACTTCTCTGGGAGTGAAATATGATTAAAAATCATATTTTACATCTATATAGGTTATCTAAGAGGAGCAGCATTACAAGTCACAAAAAGTCAGAAGCTGCTTTCCTGATATCAGATTAGTTAACTGGAACACATTCTTGAGATTTGAAAACTGAAAAAAAAAATAACGTTTAAGATAAGATATAGAAAATGTCAGTTTTAGCTGCAGACAAACAGGAACTTGTATTTCTAGGAGAGGGTATGAGTGGACTGAAACAGCTAGGTTACATAAGAAATGAGAAAAGGAGTAAATCTGCCCACTTTTCTTAGTGAAAGGGTATATTCTAGGAGAGTCCCTTCTTATATGATGCAAGTAAAATAAAGTTGTACAGTTTCAAGTTTGATGAAAACTTTACTTCAGTCACTGTAGTCACCCAAAATACCAGTGTGCATAAACACAATTCTGTGTGTGCACATGAAAGTGTGTGAGTGTATATACATTCCATAGATGTGGCATCTTCTGCCCCTCAACTAATCTTCCCATGCCTAATCTTTATGGCATTTCCACTCCCTATAATCACCCCAGCTTTGCCCAAATGATGTTCAAGGGGAAGCAGGGGCTGAGGAATTGTCCCTCCCCATTCCCTGAGTTTCCCTCTTCTTTGCCTGACTTGCCCCCTGGAAAGCTCTCCTATTTGTTTTCCATTTTAACAGGGAACCACAGATAAGAACAGACTTTCTCTAATTTAATGGACTTTTCTAACTAAAGGAAAAACTTCAAACCAGCCATCAAATGAATCAGGATCTCGCTTTTCCTAAGAGAAAACCTGAATTCCTCTCTAGTTACCTGTCAGAATATGAGTGTCTTCACTGCCCAAACACCCACTGAAGTCACTGTGGAGAGTGCAACCGCCTGGGGCTTCCCAACCTGGCTTACTTCCCAGAGAAGTGAAACAAGGGTGGTTGGGGAGGGATGTCTGTGGACAGCCTAACCTCCAGACTACGGTGCCTGCTATGGAGAGAAAAAATTCTATTTCTGAGTCACAACTAAAGCCAGAAGAGCTTGCTCTATTCATACATTGATCTGCAGTGGGAGCATTCTTCCTCAACCTTCTAAGCTTTTGATACCTTGTAGAGGAATTTCATATTTGCTGATTCTTTTTACCTTTGTGATATCCCAACTGTTGCTCAAAATCTCTAAGAGCCCCACATGGGCTTGTGATCAGATCTGGTCATCTAATACTTATCATTCCCTGGACGCTGTGGCCACTTCTGCTGGTCTTGATACTCCCAATAGTTTACACTGCTTCTTCCTGGAACCAGTACAACTATGTCCACCAGCAGCCGCCAATCCCTCTTGGTACTACTGAGACTGCCAGACCTTGTGGTTATTTCTACCTCCTTTCAAAAAGTGCTATTTCTTTTTGTATCTCCCACCAGTCAATGCCACTTCATATTTTAATGCTGTTAAAATGTTAAAGCTGTTTAGTGCAATGGCAACTAAAGAAGACTGCCTCTCTCTTCGTTTTACATGATTCTTCTTAGAAAAATACCAACGCTATGCTGCCTATTCTTCAAGGTCCAATGCAATATTTTCAGTAACAAAGCTTTCCATTTTTACAAACAATTTCAGTGGTTTTAGATAATAACAGTTCATTTCTGCTCATGTCACAGTCAAAGTGAGGGCAAGCATAGGCAGCACAGGGACTCTATTTATTCCTGTCATTCAGGGACCCAGGCTCCTTCCTTCTCGTTTCTTCATCCTTAGAGCCTGGAATTCTCCCCTGGATCATTTGCATTCCTGATCATGCAGGAAGTTTTATGGGCCAGGACTAAGGTGATATACATGACCTCTGCCCACATTTATTTAGTCAGAACTCAGACACAAAAGATGTGAGTCAGGAAGGTATGAGCTCCGGGAAAAAAAAGAGCATCTAACCAGTCTCTGCTACACTAGTCACTCCAAGTCTTTATAGAATACAAACCTGAGTTTTTGGTGGTGGGGAGAGGGTTCAGGCATTCATCTACTTATAATTGCCCTTCTCCTCTAGGGACTAAAGCTTTGTTCCTGAGCTGGGCTTGTCATCCTGAGTTACAGCTTTCCACTGTAAGGTAGAGCTCTCCCAGGAGGCTCCTCAGTCTCACCACAGCTAGATTTCTGGAAGCCATTCCTACATCTGTCATCAGGGCTTGGACCAGTCCGAACCCACTGGCAGACCTATCTCAGCCTCAGAGTACTAACCTCTGCTGCACTGATATCAAAGAGAATCAGGAAGCAATAGCCAAAATGAGATCCAAAAAAGCTAAAAGAAAATACCGCAACAAATAGCAACCAGAGTAAGACTGAGAAAAGCAAAAGAGGTGTTCAGCAAAGATTATTTTGCGATTAAATGCAAATGCCAAGGACCTTATGCAGTCAGCCTTGCATTTGAATCAGGAAATTCAAAAAGGGCGTGTACTGTGGCATATTCACTTCTTATCACAGAGAACTTGACTCTATGACCAGGAGTCATACGGCTTATCAGAAAGACAAACAAGTTTATGTTTCCAGAGCGTCCTTTAATAAAACACAAGGGCTCATGCAGCTTGGATTCATACAGACTTCTAGTCAATAAAACATTTCAGAGTCTACACTATAAAATGCTGTCTGGGCCTTGAGACTTTTTTTTTTTTTTTTATGATGACATTGGTTAACGCAATCCAGTAAGTTTCAGGTGTACAATTCAACAATAAGACATATATATTGCATTACGTGTTCACCATCCATAGTCAGGTTTTTTCTGTCACCACATATTTGACCTCTTTTACCTCATCTATCTCCCTCCACCCTCCTCTAGTAACCACTAGTTTATTGTCCATGTCCATGAATCTCTGTTTGTGTGTCCTGTTTGTTGCTTTTAGGTTTACATCTCACATATAGGTGATATCATGTGCTTTTCGACTTTATCTATCTGGCTTATTTTGCTTACTGTGATTATCTCAAGGTCCATCCATGTTGTCACAAATGGCAGTACTTCATCTTTTTGTATGGCTAATATTCCATTATATATATGTACCACAGCTTCTTTAGACAATCATCTATCACAGGACACTACGGTTGCTTCCATGCCCTGGCCACCATGAATAACACTGCTATGAACATCGGTGTGCAAATATCTTTTATGTTTTCAAGTCTTTGATGTAAATGCCAGTAGAGGGATTGCTGGATCATATGGTACATCAGTTCTTAGTTTTTTAAGGAACCTCCACACTGTTTTCCGTAGTGGCTGTACCAATTTGCAGGCCCACCAGCATTGTATGAGGGTTCCTTTTTCTCCGTATCTTCTCCAACACTTAGTATTATTTGTCCTGTTGAAAACAACTATTCTAATAGGTGTGAGATGATATCTCATTGTGGTTTTGATTTGCATTTCCCTAATAGCTAGTGATGTTGAGCATCTTATCGAATGTTTGTTGGACATTTGTATGTCTTCTTGGGAGAAGTGTCTGTTCAGATCTTCTGCCCATTTTTTGATTGGAATGTTTGTTTTTTGTTGTTATTGAGTTGCATGAGTTCTTTGTATATTTTGGATATTAGGCCTTTATCAGCAGCACTGCTTGCAAATATATTTTCCCATTTGGATGGTTATCTCTTTTAACTTGTTGATGGTTTCTTTTGCTGTGCAGAAGCTTTTTAGTTTGATGTAGTCTCATTCATTTATTTTTTCTTTTATTTCTCTTGCCTTTGAGGTCAAATTCATAAAATCCTCTTTAAGTCCAGGGTCCTTGAGTTTAGTTACTATATTTTCTTCTACGTAATTTATCGTTTCAGGTCTTATATTCAGGTCCTTAATCCATTTTGAGTTAATTTTGGTGTATGGTGATAGACAACAGTGTAGTTTCATTCTTTTGCAAGTAAGTGGCTTTCCAGTTTTCCCAGCACCATTTATTGAAGAGGTTTTCCTTTCTCCACTGTATGCTTTTGGCTCTTTTGCCAAAAATTATTTGCCCATATAAACATGGATTCTCATGGGCCCTGAGATTTAAACAAAGGCTTCTTCTTAACAAGAATTCTTAATTTTTAATAAAGACAGATCCACCCAGGCCAACTTAGCTCTCTTTCCTCTAGGCCATTGTCATATCTTGTTCATATATCTACCAAAGCACTTGTGGTAGCAGTGGGGTTGGCAATAACTATCATTTACTAAGTACTCATCACCAACAGGAGAAGACACTGTTTTGGACCCTTGCCAACCTTGATCCAAAGCTCTGCCCTTCTCCAGCTTCCTCCCCCTGCCCCCCCCCAAAAAAAATCCAATGGACCAAGCATATTGTGACTTGTGTGGTTTTCCTAAAGATTCCAGGAAATCAGGGGGAGGGGTCTCAGGGCACACAGTATTTCACCAAAAAAAAATCTGTTAAGATATATCCCTTCTCCCAGGTCTCTGCTCCTGGCTCCATCACTGCATCTTCCTCCACCAGGACTGGGTCTGTCCTGCCTTTAAGCTTTCTCCTCCTCCATTTCCTGCCTCTTGCTGCCATTAGCCTGGACATGAAGCTGGAATCTCACCTCCATACTACAGAGGGCAGAATCTTAGCATGGGAGCTGTCACTTCATACAATGGAATTCTTACACAACGTTCTTCATACTACCCCTCCAATATATTCTTGTTTAATTCTCACAATAATCCCATGAAGTAGGTATTACTACCCGAGTCTTACAGTGATGCTAGATAGATAAAGCTGCTTGCCCAAAGTTGTGCAGGTCCTACATGCCTAAGGATTTGAATGCTGGCTTGTCTGTTTTTTTAATCACAGCAAAGACATCAAATACATGACACATGTGCTACAATTTGTCCTTTGTCCATTCATTGCCCGTATCAGTCACTACATTCTTTTATAGTGAGCTTACACTCAGCTGTAGAATTCTTAACTTAGCTATCCAGGGGGCCATTACATATCAATTTAATTGGGCCTAAAAACTGAAAACTATCTGTAACCTCTGCCTCACTTAAAGCATAATAACTAGGCTAAAAACTCTGTTAAAACAGTACCTGATTCATGATAAGTGTTCAATGATTGCAGCTGATATTTGACTAATGTTTATTCTAATTGGTTGGGAGTCCTAGCTGATGAGTCAGACATGTTCTGATTGATTGATCAGACACAACCTATGTCTGATCAATTGGTCATAACAAAGCTATGCAGTACTGGTTTGTTAACATTTCCCTGCACCCCTAGTTGAGTCTTTGGTTCTGTGCCTCCAGCTAACTGGTTAAGTTCTAAGTACTGCTCCAAAAGTCAGTAAATTAGGGCACCACTGCTTATGTCACTGACATACTAGAACACTTCGTTTTTCTGCCCTTCTTGGAGTATTTATCATAAACAGCTGTGTGTTATAACAATTTGAATGTATGTCTACCATATTAAAACTCCTATACTAAATGCTGAATTCTTAAAGAACTAAGATCTTTGTATCTTTTTTAACCATAAACAATACAGAGCACATTGCTCCAGACGTTTATTGGGTAAATGTGAATTCATGAATGAATGATTAAATTATGAGAGAAGAATGAAATTAATTTAGAAAAAAAAAGTTCAAAAGAAGGATATTTTTATAATTAACAAAGTTTTTTTCCCCTTAAGTTCACGTTCCTTGATTCATGTCATTCAAATGTCCTCAAGTTCTGTCACTGCTCTTCATACTAATACCATTGTCCAAGCGTCCAGCCTGCATGACTTCAGGAACTTTGAAGCTTTTGGCCTGAGCAACTGGAAAACTAGAGAAAGGGGGAGAGGAAAGACCGGGAAAAGGGAGATCAGGGTTTCATTTGGGATGTGCTAAAGTGGACATCAATTGGCCATGCAAGTGGAAATGCTGATTAGACAGTTGGATATAAGAATTTGAGTTCAGGGAGCTATCCCAAGTGGAGATATCAATTTGGAAGTCAATGGCATATAGCCCATATTTGAACGAGATCGCTAAAAGAGTGGGGTGACAGAAGAGAGAAAGGAAGGAAAGAGGAGACAGTGAGCACTGCCGCATTTTCACACTTGAATTTCAGCACTCGCAGTTCATAGAAAAGAAGAAGAACCGGCAGAGAAAACCAGCAGGAGCAGCCAGTGAGACTGAAGGATAACCAGAGAAACCTGATGCGCTGGAAGCCAGCGAAAAATAAAATGTTTTCGGGAGGGTGTGATCAATGGTTTTAAATGCTGCAGAGAGGTCAAGGAAGAAAAGACTAGGAGCAACCTGTCTACCTTCAGGACATGCATTTGGGTCTGCTCTGTGCTGTGGCTTAGGTAGCCTGCAATTGTTCTGCTGTGCCATTCTGGGTAAGTCTCTAATTCAAAGAAAGAATTAGCAACCTCTTTTGGCCACAGATCTAAGACATGTCACTCAGTCTAGCTTTCTTTCAATAGTGAAGCTGATATTTTTATCTCCATCTGCCCATCTCTTCAATCTATTCTTGGTTCAGTCCAAGCTATGCAGGGAAGATGGCTATTAACTTACTGGCCCTTAACCTCCAACAACCACAAATATTATTTTGGTGTACCTCCGCTTGATAGGTGTAAAGTTCTGTTCCCTTGTATAGTATGTTTTCTCGATAATATTATTTTGCCTTCTTCTTGCCATGTCTCAGAGAAATTCTCCCAGAGTCTACTTTTTTCTTCTCTGGTCCAGCTTTCTAACACCTCAACATGGAGCCAGAGACCCTATTCCAATCATGTAGTGATTTTTCTTCTCATTAGCAGTAGATGGGATTAACAGGCCATTCCTAATTATTTTTCTTAAAGAAGGTACTGCAAGATTCATAAACCTCTTCCCAGAAGCCAGGCTGTACCTCTGACACAAGAGAGAATAAGGCGGATTTTTTTACAACTTTACTAATTTAAAAAAAAAAAAAAAGAGTCCCTCTTTATGGAGAAACCACGCTTGTACGTTTTCATGTTTCTAAGAGGACAGGAATAAACTTGCCCCTTGGTGACTCAAATGATGTAAATACAATGGGATATCTCCATGGGCTCATAGTATCTGCTCTGAGCAAAATAATAGGTGAAGTGAAAAACAACCTTACTCCTTAGAAAAATCACAAAGTCATGCCTGCAGACACTCAATTGCCCTCTCTCATTTATGTCCTGACAAGATGTGGGGACCTCTGGGAGTCAGCAAAGCTGTAAAGGTGTTAAGAAATCCTCTGATGGCCTCTGGCCCTGGGTGTCTGAAATTTCTATTTCAAGATCAAAAACACCAAGGTACAAGCTAGCTGAGAAAGAACACTTGCCATAATTTCAGAAGATCCTAAAAATAAAACCAAACAGGATTTCTTAAAGAGATGATATTGTATGTGAAATTATACATATTAATTCTCTACTTTCTCTTTTAGGTTGGACTTAACGACCTAGAGCATTTTGTTGTCATTTGCCTTGTCAATAGCTTTAAGGAATATTAAGTAGGCTTCTCAGAGAGATTGACAAAATAAAGTTATTTTTCTTATTACCATCACAAATAATTTATTTTTATTCTACTTCCCCCTTTCCCTCCAGGAGTAAAATTTTATTCTTTTATTCAGGAGATTGTACATCAAGCCAATTTCTCATGCTTGCGAAAACATTTATTTTTATGTTTCTTTTTATAACTTGGCATTAAAGTCATGAAACTCTGTTGTCTTATTCTGGAGATTTTAATTTACATAAAACTACTTTTTCAAAACTTCATTGCTAGAGTCTTTAAGACAAGTGGATTTTTGACAGAGGACATTTCACATAATGTTAAATTGTTCTTTAAGACTACAAATTTCCTTTTTCTCTCAGCCTTAGATACTTACAATTGTGTTCTTTTACTGAGAAAAATCTATGTGCATCTTTTCTCTCACCTTAAAACTAGGACTAGAAATTTTAGACATTGAAGAATTTCATTACCCTTAGACTTTATGTTATGTAATTTTTTTAAAGTAGAATAACAATTTAATTTTCAACCTATTTTGCATTACATCATTATTCGGGTTTTAAAATATTAATCCCACTGATGATATGCCATCTTTTACAGTTCCTGGTACCTGGTAAAGTTCTTGTTCTAACATTTTAATTTAAATGAAGGAGAAAATCAGGCAAAAATTTAGTTTAAAATGGACTAATAAACAAAAAAACTTCTTTAATCATAATCACATTCAATGTATTTACTCAGATATTGTTTGTTCACCTATCAACTTTATTTTTATGCCTTCTAAGTAAATCCAGATTGATAATTTCCAATTAAAGGGCAGTACAACCTTCATACTGCAACAAAAGGGGCTACTGCTCTGGCTACACCAGGCTTTAAATTGTCTTCCTTGAAATGGTCAAAGTTCCCTCCAGCGCCTGGGACCAAGTGGGGTTCAGTGCCCTTCAAGTGGAATATGCCCCTGCCAGCTCCTGCTTCTCTCCTTAGGGGAGCTCTCAGACCCTGCCCCCACCCAAGTGCCCACGAACTTTGCAAGACATTTTAAATCAAACTGTTTATATTGATGAAGTCTGCTAGAAATACTCCCCCAGCTCCTCCTCCACCTGCCAACTTCCTCCTCATCCACCGCACAGAGCCACCCCACCTCACTCCCGCACTCATAACTAGCGTCAGCCCTGCTAAAGGGGATTTGAGTATGTGTGGCTCTTTCTTTTAATAACATTGGATCTCAGTATTAGAAGGGATCTCAGAAGTCTACAAATCTAATCCCCACTGAGTAGGAATTGCTCCCATAATCCTCAGTCATTTCATCATTGCTTGGACATTATCAGCTCCTGAGAGCTCCTGGCATGCAGCAGATAAACACTGTTGGATAACTTGGTGACTATTACCAGTGACCACGCCACGCAATACTAACCTCCCTTCTGAGCCTTAGAGAACAAGGCCTAATCCCCATTCCATATGGCAGTCCTTCAAATGCCTGAAATACTGAGCCGAGGATCTTAAGAAATTTTGCTTGAAGTTATTTTCTCCTCCCTATCAAAAAAAAAAATGTTCCCCACTTCCTTTTGCCATAAGTACCTGAAGTTTTGTTTCTCAGTGCAAGAGCTTTCCTTTGACATTAATTTCTCCTTCAGCCATCAAGTCTCACATTCTCTAGAGAAGTTTTATAAGAACTCTCTCTTTGTTTCTCTTTCTATGTTAACCTTAATGACCAGAGGTTTTGTTCTCATTTATAAGAATGAAGTTCCTTTCTTCTTTACTAGGCCTTATTCACCTTAAATAAGAGAAAACACCTTTGAGAAAAGATTTTTACATCTTTCCTGCCTATCTCATATAATCCCTTACAAAGTCTTTCTTTAATGCTAATTTTTATCTTCCGCCTTTGTTCCCTTATCTGAAACACTACTGAATACATTTTCCTCTACTCCCCAGTCTTAAAGATCAAAGATGCAAGAGTCTGTTTGTTTCTGGTACAAATGTATTGCTTTTTACACCTTAGCCTTATAGATCTGTGAACTTGTTTTTTAGTGAACAGGCAAAAAATAAAAACTGGCAACTTAGAAAAGAGGTATGAGTAGGACCAATTAGTAGGCACTACTTATTATTTTTATATATCATTTTAATTTTAAAAGAATAAAAGCTATGATTCATTTCTTTATCTTTTTGTGTGTCATTTCAATAAAAAATGTAATATATTAATATATATACAAAATGAATTTCAGCTGCTTAAAATAATGACATAGATCTAAATGTACTAATATGGGAATATGCCCATAATAAATTTCAGAAATATATATGTATAAAATGATCCTGTTTGTGTTTGTTTACATGTAAATACATTTAATTTATATAAAAGGGTACAATGGACTGACTGTTTGTGTCTCCCCAAAATTCATGCTTTGAAACCTAATCTTCAGTGTGATGGTATCTGGAAGCAAGGCCTTTGGGAGGTGATTAGGTCATGATGGCAAAGCCCTTATGAATGGGATTAGTGCCCTAATAAAAGAGACCCCAGAGAGTTCACTCACCTCTTCTCCAGGTGGGGACACAAGAAGTCGATGGCCATCTGTGAACCAGGAAGCAGATTCTTACCAGACACGGAATTTGCTGGCACCTCGATCTTGGCCTTCTCAGCCTCCAGAACTGTGAGAAATAAATTGCTGTTTTTTATAAGTCGCCCAGTCTATGGTATTTTGTTATAGCATCCTGAATGGACTAAGACAGGCAAGATAAATACAAAACTGTCAAGAGTGGTTATCTCTGGGAGGTATGTTCTGTTGCATCTAAGAAGGGAAAGTACTGTTATAGGAAAACTCTCACTTTTGACTCTATATTCACTTGTATTAGTAGATAACAAGCATATATTTCTTGTAAAAATTTTTGAAGTTGCCACTAGAACAGAAATAGAAAAGAGTAAATATATTAAGGACATAGAGTCAATCAAGAGGAATTATATAAAATGTAGATATTAATTTCCATAAATACTTTTCTAATATCTACTTAAATTTTATTTACTTCAAATTATGCCACCTAGTTTAATTTCATAACCTACCCCTCCTGGTCATTTTAGTAGTTATTATACTTAACATCGATTATAACTTCCTGATGAAACACTCTGTCATCACTTTGCTGTCATTCCTCTCGCATACTGTAGACTAGAGAAATATCTCTTAAGGAGACATTACACATGTTTACCCATGGCAGAATTTTGGGGCTTTCATATTATCACCTTTCTTCATGAAGAATTCTTTTTCTCCAGCAGTTGGCAATTTTTAATTTTTCCACCCAGTATGCTGTTCCCAGCTTTGTCAAATCCGTTTTCCTCAACTTGACTCTAATTGGGTTCAATTTCTTCGGGATGTTTTCATAGGCTATTTGAAAAAGATGATAAACCAGAGTCTACCCAATCTTCTTTTGCTTAATAAATATTCCTTTCCCTTGTTTAATTTTTAAAATCAAATAGAATTTCTGGTTTCTGCAAAGACAGAAAACTGGCATAGATTGCCGGCTCCCTTCCCCAGAATCAGACAAGGAAAAGCTTAAAGGGAACATGAATTCCAGGAACTAATGACATGGGCAGTAAGAGACCTCTGGGGAGATGGAAGAAGTGCCCTGAAGTGGGTGGGGGCAGATGGATTGGCTATGGCCTAGGGCAGAACACTCGTGGAAAGAAATGGGTTAGTGAAAACAAGTTACATTTCCTCTTGCTTCTTCCCTGTTCCACTTTGAGGCAATGAGTGCCTGTGCGTCCACAAGGGAAATCAGTGAAAAAGGGGTCAAGGGAATAAAATCAGGCAACCAAAATCTCAGCTAGAGTTAGGAGTTAATGAAAACAGGGGAGAATTAACCAGCCTGAAGCATTTACCCCTCCACTATTTCACCATACTCCCTGGCTATTAACTTTCAAATTATACGTCCAGCTCGGACCTTGCTCTGGAACTCTAGACTCATATAGACAAAACTGTCTACTGATAACTCTCCTTGAGTGTCTAATAGGCATCTCAAACAATATGTGTCCTCAAATTCCTGATATTACCCTCAAAACCTGTTCCTTTTGTAGCCTTCCCCATTACAATAATTGACTATTTTAGCCTTCTAGTTACTTATTCCAAACCTAATGTTACTATCTTCAATTTATAAATTTGCACAATGGAGAACTATGCAGCTATAGAGAGGAATAAGATTTCTATGTGCTATTACAGAATTAACCCCATGATATATGGTTAGGTGGAAAAAGCAACATGCAGGGTGAAGTATATAGTATTCTATCTTTTACATAAAAATGGATAAAATATGAAAAAATCCATATATTTTTAAAAATTGAAGAATACGTTAAAATGTAATAGAAAATGGTTACTTTTAGGAGGAAGTGGGTTAGAGAAAATAGATTTAGAAACTAAACTTCTCTGAATATACTTTGTTTTATAACTTTTAACTTAGAAACCATGTAAGTAGTTTCAATAATTATAAAACAAAATTAAATCAAGATAGGAAAATACCAGTCCCTGAAAATTGAAAACAAAATATCAAATATATCAAGTTGATGGCTTAACTATATAAAGGAGAATTAATTCAATAACTTTGAAAATACATAAACTTGACAATACCCTCCTAGTGAAATATAATCTAAAGGAAAAAATGATTGCAAAAAACTGCAAAAAAAAAAAATTGCAAAATAATCTTAAATTGTATTCAGAGATCACATTGCTAATAACAATAGTTTGAAACTATTATACACGTGTATATAATAGGCTAAAAGAAATAAGTAATTTGTTAATGATGTTTGAAACTATCATACATACACATAGAATAAGCTAAAGCAAATGAAGTAATTATGTTAATAAATAAGAGTAAAAAGATGCAAATATAAAGTCAAATAAAACTAATATTTTATTTAAATTGGAAATATGACTATTTACTTATGAGATATTTTTCTTTTTCATACAATACATATTTCTAGTTCTGTCCAGGAAAAAGTCCTATGACCAACCCAATGAGGACCCCTAGTGCCCAGACTGTAATCTATAAACAACATTTCTCCTGAAAAGGAATCCGGCTCCTTGGGCAAATGAATGAGATCCTGTGTGGAGCAGGAATGAACCTGGAATACCTAGTCATACTTGAAAACAAGGAAGCTACTGAAGTCCACTGGGGTCATGTCAAAAGGTCACAAGAACCAATGCGAAGGAGTTCCCAATGGTGAAAAATGGAAGCAATTTGAAGGGTCTCCCATAGCCAAAGACAGGATGTTATCAATAAGAATCACGATTGCAATAAAATGAAACATAAAAAATATGGTAAAATCCATAAGTTTATAATGATACTTTAAAATAAAACCTCAGTGATCACCTTTAGAGAATACAAAAGAATCAAATAATTTTTCTAAAAACTGAAAATTCAGGAGAGTTAATACTTCATGGGGCAATCCTTGCACAAGAAATGAATGATAAATATTCCTTCCTTCCCTTTCAAGAAGACAATTTTTACACACACTCTATATGGACTCACAGATCATTCTGGGAAAGATTAACCTCTGTTCCCCACAGTGGGATCAACTCAGTGATGTGCTGTTAGGTTATCTTCCTGTTTCCTGCTTCATTCTTCCTTCTTCTGTTCCTACACAGATCATTTTCCAAAATAACCAACAACCATCATGCAAGTCCTTGTCTCAGACTCTGCATTTTTGAAGAACCTAGGCTAAAACAGTTGGTAATAGAAGTAGCTCTTGAAAGCAGACCCTCAGAAAGAAATTCTAGAACTGGGTTACTTACAGGTCAGACATTGATTAGTACGGATGTTGGTGATAAGTAAGAAAGAGATCATTATAAAGAGTATAGAGTTGGTTGGCTTTTGTTCATGGCTTTCAAAGCTTTGAAGAAAAAAATATGTGCTCAGATTAACAACTCAAAACATCCTGTGAAAGTGTCAGACATCTCGAGACATCCTGTGAGAGTAAGAGAGAGCCCCCATGGCAGGGTTTAAAGAGGTTTTTATCTTTTGTAGCCACAGGGGGCAGACTCTGCTGAAAATCAAGTCCAGGATTTCATTGCTAGGCTAGCAATGAACAACAGCCTGAACAGATCTCAAGTCAAGGTCTAAGACCTGATGTGAGGATAGTGAAAACCAGAGACCTAAGATGGGGATATCTGGATGTAAGAGTTTAATAACCTTGAGCTCTGATACCTCTTAATCCTCCAGTTTGGCAAAAGCATCTCCATCCTCCTTCTCACTAAAAGAGAACAGCCTCCATTCAATTGGAGACACCCAAACGATCTCACCTGAGGTAGATTCTTCACAAAATGGTGCTTGTCCTCCTCAAGACCTGGCTCCATCTTCCCTAACTGCCTTCAAACTGACTAGGGACAAGTCACGGCACAACCCAAGTGGGGAATCCCTCTTCTAGAAACATACTGTATACACACCCAGTGAATGTGAATACCTGGCCAACATGTATCAGCAGGAACTGGGGCATGTGTGGGAGTGGAGCTTGAGGATGTTAGACAGGGAGGGAAGGATATAAGGCAGGACAAAGAAGTGATTATTAACATGGGAGCACTCTTTCAGGATGTGGGGCTTGTTGTCCTGATAAGGACACCCGAAGTCAATCCTCAAACACTGTTGGGATGACTCCTTGAAGCTTGGACATAATGCTGGTCTGCCATGTGATAAAAATGCTGGAACTGCCTTCGACAGAGTGTTGAAGAAGGTGTTAATAGGTTCAGGAAAGTACAAATGTTAGAATGAGTGTTATATGAACCAGAGAAACTGTTGCCTAAGTAGGTTCCCTAGGAAGGCCCAGGGGGCACTCCCATCGCAAGAGCAATGAGAGGTAACACTGGTGGTGGGGCACCGACATCTTTGAGAAGTTCAGAGGTAAGTGTCCTCTACACATCATAGTTGATTGCAGGAGATGCTGCCATGGAATTGGGCTCTCTATCATCAACCAGGGTGATAGGATTCCAGAATAACAGAAGCAAGATGGTAGCACCTAATCTTAAAAGTTGAGGTAAACATAATTATTGTAGTATAGCCCAAGGCTGAGTAATAATCAAGGTCCCTTGGCCTATCAGGATTTGTGGCAGTGGCTAATAGACCACGGTGTTACTAGGAGAAATATAGATGGGCAATGGATTAGAAAATTACTTGGTTTATATAACCATGCAAAAGTTATATAACCACACAAAAAAATTGGTGAGTAAAAGGCTGATATCGGTCACAATGGGTACTTGCAGTCTCATTTTCTAGATCTAGGGCAGTTCTGAGACTCAGAGCCTACTGATTGAAGAGGAAGCCTAATTCCCTCGATAAATGACCCTGCAATGCCACTGCAAAAACACACAAGCAATTCTCCATTCCTCCTCCGAAGAGACCTGCAGCCATTTTCCAGGCATAATGGGGAAAAGGGAACACCCAGACCTTTCGAGAGCTACTGGATACACAGTTTGGGCTGATACTGATGCCACGGGACCTGAAATGCCATCATAGTCCCCAGGTTAGAGTGGAGGTTTATAAAAGACAGGAGATTAAGTAGAGTCCTAGCCCCCTTCTATCTCACAGTGAGTATAGAGAGCACATGAACCTACCAGTAGTTGTCAAGTCCCTGAGTGCATCCTTGGGATGGTTATATTTAAAAATGGGGGAAACCCTCAGATTTGTTTCTTGACCTGTTGTGTAAGCATCATTGTGATAGAAATGGTCAAGTGAAAGCCTCTGAAATCACCTGCCTCCTCTCCAGCCATGATACTACGTCAAAAGGGATACCACATACTGGGAAGAATTACAGAAGTGAGTACCACTTTCAAAGAATTAAAGGAAACAAAGAAAAGAAAAATTGATTGACTGACAGCTGCTGATTTATTACTATAAACTTATATAAACGTAACCAAGTGGTAGTCTCAATCACAGTTTCTATACTAGATGTGATACCTTTTCTGAAACAGCCTGTCATTGGTATACTTTATTAATCCAGCAAGTGTGTTCTTTTCAATCTCTAGCAGTAAAGAGGAGAAGAAGCTTTTTTGTTCATTTCTTGGTTTTTAATGTGGATGGACAGCAGTACTCATTCACTGTTTTGCTCCAGGGGTGTGCTAACTCTCCCGGTCTCTGGCGTCTTTCATCATGGACCTGCGCTTGGCCTAAGTCTCAAAAAAACAAAAACAAAAACAAAAACAAACAAACAAACAAAAAAATCCAAGCAAACAAAATACAAAAAAAAAAAAAAAAAAAAAAAAAAAAAAAAAACCTCCATCAGAAGCTGAAAGAGGTACAGGCTTCTGTTCCATGACAGCATAAACCAGCAGATCAGCAATAACGTATTTGAGTTGCAATAAGAAATGATGCACTATACTGACCTTCAGAGCATTAAAAAAGGCTGCTTTTTCCCTTCCACCTTTTAAATCTTGCACAAATTTCTTTTGTCACCAACCCCAACCTGGAACGCCACAGGGAAGGAAATTCTGAGAAATATAGTTCTAGCTTAGCTATGTTCAAACAGTACAAAGACACCTCATCAACTATCTTGAGTGCAGGGGAAATTATCACAGAAGTAGTTCTCGAATTTTATTGTGCAAAAGTATCATCGGGCATTCTATCTACTGCTACATAATAAACCTTCCCCAAATTAACAGCCTGAAACTACAACTGTTTTACTATGCTTAAGGCTTCTATAGGTCAAATATTCCAACAGAGCACATGGAAGATAACTAGTACCTGCTTCACAACACCTGCTTTAAAATATCTGCTTCACAATTTCAGTTCAAAAGACTTAAACAGGATTATCCCAGATGGCCAGAGGCCGGAATAAGCTTGAGTCTTCTTCGCCATGTCTGGTGCCTGGGCTGAGATAACTCAAAGGCTAAACTCAACTGGGATTATCAACCCAGTTATTTTTATAATATGGCCTCTCCATGTGGCTTGGACTTTCTCACAGCACGCTAGCCTCAAGTAGCCAGCCTTCTTACATGGTAGCTCAAGGCTTCAAGGCCAAGCAAATAAGACAGAAGCTTTGTGGTCTCTCTAATTTAACTCAGAAGTCACGTAGTGTCATTTCTGTCACATTCTGTTACAAGTGAGTTACTAGAAGTGAGTGACTAAAGCCAATCCAAATTCAAAGGAAAGGGAAATTAGATTCCACCTCTCAATGAAAAGAATGTCAAAGAAGTTGTGATCATCTTTAAAATGTAACACTGAAGGAGCTTTCAAAATGCAGATTTCCTCTATGGCCATGCCACCCTGAACACGCCAATCTCCTCTGATCTCGGCTAAGCAGGGTTATCCCAGTTAGTACTTGGATGGGAGACCACCTAGGAAGACTGGATGCTGTAGGCATAAAATAAATTAATTAATTACTTAGTTAAATACAAAATGCAGATTCCAGCTTTTGAATTAAATACAGTGGTATAAAAGCTGAATTTACCCATTGCCTTTTAGAAATTACCCCAAAACAGCAAGAAGAAGGGGAAACACAAACATAATATTCAGTAAAATTAAAAAGTAGTTGAAGCCCTGAATCTCAAAGGAGACAAAAGAATGATAAAAGCAGAAAGGATTAAGCAGGGACTCAAGAAAATTCAGTGAAGGGTGATCACCCAGGGCTATAGATCTCAGAAAGAGTTGGCAAAGGCATTTCACCAAGGTTAAGGGTATACGCTGGAGTGGAAAATTGTAATAATTTGTTTTCAACAGTGGGGAATAGGATGCACAGGTTGATTCTAAAAGATACAGGAGATGGTCTTAAAGAAGAACCCCCTAGGCTAGGCATATTCACCCCTCCCTCACATTTTTTCTCCCCTTCAACATCATCATCATCATCATCATCATCATCATCATCATCACCAGCAGCAGCAGCAGCATTGTGATCATCTGCTCATAAGGAGGTAGGGTAAGAGACAATTTACACTGTGAACTAATTTTATCTGTTTGGAGAGGAGAGAGAAAAGACCAATGAATTCTCACATATATCACAGAATTGTTCTTCTAATGTCCCTAACTTGAAACACATTCTTGCCCTTTTCCCACATTGATCTTCCATGACAGCTGACCCAGTAAAAACTCAAGTCATTCAAAATTGAGTAATCAAAATGGAACCAGCATAGGAGTCATAGAGAGATACAACAAAATACATATATATATATGGAGGAAAGGAACAGAAAAGGGGAATTAAAAAACACTCAGCAGAAAAATATCTATATATAGATCAGATGAAAATTTAGACCCAACATTTTGTCATGAATTACAAAAATCTAATCAAGTAATTATTATTATAGAACAAAAGTAAAAGGCAGAGATACAAAAGCTCAAGAAATTAATATAACATACATGCTTCTGAGAAAGGAAAGCAGGTGGGTGGGAAACTGGGTTAGAAGAAAACTGTTTACTACATATCCCAGTACATTTTGAATTTCTGAAATAGATTTTTCACTCTAAAAAACGTATAGCATTTTTTAAAAGTTACCGGTTTCCCTATTTCCCTCTCCCGGAGACTTTGATTTGGGCCAAGGATTCTGCAAGTGATACAGATGCAAGGAGCACACTTGGAGCAACATGGATCCACATCGCAGGTCCACATAACAAAGTATTATAAGAAAAGTGTCAAAGAGAAATGAGGACGAAGACATCCAGGTACCGATTCCAGTAGAATGGGAAAATTATAACATTGTTCTAAATAGGATGATAGAAGGGGAATGTCCCAAAATAAAGGAAAATCCATCCATATAGATGTAACTGGAAACTAGATCCTTCTACCATTCTAGCTCCAATTTTAATACAGATAGACTATGTCATCAAAAAAAAAAAAAATAGCTGATGTTACAATTGAGTTATGGACATAATAAAGTTCCTCTCTTTCAGTTCCTCTTTTTCTACAAAATTGCTGATTCTGATCATCCCCTAAGTTTCAAATAAGCATATTTTACACAACATTTTCCTTCTCCATTCTAAATAATGTACTTGGTGTAGGATGGAACACTAGCCATTAACACACTCTCTCTCACACACACACACACACACACACGCACGCACGCACACAGTAACCCTGTCCATGTTGCCAACTTCCCTAGAGTCCAGTCCCTCCCACACCATCCCCCGATCCCACCTTCATCCATTCAACAAATATTTTTTGAGAGCTTATGTTTCTAGCACTATTCTAAGTACTAGGGACAGATTCCTGATCAAGGTCTCTCCTTATGATGTGTGATCCTAGGAGAAAGAGGCTGACAAAAGAGAAAAAAAAAAAGCATAAAAATAAATTAAATATCTTCAGATAATGGTAAGTGCTCTGGGGGAGAGGAAACACATTATGTTGGGTAGTCAAGGAAAGCCTCTCTGAAGAGGTAATCTGAAACCTGAATGACAAGGAGATGCCAGGCAAGTGAATTTCTAGGAGAAGAACATTCCGAACAGTGGAATAGTGAGAGCACAGGCCCTGACCTAGAACATGCTCACATTTCTAAGAAATGCAGAAAACCAGTATAGCTGCACTATAGGAAAGTAGAAGGAAGACACTAAGATATTAAATGAAATAAGTAGAGTGTGTGTGTGTGTGTGTGTGTGTGTGTGTGTGTGTGTGTTCTACCATTTATCTCTACAATGTCTGATAGCAGGTTGCATGCCCCCTTAACCACTTAATACTTCAGGGTATATTTACTAAGAACAAGGATATTCTCTTACACAACCACAATACAATGATCAATTTTGGGAACTTCAACATCGATACATTTATCTAATCTCTAGTCCATATTCCAATTTAAACAATTATTCCACTAATGTTCCTCATAGCATTTTTTTCCTAGTACAGGATCCAGGCCAAAATCACAGACAGCATTTAGCTGGCATGTCTCTGTTCTCCATTAAGCTGAGTAAGTTCCTTATTCTTTTAAGATTTTAGCATTTTAAAAGAATATAGGCCAGTAATTTTACAGTATTTTCTTCTATTTGGATTTTTCTAATGTGTGTGTGATTAGATTCAGGTTTACAGGTGTTTGGCTGGAATGCCACATAGGTGATTTTCTGTTCTCAGAGTTATCAGTCCAGACGTACATCTTCCCTTGTTGGTGATATTAATTTTGATCATTTTGATTATTGGGGGAAGGTATTGTCCAGTTTCTCCACTGTGCCATTATTCTTTTGGAGAGATACTTTGAGAGCATATACAAATCTTACTTCTCATCAAAGGAACTCTTTAAATATAAACACATTAATTTCTATCCAAGAAAATTGACAATAATTCCTGAGTTCAATTTTCTAGATTACTTAGACAAATTTCTTAACCTTTTGTTTAAATCAAGATCCAAAAAAGGCCCAGACAATGCATTTGGTTGATATGTCCCTTAAGTCTCTTTCAGTCTCTGGCAGAGATCATAAATTCTTAACAGTTCTTACAATGAAGTTCTATGATTGAGGAGAAGGAAGGTCATTATTCTATTCCTAGTACCTGGCACATAGAGCTCATAAATTTTTGTCGAACTGTGGGCTCCCCACTTTTGTCACATGTACACACACTGTCTCATTCTGCTGAGGGTATTTGCTGTGCTGTGGCCTCTCCAGACTCTAAAATCTTGCTGCTGAATGAGAAGAGCTTGGGTAGGATTCCAAAACATTAGCATAGCTGAAGTCCCAGCCAGATCTGAGCTGAGGCTGCTCAAGGCATGGAAATTTCTGAGCTGCCAAATCAAGAGGCAAAGTGTAAAATGGAGGAAACAGGACTTCTTGACACTACCTCAGGGCTGATCTATGTAAGACTAAGTGCTCCTTGCAATGACTGCTGGTATGGAGGAGAGCTTCAGTCCTGGCTGACATTGACTGTAAAATATTTCAACACCATTACTGGGAATGGTAGAAGCTGAAAAAACTCATCTCAAATACTGTAAACTTGAGTGTGTGTGTGTGTGTGTGTGCACGTGTGTGTGTGGGGGGGTGGGTGGGTTGCAATAGAGGCTCGAATTCCCCCTTGGTGCAGGCTGTTATGTTTAGGAAAACTGCTCAAATGGGCCACTTAGTTTAATGAACTGAAGCAGAAACTGTGATGGGAAATGGCAATATTCGGGAAGCCGTGAATCCCTGAAACCAAAGGACTCTGAGCATTGGCAAAACAGGTCAACCACATGCCAGCTGAGGTCGTCTCTGCAGATCACTTCCTCTGGAAAAAAATGTTTGGGTTAAATATGAATTTAGACTGTGCTGTAGCTAAAACATAAAGATTATTTGAGGGAGATATATTTGTCCTTCTTTGAGCAACTGCAATCAAGAGATGAGTGCCTGAGGCAAAGAAAAGTACGAGAGAGACTAACAGACATTATCTGTCCCTTACTTCTGAAGAAGAGCCACAAAGATAACCAACTGCTGCTGTTCTACATATTGTGTATTTAAGGTTCTTCATTCTTTCAGTTGCTCAGACCAAACATCTTTGGATCATCCTCAACACCTCACACTCCATTTCACCAGCAAAATCTCATTAGTTGTACCTTCAAGTTTTGTCTGAAACATCAACAACTCTTACCTGCATCACCTCAAAGTCCTGCTGACCAGTCTCCCTGCTTCTGCCCCTGCTGCTACCATCTGTGATCAACAACACAGCAGCAAGAGAAGTCCTTTTAAACCTTCCAATGGCTTCCCGTCTTGCTCAGAATAAATCCAAAGTCCTTATAATGAATGACCTATAAGGTCCTACATGATCTGTCTTATATTGTATCTGTATTAGTCAGGGTTATCCCAAAAAAACAGACAAGGAAAAAAAATACACACACACACACATTCATACACACACACATACATACATACATATATATGTATATTATATGTATATATATACACACACATATATATAAATCTATTTTATTTCATCTAAGTATATCTAATTGTACACATATATACATTTATTATAAGAAATTGGTTTGTGTGATTATTATACGGAATTGATTCATGTTCCACAATCTGTCATCTGCAAGTTGGAGACCGAGGAGAGCCAGTGGTGTAAATTCTAGCCTGAGTGGAGAAGACCAATGTTCCAGCTCAAATTCAGGCAGAGGTGTCGAATGCTCCCTTACCCTGCCTTTTGTTCTATTCGGGCCTCCATCAGACTGGGCCCACCAATACTGGGGGAGGACAATCTAGTTTACTGGTCTACTGATTCACATGGTAATCTCATTCAGAAACACACTCACAGACATACCCAGAATAATTTTTAAATAAATTTCTGGGTCTCCCGTGGCCCAGTCAAGTTGACACATGAAATTAACCAGTCACACCATCCCAAGTAACTTTTCTTCTTTCTTAGTTTAAGGTTCACTTATAGGGAGCTTCCTGTGTGCCAGGCACTGTTTTAAGGGCTTTACAACTATTCATCCTTATAACTAGCCTATGAGGTAACTATTATCATTATCCTCATTTTATAGATGAGAACCTTGAGGCACAGAGAGGATAAATAACTTGCCCAAGTTCGCCCAACTTGTAAGCAGTGGAACTGGGACTTGAACCCAGGCAGCTTGCCTCTAGAGCCCATGCATGCACCCACTCTTGCTACTACCTTCTTTTCTCAGTCACCTCTGGCCACACTGGCCTCCTCACTTGCCTCGACACACCAGGCACTCTTCCATCTCAGGTCCCTTGCATGTGCTCTTTGTCACTGACTTGAAAATTTCTCCCCTAGCTCTCTGCTCGATTATGCCCTCATTTCTTCAGGTCTCTGTTCAAATGTCATAACTCTCTCTAAAGTGGCACACTCTGACACACCTCTGCCTCGACACATACCCTTGAACAATGCAGAGGTTAGGGGTACCAAGTCCTCGCACAGTCGAATATCTCAGTATAACTTAAAACAGCCCTGCGCATATGTGGATCCCCACCAGAGATTAAAAATACACTTGACCCTTGATGCTCACTGGCTCATATCCAGCCCTCAAATTCCACTTCGTCATAACATTTTACTCTTAAAACCACTGTATAAACAATACATACGAAATCTTTTGTCCACAGTACACACACACTCAACATTATTCAATCATAATACCTAATAAACTACAAAGGAAAGTATTTCACAACATCTCAAAGTCTTTAGATAAAGGAAAACACCTAATGATCTGTGCCTTAAAATGATGCATCCATGCAATGCTCTTGAAACAGCTGGGTTCAGTTCTTGGTAGCAGAACCGATTTGACGATGGGGGTAGAGAGTACCTGAGTTCCTTTAATCCTCCCAACAGTACTACGAGGTGACATTATTACCCCAACATTACAGATGTAGAAACTGAGGCCTGCAGAAGTTAGGAAATTTACAGAAGAGACACTGGCCACACTAGCAGGACAGAGTCAGATTGGAATCCAGATCTTCTGACCCAGTGTCTTCTGAATCACAAATGCTTTTGCTCCTTGACTGTGTTGAGTAATAAGCCCATTTCACTGTACCTAGTTTAGCAACTAAAATAGGTGATTAGATCTAATACTAAGAACAATTCTGTTAATCACTCAGTAGTTATTAAGCAACCCCTAGGTGTGGCGAGTGAGAGGGAAAAAACTAAAGAAAAATAGATCTTTGCCCTTTAAGACATTAATTTGTAAAAAAGGAGACATGGCTGTGAGTAAGAAAAATATTGACAGACTCTTACAAAGCAACATACACTCTCTTATGAATTATTTGCTGCATGCTATTTAAAATTTTAACATCTCTGGATGCTTCCAAATCAATTGAATATCACAGTTTACTTGTTTACTTTCTTGGTGGCATATAAAATAATAGTGCCTTATAACCTATGGCATCTTAGAATCAAGAAAATATAAAATAAATGGCCATTTACTTTATAGCAATCATTAATATTTATGTTAAAAGTTGAGCTTTTTTATACATAGTTAATAAAGTTAATATGTGTTACCACAAAAATAGAGGTCATCAGTACCACCATGACCTCTGCCTGGCTCAGAGTCAAATCCCCTTTCTCAGGATGCAGGTACAGCAGGAGGTCGCTCCAGATCCTTCAGAGCAGCCTACACAAAGAATAAACAAAATGGTATATGAGTTCAGATAGAAGGAGCACACAGTGTTCCTGGGGACAGATTGAACGTTTTACTTTCAGAGAAGTCAGATTTCAAGGGATGAGTTAGAAAGGGAAGATGGCAGGATCAGTGTGGCACAGGGACAGGGACATGCAGAGGGTAGAGGTTAATTGGTAATAGGTCGGGGTGACAGGCCGCAATAAAAGTGTTATGGACATTGACGCCACGGTCACGGATTCAAATCCTGGTCAAGTCTCACACTGATTTTTGACTTTGGAAAAGTGAATTATTTTGAGCCTCAAGTTTCTCCGTAATAAAATGGCTACAAAATATTTATGCTTAGTGGTGTGAGGAGTAGAGATAATACTTGCAAAACACTTGGCAGGAGGAACAGACAGTCAGTAAATGCTAATAAAATCGGCTAAGTTTTGAATAGGAGTGAATGAGCAAAGCTGTGCTTTGGGAAATTAATGTGGAATCTGTGATTAAAAGAGATTGGATGAAAGAAAGTGGTAAGTAGAAAACTAATTGAGATGCTTTTTCAATTGTCCAGACAAGAGGTAGGGGACGGGGATGGCAATCTAGGGGTATCTGTAGGTGGTAAAGCAGCAGTCGGATGTCTCTAGGGGCGGAGCCAAGGGTGCGGGAGGGTACCAAGACTGAACCCAGACTGTGCAGCACCCGCCGGGAACAGAGTCTTAGGGTGGGGGCCCGGGACAGCCCTCGAGGAATCGGGAGATTCCTGAGTTTGGCGCCCAGGTACCAGAGAGAGGCCGTGGCCGTGGACAGAAATATGGGTGGGTGGGGTGGGGTGGGGTAGGAAGTTCTCCACCGCCGCTGCCCAAATCCTGTACAAGGGACAATCTGTTTGCAAGCCCTCCGCGAACAAGCCAGATTCAGGACAGAGGCAGGGACCGGCGGAGGATGATCGGCGGCCTAGGGCCTCGGGTCCCCAGACCAGCGCCGCACCGAGGACCTCAGCCCGTAGCCGGGAAGAGGAGGAGCGCGGCTCCCCCGCCCCTTCCCGGGCGAGCGCGCTCCGCCCCGAACCTGCCCCAATCCGCGCAGTCCTGCGGGGCGGAGCCGGAGGCGCCCAGCCCTGCCGCCCCCTTTCGCGCTGCCAGCGCGGGTTCGCCCCGGTTGCCCCCGGTTCCCCCGCTGTCCCTGCCACCAAGCGTCCGCTGGTGTGTCCGGAGCACCGCGGTGACATCATGTTGGGCATGATCAAGAACTCGCTGTTCGGAAGTGTAGAGACGTGGCCTTGGCAGGTCCTGAGCACAGGGGGCAAGGTAGGCCCGCAGGGCTGCCGAGAACCTGAAGCGGGGGCCCTCACCGCGCTCTGATCGAGCGGGTTCTGAGGGACAGGTGGGACAGGAATGTGCCCCGGATTGTGCGTTTTGGCTTCTGCCATGGGCATGGCCCTCTAACGCCCAGCGCTTGGACTGGGAAGGAGGAAGGAGCGGTCCGGTGCTGCGAGGCCAAGGGATCTGCTGGGAGGAGGGGACACAGAGAAGCGAGGTTGATTGGCTGGGAGAATCCCAGCTTGACGAGATCGACAACTCCTGTTGAACGCATTCGTTCATTTAAACATTCCAAACATTCTGAACATTAGTTTGCCAAGAGACCCCGATTGCAGAAAGGACTGAAAAAGTGCTGTCCTTAAGAAAATCCCAACTGCTAGTGAACTGAGTCTGAAAGAACAAGATTCCATGCTGCTTAGAGGTAAATGTGCAAGGCGGGAGCGCAGGTGAGGGAGCAATCCATTCTGCCAGGGGGCGAGGATGGGCCTTCCTCATAGGAAGTGTCTTCAGCGGGGCCTCGGAGATGTGTGCACAGAGAAAAGAGCATGTGCAAAGGCCCAGGGCTGTAAAATGGCTGTTGGCCAATAGAACTCCCAGAGTTGGGTGCCTAAAATACAGGGTAAGTGAGGCGGGCAGACTTGCTATATCCCCTTCCCTCCCGCCCCCCTATTGACATCAGTGCTAACCCAGGCAAAGCCGTCTGCCCGCTGAAAAACAAGGAATCTGCCACTAGATTATAATCTTGCCGACAGGTACTTTGTGCATGTCATGGCTATATACTCAACTTGCAACTCAGTGTCTCATTCATTAAACGACTGCGTTGTTCGGGGGCCAAGTTCTGGTTCCTATTACAATGATCGTCACAAAAGCCCTCATCTGGATTCGGGACTCTTCAAGCAACTATAGCCAGAGCCTTGTCATTATATCTGTTGTATCTGTTTCCTGAGGTATAGAATGAGCAGTTTAGCCTTGATCAAGAGTAGCATATTAAAGTGCCTACAAGCAGCCAGGCAGGTAATGGAAATGAGTGAAGCTGGCTGTTTTAGACTATAAGGCAAGATGGGAACTGAGGCAAATCAGGGAGAGAACTCAGGTCCCCATCTATAAAGGGCAGCTTCAGGCAGCTGTCTCCATGCAGTGATGTGAACCAGGGTTGCCAGATTTTTAAGAACAAAAAAAATTTGGATTCTTCAAGTGAAATCTCTCAATTTAAAATTAATTCATTCAATAAATAACGAGTTGTTGCGTGCCAACTGTGTGCCAGGCACTCATACAGGCAGCTGGGATAAAGCAGTGAACAAAACTGACAAAATTCCTCTCCTTGTGGAGCTTACACTTTAGTGACTAATGAACAAATCAATTAGTCAAATATATCACATATTAGATGATGATTCGTGCTACAAAGAAAAACAAGCAGAGAAGAGGAGGAAGGAATAGGCAATGTTAAGACTGAGGCTGTGGTTTTGAGTAGGACAACTATGTCAGTTTTAACTGTTGGCAACTGACTACCGATGTTTGTAAACGCTGCAGGCCAAAGGATCTGTCTGTGGCCAGATCTAGCCTGTGCACCTGTCAGTCTGTGGACTCGGACTAATGATCTCTAGGGTCCCTGTTTTACCTAACACTTAAAGAATTTATGTTACCAGCAGCTCCCAGAGAGCTTTCCTTTCTGTAAAGGAATCCAGCTCACTTGGTGTTTTCAGGCTAACAGACCATTGTGAATGCAAATGGAGGGTCTGGACTGGTTTGCTGCCTGTTTGCCCTCAGATCCCTTCCTTCCTTACCCATATCCTGTTCTGCTCTCTGTGTCTCAATATGGAGATCCCTGTCATCTATTTCGCAAGCTCCAGTGTCAGCTGGCTCCCAGCAAGATTCACCCAGGTGGGAGTTGCTAATGGGAGATAAGAGAGCGAAGGAAGGGAGAAGCCAAGATACTTAATATTTTATGCTACAGTTTCATTTGGAAATGGAGATAGAAACACTAACTTCTTCACAAGGTTGTTGGAGGAATTGAATGAATGAATCCACGTAAAATGTTTAAAATAAGACCCGATGCATAGAAAGTACTCAGATTATTATAATTATTATTAATATTTTCTTTTGATGAGAAAGCTGGCTTCCACAGTCAACATAGATACCCACCTAAGTGGCAAGGAAAAAAACTGACTTTGGAGAGGAAATTTCATAGCAAGACACACTCTTGCAATATCTCTGTCTGGGACTTGAACTTGACCAGGGTTCCCACTGAATATTGAAAATTAGTGTTTGTGGTCACAGGCCAAAATTCTCATAACTGATTATGAGCATAAGCAAGCTGGATATGGGGCAGAGGAGGGTGATTATTATGTTCCATGAGACAAAGAAACGTACTAAAGGACATTACATTTGAAAAATCAAATGTATCAACAGCATTAACTTCGATACTTTATTTTTTTCAGAAACAGAGAGAACTCTATTTAAATTCGGCTCCCTAGAGAACTAGAATAATTTTATAACATCCATCTCTCAAACCTAAATTTTCATCATGCTCCAGTGGTTCAAATGAGGGTCTGGATACAGATGCTGTGAAAACAGGTGGTACCTGCTGTAGAACCAGCTGAAGACATTATGACCAGCTTTTTTTCCAGGATAAATATAAATAGACTAGGTTCTCTTCTCTCCACCCAGCTATGGTTATTCTATTTACTGTCATTAGAGGAAAACCAGGTTTCACTTTGTGGCCTCCTTTCCCTCAAATACGTATAAAGTGCCTTCTATATAGAAGACATGTTACTACTAGATGCTAAGAGATACAGTGGTAAACAATATAGACAATCTCTGACCCCATGGCACTTATGGTTGCAGATGGAAGTTAAAAACATTATCATTCAGTTATAATTACAGTAAGTATTACGATGTGAAAGTTCAAGGGCCTATAAAAAATATCATTGGGAACCTGTTTTAAATTGGGATCCTCTCTTAGGAAGTGACTTTTAGGTTGTGATGTGTTAAATGAGTATCGGTTCATCAGGCAAAGATAGGAAAAGAATACTCCAGGCAGAGGAAGTGGCAGGTACAGACCTCTGAGGTGAGAATGACTAGCATTAAAAGAAATAGCAGAAGGCCAGTGAGGAGGTGCTTTGGGTGTGGCTGGCAAATAGGTAGAAGGTAGGTGGTCCCTCGATCATCAAATATAGGTTAAGAACTTGGTGAATGAAGAGTTTTAGGCAGGGGATTAATTGACAGGATTAGATTTATATAGAGTGTTCTGTATACATTCTCTGGGCAATCTCAACCACATTTGCAGCTTTAGTTACCTAAATGTATCCCCTATGCTGATGACTCCCAAATGTATCCCCTATGCCAGTCTTTTGCTTAACTCCAGTCCCATGTGTCCAGCTGCACAATGGACAGTTTGCTCATCTGTAATAGGAGACAGGTGAACTGACAGATATGTAAGGGCCCTTCTAGTTCTAGAGTTTTCTGCCTTCAGAGTTCACAGGAAGGAAGGGTCACTCAGGATGAGGGGATGGAGTTAAGCCTTAAAGGATAGTAGACTTATCATGGGGGCCTTTGCTCTCTGAACCATACTGATTCCTTTCTTGGCAGCCTTTCTCTTCTTGCTGTGGACTGTGAGCCTGAGGAACAGGCTGAGAGCACAGATAACCTTACCATTCCCCAGAACTCTTTTCTGGGGCTCCCTCCCACTTAAGACTCAGACACACTTGCAAAAGCCTACATTTAGATCACAAAAAAATTAGTCGAACTGGAAGATTTCCTTTGATTTGACTTCTACTGAATTTTTTGTATTCTGTTATAGTTTTAATTTCCAAGAGCTTTTTGATCTCCGAACATTCTCTTTTTATAGCATTCTGGGGGTGCTTTTGCTAATTTGAGAGGCAATGTCTTCTTCTCTTTCTCTGAGAATATTGGATATATGAAGTTTTTCTGCTGTCTGCATTTGTAAGACATCCCAGAATCTAGTTCTCATGGCCCTTCACATTCAGGCCTGTCTCTTCTACCCTGTCACCCTACCCAAGCTCATTACAGAGAGTTTCTTATTAGTTTGCGCTTCTTGTAGCTGGACTATTCCTGCTTCTAGAACATACAGATTGCTACTTTATATCTCTTAAGCCTTATGTATTCTCTGTCTCTAGGAAGAAGTATCATATGAGGAAAGGGCCTGTGAAGGCGGGAGGTTTGCCACAGTGGAGGTGACAGATAAGCCTGTGGATGAGGCTTTACGGGAAGCAATGCCCAAAGTCATGAAGTACGTGGGAGGCACCAATGACAAGGGTGAGTATCCCTGAAGGATGTGGTTCTGGTCTCAGAGGTGAGCCTTGCATGGTCTCGCTTCATCGTGGAAAACACAAGGAAGGGACCACAAGGCACTTGTCACTACATATTATAGTGGCATATGAACTTACTGTGCTACATGAACAAGGAAGCTTGGGGAGACCACACTGACTTCAGCCCAGCCTACCCCTCACTATTCTATCTCTGCTCAATATCAGTGAGTTCATGTGTTTCTCCCAGATCTGGAGATATATACTGGGTGTTGTTTTTTTGTTTTGTTGTTTTTGGTTTTTTTACCCTACTTATTTTGTCTTTGGATGGGTGGACTGGGTGAATTGTGCCTACAGTAAGCCAAGGCACAGAGTGAAGGCCAACCTCTGACCTGAGACCTCCACTCTGAGGCTGACAATCTCCAGAGTCCATCCCCTGGTAGCTCAGATTCTGTGGCGTACTGAGGTTCAGTGAGTAATGAGTGTAGCAGGTCCCTGGCTCTGTTCTGGCACATGAAGGGTCTGAGAATTCTCAGGCTGTCACACTCTTAAAAAACTTGGCAGTCCATGCTGGCTGCTTCCTTATTTTTAAAATGATAGGCCTGAAGTTTCAGTATACCCGTTAGCATGTAAACCGTATTTAGATATGAATTTCACTGTTAAGCTCTCTAATTTATACTTTGGAATCACTGCAAACCCAAAATGGGTCAGAAAGCAAGGTGGAAAAAGAGATATTGTGTTTAATTTTTAGGATAGTTTTCAAGCTGATAATTGAGAAAGTTAGAAACTGGTATTAATCTTAGTAACATTTACTAGGACCAAAGTGATCAGGCCTTAGACAATAAGTTGACCAGTAGGAAGTCAAGAAGAAATCTTCTCCTTCTTAACACTGCCATAAGATTTTTTTTTAGAAGAAAATAGGTGTAAAAAGTATAAAACTCATTAAAGAAAATTTTTAAAACAACATAACAGCACCCCTCATCCATCTTTTCTAGTATAATTATTGTTGTCTTTTGAACATATTTCTTTAGGGCTTTTTAATAGGCTTTTAAAACATAATCATAGTGTTTGTGCCATTGTATATCCTGCTTCTGTTACTTATTTCATAACCATTTCCCACTGTTGCTAAATAGTCTTTTTCAGTATAATTATTACTACCTACATTATATTGCATCATGTGCCTGTAATTTTCTTAGACGTATTTCTATTTTGAGCCTATTTATATGGCTCCTAGTTTCTCACAATTATAAATTCTGCAGCAATGAATATACAATTACCTATATAGCCTTTTCTGTATTTTGAGTATTTCCTTAAAATGGATATTTGGATAGGAAGTTAATTAGATACTGATATATGTACAGTCTTGATGTATATAGTTGAAACACTACACTCTTACCTCCAGTATATGCAAATTGGAGGGGTTTTGTGTGTCTGACTATATTTTTAACGATTCAAATGTTTATAATTAGTTTCACGAACAAAATATTGTCTTGGAAGAAGAATGAGACTAACAGATCTTCCACGGGCCTGAGCAAGTCCCGTCTCTCATAACCACCTCTCTCTATGGGCTTTTCTGTTTTCAGGAATCGGGATGGGAATGACAGTTCCCATCTCCTTTGCCGTGTTCCCCAGTGACGACGGCTCCCTGCAGAAGAAACTGAAAGTCTGGTTCCGGATACCAAACCAGTTTCAGAGCAACCCACCAGTCCCCAGTGATGACAGCATTAAGATCGAGGAGAGGGACAGCATCACTGTCTATTCCACGTAAGGGGACGATTCTTTAGGTACCCAAGGGTAGCCCCCTTGATTTCTGTAACCACTCCTTGAACCATCTGCAATGAGCATTTGGATTACCTTTATTTATTTATTTTCAGTCCTCTTGAGATATAATTGACATATAACATTGTATTAGTTTAGGGCACACAATATAATATATATATATTAATATATATATATCAATATATATATGTATATTATGAAATGATCACCACAATAAGTTTAGTTAACATCCATCACCTGGCATAGTTACGAATTTTTTTAAGATGAGAACTTCTAAGGCCTTCTCCCTTAGTTACTTTCAAACATACAATATAGTACCGTTAACTGTAGTCACTTTGCTGTACATTACATCCCCAGAACTAATTTATGTTATAGCTGGAAGTTTGTACCTTTTGACCACTTTCACCCATTTCTCTCACCCACCACCTCTGGCAACTACCAATCTGTTCTCTGTATCTATGACTTCATTTTTTTTTTTTTTAATGCCACATATAGGTGAGACCATACAGTATTTGCCTTTCTCTTATTTTACTTAGCATAATTCCCTCAGGTCCATCCACATCATTAAACGGCAAGATTTCCTTTTTTTAATGGCTGTACAATATCCCATTATATATAAATACAATATTCATATATATATATACACACAAATATGTATATGTGTATATGTACATATGTGTGTATACACACACACACACACACACACACACACACACAAATATATATGACATCTTATCAGTTCATCTGTAGATAGTCTCTTAGGTTGTTCCATGTCTTAGCCATTATAAATAAAGCCGTAGTGAACATGGGGGTGCAGATATCACTTCCAGGTAGTATTTTATTTCCTTCGGATAGATACTCAGAAGCGGAATTGCTGGGTCATATGGTATTTCCATTTTAATTTTTTAGGAACCACCATACTGTTTTCCACAGCGGTTGTACCAATTTATATTCCCATCAACAGTGTACAAGGTTTTCCTTTTCTCCACATCTTCACTAACACTTGTTATTTCTTCTCTTTTTGATAGTAGTCATTCTAATAGGTATGAGGTGTTAGCTCATTGTGGCTTTCATTTGCATTTCCCTGATGATTACTGATGCTGAACACCTTTTCATGTACCCATTGGTCATTTGTATGTCTTTTTGGAAAAATGTCTATTCAGATCCTCTGCCCATTTTTTAATCGGTTCAAATTTTTTGCTATTGAGTTGTATGAGTTCTTCATATATTTGGATATTAACCCCATGGCAGATTTGCCCCTTATCAATTTAACCCCTTATCAGATTTGCAAACATTTCCTCTCATTTGGTAGGTTGTCTTTTCATTTTGTTGATGGTTTTCCTTTGCTGTGCAGAAGATTTTTAGTTTAATGTAGTCCCACTTGTTTATTTTGGCTTTCATTTTCTTTGGTTTTGGTGTCAAATACAAAAAAATCATTGCTAAAACTGATGTCATGGAGCTTACTGCCTGTGTTTTCTCCTAGGAATTTTATGGTTTCAGATCTAATGTACTAGTCTTTACTCTATTTTGAGCTGATTTTTGTGTGTGGTGTAAGATAGGGAGCCGGTTTCTGTCTTTTGCATGTAGCTGTCCAGTTTTCTCAGCACCATTTATCGAAGAGACTATCCTATCCTCATTGTATGTTCTTGGCTCCTTTGTTGTAAATTAGTTGACCAGGTATGCATGGGTTTATTTCTGGGCTCTCTATTTTGTTTCATTGATCTATGTGTCCATTTTTATGCCGATACCATACTATTTTGATTACAATAGGTTTATAATATCATTTGAAATTAGGAAATGTGATGCCTCCAGCTTTGTTCCTTCTCAAGATTTCTTTGGTTATTTGGGGTCTTTTCTGGTTCCATACAAATTTTAAGATTGTTTTTCTATTTCTGTGAAAAATTAAATTGGAATTTTGACATTAATCTGTAGGTTTCTTTAGGTGATATGGACATTTTAGCAATATTAATGATTACATGGATTATCTTTCCATTTATTTGTATCTACTTCAACTTCCTTCATTAATGTCTTATAGTTTTGAATGTACATGTCTTTCACCTTGGTTAAATTTATTCCTACATATTTTTTAATGCAATTGTAAGTGGATTTCTTAGTTTTGCTTTCTAAATATATATTGTTGATTAATTAAGAAATACTGAGTCCTGACAGTTTCTCACTTAGATTTCTTCAGCCTACAGCACACAAACGTTTGTTTTGTATCTGAGTAAATGCCTTTGTCAGTTGACAAATTGATATGGACATAGATAATATCCCTTTGGCTTTAGCTGAACACTTACATTAGCCACAGCAGGTTTCTGGAAGACTCAGAGAAAAGCTTAGCTAAGCTGTAGTTTGAGGTCATAAATACATAGGAAGCACAAAGGGCAGGGAACCTCGCATTCCCCTTGCATGCCAGGAGGGCCTTAGTTGCTCATGATCTATGGTCCTTTGAGCAGAGCATACATACTTCCTATTATTATTCTAGTCCTGTTTCCAGGGCCTCATCTGTGGTCATGTTCCTTTGACTGTAGAGAATAACAGGTACAAGTGGTTACATGTATTTATTCTTTAGGGCCCAACCTCCCCTCAGAAACCAAGTCTCTTCTAGATAATCAATGACTCCCCATTGTTTACATCCTATCATGTGATGGGCACCAAACCATATATAGGCAGACCCCAGGGGCTACTACCAGGAGCTTTGCCAGAGTAACCATAGGTTGGAGTTTGGTTCTGCTCTGGAATAACCTCATGAAAAATAAATATACAAATAATCTTGCACCAGAGTTTTTTATTCTACTCCCAGGGCCTCCACAATTAGTTATTTGCCTGCCTTGCTCCAACTCCTCACCTGAGGGCGCAGCTTCCTCTGGAGCTAACGCATGCTGATGATGTAAGCTTGACTGCTATGGGCCGTCCTAGGCCAGGCGACCCAGCGCCCTCCAGGGGACAGTGAGTGCACTGCAGATAGGCAGCGAGCGCTGGAGACTCCAACTCTTCTCCAGCCGTCATTCATACTTTCTGGAGGCTGCAGAGAAAGCAAACTCTACTTAAAAAGTATGTTCTTTCAGGGAAGGGACTAGGGGCGGGGAAGTGAGGTACCTCTGGTGCACAATTTAAGGAGATACACAGTTTTCCAAATATAGGATTGGCACTGCAAGCGAGCACCTCCTCAAATCTTGCATCCTAGGTCTCTCAGTTGTCTCACCCTAGTTCCTGCTCCATCTTTTCATTCTCTTTCCTGTGCCTTGGGAGGTATAATGTAATGAACAAGTATATTTTAGTTTGAATCCCAGGATGATGCTTGGGAAGTTACTCAGCCTCCTTAAGACTTAGTTTCTCCATCTATTAAGTGCTAATGATATCCCACCTCATAGGATTATTGTTAGAGTATCTTTCAGTATTTACTAAGACACTAGTTATAAATTACTTAATGTTTATGATCTGTCATAGGTTTAAGTAATTATTCTTTCCCTTTGCCCCTTCTTATTTCATAAGGAATGGGGTTGACATGATTAAATTAGTTCATATGACCTCAAGCAGATGGAGCTAGTTTTTAATCATTTGTATTACCAGACTCAGGATAATGAGTTGGTACAAGTTTTTTTTATCTTTTATTTAACTTTTTAGTATAGAAATTTTCCAGCCGGTGACAAAATAGTGAGAATAAGATAATTAAACCTTATGCACCCATCATTCACCTTCAATGATAATTAACTCAAGGCCAATTTTGTGTCGTGTATACCCTCACAAACTCCACTTAGTTTCTACCCTGGATTAATTTTAGATGAATTCCAGATATTATATTATTTCATTTATAAATTTTTCAGTGTGATTGCTAAAGACTTTTTAAAGATATAATAATCATAATAGTTTATTACTCTTAAAGTTTTAACAGTAATCATTGTTATAATAATATAAAACATCCAATGTTCAGATTTCTTCTATTATCTCATAATTTATTTTTATGGTTTGTTTGAATATGGATCCAAATAAGATCCATCCATTGCAATTGATTGGTGTATGCTTTAAGCTTTTATTAATCTGTAGCTTTCCTCACCACCACACCTTTTCATTTTTTCTTGCTATTTATGGATCATTTGTCCTATGGTTTCCCATAGTTTGGTTTTTGCTGATTGCCTTTCTGTGGCGTTTTAACGTGTTCCTCTGCCCCCTGTATTGCCTGTATATTTGCAGTTGGAACTAGAAGCATGATCAGATTCAAGTTTGAGGTTTTTTGCAACGATATTTCATAGGTGATGTTGTGTTCCTCCATCAAAAACTCATAACGTCTGTTTGCCTGGTTTCCTGATGTTTGTGGCCATAGATATAACCCTCACCTAGCTGCCTTGTTTCATTAGAAGTTGTAAAATAATAATTATCTCTATTTTCCTTCTTCATTTATTAGCTGGGACACTTCGATAAGGAGAAACTTCCCCTCATTTACTATTTGGTTCCCCTGAGATAGAGTCATAGAGAAAACTTTTTCTTTAGCTTGATACCTCCCGTTTATTAATCAGTTTTCGAAATAATGATTCCATTTTTTAACATTCTCCAAAGGTGAGGTAGTGCTGATCTGTTTTTTAAGTATCAAATAAACATCTGAATTTAAAGATAATTGGTATATTTTGATTCTTTGTGGTTATTATTCTAATTGATGCTCAAATTGTCCCATCTTTGGCCAGTAGGAGCCTTTTTAAGTTGGTTTCTTAGTCCTTTTGACATGACTCTGGTGGCTTTCTTGCTTTATGGTATGTTTCAAGCACCTTTTGACATTTGTCCGATTGTCATCTATAGCTGGAATTAGCCACTTCTCTAAGGAACCCTTATGGTGGGAAAGGATATCTAGTAAAAGGTACAGTCAAAGCCAGGTCTGTAGAATTTTTCTTTTAATTCTCTGAACTCTAAACAGATGAAAGTGACAAATATAGTGTCCAACTTGTCTCGGTGAATTTTTTTAACCTAAGATATGGTCCTAAGTTAGCCTACGATCATTCCCACACTAGCCACTGGGTGTCACTGCAGTCAAGTGTGCGCTTAAAAGTACCTGACTGCGGAAGGTGGAGTGAATGAGGTAACGCAAAAGCACTGTTTCTAATACACCCATTAGATGACAAAATTAATTCTAAAAGGAAAGCCTTGCCTTCTTAATCCACTCTTTCTTTTCTATGACTTTGTGAAGGATGTTCACAAAGGGAGTGTACACTTAGCCACACATACATTTATTCGCAGTATTCATTACAAGTGCTCTTTAAATGAATAGAAGGCTCTGAAAAAGTAACACTATCAGAATATTTTTATTTTCACAAGAGGCAGTAGAATTTTCGTCACACTTAGGTGAGTGGCCACATTCCAGTACTCTGTCCCCACAGCGCGGTCTCTAACGACCACGTAGGTTAGAGCTCAGCCTCCTCTGCCCATTTCAGCACTGAGTTCTCAACAGGTACCAGCTGCAGAAGAGGTTTGTTGGCTTTAAAGAAACTGACAGTTTTAATGAAATGTCTGGCCAGGAAGGAAGGAGTTGGAAACACTCAGTTCATTGTCAGGGCGACCTATGCTCCAGGCCCAGGTCTACTGCTTAGTGGCTGGGACCTGTGGCTTGTTGCTGAGCCTCTCTGTGCCTCAGTCTCCTCATGTTTACAGCGAGGGAAAGAGGACTGAGCCCATGGGGTTGTCGTGAGGATGAAACGATAGCTGTGAACGCCTCACTGCTAAATGTGTCTGAGTCTACTCAGAAAATGCTCTCTACGTCTTGACTTCACCGTCCTCTGAGAATTAGATAACATTTTCTCAGAATTAACAAAAGGGTCAAGTTACTATGGATACTCTTGAGTTTAAACCTCCGCTCTAGTAATTATGAGTTTTATAACCGTGAGCTCTCTGAGCTTTAGTTTTCCCAACTGCAAAATAGAAATTATGATGTTGTGAGGGTCTGGCATCTTGGTCCTTGCCTTCCCTGTGTTTCTCTTTTCTTGCCCTCTTCCCTGAAGATTTGGTCCCTTCCTGTCCTTCAACTTGTCACCCTTCTGTCAGTAACTCTACAACCTGACCTCTGCCCAGCTTCCTTGAATGTCTTATCATTCATCAGACTCTTCATGAAGACTAAGGCAAGGGCATTTACACAGTTATTCATTCCTTCCTTCATTCATTAAAAAAAATCACATATTCATTTTTCACTTACTCTGTACCAGGAATTGTCTTAGGTGCTGAAATATAGCAGGGACTGAGCAAAGTGCCTGCTCCTTAAAGTGGGGAAAACATTTGAGTGGGGAAAAAAAAACACACAAAAAACAAATGTCTTAAGATACTTCAGGACTATTGTTCCAGAGATAAGAACTGGTATTTGTGGATTGAAATTATAGGGAAGCATATTTCTACTCAAACATAAAAACATTCTGGCATAAGGTGTCTAGTAGTAAAACTGACAGATGATGAGATAATGAACTCCTTGCCCTGGAGTAATTTAAGTACCATGTGGACAGACGTACAACAATTGTGTTATGTAATGTTTGTACTAAGTGGGAAGTTTGATTCAATTTGACAGATGTTTATTGAGTATCTCTGCTGTGTAAGCCACCTCACCTCTAAGAGCCCTGCCAAGGATGAGATTCTCTCTCTAAAGCACCATTAACCACCACTCATTTCCCCCAGAGCTGTCAGTTGTCCCACCAGTCTTTTACAGACTGGCGCCTGGAAGGGGCATCAGTCACCATTTCTGAGCAGATGAGCCCTTCAGCAGGGCTAGTGCTGCCTTCTCTCCCAAGCACCAGCCTTACATTTCCAGCTCGCTGGGAGGCATCACTGTATAAACCTCCTCAGCTCTATCCCAAATCAGCACGTCCAAAATGGGACTCGGATTTCTTCCCCTGATCTGACCTCCCGTGTTCTCCATCTTACTGAAGGTCCCCTCCATCCTCATCGGGCACCCTGTTCAGATGTCATCCCGACTTCCTCACATCCCACACTGAATTATTGGCCAAGTCCTGGTCACCTCCTAGCGGCCTCCTCCCTTCCATCTACACTGCCACAGGTCTTTATCACCTCTTGCCTGAACTTTTGCCAGACCCTCCTGATTGTTTCTAGTTCTCCCACCTCTGCCACTTCTAAATTGTCCTTTTGTCATAGCCAGCCTGAAAGCACAGGACCAATCACACCACATCCCCCTGCTGTTCAGCTCTGGTTGTGGATCTCAGCCTGCCTCTGACCTAGGTGCACATTAAGGCTGGGACCAAAGCCCAAGCTAGTAATAAAATGCTCCTTCCCTATGAGTAGGGGGATGGGTAGACTTTGGGTTGGGTTCCCAAATACTTAACTATGCCGTGAAGCCTAGTAAAAATGCCTCGCTGTGGCATTTACTGCATAGCCCCAGTCCGCTGTCACCCTGATCTCAGAGCATCCCACCCTCACCTCCCAACCCCTGCCCCAACACACACATAACGTCCACTTCCATACCTCCACTCACACCCACCCAGCTCCTCTCGAACATTCTCCCCAGTCTCTGCTTATTGGAAACTCTGGGAGAACAGGAATCTTTGTCCTATCGTTCATTGCCAGCATCAAGAAGAGATGCTCAATTAATAATTGTTTAATGTCATGTCCTCCCCAATGCCTTCCCTTTGCATTCTAAGTCAGAATTAGTCATTCCCTACTGCACGCCCCCAGAGCATTCTGTTTGTGCCTTTTATGCCATTCTAGTACCTTCTGCCCATATCATTTTATGTCTTTCTGTCCCAACCACTACAGTTAGACCTCGCAAGGGTAGAAAGATGTCTTTATCACCTTTACAGCTCTGTGGCATCTAGCTTGCATTTTGTGCTCAGTGACACTCAACTCAATCAGCTTGGCTCAACTTGATGGAAAGAAGTGCCTTATGGTGTTAAGCCTCTTCCCTGTAGACATGAGATTGTCAGCTCCTAGTCTTATACTTCTTGAGCCCCACACAGAGCACAGCCATAGCAGAATCCACAAATCTGTTGACTTGTTGATTGTTAAAGTTTTAGACCAAGTCGGATTGTCAGGCTCTGAGTCATTGCATTTCTTTTTCCCTCACTGCCTGCCTGCACCAGACACTCCCTGAAAGATAGCACATTAGGATGTTTTGCTCCCTTGGACCAAAGCCTCTGTTAACCTCCCTCATTGATGCCTGTGTCACCCCTCTTTTCCAACTCCTCCAGCCCTTTGTAGTCAGTCCTTTTTGTGTTTCTGGAATCTAAGGCGTGTGCGTCCTTCCTTGGTTCCCATGGTTACCAAAAATCTTTGTTAGGAATGCTGAGCTCTGACGTTGGGCGAGATAAAATACAGTGCCCCAGAGGAGAGCTTCTTTGAAGATGGAGACTTAGAGACTTGTTAACAGGCATACAAAAATAATGTATAGACTTCATGTTTATTTCCTTTGAGGAGCTCAAGGCGCTTTGCGAGCATTCCTTAACTCATATTCACCCGTGCTGTGGGCACAGTGTTGTTATCCTCCGTGCACAGCTTGGAAGCTGAGGTGGGGAAGAATGAGGCAGCTTGTCCCGGAACACAAGCCAGAGCTGGGCTTTCTTTACATATTGGGGTTCTGTGCCTGGTAAGGTTAGGTCTTCTGGCTTGTTCGTGCAGTTGTGAGAATGGGTTAGGGTAAGTCGGTGAGATTGGCAGGAAGGAGAACATGCGTATCTACTCCCTAGCCTACCCGCTTTGCTTTTTTTTCTAGTAGAAGACATCCCTAATAAAGTGATAGGGGAATTTTTATTCTCATTACCAGCATCTCAGTCAGCCTAGGAATAAATATAAATAATTGGAGTTTTTTTCCAGTAATGAATTTGGGAATCCCTGAATGATGACATTCTCCATATCACTCTCTGCTGGTCTCTTTGTACCCCTCAGACAACTCCTTCTAAGGGTCCTTTGCCAAGTCCTCTTCCTTCACCACCACTTGGGAACTAGCATTCCCAAAAGTCATCTGATCCTCTGTTTGCTCCCCATCTATGCCTGGTCTCCCTCTTCACCACAATTATAGCCAGCACCTACACACTGGTGACTCCCAAATTTCTGTCTTTTGACTCACCTCTTTCCCAAATCCATATCTCTGACTCCAGTTCTTTCCCATGTCTAAGGAGATTTTCACAGTGCTGACACACTCTTAGGTACACAACAATTGTTGCATGAATGTATTTCACAGAGACAACTTCATATCGACATGACGCAAACCAAATCATTAACCCTCCCCACCCCTCCTGACCAGTAACTCTTCAGCCTGGAACCCCTAATCTGGCTAGTGGCATCAGTCTATCCAGAGGCTTAACTGGAAGCCCTGAAGAGTGCCCAACTCCGCCCCTCGCCTCCTCTGGCCCACTCCACCCCCCCATCCGCCAACTTTTCCTTCACAGCCAGCCACCTCTCAAATTTGCCTTCGTCCAGGCCTTTGTCATCTCACACTTGGCCGGTCCTTGGCCTCCAATGACTCCATTTTCCCCGCCTGTCCACTGCCACCAGAGGTCTCTCTCCAAATTACAATCTGATCATGTTGGTCCCTTACTTTAAAACCCCTTCATAAGTCCACCTTTGCATCTGGGATCAGGTTCAAAGTCCTTCGCATGGCATGCAAGGCCCTTTGCACTATGACTCCAGTCAATCACTTTTCCTGTCTGCATTCTCGCCGCTGTCTTAGTGTGTGCTTCAGGTGTTTATTATATGAGTGCATGAACATGAGGACAGACTCAAGTGCTATCACCTTTAGGTCTATCAGCCTGAAAATAGTAACTTTTACTGTTTATCCCAGAATTGTTCATTTAGCCAAGGGGTCTAAGATGTGTCAGACACTGTGTTATTGTGCTCAGGATACACCAGTGATCAAAAAGTGACAAAGATCCCTGCCCTCATAGAGCCTGTATTCTAATAGGGAACTCAGACCATAGCAATGAACACAATAAGAAAAAGTAGGTCAAAGGAAGAAGGCAGGGAAGGGTAGAGGGTTTATAAGACTGAACAGGGTTTTGAGAGTAGGCCTCATTGAGAAGGTGAGATTGCTAACTGAGCCAGTTCTTTACTATTAGGCTCTCTCATCTGTGTTCCTGATGCTACTTTAGACTACCATCATGTCCCTCCCCTCGGGATCAGGGAATTGAATGGCTCTTCCAAGGGAATTGTGAAATAACAATAATAGCTTCTGTTTCGTGTGAGCTTACTATGTAACAGGCACTGCTTAAGCAGTTTGCACTGTCTTTTCTCCTTTAATCTTTACAACAGCCTTCTGAGAGTGATGCTATCATTCCTGTTTCACAGATAGAGGACCTGAAGATTAGAGAAAGTAAAGTATTTGGCCAAGCACAAGAGCTAGAAAGTGGCAGACGTACGAGTTGAATGAACAGCTAGCCATTTTGCCTCCAACTGATGATTGAAGATATTGGAGAACCACTCCTTTGGGTGTTTCCAAAAACCAGCAGCTTAAAGAGCCAACATTATCCATTTTTACAAGACAGCAATTTAGTACCATAGCATGAGAAGGCACTCAACACCTGCTCCCACATCCAGCATCTGATTCTTTTCAGACAGGCGGTTCTCAATCTGTAGACATTCTTTGAAAATAATTCTCGTGTCTAGCAGATTTTTAATGCCAGAAAAATACTTCCATACTGTTCATTCTCTGTTTGCTAACCCAGTTTCCTTTCATTTGAGCCTCAATGAACTTAGAGTTCAGCTTTCTTCATCGGCCTTATAAATTTTCTTCAATATATTTGAAGAGGCAAGCCTTCTCTATTCCAAAATGGTCTCAGCTCTAGTCTATGTTTTGTAGCTGTTGTCTAGATATCATAATAACCAATTTCTTAAAGGTGAAATCCTGGGTGTTTTCACATCAATAACCCTGTAATCAACATGCTGAATGCTTGCCGGGCATGACTAAACCACTTATAAAAGGGCAAAGCGTGAGTCAGAGAACCCCACCAAAAATAATGCATTTGGCCTAATCTTGGTCTGTTGCAGATTCAGACTTTTGAGTCATACAGCTCATTAGAAATGGGAATGTATTTGACTCTAATAAAGATTTTAGTGTAACTCAAATTTAGAGTGGTATATTTAGGGTAGGCCACAGGACAAATTTTGGAGCGTAGGCAGATGACGTGAGGAGAGAATAATCCTCTTGAAAAGAGAGGCTTTACTTCTTCCCTATCCCCACCTTCTGCCATCAGGAGAAAAGCCCGATTTAGCAAAAGTCTCTTTACTTACTAGAAAAAGAAGGCGTTCATGATTTGAACAGTAGAAGGGATTTATTAGAAGTGATTTCTTTATTTGGGACATGCTTAAAGCTTGCATAGGGGCCCTCCCAAGACTTCCTCAGGTCCCTGCCTTTGGTGGCTCTGTTTTTGAACAAAGCTGCTACTTGTCACTGCTGTGATGTGCTCGCTCATTAGAACTGCTCTACAGAAGGAGAGACATTAGCTACAGTGCTACCCCAACTCTCCTTTATCCTTCCTCCTTCCCTAGCTGGGGAGATTAAGGCAGAGAGGAGCAGGGGAGGAAACTAGAGAATAGGGAGAAGGCATGGCCTCGGGAAAGCTCCACCTGCCATCTCCAGGAAAATTTAGAGAGGAACGGGAAGCTCACATTTAGTGTCAGAGACTAATATGGTTCAGGCTCTGCCTTAGAGTTTTTCACATCCATTATTGCATTTAATGCCCATAACAACCTTGGAAGAGAAAGAAAACATATCTCAGTTTTACAAATGTTATCTGAGGCTCAGAGAGGTCAGACCTAGCCATCTAGGAAGTACCACTCTACAATCTTACTGCTATAGTACACTTGTCATAAGCGTGGTGAGTGACTTCTTTTTTGAAAGATTCCCCCACCTTCTGGGAGACTGTGTCCTTAACTAGCCCCTTGTTCTTGAACCCTCAGGCAGTTTGGGGGTTATGCCAAGGAAGCTGACTATGTAGCTCAAGCTGCCCAGCTGCGCACCGCCCTAGAGGGCACGGCCACCTACCGGAGTGACGTCTACTTCTGCACTGGGTATGACCCTCCCATGAAGCCCTATGGACGTCGCAATGAGGTCTGGCTCGTGAAGACATGAGTCACTCACAGAGCCAGCGCTTCCGGGATGGATGCTTCAGTGCCCACTGAGGCAGGCAGGAGGGAGCCGTGCTTTCAGCCGCAGCTCCAGCGTAACCAACTTTCCTTCAAAGCCAGTTACTGCCAATTTTCTAAAATAAGCATGTTTCATAAAACAGGGCTCTTTTTCTCACAGTGGGAAATAACACAGCCGAGATCGATGGTATCCCCGTAATTGATTTAGAACATTCTGTGATAGACCATAAAAACCCCAGCAGCATTTTCCCAGCTATCTGGGTCTTGAAAACTGATTTTTTAAAAATTATTGAATGTATAATTTTGTTATTGAGAGGAAAATTTGATTCATGTGTGATCTTTCATCTGTGATTCTTATAAGAGCTTTGTCTAAAAAGAAACCGAAAATAAAGATCTTTGATTTAAACAGCTGAGACAAATCCTAGGTATAATCTTTTCAAAATTTTACAGTCTTCTAGATAATATAGTTATGAGTACTCCTGGTGGGGTTTACTGTGGCAAGAAGCCTACATTTAGAGTTCCAGAGTCCTTCAGAATATAAACCCAAAGATCCCAGGGCAGACGGTCATGCATGACCTGCTTGGACATCTCTAAATCTTAAACATTTCCCGTGACTGTGTTGTAGTGAGTCCACAATAATCAGTGACGGATCGTTTCTGCAGCTGTCGTCCACAAAGGGTCCCAGGGGCCACAAGAGTAGGCAGAGAAGAAAAAAAAGTCACCTCACTCTGCTACACAACCCTAGAGGCAGTAAATTTGCCTGGAGGATTTATTCAGGATAATGAGATGAGATTAGAAAAACCAGGGTTCAGGTCCATTAACTGAAGAGGATAGAAATGAAAGAAACAATGTACAGTTTGGTCTGCAGAGAAGAAAAGGGGACCTGAGGTGCCGATGAGGAAAGTAGCCGAGCTGGAACAGAGTGTGTGGGTGAGCAAGTGAGGACTGAAGAGCTCAAGCATCACAGGGTGGGTCACAGGGCAGTGGAGGGCACACCGATCCTCCCAGGATGCACCAGGGCCTGGCCCCGTCAACAGCCCTCCCTGGGACAGTGGAGAGGTTTTCCAGTGAACACCAGCTCAGCACCCCTCTACAGATTACTGCATGAGTAGTGAGGGTTCCATGGGGTGCTCTTGAGGGAAGAAGCACAAAAATGAGCTTTAATCCTCACCACACAGGGTTGTCATTGGACATAAAGTGGAGTTCGTTAAAGAGAGGAACAGAAGCTATGTCATCACCTTTCCTGGTGCCAAGAGGCTGTGCCTGTTTCTGATGATAAGTGGGAAAGTACACATGCTACCGAGCCTTGACCACCTGTGAGACACTATACTAGGCGCCTTACGGTCACCCTATGTGTTCCACATACACACTCTGTGAGGGAGGTACTGTCATGATCCCTGCTTGCAGACGAGGGGACTGAGGGTCCCATAGGCTCACACACTGGACTCAAGGCCAAGACAAAACTGCAGTCACAGGTCATGTCAAGGAGTTTGAATTTCATCCTAAGGAAAACGACAAGTAAGTCAACGGCTTATAGCAGGAACATGATATCATCATATTTGAGGGAAAATTCTGTCCTAGCATGGAAAATGGTTTGGAAAGGCATGTGACTGGAGGCAGGGAGCCCAATCACAAGACTCTAAGTAAGAGATGATGGAGGCATACATTAGGATCATGGTGTGGGGAGGAGGAGAAGTGGACAGCCTGGGGAAAGAAAAAGGATCAACGGGACTTGGTGAGCAACAGGTGAGTGAGGTAAGGGGAAAGGGGTCAAGTACAATGTCCAGGATTTGGGCTTGGGCAGGGTGGATGGGCAGCACAGGTAAGGAACAGGTTGACGGGAGCAGTATCCACAGAGGAATATTTAGGCTTGTGAAGCATCCACATGAAGCTATCTCATGGGCAGTTAGAAGTATAAGTCTGATGCTAAAAAGAGAAACCGAACCTGTAGGTAATATGGGTAAATGTCATCAATAGATAGATAGAATATATGAATTACAAACTCTCCCAGGGAAAGGCTATGGAGTAAAGAGGAGAACCTAGGTAAGAATCTGGAGGAACCCCAATACTTATAGAACTGAAAGAAACAGCCAGTGGTATAGGAGGAACACCAGAAAATCGAAAAAGAAAAGGTGACCAGCGAGTGTTAAATTCTACATCACTAAGTGCCATGAGGCAAGTCCTAAATGATCTTGAGTTTGTCTCTGCTGATACCACCCGAGGACATATCGCCATCATCCCTCCCTGAATTCCTGCAGAGGCCTCCTAACTGGTCTCCTCATCTCCACTCACCTCCCCTTGGTCCCTTTTCTACACAACACCCTGAGAGGGATCGTTGCCTAAAACCTCTCACTTTACCCTTAGACTAGAATGCAAACTCCATTTCATGACCTGCCAGATCTTGTGTGATTTGGGCCCTGATCACTTCTGCGATTTCTCCCATACTATCCCCCAGCCACAGTGAGCTTTTACTTCCTTGAACACAGTGAACCATTTTTTGCCCTGGGGCCCTTGCATTAGCTGTTCCGTCTTCCTGAAACCCTTTTGCCTCCTTTTCAAATGGCTGGGTCTTCTCATCCTACAGATCCCAACTTAACTTCCTCATCCTCAAAGAGGTTGCCCATGACCCCTCTATCTAAAATAGCCCCCCCCCCCACAATTCTCTATCACAGTAATGTATTTTTGTTTTCCTTCATAATACAAACCATCACTCGTAATTTTTGGACTTATTCGCTTCCATTTTATCTTTCACACACTTGATTGTAAGTTTGATAAGAAAGAGCCCCGTACCTGCTTTGTTCTTTATTATAGTCCCCAGGACCTACTTCAGAGATCCATATAGGAACGAATTAAGCTGTAAGTAACAGAAAACCGAACCAATAGTAGCTTAATAAGATTTTATTATTTCACATAGCAAGATTTTATTTTCTCACATAGTTGTAGTGGCTCAGTGCTTACATCTCTGCACTTACCTTGCTTTTTCCTCGTGGCTACAAAATGGCTGAGGCAACTCCTGCCATCTCATCCATGTTCAGGGCAGGAAAAGGGGAGAGAAGGAAAGGCTGTATCAGTTGCATCTTTTCCATTTTATGAGGAAACAGAAGCTTTCCCAGAAGATCCCTCCACCCCCAGCAGATTTCCCACATCTAATAAGGCCAGAACTGACACTCAGAGCCACCTGTACCTGGAACAAAGATTGGGAAAGTGTTCGGCTTTCCGGCCTCTACAGTAGAGAGCAGCAAAGGTGAATGATATTCACAATGGCTTCGGGGCAGTTAATCTATAGTGGTTTCTGCAAGGGGACAATGACTAGATTTATATACCTGGAGTTAAGAGTTTGGGAAGGTGAGGAGTGGGAGATAGCTGGAGAAACGGATTGAGGCAAGGTTGCAGAGGATAGTAAAGGTTTAAATTCTACATTCTCTCCTGAGTCAATGCAAATGGCTCAGGAGCACTTTGCTGCCTTTCTTGCCAGTGTCTCCTGCTTCCTCCAACTCCCGTCTCTCCCTCGCTGAATCCAAAACAGTGGAGTATCCTCAAGGTGAAGAAGGGAGGAGTGGTTGTCAGTCCCCTATCCCGCAGTAAGGACATACGGGTGATAGGATGATGCTGACACAGTGATTAAAAAAGAGAGAGAGAAAGAAAGATAGGAGCTAAGGTAATAAATTGTTTATTCTCATTCCGTATTAAATTAAATAATGAAAAGCAGAACAACAGAGACCAGGGTTGCTAACTGCCAATGTATGAACTAGTAAAGCCATCTCTTTGCCTGACTCCAATCTACTCTTTTGTTAGTATCTTTCCCAAAATAGAGGTCAATGAAAAGACCCTCTAGCTCCATCTCACTCCTTTTCTCCCTAGGATCTAGAACAGAGCATATGGCTAATATTTCAGCTCGTTGTATGATTAAGCTGGAAAACAGTCAACAGTAGAGTACGGACATTAACAAATACCCAAACCGTGCTCTAGGTTTAATGCTCGGGATGACAGGCGTAAGGCTGCAGTCTCTCTAGAACTGCTTATATAAGGACACCCTGCCTCCTGCCAGAAGATGTCTTCCTGTGGCTTTAACTGCCTTGCACATACAATAGCAACACCCAGTAAACTTTGTCCTGCATGTACCACAATACCACACTCTTCTGCTCATGTACATGTTTAAGGGCCATCAAGTGACTGTGTGTATAAGTACAGTGGAACGCTCGATGAGCCGATGAGCCAAGGGAGTACTAACTCTTGTTTAAGGAAGACCTCCTTTGTTTACATTTGGCTTCTCCACTCTTGAGTAATGTCACTTTGATCTTGAGCACCATAATTAAAGCTTCATAGCATGCCACATTGATGGGTATTTGTTTAAGTTGAATGCCATGGATTTTGCCTTTGAATCTAGATTCTTGACTAGCTCTAGTTTTTTTTCTTTAGATATATTTTGTTTCTATAGCAGCCATCATTCAAGGAATTTGGGGACAGAACCAAGCAATATCCACAAATGCAAAATCAAGAATCAGTTCATGCCAGGTGGAAATGACAGAATAGACTTAAAAAAAAATGGCAGGCATTTGTGTGGTCTGTGTAACACTATCTCAAATCAAACTTCAGGTAGAACTCGAATTAAGTTTTACTTGGAAGTGAATTAATTAGACCCTCATCAAAAAGTCATTGTATGAGAAGGCTCAGACCCCAGCCTCTTCTCATATCATGCCTCATCCTCGCTCCTGGGTTTATCATCTTCCAGTAGCATGGCAATAAATTCTGGTTCCCCTTAGGTGCTCCCCACCTCCCTGCTCCAAGCCTTTGCTCTCACTGCTCTCACACCTAGAACCCCCTCTGCCTGCCTATCCATTCTCTACTCATCTTCAAGTCCCAGCCCAAGAATCTTTGAATTTTTCCCTGATCCCTCCAGTTACACCCCTCTTCTTCTGTGATTTATGGTCTCCACATCACCCCATAGCATAAGGACATGTGCATAGTAGATGCTCAGTCATATTAATGTAAATTAGTTAAGAGATACTGATAGCTCACATTTACTGGACATTCACCATGTTCCAGGCACTATGAAAACTCCTTCCATTTTATTTGACACAGCACTCCTGTGAGACAGGCACAGGCACTGTCTTCTCTATCCCACTTACAGATGAACTGGGGAAGCTCAAGCAGGTTCACAGATGGTACATGACAGATCCAGAATTTGAACTCAGGCAGTTTAATTCCAGGACCAAATACTACTTACTAAACACACAGTTCAATTTCTAGTTTCTTTGACTGGCAAGAAAGGAAATGAGACGGAATGTGACTCTACAAATGACTACACTGGGTGGATGCTCCCTCCTCCCTGTATAATTTATTTTGAGGCTCAGCCAAAGTGGCAGTGATATAATCCCTATGTCCCTAGGGTATATGCCATTGCCTGGATTTAGATGAACAAACTCTGTGAACTTAAGACTCCAGAAATAGCACAAGTAGCCGTCAGCCACCTATATGCCTCCTGTCAGATCAGCAGCAGTCTGTCTTCTCTCTATATAAAATTCAACTAAAAGAAGGTCTTGTGCCACCAATACTAACATGTTTATGAAAAACTTTTGAATATGTAATGTATGTTTGTGATCATGTTGTTCCACTCTCGTTTTAGAGTTCTTTCTTAGGGGCTACCAGACTGTGATCTCTGCTATGTGAGCAGAGTGTGTTTTATGGGGAAGTGGGAGGACTAAACTATAAAGCAGAGTCCAGCGAAGTCTTAACCATTCTAAGAATCAAGAGGAAACTTCAGCACTCGAATGTCTCTCCAAGGGCTCCATGGAGGAAGTGGAGTTAAATAAGTAGATTTCAATCCTAAAAGAGAGACTCGGTAGCCATTGGTGAATACCATCATTGGCTCCTTTCCCATCTCAGAAGATGAGATGTCCCACCTTCCATCTTGTCACCTGTGCTGGGGGCCAGGTCTCTCACTTTCTTAGGAATCCCATTCTATTTTGCTCTATTCTTGTGATTTCGGTCTCTCCCTCTTCCCTGGCAGTTTCCTCTCAGCATATTATCATACTTAATTGCTCTCCAATTAAAACCAAAAAAAAAACCCTTCCAATTCTACCTTGTCTTCCAGGTACCACCTCAGTTCTCTCATTTCCTTCACCGATTGACTTACAAATTTTACACACAAAGTGTTTGTTTCCTTTCCTCTCATTCACTTCAGTTATCAACATTTACTTCCTCTGAAATGGACCTTCATTCACAATGTCCAGCAGATGCATTTTGGTCTTCATCAGGTTAGATGGCTCCTCTATACCATTTGACACTGAGACCTCCTTGCATTCTTCCTTTGGCACCTGTGACCTGTCATTCTCCAGGTGTACCTACCTCAGACTACTCCCCTGCTTCCTTCATAGGCTTCCTTCTCCCTGCCCAGCCCTTAGATATTGATTTTCTCTGGGGGATATACTCTATCTTCTATTACCACATCACATCACTGCATACATTTCCAAAATGAGCCATCAATGATGATGCAGACCATGCACATGGGTTCTGTGAGCACCCATGTTCTGGTGACTCCAAAGTATTCATTTCTATAACATCTCTCTTCCTGACTTAATTATTTTTATGCATCCCATCTCCTTTCAAAATGTTACCCTCAATCATGAGAACCTTGGAAACAAGTCGGTCCATCGCTGAGACATACACTGAACAGTCCCTCTCTTAGTAACACAAAGATGTAAGAAAAGCTTTGAAATAATCACTTGTAAAGGCGCATAAGGAATTGATAAGACCCTCTTCTGGAGAGGGTCTCTTTCTGGTTGGAAGGGAGGTGAAAGTATTAATTCATACTTCAAGTTATACATACTTCAGAGTGCATAAATCTCAACTATTTGTCAGCATATCTCCCCAATTAGATGTGATTTTCTTAAATGCTGATATTTAGTATCATTCATTTTTCTATTCTCAGTTCCCAGCAGAATACCAGTACACAGCAAAAAGATCAGTATATGATCATGGAAGGAATAAATGAATAAACATGTTTTTCATTTCATGCAGCTGCTAAAAAGAACACTGAGAAATGAGGATGGAGAGGCGGAGCCTGCCTGCCTCTGTGCCACCCAGCTTGGTGCCTGTCTAGGATGCCAACAGAAACCTGGCACATAAAGTACAAAAAGGCAGGAAAAAAATCTCCGGATGCATGTATCTTCTGACCTACTGGACATATTTACACAAGTAATTCACAGATATCCCAGACTTGACATGTCCAACGCTGAACTCTTAGTTCAGACTCTTTCATCTCCAAAACCTTTTCCTCCCTCAATCATCCTCATCTTTTTAAATAGCACCACCATTCACCTACTTGTTCAAGTCAAAAAACGGGAAATCATTCTAACGAGAGAGACAAATTTTCCTTATATTCTGGACAGCCCTCCTCTGTGAAGCTATTATCTAAGATCAGAATGTTTTTCTTGTAAGATCACTGAGGGCAAGAAACATGTCTCTTTTGTTCACCACTATATCCATCACATTTGGCACAAGAAATAGTTATAGATGCCCTGTCACGATGTATTAGATAACTGAATAATGAATTAAATAATTCATAAAGCTTAAATATAATAAAATTACTCTCAGAATAACAACCATACTCCTTAAAATACAAAGCTCTGGGACCCTCCTCCTCTCTCACCCATTTCATGCCCCCACCACACTCGCCTACTTTTCATTTTTCATCTTGGCTGTTTCCTCTGTCTAGAGCACTGTTACCCCTCATTACACAAAGCTTACCTGAGCTTAGACATCTCTACCTCTGAGAGGTCTTCTCTGCCCACCTCTCTGGTGCACCTTCTCACGTTTTCGTTATGTGCTTAACTTTCACCCACCCCAGTCTATAAGCAACTCTAATACTACAGGTAATGGGACCTAAGTCTCGTTAGAAATGTTATCTCAAGCATGAGCACAAAATAGATGCTCAAAAAAAGTCATTAGAAGAACAAACAAGAAAATAAATGAATTAATGCTAATAATATATTTCTAGAGAGAGGCTCTAAAAGTAAATATATGGGCTACTTTACTGTGTAGACCTACCATTTGAATTTAACACAATAGTTCCTATGTCACTATTTAAGGTATAAAAATCCTTTAAAATTAGGAGTATTCCTAGGTTAAAGAGTCTTGGTATAATTATACCATCACTTTGACTTCAAAACTCTTTAACTCAGCCCAGACCTAATTGTCACAAAAATTATGAAGTCTTTCCTTTACATAAGCATACCCACAGGGAAGCAGAAACATTTATTTATTATCCAAGATCAGAGATCAAATTTACAGCTAACACTTAAACCCAAATCAGAGCCCAGGCCAGAGCTCACTAGACGAAGCTAGCATTTTTCAAACTTTTTTTTATCCCAACCTACAATCAGAAACACATTTTACATTTCAACCCAGTACAAGCATACACAACACACGCACACACACGCACACACACACACACACACACATGTTTTATGAAATGATATTTTCCATTATTACCAATGAATCATAAAATAAAGGCATAGCAGAGTGAACATTGCATATTATTTTATTAATATTATGTAGACTATAAAATCCGAACTAACCAACACATAAACAAAATTCTTAGACATGATTTCTATTTTGTGAACAGATGTGCTTGCCTGTTTATGAAGCCTTTCCAGTGGACTACCTGGGGAGAAAGCAATGTGTACATCTGGTACACCATTGAGCCTCGTTCTTTCTCTTTTTAAATCCAAAATTGAAAACTCTAAAAATTCATCCAAATAGGTTGTTGTAATTGGTAATAGAGCAATTCTACTTTGGCATTACACATTTTTCTTGACTCTTAATCCAACTAATAAACATAATGTCTTTTAATCATTCTTCAGTGTAGGCATTAAATGCATTTATTCTCTTCTGTGTTGACCAAGTTTAATTCAATTATTGATTCAGAGTTTTGAAAGACAAATAGATCTATTATTCAAATGTTTTCTTTCAAGCTTCATATTTTCCTCTAAAAAGTAATAATCATAACATTGAGAGAAAAGATAGATGTAACAATATCTCTAAATTTATTTCATTCAAACCAACTTTATAATGTTCCCTTATATGTGTTGCAATAATATTGGGAACATTCAGCAATGAGAATTATTACATTTATAAGGAAAATTTAAAGACTTTGGAATAAATATCCAAAGTCAATGGAATGCTGGTGCCTCTGGGATTACCTGATGCTGTATGGATGTGTGCCTTTGGCTTTGACTAGGCTTTTTAGACTGAATAGAAATAAATGTTAACTCATATAAAACTTATAGCAATGAAAATAAGTCTCGCATATAGTCATGTACATAAATTCTGTTCAGTGAAGTTTCAGTTGAATGGCTAAAACAAGAGGATTCATTTCACAGATGGTTTTTTCACTGCCATATCTGGCATTTTTACAAGGAGAGCTGGAAGGCTGGGCTCAGCTGGTGCTGTTGACCAGAGAACCTACATGTGGTCTCTTGCGTGGCTCGGGGTCCTCAGAGCATGGCAGCTGTGTCTCAGGAGAAAGCATCTGGAGACCGAGTATTCCAAGAGACCAAGGCAGAAGCTGCAAGGCGTGTTTTGATCTAGTCTTGGAATCCATGTATCATCACTTCCACCACATTTTATGGGCTGCAAGAGTGAAGTCACTAAGGCCAGCCCAGATTCAAGTGGAGAGGAATTCGACCCCATCTTTTAATGGGAGGAATGTCAGATAATTACAGCCATTTTTTAAAACTGCCATGTCTTTTGGAACCCTTTAGTGTGCTTGACATGTAAAGTATATCACGGTTTTCCCCCCAAATACCTAAAAATCATCTAAATATGCACTTTAACTATCCAAATACTATGTCCAAAAATATTTGCCAAATAGATAGTTTTCAATTCAAAAAATCCAAATCTTATTTCTGAGTTTTTGTACCATGCTTAGCTTAGTATTCTACCTTATGGCAACCATGAATTCCACCAGGGGTATTAAGTGGATATGGTCAGCTCCAACATCTGAACAAAATATTTCTAAAAGTTTTGCTCACTCACAGCTCATTTGATTTCAATAAATCCATGAGTTTCAAGTAAAATTTCTTTAGGTGCCAAAGTTTCATGATGAATAAACCATTTTCATTAACAATTTGGAACAATTTTTAATAACTGGCATATTTTCTGGTTGTATTTGTTATCCAAGCTTGTAATCCCTTTATGATTTTTCCAGTTCAAATAATATTGAATCAAAAATACACTTTTCCAACTCTGAGATTATATCTAATCTAGTTGTGAGTAAAATTAAACAACAAAAATATGTTCTATAAAAATTTTATCACCCATATCTGATCTAACTACAGGTATTGACAACTTAAAACATCAACGTTTTTATCAAGTTGAATCACAAAATCTATATCAAACTACAATCATGTTAAAAATTGCTTCTCAAATAAGTTGTGGGGATGTAACGTACAGCATAGGAGAAATAGTCAATATTATCATAATAACCTTTATGTTGCAGATGGTTACTAGATTTATTGTGGTGATCACATCATAAGGAATATAAATGTCAAATCACTATGCCGTACACCAGAAACTAATATAATATTGTATGTCAATCATACTTTAATTTTAAAAGTTGCTTTTCTATGTTCTGCAATACTACAGATTTGATATTATGGTATACTAGGAGGTATAATTTTAAATTTATCAACTGATTCATCATTTTATCATCAAATCATATGTGCTATGTCATACATCCTGAAAGACTACTTATTAGCAGCTGTGTGACCCATTTCTTCTTTTGCACCTAATATATTGCAAAAGAGAATATTATAAAGTTTTTTTTATTAATAGTAGATGACAACTTAGAAATTATTGATATATTTATCTATCCTTTTTTGGAAACATATGAGGACTTACTGACAAGACATCACGTTGTTTCCCCAGGTTTGTTTTTAATTTTGAAGATTTTGTTTTCATTTGTAAAAGTTTCATTATAAATTATATGTCATCTATCATTTTTTAAAGCTTTGCATATTTTAGTAAATCACATTTACATAATATTTATTATAAGGTCCTACATCTACTTTTCCTTTTCATAATGCAGGTCAAATAAAATAAAAATTTTATTAGTCAGCATTTTTCTCAATATTGTCATACCTACACTTCCAGATCCAGCAGTTGAATTTGAACATACCTGCATATTTTCCACATTATTTGCTTTCTTCTAATAATGATAAAAATACAATATAAAGAGCAATATAAAGAGCAATGTATACTAATTCAATTAAAATGTTACAATAGTCACAAACTGGGAAAAATATCAGATAACTTCCCTACCAAAAAAAACCCCAAACATTCATAAATGGCACCAGTTGAGAGTCCTAACAATTTGCTGATCCAGATAAAACACAGAGGTTTTTTTCAAACAACTGCACATTATGTTAATATACAATTCAACTATACAATGTTAATATTCTGATATAATACTGATCAAATTACCCATCATATACCAGAAAATTGAATTAAGTGCCCAGGGCCAGCTACATAATTTACAGGCCCAATGCAAATGAAAATGCGGCACCTTGCCTAGACGTGGTAGTCAATCCCATCTTTCCGAGGGGCCACCACCCCACCCATGGTGGACAGGTGGAGTGTGGCAGCAGTCATGGGACAGGGGCCAAAATGGGGAGGCTGGGTAACCCAGAGCGCTACGTGGTGGCATGAAGTAAGCAGCTGAGAGCTTGTCCCAGGGAGGCAGGGAGGCAATGGGAGGCACCATCGCATGTGAGCTTCCAACACATGCTTCCTTGTCCCACATGACCTCACTGACAAACACAAATTCAAAGATAAAACCATTAAGAATTTCAAGACGGTGAACACAGAGTATTAAACTCCAATCACAAAACCCTTCTGAGAGGAGGACCCTGAACAAACTGTACCGGTTGCACCCCACGAAGGCCGCCTCAGAGATGCCAGTGAGCAAGAGAACACATGATCTATTCCAGCCAACACAACCCTCTCACACAGCCAGCCATGACAGCTGCAGGATGAAGAATATCTGATGTACTCTCATACATTTTTTTTTTCTGGTCACGATCCACATATCATCTCTAAGGACTTCTCTCTTTTGGGGCCTGTCCTCCTGAAATGAGAAGTGTCATCATGAAAGGTAGCCTGGTATGGCAGCAGCAACGTGACTAGGAGTCAGACAATTCTGGCTGTCTCTTCTACCACTCCATACCTTGGGTATAGCCATTCCTTCATCTCTCTGGGCCTCTGCTTCTTTATTACTTAATTCCTCATGTTATAGTGTTAGCTTCCTTATTATTAATCATTAATGGAAGGGTTAGACTAGGTAGGTGACCTCTCACATTTCCTCCAGCTCTGTTTCTGGAAGAAGAAAACAACACAAATGGGTGTTTGAAAAAAAAAAGGCATTGACCTGTTGACTGTTTTATCTCCATTTTTAATGGACTCAGTAATCAATATACTTTGATTCATCAAAGTCATATCTACACTGTTTGGTGTGATGTCATTGCCACATAAAAGCCAAAGGAATGAGGTGTGAGTGAGGCAGATGAGCGTAGGCCTGGCAGCAAATGGGTTAATTCCATAAGCCCAGATTTTTAAATAACAATAATTAGTACCTGAGACAAGTTCTTTTATCTAAGGTGCTCAAAGGGCTTTGTGGTCATTAACCCATTAATTCACCTGCCTCGAGCCATCTGGGGTAAAGAAGACTCTCCTAAGAAGACAAGCTCAGCAGAAGTCACAACAGAGAGGAATGACCATGACTAACAAGCCGGAAGAGGGTGGCAGAAGGGAAGAGGTCACCAAAATAATTCCCTTGGAGGAATTAAATGGGAAATCCTCTGTCGTTCTACTGACAGCAATTTAACCACTCACTGGGCTTTTTGAGAATTCTCATGAATGTCACATTTCATCATCTAGAAAATCCCTTTATCCTTCAATATAAACTTTAGATTTGCTTTAACAGCTTCAGTGTGACCCCAATTATCCTAAATCAAGCAAAGGGAGGACTCTTCTCCCTAGAATATTCTTTTCTCAAAGGAAAAGAAATGACTTTTTAAAGTCAGGGCATCTCTAAAGATAGAACCCCATGACAGAATGACTTTGTCTGGGGTTTGTTAAGATCCTGGCTTACTTGCAGGTGGTTTCCATTAAAAAGCATCTGCTATTGGAAAACCATGCTGCTACAAAGAACCTTCTCAAGGCCCAGAATTCAATCATTAGAATCCTTCAGTTAAACATTCCGTCCACCACTTAGGAGGTGCTTCACTTGGAACCACGTGCTATGAGGGTGGCATAAAATGTGGAACCTGCCCCCCAAGCAGCTGTAAATCTAATCAAGGGGATGAGACTAATACAAATAAAATAAAGTAATACATTTACTTATTATTTTTAAAATTACTTATTATTTTACTTACTAATAAATTAATGCAAATAAAATAGGCAGAAAATATGATTTCCGTAATTTTGAACAGCACAGACCCTACGTGTTGTTGAGTTCATTGTGAGAGCTGATGAACAAGGGCTCAAGTGATCAGAGAAGGCAGGAAAGCTTATAGAGGAGATAGGATGAGCTATATCTCAGAGGTGATCGAAGTACTTGGGTAAGAAACAGGATCAATGAGAATAAAGCGCAAAGGATAAATAGGAATAAAGCAAATGCAGTTCAGGTCAGGGACAACACCTAAGAGAAGGCAAGCAGATGGGAGCTTGTTTCTTTGTGAGGCAGTGGGAAAACCAGCCCAGATAAACCACGGGGCCAGGAGAGCTGAAAGAAATATGGATGGATGAGAAAAATAGGATCAGATCGCAAAGTGGCTTGAAACCAGCCTGACAGGTACCGATTTGGAGTCTTCAGATGTCCTTTGTTAAAATGCAACATATCCACAAAAAGAATCAAAGAGTAATTTGTGGGGGGAGGGCGTGTAAGGGTGGGGTGAGACCCACAGTCAGTATAGGGAGGATACAGTACTGTGTGCGCTATTAAATGTCGCAGGAGAAAAGAAATATCAGCCAATAACTTTCAATTTTGAGTTCTATCTTGGGCCCAAAGAATGATCCAATGGAATGAGACCCAGACAAGTTCATTCCAATGGGGACGAGGAGAAGAAGGACAGAGGGTAATGACACCAAAGTCCCTACTTGATGGGCATCCAAGGCCTGAGGAAAGACTTCCAAAAGAAAGGAAAAGAGAGTCATAGAGTAGGGAAAACAAATTTCTTCTAATTCACAATTTTGCCAACTGCTGGCCCTTTTAATGTACATACCCTTCTTTACGGCCCAGTAAGTCTTACTCTTTTGTTGAATGGGTGCTCCTTTGGATCTTATGATTAAAATCAAAATGTTGGGAAAACTCTGGACATGGCTTTTTAGGGGGGGGGGGGGCAAAAGAAGAATGAAACGTTACGTAAAGCCAACTGAGGACCTCTCACAGCTTCCAGAACATGTTGGAGTATAAAGAGAGAAAGCAGTCTCTCCTAAATGCACACCCCCTTCGTACCTCCCTACGGCCAAGGTGCCTCTAGGTAGCAGCAGAATGGAAAATAATTGTTCTCACCAAAGAAATCTCTGTAGAAAAGTTGCTGTGAAACTGGAATAGGTGTGTCTTTCTGACCTTCCAGTTCTTTTTATAGGCACTGCGGGAATCTGAGTGAGGGCCTCCAGTCCTTCCGCCCATGCGAGGAGAGAATAAAGAAGCTGAGATTGTCTCCTTCTTACTCATTGGCAGTTACAACCTCACAGCCACCACAGCCTCAGCTTCCAGAGTGGACACAAGGAAGGTAAGTCAAAATGAAGGGGCCATGCCCTCAGATATGAACCTGGGTCACTCCATCTATCCGGCTTGGAAATAACTGAAGAGGAGTAGAGGTAGGAGTATGTATTGCAAGGTGCTTTTTTCCAAATGAATATGTGGAATTTTTTCCTAGGCAACCTCTAGACATAGATTTTGGTGTGAAACTGTCCAAAAAGTTATTTAAAAGGCAGAGACTATCTTGTAAAATTCTTTGATGAACAATTAGTAGGTATTTTGTAGTAACATGTTGCACTGAATTGACTTGAATTAGAAGAAGAAACAGTCATTAGAATTACGGGGGAAAATCGCCCGCCTGTCTCCTTCAAGCAGTGCATCAGTGTCTTAAATGATTTAACGATCCATTAATGTTGACAGCCCTTGTTCTGGACCTGATATAACTGGAATCCCATCAATCTCGCAAACTTTGTTTCACACCCCCATTTTATGAAAAAAGATTCTGCATTAGGCTTCAAAAAGCCTTGGTGGAAATCATGACATGGAAATAGATGAAGTATTTGGACCCCCTGAGCAGAGACTATTCTGCTTTTTCCAATAGGAAGGAGATAGGATAGTTTCGAGGGTCTGATAGCTTTGAGCTATTTTGTTCAGTTTGTCCAGGTGTCTCCATTTGGGATTGAGAGGCATTATAGTGCCCTGTAAATATCCTGATAGGCATTCTTGAGAATAGATGTAAAGTCATACGTTTGTCACATCTTTTTCCTGCAGGGGAACAGAAGTCCATCCTCGTGAGGTCCACCTACAGTCGCCATGTATGAGGACTGTGTCAAGTCCACTGAGGACTATTATTTCCTCTGTGACACAGAGGGGCCATGGGGCACTGTCCTAGAGTGCCTGGCAATAATTGGCATAGTGGTTACAATTATTCTGCTTTTGGCATTTCTCTTCCTCATGCGAAAGGTTCGAGACTGTGGCGAGTGGAATGTCCTCCCCACCCAGATCCTCTTCCTCCTGAGTGTGCTGGGGCTCTTTGGCCTTGCTTTTGCCTTCATTATCCAGTTCAATCAGCAAACTGCCCCTGTACGTTACTTTTTCTTTGGGGTTCTCTTTGCTCTCTGTTTCTCATGCCTCTTGGCTCATGCCTGCAACCTGGCAAAGCTCGTCCGGGGTAGAGTCTCCCTCTCTTGGAAAAAAGTTCTGTGCATTGCTATTGGCTTCAGCCTGTTGCAGACAATCATTGCCATTGAGTATGTGACTCTCATGATGACCAGAGGTATGATGTTTGTACATATGACACCCTGTCAGCTCAATGTGGACTTTGTTGTACTCCTGGTCTATGTTTTTTTCCTGATGGCCCTCACATTCTTCATCTCCAAAACCACCTTATGTGGCCCGTGTGAGAACTGGAAACAGCATGGAAGGCTCATCTTTGTCACCATGCTCATCTCTATCATTATCTGGGTGGTGTGGATCTCTATGCTCTTGAAAGGCAACCCACAGCTCCAGCGTCAGCCCCAGTGGGATGATCCTGTCATCTGCATTGCCCTGGTCACCAATGCATGGGTTTTCCTGCTGCTGTACATCATACCTGAGCTCTGCATTCTCTGGAAATCATGTAAACAGGAGTGCCCTTTACAAGACAACGCCTGCTCGGTGCCAGGCTACCAACGCAGCTTCAGAGTGGAGAACCAGGAATGCTCAAGAGGTACTTTCCCAGGGGATTCAGGGAGTAGGGAGGCTCTTCTGTGGGAAAAACAGGAGAGAAATCGGGCAACAGGATGAACCAAAAGGGAACAAAAAGGAATGGTCAGAATTCAGTGTATGACTTAATAGTTCATGCGTGGATATGAAGACACCCAGAATCAAGGTTAAACTTTTATGAAAAATCGATTCTTCCAAAATACAAATATTGATGGAACAAGACCAAGACAGAAATAAATCAAAGACCTTAAGTAAGGTGGGTGAGGCTCTGAATGCTCACTCTGGGTAAAGAAAGGCTCCCACTATAACATGAGTTATCCAGTCCCAAACTAGGCTTGGGCCATGCGATTGCATGACATATAATGCTAAGTCCAGATGTTTGAGCTGTCAAGTACACAAGTCAATCCTGGCAACAGTGACTGACATTTTAAAATTTAGGTCTCAAAGCTAATTTGCCCAAACATCATAATAAACTGATTTGTAGGACTCGTCACCTCGTTAAAGTCACAAAGCCCAATAACTTCTGAATTTCTACTTTTCAAACTATTTACTGTTTGAAACTCTTCAAGGTTTACAAAAAGTGACATGAAGTGTCATTAAATCAGAATCCTGAGTAAAGGCACAGATGTACAACTCGCTTATGTGACATTTTCATAATAATTTCTAGGTCATATTTTTATCCTTATATAAAGTAAGACCAAGCCACCCAACTATACTTTGTTAAAGAAAAAAATATATATCATCTATGACAGCAAGGAAGCTTGGACCCTAACAACCTGAGGAAAATAGTGGCTAATTTCAGTCATCTGGAAATATGTCAAAACTCATTATTTCCATTCTAAAATATTTGGTCTATTATTTATAACCAAATGTAGTTTTACATCAATTCTTGTGTCTTAATAGGCATCTGATTACTCACAATTTATTTCTAATATGCAAAGATGATGTTATTTTATATATTGTATAGTACACATAGTCATCCCAAGGCTCAAAAAAAATTCAGGGAAGCTTTCCTTTTAAGTGCACACAATTTTTTTGAGCTATAATCTATGACTAATTATACATTCAAATTAAATCCGATTCAGATAGATGCATCCATTAATTCTTTTCAATTCAGTTGACAGAGAATCAGAAATCAACACTATATATCCTTCCTATAATAGTTTTTCATTGCTTGTTGATGATGTGTAATCAGATCACTGAAGTGTGTAGATTTGTAGAGTCAATCCTTCCTGAAAGTACTTCTCAGATAGGATAAAACTTTCCATGTTTGTTTTATTGTAATTTTATGTTTCCAGGAAACAAAAATCAGAAAGAAAGAAAAGAGAAAAAGTTATTAGTTTCATAATAATGCAAAACACACTGAGATTTGTAATGATCAATAATATTCAAAGCCCAAAAAATATTAGGCAAGTATTTAAAGTGTTGTAAGTGGTGTCTTAATAGAAAAGCAAGTGTTCACAAAAGCAGTGTTTCCTGGTACCATTCCTATTACTTAATTATGGCTAGAAAATCCATTTCTGAGCAGGAAATAGCCTGCCCAGTGATAGTCATTGTCAATGTAGTTTGATATAAGGGGGCGGGGGGAGAGGCAGGGGACAGGAATCAATTGTGTAGTAAAGAATACATAGATTGTGCTCCAAAATTGGGCATAATAACCAGAAACTTAAGCTTAGAGAATGGAATCTGAATTAAGGTCACCTGGAAAAAGTACAAATATCAAACATTAGAAGAACGATTAAAATAATTAAAAGTACAGAACTATACCTAGCTAGGAAAAACATACAAATAGACACAAAATAGATAAGAGCCAGGCAAGTACAGTATAATAACGATTACTTGAAAAATCCTAAGCATGTCGTAGTGAGAAGGCAGCTTACCACTGTCTTTGTTTTTATTTGCTCAAGAAACAGTCACCATACTGTATAAACAGACATGTGGTCAGCAAGAACAAGCAGGCCATTATCATTCTCTAACAAGAATATCCCTTACAGTTCTGGGATCCATTGATGTGTGGGGTACTTGGAGAGGTTTCAGTGGGAAACCACGAAGATGATTAAAGGGTTATAGCATCAGACCAATGTGGAAAAGTTAAGGCAATGAAGCTGAGGTGGTAGCTCTTTTAATGCCTATAGCACCTGACATTCCTAGGTGGTCTTCCATCCAAGTACTAACCAGGCCCGACCATGTTTAGCTTCCGAGATCAGATGAGATCAGGCACATTCAGCGTGGCATGGCTATAGACTGAGATGGTAGTTCTCGATGCGCCTTTCTCATAAACTATTGAGGTTCTCGCTCTCAGAATTCTGTACTAAAAATGATATTTTGTTTGAGTCCTGAGGCATGCATCTGTCATCTGACTCTGATGATTAATACTGTTTGTAGCTGTGTCTCTAGTAACATAATTATTTGATTTACCGCTGGGTCAACAGCATTATTTAACTGAAAGAGGAGTAAAACCAGAGGATTAGCAGGGAATTTCACAAATATATAAAGACCTCTCTCCAAGAGGCTGTTGTACTGTTAGTTTCTGTTCTCCAACTGAAGACAGTTCTTAGAAATGGGCTCAAATTAAAGCATGAGGGATTTAGATTAAATCTGAAAATAAGAGTTGATAAACACTAAAACAAATCAGCAAAGGAGATTAAGAACTTCATTTCCCCAGGAGTCTTTCAAAAGAGGATTAGGCTTTATCTCTCCGAAGTGACTTAAGGACTTAACTCCAAGATATACAAACATCTGGATGGAGAATGAAAATTCAATCAGGCATGTTACTACAGGACACCTAATGATTGGGTATAAATATTCTATGCCCTATGTTATAAAGGTGTTTCTAAAAAGCTGTATATTGATTGTCCTTTTAAAATTAGTTGCTCTTTTAACTGAGAATTTTAAATGTGATATAATTTGCAGAGATCTTAAATATAATAGACCATGACTAGAAAGCTCCTGTTCTAATTATTGTCTGCTTTATCTGTTTTAGACTAATTCAAATATTGTTATATCAAGTTTGCTAGAAGGAAGACGTGGGGGAGGGGGTGCATTTTTCTGTCTAGTGTTTGAATGTGTACAGACAAACCTGGTATGATTCTATTTGAAGATATTAAGACAAAAATAATGAGTCTATGTAATATAAAAATGGGTCAATGACTGTAAAATGATATGAACCAGAGGAAAATGTTTCTGCAAATGTAAGCCCTTCAGGTAGTTTTCCTTATAGCAAATACCAACTTTTGCTGAATATAGCCCTTTTTAACAATTCTCAACATTTTTTTCTTCAAGGTACCCACCTTACTACAAGAAACCCAATTTGAATGGTGTCAGGGGTTGTGAGTTTTGCTCTTTCATGGGAATGAATTGCAAAACCATTCTAATGTCACCCTCAAGAGCTACAAGTCACGGAGAACTGATATAAAGTAGGGAAGAAGACAGTGAGTCCTGGCAGGACTTGTTTGGTCAAAGGACAGATAAGTCAAGGATAATGACATTCACGAAAATTCAGGGAACATGAGATAACTGGAAGGCATGCGGCCTAAGAAAGAGTGCAGGATCTGGCCTCACACACCCTGGCTTTGGGGCTCAGCCTCTTAGCAACTTGGAGACCAAAGCAAGCTCCTCCACCTCTAGCAGCTCAGGCTCCTGGTCTTTAAATGATGGTTATCATGTCCCTGCCTCCTCCACACATAAACGGAAGTTCCTACTCAACTCAGATTTCATACCGTGAGGGAGAGGAACACTCAGCCTTTTGGTAAATTCATGAATAATAACTAAAGCTAGAGAATAAGGCTTCTCTAATTTATGATCTGGTCTCCTGAGAATGTTGGATGAATGTTGAAAAGAAGAGCACTGTATATTTCACAGGCTCCAACCCCTCTAAAAAATACCAGTAGGAGGAAGATATCAGAGCATCGATTATAACTATACCACCAGCACCCTGGCAGATAATAATACACAAAGGATAGCAGTATGGTGTTTTCTATATATAGTGCCCTATTTCAAGGACCTTATAAATGTTCATTGATTTAGTCTTCAAAACAACCTTATGAAATAGATTTACCATTATGATTATCATGATCCCTCTTTTATTCGCATCAGGAAACAAAAGCAACAAAAGCTTTAAGGAACTGGTAAACACAGCCCTAGAAACGCAGCCAACCAGTGTGAGAGCAGAGCCGTCCTGCTCCAATGCTAGAGCCACAAAGTATGAACAATAGTGTCACATCTATATCTGTGGCCACCAAACAACAAATATGTACTGAGCAAGGACTTGGCCTTAGAAACAAATACAGCTCCTGTCTTCATAGAGCTTAGTCCTGTTGCAGAAACAGGCATTAAACAAATAACCACATGTGTGTTATGTCATGATAGCTTAAATTGTCTTTAAGGATTTTCTCATATTATGCCCAGCATTTTATATCAAATCAAAATTTGTGGACTATCAAGCCTCAAGGAACCTTAGAGATGATCCAGTTAAGGCCTTTTATTTTGCTGTTGAAGACAGCGAGATGCCCATAGTCATGCGGTGATTCTGAGAAAGCAAAGGCTCTATCTGACCCAGTGCCAGTCCTCTTTCTCCAGAGAATGGAGTGATGAATCTTCAGCCTCTTCAATTACTAAACACAGATGAGCTTCTCCTGAACATGCAATGCTATCCACATTCAACCTTCCTCATAAGCTTTCAAAACACTCTTTTTTAAACCATAGATTTTTTTCTTTTTTTTAGAACAGCCTGAATGGAGAATGCCTTTTTAAAGGGTCAAGAGCCTCTTTGCAAGCCATTGAGTCTTTTTATAGTCCTCATGTGCTGCTTCCAGGTGGATCTCTGACACTAACCCAGCCCTTCCCTCCTTTGGCTTTCAGCCCGAGACAGAGATGGAGCTGAGGAGGATATAGCATTAACTCCATATTCAGCTGCAGGTAAATGTGCTCATCTATGTTTACTAAGGAGGGCCAAAGCAAGCACTCCTTCCTCAGGAGAGCAGTCAGGCTTCATCTCCAATGGCTTTTACTGACCTGAGAGGAGAGACAGGGCAGAGTCATCCCTACAGGCAACTGGAGCTTGAGCCATTAAGCTCCAGATTAAACCACACCACAGCAGTGCAATAAAGGCAGTCACACCTTTTGCCTCCACCTGAGCCCCTCCCAACCCCAGTGTCACTGCCAACAACAATATATTCTGATGCAGGTGAATGGAAAGAGAAGGCATCTTCAAGGGTTTGTATAAGGATGAAGAGGAACAAGCTCACCACTTTTTGCCTTGGGCACAATGGGGAATTGTAAATATGCATGAGTGTTGGAACTGTTTTTAGTATCGGTTGTTTAAATGTACACCCTGAGCTACATTGGCTGCCTCTGAGTCACTGTCTAGCTCCAGCTGCCCAGGCTGCCCCAAGTGCTGGGCTAGGTCTGTCACCATCATCTAGATGCCCAGATGGGTGTGCCCATCTTCATCCTTCCATGCAAAAACAGAGGGAGCACTTCTGAGTAGAATTGAAGGTAATATGCCTTTGTGCCACAATGGCTTAAAGACACACAAATCCAGACAGCCCAAAATACCACATTGGGATGTAATTCTGGTATTATAAGGATCAGAAGTAACTAAAATCCAAGAGTGAAAGTCATGCTCAGACTGTTCTTGAACTGCAATAGGCAACTCTAACTAGGCTAATCCCTCTGGTCTATTGTCTGAGAATTTCCCTTTTCCTGGAACGACACACAGACCAGGACATAGCTGTGTCATTCGCTGTAATTAACTCTCTGGAGGGTATTTACACAATGGAAAGATATTTATTATCCCTTCCAAGAATTTCTTGGATTACTTTCAATTTCCAACGATCAGCTACTCAAGAATCTGACAAAAAGATTCTTATTAATGGCTAAGAGGAAAGATGGTAAAGAAGTTCTGATATGTATAGGCTCAATTTTTTTCTTTTCCTTTTTTAATTAACAAAGGGTTAAATGATGATGAAATGGTAATATTTCAAACACAGTTCTGGGGGATAGTATCTCCTGCGTTGGCATGGAAAGTTCACGATGGCATTTCTCCCTTTTCAGACTGTTGATCCCACATGAGAGTATTTCATCCCATGGGGTATGTTAGGCCCCCAGCAAGATGCAGAATCAGAAAGTCCACAGGAAAAACAAGTAGTGAAAACTCAGAAGACCATCCTAATGTAGCCCCAATGGGCCACTGGGGAGCTCACAGAGTCATGCTGCCAACAAAATATTGGCTCATTCTTCCTTTTCTGCTTTCTGGTACTTTCCATTCATCTGGACCCTTCCTCAGAAGACTGCTTTTTCATGTGTAATTATAATCTTGCTGGCTACCCTACCTTGACTATGTGTCTATTTCTTCATATAACTGAAATATTCCCTTCCTTAGCAATGCTAGAACAAATTGTAGCCTCTTACTAATAGGGCCAAAAGACCTTGGTCTGAAGAAATTAGGGTCGTGCTAATATGACAAAGTCTAGAAGTTAGTAGCAACTCACTATTGGATTACTCTTCTAGTCATTTTTTATAAATGGTTTCTAAATATGAGTGACCCAGCATTTGCAAAGAAAGTTACAGTAGAATTCTCTCAAGATCTTCACAATTGGGCATTTAAAATAAACATTTCATGGACTTACAAGCTGGCAGGATTTCTCCCATGATGTTTGCACCCCACAACAACAAATATGACAGCAGATGTGGCTGAGGTCGGTGGCCTGCTTTGATGAACCAGTAACAGCAAAAGAAGAGCCACCTCAGTTGATGCTCATAAAGGATTTTAGGTGGTGCACATAAAAAGCAGAGTCTGACTGTCTCGACGTTTCTAATGAACCAATGCTTCTGTGGTAATTACTTTGCCTCCATTCCTCATGCAGCTCCACATCCTTCCCCATTAATTTATCTGTCCTGAATACCTATTTGTTATATGTACAGATATAATAGGACCAGAGTCAGAGGTGTGCTTCCAGAAGGGCTCTCAGGGTCTAATTCAACCCTCTTACCTTACAGATGAGAAAACAGGACCTTGGAGAAATGGAATGACTTGCCCAAAGCCACACAGCAGTTTGTGGTGGGCCAGGGCTTCCAACTCGTAGGTGATTGATTCCTCTTCCCACTCCAGGAGGCTTCTTCATGCTTGTATTTCTGTATTACCAAGTTAGGCATGCACCCCTCCCCCTGAGAACAAAATGTGATATTCCCAATCAGTGGTTGTTGAGCACCTGCTATGTGAAAGCACTTTGAAAAATAGCTAAGACTCCATACATGAAAAAAAGTCTTTTTAATGACCAATATACAGCATGGATTGTTCAAAATAGGGTATCTCTTGAGCCTCCGCCAGGTACCAGGAGCTGTTCTCAGACTCAGCCTTAGGCAGAAAAGGCAGACAACACTGCTTGGGTAGAGCTTAAATTCGGTAGGGGAGGTAACACAATGCAGAGAATTTCAGCAACACAGCTCCCTACTTTTACAGAAGAGGAAAGAGACTTGCCCAGGATAACATGGCTTACTAGTGACAGAACAAACTAGAATTCAGGTCCCCAGCTGCTATTCAAGTGCTCACCTTCTATACATTGTTTTGTTTTCATATATTTTTCTGCTACACTCAAATTAACTGCTCATTTTTTAAATCTGTGCCCTGAGCAATGTTCTTCTCATTAAACCAGTTCTTCTCTTAAACCAGTGTCTAAGTAAATGACCAAAGAGTTTGATTTTCTGCCCTTATTGGTAATAAAAAATTGAGCTGTTTAAACATTAAGGCTGACTTATCGATTAGGTGGTATACTACTTAACAAACCTAATTTGAGAAGACAGCAAGCCATGTAACCTCACGTCTGCTCTGAAAGAAAATCATCATCATTGATCCTCCTAGTTTTTAATCCCCAAAATGATGACAATGACATCTTCAACATAATTTTGTTTTGTTTTGTTTTGTTTTGCAGGCAGGAGAGATTTCTGTTGAGTTGGCTGACAAATTGTAATAAGCCCACTGAAGCCATATATGATGGCTAATATTGTTTCCCAAAATGTTTTTCCTAAAACTGGTAAAGACAAAATCAAAACTTTTTGTACCAAAGTGCCTCTGAAGTGTATAGCACAATTTTACCAAATTTTGAACTATGTATTAGTTTGATTTAGGGAATTGTGAGAGTAAAAGTGTTTCATTCAGGCTGTTTCAGGAATGAAGTTGTATTGCAAGGTTACATATGGCAGCAGGGAGACAAAACTCTATCTGAGAACCCGGTATTGCCACCCATCCAGCTTCATGGAGATAGAAGACTATCAGGCATTGGGAATAGCTTATGATCCCCTTCTCTGGCCCCACAATCTCCCTTAGCCACTTTGATACTTTCCTCGCTGTCTCAATTTCCTTTTGCGGTATTTTCTCATATCTACCCACCACCAGCTGACTGATTCTCTATCTGTATGTCATAATTCCTGAGAAGGTGTCTGATTGGTCCAGCTATTCGTCACTGTCTCTGACTGGGAGCAATTTTGCATTGGTCCTCCTCTTAATTTACAAGTAGCCTGTGGATTGTTTACCCTAAGGTCCTGTACCCACCATTGGTCCATTCAGCTGTGCCTAGATTAGTCTTGTGGTTCAGACTTGGTCACATATGTCTGCTTCCTCAGAGAGAAACTGTGGGCAGGGGATTATCCCCGGGGCAGCAGGGGAAGGCATAGCATGCACTGAGAGAAATTAATCAGGAGAAATTAATCCAGGAATTTGTAATTTTATAAAATTATGAAATATTTTAGTGAAAATACAGTTTCATTCCTTTTGAGTTTATGGAGCAATTCACATGAACCTAAAAACCCCCAATAATCTTCTAAGTTGAGATTCATGAGGAACCGCTTTAACCTAATGCCTGTTTGCCCCAAGAATACTCGCTTGAGGCACTTGCAGCTGCGGCATTTACCCTGAGATAACTTGCAGATTACAGTCCTAACCTCATCCCCAAAGTTTGCCATGAAATAGCTACTTTAATTACTATTTTTGCATCACTCTAGTATATCAATAGTCTTTGGAAACAAATGCTATCATTCTATTTATAACATTCTGTTTTCAGTAAGCATTTCCATTTACAAAATATAGTAATTCTTGATTGCTGAAAATTTTAAATCCTAGAAAACATAGCATTTCTATGCATGATGTTAAATTAATGCTGGCATAAAGCTGCATTTTTTTTTTCTAAATAGGAAAAGGGTTAAAGAATAGATAAAACTGACCTTCCAGTCAAGATGGCATAGTAGGCAGACATTGTACTCAGCTCCTCTCATGACCATATCAAAATTACAACTAAACTACAGAACAACCATCATTGGGACATGCCTGAGGTCTGGCTGAACAGAAGTCCTACAACTGAGGACATGCATGAGAGGCCACCTCAAGATTGAGAGGAGGAGCAGAGACACAAAACAGGCTAGTCCTACAACTAACTGCATGTGGTGGTTGAGAATCAAGAGGGCTATCTCTGCTGCAGAGGTCCCCCCCCCACTTCTTCGAGGAGCAAGGGGTCCCGGCCCCACACCAAACTCCCCAGTCCACAGTTTCAATACCAGGAAGAGAAGTCCCTACAATGTCTGGCTATGAAAACCAGCAGAGACTGTGACTGAGCAAGACAGAGGGCTGTGGGAGTCATGGACATTTCTCTTAAAGGGCCCGCATGCAAACTTACCTCTGACAAACTCACTGTCTCTGAGCTCCAGCTCTGGGGCAGCTGTTTGAAAAGTGCCAGAGACATACGGGGAGGAACTAAATTGTCTGGTTTCAATGTGAGGGCTGAAGGGGCAGCTTTCTCCCAGAAAGATGTGCTGACAGAATCCATTGTTTCTTTGTTGAACCCTCCTCCTTCCCAGCATAGAGACTCAGCCAGTCACCATATCTGAGTCTCCACCAACCCAGCTAATACAGGTCGCCCTGCCCATGAATCCCTGAGACTCCACCCTTTCCAACTTGCAGGCCCACCCAAGCTTCTTCAGGTGTACAACATAGTGATTAGACATTATTACTTATGAAAGGATCACCCCAATAAATCTAGTATCCATCTGACACCATACATATTTATCCAAAAGAAACAGTATTGGTGAAAAGCATAAAATACTTCCTGGTATAAATGGTTGATTAGCTCAGTTAAAGCATGGTTCTAATAAAATACTTACCTGGGTAGAGTTAATATATCCTTCATCTTGATGATTTATTTCCTGATTCAAAAAAATATCAAAAATTTTGCTTCCCCACACATTACATTTTATGATCTCCCCATAAGCTTAAAGTATCTTCTATTTATGCCTATTTCAACTTATGATCTGGCCAGGCTAAACTGTTCTTATTCTCTCTACCCATTATTACTTCTTCCTTCTTTTAAACAAATGGTCCCTTTTCCTAGGATTATATCTTGGCCAGATTTATGCCTTCTTATCTTTCTTTACCTTTTCCACTATCAGTTCCAAATCAACCTTTTCCCAGAAACCTTCTGACATATACACAAGTTGTCACGCACCAAGAACAACTTAACTCATGGCAGAATGAGGTCCTCTTTTTTCTTCACACCCATGGTAAACAAGATACTTCTATAGCATCTTTCTTGGAAAAAGCCTAATCATCTATTTTAAAAGCACACAATTAAGGAGACATAAACTAGAAAATCTATCTTGTTTCCTTGATACAAAGCCTCTGTATTTTGCACTTGAGTGTGGTGCTTCTTAATTAACGTTAAATGAGAGTGATCATGAAGACCTTGACTTTTGAGAAGTAATGCTTGACATCTGAATAAAGAAAGACTTTTCTTGGAATTATTTAAAATGTCTTAATGGCTCAAGCCAGTTTTAAGCCCCTGGTTTCCTATGACAGATAATGTTTGCTGCTCTTCCAAGACACATTAGTTAGAACTAAGTTGGCATTTTAACATATAGCAGAACTTATTTACTCAAAGGACTTTGAAGTGGTTACCTCAAGAGGCACAAAGATGTACCATTGCTTAAAACATTATTAGAATGCCTTTCCTGGACTACCTTCGATAATGTCTTCAGAAAAATCAGTGGCATTGGATTACTATGGTGATCAAATTGTCAGATCAAAGGAGTTCAGTGATGAATTTCTTATCTTGATCTTATCCATCACTGAAAGAACTACCAAGAACACTTTGCAAATGTCATTGGATATATTTCTGGATTTTTCTAAAGATAGTAGAACTATTCAAACTGGAACCATATATAGAACGTGATTAAATTGAGTCTTGGTTTGGAAAAGATGTGCCGGACTGCAGGTGGGTTGAATCCTCCAGGCAGACTTCTTTTTTTAACATGAAAATTGAGGACATTATTGACTTTTATATGTTCTTGAAGAAAACCATTCACATGTAAAAAGCTTGACATTTGATATGAGATTTATTCACACTTTTTTTCACTCATAAATTCTTTAATTTGGAAGTCAAACATATTTTTCATTTCAATAGAACTTTCGCATAATTACAGTCACAAGTTCTTGAGATAAATGTGTTATTATAGGACTCAAGATAAATTAAACTGGTAGGAATTTCAGTTGCATCTATTATTGTCCATTAACTGTACTATATGCTGTAAAACAGACACAGAGGAAGCTATCCACTTTTTTTAAAAAAAGCTGTAAAACTCAGAAAAAGTAAATAGATGAATTAGTGTTGCATATATGTTTCTATTTATGTAACTGATATTTTTTTTAACTCACTAACATATTTTTTATATAATACAAATACACTAAGGGAGCACACTATGCTTTTAAAATTTCTTTTTAATGAGAAATTCACCTCAATTATTCTGTTCATAAGAGTTTAAGGATTTGCATATCTTTCTAAAACAGGACCCACCTGCATATATGGAATTGCCTTTTTAAAATACATGCTACAAAGGGAATGTTTTGTTATAGTTCCCACCTGGACTTTATTTGCACGTAGAAGAAATTTGTATAGACTTCATCTGCAACTCAGTGACATTATTCTCAGGGCAATTTATTTCTGGAAAAACTGAGTTCTTCAATTTTTGTTTTGATTATATTGCTGCTTCAGATTAAAAGAATGTGTTCTGTATCTCTGTTAGTATTAGGGGTTTGTTTTAAAAGCAAATGAAAATCTACAGTAATGGGAAAATACCTAACACTAGGTAAGATCTTAGAACCCACTTCACATTTTAGCACTTTACAATTTACACGATTTTCACTTCCACTATCTCATTTGATCTCTTGGGTGGATTAGGCAATTTATCTTACTAAGATACTAAAACTCTCATCTAGAACTGCACTTGGGCCACTATCACTGTTCTGTTTTATACAATATAATCTGAACTACAGCTGTAAAGTAAAATAGACACATACCCTGTGAGAATCCTTACTTATGGGCAAAGATGTCACTGAAAGACTTCCAAAAAAGACTCTGCTTTTGGGTTTTAGCTATAGTTGTCATTGCCACATCCTGCTGTTAATAACTCATTTTTCTAAACATCAAAACAGCTGGTTGAAGTGGTTACTTGAGAAATAAAGAGAATAAATCAATTTTATGGAGAGTATCAAAGAACTCTGATACTCATAAGTGCTGTCTGCCAAATGTTTCCAAACTCTCCTGCTTTCCAAGCTCGTTGTAGGATTGCACTTTTCGTCCCTTCTGAGGTTGGGTGGGATCGCGACACTAACTCTGGCTGCTAATTTGGAGCAGAAATCTGAGGTCGATTCCAGGCAGAAGCAATTAATTGTTAGTGGAGTACCCTCAGGAGTTTTCTTTTTTCTTTCTACTATGGCAGCAAGAAGTGTTGCAAATAGTGGCTGTTCTATCCATCGCGGTTCCATGATGAACATGCAGGGTGAAAAATAAGTAAAACTTTGCTGTTTTAAGTCACCGAGGTTTGGGTTATATGTTACCTCAGCCAGCTCAGCCCAGCCTGACATAGCCGCTGAACAAGTTGTTTGGTACCCTGAAATGAAACAAGGAGTTACTACTTGTCATTCTGGTGTTCTTCAAAGGCGTCTTTAGATTAAAGAAAAACCACTTTGTTTTTCACTGATAGACACGTGCCAGACTGATCTGCCAGCCATGTGGCTCCACAGTTTCTCACATAATTACAATTCACTGAGATAGCTGCCATTATAAAAGCATGCAGAGAGTGAGGCAGTGACTTAGAACACGGAGACTCTCTTTCTGGGGGACCAAGGGCAAGACGGACTTCACAGTGGAGGTCAAAAACTTGAGTTTCGTCTTATAAGGTAGGTAGGAATTCATAGGGCAGAGGATGGAAGGAACAATACTCAGGGCAGCCATTAACAGGGAGTCTTTGTGCAAGTGAGAAAAATGTGCCCTCTCTGGGCTAATGAATTAGAAAAATGTGACCCACCACCCCCCCCCCCTCCCTCTCCCCCTGCCCTAAGGATGCAGCCTCATGCCCGGGACACAGGGCTTAGTAAGTGGAGTGAGACTGAATTCCAACCCCACTCACCATCTTGGCCAGGTGCAAAAATTAACACGGGGAAAAAAAACTATACAACTGACTGCAATGACCCAGATTTTCTGGGCAGAAAAAATGCCTATGTAAATGTGTAGCTGAAAGGAAAATTAAGGCCACTGTGAGGTCTACCAGGCATTTGTGATCTCTAGAGTGTTAATGCCCAAAGGGGGAAGCAACAGGAAGGAGGTTGGAGGGCTAGGCTAGGGCTTGCATCTCCGAAGAAAGAATCTAATCCTGGGTGTGAAGGGCATGGCAAGGAGTGGCCCAGGCATCAGTCCTGCGCCAAGCGGTGCTGGAACCTGAGGCAAAAGGCAAAATGTGCGTTCCTGTGTGCACGCATCAAAGTACCCTCCTGTGCTTTCAACCCGAGAGAAAGAGTTAATGTAAACTCTCCAATTGAAAAATCCCAAGCTCTTCACTGCCCTATCTGTTCACGTGCCTGTCGACCCTCATAAACCCCCTGGGAGGAACGTGACAGCCACACTAGCCTGGGAACTATAGCCGATTGGAAACAATTGTTCCTGTGAATAACGCAGGAGTGTAAAACAAACAAGCCTAAACAGCCTGTTTTTATAAAATTGTGATGTGTTAGCATGGACTTTTTTGCATTTATTTTTGATTTTTTTTTTAAAATTTTGTATCAAATCTTATTGATCTTGATGAATGAGGGTTTGGGTACTCCCTTGAATTTTGTGTCCAAAGTAAGTGCCTCCCTCTCCTCACCCCACCCTGACCCTGTGGATCAGATTTGCCCCCTGCGGGAGGGTGTAACTGGGGATGGAGAGGGAACCCTGGATGCACAGCAGAATCACCTGGGAAGTTTTAAAAGCTCTCCCATGGCCTGACCTTACCACAGACCAATTAAATCAGAATTTCTGGGAGTGGAGCCCAGACCTGGGTATGTTTTAAAAATCTTTCCAGATGATTCTGTTTTGTAGCTAGGGTTGCAAACCACTGCCATAAACAAATATTTAGGATTAGATGTGAGAAATGAGGAAAAGGGAGACATCAGGATCCTGGCCTGGTAAGGGGGTGATGATTCCACTGATAGAAGAGGTAACCCAGCAGGGGGCTTCAGGAGGAGAAACAGATGTGGGGATGGAGAGAGAGGACAGCAAACAAGTAGAGTGTTGAACTAGTTGAGTTTGAAGTAAAGATGCAGATGACTAGAAGGCTGTGATGTTCCAGCAGAGAAAATGATTCAGGAATGAGCTTCGAGGTGGAGGTGGAAGTTATGGGGGGAGATGTGATCGTATGGGGTGCACAAGGAGAGTTCTCAGGGATGCCTGGTGGTAGAGAAGTCTGCTCCATCTCTAAAAGGATTCTTTCCTGATGACTTTGCTTTTGTATCCAGTTTCACCTTAGGCAGTGAGGCGTCTCCACCAAGATCCCTCCAGAGAGGGAACCTGAGTACTGTTTGCAGAATTGCACTCCAGCTCAGAACGAATAAATCATGAGAACATACTGAAATTCTTCCTATGGATTTGAGTTCACAGGTTGAGAAGGCAGTTGCTGGGACTTACCTGGAAGATTGATAGATCGGCAAAAGGACAAATGGAGCCAACTATCCAAAACCTTTCCCCAAACCTTCCTAATCAGCAAAATCAGCTGAGATGCTTGTTATACACATAAATTTTCATACCTGGACCTAGACCTACTAAATCAGATCCTCCATGAGGGGCCCGGGGACTCTGCATTTTTAAGTTCCTATATGACTCTTAAGATAGTGTGAGTTTGGGAAGCACAGCTCTGTTAACAAGAAAAGGCTTCCTCTTTGCTCTGGTTTGTAGAAAATGCTGTCCAGCCTTTTCTAATTTAGACCAGGAAGGAAGTGATTGTCTTGATGGCATAATCAATAGAAAGATTTTTCTGAGTCAGTCCTGTCCCTGGGGACATTCAGCTTCCAATTTGCATCTTCTTCTCTCCCCTCTCCCTTGGGATACTTGACCCACCCCTACCCAACGCCTAGTGCATCCACACTGACACTTGAAGGCTCCTACCCTGTCACCATTCAGGACACACTCGCTCAGTTTTCCTAAAAGGAAAGGTTGCCAGAAGCAGCTTCAAGTTTAGGAAGATAAATCCTTCCTGAGCCTCTTTGCTGGCACTCTTATCTATTTCCAGTTTGGTTTATACATCTGAAAGATCCTTGTTCATCCATTTGGTTCAAGTCAGTTTAGAAAAGTAATGCCCCTGAAAAAAATTGCAATTGATCTTTGGAGGTGGGAATCAATCTAAAAGGCATCTCTGTTTTTTCGTTGTTTTTTTGTTGTTTTTGTTTTTTTTTTTGCTTCGGGGCATGTTTTAGTCTTTTTTTCACATTTGAAGTTTGTTCTTCTGTAGTTCTCCTAGGAAACAGCACTTTCCCGAGCTTGACAAAGAAAAGCCGCAGGGAAATAAAACTTGGATTTGATGAAATGCACTCAGCCAAAAAGTAAAAAGTTTCCTTTCTTTCCTCCAAGCCTCAGGCTTGTGAGTAGATTTTATCACATTGGATTTAAGTGTTCTTGTATGAAAACAAGAAAACTTATGGTTGATCAGCTAAAATTTATCAAAATTATTTAAGGATAAATTGGCACCAAAAATACCAGAACAGACAAGAGGGAATCTGACAGTCGTATTCTGTGAGTGAGATGCCGTAATCCTATTTATCCTGTCACGAACAAAACAACTTTCTCCCCCAAATTTATTTGCTCATTTAACAAATGTTCCTATGTGTACAGGTGTGCCAGGCCCTGAGAATACAGGAGGAAATAAAACAATTTCTTGTCTTCCCAAAACATACAGAATAGGGGGAGAAACAAGTTAAACAACAAATAAACATCATTTCAAACTATAAGTACTCTGAAGAAAGCAGACTGGTACTCTGAAGACCATCTACTATGGGAGACTAGCATTGAATTGACTGGCTATGTGAGGCCTCATAAGGAAGTGACACTTGAGCCGAGACACATTTGCTGTGAAGAGAAGAGTTTGGGGAGAGATTAGAAGAGTTGGAAGGAAACTCCAGCCAGAGGCATGTCTGAGCTGGGGCCCCTTGAGAGAGTGGCTTATGGAAAAACTTGTCTCTGAAGCGAGTGACTGAAACCATGAAGAACTCTTAACTTGAAAGATCAGAACCAAGAAGGGCTGCAGACCCCATCAGGGAGAGGCCACCAGTGCCTGGAATGGGTTAAAAGAAGGCGAGATGTTGACTTTCTAAGCACTGAGGTAGCCAGGTAGGGTCTGAGGTGACCAGAGCCCCAGACTGTATATATAATAGTCTCAAATTTCCTCACTATATAAAGGAAGCTTTTTCAGATTGGAATGCATTTCTGGCTGAAGGAATGCCTTGAGAAAAGCAGGGAATCCCAGAAGCTATAGAAAGTAAGATAATGCCATTTTATTTATTTATTTTTTTAAAATTTTTTTACAGCAGAACAGAAAAACTTTCTTAGCAGGAAAAGTTCACTTCCAGACATGGAAGCAGGCCTGAGCAAGAGAAGCATGGCTTTAAAGGCCGACAACACCATTTTATTATGACAACCTAAGGGTACATAAGAAAGGGCTTGGAACCCCATTTATCCTAAGGAAGGGGCACTTCATGGCACACATCTCTTTTCAACTACACAACCTTCTATTTTGTTACTGACTTGGAGATGTTTTTAATTTGGCATGATAATAGGTTTGCATACATACACTGAATAGGATTAAGGATAATAGTTTCATCTCACTTGCAGAAGTGACTCTGTACCTTGCAATGGCATCTGATCTGTATATACATGGATAGATGTATAAGAGTGTGTATGTGAGTGTGTCTGTCATACTCCAGGGGCTACCCCTCATCCATACTAGAAATTTCAGAGACTCTCAGAGGCCCCTAGAAAAGATTTGAAGAACATGAAAACTTCTGTATTTTTCCTTTATGCAGAATTGATAAAGAACTATTTTTCTTCCTATACTATTTTCTCTTAAAATGAAATGCAACACATACACACACACACACACACACACACACACACACACACAGTAACACCAGTGACCTGGCAAAAAATATACAGGTACCAATTTGGTGTGTCAATGACACCAGATATGTCAAGAAAAGGAAGGAACAGAGAACCCAGCCAGTTCCTTTGAAGGGGCTTGGGGGTTGAGTGTACATTGTCATTAAAAGAACCACATTCTGTGCATGCCAGGGTCTATGCCTTTTGGAGGCTGCTTCTCTTCACGTTGTCCTCCTCTTTCATGTTGTGGGGACCTCCTGGGAACTTAAAGGGGAAAATAGTCCCTCTTACTAGGAGGTTCTGTGATGAAGTCAAACACATCTGCCTGACTTCTCAGTTCATGACACTCTGGGAATTATAACTTGATGTTTTCCTGAATTTCTAATTCTTAAATTTTTACCTTTACACACTTTCTCTCTCTCTCTCTCTCTCTCTCTCTCTCTCTCTCTCTCTCTCTCTCTCTCTCTCTCTCTCTCTCTCTCTCTCGTTCTCTCTCCCCTATTTAAGTCCAGTCAGATGCTCCCTCTGATCCTCATCTTTGTTTCCCAGTGTTCATAGCATTAATGGGCTTGTGATCCAGATGACTAAACTTGCACCATGCAAGTGCATCCCACGAACCTTTTTGATTTTGCTGAGCAATACAAATAACTAGAGTTCTTTCTTATGCAATTAATTTCCCTCAAAGAACAACATAGACTAATAGTTTTTGTTGTTGTTGTTGTTGTATTTTAAAAAATGGTAGCTCTTATGTAAAGAACTAAATGGTGTGGTATTTCAGGCACTGACTGCATGTATCTTAGGCAGGGGGGTCAGTGTGGGCACACTGGTTTTTATGAAGTTCAAGTATCTTTGCAAAGGATTCTACATTATCGTCATGTCCACAATAAAGTGATATTAAATATAGCTTATACAATCAGCCCTTTGTATCTACAAGTTCCACATCAATGGATTCAACGAAACTTGGATGGAAAACATTTGAGGAACAAAGCATTAAGTGTAGCTGACACGTACTAGGTAGTTAGGCCTATGATGGCTGCTTCTGTACTGAACATGTACAGACTTATTTTTCTTGTCATTATTGCCTCAACAACACAGTATAACAACTATTAGCATAGCGTTTACATTGTATTAGGTATTGCAAGTAATCTAGATGGTTAAAGTACACAGGAAGATGTACATAGCTTATATGCAAATACCGTGCCATTTTATGTAAGGGGCTAGACATCTACAGGGGACCCTGGCACCAGTTCTCTGTGAATGCTGAAGGATGACTGTGTTCTATTCACAAGACTGTGACGAACTGTTCTCTAAAATCCAGCCAGGGTATGGATCATGACATGCAACAATAACACTTAATAAAATGTGAGGGCATATCCAAATAACAAAGAGCATTTTTCACCTGAGGGCTTAGGAATATTCGGTTGCAGATGTAGGGAAGAATAAAACTGGTAACGTCTCCATGGTTCCTAAGATTCAAATACCAGGAACGACAATTTGGCAAGTGAAAAATCCAGGACCCTGAATGTTCCAAGGTCCTGGACTCAGTAAGCTTAGCTAGTCCAACCTCACTCCTAACTCAGAATTCCACACATCAACCGCAACAGAGCATCAATGAGTTCAAGCACCTCCAGCAAGAGATGACCCACCACTCTGCAAGAAACTCTTCTGGGATCTGCCTCCCTAAAACATCTAACCACTGAGCCACCTATTATGCTGTCATTATCAAACACAGTTGAGAGGCAGCATGGGGTTATGCATAAGAGATGAAAAGGCAACACCCCGGCTTTAACTCCCAGCCCCAACACTGGGTAGCTATATCACCTTGGAGCTTCTATTTCCGCGGGTGTTAAATAAAAGGGGGATGATGATCATGTCAACTTATAAGATTTTTATAAGTATTGAATTATACAAGTAAATCCCTTAAAATGGAGCCTAATGCAGAGTAAACAGGCACACAATAAATGTTAGCTGGGATGATGATAATGCACCCTGCGAAGTCTCCTCTCCTGATGAAATATCTCCATTTCCATCCACTGTTCTATAGATCATGTAGTTCCCATGTTGGAAGCTCCTCCATGACTGTGAGACTCACTGTTCTGATGTGCTGTAATGTGCCCCCAATTCAGTGGTAACAGCACCCACTGTGACCTAGACTACACAACTGTATCATTGCTGCCCATGATTGTGCTGGCCTTGTGTCTATTGAGCCCATTGCTGGGCCTTATCAGTCTTACAGACCCTTAAAACTACCAGGTCTTTTTCACAAAAGCTACTATCAAACCAAGCCTTTCCACCCCGTGTATATAATTTATTTGGGGGGCATGAATACATTTACACCTATTAAACTAAATTCTTGGTTTGGGACCTTTATTCCAGTCTATTGCAATGTCGTTTTTTTTTTTTTCTTTCTGGTTTTATTACTCAATCTTTATCAATTTTGTGTCATGTGCAAAATTTGATAAATATGCTTTATTTTTCTCCAAGTGATCGATAGAAATGTTATTCAAACAGATCTAAAGGCAGAGCCCTATGGGAAACCACTAGAGATCTCCACCTAATAAATGATCTCTTCCTGGATGTTTGACTTATGACCACCTAACTCTATTATCGTTATCTCTGCCTTTGTCATAAAGATATCATGCTTAAACCAATAGATGCTTTTTCTACTTTAATTTCTTGTGGATAAGAAATAGTTGGTCTAGAATTATTCCTTCTCAGAGGGAGAAAACTAGTAGCTTTTCGTAATAACAGGGTACCATGCTAGCCCCCCCCACCACCATGTTCCAGAGCTCAGGGCATAGCTACATGGGCTTGTCAGAGAGTTTTTTTTTTTTTTTTAACTGAGTTGATAGATCTTAATACGGAAGAGAATCTGAACTAGAAGCAGCTGGGACCAGGCAATTGGGTGGTACACATTTGGTAACAAAACTCCATTAAAGCTTCCTCTTCTTTTTGTGTTGAGTATGATGGTTGTATCCGGTGCTTGAGACACATAGCTCAGGTCATGACACACAACAGTTACTTGCAAAGCTTTCCTAAGGGCTGCCTCTGAAATCTGCCATCAGAAACTGCACAGGGAGTGAGGTCGCCAAGGGTTGTGCCAATGCTCCTGGAAGGGGGCTGTAAACCCACACGAAGCAAAAGAAGAGGTGCTGGGTTTGGGTTTTTGACTTCTTACAGGACTCAGGGAAGTGGGAGGATTATCACGAAGGCTAGGGAAAATGAAGAACTCTTCCTTGTCTCTCAATCCCTCCCTTGACGGCCTACTTCCGGAAGAGGTCGATGCTCACATGGCTCAGGGATTGCAGGAGAGCGATCTGTGGTTTAACCAGAAAATGTCCCTCTTCACCCAGACCCTCTCCCCACAGCTAACATGCAGAGGGGAGAGAAGATAACAGCAAGAGAAATCAGGGGAACAAAAGGCAATTGGTAAGCAAAGGATAATGAGAGAAATTTAAAATACCTGACGACCATGGTCATTTTATTTGATTCTTTACTCAAACATCCCCTTAATAAAAAGTGTCTAATGCTGACCACACAGTGTTGACAGTAGACAGAACACAAGATCAGAAATCTGGTCCCAACCGTATTAAGTCCATTGGACCTGAGTTCCCTCCTCCATAAAGTGAAGGCTGTGAAGCACCAACTAAAGAAGCTCTGTCACAGTAAACTCTAACATTTTAGGCACTGGAGTGTTCCCCTCTGAAGGGTCAAGAAAGCTGTTGCAATCCGGAGGTTGCAGAAATCAGAGTCAGGCCCCTACATGCTGCCACCCAGACCCATGTGCACAGCTGAAACGTCTTGGAGCAGAGCACCGTCTGCCCTGAGTGTTCCAGAGACAGGACCCAGGTTGGACCAGGGAATTTCCCAAGGCAGCAGTCTACAAGCTGGAGGCTGATTTCCCAGATGCCGGATCTCAGCAGTCAACACTGGAGAAAGATTTTTCTGAAGCAGCTACCTCCAGTTCTGAAATAATCCTACGTTTCAGCCTGGGGCTGGGACAGGAGCAAACTTGTGAACCCTGGTAGCAACAGAGGATCGTGGGCAAGCAAGGAAGAGGTCGGTTGGGCACAGCTCAGTTCTCAGCAGTAGTGACAAGTCTAGAAATGAAGGAAGGAAACCCAGAATGCCTTGTGGGGTGTGGGGAAGAATAGATATTATTGCTGCATTTCCAGGGCCAGGCCGTACTCTGTCTTGGCATATTTTTCCTGAGAAAAAGCCAAAGTTCTCACCACATAAATACTCGTCAACATTAGTAACAACAGCATATGAGACCAATACCTGTAAAGATGCCAGATTGCACGCAAATGGGCTGAAAATATTTTTGGAGAATTTCACAAACATAAGACCAGGGCAATTAAACTCTGGCAGAAAAGATTGGGAGCCAATTCTCTGAGGACGGTGAGAGGGAGGATGCAAACAGCTCAAACATGCCAGCCTTTTAAAATGCGACGTGTTTGCCTCAGGCTCACAGAATATCTGCAGTTCTGCCTCCTGCCCGTCACAGGCAAGTGGGTTGAGATGTTTGCTTTGTGAGAGGTGCTGTCTCTAAGGGCTGATGGCTGAGGTTTCACCGCCATCAAGTGGAACCATGGGGTATGGCAGCTGTGGACATCCTCTCAGCCTAAAGTGAGAGGCAGAGATGAAACAGAGTCTACTTCTCATCTGACAATGAAAGATGAAAGGTTGTGAGTTTCATTTCATTATCACCCATTTAGTTCAAAGGAGATGTCATTTTGGTTCCCAGCCATCAATCAACTAGCTTTGCTCAAGGACCAGGCTGGGCTAAATTTGCACATTATTTTTCGTCCCAGGTAGAAATGCACTTACAGGAGGGGCTTTGAAACCTCCTTCTCCATTATCACAGTGATTGTCAGATGCCAAAACCTCCAGCTCCTGAGATGTCCTTATTTTAACAACCAAGTTTAGTTATGTGCAGAACACATAAGACCTGAAGACAGGTTGGCAGGCGCAGGGCATGACAAGTACTGTTGCGTGGGGAGCATTTTACTACTGCCTAGCAAGAACTCAGCAAGGTGACAGCCTATTGTCCAAATTCTGGAGACCACTTTATTTCTTAGAAAGAAAACCAATTTCTAGCAACAGGTAACTTTCCATGTCCTCCTGTTTTCAAAGAGGTTGGCTCGAGGACTGCAGTCATGGGGATACTTTTCTCCAGTAAGAAACATAAAGCATATTTTGTGGCTTTCATTCAGTCCCTTTTGCTTGGCAAAGCAGCAAAGAGGGAAGAGAATGTGTATTTCTCGAGTACCTACACTGTGACAAAACAATGTGTGTAAAGCTATATTGTTTTTTTCCTCACGATAAACCTCACTGGGTTATGTCCTTTTGGGAAAGACTGGAATAGTCTAGAAGGATACAAGTAACTATTTATGATTTTCTCTTTTCAGTACAAAACTTGGCTAATGTTGGTGCAAAGCCACGTGAGAAACAATCATCCAAATCTTTGTGAGATGTAAATACCCCTAATTTAGCGTGTCATTAATTCACTCCCAACCTCACCTCACCTCTTTCTACACTGTGTTTTCCTTTTGATGAAAAGCAGAGTGCCTGGCTCTTGAGAGGTAACTCCATAACTCAACAGGTTTTCAAATATCATTCAGTTTGTGTGTGGAGGCTTTATTTTTCCTCCCCCAAAGAGCAACTTCCTATTGCCCTAGCCCACAGAGCAATTTCTGGGATTAATAATAATTGTTAAGTACCATGTCTTTTCCAAGAGACATTATGAACCACGTGTCAAATAAGGGATCGGATTTATTCTCTCCTACAATTAAACGTTGGGTGAAACGTGAAATTGGCTTTGAGGTTTCCTCCCTGTTTTACCTGGGCTGCCAAACCCCATTCCAGGTTGCCACTCCTCTGCCTTCCTGGACCAAACCCTCAGTCTGTGACCCGTCCTGGCTTCCCCTCACACACTTACCACTCGCCTCAAAAACTGGGAAAAACACACTTATCTTAGATACATATGGAAAAGAGAAAAAGAGACACATGGAGAAGGGTCAAGTCCACACCCATTGGAACTGAACCTTGAACTTCAGCTCCAACATGGTGCCAAGAGGAAAGCCAGCCATCTCTCCCTGGTGTCTGATGCCCACCACATCTTTATTGCATCTCCAGGTGAAGATCGGTGAATAACTTATTATACAGGAATGTTCCCCATCCATAGACAATGCCCACTTACAGAACAGGAGGTGAACACAGTGCAAATTTTGTTACTGAGGCTGAGGAGCGAAGGAACGAGGAAAGAATCCATGCCAGGAATTTAGAGAAGGAACAGTGCACAAATTTCTGGCAAAGAGAAATTGGGCTTGTCCATACTAGTAAGGTCCAGAAGGAGAACTCCTGGTAAAATATATAGAGGAGATTAGTCTGGGGATTGACAGCAAGTTTGGGGATGCAAGGAGAGAGGGAGTATTTGTAAATTGGTGCTGGCAACCGAGAGGCCCTGTGTTAGGCAGCACCACAGAAATGAGTAAGTTTGGGGTGACCTTTAGCCTCTCCTGCCCAGGCAAGAAGGGAGGGTGCCAGCAAGTTGGCGTCCAGTGTAGATTTAGGCAGGGAGGGGCTGAGAGACAGGCCTTTGCTATTTTTGCTCAGATGTGCAGTTCTGCTCTGGGCCAAGCGATCCTCACAAAACCAGCTTTGAGTAGAGGAATCGGCTGCTGAAACTGAATGAGCCAGTATGTAGTCAGATGACCAGAGCTTTAGTCACATATAAAGTGACAGGGAAGAGTAAGAGGCTAACCCTGAGTTGCCTGAGACTTCCACTTACAAGAAGCATCCTAAGTATGGAACAAAGCGGAAAACTACAGCACTGCTAAGAACTGGAGTCTTGTCAACCCCTAGCAACTCCAGAACAGAAGAGTGGTTGGGGTTGGCAGGGAGGCCGGTCTTCTCATGTTGTGTATGGTTTCCTCAGAAGACTGAGGATTTTGCACGCATCCCTTCGAACTCCCCGCTGGTCCTGCTGACTTGCTGTGTTTGTCCCACTCTTCAGAAAAGCTAACTGCCATTTTTCCTTCCTTCATAGTCATCGTAAGGGCTAGCCCGAGTCTGGGCCCGTGGAATGGAGAAATCTTTTTGGGAGGTCCGGTTCTGAAAAGGAAGCACCATATTGTTAAGCCCGCTCCCGTTCCCGGATATTTATTTCAACAGAACTCCAACCTGGGCAGGAATGGAATTTTCTTCCCCTTCTCCTAAGCCCTCCCCCTTAAGTCTTCCCAGTGCCCGTCACTCTAGTCTTCTGTCCTAACCCCATCAGGCAATGACAGCAAAGTAGACACATCATCCTTTCAAGGGGATCATCTCGGGGCCCTCAGAGAGTAACATCTATTTCCCAAAGGACGAATGTTCCTGGGGTGCTGAGCTGCTGACAAAAAAGGAGAAAGAAATCATTTACCTGGAGCTGAAAATGGGTAGAATAAGGAGCATAGAGCGTATCGCCTAGCTCTTCAAGACCTGAAACAAAGGGAGAAGAGGAATTAAAGCATTAGGGTCCCCTCCCTCGTGCTCTCTCACCTGTGCTCAGGCTGGCTGAGTCATTTACCAAAGCATGATGCATTTTCCACTGAATTGCCTATCTCCCCGGCAGAGAGAAGGGACTGTGTCCTCAAGCCCAGGACTGGGCACAGAGTAAGCGCGGTATTGGTTGAATAAATGAATAGCTAGCAGCATAGGATCTCTACAGAAACACCTTTCCAATACCTCGCTGGAGGCCCACCTCATCCTAGGACCACTTCAAAAGCACATTTGAATGCAGTCTTTTCAGATTTAGATCTGGCCAGAGATGAATCTAGAGTGAATCTCACCAGAAGTTACCTACTTCCTTAACTGCCCAACGAGGGGGGGGGGACTTTTTTTGTTATTTTTTTTGAAAAGGGGCCGAATTTATGAACAATTGTTTTCTGTGGATTGGGGGAAATCAATGGGATGAACACAATCACCGTAAATATAGTTTAAAGCAATCTATTTCCCACCAAATTTACCTGTTCAAGTTACTGAATAAATACCAAAACATCTTCTATATGTAAGATACTGTGAAGAATATAAGGATTAACCAGAATGCCCTGAGGCTGACTCTAGAGACTCAGGAATACCTAACAGCTACACAAATACCTACGGAATAAGACAAACAGCGCTTCAGAGGTGCAAGAGCTGGGGCAACAAGTGGTTCTGGAAAAGGGCAAGAATGAGGAAGGACTTGCAGGACGAGGACGGACACTCCTAGAGCCTGACACAGAGGTGGGAAAATGCAGCGACATGGTTGGTTTGGACTGAGGACACGGCTTCCACGGTTGTTGGGTTCTGGCTGCGAAAAGCCTAAAGATTTGATCAATACGGTGGGTACTGGGAAGCCAGTGAGGTATGTGAGCAGTGGAGTGTGGTGCCCAGAGGAGTGTCTTAGGGAGAGTGAGCTGACAGGGGCCCATACAACAAATGGGGGAAAAATTAAGGAAAGAATGACTAGTTAAGGAACGATAACAAGGAGTCCAGGGGTGAGGCGACAGAGTGAAGGCAATGGACAGGAGGGACCGGGTGGGTAGAATAGCCCCTCTGACATTCCCCTAACCTCCTTCAGGCTTCCAGGTGCCCAGAAGTGGGGCCCGCAGCTGCAGTGAGAAGCACCCTGAAGCTTTGTACCTCAGGCTTCAAGAGCAGAGAAATTGTTGGCCAAAGCTAAGAACCTGGCTTTGGTGGTGCTTCACTCCTGTCCCAAACCCATTCTCCCTCCTCTGATCGGGCCCAGAGATCAATGTAGACCCTAGAGATCAACAGCCAGATCCCTGTGGGCAAGGACAGCGTCTGGCTATCAGCTCGGCCTCTTCTCTTTTTTTTTTTTTTATGAGAACAACAACAGAACACCTGGGTACTCACTACTCCAGGCAAGGGCGAAACAGTTCATTCTTTTATGTCAGATATGATCTCTTCCCTCCCATGGGCTCAGAGACATGCAGTAAAATGTAGCTCTTCAAGTTAAATCAGAATCCTTAGGAACTTCATGGAGATTTCCACCGGTTTATGATAAAAAGGGGTTTTTACCCGCTCTGTGCTCTACGACCACTGCAGGAAATCATGATTTGGCTTTATGCACCCAAATATATAAAAGCCCCACATTTCTGGAAGGAATGCCTAGTTACCTTTTATAAAGAACACAGTCTCACCTTGTCTCTAAGAATTTTTCTAGTCATCCCTTTTCCATTCCTTTGCTCCATCTTATTTTGATTCAGAGAATCAAAATTGCATAGAAAGTACTAGATTACAGCTCCAGAGGCCGGCTTCTAGTTCTGCTTAACTAACTGGATGATTTTAAACAAGATCTGATCCTTGGGGACCACACCTAGTCCACCAGGGGTATGACTGGGACAATCATGAATGTCTGCACAGTTATAATACCTCTGGTCCTCCCCCCTTCTTTCCAGAAGGGACTCTCCACCCAGCCAGGCTCTGTACCTTGAGTGATTTCCTCTTGTGAGTAGGCTTTGTTCTCCACACCATAGCTCTGTTTCATGAATTGAGGTTTACAAAAAGCATCCTCGACAGGGTAATCCATGGGGTTCTGTTGCTTCGTGAGCAGCCGAAACTCGGGCACAACATAAACCAACAGGAAAACCCAGCCGTTGGCCACCAAGGCTGAGCTGAGGATGGTATCATCCCACTCGGGGCCAGGGGTAGGGGTGACCAAGAGCAGGGTGATCCACGTCACCCAGATGGCAATGGAGAGGAGCATGGTGAGGTTGATGTGGGCCCCATGCCTCTTCCAGCCAGTGAAGGGTCCGCAGAAGGTGAAGCAGGACGTGAGGAAGGTCAGCGCCATCAAGAAGAGGACGTAGATGAGCAGCATGACAAAGTCCTCGTTGCGCCGAGGAGGAGAGAGCTCGGAGAAGACTTCGGTGTTGGTCCTGTTCATGGTGAGGACGATATACTCAACAGCAATGACGTCCTGCACCAGGCTGATGCCCACGGCCAGGCCCAACATCACCAGCAGGGAGAGGGACTTCCTCCCGCGGACCAGCTTCGTCAAGTTGAAAGCGTGAGCCAGGAGGCAGGAGAAGCAGAGAGAGAAGAGGGTGCCAAAGAGGAAGAAGCGTGTGGGCCCCGTGCTGCTCTCCAGCGTGATGATGAAGGCGAAGGTGAGGCCGAAGACCCCCAGCACGCCCAGGAGGAAGAGGAACTGCACTGGGAGCACCTTTCTCCTGCTGGAGTCCTGCACCTTGCAGATGAGGATCAGGAGAGCTAGCATGAAGGCCACTGAGGTCACAGCCCCAACAGCAGCCACTGCTTCCAGGACGATACCCCAAATTACAGTCAAATCACAAAGTCTGTGGTACTTGGCATCCAGGCTTTTGCGGCAACCTTCAGCCATTCTGGTCCTGCATAAAAGCAAAGTGGGGGTGAGGGGTGAGTCTTCTAACAAACTCAGGGACAGAGGACCAAAATAGATTAGGAAAAAACTATGTATGCTCACCTGGAGTTTGCCCGTGAACTTAACTACATCAGATTAAGCTACACTTTTCCTCACCTCTCATGGCAAATCCTAAAGCTGGTGAAGGCAAGGGACAGATCTCATCCCTCCCCCCTCCACCCCCCCCCCCCGCCACACACACACACAATTTAACTATATTAATATTTACCCTGAAGCCAGAGGACCCAGTGCTCCACGGAAGAGTTTCAGAGTCTCATTTCAAAAAAATATGTCACAAATAACTAGCCAGCATTCCTGATATTTTTGGATAGTGTTTTCTTAGGAATTAGTGAACCTGGAAGTTAACGCCTTAATAATAATTTATCAGTCTCAAGGTTTTTTTCTACCTCTGGCCTTGTATCAGACATTTTTTGTAAGCATCTCATTCTCTCATGGATAAGAGGAGTTATGTAGATTTCCCTACAGAAGGCTAAACAGTCACTTCTCGGCCGCTGAATCCACTTCTTCAGCTCTGCTGTCACATATTAGAAGGGCTTTTTTCCCTCCTTCAGGTTTATAAGAATAGCTCTATTAATTCCAAAAAGTAGTGGAAGGAGTTTCTCTGTTATAATGAGCTCTTAATTATGTGTGTGTGTGTGTGTGTGTGTGTGTGTGTGTGTGTGTGGAGATATATGTGCAAATATATATATATACACACAGTATAACAATAATTCATATATGAATATTAGAACATATGTGTGTGGTATGTTAGAGTAAAATAAGTTAAATAATATATCTTATTTTCCTAAATTTTTATGAAACTTCCCCTCTAAGCTTTGTATTATATAGTCATTCATTCAACTAATACGTGAAAATCACTATTTTAGACACTCAGTGGTAAACGGGAAGCAGACCTGTCCCCTGCCACAGTAGAAGAGACTGACAGACATAATCTGCCGCTACTCCCCCAGGGTTCCCTTGACCTTCCCTCTTCATGGGTCTGTCACCTGTGCTCTGCCTCATGGAAATTACATCGGTCACCCCTAGAGCACAGAGCGAAGAAAGGGGTAGGTTTCACCTTTCCAGGGCAGAGGGAATGAGAAATAGGAGGGAAAAGAAAGGCAAATGCGCTTCAGATACAGGCAACCCCTGAAATGCAAGCTCCTGAATTCTGTTACGCTTTGCTTACAAATATCCCCCCTGCAGTGCCACGGGGAAGCGGGGTGAGGAGGGCGCGCCCTGTCTACGCCATGATTACGGAAGAGGAAGAACCCCATCTAATTCGCGGGCAGCACGCAGGAGGCGAGGGCCCCGGGCAGGTCCTGTGCATTTCATCTTCACTCACCTTCACCTCTTTTCACTCCCTCTCAGCTTAATCATAGGGGTGGTGTCCGACTGAAAAGGTACTTCTCTCCCTGCCCTTCCCTGCCAACTGTTTCTTCCCCACCCCTCAAAGTAATGCTGTTCATTGACAAGTATTTATTATCATAATTATCTGATAATTATGGACTTTGAACCTGATGACTAAATCTTGACAGCAATTGGTGAGGTTTTTTGCCTAGAAGACAGTTCTGGTGCTGGACAGAAGGACAGTAAGGCAGAGATCTCCTGCACACAACTTGGACCTCCTGGCCCCTCTCTTCTGGTATAGCCGTGCAGGATGGGTTGTGTCTCGGGGCCTCCTGGCATCCAGGGGCCAGGGTCTGACAAGAACGACAGGCGGCGGCTGTGGAGAGGGGAGAAGACCAATTTCCCCCAGCTTCACCTCCACCTCCACCCCAGTCACACAAGGGAGATGGAGTAACAGTCCACGAAGGCCCTTTAAAACAATGAGGGTGGTTTTTTTTTTTTTTAATGTTTACATTTCTGTTACAGAAAGTTTCAAGCTTACTCCAAAATAAATAGTATAACAGGCAGAGAGAAAAAAATGGCGTAGATGATAGAGGCTCTATCATCCCTCTGGTGACCAAATCAAAGTTGTGACAGAAACAAGAAGCAAACAGCAAGGAAAATTGCCTGGGATCTGGATGAACCAGCCATACAACCAGGGAGAAACCTAAGAAATCACCCTGCAACAGCAGAAGGTCGGATGGGGGCAAAGACGCAGGGCTGCTGCGGGTTTTGAGCAGCTGAGTGGGACAGAGGCTGCAGCAGTGGCATCAGCAGGCGCCTCTTAAAGGGGCCACATCCGCGAGTGGACTTTCGCGGTGACGGACCTGCTCGCTCTGAGCACCAGTGCCAATTCAGCTGCGCGCAGGGGGCACCAGGAACTTACAGGAGGACAACGAGTTGTCAGAGTGAGGGCTGAGGTGAGACTCACTCTGTACAGAAGTGCTGGTGATATCCATTATTTCTCTGTTGAGCCCTCCTCCCTCCCAGGGCATAGACACAGTGCCGCCATAGCCTTGACATCATCAAACTGGATAACAGAGGTCGCTCTGCCCAGAAGATTCCCTAAAACTCCGCCTCCCCCAACTCACAGCCCCACCCCAGCCACATCCAGGTGTGTCCTTGCTTACTCAGGTGCCCCTTGCTGAGCAGCACCTAGACTCACACTGATGGCAGCTGGCCTTGGTTTCTGGTGTGGCCTTTTGAGGCAACTATAAGCACAGCATCTATGGATTGCTTGCTGAATCTTAACAGGTGGCCCCAGAGGGGCACAGGCTGGGGCTAAACTTGGCCTGCAGCTGAACCTCTCTCAGGATGGTGCCACTGGACGCTTACCACACAAAGCCACACTAATAAGACTAGGAAACTTAAGAGCTTTGCTTAGTACATAGAAACAGACACAGAAAGGCAGCCAAAATGGGAAGACAAAGAAGCAGAAACCAGAAGAGAGAACAGAACAGAGATCCAGGAATAATGGAGTCAAGCAATTTAACAGATGCAGAGTTCAAAACACTGGTTATAAAGATGTTCAACTAACTTATTGGAAGTATAGATGAATTCAGTGAGAACTTTAACAAGGAGATTAAAAAAAAAAACATAAAAATGGAAATTACAAAAGGGAACCAGTCAGAAATGAAGAACACATTATCTGAGAAGTATATGAAATGGAATAAACAAAGTGAATAAAGAAGAAGATCAAATGACCTATACAGAGGATGGGAAAGCCAAGGACACTCGATTGGAATGGTAAGAAAAAAAAAGCCAAGACTATAATAATAATTTAAGGAGCCTATAAGGTACTATTAAAGGTAAAAATATCTGTGTCATAGGGATATCAGAAGGAAAACAAGATGTTAAAGATCTATTTGAAGAAATAATGTGGAAAACTTCCTTAACCTGGTGAAGGAAACAGACATAAAACCCCAGGAAGCTCAGAGAGTCCCAAAAACCAGGAACCCAAGGAGGCCCACATCAAGACACATTATAATTAAAATGCCAAAGGTTAAATACAAAGAGAGAATCTTAAAAGCAGCAAGAGAAAAGCAGATAGTTACCTACAAGGGGCACCCATAAGACTGGCAGCTGGTTTCTCAAAAGAAACTATGTAGGACAAAAGGGCTTTGCACAAAATATTCAACATGATGAAAACTCAGGATTTACAACCAAGAATACTTTATCCAGCAAAGCTATCATTTAGAGTTGAAGAACAGATGAAAAGTTTCCAGACAAAAATAAGCTAAAAGAATTTATCAACACCAAGCCAGTAGTACAGGAAATATCGAAAGGGCTTCTTTAAGAAGAAAAAAACATGTATCAATAACAGGAATAGAAAAATGATAACAACTACATTCCTATCAACAAGTACCTCAAATGGAAAAGAATTAAGTGCTCCAAGCAAAAGATAGAGTGACTGAATGAATAAGAAAACAGGACCCCTACATATGCTGCCTATAAGAGACTCACTTCAGATTAAAAGACACACAGAGACTAAAAGGAAGGGAACAGAAAAAGATATTGCCTTGATGGACCTACAGGGTACTGTGCTAAATGAAATGGGTCAGATAGAGAAAGACAAATATTACATGATTTCACATATATGTGGAATCTAAAGAACAAAATCAACAATAACTACAAAAACAGAAATAAACTCAGATACAGAGAATATTTAGAGGGCTACTAGATGGGAGGGGTGGGGAGAAAAGGCAAAGGGATTAAGAGGTACAAATAGTTGCAGAACAGACATGGAGATGTAGAGTGTGGCATGGGGAAGATAGTTAATAATGTAATAAATATGTAAGGAGGAAGAAGGGTACTAGATTTAATGGGGTGATCACTTTGCAAGTTATGTGGATTTCTGATCACTACACTGTACAACTGAAACTAGTATATTATTATATGCTAGCTATAATTTTAAAAAACTCATTGAATTTTACAATGTAAATACAAGCAACTAATTGTCTATTATATTTAAATAAAGATGGAAAAAGTAAATAAGTAAATAAATAAATAGTATAATGGAAGCCCAGGGACCCATCATGTGGTTTCAAAAATTATTAATATATAGCCAATCTTGCTTCATCTATACCCCTATCTCACTCACTAGCTTATTTTCAAGCAAATCCCAGACATAAGATCATTTTATCCATAAGTACATGCATACATATGACAAAAAACCCCTTTTAACTTAGCCACAATTAAAAAATTAATAATAACCCTTTAATATCAAATAGCCCATTGGGGTTTATATTTCCCAGCTCCCACAGAAATGTCTTTTTTAAAACTTCTTAGTAAATATTTTTTTATCTGAGTGACTAATTTTTTCAGACTAATTATCCTTCTTAACTCATTTCTATCAACCCTCCTCCACCCCTTCCCCAGCATGACGGAGATTGCACAAGAAGTCTAAAAGGTCCTAAACTCTCTGAATTTATTCAGTGGAAAATAAAACTCGCCAGACTCATGAACAAGCGAGTGTGTACTGAGAAGATTCTGTTTCGCAGGGAATGGCCCTGACGAGGAAAAGACACAGGGAAGGTGGCTGGGGAAAAGGACAGGGTTCTGAGTTGCCGAAAAGGATTTCTAGAAAGCAGAATTTGAGGAGGAAAGGGAAGACGTCAGCATTTGAAATTATAAACTGCCAGGAGCTAGAGAAACAGCCTTGGACAAGAATATAAGGGCAGGAGCAAGGAAGAGGAAATGTAACCATTGTTTGTAACCAAAGTTAAGGGCAGAGAGAACTAGGGTCCAACTGTCTAGGACGAAGACCAAATGGGGAGCGGAGACAAACGATTTACTCTAAGACTGCTCTGAAAAAGACAGAGGGTCTCATAACTCACCTGCACCACGGATCAGGCCCTGTTTTATGCATTTTACTACTGAACCTTCACAATCACCTTACACTATAGCTCATATGGTTATTATCCCTGTCCTACCAGCGCAGCAACTGAAGCACAAGTCCTCTGAATCGCCAAAGCCACACGGCTGGTCAGTAGAAGGGCCAGGACTCAAACCCAAGTTCTAAGTCCAATGTCGCAGGTCTTAACACAACACCGTACAGCCCCTTTCTCTGGTAAGAACTTCAAAGCCAGGATGGACCCGCCAGCTAGAAATGGGGAGACGGAGACGTCAGCACTTCGGTGCTGCTTTAGGCTTTGCGCATGGGTTAAATCGCTGAGGCGCTCAGCCCACCCCTGTGGCTTCTCCAGCTGTTCAGAGTTATGCGTACTCTCCTACGCATTACAGAAATGACTATTTGCAGACCGGCTGTGTGTGCCCCACGACGGCAGGCAGAGCTGGAAAGGCTCTCTAGCCCGCATTAGCAAACCCATCGTCCATGTCCTAGCACTTCCACCTCTTCAGTGTCTCCCGAATATGTCAGCTCACCACCATCTCTACCTGGACCACTTCAGAAGCCTCACCCCTCCGTCTCTAGGCTTGTCCTCTGCGAGACGCTCTACTTGCAGCCAGAGGAAAGAGCCGTCAACCCGCATAAGGCTTTGCATCCTCCACCCCTGCCTGTCTCTCCTGCCTCTCCAGCCTCACACCTCGCCACACCCTCCTCCCCATCCCCCACACGCAGACTTCCTGTTGCCCCTCCAAAGGAACCCTGCTATCTAAGGCATGCTGTCCCACCTGCGTCGGGAACACTCACTGACTTCCTCACCCCCTTCATTTGATTTAGAGGCCCCTTCTTCTTGGGTGCTTCCAAGTCTACTGAGAGATATGTTCTTTGAATTCCCAGGGAGCCTCCTCGCTTCCTTCCTGTTGGGCAGTTTGTGTCTCCCCCTCAACATAAAGGCTCTGTGAAGGCGGAGACTGAGTTTTTAAATGTGTCTCCAACCTAGCACCTGACTTGTGTTAAATGCCTGACCACGGTGGGTGAGTGAGCAAGCATACAGACAGAAGTGCAGTCTGGCGGGGGAGGCGGGGGAGACGCGGCGGGGTGGGCTGCACCTGGTTTCCTCACAGCCCCCCTTCTCCCATCCGCCTTCTCACACGGGCTATCTAAAAATCGTACTTTCGGGTCTGAAGTTAGAAGCTAGAACCCTGCTCCTATCTAAATGACTCCAGGTGTTTCCTAGGAAACTGTGAGTCCTCGGGCTTTCCCAGTAAACAGAGAGGAGGAATTTACTGGAATCCAGTCATATGCTCCCACCCAGTGCACTGATGACTAAACCCTGCACTTGGGAGGAAAATGGTAAGGTCTTAATGTGTGTAGCCTTTGGCCTGGGACATGAGAAAAAGACTTTGAGCCTTAAGTATGAGACCCTCCTCACTTCACTTAGTATGGGCTGCTAATTGAGCTAACCACCCACTGTCCAATAATCCAATGACACAACTGAGACCCTGAAATCATTTGGTGCTGCCTTAAACCCTTCTAGAATGAGTCAGGGCATTGACCGAAAGGTTAAGGGAGAAAAAAAAAAAGAAAAAAAGAGAAAGACAGGGGAAGGAAAAAGGAAAAGAAGAACCACTTCTGGAAGAGGAGGAGGAGGAGGAAGATGAGGAGAGGCAGATGGGGAGGCAGGAAAGGAGGGAGGAGGGAGGGAAGGAGGGAGGGAAGGAGGGAAAGAGGAACGATAGGCAGGAAGGGAGAGTCACTCACTGGGCACATTCCAAGCCCACTCTTCCTCCTCCCCACCACCCCCCTCCCCACACCCCTTGAGGAAGAAGAGATTTTAGCTGCCTTGATGTGTAAGGACTTATCTCCTGGAATGTGCATTCCCTCCTCTATAAATGAGGGTGGGGAGCTGATCTTGGTGGTCTGAGCCCATGTCCAGCTTAACCGTTCAGCCTTCTGGGAGCTCCTTGTAGACAATTTCCAAATCTTTCTCCCTCTCCCTCATCCTCCTTCCTGCTCCATCTCCTACCTATCATTAAAAGAATATGTGCTGCAAACTCCTAACCAAACCCCAAATCAGGGCTGAACTTGAGGCTGAAGGGTCTGAGCACAGGCCAAGGAAAGGGGCAGCAGGGGAACACCCACCTTCGTCCTTCCTGCAGGACAAAGCCGCAGGATGGGTACTGGAGCAGTACTGACCCTGTCCATGGCCTCCATCAACCTATAGCATTGACTGGTATGCAAGGACAAATGCCGGCATTGGGCAGGTCTCAGGTCCTCCCCTGGAGTATCTGAGCAAGAATTATCTGGAGCCCTGAACCTTGCTAAAAGCTGATCTTATCTTTCTCCTTATGGGATTTATCTCATCTGTCATCTACAAACTAGAGAGGACAATCCCTTCCTATTAGGACTGCTTGGGGAATGATAGCAAATAACTTTAGCGTTTGTTGAAGCTGAGCCTTCACACCATCCCGGCCAGGCAGATGTTTTATTTTCTAACATTTTAATTTCCTCTCAACTCTTGAACTGCCACATTCGATCAGTAGTAATAACAATAGTCACAATATAATTATGAATAAAAAGAATGACAACTACTGCCACATACCAAGACCCCCTGTCAGCCAGGCACAATGTTGAGTGTTCATATGTTTTCACATATAGTCCCTCATTTACATGTTTTTATACCTATTATCTCATTTAATACTCCAACAATCTATTTTATAGGTGAGAAGACTGACTCTTAGATGAAGTTACATATCCCATGTCACATAGTTAGGAGAAATGTCCCTTTATGAGTAGTCTTAATCTTAATGTAATCTGTCATTTCATCTCTAAATCTGTTATGATCTCTGAAGATTTCCTCCCTGACTCCAGCCTCTCTTCATTTAAACCTTCTCCAAGAAGTCTCCAAAGCAAGCAATCCTGCAGCTGGTCAATTTTCCTGTCAATCAACAAATGTTTACATGCCTACTTTGTGTTAGGTACTGTTTTCAGTGTACAAGTCACTCAGATCACAAGTGTGGCTGCCACTCCTAGGACGACCAATAGAGTCACACGAACGTACAAATAAAAAGTTACAGAGCATGCAGGGAATGCCGAGGGCACGTAGAAAACAGTGGCCCATTCTACCTAATGGAGTTTTTTTTTAAAAAAGGCTTTAGACAAGAGACCAGAGAGATGAGTCATGAATGACTTGGGCAGGGAATGGTGTGAGATTTTTAGGAATATAAAAGAGAGAGAACTTGAGGAATGAAGGCGTCCAGCTTAATTCCCAGATTTTTAGCTTAAGCAACTGAATGGAGCTTAGAAATACAGGCTTATGAGGGGAGGTGCCAAGTTTAGCTTTACTGAAACTAAGGTGAATATGGGACAGGTAATTAGAGGGATCCAGGAAGAACAAGCATTAAGTTCTGAGAGTTTACTCTGGAGCGCACAGTGTCTCATTTAATGCCCACAACAACCCTATTATTATGCTCCCTTTTTGCAGTTGAGGAAACTGAGGCACATAGAAATTAAATAACTTCCCCTAGCTCTGAAAAGCCAGGCTCCTAGACACCAGGTTGAACTGATCTCCTCTGTACTTGGTCTGGGGCTCAGGAGAGGTTTGGCCTGTACCCACAGACTGGGCCTATAGGAGGCATCTGAAAGGGGACCAGATCACACAGGCGGCACCTATGGTGAGCGCAGAGGACAGAACCATGGGAACACCATCTCATCAAAGCAGAAATCAGCAAAGGATTAAAAACAAACTATTGGGGCTTAGTAAAAGAAATAAGCCTAGGTGATTCTCCAGAAGCCAAACAGCAGTCCCCCCACAACACACCCCCAAAAAAGGGGTCGGTGGAGTTAAATGCTGTGAGGGGAGCAGAAAAGAGAAGGCCGGGGAAGGGGTCTTTAGCAGTTTAAAAAGATATTAGCTCCTTTTTGCCTATTACAAAGGATTCAGCCTCAAATTGAGCTTCAAGGCTTTTCTCCAACAGGTCCTCCCACCATCTCCTCCAGCCTTCCTAACTCCCCTCTCCGCCTCCATGCAAGGCGAGCAAATCTGAGAGCATTTTCTACCTGGAGGGGAATGGGGATCACCCAAGGCCCTCTCTGACGAAGTCCTGCTCTTTTCTCTTTGCCTCAGCACATGCATTATTCTCCCACCCCTCCTATTCACAATTCATTTACCATATTTCTTTGAAACTTGGCCCAAAACTTACTTCTCTTGCAGTTTCTTTTCTTCTTCTTCTTCTTCTTTTTTTTTTTTTTTTTGAGGTTTCTTTAAATTATTAGTCCTATCTCATTTTAAATTTGTGGATCTCTTCATAGTTTTTACAATTAAGTTCTTCTTGGCACTCATGTTTTTCCATGTAATATGTTATATATTATACATAATGTCAGTGCTGACTCACCTCCCAGATAATAAGCTTCTTAAGGAAAGGGAGCAAATCTTCTATTTGTTGGTCCCCCGTCACTATGTGCTCCCCAGTGTTTTCTGAGCAACAGTGTTGGACTAAGACTGGCCACTGAACACTTACTTAAAGGAAGTTATTTATCAGCAAGTATGAGTAATGGGGAGGAAGAATTTTGAAGATGAATATGTGCTGATCCTCCCATTTTTATCGAGGCTGCATTCTAAGGCCAGGGTGGGGTGCCGCAGAGATTTCTCTGTCCTTGACGGAGGGTAAGTTATAACTGGAGAGTATCTGTAGGGAAATCTCCAGGATCCCATGTTCTGCGTAGCCATCCAAATTCGGATGACATAAAAGTGATGCATCACGGCAGCGGCTTATGAATAATATCTGAATGACATCATTGAGTTGAGTTTCTATGTTGTAACAGAGAAAATAAACCATCACACCATCACAGACAGATCTAAACAAGTATAACAACAGTCTTCATCCCAATTTCTTCACTTTTGGGTACTTCCCGGAGGATATTATCATCTTTCTCTATTCTAAACAAAGCATTAGAACTTCAGATTAATGTAAAATAAGATACTGGAATATAAAACAAAATATTGGAAGTCATTTTTTAACTTAAAATTGTGAGTGAAACTTCCAAATCTGTTAGACCCAGAATTTTCAGAAATGAAATTTCCAGAAAATATGTGGGTAGATAAAGTGAAGTCCTCTACTGATACACTACCTCAAAGTTCTCAAAGTCACCTTATTTTAAGGATTTACTTCTATATATAAAAGTAACATATTCATATTTGATCCAATAATCCCCAAGCCAAACTTATCATATCTCCTTACATTCATGTATTTCTAAGCCCTAAAATGTAATATAGATCTAAAAATATAATATAGACTATCTAATGTGGGAGAAGATGAAGAAAGTAGACCACATAGCCAAAAATTAGATGACAATAGCAAGCAACTATTATTACAATAACTGTAAATGGTAACTTTATTTTGAAAAAAGACTAAATTAAACTATACTATACCTATAAGAACTTCACCTAAAACAATGGGATTCAAAGGAACTGAAAGTAAAAAGAAGGGGAAAATGAAAATAAGGGCAAAAAAGCAATGATAATAGATGTTTATTTAGCAGGTATTATGTATCAGGTACAAAGTTAAATAGCTTGTTCAAAGTGAGAAAATTAAGTAAGAGTTGAAGTGTTAATATCACACAAAGCTTAGTCAAGGTAGATAGGTACTGTATCATAATAATTAGGGATACTCCTAATTATTATAACCATCATAAACTTTTACATACTGAATAATAGAGCACCAAAACACCTCAAACAGTACCAGAAATACAAGCAGAAATCGAGAGAAGCAGGACAATTAGAGGAGACTTTGAAACTTCTTTATCAGTTAGCAGATGAAATCGACAAAATGAATAATATAAGTTTCTACAAATGTTCTATGAATACTTTAATCAAAATATTCTCTATCTTCATAACTTATTAGATCTCCACTATTAATCATGTAACTTAAATCCTCTGTATCTATGATCGGTGAACATTCTCTGTAAAGGGACAGATAAGTAGTTTAGGCTTTGGAGGCCATGTTGAAAGCACCCACAGATAATATATGGACAAATGAGCACAGCTGTGTTTTAATAAAACTATTTACAAAGAGGATATGGGATGTGTTTGGCCATGGACTTAGTTTACTTATCCCTGCTCTATAAGATTTGCATTTATTGAAGTGGTCATGGAACATTTACCAAAACAATATATTTTAGGCCACAAAAATAAATCTGAAATTTTAAAAGAAGAAATGTATAAACTATATAGTCTGACCACAAGGCAATAAAAAGTAGAACCAGACACACCAAACTACTCAGAAAATCTGAGACCCCGCCTCAAGCGAAAATACTATTCTTTGTTTTTAAAGGTGGCCTTATTATACCAACATACCATTTCCTGCCCATTCCCTCAGCTCAATCTGTGGATTTTTAAATAGCAGTGAACCTGAAGACAAAATCCCGGAATGAGAATAAAATCACAGTCAAAATTCTTCACACTCTGTTACCACCGATTACCAAAGACACAGACGCCACAGAGGACTCCCAAGGGACATGAGCTGCTACAGAGGTGCTAGAATCTTGGCCTGTGAAGGAGCTGAGAAGGCGCTGGGGGCCTTCTCAAGATTCCTTAGGAGGAACTCAAGGCCCAGGCCCTTGCCTCCTCATAGCTACACGGTCCTGGCAGAGTCAGGAGAAATCAGACTTCCTGATCCAGGCTGAGAGCACCTCCCAGGAATGTCCTGCTCATTCTGAGTTCTGCTCGTTCCCATCTGCCCTAGGAGCACACAACTCTCCGCACCCTGGAGCCTTTCTGTCTCCCAGGTAACACCTCTCCTGACCCTTCCTCCCTGCATTCCTTCTCTCTCTATGAAGCAGCCAGCACACAGCACTAGAGGGTGGAGCTGGGACTCCATCCTCAGCCCTCCATGGGCCCCAGGCCATTGTATCTAAAGTGGTTCAAGTATTCCCCTTGAGGAAAGAGCCCGCAGCAGTGGATGATTCAGCCAAACCCTGCAACAGGTGTGGCATTTACAAACCCTCTGAGGAGAAAATCAGTCTGGAGAGAATTCAGGTATGGAAAGTCCTTCAAAGTCCTTGAAACTGAGCAAATTTCCCCTCTTTGCGAGCCCTTCCTTCCCCCTGCATGTTTTAGGGGCTATCCTGGACAGCTATGGGGCCATTTCCAAGTCCTATTTAGTTGTTGGAGAAGGTGGGCTGTTACTGGACATTCAACTTTCATCTGCCAGGGGATGCTGAGCAACTCGAGGGACAGCCGGGGAGACAATGCTGTGGAGCTGACGGCCCCACACTCACATCAAGAGAATCTAGCTTCTAGAATCTACTTCCCAAAATTCAGAAGGGCACACTTCTTGTGGAAGGACAAAATAATGGGGAACTTTTCAGCAGCTGCGTAAAGTAGCAGTTGTCACGATTTCCCCATTCCTGTCCCCCTCCCCACTCAGTTCCCACCCCTCGCCACCCCAGTCCCTGCCCTTCCTCTAAGATCTTTCTCCGCTTTTCTTTCCCCTAGTGCAAGCCCAGAACTGCTCACTTGCCTGGCCAAGTTTTCACCTGTTAAGAGAGTGTACAATGTGTCTGAGCAGAAACTACTCTTCTGCTGTTCATTTTGCTCTGTGCTTCTCGCTTAGCTTGGGAAGCCCGGGGAATCTGAGTTGAGTTAAATTAGTGGAAGTTCTTTCTTGCGATCCTTTTTTTGCTCATAGCCAGCTGTAGTCCATCCCAGGCTTGCTCTGCTGCATCCCAAAACCCGCCCGACGGCACGGTCCCCAAGATTCACCTGCGGAGGCGGGGCGCGCTCCGGGCTCGTCGCGCCTCACTTACCCTGTGCCTTGTCTTTGACGCTTCAACTCCCGCTGCTTCCCGCGCGTTAGAGGCAGCACGGAGGTCCTGGGTGCTGGGGAGCCCGCGACACCAATCCCGACCTCGCGGCGCCGAGCAGTTATAAAGGCGGCGGTCGCCGGAGGGAGGGAACGAGCGAGGGGGTGAGCAAAAGGACAGGGGCGGGAGAGGGTCAGGGGGAGAGGACACGCCTATTCCAGTTCCACGGCACTGCATGCTGTTATGAAAATAAAGTCCCCGCGCCAGGGAATGAACTAAAAGCCGCCTGACGTCAGCGGCACAGTCACCCTTGAAATGGGGAGGAGGGCACCTCGGCCCCGCCCAGCTCCTCGGAAGGCGGCGAGGCTAGCGCGCCGGCGGGTCCCCCACGCACCGCGTGAAAGAGGCCGGAGGCACCGCTCCTTCTCGGTTCCGAAAGCCGTCACCTCCGGGAAGGAGCGACGCCCGCGCTCTCCGCCAGGCACCCCTGTCGCCCAAGGGAACGGCCTGGCCAGGTCGTAAGACCTATGCTAATTCTTGGGTCCCACAGCGCGCGCGTGTGTGTGTGTATGTGTGTGTAAGGCGGTGGGGGAAATACCTTTATTTACCGTGTTTATTCGACTAAATAAGACGGGGAGCTGACCCCCAAGTGGCCCTTCCCTGTCTCTCCACAGCTCTCACCCCACCGGGGCAGGCTGGGAAAACGGGTGCGCAAAAGAGGAGGTGTCGGCCTCTCAGGGCCACCAGCCCGAGCGACATAGAAGACCCGTAAAACCTCCGGGGGGCGGGTATCCAGAGTTAGCTACGTGCTCCACCTGTTAGAAACGTCCTCAGATGAGCTCCATTAGTGCTGCCCCCGGGCGGAGAGATCATTATCTACTTTCCTAACTACCTCAAAGTCTCACAATGCAGGTTGAGAATGGGGATGCCAGATAAAATTGTGAAATGAAGGAATTTGCCTTTGGTATCTGGTTCCCACTCCCTGGGCTGCCCACTCCGCTTCCACTATCAAGCCAATCCTACTGAAGCTTGTCTTTGTTTACTTGTCAAACAATCCTTAAGTGGCTGGCCCCTCCATTTCCGGGCTGGGCAAGGTTCTACCCAAGTGCCTTGGGGCAGGGGAGCTCTGTGCTTTTGAGGCACCAATTAGCACACCTGGTAAATCAACCTGTGTTACTATGCATTTGAATCAACGGGGTGGGGGGGGGAGGCCCAAGGTTCCCCAGCTTTCTCCTCACTCCTCACACCCCAACTTTCCAAAGTCTAATGGGCTTTTAAAATGTGACTTTGTGGAGACAATGCCTCCCTCCACCTTTGTTAGGTTTTTATTTCACTCCCAAGAAACCACAGCCACTGTCTTGAGTCTTGGAACACTTCCCTTGAGGCCTGCAGTCATGCGTTAAGTATACCTGCTTCTTTCCCCAGGACTCCTAAGGGTAGGGGGTGGCGGGGGTTGGTAGGGGGAACTGAGAGATTAGTGGGAACTGGAAATGACAGTGCCTTTGAGTGTGTGCCACCTGCTAAGTCAGGTCTTCTCTCTGGACCTCAGTTTTCTCCTCTGTTAAGGAAGTTGAACTAGACCAGCCTTGCCTAATAGATATGTCATTCAAGCCAAAATTGCGAGCCACATATGTAATGTTAAATTTTCTAGCAGCCACATTAAAAGGAACGGGGGAATTAATAATATATTTTATTTAACTCAGTAGATCCTAAACATTATCATTTCAGCATGTAATCAATCTTTGTGAAAATATTAATGAGCTATTTTACATTCTTTCATTTCAAACTATATCCTCAAAAGTCCAGCGCATATTTTATACTTACAGTATCTGCCAGTTTGGACTAGCCACACTGCAAATGCTCAAAAGTCTTCTGTGGCTAGCGGCTCCCAGACAGCACAAGATTAGCCATCTTTAAGGGCTCTTCCAGCTCCACACTGTAGGAGTCTGAATCACCACACCTAGGGTGAAGTTCTTGACATCAAGAAAAAGATGTCAAGTCAGAGGGGGAAGTAAAAGCAGAGGAGATATGACTTTGGTGATTCCCCTCCCTAGAATAAGACTCAGGGAAACGCCATGTGAAAGGGTGAATGTTTTATTTTTCCTGTTGTTCCTTATTCTCTGGGTGACATCTGTCTGGTGGGTCCAGGGCTGTGTGTGTGAGAGCTTTGTGTGGATGCTTGTTTTAAAGCACTGCCCTCAGTCACCTGCACACATTATCCTTCACTTGGCCATTGACTTTAGATTTCCCACATTGCCCTCTTAGCACTCTCTCTTCAACCCTCCTTTTAACCTCTTTTTCTCCTCCCATCCCTTTATCAATACGCCAGGCCGGCACCAAGCCAGGACTGGGGTGAGGCACTCAGGGAGACACTTAGCCCTGACATTAGCACCTCCTTACTTTGTGGGCTTGTCTCTCCTAGCCCCAGTCCTACCCCCAGAATCCCCTGGGGTCTGGCTGTCTCGGAGGTGAGATGGGGGAGACTGGGAGGGTGGAATAGCAGAGTACTTCTGAGATGCCCCTGAGGGGCACAATTATTCCAGTAGATGGAATAATTAATATGCTGGGTCCCTTGTCCTGCCAAAAATGATGTGGAGAACAAGGTTGAAAGCCCTTGGAAATCAATGGAAGAAATAGTATTAAAGGAGTCTGGAAAGCCAGGTATAACTCCAACTCCAGTTATCCTCTTTTGAGTATTACCTGGCTTCAAGTGACAGGTAGAATTGTTGAGAGACACAGAAAGGAAGCTCACATGATTGAAAATGAAGAGATGAGAAGAGAGTGCGAGAGAGAGCCTCACAATAAGGGTACCTTGTTCCTCCTAAAAATAAGGCTGGTCTAACGCTGGAGAGGACCTTCATTCAGCTACAAAGCCAGCAAGGGGGGTCATTTTCCAGGAGGATGGGCCTGGGTCAGCCTCAGTCTGGGAGTTCCAGAACCAGGTCCCTGCTGACACCTCCCCTTACCAACCCCACCAACCAACACCGCTATGAACTCCGCTCTTGAGTGCAAGAATGAACTAGGAACATGGACAGCTCTACCAATGTCTTAGTCTTGACCCCTTTACCAACTTTACCTCAGAATTCAGGGCTGTAAACCTCATGCCAGGGGCTCCCCCGTTCTCTCCCTTCATTCCTATACTAGCAAAATGGGAGGTGCCACCCGTCTCCCTCCCCGACCTCAACTCACCTCAGTGAACCACAGCTCCCACCAAGTTCTTGCTGATAGTGGCTTTTCCACTCAATCGCTAAACCATACAGGAAGCATTTGAGAGCCAACTACACACCAAGCACTGTAGGAAGTATACTGCAAGTATGAGAAAGATACGACTTGGCCTCTATCCCCTGACGGGAATTTCTGTTTATTCAGCCATTTAGAAGCTGTGGATGATCTTCTGTATAACTGTGCTGGGGACGCAAAAGAAAACTGTCTTAAAGGAGCTCAGTCTGGTGGAGAGAGGGGCAGTAATGTAACAGAAGCAACGCACTGTGTTAGATATTATGCCAGAGTCACACGCAAGGACCCCGCCTGGGCCCAAAGGCCACAGTCAACACGACCCCACAGCATTCAGGGCAGCCCTCACCGGGGGCAAGAGGGAAGAGGGGTGAGGAAGGGGAGGCATCTCAGGCAGAGGAGACATAATTTACAAAGGCGCAGAGCTGTGGAACAGTCCTGCCCCTTTTCACACAGTGTGAGCTCACAGTGTGGGCAGTAGCAGATGAAGCTGGACAGGTAGACAGTGGCCAGATTGAGTGTGGAGCCCCAGACTCACCTTGGAAGCAGGACACTGAAGCATGAATCAGGAGCCTAACATGAGGTGTCCACAGATGGACAGCAGTGTGGTATCCTTATAAGAAGAGGACGTGGGGAGATACGCAGACGTGGAGGAGAGAGACAGACACAAAGAAGGCCATAGGAAGACGGAGGCCTTTGCGGAGTTATGCTGCCACAAACGAAGGCGCACTAAGGACAGGCAGCAATCACCAGAAGCTAGGAAAGGGGCATGGGACAGTTTCTCCCTCTGAGCTCCAGGAGAAACCAACTCTGCTGACACCTCCTCACTTTCAGACTTTTAGCTTCGAGAATTGTAGAAGAATAAACGTCTGTTGTTTTAGGCCACCTGGTTTATGATACTTCACTGGGGCAGCCCTGAGAAACTAATATGCCTCTGAAATGTAAGCAGTTTTGCATAGAGCAGAGGGGTATGGGAAATGCTAAAAAGAGCCTGCTAGCACAGCGGGAGTCTCAAGGACTTAATCTGTCTTCCCACCTCTACCAGGTCAAAGGGAGAGAAGTAGAGTGTGCAAAAGGTAAACACGCGTGGTGTCAGGGAGATGACACTTGAAGCCCGGGAATGCAGTCTGTAGGGAACCAGAGCTTGCGGTCAGCACTCTGGCCAACCACCAACACTGCCTGTCACCAGCCTCTTATTATTATGTGAAAAATGCCGTGGTTACAGCTCAGACTTCCCCACCTTTTCTGGGATTGACTTTAAGATTACACTCATTCTAAGAGTCTTCATGCCGAGGAAAGTTAAGAGCTGAAGCCTCCATGCTGAAACCAGAGAGGAGCTGCCAGTAACCCCAAGGCTGGCTTAGAGTCCCATTAAGTGCCCAGACTGGTTCCGTGACATGAAACCCAAGGCAGCCGGAGTTAATGGATCTGTCCTGATCTCTCTCCCCCCACCACCACCACCCTCCCCTCCTCTTCCCTCTCTCCTCTCTTCCCCTCTTCTCCCCTTCCCCTCCTTTCCCTCTCCCTCTCTCCTCTCCCTCCCTTCCCTCTCCCCCTCTCCCTCTCTCTCCCCAGCCCAGTACAGGGCAGGGACTTGGTGGCCAGGATAGTTCATACGGAAAGGAACTTGAATAAATTGAATCTTGGAGTCAGGAAGACCAGGTCTGAATCCTACCAACAGCTCCAGAGTCCATAACATCTAATTCACAGTGTTGTCATAAGCCTCAAGTAGAAATACCTCTAGTATATTCAGTAATATTCATTTACTCATACTTGGTTTTCTGGCACTGAAGACAGCTTCTTGAGTTTGTACAAGAAAGACAATCAAAACTGTGAAATGACCCAAATTGTCTTTCGGCATCTTACCACCGTCAGGCCTCTCTTTACTTCCGGTTACCCAAGTGCTCATATACTTTTCATATATTGCTCAAAAAAATTCATTCATACTAAACTGTTAATGGACTGAAAGAGTGCCTGCCTATTACCCCTTCTGGGAGTATTTTCCAGCAAAAGAAAGGCCTACTAATTCTACTCAGAAATAAAAAGGAACAAACCACTGATACATACCACAGTATGGATGAATCTCAAAAACATCATGCTGAACACGAGAATAAATGAGCACAGACTGTAGGCTTCCAGCTATATAAAACCCCTGACAGGCAGAATTTGTCTGTGATGACAGAAAGCAGAGCAGTGACTATGCAGGACTAGGGGTGGGGCGAGGATTTCCTGGGGCGCAAGGGAACTTTTTGAGGTGATGGAAATATTCTGTATCTTCATATGGTTGTTACACAGCTTATGCATTTGTCAAAATTCAACAAACTATCCTTAAAAATGGGTGTGTTTTATTATAAGTAAATTATACATCTCTAAAGATGATTTTAAAAGGAAAAAAGGGAGCCTATTAAAGAGGTTGATGCTTAATACTAAAAAACTAATCACTAAGAATAGAATTTTAAGGAAATGGAAGGATAACAGAGTCAGGCTAAAGAGGGAGGGCATTTGGAGAGAAGGTACTAGACTGACAAAATTATTTGGTGTCCTTTCAAGGAATAAAAATTTATTTTGGAAATGTGGCTTAGACAATTGAATATTTAAAACTTTGTGATTAACCATACTCCTGTTTGTCCTTCACTACGTGGTTTAAGCCGAGGATATTGAATCATGCAACAGACATGTATGGAATATCTCTATATGCCAGGCACTCTTCCAGGAGGTAGGCATTCCACAGTGAACAAGACACTCTCTGTCCTCATGGAGCTTACATTTTAGTAAAGGGAAGAGCACAATAGTCAAGTAAACATATTACATTAAGAGTTGGGGGAGGGGTTTGGAGGGAATAGAAGTTGGCCAGGGAAGCCCTCTGTGAGAAGGTGATACTCAGGCAGATAGACCTGGAGGCAGTAAAGGAGTGAGCTTTGGGGATATCTAGAAAAGGTATCCCATGTAGAACAGCAGTGCAGGGCCCCAGGCTTGGCATGCTCACCTAACAGCAAAGGCCCAAGTGACCGGAAAGGAAGGTGCAGAGGAGGGAGCAGAAGACGCTGAGGTCAGAGGAAGTGGGGAAGGAAGAGGTACAGGTCAAGTCGGGCCTTGTGAATCACTGTGAGGTCTTTGGCTTTCACTCTGAGTGAGACGGGAAGCCACGGGCAGTGAGGAATGACATGATCTGACTTACATTTTACAAGGGTCACACTCCCTGTGTCGAGAATGCACACGGAGGCTGGGGACAGGGCTGGAGACGCCTGGAAGTAGGGCGGCCAGTGGGAGGCTACTGGGTGGCAACCCACTAGAGAAGGTGGAAGCAGGTGTAGCAAAGGGCGTTATAGGAAGTGGCCAGATTCTGAACACTTTCTAAAGATAAAGCCAGCAGACTTAATGAATTAAATGTGGGATATGAAAGAAAGAAAATGAGTCAAAAATAATTCCAGAGTGTGAAGCTTTGGTTATAATTAAAAAGAAAATCCTTTTGCTATGTGTGTTATCAAGAAACGACTAGGGAGGGCTCTTAGAACAAAATTCTTCTTTTAATTAAGTGACCATGTTTTCAAAATTTAATTTAAAAAAAAAAATGAAACAATGTGGACTACCAAATGGTTTCCATACCACACACAAAGTGCAAGAGGCAGTTTCAAAAGTATAAAGACCTAAATATTCACATTTCTGAGACATTTAAAGGTTTATAGAACCGGTTGTGGGACAAAGATTTGAAACCTGGGTGATTCCATAAAATGTTATAACCACTAACTTTTCCCAACAGAATTACAGAAATGCTTTTTCTCACTGGTCTCAAAAGAATCATGAAATTAGAAATTATTTTATGATCAAGTCACTTACACCAGCGTGGCTGAGTTGGATGGATTAGAATAATTTCATGATGAAATAGGAGTTTGGTGACACAATCAGATATTAAGATTCAGAAATGAACATGTAGTTTGTCATTCCCTAGGGTGGTTTAGAATATGTCAGTCATCATTTAGCCGACAGGGAAAAATATCACATGAGCATAAAGATAACTTTTCCCATCTTGTTTTTATTCTCTATGGTGTCATCTTCCGCAAGTTTAAGTCATAGCTGGTTGGTTTTGGGTTGTTTTTTTTTTTTTTTTTCATAATTGATCACAGTGATGATTCATTTATATTCCCAGCATAGAACCGTGAATTCCTTCCTCTGCCTTCAATCCACAACACGTATCTCCCAGCAAATAAAATGAGAGGAATGAAAACACATCTATTCACAGTGACTGGGACACTTTACAGTATTAACTGTGAAAGATATGGAAGACCTTTACTTCTAAAGTGAAACAAAGTGATTCCAAATAAACTAACCATCCAAATGTCCAGAGCTCCCTATGTCCCTCAAGGGGTAGGCTTGGCTGAGACCCATAGAAGAAAACTGACCGGACCAAAAAAAAAATTTTTTTTTTCCAAAATTTACTTGATGAGACAGTGGAACCCAGAAAAATATTCCTACCAAGATAAGAAGGTTAGAAAATGAATCAATTCTCTGGTTGTAGGCGAAATATTTGGCTTTCCAATACAGACTGGCCTGAGGTTTTTAAAATACATATATTCTTTAATCTCACCTTAATCATGATTTCTTGAGTTATCAGGAGAAGAATGAAGCACCTGAAGAAAGGGGTAAGAACCAAATATTGATGGAAGGTCTACTTTGTGCCAGCTTCTCTTTTTACGTAAAAGAATTAAGAACTATACATATGTTCTTTCAAAACACATACAAAACACCTGTGCCAGGTGTGTGTAGCATTTCATATGAAACCGAATCAACAAAAGTGCTTCATCCAAATCAATAAATCACCTTTGCATCAAAATATCCTTCATCACCTGTCTCGGGTTGGAAAATCAGATTATCACCTTGTGCTGCTGCCTGTCCTTTGATTGCTAAGTTTATTCAGTATGTTGTGGGGCCAAAAGAACTAGGGTCCCACAGCGAATAGAATGAGAGTGGTTCCTACTCTGCTTTTCAGTCCTCAGGCCACATCTGAGTCTGGTCCTGGCTTCATCCCAGTGATGGACCAACGGCACCAGCGGACACAAAAGACTGATTAACTAGCTAATTCGAGGAAAACACAAACCCAAACCAGAGTGAAACTCCTGTGGGCTGGCACTTGGGAAACACCTGGAGGCCCCCACTAGCAGGGATAGCCCTGTGGCAGCTCCTAAACCGCCCCAGCCCGCAGCAGGTGGAAAACAGCACAAAGGGCTATTGGGCCTGCCATTTGCCTGCCCGTCATTTCCTTATTTCTCTTATACTACCCCAAACCAGTACTGGTTGAAACATCTTTTGAGGAAACTGATGGGTGTGATCTTGGGAGGAACAGTGTAATAGGCATAGACAAAGGTAAGTATTAAGAAACGGAGACTATTTTAAAGGAAAGTGGGAGAAGACCAAGCTGCCTTCATCTTGCTATAGATGAGGGCCCCAGATCTATCCAGGTATGACTACTCAGTGTCCGATAACCAAGGCTTGTCCTAGATCCTCTGAGAAAGCACTTCTGATTGAGACCTATGGAAATTTTATTTTCCCATTATAAAGAAGTATGGTTCTCTTCCCACAAAATAATAATACTCTGTGTGTGACAGAGATATAGATACACATATGTGCTTTGCAATGTTGAACTATTAATATTTGGTGGTACGTGGTACACTTAGAATAGTGTGTCTGGCCCAAGATAGAGCATCGGTGAATAGCTCTAGGTGGGAATAGGCTTGACCAATGAAAGGCTTCAGTTCAGAAAGACCAAGGGATGTGTCTTAGGTCCCAAATCTGGTTACCTAGCAATTCAAGATTAGAACCCTTCCGTTGCAGGCATCCAGCTGTTATATCACCCCAATTCTCACTTCATAACAATTTAGATAGCAAACTCTTTTACATCATGCATTTTTTTTAAATCTTGCATTTTTACTCCCACCCACAAAAAGCAAAAGAAACTCTTCTGGATATTCTCAAGGGCCACCAACATTCCCCAGGGATCCAAAGAGGTATTTTCAGTGAGAACCTCTCTCCATTGTCAGAACTGTGTGTACATTTTCCTTGAGAAAAATGTCCATAGCTTTATCACATTCTCAAAGGTATCCATGGAGGGATAAAGGTAAGAACCAGCATTAATCTATATCCCGTCATATTGTACTTGCCAGTGTAGATCAGGTTTTCCCTGGCTCTCAGATTTTAAAAAGACGCCTCTACAAGTGACATAAAGCATACTACAGTGATAGACCAGCACAGGCCTGGTAGAGAAGTGCAGGATCAGCCTACGGAATATGCATTTCCCTATTCTGACACTTTATTGAAAGCCTATTTGCTTACTACTGAGGAGTGTTTTTCTCTCACTAAAACACATCATGGAATATTCATTAAGAAGCAATAGTTTCTCTTTAACCAGTGTTATGGACTAGGTGTTCGTGTCCCCCCAAAATACATATTGAAACTCTAACGCTCAAATGTGATACTTGCAGATGGGGATCTTTGGGAAGTAGGGTTAGATGAGGTCATGAAAGTGGAGCCCTTGTGATGAGATTGGTGCCCTTATCAATTGAGATACCAGAGAGCTCGCGCTCTCTGCGCTCTGTACAAAAAAAAGTGGTTATCGGAGCATACAGCAAGATAGATGGTGGACACCTGCAGACCGAGAGGAGGGGCCTCAGCGTGACATCACCTCGATGTCAGACTTTCAGCCTCCAGAACCGTGAGAACACAAATTTCTCCTGTCTAAGCCACCTAGTCTATGGTATTTTGTTATGGCAGCCCAGCAGACTAACACGACCAATCAGTTTAGTTCTTTCTTTCTCAGGATGACAACTGACATCCAGAGTGTTTACAGTTTCCACAGCACTTGTGCTTTCTTTGCCTCATGTTTAATCTTGACAGAAACTCTTCAAAGCAAATGTTATCTTCATTTTACAGATGAGGAACTGAAGCTCAGAGAGGTAAGTAACCTGGTCATTGTTCAACTTTCAGAACCGGGTGCAGCACCCACGCAGCCCAGTCCCTAACTCCAGAGTCAGGTCGTTCATCCTCCGTTCTTCCCCCGCATCCCTCTGCCCTTGGCCCCTTGGCCCAGCGTGTGCTGACTTTGCAGGGGTCAGAGGCTGTGCTCTCTGCTTCCCCTGGAGAGCTGCATGTGGGCTCCCTGCCCGCCTCACCCCGCTGAGCTCATTCGCAGCTGGTGTTACCCTGCAGCCCTCAACAGTCTGCTTTTTAGACATTTAGGTTTGGCAGGATTGCAGCGCCTCCTTTAATTCCTCTTCCTCACGTGAAAAGAGCTGAAAAATTGACTTGTCTGGGGCCAGACTTGCATTTTTTAGCAAATATCTCCATCCATAGCTTATTTTCCATGATTCATACTTGATGCTATTATTGTATTTCTCTATATTATTATAAGATGCATAACAGAACTATCAAATGGCTGTATCTTTAGTATCAGTAAGGGACTTTATCTCATTCTGGGTTTCCAGCTCACGTGTAATCCTAAGGGCTTCTAGCAGGCAAAGCCCCTCTAGTCTAAACCAAGTTGGGAAGGGATGCTCAGTCCTGGGTCTCCTACCCCACTCCCCACACTCACTAATTCCATACCCTTCCCCATCTCTCCTCTGCTGAACACCTTCCCCTTTCTAATCTGCTCTTTGCCTTTTTCTGTTTTAAGATAACATCTGTTGAGCACCTTCTTATTCTAGGCACTGCATTATATGTTTTATATCCATTATCTTAATCAATTTCCTCTCCCAGGACGAAGCTGATAAAAACATTCATGATAAGAAATATAGGACAGATAAGGTTAAATGGTTTAACCCTGGGGCACTTTAAGTGAAAACCAAACCTACTGCCAAAGCGTGAATCTGTTGTAAATATAAAAGTATGAGTAAACCAATAAGGAAGGAAATGCGAGATTTGGTTTAATTTGGTAGACTGGAGGTGTCTTCCTGTAAGACTCTGAATCATGTTATCAGGTGTTCCTTCACCTGTCCCTCTTTTCCAAGACTGTTTCCATTGGCAAGTATCATTATTCAGTTCAATTCAACACAAGGGTACATATTAAGCTCCTACTGTGTGAGGGCATTGTACTGATCTTGCAACACAAAGATCTCTGCACAAAGGAGGCTCCTGAACTCTGGAAACAAGAGAAAGTCCATTAATGTCTCTTTACATTTTTCAGGGGAGAAGTCTCATATTTTTCTGAGATTTTCAAGGTTCTTCAATTCACTAGAGGTTAAAAATGATTGCTTTACAGATTTAAGTTATAACATAACTCCCCAGATGTTAACATACTTCATCAAAAGAATGAACATAAAAACAGAACTAAAATTACAACCAAACAACAGCAACAAAAACAAACAATCCAATTCAAAAATGGGCAGAAGACCTAAATAGATATTTCTCCAGAGAGGAAATACAGATGGCCAATAGACATTATGAAAAGATGCTCTAGGTCATTAATCATCAGAGAAATGTAAATTAAAACCACAATGAGATATCATCACCTCACATCTGTCAGATTGGCTGTCATCATTAAATCAAAGAACAAATGTTGGTGAGGATGTGGAGAAAAGGGAATCCTCACACACTGTTGGAGAGATTGCAAATTCGTACAACCACTTTGGAAAACGGTCTGAAGTTTCTTCAAAAAATTAAAAATAGACCTACCTTTTGACCCTGCAATTGCACTTCTGAGTATTTATCCAAAGAAAACCAAAACAATTATTTGTAAAGTTCTATGCATCTCTATATTCACGACAACACTGTTGACAATAGCCAAGAATATGGAAGCAACTTAAATGCCCATCAATAGACAACTGGATAAAAAAAGTTATGGTTCATACATACAATGGAATATTATTCAGCCATACAAAAATGAAATCCTACCATTCACAGTGACATGAATGGATCTAGAGGTTATTATGCTGAGTGAAATAGGTCAGACCGAGAAAGATAAACATGATTTCACTTATATGCAGAATCTAAGGAACAAAAAGAACAAACTAATCGAAAACAGATTCACAAATATAGAACACAATCTGGTGACAGCCAGAGGGGAGGAGGATTGGGAGGCTGAGAGAAAGAGGTGAAGGGTTAAAGAAGTACAATTTAGTAGTTAATAGATGGTCAAGGGGATGGGGAGCATGGCATAGGGAATGCAGTCAGTAGTAATGTAATGGCTGTGTGGAGAGCCAGAGGAGAGAAAGAGCAACAGGGGATCGTTTTATAAACTATATAAATGTCTAAGCAGTGTACTGTATACTTGAAACTAATAATAAAATTTCTAAAAACTGATATAAAAATACATACAAAAACGAAGTCCCTGTCTTTGTTATCGTCTGTCATGGAGGTATACTGTGACTGTGTGAAACAGAAGCAAGCTCTACCCACCTTCACTCTCTCCTCCGGTCCTGTAGCATCAACCTGGACCCAAACAAAAGGAGTGGTTGTCTATGCTACTCCACCTAAGGCACCAGACTAAGCTGGGAGGCCCAGGAACTGATCTCTTACTTAGCACTTGGTGTTCATCCCTTATAAGTCAACAATTTAATTTGTTTCCTTGTCTAGATTTGCCTTTAATGCACAAAAGGGGCATGAGAATTAAATATTAAATCAAGAAGTATTCAGAGCCTGCTACGTGCTGCCCGACATGGGAACCTGGCTGATCAGCATACAGACAACGGGGAACCTCCGGGAAGATTCCTGCTAAGATTACCAACTACTTCCCCATGCCTTTAGCGCTGCACACCCATCCCCTGAAAGAAAAACAGATGTAAACTGAATTCCCAGAACACTCAGGGTGTCTCTCTCCCTCTCTCTCCACCCTGCCTAGAGGGAAAGGGGGAGAGACTCTCCTTAGAGAGAGAGAGAGAGATAGATCCAAGTTCGAGATCTCTAGATAATCTCTCTCTCTCTCTCTTTCCCTCTCTCTCTCTCTCTCTCTCTCTCTCTCTCTCTCTCGCGTTATTCCTTCTCTACCAAACTTTCCTTTTGACTCTAACTCTGGCATGTGCTTGAATTCTTTCCTGTGTGCAGTCAAAGACCTTCGCCAATTCTCTCTTAGTGCAGGACTTGAGTCCCCACTTGCAGGGATTCATCCTGTCCTGCATCACCTTGAGTGAAGAGTCATCACGATAAACAATGTTAAGTATACACGCACATATGCATATGCTCACATTATAATTTAAGCAACAGCTATCTGGCTTATCCATCTGGTTCATTCATTCATGCATTCAATCAGCACTTACTAACCTACTTGGAACCAAGCTCTGAACTTAAGGACATAAGTAAAGGAAGTCCTGTCCTTAAAGCCCTCACAGTCTAATAGGACAGACAGACATAGAATCACAGGATTACAATACAGTGAGTTACAGGCAAAGAAGTAAATAAACAGAATTTAGAAGAAAGAAGGCAATTTATCCTGTAGGGATAAAGAAGGCAGGAAGATTTCACAGTAGGAAAGACTTCCTAGCTGAAGAGTAAGTTTAGACCAGACATAATGAAGAAGGCACTTAATAGATGTTGTCCCTCTAGAGGGTTGCCTTCCACGCCTGCACTCATTCACTCTACAAATACTAATCCAACACCTATGAAATGCTAAACACTAACTTCCCAGCCCTCAACTCTCTAAAGACAACAATGCACAGTCAAAACACCTCAGGGTGTGCCCCAGACCCCTTTCACCAGAGTGAGAAAGATAATTTGCATTGCAAACACCCTGGCTAGGGTGGAGGGCACTTTATGAAGAGGGGTTGCTGAGCTCAGGCAGTTATAAGACCAGTTAAAGTCTACTCTCATTTCTGGCTTAGTGAAAACCAGCCTTTGATATGAGCTACACCAGGAAGGCTCATCTAACCCCAAATCTCATACCAGAACCCTGTCATCCACCTGAGGGTAGGCCAAGAGCATTAATATTTTGAAATGCTAATATGCCATGAAATGCTAGTATATTAATCTGGTCGTTAGGTTATTATTCATACTTGTGTATAAATTGTAACCCAATGCTCCTCTCCTAATAGTTGCTAACTATCTTCCCCACTGCAAGCCCACTCTGCCTGCAACTGTGAAGAGCCAGCAGTATCTGGGAACTAACTGATGCCTCTCCATCGGCCTGAATCAAAGCCTGGCTGACCACTGACTGGTGCAACTGCAGGAGCAGGAGTATGAAAGCTCCCACTTGTCTCAGGTAGGATCAAGTCTGCTTACTCCCACTCCCCACTTCCAGGCAAACCCTGCAGAGACTGCCCTCTGCGGGACTTCACCTGAGATCACACCATACTCGACTTCATCCTCTGCCTTGTCCAGCTGTCCCACTGATCTCCCGCTGGGAGCCTGACCTGTAGGTAAGAAAAGAGGAGATGCTGCACCACGAAAATAAATTCCCACTGTTTGTGTTGCCTTGGGGAGGCCATCTGAGGAGGGACTGCAGGGGCCTGAGACACAGGGTTTGAAGGGTGATTGGCAAAGCGCCCTGTGGTATTCGTTATCATTGTTACTCTTTCCTGTTCCCATCTCAGGCCTTCAAAACGTCCATAACCATGGCCGCCATCCACTATACACTGTGAGAAGGGCCACACACATTTTCTGATTTAATCCTTACAAAAACCTCATGCAGTGGGCATTATTTGTAGCTCCACTTTATGGGGAGGAAACCAAGGCTTTATAAGGCTCATTTACTGGCCCAAGGCCACAAACCTAGCCAAGAGGAGAGCCAAGACCAACCTCATGCTTCTGGCCTGAGACTGGACTTTTCACACCACCATAGGTTGAAACTGATGTCACTCTCTCAAGGATTTCCGTGGACTGAAACTATATCTGTAGCTGCAGAGAGGAGAGTCAGAGGGAGTCCCAGCCCAGCGGGCCTAAAGGCTCCCTGCCCTCTCCAGTGGAGCCACTTGCTCACCTCAGCTCCCACCTCCTTCCACAGGGCTTTCTAAGGAAGCTGAGAAGCACGATTTCTCCTCACACACGGTGACCGATAGTGACTTTGAAGACAGTGGAAGCTCCTGTGAGATCTCGCTGAGAGGGAGCAGACCCACCTAGCTGTCGCAGGGAGGCAGTACTGACTGGAACTGAAAGTAAGCTTTATTCTTGGCTTTTTATTCATTAAACACTTAGTTAATTATCATTTAGTGAATATCAACTAGGCACCAGGTTCGATGCTAGGCCCTCAGGTGACCAAGATGAAAATAAAAACAAAAGCAAAGCCCCCTGCTCTTAGAAAAGGAAATAGTCTAATTTGTAGAGATGACAGGTAGGTAAACAGGTGTGAGGTAAACAGGTGTTACAATGCAGGAAGTGCTGAAAATGCGAAGCAACTATGAAAAACATTGCCTAGGTTTTACTTCTGGTGGGTTTGGCACTTAAGTGCTATGCGGTTATTTAAAAACTGTAAGCTTCAATTTCTTCAGCAGTAAAATCTGAATAAGACCTTCCTCTTAAGATTGTAGGAAAGATTAAACCACAAATGTATATGAAATGTTTACCTGGGGACTGTTCCTGATTAGCTCCTAGATAAATGCCAACCTTCACAACCTTGGGCAAGTGACTTAACCCTTTTCTACTCAGCTTCCCAATCTATAAATTAGGGCTAACAACACATCGTCCATACTTCTGGATCTGTCAATAACAGAGGTTTCCTTAAACTCTAAGAGGCGTTGTAGAAACCAAGGAGGAAAAGCCATCAGCATTAGGAAGACTTCCAGTAAAGTTAGGAGATGCTAAGAGGAGCACCCGTGGGGAGCACAACATACACAGCATGTGAATAAGTGCTGAGTTATACAGCGCCTGCTCTATCTCTGTGATTCTTCAAAGAGGAGTGGGTGAGTGTCGGGGTGACCCACAGGGCTGTAATGGTTGAGGGCAGACTGCCACAGAGGTGGGACCTGAGCTGTGAAGAACATGTGGGACTTTATCTACATAGGACTTTATGATTCCACATGGAATCAGGGATGAGCACGGGGTTTTTGCAGACAAGAGATAAGAGTGGGTCCTGTCAGGAGGCATTTAAAATATAATCACAGGCCTTCAGGGCTTCCTACTTCAGTAGATGCGAACACTACCAGGCTCATTCTTTGCCCATGGTCCTAGCAGCCGCCCTTAATGCCTCAAATACTCTTCTCAAGAGCCCATTCCTCCAAGTAGCAGCCTGAAGTCACCTGTTCCCAGCTGTTCCCAGACCTTTGAAGAACTGTGGGCTCCATAATCAATCTGTGTCATGGAGAAAATGTCTGAGAAACACAGCTTGAAAGGCCAAGCATGTCCCAGCAGAGTAGCCGATCACATCTTACTAGTGCTTTACATGCCAAATAAATGAGAAAAAGCAAATAAACACTCCCAGAATAAATGAGGCAGTTATGAGAAGATGGTGTCTGGTCTTTCCAGTAGAGCTGGGGCTGGGGGGCGGGGGGGTACTTCCTTCAAAGAAAATCACTCACCTTGCTCAGTTTCCCTTGGGCACAGTGATTTATCGGAGCACATCTATTTATTATTAGCAATTGCAGGCACAAGCAATAGAAATGGAGCCCATACCTCCCAGCTGAACCATCCTTGCTCAGTGACTTGTAACTATTTATATGTCTCCATTGAACAGCACATATTAAACTGGTGCCTAAATAAACAAGTGAAAAAGGTTAATTTCCTGGCAGGAAATTCCTGTGTAATTAGTCAGCAGCTCCAGCCCCTGCGCTGTCACTAACCAGCAACGTGACCTTTAGCCAGTCCACCTCTCTCCATCCCCACTGCCAAAACCCTAGGCCAGGCCACTATGGCCCTCTCCTGAACCACAGCTTCTAACTGATCTCCATCTCTAGTTCTCCTCTTTCCCCAAGTATTCCCCATTCCAAAGACCTTTAGTGTAGTGAACTTCCTCAAATCCCAAATCTGGTCCACTCTCTTCCTTAAAATCCACAACATCTCTTCATTTACTCTAGGATCAAATTCAAACACCTTTGTATAATTTGCTAAGTTGTGCTCTGGCTCCTGCTTACTGTTCCGGACACGTAGCTTTCCTTTCCCCATCCAGTACACTATGTTCCAGCCGTATTTCTAACTGCCCATGTTTCTTTGTATCACACTAACAATAACACAAACACTTATTTGAGTGTTGTCTATGTTTTGTTCTAAATAATAGATATTGTTCTAAATAATACTTCCTGCATTAATTAATCTTTATAATGCTACTAGATAATAACTATGATTATCTCCCTTTTACAGATGAGGAAATCAAGGTGCAGGAAAGTGAAATAATTGTCCCAGGTTACCTCGCAATTAAATGGTAGAATCTGAATACATCATGTTCATTGTCTCCTCCCTCCCTCTTCTGATCTCCAAGTCTTTATACAGGGGATTCTCTCTGCTCGAAAGACCATTTCTTCTCTCATCCTTCCTCTTTTCCACCCTTTCTTTCCTTGGCTAACTCCTACTCCTTGAGAGTTCTCATGTACATAGTGCCACCTCTGAGCTTCCCTTCCCCAGACTGCCCTCTCCCCTCGATAGCAATTAGTCTCCAAAGACGGCCCCCAATGAATGATGTCTCCCGGTACTCACACCCTGATGTAGTTCTCTCACATATTGAATCTCAGCTGGCCCTGTGACTCATCACAGACTATGGCAGATGTAATACTGAGTAACTTCCAGGCCTAGGTCATAAAAAGGCTGGCAGCTTCCACCCAAATATCTTGGAATGCTTACTTTGGGGCAAATCAGACACTATGCAAGAAGTAGCTCATAATGTGAGGAAGCCAAGATAGCCACATGGAAAACGATGGGAGATAGAGAGATGCCCAGCCAAACCCAGTTATTCCAGCCATCCAAAGCCATGTACCACATACGTGATAAAGAAATAATCTAGGATGTCCAGCCTGGTTGAGCCTTCAGATAACACCAGCCTCAGCCACCTCCTGATGGCAGCTGTATGAGAGACCCCAAGAGGGGAACCATGTAGCTAAACCCTGTCAACCCCGCTGAACTGTGATTTGTTATTTTAAGCCACTAATCTTTAGGGTGGTTTTGTTAAGCAGTAATAAACAACCAGAACAACGGGGGTAAACAATAGATTGCATCTACCCTCAAGGAAGTTTTAGTCTAATGAAAAAAACTGTCAAGCAAACAGGTAGGTACACTAGTTGTGATGAATTTGGGTGTTGGGGGAAGGATAAAGGATTGACAGTCCAGTCCTTGGCATGACAAAGCTGAAAATAAACTAAAGAAAGCAGTATGGTATGGTTGATAAAAGCATGGGCTTATTAGTCAGATGGAATTGTTTGCGTCTTGGCTCTGCACTTGCTTTTTGAGTGACTTAAAGGAAAATTTCTCACACACTCTGAACATCACCTTCATCCATCTATAAAATAGAGATAACAATGCTTAGTTTAGAAGATAGTCATAAATATGAAATTAAGTACTGTTTGTAATGTTTTTCACATTACTACTATATAGTAACATTCTATATGTAACATACATATCACATGCGACTAAATATATTTATAGTCAATTATAGAAAAAGAATATGGCCTAGTGATAACCTGGGCTCATTGAAGCTCATGTCAAACCAGTACAGCAGAAAATTCTCATGTGAACTTATCTCCATGTTGTACATTTTATGACTAAATTGTTAATTATATTCCACTTACTTGAAAGTCCATATCTTTGGGACAGAATGAGGAGGTATACTTCGGTGTATACTAAACAGGAGACTGGACTAGCCACTCTTCGAGGGCAGAAAATAAATCTTGTTCATCCTCATACCGCATGCATATAACAGAACCTGGCACATAGCACCTGCTTACTAAGTATGAGTCGAATGAATGAATGAATGAATGAATGAAAAGGACTCACAATAACTGAGCACATACAAAGTGCCAAGACTAAGCTGAGTATTTTACCTTGAATATCTCATTTCGTTCCCATAACAACCCTATGATATAGAAATATAGTTACTTCTGATTGAAACCATTCTTCAGCATTCAACACCTTGTTTAATATTACTTATACCATGAACTTGGGGATGATATTTTTCAAAAAGGAAAAGCATGGTTTGACTTAACTGGCTAGAGAAGACTCTCACTGCCAGAGTTTATCTTCCAATCATTACATAAATATATGAATAACCTTTGAAAGGTAAGATAAGCATGTGAAGGCAACGTAGCTGAGATAGCTATCCAGTAACTGAAGGAGAATGAGGACCAGGCGTGTAGGTCCGTTAAGACTATAACTGTATATTTGCAGTTCCTAGATGACAGGAATTCCAATCCAGAGATCAAACTAGATGTCAGGAGACAAAGAACCTTGCTAATAAAAGAGAAGGCTCTGTATTTTAGCTTTCTGTCAAAAAGAGAATGTACCTACATCAGTCTGGGTCTAATTAGGAGGTTCACATAGTATTTTATACAGGGAAAGTTTAATGTAAAGAATTATGAACCTATGCTAGGAGTATAACTATAAGATATAAAGAGAGCTTTATTTTAATTTTCGATCAATTAATTTAATTAATTATTTTTATGGTGATGTTGGTTAACAAAATCCAGTAAGTTTCGGGTGTATATTTTAACAGTAAAGCATATATATATTTACGTTGTATGTTCACCTCCCACAGTTAGATTTCTTTCTCTCACCACAAATTTGACCCCTTTTACCCCATTTACCTCCCTGCCTTTTCTCCCTACCTTCTGGTAACCACTAGTCTATGGTAACCACTAGTCTATTGTCCTTGTCCATGAGTCTCTGTTTGTCTTGCTCATTTGTTGCTATGAACATCGGTGTGCAAATATCTTTTCAGATATGAGTATTCAAGTCTTTGGGGTAAATACCAGTAGAGGGATTGCTGGAGCATATGGTAGATCAATTCTTAGTTTTCTGAGGAACCTCCATACTGTTTTCCACAGTGGCTGTACCAATTTTCAGGCCCACCAGCAGCGTATGAGGGTTCCTTTTTCTCCACATCCTCTCCAACAATTGTTATTACTTGTCCTGTTGACTATAGCTAATCTAACAGGTGTGAGGTGGTGTCTCATTGTGGTTTTGATTTGCATTTCCCTAACAGCTAGAGATGTTGAGCATCTTTTCGTATGTTTGTTGGCCATTTGTATGTCTTCTTGGGAGAAGTGTTTGTTCAGGTTGTCTGCCCATTTTTTGATTGGATTGTTTTTTGTTGTTACTGAGTCGCATGATTCTTTGTATATTTTGGGTATTAGGCCCTTATCGGAGGCATCGCTTGCAAATATATTTTCCCATTCAGATGGCTGTCTCTTTGCCTTGTTGATGATTTCTTTTGCTGAGCAGAAGCTTTTTAGTTTGATGTAGTCCCCTTCATTTATTTTTGCTTTTACTTCCCTTGCCTTTAAGGTCAAATTCATAAAATCCTCTTTAAGTCCAAGGTACTTGAGTTTAGTTCCTATGTTTTCTTCCATGCATTTTATTGTTTCAGGTCTTATATTCAGATCCTTAATCCATTCTGAGTTAATTTTGGTGTGTGGTGATAGACAATAGTTTTATTTCATTCTTTTGTAGGTGGCTTTCCAGTTTTCCCAGCACCATTTATTAAAGAGGCTTTCCTTTCTCTACTCTATGTTTTTGGATTTTTTGTCAAAAATTATTTGCCCATATAAATATGTGTTTATTTCTGGACTCTCGATTCTGTTCCACTAGTCTGTATATTTTTCTGCCAGTATCATTCCATTTTGATTATTGTTGTTTTGTAGTATAATTTGAAGTTGGGCAGAGTGATAAAGAGAACTTTAAAGGATACTTTTAGAGCTGAGAGAGATTACCCAAGGAAAGACAAACTTGGAGGTGAGGCCCCATCCCAAAGGCTAGGCTTCAGGTCTCATTGGAAAGATGTTGTCACAGACACTGATGGTTGAGAAGCCAGTGAGTTGCCCAGGCCAGAGCTGGTTCACAATCTTTAGGCAGGCAGGACACAACTCTCCAGGGTGCAGGCGGGCACAGGAAGTGCAGGCTACAGAGGCCACTGCAAGCATGGATTATGAAGAACCACGTAGGGAGGGTCACAGGAAGGTGGCCACTGGGCCTGCACGGTCTTCATGGGCACACAGCTGGGGCAGAGAACCACTGTGCTCACAGACTCACACCACTGACCGTCGGTGCAGCAAGAACAAGAGAGAGAAAACACAATGCACCAGAACTAGGAAGAGAGCTACTGGGGATGGTCAAGATGCGACCACCAGTTTGACCCATGAGCTGGAACCAGGCAATTGGAGGCACCCGATTCCTTCCCCTGTGCTTGGAATGTACATTCTTCCTGTCTTCCCTGCTCCTAGGAGCTGCCCCAAGGATACAGCCTTGAGATAGAAATGGGGTATTGAGATCATCTGGACCAGGTATGTGACTGACCTCAGTTAAGGATCCCTGGGTACATGACTGAGCCCAATAAGGGCCTCCATGTAAACTTTTAAGGGTTGGTGGGTGAGTAGGAGAAATTACTCATTTTGCACCAGCCCAGGAAAGCTCAAAAGTAAGTTCCTTTGCTTATTAAACCTGCCACCTCCCAATCTGAAGTGGTCTCCCTTCTATCTCTTCTTGCTCTCCAAGTATGGGAGCCACTTTCAGATTACACCTGGAAACTCCCAAGAAGGTTGCAACTCAACAATCCGCAAGCAAGCCAGGAAAGCAAAGAATTGGGTCTAGGGAAAGAGACATCCAAGGGGAGATCTCAAGTTGGCCATTGAAGTCTATGTGGGCAGGGGTGTCCAGTATGTAAAATGCTTACGGACTGTCACCTAAGTATAGGTGAAAACACCAGCTAGCTTTAATTTGCTTGTTTGAGGAACTGCACACAGCACAATGCAGCAAAGAAGGGAAGCAAGTGGCTGTGCAGGGGCTGGCCTCTGCCGTGGGCAGTTCAGCTGGTCACCAATGCCCAACTGGAGGTTGAAACTCGAGTTAGGGAGTTGGAAGAAGAGCTGAGGTTAGAGCTGTACTCTGCTAGCTTCAGGACTGGCAGACAAGTGGAAGAGCAGGATAACAAAAGATCCAAGCGTGCCATTTTGCAAAGCCAGGAGGACACGAGCTGCCATATATTAAGGTCCACGTGCTTGTGACAAAGCCTAATTGGTATGCTAAGAGGTGCAATCCCTGAGAAGGTGCTGAGAGTGAAGGGGAAGGAGTTATGGTGATTGACAGCGAAACAGACCGATGCCCCATGCAGTCAGATCCCAATACAAAGGACTTTTTAAACAGCAATTGCTCCAAAAACCACCTAGGAGAAAATTTACATTTTTCTGTCTCTTAAAGTTGTAAGTTTTATCATGTCTTTAAGAGGTAAACAGCTAAACGCTAAACAAAACATCGCCCATAGAGACTAAAGGGGTGGGGGGAGCGAGAGAGGTCTTTTACTACAAAATAATGATGAAAAAAAGAACTATATATGGGATGTACTATGTGTGTTTTCAGTAAAAGAAGGTATGAAAAATGCAATTTTGTTCAGGGGAAGTGTGAACAAAAAAGGGGATCTATGGAAAATAACTTCGCAGTGCAATCCACTCATAAATTCCTAACTGGGCAGGTCATCTGGGTAGTCTCGTCCCAGGCATACAACTCCTTTAGTAAAAGGTTTATCTTCGCCTTAAGCAAGCCCTGTCCATTGGTTCTGTGCATCTAGGTTAACACACCTTTGAAACAAGTTTCAATCACCCTTAAGAAAGCACATAATCTTGTTAACTTTCCTGTAATCCAATATCCGCCTTGGTTTTCCCACTTCCATATAATCTGCCTTAGTTCCTTCCCTCCTTAATTCCAAGTACATAAAAGAGGCTGCAAAACTGTGATTCTCTGGAGCATTTGAGATCTTGCTCCCCAACACATGTCATCAGTTTGGCCCAAATAAAGTCTTACGAAAGCTTTCTACAGATTCGGATGTTTCTTAGGTCAACATAAGAAAGATATAAAGAACATTTTTTTGGTAAAAATAAGTTTCTCTTACACTAAAAAAAAAAAATTGTTTCAAAATAAGAACGGAAAAAATAGGACAAAAGCTGAAAGTACTTCAAAGTTTCAGGAGGTTTAAGAAAGGTTCATGGAAAAGGGATCTTGAGTAAAGAATTTTGTGTGGTCAAACTGCCTGAGATTGGAATGGATAACTAAGTCAAGTACATCATTTCGTGTGTGTATGTGAACTCTTACCACATCTTTAACTATGGCCATTTTTAAGTCGATTGTTATTTACAGACAGCTGTTTTACACTGATACTTTTACAAAACTGTTCATGCCAAGGTGCTTCATCTCCAAGGAGATTCATGGAAAGACTGACAAGCGCAGATTTCTAAAATCAATTTGCCTTCACGTGGTTAGGAGGATAACGAATCTTTGTAGCGTTTCCACAATGCCACTCGCATAGCCCCACAATATGTCATGGGATGGTTCTCCTCCCATCAGTAACACAGACCCATGGCACTGATGATGTAATGTTAACATGTGAAGACTTGCCTTTGCTGCTGGACACTGTGGGCTTTGCTGGAACATCTGTGAAAGAGGAAATGGGAAATGAACGCACAGAAAATTCAAGGCCCGGGCACCGCCATAAGGTTTAAGAGTTGCTTGGTTAGGTAAGAGGTGTGTTGTCCCAGAAGCTATGTTTGGTAGATGCCAGCCTATCCAACCCTTAAGAACATAGAGGAGGTGCAAGTATTTATAGGGATTTGGGGGGTTGGGAGGATTTTTATTCTCCACCTTTACAGGGCATCTGTCCTTTATGCCACCTGGTAATAAAAGGGCACATGTGGGACTAAGAATCAGAACAGCTATCTGCCTTTGAGAAGACAGACATACTAGTGAAGCAGATTAAAGCTCTGGGCATCTTCCAACCATGGCTACCATTTCAGTTAGATGTGTCTGGAAAGTATGAGTTAGGCACTGTGGCAGAGATAACAGAAGGAGAAAATGCCCCAGGATTTTGGTCCCACCCTTGCAAAGGGTCAGAAAGTTGATATACCCCCATAAAGCCACAGCTCCTAGCAGTGTACATGACACTGCTCCAGGTAGAGCCTCTCACACAGCAGCCAGCAGGCTAAACTCAGAACATTTTGGCAGGTGATCATTCATTCATAAGCCCTGGCAGTTAACCCTTTGCTCTGACAGTTGGGCTGTTCTAAAGGGATTAGCCCTGTGGTTTGCATAATGGGAAGCTGAGGAGGGGGGATGATCATGAGTAGGCCTTTGTAGGGCCCAGATGTGTGAAAGGACATTTGGGTTCACCTGCAAGAGCCTGAGGCAGTCTTCCACAACCTGGCTCGAAATGTGCTGACACCCCCTCGCAATCAGGAAGCTTATGCCCTAGCAACTGACCCTTACATAGATACAGCAGATTGAGTGCACAGAAAGAGTGGCCGCCGCAGTACTCGGGTCAGATAGCATATTGCCAAGGTTGCCAGTTTGCATGAAAAAGGGCAGAAGAAGAAAGCAGGTAGCGCAAACAGCATATGCAAAGGCCCTGCGGCAGGCAGCTTAGGGACAAACTGGGGGAAGGAGGATAAGTGGAAATGTTGCTGGAGAGGCTAGTAGGGCTATGCAGAGCCTTGAAGGCCATGCTAAGTGGCTTTGTCTTTCCTTTGTCCACAGAGTAACAGGAAGACACTGAAAGGTGTGTGGATGAGCTTGTTGTTTGTTTGTCTTTTTCAAGGCTGACAACGGTTGCTTCACCTAGTGGGGAAATCTGGAAAAAGACCAGAATTAGTGACAAATATCTACTTGGATTGACACTCTCCGCCTCCTCCGAACTCATTTACTCTGTATTCTTTATGTTCCCCCTTCTTCAGTTTACCAGCTATGCAATCTTCAAGAAGCTACTTATTTGAGATTTCACTCCTTTTGAAAAGGAAGATAGTAACAGTAGCTACCTTTAGAGAACTTCTGTGCAAGTTAAAGCATGTACATAAAACCCTTAGGAGAGCATCTGATACATAGCATGAGCTCAGAAATATTAGCAGTCCTTATTTTATATCTTAAGCATTATATTATCTATTGGTTTAATCTTTAATTACTTATACTATATAATCAGCATTCCATTTTAATTTTCTTGAATCATCCTTTCATTGTGCACTTCTTAATTTTAACCCTCCAATTAAGACTAAAGGCTTCTTAAAGGCAAAAACTGTCAACTCATAATCTAACATGCTTGCTGATCTAAATATTTGTGGGCTGATTCGTTCTTCAGAGTTTGATCAGCATCTATTCCCATTTCTTTTGAATGACAGAAGCGACATGAGAGGGTGGAAGAATGATGGTGAAAAGAGGTAAGAGGAGGGAATTTAGTTCTGCTTGTAAACACGGATCTTCAGGGCTGAGTGGTCCAAATTGCAGATGTTAGGGTGTCAGCGCCGAGCTGACAGAGAAGGGAAGGTTTCGGTGGTGAGATGCCTAGTTGGAGGAAGAATGCTCAAGGAGCCTACATGCTTGCACCGACTGTATCGCGAGGAGCTCGCTTCTGCTTCTGCTTCTGCTCTTCTTGCGCTCCCCTTCTGCTCTCCAGGGGACCGCACGGGCTCCACACATAGCAAAGTACAATAGTGTCATTCAGCTGCACATGTGATACAATAAGCTGAAGTTTGTTTACATATTTTGGGCACAGGCGCCCTACCACACTAACATAACATTCTAAATTCAGGGTCCTATTCCTAGCCATGAGCCTGTATCACACACAGCCAGACCTGGGACCAGCCAGACCTGGGACCCACACAGGGTACATACACTTAGAAAGTTCTCAGAACCCAGGAACAGAAATCAACATCGTCGTCATCATATGAATTAACATTTACTGAGTGTCTACTGTTAGTACATGAATTCGCTCTTTTGTGCCTCATAATAACTGTGAAGGTAGAATTATTATTATTACCTACATCTGACAATAAGGACAGGTACAGCAGTGTAGAGAACTTAAAACACCAAGTGCGACAGCCCACAAGTAGCAGAGTCATGTCACTGAAGTCGTATAGAGGACCTGTGGTTTCTGCTCCCACCCTTGGGTCTGAGCAGGATATGCCTCAGCCTTCTCCAGGCTTCCGCGGTCTCCCCTGCATTGGGCCTGCACAATAAGCAGCAGTGCTCTGCCCGGGTCAAGCATGGTTGGGTTCTGCTCCACCTAGCTAGAGGTTTAAGGCAAATCACCTGAATTCTCCATTTGTCGTTTCCTAATTTGAAAAACAAGAGGTGAAAAGGGACTCTCATCAGAAATCTACACTTCCAGGGCGGAGAAGTGAGCCACCGCTATTCTCCATATTCACCTCCTCTCCACTGCTGGGACGGGGTCAGACAGGGCCATGCATTTCCAGGGTTTTCCTGGCCTCTGTATTCCCACTGTGCCCCTGTGGCTGGTGATTTGGTTTAAAGTACTTTGTGCATTTTGGCATCTGATAAAAGTTAACTTAAAATACCTAGGTATAACATCTCTATACTTACCTTGCAGAAGAGATCCTCATTGTATGCCTTAGTATTTTTCTAAAATCAGGGTATGAAAAGGAAAGAAGGAACGTGAGCCAAACCACTCCACGTTGAATTGACAGAGAGGTAGAGGAGATGAATGAACATTGTCAGCATCAGTTTAGGCAACTCTTCCAAACGAAAGAGGGAGGGGTTGCCACGCACCATTCAACGTGGTGGTAATCCCAGGTTCAGATTTGACACCAAGAAACCTGTCTTTCATTTACAAGGTGTGGCAAAAGAAGATGATGCCTCTGGGATGACCAGAATTGGAAATTACAGTATGCAGTAATAATTTTTTCCTCTTAAAGAAAATATATAGGTCAGGGCAAAACGACAGGGACAGAGAGCAAATGGACACAAGGAAACTTTTTGGGGGCAATGGAAGTGTTCTAAAACTGGATTATGGTGATGGTTGCACAAATCTGTTAAAACTCATCCAACTGTACAATTAAAATGGGTGCATATTTTGCTACATAAACGAGACCTCAATAAGCTGTTAAACATTTTTTTAATACACACATGCATCTGAATGATTCCCAGACCAGCGGGGTAAAGGTGAGGTAGGATGGGAGGTCGGGGAAGCAAAAGGGGTATGTGGAACAGAGCCAGAGTCAGCCTAGGATCCTGAATCTGCTAATGAACAAACATTAAATGTCCCAAACCATTAGGGAATGGGTCATATAACTAAACAATAAACCATTCATGAGACACTGTCATGTATAGTTTTTCATCTCTGATACAGACAGCAATTATTATTGTATCAATGATTTAGAGTAATTTGCATACTTATCTTTCAGTATGAGGTTGTATTCCCCTTAAGAGTAGACACTGTGATTGACCATTTGCTTATATACTCCACAGTGCCTAGCTAACTGAGGGTATTCATTCAATAGTTATATTTACAAGTTCTTTTTATTTGTTTTTGATAGGTAAATGTATTTGCATTATGTACAACTCAAAAGTTACTTAATGGTATATCCGATGAAGAATATCTTCCTCAGTACCCCCAAATATCTGGCTTCCCTCCCTGGAGGTACCAGAGCTACTTGTTACTTATTTGTTATGTATTCTTTGAGAAATATTTGTTGAAAATATATATTAATACACACATATGTATAATGATATATATATTAAAACAACAATAGCACAATGATAGCATATCATACACTTTGTTCTGTACCTTGTTCTATATCTGGACTTCAGGAAGTGAATGAAATAAACAAGGCCATAAGGAATGATGGGATTAATCCTATGGTCTCTTAGGAGAAATTGTTAATAAGTTCTAATTCAGTCTCCTTGCCAGGATAGGTCTCTGGGGAGATTCAAGATGGTGAGGCAGAAAGAATTATGGCTTGGGCTGGGGGTGATAATCTTACCAGAAATATGAAACGGTGTGAATTCCCTTAAATCTTGGTGTTACTAGAGGAGGGGCAGCACGCAGAAGCCTAAACCAGCTTTGCGACAAATCATAACATAGTCGGCATTCTAAAATTAATTATTGCATGAGTCACTTCTCAACCCATCTCAACTGCAGCTCACCTAATGATGTAATTATTCCCTTTTATAGCTAATATTACATATACTTGTATGCAGGTGACCTGGCATGGGAGTTGCTTTTGAAGCCCATGTCAGGTAAGGAGTATAAAGCCCCAGCAGGATTAGCAGCATGTCCCTACATGATGGTAGCCCAGAATCGCAAGCTGGAGCCTGAAAGGTGAGGAAAGCATCCAGAGGGGACGGGAGGAGGGTGAAGGGAGAGAGAGAGTCCTTCAGGAAGAGCTGGAGCCCGAGGAGATGAAGAGGGCACCACCACAGAGGAGTGGCACAGTGTGAGGAGTCGGGGCCAGAGCATACACATGAGGGTGAACTAACGTGGGACGTAGGGCCCAAGCAGGTGAGATGTCTATGCTATGGGGCAGACTGGCACAGAATGTCAAGGGTCTAAGCAGGGTAATCAAGATGTCCCTATAAGAGAGGTAGCCTGGAGTGGGGCATGGGAGCCTAAGGAAGGTGAAAAGGACAGCCTGAGATGAGAAGTCAGAGACCAAGTTAAGTGAATGTACCCAGGCAGGGGGCAACCTGGCGGGGTAGGCAAGAGCCCAAGTGGAGTGATGAGGTCGTCCACGTAGGAGAGGGGTTAGTGGCAGCTATGGGCGACTGGTTCTAGACAGAGGGGTTAATCAAGTAAGGAATTCATAGAAGGATAATAAGAGCAATCACTGTTGGAGAAAGGAATTAGAAAAATGGGAGGAGAGAAAACTAGAATAAATTCTGTGCTGTTAGATTGGAATTGGAAATACTGGCAGGAACTCATTTTCTAATAGAGAGAGAGAGAGATCTAGAAATAGAGATAAATGTAAATGTGTGTCTATATGCACATGTATGCACATATGTTTACATTTACACAAACATATACTTATACTCCCTAACTCTATCCAGGGAAAGGGCCTAGGAGCAGTGACGGTCCCATAGCACTGATCACACAGAGGCCCGAGATATTGGTTTCTGAATGCCATTATATACTAAAAGGAACCAGGGACTCTTGAAGAAATGGCTAAATCTAAATTGGGGAGAAGTATACAAACTGCCTGTTCTATCTTGTAGTGACAAAAATAAAGTGCACAAAGAATAATGGAACATATCAAAAGAACACAGAAGCCAGCTTAACAAATGACCCCCCTCTAGTCAAATCTGGGATAATCTGAACATCAGCATGAATAATAAATAAAACAGGAAGCCATGAATCTATACTGATATAAAAGAGGAATAAACTGAAAGCCTGATGAAAAGTAGGATATTCATATGCTTACAAACTACATCTGCATAATAGTTATTCATTACAAAGGGGAAAAATTAATGTTATAGTGAAGAAGCCTCACAGACACCACCTTAATCAAGTGATGAAACTGGACATCATGAGTAATGAGGAAATCAAAATCAGGAGCCACCTGATAGGCTGGCATGAGGATACAACGGCATCGATTGTCTGTATTTAGTCAAAAGTGCATAACTCAAATCTAATTGCAAGAACACATCAGATTCTAAATTAAGAAATATTCTACAAAATAATTGGCCTTCAGTTTTGAATGGGGCCTGAGGATTAGACTGTAGCACTGTGTCCACGTTAATTTCCCGATTTTTGACAGCTGCGTTTAGGTTAAGTAGGAAAATATCCCTGCTTGTCAGAAACATGAGGTTCTCATGGAGGATGAAGCATTGTATTGACTACTTTCTCCAAGTGGTTTAGGAGGAAAAAGTTCTTGCTATACTTGCCACTTTTCCATAAGTTTGAAATGGTTTCAAAATAAAAACTATTTTAAAAAACATGAATTAGATCAAGTCAAAAGGACACAAGAAAGACTCCTCCTTCAATTAGGTTGTAGAGAGTCATAAGAGACTCACTCACACCCTAAAAATAAGAATAAGGAGGTTAATCTACAAAATCATAGTTTTAAAACTCTATCAGAGATATGAGGATACAAAGAAACCTAAATGAACTAAATTTCAGTGCTATAAGGCCTTACTAGGAAATAAGAATCATGGAAGCTTTCATTTGACAGAGTGGTGAAGAATAAAGCAATTATAAGAGATGGGAGGTGGAAGAACAGCTAAACTTTCAGTGGCTGTGTGTAGGCAAGGAACCCCATCTACAGAGCAAGTGTGCACTCACTGATTCGTGTTTTCCTGTGGCTGTCACCAAATGCGTACGGGTACTAACCCAAATGCAAGAGAGCTAAGAGATGTCTCCTTTGGTACGTAAGTCTGCCCCACATGCAAGGCTGCAGGATGAGTACAGAGCTGAGAGGAATTCCTCTAGGGTACTCTGGGCCTTCAGTGAGAGTCCTGCAGTGACCCTCCAAACACTGGGGGCAAGGCGGCAAGACAGAGGGAAGTTTCCCGAGGTGCAGAAAGCCAGTGATGTGGCTGGAGAGCCAAGAGAACTTCCCAGAAACACAAAATCTAGCAGCTGGGCTAAAAAGCAGAGAGATGTCCATGGTTTGTAAAGCTGGTGGCTGAATATAAAGCATAAAGAGACCTCTGAGGTCTTGACAGTATCGGATCCCAAGCTGCGCTGAAGGGAAAGTCTTTGTCCTGCCCTGAAAACATTTAAAGCCTAGGGTGATATGAATTGAACTAAGCCTGTAAAAAGCCCAAACTTACTTTAAATTTAGATTACACTAATTCAGCCTCCCACAGTATACATCTTTTTTTTGGGAGTAAATATTACTTCAATCTCTATTATATACACTGTCCAACATACAATCTAAAATTACTATGCCCATAAAGAAGCAAGAAAACGTGATCTATTACCAAGAGAGGAAACAGTGAATAAAAGCAGCCTCGCAGTAGGCCTAGATTTTGCAATTATCAGACAGGACTTTAAAATAACTTTGATAAATATGACAAAGTGGAAATGGCAAACACCATGTATAAACATATGAGAGATTTGAGCAAAGAGACACTAAAAAAAAAGCAGGGAAGGGGAGAAAATGCTAAAAAAAAAAAAAAAGTATCAGAAATGAAGAAGTTATTTGCTGGTCTTAACAGAAGACTGAACACGGGAGAGGAAATGATCAGTAAACTTGGAGACGGAGCAAAGAAATTATCTAAACTAAAACACGAATAGAAAAATATGGTGAAAAAACAAAACAGAACATCTAAGATGGTCTAACATATTTGTATTTGAAATCTCAGAAAGAGGAGATAGAATGCAAAAGAAAAAAAATCTGAAGAGATAATGAACATGAATTTTCCAACTGATGAAAGAAATCAATTCACACACCACAACAGCTCAGTGAACTCCAAGCAGAATAAATACAAAACAAAACAAAAAAATACCTAGGCACATCATAGTCAAAGTGCTGAAATCAAAGATAAAAATAAAATCTTAAAAGCATTCAAATAAAAAAGAACAATTATGAATTATGGCCAAATTCTCATCAGAAACAGTGGAGGTCAGAAGACAAGAGAAAGCTTCCTTAAAGAGCTAAAGAAAAAAACAACTGTCAACCTATGTATATTTCAAACATGAAGGTAAATTAAAGACATTTTCAGACAAGAGCTGGGAAAATTCATGTCCAGAAAACCTGTTTGACAAGAAATGACTGAGGGAAGTGATACCAGATGAAAGCACAGATGTGTAGGAAGGAACAAGAGCCCCAGAGAGCGTAAACGTGACGCTAAAAATAAGAGACATCTAGACCCTTTAAAAAGATTATTAGCTGTTAAAGCAATATAGAAATATCACATTACATGGTAGATAGGATACAGAAATAAAATACGTAAGAACAAGCGCTCAAAGGATGGGAGGTTGGTAAGTGGAATTATTGTGTTCCAAGAGTCATATATTGTTTGAGATGTTGAACAGTGTTATTTAAAAGCAGACTGTGAAAAACTAAAAATATTTATAAATGCTAGGAAAAACACCCAAAATATATACATGATGTTTAGCTAAAAAGTCAATGACATATTTAAAAATATTCAATTTGCCCAAAAGAGGGCAGAAAAAGAAGAACAGAGGAACAAACAACAGATGGGACAAGTAGGAACAAAATATCATCTACCCAAGATGTGAGACTTAAATCTAAACATATAAAATATTACATTAAGTATTAAATGGCCTACCACCACCAATTAGAAAAATTACTACACCGAGGAAAAAAAACAAGTATATGCTCTTTACAAGAAATACAATAGAAATATAAGGACACAAAGAGGAAGGAGGACTTAGAAAAATTTTTAGAAACACATTCCAAAGTGTGGGGATTCTTGAAGAGCAGGGCCTGGGGAAGGGCCTCACTAGCCCAGATCTAAACTTAGCACTGTCCAGGATCATGATGTGAGGATGGTGTTGCCCACGTCATTTTTTTGAGGAACTCTGTCAAAATAGAAGGGAGATCGGGAGGCTGGGCAGTCAAAACAGTAGCAAATGTCAACTCTGTACCCATAACTACAAGCTCTATCACCTGATCAGCATGAGAGGACCACTCTCAATGTGTCTAAATTCTTTATAAGCCTAACCAACACAAAGCACTTGAACTTTAACTTGGCCTATGTGGTCTTCTTTTGGGTAAATACAAGATTTTGATTAGGCTCTAGAAATAGTGAAAATAGCTTACAAACCTTCCATAAGCTCTTAGGGAAGTGGGAAAAAATCTCCGGTTGTAAACCAGAACTTGGAAGCCATAATCAGTTCTAACAACCTATGAGTCTAAAAATATAAAGTTGGGCTTATGCTTCCTGGTTTCTGGTTCTACATGCAAGGAGTTTGGAGGTCACCACTCCACCCTAACGACAAATAAAAGGTTGAATACAATGAAAAATCAACAACTCTTCTAGGATCTAAGAGACATATATGGATACATTTCAAACTGCTGCTTCCACGACTGAAGAGACAGAGGTGAATACAGAAGTAAGTCCCAGGTTCCTGGAGAAGAGACTCACGAGCCAGAAACTACTGTGGGCACTAGTGCTGGGGGCAGGAAAACCTGAATTGTAATTGCTGAATCGCTGGAGGCTCGGTGTGAACAATCTTAGGAGTTAAAAACTTCCAGTTATAAAATAATTCATAGGAATGTAGTGTATGCATGGGGAATATAGTCAATAAGATTATAATAATTTTGTATGGTGACAGATTTAACATGGTGATCATTTCATAATGTATACAAATATTGAATCACTGTTGTACACCTGAAACTAATATCATTGTATGTCAACTACCAATTTTTTTTAGTGCTCAAAAAAACCTGTCAGCCATGAATCCTATATGCAGCAAAACCATCCTTCAAAAGTGAGAGAGAAATCAAGACCTTCCCAGATAAATAAAAGCTAAGGGACTTCATGACCACTACACCTGCCCTGCAAGAAATACTTAAGGGAGCCCTGAAAGGTGAACTGAAAGGACACTAGAGACAGTAACTCAAAGCCACATGGAGAAAAAAGATCTCAATAAAGGTAAATACACAGGCAATTATAGAAGCTAGTATGATTGTACCAACGGTTTGTAACTAGTTGTTTTCTACATAATTTAAGAGACTCATACATTTAAGGAAAAAAATATTAGTGTAAAAGTTAGTATTTATATAGCTTTGGTTTGTAACTCTAAATTTTGTTTTCTACATAATTCAAGAGACTGACACATTTTAAAAGAATTATTAGTTTATGTTTTGAGATGCACACTGTATAAAGATGTACTTTTGTGATACCAACAACCAAAGGTTTGGGGACAGAGCTGTAAAGGTGCAGAGTGCTTGTATTTTATTGAAGTTAAGCTGGTATAAATTCGAATTAGAGTTTTATAACTTTAATCTCCACAGTAACTGTAATAAAAATAGCTATACAATATACACAAAAAGAAATAAGAAAGGAATTTATGTTAAACTACAAAAATTAACTAAACACAAAAGACAGTAATGCCAGAAATAAGAGACAAAAAAGCCATAAGGCATGTGGAAAACAAACAGCACAATGACGGAAGTCCCTAATTATCAGTAATTACTTTAAATGTAAAGGAATAAATCCCTCCCAAGATAATCTCTAAAGACAGAGATTGGCATAATGGATAAAAACATATGATCCAACTATATGCTATCTATAAGAGATTCATCTGAGATCCAAAGACACAAACAGGCTGACAGTGAAGGAATAAAAAAAGATATTCCGTGCAAATAGTAACCAAAAGAGAGTAAAGGTTGCTATGCTAGTATCAGACAAAATAGACTGTAATCAAAAAAAGTTACCGAGACAAAGGATATTATGTATTAATAAAAGGTTCAATACAGCAAGAAAATATAACAATTATAAATATTTATGTACCTAATAATAGACCATCAAAATGCATGAAGCCAAAACTGGCATAATTGAAGGGAAAAATGACAGTTCTACAATTGCAGTTGGAGACTTCGATATTCCACTCATAGTAATGGATGGAACAATCAGACAAAAGTAAGAAAACAGAGGACATAAACAACACAATAAACCACGAGACCTAACACATACACAGCGCATTCTATCCAACAACAACAACATACACATTCTTCTCAAGTGCACATGGCACATTTTCCAGGATAGACCATGTGTCAGGTCACAAATTAAGTCTCAATAGATTTAAAAAACAGATACCATACAAAGTATACATACAAAGTATGATCCCTGACCACAACTGGGAGAAGCTAAAAATCAATAACAAAAGGAAAATTGGAAAATTCATAAAATTGTAGACACACCACACTTTTTAAACAACCAATCAATCAAAGACTTCATAAGGAAAATTAGAAAATACTTAGAGATGAATGAAAATGAAAACACAACTTTCCAAAACTTATGGGATGCAGAGAAAACGGTGTCATGGGAGAAATTTATAGCTATAAATACATTTACAAAAAAAAGAAAAGGCTCAAAGAAAGGAAGATAAAAAGAGAAGCAAAGAATAAATGTAATGATCAGAAAACAGACATAATATTTACCTAACTATATCAGTAATCACTTTAAATGTGAATGATCTAAACACACCAATGAAATGAGAGTGACTGTCAGAGTGGCCAAAAACCAAAACCTAGTAATATGTTGTCTATAAGAAATCTGCTTTAAATGATCTGATAAAGAACAGTGATTGAGAAGGAAAAAAAAAAAAATCTCAAATCAACAACCTAACTTTATAACTTAAAGAACTAGAAAAAGAACTAAGTGTACAATGAGTTTCCACTTTACATCCATTAAGATAGCTGCTATTAAAAAAAAAAAAAAAAAACAGAAAACAAGTGTTGGCAAGCATGTAGAGGAATTGAAACCCTAGTGTATTGCTGATGGAGATGTAATATGGTATAGCCATTAACGAATTATGGTGTTTCTCAAAAAATTAAAAATAGAATTATCATATGATGCAGCAATTCCACTTCTGGGTATACACCCAAACGAATTAAAAGCAAGGTTTCAAAGAGATATTTGTACACCCATGTTGATAGCAGCCTTACTCACAATATATAAAATGTGAAAGCAACCCAAGTGTGAATGGACAAACAAAATATAGTCTATACATATGACTGTCAGAGTGGCCAAAAACCAAAACGTAGTAATACGTTGTCTATAAGAAATCTGCTTTAAATGATCTGATAAAGAACAGAGATAATATACAATGGAATATTATCCAGCCTTAAAAAGGAAATTCTGCAATATGCTTTAACATAGATGAACCTTGAGGACATTATGCTAAGTGAAACAAGTCAGTCACAAAAGGACAAATAATACTGTTTGATTCCATGAACATAAAGTACTGAGTCTAAATCATAACAGAAAGTATAATGGTGATTGGCAGGTGCTAATGGGCAAGGAGAATGGAGAGTTATTGTTTAAGGGGTAGAGCTTCGGTTCTACAAGATGAAAGCGTTCTGGGGGTGGATGGTGGTAGTGGCTGCACAGTACCACGAAATGTATTTAATCCCACTGACCTGTACACTTAAGAATAGTTAAGATGGTTAAGTTTTATGTTATTTCCAAGGGGGGAAAAAAACCTCGCATATGAATGTTTACAGAAGCTTTATTTAAAGTTGTAAAAACTTGGAAGCAACCAAGAAGTCCTTCAGTAGGCAAGTAGATAAACTGATACATCCAGACAATGAAATAGTATTCAGTGCTAAAAAGAAATGAGCTATCAAGCCATGGAAAGACATGAAGGAATTTTAAATGCATGTTACTATTAAGTGAAAGAAGCCAATCTGAAAAGGCTAAATACTGTATGATTCCAACTACATGACATTCTGGAAAAGAAAAACTATGGAGACAATAAAAATACCAGTGGTTGCCAGGGTTTGGTGGAACATGGAGAGATGAACAGGCAGAGCATGTAGGATTTTTAGGACAGTGAAAATACCCTGTACAATACTATAATGGTAGATACATGTCATTATACATTTGTTGAGACCCACAGAATGTACATCAAGAGTGAACCCTAAGGTAAACTAAGGACTTCGGGTGATTATGATGGGTCATGGAGGTTCAGCGATTTTAACGAATGGACCACTCTGGTGGGGATGTTGTAATGCAGGAGGCTGTGCATGTGTGGGGCAGGGGGTGTATGAGAAACCTCTGTACCTGCCTCTCAGTTCTGCAGTGAACCTAAATCTGCTCTAAAAAATTAAGTCTTTTAAAAAAAGTCCGTATCAGAATTTTATTTGAACTTCAAAATGAAACATAAAATAATTCTTTTTTAAAAAAAATAATTACTTTAAAGGACTATAGTCAGAATAATTTCCTAGGGCTTTAGTTAGTCTCAAACTTTCCTGATAGTGCACCTCTATTTTAATATAATATTTTAACATATTTCCGTATTTGTATATTTATTTTAAAGTATTATAATACTTATATACATTATAAGATATATACAAAAATATAAATTATTGAAGGATGAGCTAAAGTAAACATAAATAAACATTCTGTATCTTCTTCCCACACCCCAATGAACTGGAAGCACGTGTCCACTAGGCCCTAGAGGCTAGGCCATAGAGAAGAGAAATGAGCCCTAGCCGCTGAGTGACTTAGGGAGTCTGGGGAGCAGAGAAGGGGCAGGAGACACCATACTGCTGGCAGTTAACATAAATCTCTGAAGTTTATGGATGGCCTATAAATCTTACATGATACATCTCTCTCCCTCCTCCTTCCTCCCCAGGTGATCGATAGAGGTAGGGTGCTCCTCTCTGGTTCTCACATAAACTTCTCAGCCTGAACCTTGTCCTAGTGGGGCTTTTTGCCTCCTTCCAGGCTGCCCTTGGCAATCACACATAAACTGGAGTTCACCTGGACAAAGATGATGAAGAGGTAAGAAATATGACTTACCCATATTCCTCCTAAGATAGCACCTAGAACACTGTCATTTATTAGAAAAATTAGGCTAACCAGGGTTATCAAAAACACATTTTTGTCCCCCAACATCTTTTATCACTAGTTCCAAAATGAAGACTTTATAGTCTTAAGATAGTTCCGAAAAGCAAGCACTTTTTTCTTTAGGCATGTATTATAAACAAAATTCCACTAGAACTTTTTTGAAGGATAGGAATCTCCTTTAGTGTATCTCTTTAAAAAGCTATAACCATGAGAACACATTATAAAACATACATAAACCTACATTGTAAAACACATATAAACTGATAAAACACGCATATAATTCATTTAAGTATCCTCAAAGGAAAAATGAACAATCTGGTTGATCACCAATGTCCTCACAAACCCTCAAATTAATAATTAATAATTATGTGAGGTTTCACATAATTATGGCAGAGTCCAAATGTCTAACATTCATTTTCCAGATACTTGGTGAAAATATAAAACTTTGGTGGAGCAAAGCATTCTTCCCACTTCCCTTACCCCCAGCCACCTGAATTCCACCAAAATCAATGAACTGGAAACAGAAGCCATAAGATTAACTATGATGTGACCAGGTCTCTACTTCATTTTGTTAGCATGAGTTCACCCTGCAAAATTCCTGAACACCCATGGAAGAATTACAAAATCATGGAAGACACTGAATATGGAATGACCAGACTGGTTTTAAAATACCACAAACAAGTTTTTCAATGTTTCCTCTAGAAATGACTCCAGGAAATGAAATACTATTATGGTAAACACCTATCAAATGCCTAGTGCACAGCAGTCTCTCCACAGCCTTATCGTAAAGAATCACAATCAAACCATTACAGATGTACAAAGAGAAATATATTTGTTTAATTAATTAATTTTTTTAAATTGAAGAAATTATTTAAAATCTCCCCCCCCCCCGGGTCTACTCCCTTCCCCAAAGAGAAATACATTAAATAAGAAACCTTCTCGTGGTCCTCATTCTCTTGACCCATTCAGAAAACACAACAAGGAAGTTGGTTGCAAGCTGGCACTGGATCTAACAGTTTGGGTTAGAGTTTCTAAGAAGTCAGGTGTTGTGCAGGAGTAGACTCCTCCCCAAAAGGAATGCTGAGAGAAAGGAGCCAGGTCAGGAATCAGAGTGAAATTAGCCAGTATCTCTGACCACCATGCCTGACTGCTGCCACATTTTAGGAACCAGAGGGACAATTTCACATCACTTGGAGCTGAAAGACGTGTCTTTAGGACAAAATGAACAAATGAATGGCTCCCCGGTTGACCAGCACCAAGCTTATCTGACACAGCAGTGGGTGCTATAGATAAAGTTTACTAGGTGGAGAGAGACAACGGGAGGGGATTAATGACTCAGAGAATTTAGCAGTACTCCTAGGCTACAGACTGGGATGGGGGTTGGGGGAGGGCATAAACAGAGGGCAGTGACTTCATCAAAACCCCAGAAGGGCAGACTTTTGAAAAGAACAAAGCTGCTTGTAGGAGAAAAGGAGGAAACGGAGACTGGGACCGTGGAGAAAAGGTGACAATGGAATGCAACTTGTTCTTCTTACTCCACCTGAGACTGTTGCATGATACCATGACACCAACGGCACTGATTGAATTTCAGTTTACTTCAGTTGCCCAGTCCCCATCTTCTGGGTCAACCTAGTAAATCTTCTTAAACGTTGACACCCTCCAAATACCTGTAGGTAGTTCTCATACCCACCCTGGCCCCCACCCCTTCCTCACTGTGGGCAAAACACTACACAAAGAGCGCCTTTAATCAGCCACTGTGTCTCAGTCACCGCTCACTATTAATCACTGTTCAAATGAAAACGCCTTCCCATTCAGGATATCTTTTCTTCCTCCTGCCATCTACTGGTGGAAATGAAAACGTCACATTCTCCTGGCTGTTCCTGATTTGCAAACAGGTTGGAGTATAAAAGTTCATTTGTATAATACTTACTTATTATGTGGAAGGCATTTTTCCAAAGGAAAAACATATATATTACAGGTGATAGTTCAATCATTGAACGAATAACATGAAATTATACATACATAAATAGTGTATGGAGTACAGAGGCATGAAATCAAATTTGGCTTCAAATTTTTACTTATCCCCTTATCAGTTGTACTACCCAGGCAAGCTACTTAGCCACTCTTCATCTATAATTAATAGTAATAAGAATGATAATTATAATGGCTACCACTTATTAATCATTATGATGAGCCACAGTGTAGTTCATTTAAAGCTCTATAAGGTAGGTATAATACGATCTGTGTTTCTTAAGATAAGGAGACTAAAATACGAAACGGTTGATAACTTGCCCAAGGTCTCACACCTAGTAAGGAGCATATTATTCTCCATAGCTCACAATGCAAACAGTGATAACACCTCTCAGGACTGTTCGAGGAACTAGATCTAAGCAACACATGTAAAACTACTGACACAATTGTTTCAGAAAATGACAGACACTGAACATTCACTGTGTTAGGCCCTGCAAGATCTTAAAGTTACATCCAAGAAGAAGCCATGGTCCCTGCCCTCTAGGGAAGCACAATCGCAATACACTGCAATGATCGAATTCAGCTAAAACCAGTTCAGCAAAGACAGCATCTGACTTTTTTCTCTTCTGAATTGTCTTCCTAGTACCTGGGACCGTGGCTAGGATATAGCAGACGCCAGGAGGAAGAGAGAAGGAATAGAATTTAAAAATAAAATAACACTAGGTTCAAGACTCTGCGTCAGATAGGAGAGATGCTCTTATTTCCATATTAACAAATGAAAGAAATTGAGGTTCAGTAACTCTCACAAGATCACATGACAGAGTGAAAGGACTCTTGACTAACACTTTCTCCACACTTTGTTGCATTCCCCCAATCCCTCTGGTTTCTTCCAGCCCCTAAATGGCATCCACAGCTTGATGAAGGGCAATACTTTTTGGTAGGTATAAAATGGATGGATAACTATGAGGCGATAAAAACTTCAAGAATGTAAGTGGACATTGGGGCCCATACCCTGGAGATTACACGGTCTCTACATGAGCCCAATTTCTACCTGTCTCTCTTCCACTTGGCACAAATCTGCTCTTTATATGAGACTGTTCAGTGCTATTTCCCAGAGTTCAAATTTCTGCAGTTATTTTTAGCTGGAGTTTTACCACATACCTCAGACAGGTGAGGCATAAAAAGGAATGTGGGTGTGGGTAACCCTTGAATCTCTCGTGTCAGGGTCTGGGTCTCTTGTCATTCCAGCTAAAGAGGGGTGACGCACCCTGATTTATTAACTGCCCTGAGGTTAGATTTCACCTTAAGAACTAGGTGGATTAAAACTTCTTCTAAGTTCTCTAATTTGATATTCAAGTCTTTGGAACATACTTTCTTTATGTTATTTTGTTACCTGCTTTTGATAAGTTGAAAGCCTTCATTTTCTGTAACCAATACCAAAGCCAGTGGTTCTGTCTGGTCCCATTTCCCAGGCTTTTGAGGGACCTGGGGAAGATAGAGTTTGTGATTTAGATTTTTTGATATATCTGCAGGTGAGAAGCTACCTGAAAAACACTCTGGCTATAAACCACATGTCTTTATAGAGTCAGCCAAGTTCTAGGATATTCATTATGGTACTTAAGGACTAAGAATTATCATGATCTAGTTGAATCTAGACCCCTCCTGGCAACTACTAGAATCTCCTCAAGTCCCCTTAAATACCAGATTGCCTGGAATTTGGGGCCTGCTTTAAGCCTAGAACAGTCTACTCAACTGAAACCCATTCACTGGGATCCTAGGACCTCTTCATCAGGTAGAGAAGTGTTTTTCTCATCTCATTTTAGCTCTGTACAGAAGAGTTAAAACCAGGCTGGCTATTATTACACAGCCTTGATACAACAAATACTATATAATGTGGCTTTATGATTCAGATGAAAAATAAGGGAAAATATTTCTCCTTATGGGCTAACGTTACATGACTGTTATTAAGTCTTAAAAGTTAGGTGTGTTTGTTTGCAATCAGGGGAAAGGAGAGGTTGGTTGGTTGAAGCTCTATTTATTAAATCAGGAAAAGAGAACTAAGAAATTATGCCAAGACGAGAATAGAAGCAAGGCCAGAGACCTCCATCCTCCCTCCTAAACTAGAGCCTTTGGAACCCTGACTGCAAAGACAATTTATATTTAAGAGAAAGTCATTTTAAATATCGATAATTCTACCCATCCCACCATTTCTGAAGACCTACGTCCTGTCTTTTCTCCATTTCCTTTGTAATCAACTCTACTACTTCTATTCTACAATGCAATCATAAATACCAAAGAACACAACGGTCCAGAAATACAGCTTGTAATAGATTAATGCTGTACACCCCAAATTTGTGCCTACCTGGAACCCCAGTATGTGACCTTATTTGGAAATGGGGTCTTTGTGCATATATAATTGACCCCTGAACAACTCAGCAGTTAGGGGTGCAACCTCACGTGCAGCTGATTTGCATATAACTTTTGACTCCCCCCAAAATTAACTATGGTCATCCCTTGGTACCCATGCGGGACTGGTCCGAGGGCCCCTTGAGGATACCAAAATCCACAGTTGCTTAAATCTCTTGCACAAATTTTTGTAGAATAATGCATAGTTGGCCCTCCACCTCCATGGATTCTCAACCATGATTCGAAAATAGTTTTCAATCCATGGTTGGTTGAATCCATGGATGCAAAACCTGGGAATATGGAGGTTCAAATGGAGGTTCAACTATTAATTTATTGGGGGGGGGGCAAATGTAAGTGGACCCATTCAGTTCAAACTGTGTGGTTCAGGTTTCAACTACAGTTAATGAAATCATACTGTGTTAGGGAGTGCCCCAAATCCAATGACTGGTATCCTTATAAGGCCATGAGAAAACACAGATAAACACAAAGTTCATCTGAAGATGGAGGCAGAGATTGGGGTTATTGCCACAAGCCGAGGAATACCAACAATTGCTGGCAATCACCAGAAGCTAGGAAGAGGTGGGGAAGGATTCTTCTCTAGAGGTTTCAGATGGAGCATGGCCTTACAGATACCTTGATCTTGGACTTCTAGCCTCCAAATAAATTTCTGTTGTTTTAAGCCACTCAGTAGGTGGTACTTTGTTATAACAGCCCTAGGAAACTAATACACATCTCAATAAGGGTTTCAGAAGCAAGATTTCACAACTTTGCCTTAGAGGACAAGTGAGCATAAAGAACAGCCCTAAATAATGGCACAAATTCATGGCCATGTCCTCATTTACTAATGGATCACATTCATTTATTTCTGTGCCTCCTGCCCTTCACAATGACATCTTTATTTGCTCTGTTTGGGACTCCAGTTTATGGTCTGGAGGAACCTACTAAAATGCTCTAACACACCATTCATATTGCTTCCCTTAATGTCCCACTTTCCAGCCTAGCAAAGCATAATTAGTAAAGCTTTAAAGCAGTAGTTTTTAGTCTCCCCCAAAATATGCATATGCCCCAGGTGTCCACAGACTCTAGGTTAGAAACCTCTACTTAGAAAATTCTGACTCAGGATAATTCCAATCTCTCCTCCCTACCCCCTAACCAACCATCCATACCCCAATTCAATTTCCACTTGATTCTGTAGCCCTCCCTGAGTTGAAACAGCAACAATCTATTCATTTTTACCCACTGGCTCAGAGAGAAAGAGCTGCCATTATCCTAAGCCGCCCTGGAGAGTCTCATTAGGAAAACACATCATTAATGGAGACTCAGCCTCCAATGGTAGACACATAACAGTCACAAGTATGGCTCCATTCAAATATGTCTCCTTTTCCTCTACCATTTTTTTCCATTTTTTATTTCCTCTTGACTCCTCTAACTTATCCTTCACACAAATGCACTATAATGAACAGCAAAGAAATTTGGTGTCGATAAAATAAGCCATGTGTTAGATTCCAACTAACTTTAAATGCCTTATCCATAGGCACTCATCTTAGGATACATTCGTAGCAGAATGCACCCTACCCTCTATATTTACAAAGATCTTCTTGCAATCAACGGTTTACATCTAACTACCAGAGAATTTTACTGACACCTACTTTTCACTTCTCACCACTTTGGCTCTAAGACACACAATCTCTGAAACATGTGCTTTCTATTAGGATGAATGTGGAAAGTTTCTCTTCTGCCAAAACTTAAATCTCAGTCTTAATACACTGGAATCACTTTACCCTGGTTCTGCCGCTCCAGACGCACTCTCTTCTAATAAATTATTTTCTACAAAAATAATCAGGCATCTTAAATGTGTAAAAGCCCTCAGAGCATACAACTGTACACAACTGCAAAGCTTAAATTTGTTTCTGATTTCCATCAACTCTCCCCTGCCCCACCCAGTCCCCACATGGCTAATATCTACTCCCTCCCCAGGTGACGTCCCAGCTTTATATCTCCTGAATTAAATCAATCAACAGATGGAGACAAATGAAATAGTGTTCATTGGACACCAATGACAGTGAATGAAATTGGGTCTTGGAAATCCCATGTATTTCTGATGCTTCCTTATTTTACTCTAAGGTACCAGGGGGATAAAAATCTATATAAGAAACCTGTCTTCCTAACCACCTACTTAATCCAAGAAGCTAAGGAAGTAATCTGTTTAAGGATTTAAGAGATGCTGCAGTTTTACTTAAAGCCTCTGCACTATCCCCAAGAAAAATAACCAATATCCTTTTAAGCAGAGCTTCCTTTCAAAGTCACCCATCATCTTGTTCCTTTGTTGATTTATTTTTAAAGTCATAAATAATGTTTATCATAAATTAAGGATAATAAATTTACCATGTAACTGGCACTGTCAGGTTCTTAACTATGAGCAAGATCTTACTTAAATCTATAAAGTCCTTCAACCTATAAAGGTCTTCAAGAAGTTTAAATCTTTTAAAAATGATGTTTAAATTTATTATTTCATATTAGGTCTAATGAAGCACAAGCTGAGACTGCTTAAGTATCACCATTTTATAGATGCAGAAGCTTCTTTCCTTTACAATTACAGGTCAAGTGCTTCATCAACCTAGTCCTTGACTTGCAGCTGAAAAAAATGAAATGTCTGTGTGAAGTGATAGAACACATCCTACTCATGTCGTGAGCAAGAAATCAAAGTTGAACAGAAATAATCTTGACATCAGCACTGTAAAAAAGATTCAGCAGTAATGATACTCCAACACATAGAAAGGGGAATAAGTATTGAATTAGTTGTGCAGGTTTTGGACATAATTCTGACATCTTGGTCTGAAGGACTCTGTTGGAGGTTTCTTTCTCTTCTTCAAAAAGACTTTAACAGAACAGAAAGCATAAATCAAGTCTTTATAAATGAGATCAATGGCCTTTCCGTTTCTTCATTTTTCCTCCAGCCACTTTGTTCCTGACACCAATAGCACCCTCTGTATCGTCATTGTCCCCAGTATCCTCCCGTGTACGTTTCTTCTTCTCACCGTGCTCCCTTAACTCCTGATAAAAACAGAAAGGATAGGCTTGAAAATGAATTACTGTCATTGAGGTAACATATCCTGCCTACCCTCCTTAAAATCAAACATTGAGTAACTCCTTAACACCTCATATTAACAAAGGAATAAGACCAATGAATGTACATACTAACCTTATTAGTAATCAGAGACATGAAAATTAAAACAATAATCTATTGTTTTCACATAGTAGACTACCAAAGATTTAAGAGATTGGTAATACCTAGTATTAATCAAGGTGTGAGGACATTCACATATACTGTCGCTGACAGTGTAAACTGCTATAGCTTTTCTAGAGGGGCAATGTAGCATTCTATATGAATTCGAATTTTAACTGTGTATGCTCCTCGGCCCAACAATTTTACTTTTAGAAATTTATTCTAAGGAAATAAGACAAGCCTGCAAAGCTGTACGTAATAGGATGTTCAACCCAGTACTAAAGCATTAAAAATTGGAAAAAGCTTAAATACATATCAATGTGAATCATGTTACACTTAAAAGACGATTCTTTGTAACCATTAAGAAATGATAGCATGGATCTATATTTGTCGAAGTCAAAAAATGTTAATCATATACGATTAGATGAAGTCTAATTATGGCTCAAGAAAAATAGTCAAAGATTACCAATGGTTTTCTGTGGGGAGTGGCTTACATATTTCATTTACTATTTTAATCTTTTCTGTATTTTCCGAATTTTCCCTCCAATGCACATGTAATACTTTTATACACAAAAAATCCAACAAAGAATTCCATGTTGGAAGAAAAACAAAAACATGTCCACACTTCAGCTACTCAGGAAGTACCCCACGGGTAAAGTTTCTCCAATCCTCAGACCAAAACTCCAGGGAGAAGAGAACACTTGCAAGGACTCTCCTTCAGAATCTTCTCATCTCCTCTACTACTATTACTGCTACTACTAACAGCTATGCTTTATATTAGCTTATCTGGTGCGCATAAAACCCTGTAAGGTATTCATGGTAAGTATCATTCCCAACTGAAAGGTGAGGAACTGATTCTGAGAGGTCCAGCACATTGTCCAAGTTCACAGCTGGGTCTTATGATATCAAGTCCAAAGGTTTCCTTGCCACATGTGAAGCATGAGCAGTAGCTAAGAATGTGCTCATCATGGTCAGACTGAGTCCAAACCTGGATTCAACCACCTGACTGTAAGGTCTAATGGTGGACTGACTATCTGTATGTATTAGCATGCTCATCTTAAATTTGGAATAAAATACTATTCAGTTTCTGCAGTTTATTATGATTAATATAATACAGAGTCTAGCACATAGTTAATATCATTTGCATAGAAACTGGTGAAAGATAAGTTGCCTACCATTCGGGCAAATCTTTGGGCTTCAGTCACACGTTCTGTCAGCATCATAACCTCATCATCCTCTGTTGGAAAGACAGGCAGTTTCTTCCCAATTAAGTGTTCTATGCGCTGGAAGAGTTCCACATCGTATCTAAGGAAGGAAAGTTGGCACAGCTTTGGTTGACTGACAATGTAAATGTCTCGTCATTCCAGAACTCTGTATTATATGATGCAAAAGGAGCCATAGTTTCAAACAATATTAAATCTATTGCTCCTTTTCAGAATACTGATTAAATGTAATCTTCTCTACGGAGCCCATTAGAAAACCATTCAACATAGTCTTTACTCTAAGAGCCTTGGGTACATAAAATTTGTTCCTTTAAAAACAAAATTAGGAATAGTAACTCTAATTCTTTGCATTGACAGAAAGTTCACTGCTCTCCAGCTCTAGCAGTTGAAATAATAGGGTTGTTTTTTTTTCTTCTATATGCCATTATGCTAGATCATCTTATACATATATATCTCCAATTTTCATTAAAACTCTACTAGGTAGGCATTGTTACTTCCATTTTATAAATGATGAAAATGGGATGAGAGAGGTTAAGTAACTATTACAGTAAATGGCAGAGTCAGGTTCCAAGTCAGTCTGCTCTAAAGTTCTACTCCTGACACTGCTCTGCCCCTACAGTCGATTTACTTACTGTGTGACAAAGGTAATAGCCTTTCCAGAGCGCCCAGCTCGAGCTGTTCGACCTACTCGATGGATGTAATCCTGAAACAAAAGGGTAAATAACTGGAATTATGTGGAATATAAATAATAAACTATGTATGTAAAGTCTTACTGCAAACCTTTGAAAGAAAACAGACTTGCTTTGGAACATAAAAAAATGGATTGGGCACTTTGTTGAGATAAATCTACTTCATCTTTTTTATTCTCCTCACAGCACAAAATGGACCTCATTTTTTCCTTTCTTTTATAGAAAGACAAATCTACAGAGCATATCTACCTGGTTATAGTCAACATGGTGTAGAGAAAAACAGCACTGGGTCTAGAGATAAACCTGGGTCAAAGCTCTCATTTTACCAGCTACACAACTGCCTACAAGGCACATAACCTCTCTGAACCTGTTTCTATCTATAAAACAGGGATAGAAACACATGCTCAAATGCGCGGTTATTGTAGAAATCAAATGAAACAGCACCTTGTCCTCAGCAGTTAAATACAAAGTTAAGAGATACCAGTTGTTCTCAACCAGAGATGACTTTATTCTCCCCAGGGAACATTTGGAAAAGTCTGGAAACATATCTGGTTGTCACAATGTCACCTGTGTGCAGAGGCCAGGAAAGCTCCTAAGCATCCTACAATGCAAAGGACAGCCCCCACAACAAAGAATTCACTGGCCCCAAGTGTTAACAATGCCAAGATTGAAAAACCCTGAAATTCGCTACGAACCACAAGCTGTCACTTTGAAAGAAATGAGATAAAGGTCAGCCCCTCTGACTGTGAGCATCTAATACCGCTCCCTGTCGACCTTTATCCACATGTATTAAGATTCTATCCACAGGAGCTATTCTGTTTATATTGGGTTAAATAAAACACATTTATTAAAATTAAAAACTAAAGATTATTACCTGCAGGCACGTGTGAAATGATGAGAATGAAAAAGTCAGGACAAAACAAAAACAAACAAACCTTGATACTTAACTAAATCAAGGACCAAAAAGAAAGTTATAACGAAGGAAAGACAAAAAACATTTCACAAAGAAATACTCTGGACAACATGGAATATTATTCAGCCATAAAACTAGAATTAAATCTTGCCATTTGTGATAACATGGATGGGCACTGAGGGTATCATGCTAAGTGAAATAAGCTAGACAGAGAAAAATAAATACCATATCTCACTTATGTATAGAATCTAGAAACAAAAACAAAAAACTGAGCTCATAGATATAGAGAAGAGATTTGGCAGCTTCAGAGGAGGGTGAAATGAGTGAAGGGGCTCAAAACGTACAAATTTCCAGTTATAAAATAAATAAGTCCTAGGCATGTAACATGTAACATGGTGACTGTAGTTAATAATACTGTCCAGCATACTTGAAAGTTGCTAAGAGAGTAGACCTTAAAAATTCCTAACACATGAAAAATGATTTGTAACTATGTGAGGTGAAGATGTTAACATGACTTACTGTAATGATCATTTTGTAATACATACAAATATCGAATCATTATGTTGTATACCTGAAATTAATATAATGTTATATGTCAATTATACCTCGGTGGAAAAAAAAAAAGAAGTACATTTGGGAATAGAAAGTCAAGTCAGCACCAGGACTCACCTTGGAATGGGTAGGAATGTCAAAGTTGACAACTACATCCACGTGAGGTATGTCCAAACCTCGGCTTGCAACATCAGTTGCTAGAAGAATTGAACGAGCCTTTGCCTTAAACTTATTAAGGGATCCTAGGCGCTTGCTCTGAGATAATGAAAAAAAGAAATGAAAATAATTTAAGGAATCTTGGAATCCAAGACATACAAACTAAACACACTGAAATACAAGTGACAGAAGTTTTTAAAATGATGTTTCCCCCTAAGTCCAGATTGAACTTCACAGGTCAAAAGGAAACATGGAAGAAACAAAAAAAAATATTTAAAACTCAGGCTAGTAACTACTAACATGAAATGGGAACTGGTTAACATGATAGAAAGATAATTGGGAAATAGTTTATTAAAAGTCCTTAGAGACCACTATTACACTAGGACTGAATAAGTCAACTCAAAAGCTTCCATACCAGTAACTACCTATAGAATATCCTAATCTGAGCCTCCTGCTATCCTGGAAGGAGGAAGTAAGCATCCAGAACGACACTTCAAAGTCCATAAAATCAGAACAATTATGGGAAAATATGCATTAATGTCATGTGTTGTTATTGAACAAACCCACTACTAGAAGGTTTCTCTTTCTCATGCTACCAGTTCACCACTAATGATGCCAAAGAATCTTTACCTGACTCATCTGTCCATGGAGGGGGATGGCAGTGAATCCAAGATTTCGGAGTAGCAAAGCTGTTCTCTGAGTATTATTACAGGTGCTGCAGAATATCATAAAGGAGTTTCCAGCCAATTCATTTAGAATATAAACCAGGTAGGTATCCTAAGTTACAAACCCAAAACAATATATGTAATTGAACCTGGAAGAAAAGGTTGGAGTTCTGGACATATAAATTACACAAAAGACTAAGCCTATTATTGCTTCTCAACTATCCAGACCCCAAGCTGTAAGCTTTGCACTCCTTAACTAGCACTGTCATCTCTGCAAACCATGAATTCTACACATAGCCTGAAGCCCAGCACAAGGAAATCTGTACTCAGCAACCAGATGTACTTATAACAAAGCACAAAAAGAGGGTCCCTTGATTACAAAAAAGCCACAAAAAAAACAACTTCAAGGATGGGGTTGGGAAAGAATTATAAAATGACTTCATTATGGTGGTTTATTTAATTTGTGAATTCCAAGAATATCTGACTTTATCAGCGATAACTATAAGCACAGCATGTTCTCTAAAACAAACAAAAAGGACTCCAATCTGCGGCACAGCTCTTAGCTAATCAAGATTTGACGCATTTTCAGATGCTTTGGTGAAGAAGGAGAGGGAGAGGCAGGAATGATCAAAGTAAATACTTTACCTTGAATTTAGAGGGAATAAAAAGATAATATTGTTGTAATTTCTCAACCGTCTGGTATTTAGAGGAAACGGCACATTTCACAGGATTCTTCAGTGCCGCTCGCTGAAGTTTTTGTACCTGAAGGAAAAAACCTGGTATAGTACACCGATTTCCCAACACTCTATTTTTATTGCTGTTGTTATTATTGTTTTCATTTATCAATTCTTATAAAAAAGAAATCCTAGAAAAATCTCACCTTCTTAGTCATGGTAGCAGAGAAGAGAAATGTTTTCCGATCTCGGGGAATCACTTTGAGGATCTTGTCAACCTAGGGTACAAAGAGGAAAGGAACCAATTTAACAGTAGGCTGGTCACCTGCAAATCATCTTTGTGAAGGAGATAGAGAACAGAATAATGAACTAATACATCACTGTGAGGATCTGGGGACTCAAAAAATTCAATTCAATTCAGCTTAAATTTACTGAATATTTGCTATTTGACACCATACCAGATGTTATTAAATATATATATATATTTAATATATATATGTCAGAGAAAAAGAACAATTTTAGTAGAATTAACCTAAGAGAAAAGTCAAGAATAAGAATTAATCAAGTAAATAGGCTATGATGACTCATCACAGAAAACCAGTATTTCAAGGTGTATAGAAAAGGTCAAAATCAAATGAAGTAGAAAAGAAAATCTTGTTTTGATATTTCTCATCTCTGAAATTGGAGTCAAATTATATTCTAAAGAAGATGCTAAGGCACTGACAATGCAAAGAGGACCAAGAGTGAAAAATGGCAGCAGAGATGTTCAGATTAGCCGATAATGATGCAGTGTTCCACATAAAGCAGGCATACAATGAACCAAATTTTTAAACAGGGCACTTGAGATGCTCTAAGAGGAGGAAAGAAATTGAGAGCTTACCTCTGTCTCAAAATCCATATTCAATATTCGGTCTGCTTCATCCATGACTAAGTATTTGAGAGCTCTTAAATTGAAACCTTTTGTATTTTCCAAGTGGTCAATCAATCGACCAGGAGTTGCTACCAAGAAAGGTTGAGGAGAAAGAGCAATGTTTAGGAAGGAAGAAAAAAGGAAAGAATATTACCAAGCTCCTCCTCAACCCCTCCTCCCCTGTCTATTTTAGAAATTAAAAAAATAAACAGGGTTACAAAAGTCTGTTCTTCAGAGTCTTTCCACACAAGTAAGTTGCACCCAACATTAGCAGATTTCCTCCAGTTCATCACTGTCAGTGTCTTACCTATGTCAAATACTCACCTATTACTATGTGTGGTTTTTTTGCCAGGGCCAGAGACTGGGACATTGAATCAATTCCACCTACAATCACAGCTACAGAAAAAAAAAAAAAATACATAGAAAGGAGATTCTTAATTTTTTCCCAAAGTTCACCGAACAACTTTTAAAACCAATAGTAGATTTCTAAATTTGTTCCTCCCTTAAATGTACAACTTTCCCCCATGCTAAAAAACCAAATTAGCTCTTTAGGTCAATAAATTTATGCTAATAATACTTCTTTCCATTCTCCTTTCACACTCATTCTCAAGTCATGAAGAAACTCTTAAGACTCCTTCCACTCAGACGCTTACCACTCTGTACTCCAATAGAAGATCCCAAGGCTTCAAACTGTTCTGAAATCTGAAAGGCCAGCTCCCGGGTAGGGGTGAGAACTAAGGCAAACAAACGCTGGGGTGTCTCCAGCAGCGCATTCAGAATGGGCAAAGCAAAGGCTCCTGTTTTTCCGGAGCCGGTTTCTGCCAGCCCAATGATATCACGACCTAGAAGAAAAAGAAAACATCTAATGGTAAAGAAATTCGCTATATATTTTCTCCACATTTTGTACAATGACGCGATGTTGGGCATAAAGTAGACACTAAATAAATCTTTGACAAATTATAGAAAGGAGGTTGCATAGACAGAAGACATGGTCTCTGTTCTAGATAAGATTAAAATCCAAAGATGAGATACGAATACACAAATACATTATAATGTGATAAGTACTTTAACATAAGCCCTGCAAAATACAGTGAGAACACAATGGAAGGAGTAACTTACTGTCCTAACGAGTCAGGAAAGGCTAACAGAGGTGATAGGTAAATTAAATCTGGAAGTTAAGCAAAGAAGGAAAGAAAGGATGCTCCTGTATGATGAGAGGATGGAGACTTTAAAGAACATAGCATGCATAGGCAGAGTGAGAAGTACAATGTCTGGAACACAGAAGTCTTAAGTGGGGAAAGGGAGAAAAATGAGGCTTTAAAAAGGAAACTCATAAGCCGTGGTAAAGAGTTTTGATATATTCCTGTAAGAGAGAGGAACTGAAGAATTTGAAGCAGAGAATATCATGACCAATGTTATTCTTCAGGAAGATAAATTCTAGAACTGATGGTATATGGAGCAGCTGAGGAGTTTTAACAGTGCAGGCCATTAACACTGCTCCTTCTGAGGGAAGATCGACATAAGTAATTCCTTAAGAATAGGTGTCCATGGTTTGTTATGACCAATCAAGCCATTATTGATAAGATGAGGAAAGTTATCTCCCAAGCCAAGACACTAGAACAGTGCCCAATGGCAACGCTTACTGAGCGATGATCGCCACAGTTGATGCCTGCATTGTATAACTGCTGAGGTGTCCTTACCTAGACATTAACCCTAAAATAAATCCCTTTCCCCCAAAGTAATCTGAACATGACTCTGTTTCTTCCACTCTAAAAGCACCTACCTAAACAACCAGTATGGGGAACACAAAGGAAAATGAGAGCTCAACTAAGATACCAGAGGAGTTATGATGGTGGCCTGAACTGAGGCAAGGCAGTGAGGATAGGAATAAGTGAGACTTAGAAAGTAACAAAAGGAAATGTGGTTGGCATACAGGTTTCTAGCTTGGGAAACTCAAAGGCCATAAACTGAGACAGGAGCTACAAGAAAATAAGTTCTAATGAGGAAATAATGACTCTGGTTTGGACACAGGAAATCTGAAGTTCCTATGGAAGCTCAGAGAGAAATATCTGAAAACCAGCTGGAGATACTGGTTTGGAGCTCAACAGAAAAGTGTGGGCTAGAAATTCAGACATGGGAGCCATGAACATCCTACTAGTTACTAGTGGTTCTCCCTCAGGGCAGACACATCAAAATAATCTATGAGACTGTTATAACTGTAATCTATGAGACTGTTATGCCTGGGACCCACGCCGGAAAATTCTAATTCAGTAGATCTAGGCTGAAGCCCAGAAATCTCTATTGTTTTAAAGGTTACACAGGTGATTCTAATGAGCAGCAGCTGAGACTCACTGATGCAGATAGTGCTAGAGCTTCAGGATTGGATGAGAAATTTTAGCAGCATTTTGCGGGGCGGGAACGATGCCGAAAGAATTAACAAAAAAAAATAACAACTGAGAAAGAACAGCTAGAGAGACACAAGAAGACAATATTGACCTAAATTTAAAGAGGAAGAGAGTTTCAAGAAAGAAGAGTGGTCAATACCAATTAGAATGCACTTTTCAACATCCATCTCTTAGACATCAATCACTTAAGCTAGGATCCGCCAGGTCAAACAATAGCATATTCTACTGAGTTAGCCCCTGAGCCATTAATACCAGTGTTTTCCACACAAACGGTTTTCCACACAAGAGGTGTGAATTATAAGTTAGACAAGACAATGGACTAATTTTGTGAAGGTTCCAGAAACAAATTTCACACTCATCTATGAATTTTAAGGCTCCCCTTGACTGTAGGGTAGGTAACAATGAAGTCCAACAGCATCTACCTATGTGCGAGCTAAGAACTTCCAAAGCTTTTTATTCCCCAACTCTGGGGATTCTACCCTCCTTGCCTGCGTACCACAACATGACTGCAGGAAAAGGAAAAACAAAAACAAGACACTAAGATCTATCCTTTTTTGTCAAGAGAACTCTTAAAATTTCAGAAGAAAGGATACAGAAAAAAGATCTGGGAAAGGAAAAGAGCTTAAGTTGCTCGATCATGTGGCTGTGAGCAATGCCCACTGCCACCAGTGAGGCTTGTACTGCTCTCAGGGCTTTTATAATCCCCGCAGTGCAGTACTGTTTGTAAAATTGGTAATTTTTCCTCTATCATCTCCTTTCTTCTTCGCACAACCCCAAAGCCTGTTCAGTGGTAGTATGTGTAGAATACACTAGAATGCATAAACACTGTAAGAGCCAAGTAAATTCATATTCACCCACCACACTGTCAGCACCTAACACAAGCGCTAGTGTACAGCAGCCATTCAAAAAACGTTTGAAATTCCTAGAGGACTTTGAATAATCTCTGAAATAGAAATAAACTTAATACAGTAAACAGACAGGAAGGAAAGCATGCTTAAAACCATCAAGAGATTTTGGACTCCATAATAACACTATGATATAGGGCCAAGAACAAAAGCCTTTTTCAACTAGGAGATTCTATACTTAAATTCCAGCTCCGGCAATAATTAGCAGCATGACTCTAGCCAAAGCATTTAGTCCTGAGTCTCAATTTCACCAATAATCATTCCTACCTTCGGGATTGTTATAAGGCTGAAGAACAATGGATGTACCCAGGACTCAGTAACTTCATAGAAACTGACACTGTCATTACTACTTATATGAAAATTTTAAAGTTAATTTAATAGAAGAAAATTTTTAAAAACTTTGCTAGATATACTTACATTGTTTGCTTAGGACCAGAATCTATAGAGTCAAATGAAAAATTTGCAAACTGTTCATTAAAGTGAGATGAGCTCAAGTATAAGAATAAACACATTTTCCATGATGATTATGTCAATCATGTTACTCAGCTCCCAGGAATCTTTTACTGACTTCTACTTTTTCTGCATTATATACTAACTTTTGACTGAAAACATTGTGAATAATTTTAAATTACCACCACCTAATTTTGAGTCTTTCTTCCTGTCACGGGTTAAGAAAAAGTCAGAATACACCAACCCAACTTTTTGTTATTTAAAAGGAATTCTGACACTGCTGACTGCTGAGACTTCTTCCCCACTAATGGTCTTTAATACAGTCCAGCTTCTCTAAACAAGTTGCAAGTGTTTACTATCTCCTCCTTGAAACAGTCTCCCTGACCTAATTTGTGTGAAATTGTACTCTGATTTTCAACACTTTACTAAGCCTTCATTTCTCTTATCATCTCTTGGCCTTGTCTGGCAACCTCACCCATTTTCACAGTTTCAGCTACAGCAACCTTTGGACATGGTATCTATAACCAGCTCTGTGCTCTTAATCAAGCTCTAATCCCTTAGAGGGTTAACTCAGAACACAGCCCCTCCAAGTAAGTACTGATAGCTGCCCAGCCAGCAGCCAAGTAAGGCAATACACAAAGGGCTTTCAACAGAGTCTACTCATAGGACATTTTCTGCTGCTCCTATGGACGTTATCTGCTCCTGTAAGCAAGCAGCACATCTTGCTCCCATACTTCATAGAAGGCTCACTGTTCCCCCAACGAGACAACCCCACCCTCTGCTTGTGTACAGAAAAAAACTCTGCCTGCTCCTGGTCAGGAGCTTTATTCCTGCAGCTTCAACCAGCCTCTGCTGAAGCTTCCCTGCCTGTGAGTAACAAATGGCATTTCTCATCCCTCTGGTCCTCCTAGTGGTTCTTCCAAAATATCCAAACCCAGGTGCAAGTTCCAGGCATGGGGCTCCTGCATTACATCTCTATATTCCAACTGTGTATTAGTCAACTCAATCTCTGATATTTGAAATTATATCCAAATGAACTCATCTTTCCTGAAATTACTTGTCCTCCTGTGTTTGCTTTTTATATCAGTGGAATAATACATTCTAAACACATAGGCTAGAAACCTTGCAATAATTTGAGATTTCCCTTCCCCTTGCCTTCATATCAACACGCTGGTTATAAAATTATAATTCTTCTATTATTTTCTCTTTTTAATTCTCACTACCACTACCCTATCAATTATTTATTGCCAAAATTATTGCATTGGCTTCCTGATTTACCAACCAGCCTCCAGTCTCTCGTCTGTAAACTGTCTTCCACAGCTGAGATTAATCTTTCGAGAATACAACTCGAAGGATTTCATTCCTCTGATAAAAAATAATCTCCAAAATTGCTCCCCTGCCTGTGAAACAAAGACCAAATTCCTTTAAGCAGCATTCAAGTCTTTCATGATCTGGCCCTAATAACCTTACTATTCTTCTCCAGCACTCTGTTAAATTCTTGCAGATCTCCACACATGCCCAGGTTTTCCAGCCATCTTGGCTTTTTACATATTGTTTCCTATCCCTAGAAAGTCCTCCCTCCCATCAAATCTAAATGTCTGGATACTATTTGTTTTCGAGGTCTGGCTCAATTGTCTTTCCAACCTCCCTAACCAAAAAAAAAAAAAAGAGAGAAACAAATTTAATCCATTCCAATGAGAAGTAATCTATTCTACTAAGTATACTTTAAATGTTACTGTCTTAGGTCTTTGTTTACCTTGTAGTTAATTTATAATTGTCTCCTACTAGATTGTAAACTCTTGTAGAGGGCAGAATCTTAACTCTCAGTACTTTATACTTGTATCAGATACTTAGTGACTCTTTATGGAAGGAGCAAATGGAATTTCACAAAAAAAAGTCTAATTCTTTTTCTGCATGACGGCTCTTCAAATAAATAAAGATAATTATAATTATATCCTACCCCCTAACTCTACTCTTCTCCAGATCAATACACTCAGTTCCTTTAACAATTTGTGACTATTCTCAATACTACACCACACTCAATGCTAGTCTATGAAACTGGTCCCCAAAACTTAGTATTCTAGGTATGTTCTAAACAGTGCAAAACAAAGCACTAGTCTCTCACTAGATAGAGCTAGTTCAGGAGTTCTTAACCTGGGACTTGTGGGAGAGGAATTCAGGGCAAGAGGTAAATTTTATGTGTAGATATATTTATATATTTTTTTTCTGGGTAGAAAATCTTATTATTTTTAACGTCCACAGCACCTGGTCCTCCTAGGTGGTCTCCCATCCAAGTACTAACCAGGCTCGACCTTGCTTAGCTTCCGAGATCAGACAGGATCGGGGCACATTCAGGGTGGCATGGCCGTAGACAAAATGTTACATTTTTATTTGATTCTCAAAGGGATAAGAAACCCCCCAAAATCACCCACCTCTAACAGTAATGTAGCTAAGATTACACTCTCTCTGAGGATTTTAATACATTTCAGTTAACACTTTTGGGTCTCTTTTACTATTTGCTCTAATCCTGTAAATTTGAATTTTGGGAATTTAAGAACAAGACTTTACCTCTACTCTTTATATAAAGTTCACCCTGTTAGTTTCAGTCTCACTAGTCATCAGCCAACACTTTAAGCACTCTTCCACAAATCTGATAAACATGTTCCACAGCAAGCACTCTCAAACCTAAAGATACTAACAGAGATTCCAGGCACCCTTACGTAAATCTGCACTTATTGATTCAGAATTTCTAACAAGTTTCTTGTTGATAAACTTTAATCCAATGCTTCTTTAAAGTCAGCATCTGCTGAGGAGATTAAATCCCCTTTTAGAAAGTAGGCTCAGTAAAAATGGAATACTTTTTCAAAAGCCAACAGACCAAAGTTTCTGTCTTTAGTGACCATATTTTTATTTCACTGAAGTATGCAAGCAATGCTCTCAAAAGCGATGTGTATTTGAGAATAACTTCATATTGAATCTGTACCAGGGCACAAATTCAATTTCAATTTACCTTGTAAGGCCAAAGGAATAGCTTCAATCTGGATCTTGGTGGGTTTTGTCCATCCCAACTGGTCACAAGCTTCACACAACACATCTGTCACACCCTTAGAATTCAGAAAAAACACTCTTTAGCAAAGAATACACACTCACCTCCCTCCTAATAACCGTCAGTCACCATACTGGTTACATGTGCATCCCTTACACTTTGATTCAAACGGTATCTATAACGCCTACTCAGTCTGCTCCTAACTGCGTACCATGAGACAGTAGCTCAAGACTTAAAGAACACTTTCTACTTACCAGGGCCAAAGCCACGTTCTTTACATGCAATAGTTTCTTTTAATCCTCATAATTCTATGAGATATTACCCCCAACTTACAGATATGGAAAGTGAGGCACAGCGGGGTAACAATTTGCCTCTAGTAAGGGACGGGGTCAGTGTTCAAACCACGTTCATTCTACTCCAAAGCCCAAGATATTAAAACAAACAAACAAACAAACAAACAAAACCCAACCTCAAGGTCCAGCAGCCCTCCCACAAACCAAACTCTGATGGTAAGGGAGCGCGTCCGGAATCTGAGTTTGGGAAATTCTGGGGAAACCTAAGCTAGGCCCCAGATGCTTCTGTAGTCAATCAGCTGGATTCTAAGGCAACCGGTCTCTGCCTGAGCGGGCGCCAGCAGGACAAAAAGGAGTCAGCATCATCCACACTCACCAGGTCTTTAAATGTTTTAGTTTCCTCCTCCCCCACCGCCGGTTGGGGCGCTTCAGTCGCGGAATCGTGCTCCTCGGGCGCCGCCATGTCGTCCGCGGGCCCCGGAAGTGAGTATAACGGCGCGCGGGATGCTGGTAAATGTAGTTGTCGTTCTCTCTAGACTGCATGTTCTGGGCGCCCCCGTGCGGCCTTGCCGAGCTTTACCCCAGCCAACCAGGATGAAAAAGTTAGGAAAGGATGTAAGGCTGGATGCTTGTGGAATTGAGCCAAGTGCAGATGACCAGAACCTCCAATCTGCCCTTTAGGCCCCTTGTAAAAAGTTTTTCTCACACACCCACTATGTTCCTCGCTTTCCTAACCATAGAGTTTTAAACAGGTTAACATCACAGTACTATTTATTGTAATTAAAATTTCATTCATTTATTCAAATATTTGTTGAGTGCCTATCATATGCTAGAATTATGCTAGATGCCTAGTGACCAGGAAATGTTCCGTGCGCTCGTGAAGAAGACAGATAATAAATAAGTGATCACAGTTCCTTTCAAATTGTGAAAAGTGCTATGATGTAACAAACGGAAATAAAACTGGTGGAGAGGAACCTGGGGATGTGGGTTGTGGGGAACTGCAAGATTGGGGAGGGTCTCTCTGAGGCACCGATATTTGAGCTGAGACCTCACTGATGAGCAGAAGAAAGTATCTTCAAAAGCCTAGGGGCTAATTATTTCAGACAAAGGGAAAAGCAAGTGCAAAGGCCTTGAGACAGTACAGCTGGTGAGGCTGTTCTGGAAAGCAATCTGTCACTACTGAGGCAAGTTAAGTATATTGTCTACCCTGTGCCCAGCGAGCGCACTCTTGTGGGCCAGCCAGCATGCAGGTTCTCACATGGTGCCAGGGTGTTCACTGCAATGGTGTTCTGGAAGTGGAGGAGCAATCTGGTGTCCATCACTGAGAGAGTGGATAGTTAAAATGTGTATATGGCGTGAACGAACATGCCCATAACAATAAGGCTATATCTCAAAAACCTAGTGCTGAGTAAGAAAAGTATAAAATATGTTGTGTACATTTAAAATATACATGCACAAGGTATTAATTTCTGCTGGAACACATATAGAAATACACTTTAGATATTTTAGAGTGTTTGCTTATAGAAGAGGAATTAGGATAAAACTAGGAATTGGGAAACTGGGAAACTAAAAGATAACACACACAAAGCAATGGCACTTGTGATGATAACGTGCCTTGACCTGAGCACTGTCAACTGAATTCAATGTGCCTGACGTATCAAGGGGATCACTTCATAAGTTATATAAATGTCTAACCACTATGCTATATACCTGAATCAGATATAATATTGAATGTCAACTATAATTAAAAAGTAAGAAAAATAAAAATAATTTAAAAGTCAATTTACCTGAGGGCCTTCCCACCACCATGCCAAAAAAGGCCCTGATTTAGGAACCAGTGGTATCTATAGCAACAAAATCAGGTAGGGTGAGATTAGAGAAGAAGGCTCAGCTCAGACCTTGCAGGGCCCTATACTAAAAGGTATGGGGCTTAGATGTTATCCTAATTACAAAAGGAAGCCACTGGAGGGTTTTGAGCAGGGAAGTGACATGATCTAGGTATTTAAAATATCACTCTAACTCTATATGAAAATAGATTATAGGGAGGAAAGATGAAAAAGAGAGACCATCTAAGAAGCATGAGTTGGTCTTCATGACCCCAGCTCTAAGCACAAAGCCTGACCCCAAAATAGATGCTCAATAAATGCTGCCTGGATGAATTACAACTCAGCAAAGTGTTGGGACCACGTTCAATGACAACCCAGGAAGGACTTCACTGGTTGTTTCTTCAGAGAGTGAAATCGTTTCCATCTTTGAGCCTACATCCTACAGGGTAGGCTGGGTCTGTGGTCGTTTTATAGTCATCTACACCAAGTAAAAGAAACAGAAGATACACATTGTATAAATCAAGAGATCACTTTGAAATTGGTTCCATTAGGCCGTCACTAGTATATGCGTGGGCCAATGCAGTCTAAGGCTCTTTGGCCTTCTGTTTAGGTGTCCCTTATGGCTACCCTCCCCATTTTCCTAGGACTCAGACTTAAGCCACGTTAGAGGATGTCCAAAGTGGATAATAGGCTTTGAGATAAGGGGAAGTTGACTTATCCTAAGGAAAGTCTACCAAACTAGCTCTGGCTCTTCCTCTTCCAGTAACGCGCTTTATAGATCTGCTGGGAGATTTGTGCTCCTATTAAACAGATGAGGACCTGAGTCCCAGAGAATAAAGACATGTTGCACAGCAAGGTCGCAGAGACAAGAGGAGAATCCAAGCCTCTTGAGCCCAAAGCAATGCTTTTACTGAAGAGAATATCACTTTACGAGGTGATAAGCAGCTGCCTCCTACTCACTTATGCTCAGAATTCCTCAGCCACATAGATTTTTCTGTAAAAACAGAGAAGTAGCTAAACTATGTATTTTGCTTCATTTAGACTCATTCTCCAATTTCATCGAGGAGAGCGGAATGGGAAATGAAAAGTGCTGAGGAAAGGTGAAAGACGTGACTGAGAAGTGACGGGAAGCAGAGCTAAGAGGCCTGAAACAGGTGCGACCCATCAGAAGGACTATAAAACTGTATGTAATATAGGGTCTAAAGTTACCCAAGTTTTGTTAAAATGTGTTACAGGAAAGAAAAAAAAAAAAGATCACACATAAGATTTCTGGGGATCTGGTGCTGCTCTAAAGGGTAAATGATTTAAATCACTCAACTGCTATTATAATACAAAACTCTGTCTATTTTAGCCCAACAAAAATCTTTTCCGTTTGTTTGTTCTTGGATAATTCAGACATCAGCTATTTTTAAAACTTCCTCGAGTGGCAGTGTCCCTGAGGCGCCCGCCACCTGACGCCAAGAGGATGTGGCGTGCAATGACAGCGGCAGCAGCGTCACTCTGTTCCTTGGTCCAGGGCTCCCGCCAGGCTTGGCCCTTAACCAGCACCACCTCAGAGAAGGGATTCATATCAGACCTGCAGTGTGACCACAGGTGGAGCCCAGAGAGAAAAGCCTGCATCAACTGAGAGGATCGCCTGCTTTTGCCTATTCCTACCAGATTTAGAGTAGTTTGGATATTTACATTTTGGTCATGGAAATAATAGCGGTCCATTCTAGTAACTGAGCTGTGTCATATCCTGTACTTTTAGAACAATGAGGAAGGTTAAAGAGGAAATCCAAATAAACGCTCAAAATGATAAGGGGTGGGGAGCGGGAGGTGGGGGCCGGGAGACTGGGAGAGAAACAAGCCTGAAACAATATACTGGCTCCAGAAGGAGAGGCCAAAGTGACTAACCCTACCGTACTCTGAAAGGTTTTCACAGGCCCTAGGCACTTCTGCTTTCACAGTCCTCTTCCTCCACAAAATATATATATATAAATAGCTATAATTTATGGCTGCATCACTATAAAGACAAATACATTAATATTATACATTAAATATTTTCTTTGGTTTAAAAGTTCCTTTTTTTCCTTTGAGTTTTAAAAGAAATTAAAACTTTTTTTGCAGGCCTTTAAAAATATGGGTGGGTTCTAGGCACTGTGGCTACCGTGCCTACTGGATAAGGAAAGAGCATGAGGACCGTGGTGAAGCCTTCAAAGGACCAATAGTACTGGGCTGCTGTGTGTGGGGTGTGAGCATGTTAGGATAGTGGTGGCTCCTGGACCGAAAGTAAAATGAGCCTTCCAAACTTAGGGACAAGAGTTTTGTGGGGGATTCAAACAAGAATCGGTTATTAATCAGCTTCTGCTCAAAATCCTCTCAGAAATTGCATACTCTCTGGTCTGTTTTGGAAAAATTTCACGTATAACAAAGTGCAAATTTTAGTTACTCAGAAAATTATCTTTAACTTATGAATTACAAATTAATTTAGTTATCCCAATTTGTGTCTAGGGAAAAAAGTTAACTAGTCCTGGTTATTTATTGATTTCCTTTTCTTTTTGCTTTTGATTTAAAAGTTTTCTTAACATACATAAAATCTGTCTATGGCCATGCCATCCTGAACAAGCCTGATCCTGTCTGATCTCAGAAGCCAAGGTTGGACCTGGTTAGTACTTGGATGGGAGACCACCTAGGAAGACCAGAGTGCTGTAGGCGTAAAAACTAAAAAATAAAAGATCATAAGCAGACAAGGTCTTTGCAATCTGTGAGGTCAAACAAGGGTTGCCTTGCCTAAAAAAAAAAAAATAATAATAACATCTGTATTTGTTCTTTTTTTTATTCAACAAATATTCTCAAGCACGATGGCAGACCACAGACTAATGTTGGGATCCAGAAGTAAGCATGACTACTATGTGCCAGTGGGGGAGACACCCTATTTCAAAAATAATAATAAATAAGTAAATCCTCACAATCAAATGGGATAGGCAGACTCAACAAAATAATCACAAGTGAGATGAGTGGTACTGAGAGGCAAGATGCTAGAGCTATGTGCAGTGAGATGCTCTCAACTTTCTCTGTGAATCATGAACATTCTCTGGGTGAAAGTGACTTTAAACCGAGACCTGAAAGATAAGCAGCTCTTACTAGCTACATAGGGAGTAAAGAGGTGTTTACAGACAGGAAAAAACACTCTTCCAGATTAGGCCCTGTGGCAGAAAAAATAAAATAAAGCTCACAGAGATTATAAAGTGGTGATTTATGATGAAGCTGCATGTATGAGGAGAGACCTGAGTAATTAAGGCCATGGTCAACGTCACTCCAAAGGCCGTGGCTGGGAGAAGCTCAGTGTGACTGTAAAGCCAACTTCTCTACCACACCTGCCATTTGGCCCCTTGAACATTAGCCAGAACCCCTTGGTCCACTACCACCCTTGGGTCTTTAGGATGAGAGATATTTATGTCCAGTATCTGAAAAAAATCTGGTGCCTCAGACCGAGAATTACAGTAAAGAAGACAAAGATATTCTAGACATAAATAAAACAAGTAAGAAATGGGTTTAACCGAAGTCAACAACACGCAGGAAATTCAAATGTTATGCTATAATCCTTATGCAGAAAACCACAAAGGCTAAAGTTTTATGGTCACGTCATACTGCGGTGTGGGTAATAAAGCAAAGGCAGCTTTGATTATTTCCTGGTTTCCTGGTGGTTTTGTATTCTTTTCATAAGAGTGGTTTTTTTTAAATGCACACACAATTTTTTTTTAAAAAAACATAATTTCTAAAAAATCTATCACTTCATGGACAAAAATAAATTAAAATAATGTCCACAGAAAAAATATTAGAAATGGAGATGTTTATATAAAACTGCTTGGCAAATCACGTACCATTGTCACTTTGAAATAAGTACAATACACATAATAAGTATAATAAGTTTCTTGTCACACTTTTAAATAGAAGCATGTGAATTTGCATATATGGAGTCCGCTGCCTAAATGTTTGAAATAAGCAAAACGTTAACTACTATCCTGGATATTTCTCACACTTGGTGATAGTCCAGCATCTTTTAAACAGTTTTCCAGTGATTGGCAAAGCTCCTCCAGTACAAGCCCTTTTTCCTAACTGGAAACCCGAAGCTTGCTCTTTCACCCCTCTGCTGTATTACCTTCAAAACACGTCAGGAATCCGACGACTTTTCTCCACTCTCAACTATCGACATCTCTCACCTGGATTTACTGCATTCACCTCCTCACTAGTCTTCATGCCACACTCTTACCCCTCAGCAGCAAAAGGATCCACCTGAAATAGAAGTCTGATCAGATCTTTCCTCTGCTCAAACTCTTCCAATGACTTTCCATCTCACCCGGAGTAAAAATCAAGTTCTTACAACAGTCTATACAGCCCTACATGTTCAGGGCCCAACACCTCTCTGAACTCATGGCTCCCTACAACACCAACTTCAGGTCTTCACTCAAATGTCACCTTGTCATTGAGGACTTTGGACCCCTCCCAGTAGTACTCGCTCCCATCCCTGCTTTGTTTTTCTCCATGGCACTTACATAGTAAGCAGAATATGGCCTCTGAAGATGTGCACATCCAAAGCAACAGAATCCACGAACTTGTTATATTCCATGGCAAAGGAGAATTGGGTTGCAGACAGAATTAAGGTAGCTGATCAACTGACCTTAAAACAGGGAGAATATCTCGGATCGTATGGGTGGGTGCAATGTAATCATAAGAGTCCTGAGAGTGGAAGAGACAACAGAAAAGGTGGTCAGAGTGATGCGATGGGAGAAGCACTCACCCCATCACTGCAGGCTTTGAACAGGGGTAAAAAGAATCAGGGGCCAAAGAATGCGGCAGCCTCTAGAGGTGGAAAAGGCAAGAAGACCGATTCTCTCCCCTGGAGCCTCCAGAAAAGAACACAGCCCTGACAACTCTGTTATTTTAGCCCAGTGAGACCTGCATCAGACTTCTGACTGTGAGAAAATAAATTTATGTTGTTTAAGCCACATGGTTGGCAGTAACATGTTACAGCAGCAGTAGGAACCAAATACATGCCATATCACAAACTGGCTATTGACTTCTTTCCTTATGTCTGCATTCTTTATCATCACTAGACTACGAACTCCATGATACCAGAGATATTTGACCTGTTTGTTTATTACTCTATCCTCAGAGCCTAGAAATACACCTAGCATATAGTAGGTGTTCAAAGAATATTTTGTCAAATGAGTAAATATCTGTGTGTCTGTAAGTGTGTAGTGTGTTTGAGAGGGGATGAAGAAAGGATGGATGAAGCAGCAGGTCATATGTTTGGGTGTAAAGGAAGTAGTAAACTAAATCGAGCTTCTGGAGACAGGTTACTACCCTGAGCCAAGTTTTCTCATGCGTGGCAAGGACAGAAGAAGCCCAAGAGCCTTTCATATGTAAGTCACTGGTGTGGGGACAAGGTCCAACTTGACTGTGGTATGCGAAAGAAAAGTCTCTCTTATTAGCTTCTGCACACCAAATGAAATGGTGTCCTCCTGGCCTATTCTGAGAGGCAAATGATAATCACCAGCTTCATGAGAAAGCTTGCAGAACTGGTCATCCTGAGGAGGTGGGAAACGCTACCCAGATCACTCTGAAGTCTTTCTCCTCTCTGGATAATACCCCTGACAAAAGAGCCTACTCTAGGGAAGAAAGCCTTCAGAGATCAGGAAGTTTATTGTCAGCATCACAGATTTATGATTTGGCCACAAAACCCAACGGCTTTAGCAAGGAAACTAATGTTGACCTGGGGCTGGGCTTGTGTGTTTTATGCCAACCTCACATGTTCAAGAGCTCTTGGAGATGAGACATCAGGTTCAACAAAGAATCACCTTTCCTCTCTGCTTCTGTTTCTGGCCATTAAAGACCCTGCGAATAGTTTGCTTTGGTGGCGTGCAATGTCTGGTTTTTCACTCCTGGTCATTCAAAACCACTATGTCTGTGATTTCACGGAGGATATCCACCTAGCGATGGCCTGATCTTATCTTTTCTGGCTGTTCTCCCTTGGCTTTCCTCTTTCCTCCCCCTCCCAAAGCTCCCCACCTCCACGCTTGGACATTTTCTTCCTGACTCAGCCCTTTTTGTAAAATTTCTGAACTACATCATTGCTTTTTCATTAAAACCACAGAATTAAGTTCATCTTAGCCCTTCACAATATTGCCCATTATAACACACTGCTAAAATATCACAAACACCACAAGAACTCAGCACCTCTCTGGAGTGTGTACTCAAATTCAGAGTCCAGTTTTAGGTAAGGTTACATTCCATTAGACTGGATATGGGGAAATCCATGATTTATGTAAGTGAATCAAGGATTGGACTATAGCATGAATTTGAGCGGAAATAACCTGGAATTGGGAAAATCAGTTTGATGGTTGTTGCAGGTGTTAGGAATAAAAATCTGGATGGGTTGTGGTAACAGTAGAATGGCATGGGAGAGATATTTAATGGCAAGGATATACCTTGGCAAAGCTTTGTAAGAGAAAGAAAGAAGAGAAGGATTTGGAGATGATAATGAGTTTTTAAGGTAGGCAACTGGGATACTGATGTCACCTTGGCAGAGGCAAACAAGTTCTGAGAAGGGACTGGTTTCACAGAGGAGAAGGAGCATACCTGTAGCTTTAGATGTGCTGGGAAGCAATGCCAGTACATCCGTGAGGAAAGAGAGAGCTTGTTCATTTGTTCTTTCCTTCGTGGAGCGCCTCCTGTGGCAGGAGCTGGAGAGATACTGTGGGGAGGCTTAATGATGACTGAGATATTTTTTCTGTTCTTAAGAGCCTTGGGGTAGGTACAAACATCTCCAATAAAAGGTATCATGTGTCAAATCCTTACAAGAGACGCAAACAGATAGCCCATAGACATTCGGATAAAGGCAAGACCACATCCGGCTGGAATCAAAGTGCAGCGCTCCAGCGAGGAGGAAAGGGTAGAAGGAACACAGCTAGGACTTTCTTTTTAGGACCTGCTCCCTGCAACCTGCTTTACTTAGCCAATGATTTTCACCTTTATTTTCATCTCATCTCATACCCAACATATTCAAATTGACCTAAGAGAATCCCTTAGTACTGGTTTGATCCGTGTCAACATTCGGCCCAGGACTGCTGAAACCCTGGGGATGGACATAAGGGACACGCCAAAGGACCCTGTGAAGGAGGTGAGAGGGAAAGCGACCTGAGGCTGAGGCTCCAGGGACGCCTGGCATTTAGGAATGGAGGAGAAAGAAAAGCCATCCAGAGAGACAAATAAGAAAGGTCGATGTCATGGAATTCAAGAGAAAAAACCTGTTTTCAGAACTGAGGAGTCAACAATGTCAAATGCGACAGAGAAGTTAGAAAGAATGAAAAGGCCAACGATTCATAGTGTTAAGAATGCAACGGCTCGGGGAACAATGTTAAAAACAAATCATGCAAAGACAAAGCACTATTATTTTGAATAGTTTTATGATACCTAAATTCTTATTCCTACTCACACTGATCTCACCCACAAGTCAACAGCGGTTTTAGTCCATAGCTGTCATACTGGAATTGAGTACACACCCCTATCAGGAAGAAAACTGAAGAAAGCAGTTTCAGTGGTAGTTTCAATAGAACGATCCTAAGAAGCTTCATTTTCATAATTTTTATACAAGATCTAGAAAGGCCTGTTGAACTAGTAACTCCCCTTATTCACATCTGTGCAGTTTCTGTCGATACCTTCAGTCCCAACATATCAGCAGTTAACAAAGAGTTATTAATCGGTCTTTCCACTTCAGGTGTTTTGTTCACAAGAATCTTGCCACATTTAGGGCATCTGGGCAGCATTGCAAAATATCTGTGCACAGGTTTTTATGACCAAAGCCGGAGTTTAATCATTGTCAAATTGCACTCACATTATTTTTTGTAAATACTAGCCATTTGCAAAAGTACATATTTTAATTTCTGATTGGTTAATCTACTGACATAAGATTAGCCTATCTAGATTAGCAGATTGCTCATGCCATAAGATCTAAAACCCTACCTGCACTGCTCACAAGTTACAGTAGGTGGTACATGGTGAATGTATACTTAATAAATGTTTTCTGTATGAATGAATGAATTTCTCAGTTTGTTATTAATGTCATCACTATCATGAGCTATTATTTTATATTAGAAAAATACTTATTCTCTCAAGAGCTAAGAGCATAGATCTCGAGCCAAGATGCCAGAATTCAAATCCTAGGGCAGCTCTTGCTAGCTGTGTGACCTCTTAGTTCCTAACTCTCTTCATCTAATAATATGGGGTAATTGTAGAATCCCCTCATAAGATTTTTGTAAATGCGATAATACGTGTCAAATCATACTTAGAACAGTATTTAATAAGTTTTCAATAAATGTAACTGTTATTATTATCACTAAATATCCACATTTATTTTTCTATGTTTATCTAAATGTCATTTTATTTAAGCACTGAACTAAGTATTGTTCTTCAATGACATTTTAACTGTGCAGTTTTAACAAGGTGAGGGCATAACAGATGTCTGCATGTCCATTGGGGAGCCTGAAAAAAGAAATTTTTAACCTAAAAGAAAGATTTTAGATATCACCACCCCTTCCCAACTCCATCTACACAAAGAGCTTCTCCCAACTACAAGTGCGTTGGTAAACTTGGCAACGGTTAGCAAAGCAATGCTGGAACAAGCCAAGCTATGACTACTCCTGAGTGTCTGGGAGGCAGAGGCCTTGGTCATGACTCATTGCTAAAGTTCCAGGCAAATCGTGTCGCATGCTTGCCTGCACTCCCACCCCTGGGGTTACATTGGAAATATAAAGTGGAATTAAGCACCATTCTCTGCAGATGTATCTTCGTATAGACAAGCTTTACCTGTGCAGTCAAGACCACATTAGAGGGCCCTGTTTCTGCAAACTAATATTAATGGGGATGCCGAGAGTCCCTAAAGTCATTCCTGGCTCCCAGAGGGGTCTTGCTTCATCAGCACAATTTCCCCTCATCTAACAACTCTCTGGTTGCTAAGGGATTATTTCCAGATCTTAGGGCTCACTCTGTCCTATTCCAGACCACAGCAGGGTTTACCGTCTTTCTTATGAGTTTGCCAGGGGCAAAAAATAACATCCTAACCTCCTGTCAATTCAACAAGGAGAGATTTACTGCGGTTAACTAAAAGGACACTTGTTATGACAGGAATACATATGCTTCGACAAAAATAGGATCCCAGCTTGTGTCTGACCTTTGCAAACAATCAGAGTCCTGCCAATAGTCTTTTTTTTTTTTTTTTTTTTTTTTTTTGGTTGCACATTCATGAGCAGTGCAACATCCAGACCCAGGGACGTTTCTAAAGTAGAAACTCTGAGGCTGGTACTCAGATAGGGCGATCACCTCCAGGGCAGTATTTTTTAACGAACAATAGCAACAACTTCAGGCACTTTGTATGAGTTGCTGGACCCCCTACCCAATGTCCACCTTCTTTTCCTTCGTTATAAACAGAATCCTAGGTATACTGGCATAAGCCAATTCTAAGTTCAAAATTAATACATTTCCCAGCCTGCCTTGCATGGTCAAGATGTGCGAGTTGCAAGATAAAGTTCCCTGTAGGTTTCTGGGAAATTTTTGCCTTCCTAACATAGATGCTGCCCCTCGCCCTCCCTTTCTGCCTCTCTCTCGGTTTTGTGAAGGCTAATTTGGCTGATTTCCTTGTGATTACTTCCCATGTCGTAATTATGTTCAGAGGTTTTGAAACTGCTGGAAGTCTGATTTCTAGGTAATAAGAATATTCCTGTATATCAGTTGATTGCTTTTTAAAAATTGATTTATACAGTTTGATACTGAATATTCTAAGTGAAAATGATTAAACATCTGCCCTTTCTCAATGTTACTAATTAATATACAGGCAAACATGTGATTAGGTAATTAATTACGGAAAGGTCAAGAAGTTCGAGGAATGGGCAATTTATTTCAATAAGGGGAAATAACTAATTTTGCTACAGTGGGAAAAATGTGGAATTCAAAAATTGCTGCATTTAACTATATCCCTATTTATCTCTGCGCAATGCCTTTATCTCAATGTCTCAATTCCCTGCACTTTCTTTTCACACCAAGGTATTGAATGAGAAATATATCAAGTTGATTGATTGTTTGACATATCTGATATAGAGTGGTTTCCACACCACTCTTCTCTCTTTTTTTTCTCCCAGTAAATACTTTTGACTTTGACATTTTCCGTACTAGAAACGACAGCTGCATGAGGGCAAATGCATCAAAGTAATTAGAATCAGAACCTTTTGCTAAGGATTACTTTTTAAATAAGCACAATATAGTTTTATTGAATCCTCAACATGCAGAACCAAATGAATCTCCTTTATTGTGAAAGAAAACAATCCAAACAATTGTACACCACAGAAAGTAACAGAAGCACTTAAACCTCTAGTACAAACATATTTATTTTTCAAACTCTGGACAGTTTTCTTAAGTACATTTGTGACCTAAATACCCCTCTCCCTTTTCTTTACAACATACCATTCTCACTCTGTTTGTTTATAGAATGACGGCCTTAAGAAAAAGCCTTATTCACATTCCCACAAAAGAAATAAATAAATATTTGTCTATAGGATCCATTTAACTGAACTTGACTAGATCCTGGTAGAGTTTCCAATCTTTATAACAGACACATTAGAGGATGGGCGGCGGTCTTACCTTATCAACAAATTCCTATTAATGTTGCTAAGCAGTTTGTTAAATTATTCAAATGCATTTATTGAGCTCCTATTATGTGCAAAGCATTGTCCCAAAGTAGGCACTCTTCATTAGATGTAAAATGGGCCACTGAATAGATAACTTCAGGAGTTTAGGACTTTGACGCACTCAAAATATCCTAATGATAGAAAATGTTTGCTGTTGCTGCTGCTGCTGTCAAAATTGCCCAGTTTATATCTATGTAACAGATCAGGCATTGGAAGAATATAATTCATACTTAAGCATGAATAAAAGATGGAGTTAGGGAGTGGTTGTACCTTTATGACATAACTTAAATGACAATGTGAAGTACATTCTGGTGATCCAAAATACTAGCATTGGTGCAAGGTAGTCTAGGAAATGACACCAGTTTAAAAACAACAGCAACAGTATCAACTTCAAAATAAACCAGGATACAGATCGATTACAATTTATAGAAAAAATTAAAATATAAAACCACTAACCCTTCCTCCCAGCACTGGAATTATTCCTTCTTAGAAACTCTGCCATCGTTGGGAAGCATGGAGGAAACTGGGTAAGTTTAAAGCATATTAAAGAATTAAATAATGTAGCCAAGTTTTACGTGCATTTGGTCACAAAGACTTTTCAAATGTATTTTCAACATTATAGTTTTAGGAATAGAAATTGAAGAAATTATAAGTACTTTCTTAGAAACAGGTTGCAAATTTATTACAACTCCCCCCCTCCAAGTGAAAATATGACCCATTACCAAAATAACACAAGCTATTTTGTCTATCATCCATAAGACATAACTTCACAAGACATCAGGCTTCCAAGACCTAAGTGCTTCCATCACATGCCTCTAATTGGGTATTTTCCCCCCTGAACTAAATAGTTTCTCTCATCAGGTCATGAGTTATCTGCTGACAAAGTACCTTCAGGTTAAATATACTTGCATCATCATTTCTATATCCCTCAAGTCAAGCCTCCATTCATAAGCTTAAACTTAGCTCCTGATCTCTCTATTCAGAACTCGTCACGTTTACTTCATGTGGAAAGGAGAGAGACTTATTCTAGGAGAGGGATGCTACTTTCAGCTCATGCCCAGTCTCAGAAAGTCAAACTCAACCTCATTACCTGAAAAGAGCCTTGGTAGTCTCTCATTCAGAAACTTGTCATTCCTATTATTTTCTATATGTGATGATTAAATAAAATTAAATGCAAATAATAAACAGTAATTAAATTAAAAAAAAAACAAAATAAATTAAAAAAATACATGGTCTGGCGATTTTCAGAGAAGGTAATAAAAGGTCAATTGCCAGTAAATTCACATTCCTTTCTGTACCAGTTTCTACAATGAGTGGGCAACACTGCCCTCTAAAGGGCTTATTATGTTACATCCTTTAGTTCACATGGTTAGAAGGCGCCCCAGAATGTATTAATCAGTGCCACACACATTCTTTGTTTACTTCTGGGACAGTCTGTCCTTGACCTTCAGTGAATGACTCTGGAGAATGTGGAGCTCCTAGAGAGGCCATGAGGCGTGAAAGCTCACTGAGGGGATCAGAAACTAACATTCGTTGCAGTGGTTTTCCAACTTTAGTGGCATTAGAACCAACCCGACGGCTTGTTTAAACGCGGGTTGCTGGACTCCACCTCCAGAGCTTCTGATTCCAGAAATCAACGGTTGAATTCAGGAATTTGTCTAACAAGTTCCCAGGAAATGCTAATGCTGCCCGTCCAGTGGGCCATATTTTGTAAGCCAGACACTGTGCTAGGCACTTTATCTCACTTACTATTCACAACGGGGTGAGGTTTCAGTATCTCTGTTTTACAGACCAGGAAGCCACATCTCAGAGAGATTAAGTGGCCAAGGTCACACAGTGACAGTCTGTAATAAATCCAGGACTGTCTAACTCAAACTCATCGCTCTCTTCTCTACACTGTAATGTAAGTAAATGAAGCTGATAGTCACATCACCTTCGTTGGCCTTAGCATCTTTCTGCAGGGAGCAGCATGTACATGACTGGTTGCTCCCCTCTCAGAGTACCTGGAGGTCTGAATACGAAGCAGGAAGGTCCACTGTATTCCCAGGCTGATCTGTGAGAGGGGTAGGGATGGCATAGGCCTCTTGGGTCCTGAACCCTCCTCGGCTGTTCCAGAGGGGGTCTGTTTGCTCTAGATTCTGGAAACCTTAAGTGGGCTCAGAAACTCTGAAAGAGAGTTTTTAAAGCTGGTGTCTCCTTTCACAGGCATTCTAAGAACCTCATTGCCTAGTGGGGCTTGAAGATGACCCATAGGGTGGCAGTGTCTGCACCCTCCCCCCACCCTCCCTCCAGCCTCAGCTCAAACCAAGCCGGCAGGGACCACACAACTACCTAAAACAGGCGTGCCCAGTGATGTGAAGACTAAATAGTTTTGGTATAGGAAAAATAGTTTTCAGGTCACATATACCAGTCCCTAGCACTCAACCCCAGGCAGGATGTCACAGTGATGGGAAAAAAGGGGCTGTGAGGACTCCTCCCCCAACACACACACACACACACACACACACACACACACACACACTTCAGAAACAGTTTTTCTCATCCTTTGCATTTAGCTCCTAACACAGCCTGGTGTTTTCCTGAGGGAGCTACAAATCTGGAGAATCCCACGGGGACAGTTTCTGGGTTTCTGGGGAAAGGATGTTCTCAGAAAAACAGCTCTGAGGGCTGGTCAGCAGAGATCTTGAGGTGGTGGCCACGGCTGGACTTCGTGCAGAGCTGCACTCTGGACTCCAGCTGCTCACTGAGTTCGTCCAGAGCCCCCGTGCAGGACTCCAGGCTTTCCGCCAGTTTCTGAATCTTGGCCTTCAGCACAGCCTGGCTAACCTTGGTGGCCCCTTCGGCCCGCTTGGGGATGAGGAAGCCACGTGAGCCGAAGAAGACGATGAAGTAGACGGAGTTGTATAGGGCCATGGAGGCGTTCCTCCCGCACTGCAGCAGCTGGCGGTCCCCGCGGCCCTGCCAGCGGCAGAAGAACTCCAGGCAGCTCAGGATCTCGCGCATCTGGTCCTGGCAGGTGGCCGCAATCTCCTGCACCCTCCGCACCTCCCGGGAGTTGCAGAAGATCAGGGAGAGGTCGGACGTGATGGTGACGGCCCCTCCGGCGGTGGCCACCCCCAGCCCCACAGCCGACGCCACGAGTGAGACCCCCAGGGTGACTGGGCTGAGCGAAAGCCCCACGATAGCGGTGACGGCGCCCGCGGCGCTCAGCGAGCTGCCAGCCACGTTGGCCGCCAGGGAGCGCCTGCGGAGGCGCTCGAGGCGCCGGGCCACCTCGCGGAGGCGCAGCATCTGGCTGTGCAGTCGGGCCCGGCGGTCCAGCAGCAGACCCTGGAAGCGCCGCAATGCGTCTGCGCCCTGCAGCTCCCGGGCCGCCGACCCCTCCATGCCCTGCGGGGACACAGTCACGCAGTTAGCCCTAGTGTCGGTGCCTAACGGCTGTTCCCATACGCGAGCCGGGAACTGGCAGAAGTTAAACCTAACGGCTACTGCCACGCAAGGGGAAACGGGTCATTTTCCAGTGAGTCATGTGTAAAGTTCTCAAAGATCCGGTCTGTTCTCAGGACCTTAAATCCACATATGCAAATAGGAATAATGCTACCCTCTGCTTTCCTCCCAGGGAAAGCTAAAGATGGACTGTATCAACTATCTGTTAAATGAGATGTAAGTTCAGTGAGGAGAGAGTCCTGGTGTTAGAAGTCTATTGCAAATACTCAGGCCTCTGCTCTGAAAGAGAGCACTTGACAAGTGATAGGTTGTACCTATTTACAAAGTCCTTTTGACACATGAAGACGTGGATCCCAACATTTTTGCAATACAGTTTTTTTCCTCTCTGTTGAGTGAAAAAGATGTCACCAAAAACTCAAAAATTATGATGTCTATCAAATATAAGAAACAAATCTAAGTTAGATGCTTGCCTGAAGCAATTCTTCTGCTTGTTATTCTTCCAGCTTATTGTTTTAGAATTAAACCGAATATATGCTTTGTGCTACTTAACTATTGCTCATCGGATCTCACTCTTTGATGGGTACTTAATTAAAACTAAATTATATTAATACCACTGTCTCTTTACTATGAAAGCTTCCTTTTACAAATGAGTAATGGTTGAAGAAAATAAAGTGGCCTGAACCTTTTGTTTAACAACTCATTGAGGGCTCCCTTGTACCAAGTTCAGTAGAAGCCAATTGCAGATGACTAACAAAGAGAACTGTCATCCCGGGGTAAAAATATGTCCTTCTTAGTTGCCCGAAATTCCCACCTTTATATCCACTGTACTCATTGTTATTAGGAACTTCTTAAAAGTGGCAAATAAGAAGAGATAGAAAGGCATAGAAACAGCATTTCAATCCTGTGTAATATTAGAGCAGAAATTATTCTCATTTGAAAGATGAGGAAATTGAAACACAGACAGGTTCTAGACGCAGCCGATTCTTCACAGAGCCCAGTCTATAATCTTGGTCTCCTAGCCTCCTAGGTCTTCATTTTATTTGCATGTCTCCATAATTCCACCCACCAGTGATACATTTCCACGTAAAGACGTCTCTTAGCAAAATGAGAAAAAGTCACTCAAAATATATAATGGACCAAGGATATAATCTTAATATTACAAGTCCAGTGGCTATTTTTCAGATGGTCTCCCTCTAGGCTCCCCACTTACCATCACTTCTGGCTATCTCCAGGAAAGAAAAATCTGAGGCTGTTTCTGGATGAGCAAGTTTTATAGTTCCAGAGAGCCAATGACTGCCCTGGGAAAGCCTTGTCTCATTCGAGAATTGCCATTTCCTGTCCTGGCTCACACTGCCTTCATCCAGAAGGATGTGACATGGTGGAAAATGACCTGCCAACCTCACAGCACATCCCGTATTTAGGAAATGAACATTGTGTGTTAGCTTTCCCCCAAACGCAGGAAAAGAACTGCAGGCTCTTCCCCAACTTGAAACAAGTGTTGTCATTTTCCCAGGAGGTATACCCTGCCTTTCCTCTCCTGAGAATAGCTAATGACGTTATCTGAGAGGACATCAAAGGCACCCCAGGCTGACCAATTATAGTGTTTCTTGAGAGCCACCATTACAAAATCATTTTTTTAAAAGAAAATAGGGGAGGGCAACTCTTATACTTGATATAGCCACTTACAGTCCACTTCTGCATTTTAAAAAGCATTGTGAATCTGTGAGTAGTGGAAACATGTGATCCAATCAACAAGCCTTTAAAAAAAAATGCAAGGTCACACCCACAGGAAGTCCTGCGTGCAATTTTGGGCATCTCCAGCTGCGAAGAAGATATTGGAGGTCTCAGAAAGGGCACATTACAGGCCAAATGCGTCAGAAAAATCTGTGGGGTCAGGCTGCACAAGGAGCTAATTATACACTCTCAACAGCAGCAAAGATTCAGCTTCCTGGGTTTTCATTTGAGGTAGCAATTGTAGCCCATGCAGTAGTTAAATAAATGGATTCTATCCCCAAGTTAGTGAAGCGTGGGCTGAGGGCAGTTATCTGAATAATTCGGGAAGGGAAAAGAAATATAGCATCTGTGGATGCTTTCTGGGATATTTACATAGGTGGTTGGAGCTCAGGCAAAAGCTTTTAACCACAGAGCTCCAAATACAAATATGTCATCCTTCTTCTAGCACTCTCACCTTCAAATGAGGAAGGTCAAATTGGTTTCTCACTTAAATTATTATTGTCTCAACCCTCTGGTTCATCTGGAAAGTCTTAACAGTCATCTCTTCCTGGAACACAATTAAATTCTCCATCTTTACGATTATACTTTGTATTTATCAGCACAAGACCATTTACTATTACTCAGAACCATGATCCTTTTGAACCTGATTTTTCTGAATTTGGCCCATGTCTAAATATTCTGGTTATAGCTCCTCAAAGGATAAATATAACCTTAGTTTTATATGCTTTCAGTATCTACCTGTGCTTTTGACGTAAGAGGTGGGGAGATATCTTTGTCTGTCCCCTTAGACGTAATCAATCCAAGTGGGATATAGGCCAAGGTGAATTGAGGGTGGGAAGGCTATGAGCAAGGAAGGACCATACCCTGATTCTTTAGTTCCCATATGCTTCTCCAACTTTGCGTGTGTGTGTGTGTGCGTGTACACTTGTGTGTATGTGTTTTGGGTTTAGTTGAACTAAATTAAATCTTTATTTCATGGATAAGGAATTTTGCTGAGATACAGAGAGGGTCACCATCTCTAGAGCATCAGTAATCATAGTACAGAACTAGGATGAAAAAAAATAGAAGATATATGAGGATGGACAGCATGTATGCTGACCTCAGCCCATATCCTGAGGAATTTGTTGTAAACTAATTTGCTTCATACTTGATTCCCTCTGGAGTAAAAAGAATCCAGTCATTTTACAGCTTGGGCTAGTTGAAATTTTACCACCTGTAAAACCCTGGTACTTCACATTATTTACAGTTACAGGCACTTGACCATAACACTTTTGACAGCATTTACTTACTTTTGTATATTTAAACACAATAAGAAATTTGAAGAATAATTAAAGATAGTTTAATCAAAAGTTTTACGTGGGCGGTTCTTCATCCTCACCCCACCTCCCCCCCCACCCCCTCCCAAAAAAAAAATATCTGTGGATTGCATCCTCATCCTTCTTTTCTAAATTGTTTTTGTGGCACTTATAACACATCACCTCAGAGAGACTACATTGAAAATTGTGGTTGATCCTCAGACTAGTCTTCGGATCTATTGATGCAGTTAAACCATACCGTTAACAGTACTAGCTGGGATTCTAAGTCCTGGATCCACAGGAATTACGGTATGAGAAAGAGTAGAGGAAGAAAGCACAGGGGTCTCCAGACACCAGCCCTGGTGAGTCTGAATCAGGAGGTCTGGAGTGGTGTCTGGGCTAATGTAGGTGATTCTGATCTGCAGCCAGGGTTGGGAACCACTCTGTAGAAGCTGGAATTTTTTGACCACTAGTTATGTGGCAGCAGGAACAGCAGTGCTAGGTAAACAACAGTTTGTTAGTTAGGTGTTTACACAGTTAAGTTGCTAACAACCCATCCGTTTTGGGCCCCTAGTTAAAGCTATTACATTTTAGAGATGAAGTAATCATTATGCTCAGGGTCTCCTAGAGATCTAGAGAGGTCTGGGCCATATCCACTTTTTGAGCCTCTTGGTGAATAATAAAAATGAAGAAATTCTAAAACAAAGTATAAAAAATTGTGACTTATTTCTTTTCATTATGATATCTTATAATGTCGTTATTTTGCTATTCACAAGATAATAACAGGATTTATAAAATATTAATTTGCAGTGCACTACAATGGCGATGTATACAAGTTTAGAGTTATATGATGGTGACTTTTTCCTTTTAATGTTTATCAGTATATCTCAGTGACTATACACAAAATCCCTTTAGGAGACAACATCAAAAGTATAAAATTGAGACAATTTGTAAATATGAGGTTTAGACCAAAGGTCTTTCAGACTTTTCTTTGTTATAGGTCCTAATATGTAAAGTCACTCAAATAAATAAAAGTAAGTCAAAATATAACACATATCCACCTTAGGATTTTGCCCATGTATTTTGGAAATTTCATGAGACTATAAATGCTCTAGCACATATTTAAGTTCTCAAAATTGCTCGTTGCATTAAACTAAAGAAAAGTATTTTTGTTCTCTTGAAGAAATGCATTATGTCCATAATAATTTGATAAGAATTTAGCATGGAATTATCTCTTGGAATGTACAATGTGGTAGATAACTTAGAGCCCTTATTCTGCACAGGACTTTTAGCATATCTATGTTGCACGACATCTCAACTATTATTGTTATAAACTCGTGGAATTGAGCAGGTAAAATAAGGCCCAGTGAACCCTGAACTCCAGCCATTTCTTTTCTCCAAATTGGCCTCTGATCTTTGTTAATGTACACACACATCCTTAATCACTGGTGTTTAAACACTACTCGGTGTTCTTTTTTCCACTTAGCGTTCCTGCAGATACACACTTCTTTATGTTGACATAGTCCTCACCTCTTGTCATTTTTAATAGCTATGTAATAATCCCATTGTTTGCTTAGTCATTTCCCTATTAGACACTTGGATTGCTTCCAGTTTTTTCACTGTTATAACTAGAGTTGCCAGGAACATCTGTGTAAATTTCCCCCCTTTGGATTACTTCTTTGGAGAATATTCACAAATGGGAAAAATACCAGGTGAAGAATGAACATTTTCATGATTTTTATTCCACATTCCTATATTTCTTTCCAGGAGAACCAATTCATAATGCCATTAGCTTTGTAAGAATCCCAGCTAGAGACTATAAGACTGCTCAAAGTTTTCTTATTATTAATGGTTAATTTGTTGGTTTACTTCAGTACCACAATGTGTATTTAATACCTGTGTGAGCCAGATGTCATCCTACATTCTGAGAATACAAAGCTGAATGAGATACCATCCCTGCCCTCCAGGAAATGCCAATCCATTGGAGAGAAAGATACAGAACAAATAATTTAAACTCAGTATGGAAGGTGCCAGAGGTGTATGCATCAAGGAAACACAGGGAAAGCGCATATCTACGAAGTACTGGGGAAGACTTTCTGGAAGCATTGATAATGAGCTGAACCTTGAGAGTTGAATAGAAATTATTTGGAGAAAAATTAGAAGGGAGAGAAAGGCAAGTGAACAGAACAAAGGCATGGTGAAGTGTTCAGGGTGCTTCGGGCAGCTTACTATTGCTGAGCATAAAGTAAGGAGCTAGGAATGCCCAGGGAATGAGGCAGAGGAGTATGTAGGAGGCATACTCCTACATGATGGCTCTCAAATGCCAGATAGGGGAGAGGAAGCCATCGAAGGCTTTTTAATCTGTGGCCTTACAGGGTGAGAGTTGACATCAATGACAGTTGTAAGAAAGATGGACTTCAGAGGTACACAGCTAAAAACCAGGACAAGTGTTAATAGGCTATTGAAGTAAATGAGCAAGGTTATCATGGATTTGGACAATGTCGATAGAAGAATGGAATGGACAAAGTAAAATACATATGTTGTGCCGGAGCCCACCGGCAGAGATCGAACAGCACCTAAAAGAGGGGGGTAAAACCTCAGGAAAAAGAAGAAGACAGGAAAGCGCTTCAGGGGGGCACACAGTCACTGCTGCAGCCCCGAGTTTATTTAGCACAGTCTTTATATAAGTTTTTGGATACAATAGCAGAGTACGATAGCAAAGCACAGAGTACAATAGCAAAGTACAGAGTACAATACCATAGGAATGCTGACATTTACATAAGTTCCTATATGTCCTTCCCTCAGGGCACAAACATCCTTTTCTGGGCTGTAAAACATTCCACTATCTTAAGAGGATTTCTTTAGGAGGCAAACCTCCCCTCCAGGGTTAGTAACGTTTAACTCCACACCCTGCTTCCTAGAACCATTGTTTAGTGGTTCTCAGCGGTTGCTTCATGGCTATCAGCTACGTGACTTCTTCAGTGTCTCTTAATGGCTCCCGACAATGTTGGAAGAAAAATTGACAAGTCATACTTAAAGTTTCTGCTCAGACATGGTACCTATCATATCCACTTACAGTCTGTTGGTCAATCAAGTTACATGACCAAGCCAACATCAGTGGGATAAGAGAAGTATACTCCTCCCATAGGGGGAGGCAAGAGGAAGGAATACAAGTCATCAGACCACCAACCAGGATGCTTTCCTTATAGAGGAGATATTCCAAAGTGACCTATGAAACTACCAACCATCTCATATACTCTCTTCCTCTTCAGTTATTTCTTTGGAATTGCAGTCTCCACATGGACATAGAAAGAATCTCATTCTGGCTAGTATAAGCAACCTATTACTACAAGTGTGGGGGAACATGCTTGAGAACAGAAAGGAACCAAGGAACTCTGAAGAAGCAGAGCTAGAAGGATAGAGACTGTTTTCTAGTTGGAAGAGCCTGTTTGGATGCCACAGACCAACCACTGTTCTTGTCCTTGCAACAGCTTAAGGATCAAAGTTCTAGGAGTGACCACTGAGTTGGCCAAATTTAGGTCAAGCACCTATCCCCTGGCTGTCTGGATAGAGAAAGGAACGGTGAATCACCTTCAGCTTCCAAATGAAAGATGGTAACAGAACTTAACACCTCCCACCAACACTAAATATAGTCAGGGAGACGAAATTTCACATGGTGGAGGAAATTTCATTATGGTGGCGGTGATGTATTAGGGAGAGAAAAACTGATGCTTAGGGGGGGAAAAAAGAAAGAAAACATCTGCAACATACCTTTAAATCTAATTTGACCCACCTGAAGTTTATTATAGTGCACAAGGTAAGTTAAGCCAACTCTTTTCCAGATGGATCACTTTTATAAAATAGTAATATGCTTTTTTATAGATGTGTTATTACTGTCTTTGTCATATTGATTTGTTCCCATTGTTTACATCTACTTTGAAAGACTTTTTCTACTTCACTATTCTATTTACCTGTTTTTAACTCCACATGATTTTGAAAATCACGGCTTCATAACAGGATTTTTAAGGGAAGATTCTATCATCATTTGCCTTTTTTTCTGGAAAAAAATATAATCCTACTTGTTTATTCTTTTGGACAAAGCTGACATTGGGAGTCTTTATTGTCCTAGTCTCCCTAATGTGATCAACTGAAGTCCATTTGAGTTTGTTCCACTTCTTCCTCCACAGGTGTGCACACCTGCACAGAACACCTGGGATCATGTGGGTAAAATATACATCACGTCATTAATATAGAAGCGCTTGCCCCATGGGCCCTGTTACAGCATATCTTCTTTACCACATGCTTTTTCCTCTGGTGCCAGAAATGCTGCAGCTGAGTCCACACCCCTACAGTAGCCAGAAAGATTCTTTTATCTACCAGGACACCAGGAAACTATTACCTTTGTCTTTCCCTTTCCCAGGCTTAGTCATTATCTCTTGAATTCTCAGACATATACAACAAACACTGCAACCTGGATTATAACATCTGTACGTTTGCACGTACAGAGCCATAATAAATCTTAAGCTCTCCTCAACTTTTAGACAACTTGAATAGTTTCATTTTTAGCATGTTTCTTACAGGCGAGAGAATGTCGAATGTTGCTTTTTTAAAAAACTTTTTTTAAAAGTTATTTTTAATAGAAGAATCCAGTCACTTCACATTAAACATTATAGTGAAGCAAAAGTATATCTTCCAACACCCTGAAAGTTGATTGTTATTGTTATAGCTATTTGCTTTTTTAAAAAACAAATGATTTCTTTAGTTTGTTTTCAAATCTATTTGCTTTAGAATTAGATGAGAAAATAACTTTCGTAATCCACTCTTTCTCTAAAAATTTAGCACTTAAGAACTATTTCTGCCTTTGCTTTCTATATTAAAAAAAGTTTAAACAACTTTTGAAAAAATAGGAAAGCAGATTCTATGAGGTAGACCTCTCTGTATAGAGTGAAAACATGGGTCTTGAGTCCTGAGTCTACAGTTCCTGTGAGCAAATCACTTAACCTCTCTGAGCCTCAATTGCTTTTATAGGGTTTTGTTGATTAAGAACGTGAACATGGAATCCTTTTGAAACCTATAAAATGTTGTACAAATATATTACTAGGACTTTTTTTCAAGCCAGTGACTATTTAATTTCTGGTGATCTGTAGCTTTTTAAATAGTTCGGCATCTGTATTTTATTATTCTGATAGTATATTATTTGATTAACCAGCTGATTTTATTTTTATCAGTGTGTACTATTGCATTTCTATGGCTCCCTCAGAAGTATCTTTTTTATTTGTCAGCTATAGGGCAATTCAGAAGTGATTTTTACCTTATCAATTAATAACGTTCTCTGCCTTTTAAATTTTAAATTCTAGTAAGTAGCTTGGAAACATATGCTCTACCCTCGATCTAACAATATCTCTTTATCTCCATCCGGAGGATTTCAGGATCTGTCAGTATCTCATTACATGATCCTGCTCCATTGACTAGACCCAGCTGGACCAGAGGTGAACATCTGAACCAAGCGTGGCCATTCAGATTATTTCTCCTGGGATTTTGAAATTAGTCTTCTCAGTGGCCGTGGGGAAGCTACATTTTGCCCACTGTGTGCCCCAAAGAGTATATAAAGTTTGTTTGCTGAGAAAAATAAAGAGATAAGAATCTGGGAGGGACAAAAAGAGATAGTCTTAATTTTTATTTCTTGCTATCCTTCTGTTCTATAAGCCATTCTATATCCTTATTTTTTTAATTCCCCTTTTTCTTTGAGTGCTATTGATTTGATTTCTGATCTTTGCAACAGAGAACCTCATCAACACTGCAGCATATGAGACTTACTCTTTGCCTTTAATGTTAAAGGAATTACAGACTTTTTAAAGATATTTCTCTATGTAGTGCTCTTCAGTAAATTAACTCTTTAACAGCCATCTTTGTCTTTGCCTTAGGTGTAACAATGTTTTCTTTTCATGGAAAATAGAGTTTATTTTTCTAACCACAAAATAAATACTTAACAAATTTACGTAATATAAAAATGTAGAAAGTTAGAAATGAAAGTTTCCTCTCTCCATCTGTTTTCACCCTCTAAAGTAATACAGAGGTTTATAGTTTGCTTTGTGTTCTTACATGTTTATGATCATACATACATGTGGTTGTGAATTTCTTTTACAAAAGTAGCATATTCTTATATAAATTGCAAGATTTTTTTCCACTTAAAAATAGAACATAAACATTGTCATTCCTTATCCCCATAGATCATGTTTTGCTTTTTCTCTCTGGCCTGCTCTATGCCCCAGCAAGCTGACTCCTACGGACTGCCTCGCTCAGGATCCCTTGCTCGGATTGTGTTCAGCTGAAGGGAGAGGCTAGCAAGAGACTAGAGCATGAGAAGACAGAAGTCAGCGTATTCCTTCCCTGTTTTCTCCACTTCAGCTCCGTCTTTTGAAGTAACTGTATCCCTCTTTGACTACAGCTCCAATGAGTGGCCCTGACTCTGTGGTTCCAAGTTTCACTAGGCTCTAGTTAATATATGTCCTCTCCCTTATACCTTCAGCCCTAGGAACAGTAATAGCTTTCCTCCTTTGCTGATCTGTAGGCATTTCCCCATCTTTTCTTTGTTGGCATAACACTGCTCAACCCCTTGTAAGTAAACTTTTCCTCAAGATCTCTTTACTTGAAACATCTGAGGACCTTCTCTTATATACTTTTTTCCAAGGTGAGAATTGTAGCTGTCATAACATATTGACATTTATCATATTTCAATTAAATTGCTTATGACAAACAATGGTGCAGTGAACATCCTTATATGTGTGTATGTGTGTGTGTGTGTGTGTGTGTGTATATACTCGGGGAGTATTGCTATAGGAGAGAGTCCTGAAATTGGAATTGCTGGAACAAAAGGCATATGTAGTTTGAACCTGATAAATATTTTCTCTCCCTCCTGGGCAGAGAGTCAACAATTTCTTTTCCCGAGAATATGCTTACATTTAATGAGCAACAAACAAGCTATCGCTACGATAAATGAAAAAGTAAGGCTCTAGTAAAACATGCATGTTAAACCATTAATCCAAAAGAAATCATGAATCTTTTTAACTTAAAAATAAGTCTTTATAAAGGAGATTCTGCAGAAACTCTGCAGAATCCTGCAGCTATTCAGACAATGTAATCCTTCAATCAGCTTTATTTCAAGGAAAGAGAACAATTTCTGACTGTTTCAACTAATCTGACCAGAAAAAGTTCCAGTAGCCTCTAAGTGCATTAGATTAAGCACATGATTAAGAATAAAATCCCAAGAATATTCTGATGGTAAGTTTCAGAGAAAATTCACATAACATACAACTTCTATTTGGGGCCCAGATACCAAGATATTTTTTCTCATATTCTAGGTTTAAGCTTACAAGGTTTAATGTCTCAAAAGCAGAGAGAGGTTCAAGAAGGCAAGACGGATGTTCATTGAGCACTGTATATAATAAATTAATAATCTAAATTTCCATCAGTAGGAAAATGGCTAGTTAAACTGTAGTATATCCATACTATGGAATACTATGCTGCAGTTTTAAAATGCGCTTCCTTGATTAATAGTGAAGTTGAGCACTTTTCATGTTTACAGTGGTTTGGGTAGGGGTCCCTTTTTTGCCCATATCCTTCTATATGGATTATCTGCTCATATCTTTGCCTATATTCCTACTGTATTGCCTTTTTTCATATCCACATTTAGAAGGTTTACTATGATATGGATACTAATTCTTGTTATGTATGTAGCAAATATTTCCTTCCATTCAGTTTGCTTTAATTTTACTCATGGTGCTTTGTAGTCCTAACATCATGTAACCAAATTATCTATCAATACAGGTTTTTGCATTTCTATGTCTTATAATAATAAATAATAATAGAGTCTTCTAGCTTCTTACTATCACTTCCATTAATATCTGTGAATGATAAGAAGTAGAAATCTAATATCTTCTTTCAAATGGAAGACCAACTATCCCAACATCTTTTCTAGAAGCCCCATCTTCTTGTCTTTCGTGGACTTTGGTTATATCCATCTCTAAACTAGTTACTGTGGACAGGGTAACTGGATATGCTGATGGGATTAAGTCAATCAAGGAAGTAATGGGAGCCAAAAATGGGGTCAGTTCCTCACAACACACTTTAATAAAGCTGAGTGAATGAGGAGTGATATTCGAAATGGCTTTTAAGAAACTATTCCCAGTAGAAAGTACAATAAAGACTGGCAGAAAAAAAAAAGGTTGTTCTATTAATTTATTTGTTCATTCTTATATCAATATCACATTGTTTAAATTACCAAAGTCTGTGATATGCTTTATAGCAGCTCCTCATATCAGATAGTGAGGAGGCTATCAAAGACAGCTAAGGACCTGGGAGGCAGTTTTGGCCAAGATGGTACAATTTGAGCTTCACTAAGGGCAATAATTGCAATGAATTGAAACCCATCAAACATTTGGAACCATGAGTTCATAATGGTATAAAAAATCTAAAAAACAAAAACAAAAACAAAAAATCCCAACTAACTTGTCATCTTTGGAGGATAGAAGAAAACTAATTCAATATCCTGAAAACAGGTAAATAAAAAGACAGAACAAGCATTTATCTTGCCTTTCCTGTATGAACTGTATGCTGGATGCAAGCAAGAACTGTAATAGGAAATGTTTACACAACTCTGCAAATACACTAAAACTATTGAGTTAGACCCATAAATAAGTGAATTGTATGGTATGTGAATTATATCTCAATAAAGTGGTTCAAGAAAGTCAAGAAAGTAGTTACTTTCGGGGAAGGAAGGGGGTTGAGACAGGGATGGGGCACATAGAGGGGTTTCCGGGGTGGCTGATTAGGTTCTATTTCTTGACCTGGGTCATGGTTACAAACATGTTCTCATTATAATCATTTGTTTTGTGCAGTTTTCTAATTCGTGTTTTATTTTTCAGTAAAAATTAAATGAAATAATGTTGAAAGCGTGGGTTTAAAGAGGGAACACAGGGCTAATTTTTCAGCCTGCCTCTCTGAGCTCTGGGCCCGCCCCACTGACAGGCTGTCTCAGATGGCAGTGCAGGTTTAGCTTCAGCTAAAGACTGTGGGGTGTTCTAGGAATTCTATTGTGGTTCAGCGGGCAAATGGCCTCCAGACTCAGGTCTGTGGTAGATGTGGACTCCACAAGGGGGCTGTAGACTGCCTCAAAACTGAGCTTCAGGCATCTCCTTGAGAAGCTTGCAAGGCTGTGGACTCATTGCCTGAAAACATGAGCTCAGGTTCCAATCTTTCCAAATTTCCTTGGAGATGATGGTGTGGGCAACAATTTTTGGATATTTTTTACAGTTATCTTGTTTTGGAGAAGTTTTTACTCAGTTAAAAAGCAACTGTAGAAAGGACAAACGCTGTACAATTCCACTTATATGAGGTACCTAGATTAGGTAAATTCATAGAGAAGGAAAGTAGAATAGCAGTTACCAGGGACTATTGAAAGGGGGAAATAGAAATCTTTTGGTTCATGGGTACAGAGCTTCTGTTTTGAATAATGAAAAAGTTATGGAAATGGAAGGATGTGATTGTGATTTACATTTCAATCAATAGACATTGAGCAAAGCAGATTATTCTACATAATGTAGGTGGGTCTCATCTAGTCAGTTGAGGACCTTAAAAGCGAAGACTAAAGTTTTCCAAGGTGGCAAATCTGCTTCAAGATTACAGTGTCCACTCCTGCTTGAGTTTCCAGCCTTAGATTTCACACTCAAAATTACAACATCAACTCTTCCCTGAATTTCTAGCCTGCCAACCTGCTCTACAAATTTTCTTGCTCCTTTTCTTGGGCTCTCCTTGTCCTCATTGGTATCAGTGTTAAGCCACGCTTATCAAATATTGTACCATGTTGTTAGTATACTTAATGCCACTGAACTGTACACTTTAAAACAGTTAAAATGCTAAACTTTTTGTTATGTGTATATTACCACAATAAAAAAAAAAAAAGCCTGAAAACTGAATAGGAAACAAGTGTAGAGGAAGAAGGGGAAGCTCACTCTATGATTTAACAAACTAATTGAAGGAAAATGTAAAATTCTTGAAAAGATTAACCATATTAAGAAATTAAGAGGGTCTAGAGTTATTTTGAAAAGATGTGAGCCTTCATAAAGAGTTATAGGAGTAGCAAATCTAGCTAAGGAGCCATACAGATCCAATTTTGTGTTCTGTGGTAAAACAGATTTGATAGAAAAAAACACTGAAAAGGAGGAATCTGGAAAAATGATTGCTGGAATTATAAGAAAGGCAAAAGCACTAGAATACAAATCAAAATCCATGTACTCGCTTGAACTTTTTCATCTGGCAGCATATTCTGCAACATAGTTCTTCACCACAGGTCACCTTCATCTGAGAGTAGATCTTTTCACTCTTCTCCATTCAGAGTCCCCTCTTCCCTCTCAGACTTTGTTCTTGTCCCCTTAATTAGTTAGGATTCTCCAGAGAAAAGGAACCAATAGGATTTAATATAGAGAGAAAGATTTCTTTTAAAAAATTGGCTCAGACAATAGTGGGGCTGGCAAGTCTGGAATTTGTAAAGCAGGCTGGAAGCCTAGAAATTCAGGGAAGGGTTGATGTTGCAACCTTGCACATGCAATTTGCAGGCTGAAAATTCAGTAGACATTGAAATTGAGTAGACACTGCAGTCTTGAGGCAGATTTGCCTCTTCTTTGGAAAACGTCAGTCTTTGCTTTCAAGGCCCGCAACTAATTGGATGAGACCCAGCCACATTATGGACAATAATCTGCTTTACTCAAAGTCTACTGATGTAAACGTACGTTACATTTTTAAAAATACCTTCATAGCAACATCTAGACTGGTGTTTGACCAAACAGCTGGGCACCATAGCCTAGCCAAGTGACACATGAAATTAACATCATGTACCTCATTCTCCAGTTCATGGTTCTTTGTTGGTGGATCCAAGGGGACCTCTTCTCCCTCCTGCTTCTCCAGAAAGCATATATGGACCATTCCAGAATCCTCTCCAAAGAATTTTTCCCCAGCCTACCACATCCTTCAGCAGTCATGAGAAATATCTATCCCCCAAAATGTTTGCCTTCATTTATTCTCCCATGTACTATTTCATTCCACTATCCACTATATCTTGATATACTGGGTTCTCTTCAGGGTTGATTCAATTTTCAATCAAACCTACAACTGAGCAGAGATTTTTTAAAAATTTATTTCCAAAATAAATTTTGAATTGTTGCTCACTTTTAGGAAATTGCTATTACTTAAGTGATTGTATTTGTACTCAAATGGAAGATTTATAGAATTATGATTCTTATGATAATGTTTCATAAATAAAGTTGATTTAAACATTTTTCTAATTGCTAGTTTACCTGTCTCCCAGAAGAGTGCCTTGCATGTAATAGGAGCTCAATAAACATTTGCTGAATGAATCTGTTAATGTAGCCAGTTAGTAATAATTTTATTTTAGACTATTCTTGCATTATAAGATAAATTCTAACTCTTCATGATGTATTATTTTTTCAGAATACATCTAAATTAAACTTACTTATTGAGTGATGGATCGATTCTTCCCTGTTTCTATATGGGATTGGGCCTCTTTCTTTTCTTGTGCTGTCCTTGTCCTCAGTATCAGAGATAAGCCAGGCTTGTAAAACGAATTCCATACCTTTCCATTTTATTTTGTGCTCTGGAATGCCTTGGGTAGGATAGGAATTCTCTGTTCCCTAACTACTGCAGGCCCCCACAACAGCAAGGAATAAGTCTCAAGACCCCCAAGTGAGTACCCGAAACCACAGATCATACTGAACCCTATATACACTCTCGTTTCCTCAATACATAACTATGATAATGTTTAATTTATAAATTAGGCACAGTAAGAGATTAATAACAATAAAAATAAATAGAACAATTACGCCAGTCTACTGTAATAAAAATGATGTGAATGTGGCATTAAGTAAAATCAGGGTTACTTGAACATAAGCACCGGGATACCGCAACAGTCTGTCTGATAACCTAGACAGCTACTCAGTGACCGTAGTACATAACGTGTGGACATGCTGGACAAAGAGGTGAGTCACATCCCGGGAAGGATGCAAAGTGGGATGGCTTGAGATTTTATCACACTACTCAATTTAAGACTTTCTGCTTGTTCATTATGAAAAAGAATTTTTAGTCTATAGCCACTTCACCCTGAACAAGCCTGATCCCGTCTGATCTCGGAAGCTAAGCAGGGTCAGGCCTGATTAGTACTTGGATGGGAGACCATCTAAGAAGACTAGGAGCCGTAGGTGTGAAAAATAAAAAAAAAAAGATCAGGGATTGTAAAATGACAAGTTCCTTGCAATCTGTGAAGTCAACCAAGGGTTGCTTCACCTAAAAAATAAATAACTTTTATTTCCGGAATTTTCTATCTAGTATTTTTCCGACGGCTGTGGATAGCAGGTAACTGAAACCACGAAAATGAAACCACAGATAAGGAGTACTACTGTATCTGCAAATGTACCCTTTTCCATGCTTGAGTTATGTACAAAGAGAGACATAAGACAAAGAAGTGGTCTGTGAAGGCCAAAATATCAAATTATTCTGATAACAGCCATTGGAGAATTAGCTTAGCATGAAAGCCAAATGAGCTTACTAATACTGAACCACAGAATTATATAAACGTAACCATCCAGACCTAGTAGCACTGACTGGCACAGGTCTCATCATACGGTGGCATCTGCACCCTGCAAGAAGTAGAACTTGTGCTTTCTGGGGCTGACTGGCTCCCAAAGAGGAAGAGAAAGAAACCAAGTCAGTCATGCTCAGTTTGTTATTTCAAGTTCGCCAATCAGATTAATTACCTACCCCAAGAACACAGGAGATATACTAAATCGAGTTCCTTCACATGGAAGATGTATTCATTTCCTGTTGCCATTGTAACAAATTACCACAAAAACAGCTACTTAAAACAACACAAATTTATTCTCTAATAGTTCTGGAGGTCAGAAATCTGAAATTCATTTCACCAAGCTAAGGTCAAGGTGTTGGCAACACTGCTTCCTTCTGGAGGGTCTAAGGGAGAATCTGCGTCCTTGCCTTTTTCAGCTTCTAGTGGCCACTTGTGTTTCTTAACTTGCGGCTCCTTCCTCCATCACCAAGGCTCATCACTCCCATCACCAAGGCTCATCACTCCCATCACCACTTGTCTTCACCTCACCTCCTCCTGTGACTCTGACTCTTCCTGTGGCCCTCTTATAAGGACCCTGGTGATTACATAGGGCCAACCGGATAATATAAGATAAACTCCCACCTCAGGATCCTTAACTTGATCACATTTACACAGTCTTTTTTTTTTTGCCATGTAGGTAACATATTCATAGGTTCTGGGGATTAGGGTGTGCACATGTTGGGGGAACCATTATTCAGCCTATCACAGAAAGTGATATTAAGAATTGGTTAAGAATGATTCCCACTGATATTCCCTTGATTCTTGTTTTCTTAAAGCAGTGATTGAGCCATTAAGCAGAGGTGTGTCTGACGTCCTCGGAGAGGATCTCGGCAGCCTGTCAGAACAGTCCCACCCCATCTTCATGAGGCTACCCTTCCCTCTAATATCAACCAACTATGTACCCACCCCAGGAGCACTGGTAGGCAAGGAAAATTTGGCTTGCGAAAGGTCCTAAAATAGTTTCCGCTAATGCATTAATTAAATCAGTCAATGCCATTTGGTAACCAAGGCCGAAATTACCTTCATGTTCCTGTTATTCATTTGTATTATGCCTATCCATATTGTTCACCTGGCATATCAGAGAATCAGCACTGAGATTAAATGACAAAAGGACACTATTCCAATAATAATATGCACATTAAACTTCAATAACAAAATGCTAATAATATTCAAAAAAATTTTTTAAACATAAACCTCTTTCCTTTATCGAATATCTAGGCAGAAATTAATGTCCAAGAAAGGAAATCAAAATCATGAGATATTACAGTTCAAAGAAAGTAAAGTTCAAAATAAAATTATCTTGTTTTTGCGGGTTAGAATTCAAAGAAACTAAAGGCCAAAATTCATCTTCCCCAACTTCTTATTCTGCTTTATCTCAGCTGGAGGGGATTTCCATGCCTGGGGAGAGTCTGAGATCTTTCAGCAACCGCAGCTTAAGCTGTAGTTCATGGAATGGGGGCAGGTTCCGTAGGAGTTCCAAGTTAGAAAATAATAATACCAGCAAGTCTGTAACATACTTTTTTTTTTTTTTTGCTCAGGAGTCTATAGTTTTAGTAGAACATGCAAAATGATCCTAGCACTAGCTCTACACCCATCATATTTAGAAAACAAGCCAATTCCTAGCAGATATTCCAACCAAAATGCATACTCAGAATTAGTACTTTGGGTTGCGAACAGTACTTTGGGTGGCCAAAGGCTATTTTAGAGACCACAGTTTCACAAAGATGCCAGTTGACCGATATGAAGAGTCCAGAATCTGTGACCTGTGAATTAAAACCCAGTTAGGAGAAAGCTAGCTACAGGTTAATTCCTGCACTATGGCACCTTGTATTTACCATTTCCAGGAAGCTCTACCTCTGAGTACTATCTCCTCTCTCAGGCCAAGCATTTGAGGGAGTGTTACTTTCCTGCAAAATTTAGAAACGTGCAATGGCAACATCCTCAGTCATCAGACCTTATTTGAGAGGCTGTTCTTTCCCACTCAGATGCTCAAAACCTCTCCATTCCCATGTCCCCGTTGAACTTGTGGTGCCCACACTGCGGTGCTGTGATGAAGGTGCACCCTGTCTAGTAACAGAGCTCCCACAATAACTGGGAGCTATTACTCCTGAGCTGCGGTGGCTTTTTTCCACTGCCATTTTCTGTGGAATTTCTTAGGCCTAAGAAAACCATCACCTGGGGAGGATTTCTCCATCATATTTAAATAACCAGTTTCTAGCAGGACAAGCAGAGGGAATGATCCTTGAGCCACATGAATACAAACTTCGTCCATCCACCCTGCCCTCATTTACCCTTGAAGTAAGTTCAAAATAACTTAAAAGAGGAATTAAAATTAGGACTGTTTGTTTACAATACCCACCTACACCTAGGATTAGCACACTGAAAATTACTCTCTCACTAATGCTCTGTGGTTCAAAGAGAACCCAGCTGCCCCACGGTTTAAAAACAGCAAATATTTTTCCACTCCTTTAATATCTAAAAGGATGGTATATGAAAAGACTATTTCTTTCTCCCTATAATTGAATCTTTGCCTCAGCTCTAACAGCTTATTAAGTCCTCTTCAGCCTGCTGGTCCCTGCTAAAGCCCTCTCATGGCCCCTGTGCCTATGCCAAGGCCCTCTTAACAGCCTCTGAGTGGCTTTTCCAAGGTCTTTTTCCCCAGACTATGGCTGTTACGCGCCAACTGCACCACCAAAAAAACCTACCTGGTTCAATATAAGCCTACACAAATTCCCAAGATTGAAATGTTCTGTGCACACACTAAAGAACAAGACTCCAAGGCCAAGGCCAATTCCTGCCACTCCAGAAACCTCAATCACTCCATGTGTATTCATCTGCTTCTCCCTAATTGTGCTCCTTATTTCTAACATATTAATTTTCTGGCCAAATGCATTGAGTGTTGAAACATTGAAGGGGCACCCGATAAAAAGCACCCTTCCTCCTTTGCTGAGTCCAAACAAATTAAGAAATAAGATAATGGAACAGAAGAAAGCCAAATAATTAAATGAATTCCTGATAAAGCCGGATTGCAGGATGCAGTTTAATATGAGTCAGAAGAATTTTCCAACACTAAGCTGCAGAATAAAATGCAACGAGTCTGGTCCAAAGTTGACTTGCCTTGTTGGGGCTGAGAGAGTCAGCCTGCCCCCAGAGCAGTCCTCAAACTGGCTAGATTCCAAAGAAGAAAGGGGACAGGAATGAGCTGAGCATGCTCACTTTATTTTCCCCAAATTCGCCAATTAAATCATGCCCTCCTCAGTTCAGGGTAGAGTTAAGGACGGGGAGAGAAAAAGCAGGTATTACATGAATGTAACTCCCTTCACCTGAAAGGTCAGTGTGTGTTTGTTTCAAGTAAAATATATGTAGGTATTACTTGGGTAATGAAATAACTTGATTTTTGTAAAACCAAGGTGGTAGCTGCTACCCCGTGAGACTGCGGTGCTATGGTTATAATCTAGAGGTCTGAAGATAAGGTTTCTCAGGCATTAACAATTAACATTAGGGAATGATTTCCTACTCTTTTAAACAGTTTTCCATAGGTCTTTATTTTTTTAAAAAAAAAAAAAAACACTTAATTTCATACTTGTTTTAGCCATGCACTTAAAAAACATGACTCAAAATTTGGAACAAGATTTAAATAACAACAGTGTTTCTCAGCCACAGAGGCAAATGTTTCCAGCCCTTCTCAGACGCTTCCTGTTGCCCGTTCTGTTCCTTCTTTTTGTCACTGCCCCACCCGGGTGAGCCACTCCCCACTTCCAGACTTGACTGAAATGGCCACACCACAAAGTGTGAAGTTAATATGAGCAGTCAAAGAGTAGCGAGATGACACCACCTGGGAGTTCGGTTTAGCTCTGTAGAGGGTGAACCCTGGCCAAGGGACAGGAGACAGCAGGGAGAAGGCAGATAAATGCCCTTTTCTTTTTTTCTCGGATTATTTTGAAGTGTAGCTTCTTCCTGAAACTTTTCTGAAGAAATCCTGAGTACTGAGCAAACCTGCTGAAAGGCATGCTCTTGGAAAGCCCGCTTTGCATTCTTCCCTCTCCTTTCCCTCATTCTTACCACCTGAAACTACCTGGGTGGGGGTCATCTGGTTCTCCCCTTGAGGCCAACCTCAGCAGTTAATGCACCCCATCTCCCACAAATCCACAAAGGGAGGCAAATGGAGTATTATATTACACATTATATAGGAAACCTTCCTTTTAAATATTCTTTGCATTTTCTCTTTCTTTAAAGGTTCTGCAGCTCATAGCTCACCCATCTTTACTTTCCTTTCACTTCAGTCTTCTCACAAAAATTTCTTCCGAGTATCGCCCTCATTCTGTGGTGGGTAGAGCAATTTGGTCCCCTCTTGGCATTTTAATTCTCACTGCCAATACCCTGCTTAATTCAACAAAGGCCCTCTAGTGAGCTGACTACACAAAGCGTTCATTCTTCCCTGTAGAAAAGAAAGGAGGTATTGCCAGTACATCATTTTAACACATTTTCCCTCTGTCACACGGGCATAAAACAAAATCCCAAGCAGGCAAGAAGGGAGAGGAAGGAAAAAGCCATGTCAGGATGAAGCAAGGACGGGATCTAGAGAAGCACAAGTTTAGAGTGACATCTGGTAAAGGAAAAGCAGGTCGGGAACATGGATCTTGAGGCAGGGGCAGACGCTACCTAAAACTGGGTTTAAATGAAGCCAGATCACCTGTGCAAGAGGAGACCAGGAGCTGGGAAAGGGTTTGTAGGAACACTGGGCATGGGCAATAGGAGTGCAGTTTAATTTTCAGTGAATATATACTCAACAAACACCCCCACGAGTTTACCACAAGGATCAGAGCTGATCCCCGTGGCAATGAGACTGATTCTGAAAGCAGACTAACCGATCACCTGCCTGGTGTCCAGGGTTAGGGACCCAGGAAAGCGAGCAGTTCCCTACTCCTACTGTTTTCCCCTCACACTTAAGAATAATACATCTTTCTTATGGATTAGTTTTCTACAGCTGCTGTGACAAATTGCCACAAATTTCATGGCCTGAAACAATACAAACTTAGTTTCCTACAGTACTGTGGGCTGGAAGTCCAACATGGGTCTGACTGGGCTGACGACATCAAGGAGTTGGCAGGACTGCATTCCTTTCTCAAGGCTCCAGGGGAGAATCTTTTCCCCGGCCCTTTCCAGCTTCTGCAGGCCATCTTCTTTCCTTGGCTTATGGCCCCTTCCTCCACCTTCACAGCTAACACGAGCAGGTTAAGTCCTCTCATCTCTTCACTCTGACCTATTCTGCCTTCCTTCTCTACTTTTCAGGACCGCTGTGATCACATGAGGTCCATTGAGATAATGCAAAATAATCTCCCTGTTTGAAGGTCAGCAAATGAGCAAACTTGATTACATCTGCAACCTTAACGCTCCTCTGCCATGTAATATAACATATCCACAGGTTCTAAGGATTAGAATGTGTGCCCCTTTGGGAAGCCAGTATTCTGCCTATCCGATGATAATAAATACTATGGAGAAAAACAAAGCAGGGATTGGGGAGAAAGAGGGATCATTCCTCCATGGTCATGTCTCCCTCTGGCCACAGCTGGAAAAGTTCTGTTTTTGCTTTTAAGGATCCATTTGATCAGACTGGGCCCACCTGGATAATATGAACTATTCCTCCCATCTCAAGGTTCTTAACACTAATTACATCTGTAAAGACTCTTTTGTCACTTAAGGTAACACATTCACAGGTTCCAGCGATTAGGGTGTAGCCATCTTTGGGGAGCCATTATCCTGCGTGCCACATCTTGTCTATGATGGAATTTTCGAGGCACCTAAACTGGTCAGTGACTGAAATTTCCGACTGCTGCTCTGTCAAAAATCCCTTGCAGAAAATTCAACTTGTAGATATGATTATTTCAATTTAGTCAGAAAGTCGGTTAAGATTTTTCACTATTAGCTCCCTAGACTGAAAAAATATGTGCATCTTTACTCTTCCTTTGATTAGAAAGTGGAGCAGCAGTATGATGCCACCAGCGCCATCAGTATACAATAGTTACATCAGCCAAGTAATGCCCTAGTGTTGTCTCTATGGAACCAACACATCTCCTCACCCAAAGACCCTGGCAACCATTGATCTTGTCTCCATCCCTTTACTTTTGCCTTTCTGAGAATGGCATATAAATGGAATCATATGGTCTGTAGTCTTTTAGATCTGGCTTCCTTCACTGAGCAAAATGTACTTGAGATCTCCCCATGTTTTGTGTATCAGGAGCTCTTCCCTTTTTATTGCTGAGTAGTATTCCATTGCATGGATGTACCACAGTTTATCCATTCAATTATTGATGGATATTTGGGTTTCCAGTTTTTGGTGATTATGAATAAAGTGGCAATGAACATTCATATACAGCTTTTTGTGTGAACTAAGTTTTCAGTTCTCTTGGGTAAATATCTAGGATTACTGAGTCATCTGGTGTGTGTTTATCTTTATAAGAAACTGCCAAACTCTCTTTAAAAGTGGCTGTACCATTTTGCTTTGCTACAATCAATGTAAGAGTGTTCCAGTTCCTAGCATTTCATATTGTCAGTTTTGTGTTGTTTTGGTTAGGTTTGCTTTGGTTTGGTGTGGATTTTAAGCCATTCTAATAGGTATCTGATATTATCTCATTGTAGTTTTAATTCACAATTCTTTAATTAGTAATGATGAGTAGATTTTCATGTGCTTATTTGCCATCCATATATCTTCTTTCATGAAGTATTTGTTTAAAATCTTTTGCCTATTTTTAATTGGGTTGTTTGTTTTCTTATTGGTAAGTTTTGAAAGTTCTTATATATTTTGCATATAAGTCCTTTGTCAGATATGTGATTTGAAAATATTTCTCCTAGTCTGTGGCTTATCTTTTCATGCGCTTAACAGTGTCTTTCACACAAATGCAAAATTTTATAATTTTGATGAAGTCTAACATCAATTTTTTTCTTTCATGGATCATGCTTTCATTGTTATCTTGAAGAACTCTTTACCTCATCCAAGATCACAAAGATTTTTATCCTATGTTTTCTTCTAGAAGTGTTAAAGTTTTGCATTTGTGTCTACCATCTATTTTGAGGTGATTTTTGCATAAGATAAAAGATATAAGTTGAGGTTCTCTTTCTTTTTGTTTTGTTCTTGTTTTGTATATGGTTATTTGTTCCAACACCATTTATTGAACAGACTATCCTTCCTACATTGAAATGCTTTTGCACTTTCGTCAAAAATGGATTAATAGATCTATTTCTGGACTCTGTATTCTGTACCATTGATCTTTGTGTCTTGTCTTTATAAATACCACTTTCTTGATTACTGTAGCTTTATTGAAAAGATAAATCTATTATTTAATTTTAAAAACCTCCATTACTCAAGATGTGTCATTCTCAGCAAGTTCTATAATCTCTTTTAACCTCAATTTTCTCAATTATAAAAATAAGATGTTAGCAGCACCTATGTGAAAGAGCAATTACAGGGACTGGCCAGACAGGAATGGCGGGCGTGGAGGTGAACCTTGCTCGTTTTGTTTCTCCAGCACTCCTCCTTTCTTCCAGGATCTGTTTCTTCTTCTTACCGGGGCACAGCTCTTACTCACTTTAAGCACATGGTCCTATTGTAGTTGTCAATCATACTACCATGTCTCCACCCTGCCCCCAAGGAATGGTCAAGGGATGGACACATGAGGCAAGCATAGCTAATTAGACCTTCTCCCTTTGTTACTATGGCAGATTGAATTACTGGCCCTGATTTTTGCCCCTCCCTCTATCAACACCCTTTACCATTTAACTTTGCACTTTTTCTCACTCAGGAGTAAGTACATTTTCTTGAACTTTAACTTTGGATTTGGCCATGTGGCTTGCTTTGGCAAACAGAACAAAGCAGAAGTGACAGAACACCAGTTCTGTCTAGAACTTAAGAAGCCATAGGATGGTTCTTGTCTCTGCTGACAGGTAAGGAGAAGTTTTTCTCCTGAATGAAGATTGAATTTTGGTTAACATCAACCTGAACAATTTTAATTATTGAATCAATACTGTGAAAGAAGATTTTTATTATAAAAGAGTGAGCTAGTAAGCTAAAGGGGAAGCCCAAGACGAATCCACCCAGGGACAAGTGAGGCTACTCCCACTGAATAGACCTTAGGAGGCAGTGTGACATCACATATATTTGTATTTTTATTATTCTCCCTACCACCATCACCACCCCCACCCTCCACAGCCAGGTGTCATGCTTCTTCAATTATGTATGTTAAACTTGTAATTTCTTGTATCTCATTCCCTATTATCTTTACCTAACTTTAATATTGTTTAACAGCTTTCTCTTATTTACTTGATACATTTTTTGTTCCCTTTCTTTTCTTTTTAAATTTTTCTTTTTATCAAAGTAATAGATTTTCTTACTTTTGAATTTTCATATTAAAGAGCTTAGAACTGAAAACAACATTCTTTTGCCTTTTCCATCCTTCGAATAATAAAAATTATTCTAAGTCCTCCAAAAAGCAGCCACCAAGATGAAATTGAACATGCAAGAAATTTATTAGATAAAATGTCTATACAGAAATGAAGAGGAGCAAAGGAAGGTTGAGAAATGCAGGTCTGACCCTGAGTGAAAGAGAGAGAAGGAAGGAAAGAAGGAAGGAAGGAAGGAAGGAAGGAAGGAAGGAAGGAAGGAAGGAAAGAAGGAAGGAAGGAAAGAAGACGGAGTGAAAGCATCTTAGAATACAGTGCAGTTCTAGAGAAAGCTCAGCAATGGCCTTGGGGAGTCCTCAAGTCACCTGCAATCCACCATTGAGTTTGTGCTAAGACCATGATTCCAGAGACTGCTCCTAACCAGTATTCAAGTGCAACAGTGACACTATGGTAAGACAATAACCTGAGAGCCATGAGACGCCTCTGTTCTTTCAACGTTACTTACTCCATCTTGGCTTTTCCCATCTTAGACCTCTTACTTTTTGCACGTCCCATTTGTGTATCCTTTCAAACCCACAGTAAGATGGTCCAGGGGCTGCTTTCATTTATGGGTGGGGCTCTATTCTAGGCAGTTAGTAGGAAATAGCTCGAAATACAGGGGAAAAGAAACACAGAAAACCACTTGGGCTCGACCCTAATCTAAGTAAAAGGAGTTGGTGTGACTCTTGAAATCCAGCATTATTTACCAGAACAGAAAATTCAAATGATATAAAGTGATGTCACCTGGAGTATGTTCTCTGCATATTTCCCATTTAGTGGCAGTTGGCATCTAGCAGTGATTTCAAGGGTTCAGAGTTTCACTCTTGTCTGTCTCCAGACGGAGAATTGACTCATGAGAGTTCTACTGAGCCTCCAACATTCCACACTGTGAGGTAAAACAAAATTAATTTTGGCCTACAAAGAGCAGATTTTAGCAGGTGATTACCACAGCCATAGAGAAAACTCAGGAGCATATCCGCAAAATGTTTAATTCTGTGAATATGCATCCAGGCAGTAGTAATGCCGGACCATATATCGTACCTCATACCCCAGTGCCTTAACTGATTCTGTTCAGTTAGGATGATCCACCTTCTGCATTTTTGTTTGTTGGTTTTCAGCGGGGTGAATTCCTATTTATCCTTCAATACTTAAAAATCACTTCTTCTCAGCAAAGCCTTCCCAGAGCTGTCTTTCACACTCTCTCGTGAAGGTTGTTCAAACATTTTATTGTTGATAACTCGTTGTACTTTGATATCTCTCTCTCTCTCTCTCTCTCCCTCTCTCTCTCTCTCTCTCTCTCTCCTTCCCTCTCTCTCTCTCTCTCTCTCTCTCTCTCTCTCTCTCTCTCTCACTCTGACACACACACAAACACATGCATTCACATGAACATGCATACACACTTCTGAGCTCCTTGAGGGCAAGAATATTTTTCATGCCTAATACTTAGCATACAGTAAGAGCTCAATACATATTTACTGGAAGGAAGGAGGGAAGGAAAATAGAAAACCGACAGACTCAGAACTTCATCCCAGATAGATATTTGCCTGAACTTTGTGTAAATGTGCATCCTCAAAGCTATATTATGTAATCCTTCCTCACACCAGGTATAACGAGAGCCACAGTTACTGTAGCTATCTTAATGACTCGGCCAGATGAACAGAGAATTGTGCCACAGATTATGCCAAGCACTAGGCCATACCTACATGTCCTGATTCTCATTTGATTAATTAAGATAAAGTGTGCTTAGGAATGAGGCACAAGCCGTAGGAAACAGGTCAAATACACCAGCCCTGAAGAAAACAAACCTATTATTGTCAGCATGGGCCATGTTACATCAGATTATTAAGTAGTGTTACCACATGCCCTTGGATTTGAATTGTTCTCAGTGTTCCTGAAGTAAAGAATAATGTGTAGTCAGGGTTCACTTTGCACAGAACAGAACAACCAAGGGGAAAAAATACAATGCTCCAGCTGCTAAAACTGGATGGAAAAATGTGTTTATATGAATATATTATGAAAATTAACAGAGAACAGGGATTAAGGGGAATGGATGCTGAAGAATATCAGTGAACAGGTAGGAAAAGAACATGTTTTGAAAAGTTGCCACATATGTGTAAAATCAGCCTCTTCCAACTAGGTGTAACATTGACTTGCACTTCTATTATTAATAGCTGACATTTTGTAGCACTTCCTTTACCCACCATTTTCATATATTATAATAATATATTTACAAAGCACTTTCGGATACATTATTTCAGTTGATTATGACAACCTGTTAGGAGGGTATTCATTTCCCTCACAGTTTAGAGAGGCTAGGGTTGCATCCTACACAAAAATAATAACCCAACCTACAAGTTTGTTATGGCTCAGCCGATGGAGACATTGGAGATGTCTCACTGAGGAAGGCTGCCTTTGATTTCAACTAATCAGATCCACCATCTTCCCACTCACTCCCAGCTATGGGTATATTTCCACCAGAAAAGCAACTTGCCTTTCCGGGGTCTAAATGATGGCTGAAAAGAAGGCCTAGAGCCCAAATGTTCTTTACAGAATTGCCTCCAAAATAGGAACTGAAAAACAGATAAAAGAGAAAACTTCCCTGGGAGCTCTTTAATCGCACAAAAGAAATGACCTTTTAAATGAGACCCCTCACTAAATAAACAAATTGGCAAACATCATTTGGCTTTTATCAACCTATACCTTCCCCAAAGTAAGCTGGGTCCCCCATCCCAAGCAAGTGATATAGAAGGTAGAAAACCAACACAAACAAATTTAGTAAATATAAAGCTTTCGAGCAGGCCTTCTCACCTACTGTGCATGAAGGTGGGTTTTGAGAAACACTTGAATCTACTTGGAGCTAAAACACATAAAAAGAAGTTCAGAAGCAAGCTCATATTTTTAAGAACTCAGTCCTCGGGCCTTCCAAGTTTCTCTTACCATAAAATGGCCTTCATCTCTTCAGAAGGGGTTTCCTAACCTTAAAATGTTAGCTGTAGTTTGCCACACACAAAAAAATATCTCTTAATCACAGATAGCGTCTACTGTTTGTCTCCTTCCCAAAGCAAATTCGAAAGTGGTACTGTTCTTTCCATCTTCCCTGAGGGGACGAAGGTGCACAATAGAGAGATTTTCCCGTACTCCTGTCAAAGTTTCCCAGGGGCTTTGTTTTTGTCCTTAATGAAACAATTATTAAAGATTCGGGGTATCACTTTTCCATAAACGGCAAGGTATTGCTGACCAGAAATATTTAATCACTATACTGTCTTCCAATTTGGCAGAAAGCAAAAGAGAATGATTAGGGATCAAGTGTCAAACTGAGCCAGCTGGCCTTGTTCTCATTGAGATTATTTACAAGAATAACAGGACAGGCTCTAAACCCAGGCTGGGAGTCAGTCAGCAAGACCTAAATCTGAGCCCTTGTTCCATGGCTTACTGTGACCTTCAGCAATAGTTCCAAGGCTGTTTCCTCATCGATATAGCAACTTCTCAGAATTTGTATCAGGATTAAAAGAAATAATGAAGATAAGTAACTTAGTATACATTGTGAGTGAGTGCTCCATAAATGTTGGCTATCGTTATTGTTTAACTGTAGAAAGAGAACTGCTTATCAGACTAGTGAGTACCCGCCCCCCCTCCCCCATGCAGACTGTTGGAAAATGCAACCTTGACACCTTGACACTTCAGGGAGGTGTAATTTTTTAAAAACCTGTATTTGGAATCATGTTTTAAAAAATATTTCTTCCCACTATAATTGGGGACAATTACATGTGACTATTAAAATGGAGTTGGTAGAAAAGGTGTGGAAGCTTGCAACAGATAGGCCAGGTTATGGCCTAATGTTCAGTTGCTTACATTTTAGTGTATTTTTTCCAAACAAGGGGAAGAGAGGGGAGATCTAATTAGTGAGTAAGAATTTTTCAGGTAATACTCGGCACATTTGCCCTTCCATGTGCAGGGGGAAGAAAGGCCGAAGGCCACTGTTTTAAGGGATCGTGAAATTTGTAGCCATGTTAAGGCTTCGAACGACCTGTTTGAGACAAGCATGGAAGGAACTTTGGAAATGCCAACCCATTCTTAAGGACGCAGAGAGATTGAGATATTGAGTTAGCACATCTAGTTCAGAGGAAAGCTGTGCTATATTATAGTGATATTATCATGTTTTATAACACATGTAAATAATTAAATGTCTTCTAAGAGGTGTGAAATTGCCTGCCCTACCTCATGAAGAGACAGCTATTACTTAATGTGATTACATAAAGCTTAGTATAAGCTAATAAAATAGATTTTCCCCCCTTTTAGAAATTTTTACCCTTCAAGTTACTCCAAGACATATTTTTAAAATATTATTTACAGTTGCTATCCAATAAAAGATACATTTCAAATGTATCTTGATTAGACAATCACATGTAACAAAAATTCCTCTCCTTGAAAATGTCTGCAAGAGTTCAGAACACATAACGACTTCACTTTCCTGTAATACTGATACTCTTCTCTTTCAGCTTTTGCCTGCTTCTTTTTAAGACACAATGAGTATTCATTTTCTCAAACTACCTAGCTTTCATGTCACTTGACAATAGTAAAATGCAAATTACTTGATAACTACATAGTTAAATAACCACTGTATAATAGGAGTTTAGCAGAAGTGTCCTGGGAAAAAAATCCGAAATCGATGACCCTGTGCAAGATGTATATTCTTCTCACTCAAAGTCTCCTCACACTATCTGTCCCCACCTGCCAAGCCAACTTTATCTCTTTGTATGCCCCGGAACACCTCCCTCCTTAAATCTGTCTCTTGCAAAGCTACCAATCAGACAGAATCCCTGCCTTGCTCAAAAATCCTCAAGGACTTCTATATCAGTTAAGATTTGCATTTGGCAGCTAGTAACAGAGCCCAGAAATAATAGTGGCTTGAGAAAGATAAAAGTTTATTTTTCTTTTCTGTAAAAGAATTCTGGAGATAAGCAATGCAGAGCTGGTGTGGCATCGCCTATAGTTCCTGTATCTTTCGGCTCCACAATGCACACTCTATCCTTAGGAACAAAGGATGTCTCCTCAAGTTGCATCCATCTTATCTACCTTCTAGGGAGCCAGAAGGGGACAGACAGGCAGATGTCAAACTTCTTTGCAAATGCCTTTAAGGCCCAACACAGTCCAGCATACTTCATGAGCACTCCTTAAATAACTGCTGGATCCATGAATGAATTAATTCTGTGGCCTTACTGAAGTAGGGTGATTTATCATCCACAAAACTTTAGTAAATTTGAATAATATACCCACAGTGCCATATTAGAAACTATAGGATATAATTTGAAACTTTTAAAGGACATCCTCTTTGAAATATCTATATAATCAGCTTGCCATAGAGCCAGGAATTCCCAGAGTTAGAGATTTATTCTGTTGGGTTAAGAAACTATTCCTAGTAGAAAGGCACTATATTATGCTGAGGGAATGGGGAGAGTTCAAGTAAGTATAAGGCATATACAAACTTGAAGCATACACAAAAATACTCAACACAATTAAACAGCACAGAAATGCCAAGATCAATAGTCATTTCAGAGGATAGATGTCTATGAACATCTTTTAGTAAAATGGTGAGTCAATAGTGCCCTAACAAGGCCCAGACAGAATAAATACGTTTAGGAGAGGGATGGAAAGCTGCTTGGGCTGGTCAGAGAAGCTGCCTGGTGGCTGCACTAATGGGCCCAGGTTACCTGTGCACAGCAGGAAGGGATAGAGGGCTTAGAAAAGGGGGGTGACAGCAACCCAAGAAGGGCAGAAAGTACAAGTAAAAACCATCTATTGCACAATGCAGACCAAAGGAAGTATGCATGTCATACGGAAGGTGCTACATCAAAAATCCGGGAGCTCCAGGTTCCAGTCCTGCCTCAGCTGCCCCCTAGGTGGGTAACCTGGGGCCACTAACTTCTCTGGGCCTATTTTCTTAAAGGAGGTGTTGATGATTTCAAGTTTCTTAATAGTATTAAAAAGATCATCGCTTGATACTAATAGCTCAAGCTTTAGCCAGTCTGGAAGAGGTTGTTGCAAATATGAGAATGAACATTTAAGAAATAAGAGTCAGTTAGACAAAGGAAGGCAGGACATTGAAGCTGTTGTGCAGAAACAATGTGCCAAACCAAAGTGGCTTCTCTGCTGCTCTGCTCCCGAGGGCCAGGACTGGTATTTTAGAAGTTTAGGACTTAACTGTAGCAAGCCTGGGGAAGGCCTCTTCTCACATGTAGGAGTTGCGGCATACTCCAGAGTAAAAAATATCGTAAAATGGTGAACACGCACATAACTATTATTTTTATGCAGGCCTTGTTCTAAGTTCCTACCATACGTTCACTTTTTTCCAAAGATGTTCTTAAGATTGTGAAGTGAGAGGCAAAGCAAGAAGCAGAAGAAAGGCATGTAAAGGACTTGGCCCAGGTCCTGGCACATGGTAGACACTCATTATCATCACTGTTGGCAAACATAAGGTCACAAGGAGACCTTCCCCTTTCTCTTCCTATCTAACCACGCTCTACATTCTCAAGCATTCTCAACCGACTCTCACTCCACTATTGTGCTCTCACGTCCCCATGGCTGTACAAATCATTAAGATTAATATAATTCACAGCTCTTCTCAGGTATATGACCCCTAACCCTGGGCCCCAAGCCTGGGTATTCATTTGAGGAGATGCTAGAGATAAGTGCTAAATTCCTTCCTTACTTTCTATCAGCAGTACTCTCTTGTGAGTGAAGATTTGTTTTATTTGCTTTTACTGGTGGAGGGGAGGTGAAGGGCAGAAGAGAGAAAAGAAACAAAGAAAATAAAATGCAGGAGTTATTTCAGGTCTTATTTGGGTTGAGGCTAATAGTTTAGAGTTACAATTTTTGAGAAATATGAAAAACTAAGACATTTCCTAAAGACAGAAACAACTGTCATTAGGCTTGGGAATTATAGTTCACTTAGATTAGCTCTAAAGAATATGAGCTGATAGGAGAGGAAATGAACAGTGAGCAATCAATTTGCTAACACCTGTAAAAACTTAAAGGACAGCTAGCTTCTGGTTGGGTCACAGACCAACTCTAGGTCGTTATACCACTGTAGCCAGCAGAGGTCGTGCTTTTACTGATCTTCAATTTTAAAAAAATCCCTGTGGGTTGTTTATTTTTACTATCCCTCTTCTGAAGTCTCTTCCCAAAACCAAATAAATAGTTAATCCTTTGGCCAAAGGGTTAGTGACCAATAAATCCAGTTGCTCAGTAAAAATGAAGACTAAAATGCTGAGCTATTTTGAAGAAAATGATTCAGTATTCATCCCTAAGCTGCTCACTTGCTTAGAAGATTCACATCAGCTGTACTGGCAAAGGGCAAAACATGGGCCGCTCCTAAAATGACACAAGCGTTCGGCTCATTATGACAATGCAAAGAGGTTGTAAGCTAAAACCAGTGGTGAGGAGGAGCAGAAGTGGTGAGACTGGCTTGTTCAGCCCCACCCATCAGCAGACAGACACCCAGCATGGTGCTTGCTTGAGTCCTCCTTCAAAACCTGAAGTATATCGGTTGTGACCAATAACTGTTCGGATGATCCAAGGACTTCATAAGCCCTTCGCTTACTGAAAAATCATATACCTAGAGTTTTAAAACATTTTTTACAGTGTGTTTGTGAAGAAATAGAAAGGTGCAAGCCTAAACTTTCCTACAACCTATGGGAATGATCCCAAAACAAGACTAAGGGTTTTGACTAGAATAAGATCAAATGAGGAAATAAGTGAGTTTAATTGAAGCTGCTCAAGTCGCTCTCTTCCATTATCCAAAGACTTCCCATTGCTTTTGAAGTGAAGTCCAAAATTCCTAAGGTGGTTTAAAAGGCCCATCACCATCTGGACTTTCCCACCACTCCAATCACAGCATCGTTCCTACTACCCTGGATTCACGGCATCCCCGCCACAAGCACCTTCTTTTACTTCCCTAGAGTCCTTGCCAGACTTGGGGCCTTGGGCTGTGTTTCACCCGGATTGCCCTTTTTTCCCTGCTGTCATCAACTGGTTAACTCCTGCTCAGCCTCCAGGTCTCAGCTTGAAGGTCATTTCCTTAGGAGGGACTTACTAGCCCCCACCACTAGGACAGGCCTCTAGTTTCAAACTCTAAGGGGGGGGCACGGGCGGGGGGGGGAGTGGGGGGGCACTACAACACAGGGAGCTTTCAGCAAACTGCAGAAGGCACTGTGTGGGTGATGGATTTTTTTAAAAGGCTCATTTCTTTTGGGTGAACACAGGCTGGCCTAGGGAGAATCTGGATTTCAGCCCCTGCTTGCTCCCTCGGCTTGACACCTTTGTAGGAGCATAAAGCTGGTCCCTTCAGAGATCTAATCCTTCAGAACAGTCACCTAAATACCATTAAATGATTACGGCTGGAATTCCTTGTCCATCTCCATCCAACAGCCTGGAGCTGCATGAGGGCAGAGTTCCTGTTTGTCAAGTTAAAGACACAGAGCCTGGCCCTTAGCAGGGGCTCCACAAGTGTGCATACAACAATAAGGCAGTGTTTGGTACCACTAAACAACCACTAAGTTATTTTCTAGTAAGATAATAAATGTTCACTCTTCGGCCAACACTATTGTACTATCGTCTTACCCTGTGAATGCGTGCTTTGCAGCCAAAAATCAGGAATCTAGCTTCCCTGGAAAAAACCTGATCCGCAGGGATGGACCTCGTGGTCTTAACTAGGAAACGAATCACAGAATTGTAAGCCAAGAGGAACCTATAAATCATCTTGTTTAATTTCCCCACTTCACAGAAAATCAGGTATTAGAATTTCCTCATCTATAAAATGAAGATTGGATGCAGTGATTTCCCATATTCTGAGATTCTAAGATTTGGCCACATCAGTCCCATGGAGAGTGGACAGCTCAAGAAGGGTCTGCTAACTTGAAATTTAAAACAATCTCCCAGCACTATGTCCTAAGTAACTAAACTAAGAGCAAGGAGTTGAGCTGTTGAATTCCAGGCAGAATCCTGGGGTGTGCCAAATGCCAGAGATCACGGAATGTGAGGTTTGGGATAATGTTACCAACAGGATCCCATGTGGCAAAAAGATGGAATAGGCTCAATTTTCCATGGTTTGTTAAGATATCCCTGAGTTAATGGGGTGATATTTATGCCTTGCTTATGTGCCCTGGAAGCAAAACCATGTACCTAAACACACACACTCCTCATAATTCATATATGGATTGAATGACATCTGAAACTGCAGACAAAAAAATGAAGGGGAAATGAATTACAGAAATGACTTGCTCTCCGCTTATGTCTGAGAAGAGAGGCTATATGTGAGACACAAAGAGAAACTTATTCTGAGTTCAAGAATTATAAGGATAATTATTTTTTAAATTTGAAATATCTGTTTTATTCTTGTTAAAATCCATTATTAAAAAATTAAACAATACTTAAATGAATAAAATGAAAGTCTCTTCATAATTCTATGCTCAGAAATTAAAACTATTAATATGAGGGGTAACCTTTCAGGCCTGTTCTATGCATATATTTATGAATTAAATTTTTCTTTTTTTTACATAAATGGAGTCATATCATAAATATTGTTCTGTGCCTAATTTAATGTGATAGACTTTTCATATTATTATATAATATATATAATAATATATCAATATAATAATATAACATATTTATATTGATAAAGCTACCTGGAGTATTTTAATGGCTGCCATCTGCATCATTCTTGGATCTACTACCGTTGGTTCAATTAAATTATCAATCCTTTAATCCTACATCTAAGGGAATGTTGCTTCATTGTTTACTTTATTGTTTCTTCTTAAAGTCTAATATATAAGTTTACAATGATCTTGTTGGTAAATGCATATTTAGTTATACATCTGATCATTTCCCAAAAGTAAATTGGTAGAACTGCTAAATTAAAGGGCAAAGCCACAGTACAAAATATAAAATACAATATGTATGATATGTATGTGTGTGTGGTGTAGGAGGGATTTAACATTTTCCCACATGGTTAGCTATAACCTAACACCATTTACTCCATCGTATACTCTCACTTCACTGATTTGACATTTCATATTTATCACACAGTAAATTAAGAGAATAGAGAGCTTGAAGGAAAAGCTAGAATAAAGTAATGATTTTGGAGAGCATCAGATTATTGGCTGATATACAGGCATTAAAAACAGGAATGGACGAGATGTGTCAAGAAAGGTTATTGTACTTGCTTTAAGAGGCTGATCCAGGGGATTTCTAAGGATAAGATAATGCCAGTAAGCTTAATATTAAGACAGTTTGGATGAGAGAAATTTTACACTGAACTTGAAAGGTGGTCATGGCTTCCACACATGCAAACTCCTTGCTTCTCTGGTCACCAATGAAGCCGGGGGAAAAAAATCACTCGGCCTTGGATACAAAAGAGAAAAGCAAAAGTTAAACTATCAATAAAGGATAATGGCCACCTTTGTATCTGACTGGCACCAATTGTAACTCTATGTAATAAATTTATGTATTCTGTGTATAATTTGTATCCCGATAGTTTCAAACTGCAAATGTACATGTTTTCACATTTTAGAAGCCTTTTGTATTTCCTTTTCTAAAAACTGTGTTCATAGCTTTTGCTTATTTTTCTATTGGTTTGTTTGCTTTTTCTCTTTGATTTATAGACACTATTTACCAGGGGAATTAGCCCTTTGATATATGAGTTGCAAACATTTTTCCTAGTTTGCACTGTCTTTGTGTATCGGTGTGTTAGTGATTTAGTAGCACAAACAAATCTCTACCAGGTCCTTTCTGAGACAATTACAGATTGCCCTAAACTCAACAAATGCCTTAATTTTTAAGCTTTTAAAAAAAGAATGTGGTAAAATATACATATCATAAAATTTACCCTTTTGACCCTTTTTTGCAGCATATTGTTTATTAAATATCCAATATAAATCATTTGTTCTTAAGGGTAATAATAACAGCAGTATTTAAAAATGAGAAAACATATTTACAAGGTTACTATCATTCTAGTTGTGCTTACTTGAGAATCCAAAATAAGAACTAAATGTCTCTGTTAATTATACTGTTCATAAATAGATAATGGTTATTATTTATTATATACCAGTTACTGTGCCAAGTACTCACATACATTATCCAGCTGGATCATTTTTAATAACCCTATCAGAGAACTATAAGCATCCTCGTTATATAGCCAGAAATAGAAACTTTAAAAGATGAAGTAACTTGCAAAAAGTCTTACAGGAATTAAGTTAGGTAACTGGGACTCAAACCCAAGCAGTCTGATCCCAGAGCTTGAAGTCAAACCACTGTACTAGTGTCTGTCACACAAAGGATGCGACCCAGAACACTGTACAAGATTCTCTTAGAAGGAACATGGTTGAACTTAAACATTTTTTTTCCCAGTAGTTACTTACTATTATAATTACACATAATGTAAAATTTACCATTTAAACCATTTTTAAGTGTAGCATTCAGTGGTATTAGATACACTTACATTGTTGTACAGCTCTCACCCTCCTGTCATTCTTTCCACTTTGCTATGGCAGGTTTTGCCATACAAAACACTTTTATTTTTATGTCATCGAATCTACCAATATTCTATTTTATGGAGTCTATGTTTCTGTCAGACCTTCCCCACTCTGAGATTATATTTTTAAAGATCCTCTGAGGTTTCTTCTGGTATGTCTATGGCTTTGTTTTTTTTAAATTTCACTCTTAAATCCTTCAGGAATTTATCCCAGTATAAGTATGAGATGAGGATACCACTTGGTTATTATTATTTTTTAATGCCAATAGAAATTATATTTGCAACTAGGCAAATTCATTTTAAATTCATATGGAGAAAAAAGGCAAGCAAAAGAAGCCAGGAACATTCTGAAAAAAGGGACTCGTGGGGTGTGGAAGGTTAGTGCGACCAGAAATAGAAATATTCTAAATTTATAGTAATTAAAATAATTTGGTCCTGCGTGCTGAAACTGATAGAATAATGGACGAAATGGGATGATCAGAACTTCCTAGAATTTAGTGTAAAGGAATAAATTTAATTTGAAAGGTATAAATCGACTGCCATCTTTGTCATGTTGAATATTTCTATTCAAGAACATGACATATGTTTCCATTTATTGACATCTTCTGTTAGAGACACAATCTTAGAATGAGAAATCCGCCCCATTTCTCCACCACCTTCCTGGCTGCTGAAGAATGGTTGTGCAAGGTCACCTATGGAGGCTTTGGGGGTCTACATTTTTTTTGAGTCATTCCTAATATATTGGACTTCCCAATCACTCTATTTACAAAATGTAGAAAGCTGAGATCGAGTCTAACTTAATCAGACATATTTATACAGTGTTTCCATAGTCTGGCTCAAACCCACCACCAAGTGTTCAAGATTAAATGGTAGGTGTTAGGTGTTGGCAGAATTATTTTTAAAGGTTCCAGAGGCCGAGTTTGAGCCTTGATTTAACTTAGGAGTTAGGATGGCAGCTGGAAGTTACCACCAATTTAGTATCATCAGCCACCAATCTCAAAGATGGGACTTCAAGTTACCATGAGTGTTGGTCTAGAACAGCAATGTTCAATAGAAATATAATGTGAGTTACATCTGTAAATTAAAATTGTCCAATCACCACACAATAAAAAGGAAGAGATGAAATTAAATTTAATAATATTTTTATTTAGCCTAATATATCAAAAGTATTCTTTCAACATGTAATCAGTATAAAAAATTGAGATATTCAACATTATTTTTCATACTAACTCTTGGAAACTCGGCATTTATGTCACATTACAGCACATCTCAATTTGGACTAGCAATATTCAAGCGCTCAACAGCCACATATGGTTTCTGACTACCATATTAGACAGTATGACTCTAGAGAGTGGAAATGAACAAGGCAAATTGCTTAATTTAGTAGAAGTCCAGAAACTCCGGTGTTGTAAATACAGTATCTCAAGGGTCTGGAACAACTTTAAAAATCTCGAGTCCTAATATTAACTTGATATTTGACTCTTTTCTACAAATCAAGGGGTCACCCAGACTAGTGCTTGGCTCACACTTCCAGGGATAATGAGCTCACTGCTTCCTGAGGCGAGCCGGTCTATTTGGGGGGCAATCTTAACTCAAAAAAGTCCTTGCTAAGGCACAAACAGGTTGGGTTATGGTAGTCTGAGAAGCTTAGTTAGGTTATTTGGGCTAGGAAGTACAGGGGGAGTTAAGAACTAAAAAATGGGCGGGTAGGTTCGGATAGGAACTGTTAGACTGGGTGGGGCTAGACATCTGGTTCAAATCGTCAGCTACACTGCAACAGAATTAACAGTAAAAAAAAAAAAACTATGCATATATGCTAACTTCACTAATCTGCCAGTTCAGTAATTTCGATAATTTGATACTTAAATTTTTTCACCGTAAAATAAGACATAATTGGGTTATAATAAATGAAGGAGAGTACATTGTATTTAATCTGCAATGCAAATAACGTTATCCTAAATCTTAAACTACTTTATTATAAAAGAACTAATTTTCACATCCAGAAATCAAAGGCATTTTCAAAGGCTTATTCCCTCTCAATTTTGTTTTAACCTTTTCCTTACTGAAAAACACTCTTGGAAATCAGAGACAGAAAACTGTTTTAAATTCAGTAAAAATGACACCTATTGCCTGAATTAGGGTGAATTCTGATTGGGTGGCTCCTGAAACAATACATTTTTGCTTGTATTTGCATTTCTGTGCCCCGTCCCCCCGCCCCGGTAGTGAGGTGTTCTTTCTCAGGCCACCGTCACGCTCCCACCCTCCCCAATTCTACCTTTCCAAGGCAGGGGAAGGTGCATCCTCGCCAGGGCTCCTGCCAGCGCCTCCCTAGTACCTCTGGCCAGCAGCCGGCGAAACGGCACACCCTGGACATCCATTAACGTGTTATACTACATCTCTATCCCCGCCGAAGCTTCTCAGGGCTGTTGACTGCTGCCCCACGCTCCGCCGCCCGCCTATATACTGTCAACCGCACTCCTGGGGAAAATTTTGAGACAGAAGCTCCTCCCATCCTCTTCCCTCCCGTTTCCACAAAACCAGCTAAACACCGCACCTCCCGCCGCCAAAGCGGGTTTCGCCACACAATCTGGGTAGTGTATTTTTCGCAAGAAAACAAGTATCCAAAAAAAATTCAAACTTCACTCGCCGGCCAATGGGGAAGAAGCGGGAGGTGGGCGGAGGAAGCGGGCGGCGGGCGGGGCGCGCGGGGCTGTACCGCAGGGGATGCGTAAAAACGCGGCGGGCGCAGGGTTCGGGGCTTTTTTTTTTTTCCTCCAAAACCGACTCAGGCGCGAGCCTACGCATGTAGCTGTAGCATCTCGGATCCACCTTAAATCTTCAGTGGACTCGGCGCAGGGGTCAGTGGGCGCAGCCAATGCCAATCAAGTTTACAACCACCAGCACGGGAGAGAAAAAAAGAGAGGAAAAAAACAATCTTCAAGTTCCCCAGTCCACACACACACACACACACACACACACACACACACACACACACACACACTCACACACACTCACACACCGAGGCGCGCGCACACACGCGCGCACACACGCATACAAAAGGAAGGAGGGGTGGGGGGGGGATAGGTGCGCGCGCGCGGCGAGCGAGCGAGAGGAAATGTTTGTGAGACGCAGTCTGGAGCCCCGGTGGCCGTGGCCCGAGCGCTCTGGGAAGGCGCGCGGGAAGCGCGGCCCGGCGCGAGCGCCATGATGGTGGCCGCGCTTCGGGGCCCATTTTCTGGCGCGGGAGCCGCAGTGATGCAATCCCCCGGGCCGGGCCGCGCGCCTTCCCCCTGCCTTTTCTTCACGTCCCTTTTGAGGCGCGTCGATGTTTAGCGCCCAACCCAAGGCAATTTCTTTTTGTATCTTAGTCTCTGATTCCTGCCTACGCTTTGTCCCCACGCAAGACAGTCCTGGTTCGCGGGTGGGGACACACACAGAGACTTGAGCTTGCGTGTGAAGACACTTTCGGTTCTGGCGGGTCCGAGGGAGGCTGACCCCACCCCGTCCCAGCCCCACGCGAGCCAGGACCCCCGAGGTTCTCCTCCCCGGGAGGGGGCTTCTTAGCATGACCGCAGGTCTTCTTTCCGCACCCCGCCCCACCCCTGCTTCGCTTGCAGGATTTTTACCTACAATTTGGCCAGGAGGGAGGGGAGCGAGCGTAGGGTGTGGCTCAGGTGAAAGAGATGGCAATTTTTTTAAATGAATACTCTGAAAAACAGACCGGAGAGCTTAGACGAGCTCTTAAAACACCCTCTTCTATCTAAAAAAACCTTACGAAGAGCAAGTGTCGACGCTAACGATGATGAGGATGAAATGGCGAAGGCGGCGTCCCACGCCGCCGGGAAAGGTCGCTCGGCGCGGCCGGGGCAGTGGGCGCGCGGTGGCCGAAAGGCCGCCCGCCCCGCTCCTGTGGATTTCCGCGGTACCCTCCGTCCCCCGGGCACGCCCGTGGACCCGCATTTTCCTAGTTCTGCCTAGCCCCAGTCCTCCGAGCTGGGTAACGGCGGGGGTACTTCGCAAACCGGGTGGAAGGGAGGAAGCGCCCCCCGCGAGCGGCGGTGGCGCTCGGCTTTTCGCGCGCCGCGGCGGCCCTCCTTCGCGCCGGCGAGCGGGGAACCTTTCGAAATGCGCGGGGCTGCGGATCATTGGAGCTCGGAGTGGGGGTGTGAGCGGGCTGCTACCTTGGAGGGTCCACAAATTCCGAAAGGTTCTCCCTTTCGCTCACATGCCCCCGCCGCTCTGGAGTTGGCGGGGTACCGATGGGGAGGGTCTGTTTGCGGAGAAGACCGGGGGCTTTCGCTTCCTAGCCCAGAGGACAGATGACGAGGGAGGCAAGTTTCTGAGAAACCGTCCAGCCCCGCAGCGCTGGCCTAGGCGCAGCCGTCCTCAAGGGCCTGCGAGCGCCCGGGGCGCGGGAACTGGCGCAGCGACCTGTGCGGTGCGGGAGCTGCAAGTTTCAGATGGAAAACCAGACTCGATGGCTTTTTCTTCCCGAGGCGCCAGCCAGCCCGATCCCGCAACTGAAGCGGCGGGCGGGCGCCGGGCCGAGGAGAGGTTTGGGGAGACGACGGCGCAGTGCCCCGGGGAGCGGGCTGGGAGTGGCTGGTGCCGGCTGCCGGGTCCCCTCGGAGGGACGCCCACGGCTGGCGCCTCAGCCCTGCGCCGGGGAGAGGACGCTCGGAATTGCGGGAACGCATTTAGAGACTTGACACAGAAATCTAATGGATCGACCCGGCGACTTAGGTACTGCGTTCCTGTGAACGTGTCTGGCGCGGCCAGCATCCACTGCTTCCTGGCCCAGCACTCCTAAAACATAATCTCTAAAAATTCTCATTAAAGATGCCTCTTTAGGAAAGGAAAATGGGGCACATGCGGCAATTAAGAGAATTCTCCTCCTCCGTTAGAGACACTTTTTTTAAAAGTACCCATTTTGGCTCAGAGAAACTTTAATTTTATTTCATTATTTCCTGACTTTCGACTTCTTCCTCCCCATTTTGAATTGTTTTTCTTGCTTTCTCAGTGTCTTCCTGAAAAACACCCTGTATGTATGTTTTGAATAGAATCACAAAAACACCTATTAGTCTTTAATTAAAATAATACCTACTTGGAAGATATAGCCGAGCCAGCAAAGGACCTACTTTTCTCTTCCTGGTAGCTGTGTAGTCAACCCTGCTTTTTTTTTAAAAAAAAAAAAAAAAAAAAAAAAAAGCAGCTTCGGGTCAAAATAAGTTGAAGCTATTTTGTTTAGAGCCCTTTTTTGGGGTGCAACAATGTAAATCTAACTATTTGAGGGAAACAATTTAACCCAAATTTAGACTTTGGCGATTTAACCATTTGTAGATTCCTAGAACAAAAAGAATTTACTTTTACACCTTAACCACATTTTTTGAGAATGTGAAATTACAGGAATCATGTTAGTAAATCTGACTTTAAAATATTTTTTCTTATTTAAGTAAAAAATATCTTCTGCTTTATGGATGTGGAGACAGAAAAGCCTCAGGTTTGTTATTTAGATAAACCAGTTTCTGGTTATATGTATTATAATCAGGAAATTTAGGAATTTGTGTATGATGGCCAGCTTAATTTGAAGAATACCTGTTTTATCTAAATTAGTGTGGAATTCATGCCATTTTCTAAAGGACCTATGTATCTGAATATTTGGACAAGAGGTATAGATTACATGGTCCAGCCAATTGCTCTAATTCCTCACACTCTGCATGTGTAAATACAGAATTTAGAGAAGTCACCAATGTTACTTTCATTTTCAATCCTGCAAATGTGTGATCATTGCACTTATATAAGAATTTTTAGTTTTGACACATTCATATCCTAGAAGACAAATATTTGAACTAATGGAGACTTTGACAACCTTATTTATGTGAATACGTGGCTTTTCTACTTTATATCTCTAAAGCTTTGTCCACCTATACAGAACTATGTGGAAAATATTGACTACTACCTTCGGACCTACATAAACATCATCTGAGTCATGGGCCTGAATTATCTAGATATTTGCCACATCATATTATTTTTGTGTAAATCTGGCTAGAATGCCAGGTCGAATACCTTAGTTAAAGCACAGGACAGTTCAACTCAATGAATAGCTATGGAAGTTTTCTTTATTGATTGCTTGATGTGTAACAATAATTGGTATCTTTTTCACACATTACAAAAAATTATACTTGGCTCAGTATGCAACCTTTTAAGCATAGCCATATTATTTAACAGAAGAGGGGAAAATCTACCCAATACAGCATTTACAAATGCACAAAACATGCCACTTTGGCTTGTATATTGTCTAGATTAAAAAAAAAAATCTCTTTTTAACATAAATAAGTTAGTATAATTTTTCAGTGTCTTTACAGAGTTATGTACACAGGTACACTTCAAATGGTTTCGTTTCATACAAATACACAGGCAATGTAAAAATACTGTTTAAAGATGTAGTATCCATTTCACTTATACCACATGGTCTTTTCTATACACACTTTCCTTTAAAAACATCACTTTCTTTGGGTTTAACGAATTAACAAATAGAATGAGAAGCCTTACATTTAAAATTATTTCATTAATGTGAAAATTGAGATCTTTAAAAAATACCCAAGGATTTAGAATTCTTTTGACTATCTACACAGCCCAAAATGAAAATTCAAAAATTTTCTCAACAAATCTGATAGAAATTAGACGGTTGATTCTGAGCATTCAGAACTACCCCCATACACCCCAGATTTTTGCCCAGAATTACCTGGAGTGATTCCCTAACTTCTGAATAATTACCTGGTAAATTTCAATTTTTAGGAGTTTGGGGGGAGCACTAAGTAGGATACTTTTGTTATTTTTTTTTTTTAAGCCATTTGCTGCTACCTAACGGAATGATCAGAGCTCCCAAATGAGAAAGCTTTATGTAAAAATAAATAACAATTATTTGTAGCCACCGTTTAAATCTGGATCACTTTTAAAATGAAGTATCAGTTCTCACTGAAAGGGACATTACATCTTTAAAGAAAACAATTCAAACCCTCCCCAAGAACTGCTTCTTTTCGTGCAAGTCAAATATTTTTCTCCTTGCTTTAAATTGAAGCAAGCTCCCACGCCAATTACTCAGCCCCACCCTACCCTCCCTTCCCTCAAAGTTTATGATGTGCTACACAGAAGGTAAAAACTATTTACACACAGGTAGTACAATGAAGCAAATAAGGAAAAACCTAATTGCACAATGCTACATCCAATGCTTTTAGAGGCAGATCATTTAAGAGTGCCTAAAATTTTAGTGTTATTGTGTTGTTCCTTTTCAGTGCTTATACTGGACTTCCGTTCCATGGAGTTGGTGATACATATTTAAAATGTTTAATTCATATCTTCCTCACTTCATCAAGCCATGTTGTATCTGATAAGCAAGGAAACATACTCTCATTTCTGCAAAAGAAACAAGAAGAATTAGGAGAAAAGCACTAGACTAACATTACCAATAAAGTACAGGAATTATTTTGTCACTTTGTAGTTGGGAAATACCTGAGAGACGGAAAAGAAAGTACGTACTAAAAGTTAATGACTATAATCATCTACAGCCAACGTTTCCTTCACTGGATTTTTACTCTCTTCTGTGTTGTGTACTTTTGTCTAAAGCAGTTGTTCTCAAGACTGGGCAATTTTGCCCCCCAGGGGACATTTGGCAATGTTTAGAGATTTTTGGTTGTCACACTGGGGGCAGGAAGATGCTGTTGGCATCTGGAAGAGGCCAGGGATGCTGCCAAACATTCTACAGTGTATGGGACAGCCTCCCAAAACAAAAAATTATTTGGACCAAAATGCCAATAGTGCAGAGGTTGAGAGACCCTGGTCTAGAGAATCAGGGTCAAAAATGGTGAGAAAGAAGAGATAGGAAAATTAAGAAACTATAACACGTAAGAGTGGCGAAATTTCCTAAATTTGAAAAAAAACTGAAAATATAACTTATAAAGGAAAGGCTCTCCAAAGAAAATTCTATTAACACTTTTTTCCCCCAAAATATTCTAGTTTCTTAGTCATATGCAGAATATATACATGAATGCTTCTGAATAGGGCATTACTACTATTTCTAGTATTCTCTGAACTGGCAATATTTACTAACAAATGCCTCTCTATGTCAGAATGGGGCCCGGTCAAAATCCAGTCTGAGTCACTGTGGCTCATCTGATGAGCTAGGCCACAAGTCACAATACAGCAATAGCTGAAGGTGGAAAGATTGCATCAGAACAATTTTTCATCCAATTTTCCCACTTCATGTACCACTGGAATATAAAGGTTCTATAGTGCTATTTTATATAAGCTCTGAAAATATCAGATGTATGTTGTCATATATGTGACATTATGATTTAAAAACAACAAACGAATCCCACCTTAATTCCTATGGTTCTTTAATTTTTATAAATGAGGATTTAAAAAGTTAACATTAACATCTATTCAGATCTCTTTATATCCTAGGCTATGAGTGTGTTTTGGAAAAAAAAAAGTCACAGTCTTGTCTGTAAGACGTTTACAGACTATTAGTATACATACTTTGATCGTTATGGATAACCAATCCATGTAAAGCTGGGGGACAAATTATTCAAATTTGCTATTCATGTTGATCAGATTTTAGTAGATGGAAAAATCTCCACTACCCTTGTGTGGGGTCGATCTATCCTGCTGGGCCTGATATCTACTATCCATTTCCCCTACAAACATCCAAATCATCCTGTTATAGTAAGATTAGCATACACATGCTGACGTGTTCCTGGATTGCTTACTCTGGCAGAGTTAATTTGACTTCTGCTTTGCAAACTTCAGTGTTATCGGAAATTCTGTAGGAACCTTAGTATTTTTAAGCTTTCTATTTTGGTTTTTATAAATATGAAGGAAGTCTCCTTCTCTCTCCCTAAAACTTACCAGAAAATAGGGGAAATGTTACGCAAATGATAAAGATAAAAGAACACAACATACCTCTCTTTTTTTACATTCCTGTTTGATTAACCAAATATGAGCCATTTGTACCTAATGATTTCCTCGAAATTTAAATTTAATCATTTATTTGCCATTTTTCCACGTATGGCCCAAAATATGTTACTGACTCAACTCAAACCTCTGGGAAATGAATTCACATGAAGTGGGACTGAAGCATATCCCAGTTCGTGTGCAGATGGGGAAAGAACCTATTGTTCCCAGTATGTTTTGGTGGGACTCACAGGGAACTGGTTACAAGTACTCGCGGGGAACATTTGCTCCAGTCACTTTGAGTTTCAAGGGAAAATGATCTCAGGACGTGGAAACTGTTTAGAAAGAGAATATCCCTATAGTGATCCCCAGCCTTCCAAATTCTTACTCTTTTTTTAAGTTCCAATTCCTACTTTTTTGACTTTACAGAACAAAACAAAAACCCACAAGCACCAAGCTGCCAACAACCACTGAGATGGGTATCTTCGGGTCTGAAAGCCCACGGAGTTCCTGCAACCCAATTCGGGTGTCAGTTATTTGCTCCTAGAAATTAACCCACCGAGCAGTTTACGTTTGACGTCTTCTGAGGCCCGGCTTCTTGGGCGTCTGCTCCACTGAGCCCGCGTTTGGGGAAGCATCTGACACATTTTCTTCTGTTCTGTTGGCTCTTTTGTTTTGAGGAGAGGCATCTAAGGACAAGAAGGAATTTTTTTAAAGAACACACACAAACAATCTTTATCAGGAAAAAACAATGGCTGACAGAAGTTGGCCCAATAGTCAGAGGATGAAATACCCACCACCTCCACCCACAATCCTGGACCCGTCATTCCGAGTGTCCTTTAAGGGCACAAAATGAGGTTGTTTTCACATAACAGTGTTTGCTACGCCCAAAGCTCTCTCTGCATAGCGAAGACAGAGGCCGCTGATAAACATCCCAACGTAGTCACATACCTACCGCCGGCTAGCCGGGGGAAAGTGCGATGTTTTTGGTTAGTGAAATTATCAGATAATACAATCTCAGGCCTCTGACTTACGAATCATAAACAGACAGGCAGTCAGATAGCACTCACTGCCTAAGATTACGAAAGCGCGCTCCCAAAAAGCTACATCAGAATACGCCGAAAAGAAAGCTAAGAGTTTAAGACCCCCCAAGCAGGCAAGATGTTTTATGGTTTTGAGAGGGTCATTACCGTCTGTTGCAGGTCGCTTCCTCATCCCAGTGCACGGCTCGGCTAAGCCCGTCTGGCTGTCCGATGCATCAGTTTTTTGGTCTACCAAGTGCGTGTCCTCTGAGTTTGCCTGAGACCCAATTAAAGGCACCGCCTGGCGATTCCCGCTGACATCCTGGCTCTCCTGCGCGGGCACCTTGCAGGCGCCTTTGGGCGGCCGCGGGGGTCTGTAGTAGAACTCGGGCAAGCTACTCTTTTCCACCTCCTGCCACTCGTATTTGCCCTCCAGGGGCTTGTGATTCTGAAAATCAAAATTCCACTTGCGCTGGCTTGCCTCTTCCATGTCTCGGCAGTGCTTCTCCAAGTCCCGGGTTAACTCTTCGTGATTCACAGGGCCGAAGAGGTTTCTGCAGGCGGAGGGCTTGGGGTACTCCGCCTGTCTGGCGTCCATCCGCTCCAAGCTCGGACTCCCGTTAGACACTCGCACGTTTGACATCTTCCTCCCGGGTCTTTACAACTGCCTCTCGCGCGCTCTCGGAAAACAAAACCGAACAAAACAAAACGCCCCGACCCAGCCCGTACCCCTCTTATAAGCCCTGAGACTGCCCTGGAGCCAAGAAAAACAAACCCCGACAAGTAACTGGCGAGCGTCAGGAGCGCGCTGGGTCTGGGGAGGGGTGAGGGGAAGCCCGGGCCAGGCAGCCCAAAGTCTCCGCAGATCAAGTGTACAGGCGAGCGGGAGGGCGGGGAGGGGAGGGGAGAGGCAAGAGGCGGGGGTGGCAAAGCCAGTCCAAGTCCAGGCTGGTGCAAGCCCGTGGGTCGCGCGAACCGAGCGGCTCTCCAAACCTTGCGGACGTCAGAGTCGCGGAGCGGCGAGAAAGTGGGGAGAGGGGAAGGGGAGAAAAACACCCCGAAAAGACGAGCCCCCTTTTTTTAGTTGCCCAATATGGCGGTGGAAGGGAGGCTGACGAAGAAGAAAGTGATTGACACCGCAAGTCTATTTAAACAGAGGAGGAGATCCATTGGTCGCGGCGCCAGGAGCCGCCCAGCCGGGGCTGGCGAGCGCGGCCTTAAGGTGGCCCGGGCGCGGTCCCGCCGCCTCCCCGCCTTGCGGAGCGCGCCGACTCCGAGGGCGCCGCCGGGAGATTGGCTGGTCGCGTGATTGCTGGAGGTGTACTGCTGCCAACAAACCTGCTCTGGCTGGCCTCGGAGAAATTAAAAATAAGACAAACAAACTAGCCAAACGGCCGGGAAGCTGGGGAGGGGCTTGGGCGGCGGGACCTTGGGTTCTGGTCCTGGCGCGGCGCTGGCGGGCGCGCTGCGGTTTCGAAGCCCAGACCTCGCGCTCCTCGCCGGGGAAACCACGGGGGCTGGACCAGAGGACCTCGAAGGTTGCTGGCAGCTCGTTGTGCGCCTCGGTGGCGATCTTGTTTTCCCCGCACTGCGGGCAGCTGGGGAGCGGAGGCTGAAAGTGGAAGGTCTGCCCGCAGCTGGGCTCTCACCCGCTGCCCCAACTTCTTGCACTGCGGAGGAGGCGGGGAAATTTTGGCTGAGGGGCTGGGAGCCCCCCTGCTTGGGTGCCTTAGCTGGGGGTGGGCAATGGTTAGCTAACCTCTAACCTATAAGTCTCTGCTCTTCTAAAGGAGGCAGGGGGCTGAGGGAAGAAGCCAGGGCGAATGACTTTCTATAAATTAGCCTGGAGTAGGTTCACCATTTGTAATAAATACTGTGTACTCTGAACCTAAGCTCTCCATCAATAAAAATAAGATTTCAAGATAAAAAAAAAAAACCGACTGGTCTCCCGAGTCTCTAATAAACTTTGTCGCTGTCTCAGACATATACAGTTTTCAAAAGCGAGGTTTTATCCCGGGCCCAGGTTCTTGCTTCCCAAGCACAGTTAAGGCTGTTGACATGGGCTGCGTGTGGGAACTCGCCTCTGTAATGTTCAGTTCTTTCCCAGGTTGTGGTAGTCTCCTCTGAGTCCCACCGCCAAGTAACAGCTGCTTCCTCCCCTACCTTTCTCTCCCACCAGATTCACTGCTCCCACCCACTCAGAACAACATTCAGATGCAAGTGAATGCCTTTAGAGGGTTACAAGTAGTTGAAGGGTGAAAATAATCTGAAAATCCAGATTACAAAGTGATTTATAAAACCACAACCATGTCTTCCCGACTGATACTATTCAGGCATTTCTCTGCTTCCCTTGGCACCCTGAAATTTACCTGTCAATTTGGTCTTGAGCTCAGCGGTGGAAGTTGAAACAGCATGGGCAGGGCTGTCACGTCTCAGACAGATCTCAGTGGGTCTTCAGCTGCCTCACTCCCACCCCACTCCCCCAATACATATAATCTTGGTTTGGGCCAAAGTTAATATATTTTACTAGAAACTGATCTTCAGTTCTAATAGTCCACAGCAGCGATGTTTTCTTATGCATCTATGCTAAAGATGAGTTCGATTTTTAACTTGTTTTCTTAACCACATATTGTTTGTCCACTCTGTGTGCCTGCCTTATCTCATACACCCCAGAATGTTAGAGCTGGAAGGGACTTTCAGAACCCTATAGTTCTCCACTCTCTTTTTACCACTGAGGAAACTGAGACTCAGGGAGATTCCTATCCGGGAACGCATAATATCCAGTCGGTAGCAGAGTTGGGATTAGATCGCAGGTCTCCTCTCTCAGGCTGGTTCATTTTGTTTCTTTCCTTCCTGGTGGTCCCAACTGGTTCAGGTTTTTGTCTAGATTCGCCTGTGCTATAATCTGCAGGTCCTCGTCTCTTACAAATGATCCAAAATGGCTTCTTCTCATGTCCTGGGCTGCCTGCAGATGTTTCCTTGATATGGCCTGTGGTCACTGATATTTAAATGAAGCTGTCACTGGCCTTTGGTATCACTATCTTCTAGTTCAACTAAAATGCAGATTCCAAAAGGACAGGGGTACTATACAGAGAGCAGTAAGGGAGGCAGTATCCAAAACTTAAGAGTCAGGATTTCAGACTTGACTGACAAAAAATATTTCACCTGAGATCAAAGTAGGCCGTCTCATCTTACTTTTCTACATTTAATGCCCTCACTTAATTTATTGGATCAGAGAAGATAGAGAAAGAGACAGGACAATTAAGGTAGGCCTCAGTCCCATAATTTATACACCATTTCTGAAATTAGTTCACTACTGATGAAATTTTTAAATAATTGCTGGACTACACAGGAATTCTATATTATGTGTAAGCATGTTTTCATATGCATTCATTCACAAACCGCTATATATAAGTAAATGGAGATATTCTGGAGTATTACACCTTGCCACAGAGTTTGATTTTATTCATGAAATTAATAGCCTACATAAAAGTAGAAAAGTGATACTCCCTGAACACACTGTATCTTTCTGCAGTTAATATGTAGGAGAACCATTTTGTTGCTTTGTTAATCTTGAGAAGTAAGAGTCACAGTCACACCACCTTAAGACATCTGGCTGCCAGCAGAAAGGCTGTGCTTACATTGACCTTGTTATGATCTAAAATGTTTTGTTTACAGTCAAGGCACCGGAGAACTGTACAGCAAATAAAGAGAAGGCAGGCAGGCGTCTGCTGTAGTAGCAGCGAAGCATGAAAAAAATACTATGGGTCCTGGAGGGAAGAGGGAACGTGTTGATCAGAGCGCCATCCTCCCGGAGAAAGTAGGTGACTGCAGAAGAGAAAGGCGGCGAGAAACATTTCAGATAAACAGTGTAAAGGCGGAGCCTGGGTAAAAGACAGAAAGTTCCATTCTGCACTGCTCTAAAATGAGCTCTGCTTCCCCAAGACCCAGCAGCTAGTCCTGGGTGTTTTTGTTGTCATTTTTCACTCCTGGTAGTTTCTTACTTAGAGCCGAGAAATGCCCATAAGCCACCCAAGATTTCTGCGTCCTTCACAAGCTGGGGAGAGAGGCAAAGACCAAAATAACTGAAAAGAAAACACCTGTGTGGAAGACAGTGTCCAAATGGCATGGTTTGAGCAAGCAGGGTGGGGTTACCGGGCTCCCAGCTGCAGCCCTCTAGGGGGAAGCTGTGCAGCCCCAAAGTCTCTGCAAAGGTACGCATTGCTTTGCTCAGTTGCCCCTCCCACCACAAGTACACAATTTTAATCCTTCATCAAGTACGTTTATAATAAAGCAGCTTTCGCTCAATTTCGCTATTCTCCTGAATTTAGACATATTTTTATTTTAATTTAGGCATATATAATTTTAGTTTTTGGCAATTTCAGTCATCTCTTTCTGACACGTTTCATTCAATTAAACAAATATTTATTGAACACCTTCTATTAATTTGCTTATTCTTACTTCCTTTCAACAAATATTTATTGAATGCTTTCGATATGCCAGGCAATATCCTAGGCCCTGGGGATACAGAGGTAAACAAACAGACTTAAATTAGAATGAAGCTTACATTCTAGTGGAGAGGTAGGGAAGACAGATACACAACAAATGAAGGAAGTCTATATTATGTAAGAAGGTGAAACATGCTATGGAGAAACAGAAAGCAGAGGAGAGGGAAAGAGGATGTTGCAAGGGTCCCAATGTGAATAAAGTAGTTCAAGAAGTTCTCATTGAGAAAGTGGCCTTGGAGAGAAGCCCCGAAGAATTGAGAAAGCGCACCATGCACATATTTGGGGAAAGAGTGTTCCTACAAAGGGAATAGCACATGCAAAGTCTCTGAGGTGGGGTCTTGTCTGATGTGCTCGAGGAACAGCAAGAAGCAAAAGGAGGGTGGTAACAGAAACATCTGATCCTAAAAGACCATGAAGGCCTATGTGGGGTTTCTGTCATTAACAGTGATACGGAATCCACTGGGGCATTAGGAGGTCTTAAGCAGTGGAATGATGTGATCTTAGCACGTGTAAAGTACCCCCAAGTCATTATTCTCAGAAGCATGGGGAGTAAAAGGATAACTGTAACAATCTCTGTATTTAGGGAGTATACACCCTAGATGGGGAGATAGCATGTACACAAAAAACTACAGAGGTAGAAAGCAATACATAGAAGAACACACCACAAAAATGAAGTAAAACGGTGAAAGAGGAAGTCTTCATGGAGGAGGTGATATATGAGTCAGATCTTGAAAGATGAGAAAAGTGTCAAGAAGATTATAAGGGTATATTGGTAGGGGTAATCACTGTAGGATGGTATCCAATACTGGTAGGCCATGATGGCATGCTAAAAAAAAAAAAAAAGTAAAATCTGTTTTATTCATAAGCAAAGGGAACTGATGTTGCTTTTGGTGAAGAGAATAACATTATCACTGTCCAAACTTGTCTCCTGAACAAAGAACAAGCCTGGACCCTGAGAGGGTCTCCAGGGACAGAGCTGAATGAAAAGTTATGAGCTGAAAGCTGGGAAGAATACTGGTTTGAGGGAAGAGGGTAGAAGCACAGGCCACAAGACTAGGATGAGATGGTTTGGAATAGAGAGTTAGGGGCAGTCCCTACTGCGATCCCCTGAGCTACAAAGACGTAGCTTCTGATGCTTTGTATGTGGTGCTTACAGCCTTCACAGTGAGTAAAGAGGTAGCTGTTAAGGTGTCAAAGCTGTCTTGGACAATCAGTTTGTGTCCAGAAGTGACACCTGACAGCAGAGTAAAGGATTGGTGTGATGAGCCTCTCCAGGGAACCTGACACAAGGAAGTAATTTGGGAGACTGATTGCAATTGCTCAAGGAAGAGATACGATGGCCTTAAGGACTGAAATGTGGGGTTGCTTTGGTAGTTAGAACAGTTAAGGGGATTTGGGAGAGAAGGAGGAATGGAGGATGACTTTAAAGACTCAAGGTTGGGTATTTTAAAGAATAATGCCACTAACTAGAGAGGTAGGATGTAACAGCGATTGTTAGCTGTACACCAAAATCCATTCTCACCTTCTTCATTAGTATCAGAATTATAACTGGGTATATAGCTACCTAGCTACACTCGATTTCCCAGCTTCCTTTGCTGTTAAATGTGACCTGGTGATTAAGTATTTTCCAACAGAATATAGTAAAAGTGGTATGTGTCTTCCAGGCCTGGTATAGAAAACCTGTCACATGACCCCTCCACTTCTGCCCCTTTCCTCTTTCTCATGGGGTATAAAGGTGCAACCTCAGAAGCCACATGCTGATAATAGAGCCACCATCAGCCTGGGTCCCTGACCTGATCTGAGAGAAAAATGAACTTCAATTTTTATTAAACCATTACATTTTGTGTCCATTTGTCATAGCATTTTACAGTCAATCCTAACTAATACAGAGAGAAAAGTTTGGGAGATAGGGAATAGGGAAGATTAAGAATTTGGCTTAATACAGTCAGTATTAACATTGAAATTACTTGGACCTTTGAGAAAAGAAAGAATGAGAGGTTATGTTCCTTAAGAGGGCAACAGAGGTGATATTGGACATATGAATCTGACATATAAATGTGAAGGGATGCAGCTCTCTGAGACTCGTTCATCTTTACAAATGTGCCATTGATCATATGGCCAATTCAGATCCTGGGTAGATTAAAGATGACAAAAGTAAGGGAATAAGGGTGCATGTGGTGTTCTCAGTGCTTTTATGTCACACTTGAGGTGCACAACACTCATTGTTTCTTCACTGTCCCACACTCCCTTCTCAAGAGTCGGCTCCCTTAGCCTCTTATGCTGAGAGACAGCAGATTATGTGACACTGTTTTCATTCTCTTCCTGAAGTTGATAAGATGAGGATACAGGTGTTTATCTGACCTAAACTTGGCCAACTGACTTCTCTCTCCTGAACATTTGAAACCAGGACTCAGAAACTTCAGTTAGTAAACTGTAAATTAGAGATTAATATGGTAATGTAGATTTGGGAAAGAGCCATTTTAAGGAAGCTATCTTCAGGCCATGTGTGATGACAATGTAGACAAAGACTATAGAGTGTCAGAAGTAAGAAAAAGACATATGAAGAGGGATCTAGAAGACAGACCACAGGTTTTAGAAAGTCAGATAACCTGTGGAACCAAAGACTCCGTAGTTTCCAGATCCTACCTCATGAGGTTTAATTCTCTGCACTTAAGTTCTATGGAATAGCCCTGTGCATATAAAAACAATTTCCCCTCTTTTGCTCCAAGTTTGGTATGAGTTTCTGTTAGTTGAACCCCAGACATCCCTGATGAACACAATACTTCACATATTTGAAAGCAGCTTCTCTGGTGTCATTACATTTGATCCCTATAAGACCACAGTTACAACACAAATGCTATTATCCTCTTTTGCTTATGAAGCCTTGGAATAGAGAAGGCTGAGTGTTCCAAAGCCACAAAAGAGAGTAGAGAAGGCACTAGGACCTGGTCTTTTGAAGCTGAGTCAAGAGTACATTGTGATGATTCTTATAGGAGATGCAATGACTTGGTGGGTTGGCAAATGATTTAGAAGCTTCTTTGGCATAATTTAACTACAATACACTATGCATAAAAAGAATGTTCTCAGGAAAATGAGATTTAAATTCCTGGAAAGAAAAATAGCATCTTTGAAAGAAACTGATTCAAGAACAGTTTTAAACAGATGTAGTGGGATCAGACTATACAGAAAAAAAAAAATGCATTGGGCAATTTTATTAGAAAAAAAATCTTCATTTTCCAGTAGAATATAGTAAGAAAATGCAGGCTTACCAGTATTGCTGGTTTTATAGAAAAAATAATAAGAAATAAATAGAAAAACCTGGATTCATGACCATATACATGATCTAATTTCCATGACTGAAATATAAGTGAACAACTTCTGTGACCAGAATGTGGAATTTGGACCAATAAATATATTTACTACCATTTTGCCATTTTAAACTACATTCTATTCTTTACATTGTAAAAACATGAAAAAGAAAACCTCCACCAATTCTGATCTCAGCCTTCAGTTTACACAAATTTACCCCTAAAAAAAACCCTGGAAACTGCCCATTTCCTGCTCCTGACCATTCTCTGAATAATTGTTCACATGAATATTTGTTAATTCCTTCATTCATTAAATTTTTAATGAGCCCTTACCAGATGCCAAACTCTCTGGGGACACAACAGAGAACAAAGATAGCCAAAGTCTCTGCTTTCATGGAATAGAGCTTACATTCAAGTGTGGAAGGCACACGATACACAAATAAATAAGCATAGTGTGTCATGTTGTTTTAAGTGCCAAAAAGAAAAACTAGTTGAGGGTACAGAGAGTAATGAAGGCAGATGCTATGCTAACGGGAAAAAACTCTTTGATAAAGGACATCTGAGTAGAGACCTGAATGGAATGAAGGCATGGACAATGTAATTTTCTGTGTTCCAGAAATAGAGTAAGTAGATACAGAGAGGTAGGAGATGAAATCAAAGAGGAAGTAGGGGCCCAAGTCATGTAAACATTGTATGCCATGGTAAAGACTTTGAATTTTATTCTGATCTAGGTAAGCCATCTTTGAGCAGAGTTTTTATCTGACTGGCTAACTTTGATCACTTTGACTGCTGACTGGAAAGTATTTCAAAGAGGCCAGAGAAAAGTAGGGAGACCAGTTATCAGACCACTGAAATAATACAAAAAGAGGTCATTCTGGCTCAGACCAGGGTGGTAGCAGTTTAGGTAGAAAAAATGTTAGGGTTCATAGATGTGCTTTTAAAGATACAGTCAACAGGATTTGCTAAAGAACTGGAAATGAAGTTATATGTATAAGAGAGGAGTATATAATGACTCCAAAGCTTTTTGGCCTAAACAACTGAAGAAAGGTATGGCTATTTACTTAAATGGGGTTGAGTAAGAGATGAACAAATTTCGCTTTGAATGTGTTAAGTTTGAGATATCCATGGACATCCAAATGGAGATGTTGGGTAAAGAATTATAAGTCTGGAATTCAGGGGAGAGAGGTTTGTGTTGAAGATACAAATTTGAAAATTTTCATCATTTAGATGATATTAAAGCCAAGGAACTGGATAAGATCACCAAGGGCATGAGTTTAGACAGAGAAGAGAAGAGACCTGAAGAGTAAGCCTTAGACTACTACAATTTGAGAAGTATCTAGGAAAAAGGAGACTGGAAAGGAGTCACTAATGGAGTGTAGGAGAGCCAAGAGAGGGGTGACCCAGAGACCAAGTAAAGCAAGTATTTTAAGGAGGGAAGAGAGATCAAATGGTTCAAATGCTGCTGATAAGTCAAGTAAGATGAAGACTCAGAAGTGGCCATTGGATTTGGCCATGGAAGTCATTGGTAATCTCGGTAAGAGTAATTTGGGTAGAGTGGAGGGCATGAAAGCCGGACGGGGGTGGACTAAAGAGAAAAAGTCATGTAGGTGAATGCTGTCTACTCAAATTAATAAAAAATGCACACACATACCTAGTCTAAGCAGAGAGTAGCTAGGTTCTAATATCAGGAAACCTGTCAGGACCTAGGCTTGGGATGAGGTCTGGGGATTGGCCAATGGGACAGTAGGCACATTAAAAAGGTGCCATGCATTGACTATCTTCTCTACTTGTTTCATTGTGTGGTTTCACACTTCCTTCAATATCTTTTCTTAACAATGTATTTAATTCCTAAACTTATTAAACATAAATTTATATAATAATTGAATAATACATAATAAATTTAAATACTTTATTTAAAAAATTAATTCCTAAAAATTGTCATGTCAACAAATGACCTTAAATATCTTTGAAAAGAATCACTTTCAGAGAATGTGCTAAGAATTAGTACAGAATTAGCTTTGCTTGTGAGTCTCATATTTGAACTGGCTAATATTATGTTTAGAAAATCATTGTAGAACAGCATCTTTTGTTCCCACTATAAGAGATGGTGTTATCTACCAAATAAACAATGCAAGACTTTATGATAAAGCATACTAAAAAGACAATAAGTTACATTTCTATTTATTCTTGATAAAAAGTCTTTCCAGATGCTGTCATAATGGTATTCTCCAAGCCTCGATAATCTGCTTAGGGTCTTCCAATATCAGTGGACCAATTATATTTCCAATGTCACATGCAATTTGTAATTTGTCGTCTTTTTCCTTAATTCAGGATTAGATTTCTGACCTAGAATGTTCCAGAGTTGTTTTCCTTCTCTTCCTTTACTAAAGAAACAGAAACATTCAGAGTTGTTAGGCCCTCTGTGGCCACATAAGGGAAGAAGATGGAATTCCCCATAGAGCATTCATGAAACAGGAAGGTAATTGATATGCTGCACTGTTAAAATCGCACAGGAGGGCAGCACAGGGACAGAACTGTCAGTCCTATCTAACCCTGCAAATATTCCAAACTACAACCATATTTACAATCTACTTTTCTAAATGCATATACAAGAGTTTTAATACCCACTAAATTTAACTGAACTCTAAATTTGCATAGATTCTACCTATTAAACATTTTCAGATCATTTTCATAAATTACTCACATAATAATCTGAATTTTACACTTTTTTTTTTATCATAGCAGCATGTTTTAACAATTGTCTGTGCAGTCAAGGAAAGTATTATAACCCTTAACAAGTGAGGAAGTAGAAATAAAAATAAAAGGTGACTGTCTACAGTTACTTCTAAGTAGCGGCAAAGTCAAGATAAAAACCTAAACCTGATCTTTTTCTACCGAACCTAGCTCTTTCAGAAAGATACCCTCCCACACATGAACACGCACTACTTCTATGACATATTCATCTGGACTTCAGATATAAATCTAATCTTTAACCTTTTTTGCATCTTCCAATAAGGCCAATTTTGATTCTCTAAACAAAATAAATGCAAAATGGTAGCAACCAATAGATATTGGCAAATACACACATTCCAGAGAAGATCAAAGAGCTAGCCCACATTGTAATCTGTTAGGGGTCCTAGATATAGTAGTCATGGAATCCATGAAGTCTACAGCTCCTTCCACAGAAAGTGCCTCACTCCCATACAATGCATGTCATGGGCTCTTGACCAAGAACTGTGGTTTTTGAAGGGGCCTGGAACAGACCAGTCTGCCCAAAAGAAGGAAGATGGCTATTAGCTAATCCAATCTTACATTCTCACTCAAGAATTAGAACTGGAAGTACAGTTAAGAACCAGAGCGTCAGAGTGAAAAGAGACAGGCAGATGCAGAGAAAAGACATGTAGAGATCGGCAGAGTCACCATGTGCTAGAATGATAGGCCATGGGCTTCCATGGCAAAGGTGTCTAAAACTCACAACATGCCAAATGAACTTTTTCTTCCTATAATATGTGACCCTTTCAAAGTCCCATAGTTTGGCTTTCCATGTTCTAAGGACTTGGCGGTATGGCTAAGAGTCCTTCCAATGTATGTATGAACACACATGCACACACATATTCACACCTTACTTGAGATAAGAAATGAGACTTTCTTACAGCCAAAAGGCCTTATTCAACCACCACTCAATTCAGAGATTGGTTCAAATTAACTAAAATAAGCACATATTTAATCCTAACCAAACTCACATAGAACATTGATTGTTCTATTAAAGTTGTACTTCACTCACTCAATTATGTATCTATTGATTACCTATGATGTGTCAGGCATTATGTGAGTGCTGGAGTCATAGAGACAAATAAGCAACAGAGACAAGTATTTGAGGGGTCCCCAGCTCAGTAGGAAAGGCGCAGGAACATGATACAAGAATGGAAATAAATAATAGAAAACTTAGGGAAACTGTTACTGATTGCTTAAATTGTAGATTCTTTTTTGCTTCTAAGTCATTCTAATAAAGCTCTTCTAAGTCCAGTTTATCATTCAAGATGAGATTTGTGTCAGTATACTATATACCAAAGTGAATAGACTAGAACAGAATTAAATCATCGTTCTTGAGTGCTTTTGAAATGAGTCTTAAGAACTCAATAGATTTTTAACCAAGAAGGAATTATTAAGTTAAGCAAATGGAACAATTTACTAAATGTTAATGTAGTGATTAGAAGAGTCGTCTTATTCTCCTGCTATTGTTCACTGACACTTCTGAGATAGCCCATAATCATATACCAATGCTTTAAAAATATAGGGTTAAAATTCTCTCTTTCTTTGGCATACTAGCAGTCCTATCTTCCATAATAAAAGCCAGATAAAGGCATTACTAGCTCATATGCAATTGGTAAATGGTGGAAATAACATTAATATAATTCATAAATTACATTTGTTCAGCACACATATTTTAAGCAATTACTATTAAATAGACAATCTTAGCAATATAAAGACCATAAGGAAAAAAATTCTTCAGAAATGCCTTCCTATAATGCAAATAGAGGCTTGTTCAAGCTTTTCACAACATTACATGGTGAAGCTGCAATTTATGAAGGTGTGAAATCATTGTGTGTATGTGTGTGTGTTATGTGTGTGTCTGTGTGTCTGTGTGTTTGTGTGTCTGTGAGTTGGGCTGATTAACCAAGAAAGCTAAAACCCGGATCAGATTTTTAATTTTGATGAAATTGCTTTTAATTAGAATCCTCAAGGATCTATATGTCCAAGGAGGAAACACATACACAGGGTTAAAGCAGTGCTGTCCAAAAGAAATAAAAAAAATGATACTCAATTTAAAGTTTTCTAGGAGTCACATTTTTTAAAAGTAAAAGTTAAAAAAAAAAAACCACGGGTGAAATGCTATTTCAACATGTAATCAATATAAAAACTATTAATGAGATACTTTATATTTTTCTCATGCTAAGTCTTTGAAATCTGGTATATATTTTACACTTACAGCACATCTCAATTTGTGTTAGCACATTTAAATGTTTGATAGCCTCACATGGCTAGTGCTTACCATAGTGTAGCTCTAAAGAATGACTGTGATGTTGAGTAGAAATGCCAGTGGAGTTTTAATCATGTTACTATTTTTATTAGCACAGTAACTTTTAAGAGTTTTCAAGTAACAAAGTTGCATAGGTTTTGAGCCATCTGCTCCTAACCTTTCATTTCCCATAAGTGCTGTTATTCTCAGTGCACTATTTTAAAGAACATACATGTTTTCCCTGTATGTACTTTCCTAGCCTTTGTGGAAGCTTGGGGTAGTCAAATAATATAGTTTGATCAATGAGATGTAAAGGGAAGTCTGTTAAGTCAAAAGAGAATGATTTTTGGCCCTGATAAGGAGAGAGAGGTCACAAGGGCAAAGGCTTTTTTGTTGTTAATTCACCTATACCTCTTCCTTTTTGTTTGGAACATTTCATATGAGAACATGATGTTTGGAGCTATAGCAGCCATCTTGTGACTATGACAGAAGACTCTTTAATATGTTGAGGATGTCAGAACAGAAAGGCATCTTTCCTGATCAGAGATATAAGTGGAATGAAGAAACCACCCATAAAAATATGGGTGTTGGAGGGAGGTGGGGGGATGAAGTTCCTTAGCACAAGGAAGAGTGCTTCATCAGAGAAGATGTCCTCCTCAATGGGCATTACTTAATATTTACAACCAAAGTTCACCCCTTTTTCTCCCATTTTCACCCCTCTCCAACTTCCTTCCTGAGGATTCCCTTCTATCTATTAAAACATTCTTTTGTGTGTGTGTGTGAATAACAAGAGTGCTGGAATCATTCCCAACACTTAAGAGTGCAGAGCTAAAAGGAGCAGCAAAATTTCTTTGAAGTCCCTTGTTCATTACTAAAGGATTCATGCACAAACAGTGCAAATAGGCCTTAATACATGTGTTTTTTAAAAAATAAAATTATCTAGTCTAAAAAATTATCTATCACGAAAAAAGGTTTCTATCATTCACTTAATAAGATTATATTATGTTGATTCAACTAATTTTAGGTAGTTGGAAACGCATATCAAATTTATGTTCAGCAATTTCTTTTATTTTGGGGTCAGAATAATTTAAGAACCCAGACTCATATAAATATGTGGATATAGATGACAGCATTTTTTCACTGCTTTACAATGTCAGATTAATCATGGGAGCATGTGCCCAAAATGCTGCTAAATAAATGGCAAGGATAACTTTTTCAGCTGATTGTGGAAATTTTGGTAAGATTATTTCCTGAGTCATGTGACTGACTGAATAGGAAACCAATACATTAGTGAGTTTATTTTACTTATCAAAGGATTTTTTTTTCAGTAAACAGAGATAGTTTTATTTGACCACTTACCAGTCTTACACTATCATTTTCATCACATTTATTACAATCTTCTCTAAATATTCAGTTATTAACTCTTCATCCACTTCCTTTATTTAATTTTCATTAGACTCGTCTCTTTATGTGCAATATAAGTACTCAGCTTGTTTTACAGTTGTTTTCTTGACAAAATAAGCCATTTTTATGTCAGTCTTAATTATAAAGGTGAATAAGGAATCAACTCACCTTAAATGTACCTAATTTGTATAAACCCTAACACCAGTCATGAAGCAAACGTCTTCCAACCCTGGCTTAGAAAAACTGGTTGCAATAGCCTTACCTCAACCAAATGAATGTACCTCTAGAAAATTAAGCGAGCAAAGTCACTTCTGACTTTGGTACAAATTTGCCTTCAAAGGTAAATATACAAATTGCTGGATTTAATAAATTTTACTGTCATATCATATTGTGTATGATAAGAAAAATCCAAAGGCTAATTTTTTTAGATGAAGCCTCTATGAATGATGCTAGAAGTACCCACAGCCTTCGAAATTTGGCCCCAGCTTGCACGTCTATACATTTTCTTTACTTGATGTCATGCTAAACATCTCACTTTTATAGTCTTCAAATTTTTCATTTAAAACATGACAAATAGAATGCAATAAAATTGCCAAATTGTTAATTTCCATGCTTTTATCTAAAATCCAGGTTTCGCTGAATCCACTAATTATTTAAGGTTCTTTCTGAGTACATTAAAATGCATCATTAAAAATTCTTCCATGCTTTTTTTAAAAGCCAGCTTGCCTGCCTTTTTAATTTTCAAACGGATTGTCATATTCATAACATGAAGTTTCACCTTATCTTCTCATCTTGTAAGTAAATAGCCTTCTAAGCCAACTGAAACTGTCTTTGAAGGGAACTTAAAACCATTTTAAAAAATATGCTTGTTGGTTTGTGCTTTTTCTGGCTACTGCTTCTAGAGTCATTTCTCTTTTTAGTTTCAAAATTTGCATGGTTGCCTTTTTGACTTAGTCATGCAAGTATTGCTCGAGGTTGGCCTCAGATTTAAGCATACTTGTATCTTTACCATAACAGAGTCCATATTTTAAATAGGTACCTAAACACTACCTATGCTTTTGAGTTTATGGTCCCTTTTAATCACTTCTTAGTTTTGGTTTAAGTGCTATCTATCATCTTTGTTAAGTTCATTATCAAGCTCTTCCTCGAAACGCAACACTTTCCGAGTGTTCAGTTTTCATTACTGTTTTCTATTTTCACTGGCTCAGACTTATACTGAAACTGTCCTGTTCTTACCTCCCAATCTGAGTATGATTTTCATTACAAATTATATACATCGGCACAGAATACGCCAGAGCTCTGAAAATGAACAGAGGAGTCGCTTGAGTTAGTAAACAAACTCTGCGCAGGCGCAACGGCAGCTGGAGGTTAAACTGGCCGGCAGCCAATGGGACTTTTCGTATGAGTGAGACGTGCCAAAACAAAACACCGCGTCCTAAGGTGATAAACTGGTTGGCTTTACCTATTTTAACATATTTCCGGATTTTGTCTCCGAAGGACCTGTGCGGCCTCCAGGGCCTTGCAGGGAAATCCTCCGTAGAATTCCCTGGGCCCCGAGAGCTGCCGTTACTGTGTCGGCTAGTTATACTAGCCTCATTTATTCTCTCCGCCGACTCATGATCTTTTTTGATTCGACTGCCGCACTAGTGCATCTGCGCTCCCTTAGGAGGAAAAGAAAAAAAAAAAGCCTCACAACGCCACACACCCAAACCCATTTTCCTTCTCCGGCTTCCCAAAACAACGCGAGATCTGCCTGCGCGAAGAGCGGAGCCTTCAAATGTACGTTTGCGCCTGCGTCGAACGAATCGTTTTCGCGCGAAAAAATTTCAAAACTTTCTGCCTGGTTATAGCCAACGAAATTTGGTCCTCCAGAAAGGTGGGTCACGATGATCCGACAGATTCAAGCACAAAATAGTACATTCTTCGAGATTTTGCAGTCACAACTCCACATGCCTGTATGGTCGTCCCTTCTCTCCGTTGTTATATATTGGCTGTGAACTCTGTATGAGAGAAGGAAGCAACAGCGAAGCTGCTAGTGAAGGAGTGGGCGTGGCAGAGCCGATCAAGGTTTGAAAATAAGGATGATGAATTTTATGTATTTGGAAAGATAACTGGAAGCGACAAAGGAATAATTCTGAGGGATCAATATTTTATACATATATATGTGTATATATATATATATTTAATGGAGAACAAGACGGGATGTGAGTGTGAACTAAGAATGCGGTGGGAAGGAGATGGGAAAATTTGAGAGATAAATTAAGGCCGTTACTACACAGCACACCCGAGAGGTAAGCCTAGAAAGAACTGTTTGTTGGCAGTAGAGGAAGTTTCCCTAAAACAGTGTGAACCTATACATGTTTGTAAACAAAAGCAGAAATCCCACGCATTTAGTCCTTGATGTCTAATGTGAAAATTGGGACGTCCTTGAGTGAGTGGAACAAGGAGGATTCTAGAAGCCATAGTCCTGAGCAAGGGCTAAATCGGGATCAGGAAGAACAGTTAAGGTAACAGGAGCCAAGAATTTGGGAACTGTCTTGAGAGTGACTAATCTGACCTCTTTCTCTCTCAGGATACATGGGACACCTGTATGAGCATTGGATTTTGCCCTGCAACATCTTAAAGGTACCACCCAATGCCTGAAGTGTTCTCTCCCAATGAAACACCTAGTCCCTACCACCTCTCACCAACCCCATACCTCAGCCAGAATGAAATGTAGATTTTGGGGAATGAAATGGTGGAATTTAGCTACCAAGTTACTTAGGTGTGCCACTGACACATTACAAAAGTACATACTTCCAGCCTTTAGCCTCTCAGTTCACTAGGTATTAGAGTCCATCTCAATATTGGCAGCAGTCTTATGCAGTTTAGCCAGTATATTATGATCCTTTTTCTACTGTCTGGAGTTCAAGGCAGAGGATGCTGATGGAGCACACAATTTTACTAGACCAGCAAAGGAATGGCTTGCAGGTAGGCAATATAGCTTCATCTGTGAGAAAAACTAAATATAGAAAGCCACAGGATTTAAGCTAGCAGGTACAGAATGGAAGCACTTCAATAAAGAGCCAGATATGGTAGTCCCATATCAAAAAGTTCTTCCTGAAGTTCTTCACTTTGTTTTGGCAGCCTAAAGTATAGCCTAGTAGCTGGGCTATATATAGGGAGTTCATGGGAAAATGTTGCAGGAAAAATCCTTGGATGCAATAGGATTTCTGGATTGAAGCCTGGGTGTCTTGTTTTAGGGTTGGGGGTCATCCAGCTGTAAGAGATATGGTGTTCAAGCATGGTGTCACAGAGAGTGAGTGGAATTGGGAATTAGTTCTGGGGTTTATCTCTTGGGTCTGCCAGTCACTCTCTGTGATTTCTCTGAGCCTCAATTTCCCTATTTTTACAATAAGGATAACAATGCCTACCTCATAGGATGATTGTAAAGATGAAAAAAGGTACTGTTGAAAAGACTGCATAAGTTACTAGCATAGAATTTTTATATATAGCATATGATCGATAAATGAGAGTTTCTTCTCCGGGCCTCCCACCACATTTATGCATGCCATCTACTCATCAAATTGGATGCTCTATTTAACATAGGTGCATCTTTATTTAGTGAGCCCTAAGGTAGGTTCTCTGCCTTGCCTGCATATTAAAATCACCTGGACAGCTTTAAAAAATTCTTATGCAAAGGCTGTACCCTAGACCAATTAAAGCAGAATCTCTAGGAGTGGAGCCTGGACATCAGTATTTTTTAAAGCTCTTCATTTTTCTAATGAGGTTGAGAACCACTGCTTTAAGTGTTCCCTCTAGCAAGAGGAGAGAAGAAATTAGACCTGTGATTTAAGACCACATGATCTGGATAGCTACATATTTGAAAAGTATCTAGAGGAATAAAACCTAGAGCTTGACATGGGCAGATGAGTAGGCATAATGAGCTGTATTCAGGGGAAAAGCCAGTATGATAAGAAAGTGATAAGCAATCTGATTTGGGAAAGGTTGGTGATGAGATCATTAATGTAGGTCCCAGGAATATATAGGATTTGCTGCAGAAAAGGAATTCGAGTCTCCCAAGCTGGTCTTTGATCTAGCAAAGGCAATGCAAATGGTGATGTCTTTAATGCTTTACCCTGTGGTGAATCTTGGGTCATCAGCAGGGCTAATGCAGTAGAAGGGTGAGGTGAACTTTACGACCTGCTCTGTACCACTGGTTGGGGAGAGGCATCAAAGCATCACTGAAGTGTGTGCATGTGGATGTTTTTCCCCAGTGGGAAGGTTCGCATAGGAAAGCATGTACAGCAGGCCATTGATAATGAAGCCTCTTCCCATAGCCTATCAGGATTGATGTGGCTGCTCTGACTACCCAAATGGTTTCATTGGTACTAACAGATAAAAAATTTAAGGTTCAAGCCTGTTTTTGTAGCCTTTCAATGAATAAAGAATCCCTTGAAATAGGAGGATAGCATGTATGTCTGGGTCAGGAATTTGAGCTTGTTAGAGGTAAGTTACTTTCTAGTAGGAGAACTCTGGTTTCTAGGAATATAAGTTATTCAGAAACCACCTACTGCTTCAGTCATTGGATGTCAAGACCCAAATGTAGTAGTACTGGTCAGGAATATCTTTTGCCACATAGGGAAATCTATCTAATTGGATCACTTTTCTTGAGAAAACATTAGTTTGTCTAACAAGAGAATTGGCGAAATGGCTAAATGTGGTCTCCTACGTAAGGAGACAAGGGATTCAGAGACTGCAGAGATCAAAACTAGAGGTTCTGAAGTGGATGAATAGCAGATAATGCAGAAATGAAGAGTGGAGTGGGATAGAAGGATAGGAGACTCAAGTGATGAGGAAAACAGGTTGAAATTAGAAATAGAAAAATCCCAAGTGGTAACACTTTAGTTAAGCTATGTTAAAATAGGGGTGCTGCCTGAGGTCCTTCGACAAGATACCAGAGACAGCTCTATAGGACTTCTGCAAAATGTGCGAGGGTGAGAACTTGTTAGACTACTCTTAAACTCTCACCCATATCAAGGGCATAAAAGAGTCAAAAAGAAGATTAGTAAAGGGGTTTTGAAGAGGATATTTAAATGAAGTTATTAGAGTGCTATTAGACAAACAAATCAGGGAAAGAGCTAAGTGGCCACACTCCCTAAATTAAGCTTCCCTATCTATAGCAAGCACAAACTGGAGGGAGAAAACCCTTAAATTTAAGTCAGGTGACAGATTTTGACTACTATACAGGACTGAATAATTTATTTACTAACTTCTCTTAACTAAAAGTGACCAGAAAAAGGAATAGGACTGTCCAAGTTTTCATTCAGGGTTGAGAGAAGAACAAACAGAGTGTTTTCACAGGGACAGTGGAAAATAAAAATTAAATTGCTTTAAGTTAGTACCAAATGTCATGCTTGTTCAGTGTGCTAGAACACTATTGTTGAACACCTGCCTTGTTTTTTAGATCCTAGAGGTGTAAAGATAAATTGGCCGACATTTCTTCCTATAAGAATTTAGAAGGGGTAACAGGGTATCCCCTGGCTTCATTCTGGACCTGTGTGCTCTGTCAGGTTTCTGGCACAATATTCTTTATCAATCTACTATCTGCGGAACCTGTTGCCTTTGATGCTGAAGCCTGCATCTGGTGAATTCATGACCTATTTTTGGCTTCAGGCAAATCTCCCAGGAAGTATGAGCTACCTCCCCTTGCAGATGCAGCTTTCCCTTGACCCCCTGCTACAGAGTGACCTCACTTGGCCATGGCAAGCCCACTGGCTGTTAGTTCAGCATCCATGCTTCAAGGGAACAGGAAGGGCTTGGGGTACTTGCTCTATCTCTGTCTGACCATGCTGTTTGGGACTTGCCACTGGCCTGAACAGCCATGGAAAGCTCAGGGAATGAGGTATGAGGGGCCTGGGTAGTGGTCCCAAAAGGGGAGCAATGGCAGAGATCCTTTGCCCTGAGTGTTCCTCTTAACATGAGGTAACTCATTGTGGTATACAGGATAAGGGCCCCCTGATGATGTTCGTATCCTAATGTGAACCTGTTACCTTATAGGGCAAAGGGACTTTTGTGGATGGGATCTAGTTAAGGCCCTTGAGGGGGGGAGATTAACCTGGATTATCTGGGTGGGCCCAATCTAATGACATGGGTCCTTAAAAGAAGTATTCCAGTCTGAGGTCAATCAGAGGGACATGTGACTATGGAACAATGGTTAGAGAGATACAAAGTTGGTTTCGAAGATGGTTAAAGTGGCTATGAGCCAAGGAATGTGGGTGGCTGGAAAAGACAAGGAAATAAATTCTCTCTATAGCCTTCAGAAACAAACACAGCCCTGCCATCACCATGATTTTAACCAAGTAAAACCCATGTTGGACTTCTGACCTACAGAACTGTAAGATTTGTGTTGTTGTAAGCCACTACATTTGTGGTAACTTATTACAGCTACAATAGAAAATGAATACATTCATATCTAACTTTGGCCTAAAGAGACTGACTGTTCTTTCTCTCTCTCTCTCTCTGTCACTAAACTTGAAATTCAGAGAATTACATACTTTTAAATTTCCATGTGACATGTTCTTCTTCCACAATAAAGCCATATTTATTACTTTTTCATTTTCATCCAGACAAAAAAGTTGAAAGTACAATAAACACCTATACACTCTTCTCCTAGATCCACCAATTATTAATGTTTTGTAATATTTTTCTTTCTGCATATGTGCATACATATTTTTTGTTGTTGAACCATTCATCTTGATCTTTATCCTTAAATACTTCAGCATCTCCTAGAATAAGGAAATTCTCCTAGTAACTACAATTCCTTTCTCACACCTAATATAAATAAAAACCCTGTGATACCATCTAATATCCAATGCACAATGCTGATTTGCCCAGTTCTCCAAAAATATTTTATAGCTATTTTATGACAACTCTCCCTCCCTCCCCAACTGCATCTCCTCAGATTACATGTTTTGAAATTGGTGTGTTTAGTCTTGTCTGTAACAGTACATTTTTCAAATAGCACACCTTTTTATATTTCATGACATTTACTTTTTGATGAATCCAGACCAGTACTCTTGTAGAATATTCTGTATTCACTATTTGGACGATTATTTTTCTCATGATATAACTTGCTTCCTTGCTTCTTTAACCCTTGCCTTTTTTTTTTTCACTAGACATTATGCATAGAGGTTTGATTAGATTCAGGTTACACATTTTCAGAAAGAATACTTCATCAGGAATATTAGGTAGATCACATTGCTTCATATTAGACATAAAATTTTAGGTTATCCCACTACCAGTGATATTAATTTGGTCACTTGTTTAAATAGTGACCCACTCACCCAGTCTCACCATTGAAAAAGGACAGATTTCCCTTTGCAGTTTGTAGGTCTACAAATAACCTGTTCTGACAATTTGTTATCTGATGGCTTGAATATTTTTGTGGTGTTTGCCTGAATCAGTTATTTTATTGGAAGCTGTAAAAATATCATTCTAACTATTATATTCTTCATTTATTAGCTGACATTCTTCTGTAAAAGAAGCTTTCTTCTAAGAAAATTATTTCAATGAATCTCTCAATGGACAGTCGGGATAGTGATTTGCTTTCGATTTTGTTTAAAGCATTTGGAAAGCTCCTGACTTTTTAAAGGATTTGTTGGCCAATTATTGGAGCTGTTCACTAATATCTCAATAGCATTGCCAATATTTTCTGGTTTTTTTTTTTTTTTTTTTTTTTTTTTTTGCGGGAGTTTTATCAGGAGCTTTTTAAATCCAGGCAGTGCATCATTGTAGATTTGAGATAAAGATGGGTGAGAGGTTCACCATTCTATGGTAAAATGGGTGAGAACCAAGAACCAGCATAACAACTGGACTATACCAGTTCTCTGGAAGATCAGTTTCGGAAAGCATACTTGAAGAATTTGAGGATCTAGAAATTAGTTCCCATAAAAATGTATGCTCTGGGAATGTTTTTGCCTGTCCCAGTCTGAAGACCTGCTCTACAGGACAGAACACTGAGCAGTCTTGTACCTTTGGTTGATGGCAAGGAAAGGCTGAAATAAAGGAATTTTGAGAATGGCTTTCAAAACAATAGCCTGGATTTCAAGCTTAGTACCTTGATGCACACTCCTATTTTGAATTTCAGAAGCTAAATAGCCCTCCTTTTTTTTCTTTCCTTTTCTAAGTTCTGAATAGCACACAGCACTTCCTGTCCCTAAGGCAACTGATTCCCTAAGCAGAGGAGAAAAAAATCACATAAACCACTTTCAAAATACTACCCCAGCTACACAAGTTTTGTGGGGGTTTATGGGTTCGGATGGAAGACAACTGTCTCTTTATCTTCCAAGTGTCTAGGAATACGTTTAGTAATTACAAATTTAATTTTTTAAAACAGAATTAGTATGTTACACAACATGTTTTATAGTAATTCTTAATTTTCTGGATTATGAGTCCTTTGAAAATTATTATTTTATAATTAAGCCATGATGTACACATGTAATCACCCTAAAAGGAATGAATAATTTGGCTCTTTTTTTTTTTTTTTGGTCTCAAATAATTTAAAGCAATCTTTTCGATTTCTTTTAGTGAATCACATTACATTAAACTGACAAGTTATTTTAGTCTAGTCCCTTATTCATGATGCAGACTAGTGTACTATAGTGTGCCTGATCTGGAATCAGATTAAATAGTTTTAAATCCAGCTCCCACACTAAATGGCTGTGCGGATTGGGACACATTACTTATCTTCTTTAAGGCTTAGGTTCCTCCATCTGCAAAACAGGAATGTTAATAGTACCTGTCTCATGGTTTGATAGCATTAAATGATACCATGTACTAAATACCTGGCACATGTTAAATATTAGCTGTTTTTGTTGTTCTTCTTAACTAAGAAGAGAGATGATATCTAAGTTACCAGCTTGCTGGTTCTCTAAGAATTTCCTCAAATACATATCCAGTTTTCCTGATAAATGAATTTTCTGAAAATGGCAAGTATTAGAATTAATAGAAGTGAATTTCTCTGTGAGCCTCATATAGAAAAACTAGAATTAACCTGACTCCTCTTCTAAAATAAGCTGTGGATGTTAAGCTAGGAAGGAATTTCAATTTCTTAAAGTTATACTCCAGTTCTCTTGTGCTACCTCTTTTCTTAGAGTTTGCATTTCTGTACATTGCAAGTCAACATTTCTTCCACCAAACATAAATATTCAGAATTGCCATAGTTAGGATTCTGAGTTAGAAATAATCAATTATATGCTGGCCTTATGAGACAAATATATAGCTAGTTTAAATATCTGATTCGGGGTAGTCCAAACTCTATTCAAGGAATTGATCTTAATAATCAAATTTATTTTTATTTAAAATAATTTTGCAACTCACATTAAAAATATTTATCTTTTCTCCTGTAAAATTCTCAAATTGTTCCTAGTGTCAGCCATCAGGTATGTTTCTAAAGTCTCTCCCAATTAAGACTGTAGGACTTAGATAAATAGCTTCACAACAGTCAGAAGCCCCAACCTGAGGAGAGATACGTTTCTCGTGTCCTCCCCAGCACACTATGATGGCACTCCATGGTCATTCTATAAAGCTGGCATTTTCCTTCAGTTGCACCTACATAGACTTTTAAGGAAAGAAACAGTGGAGGATGGAGGGAGTTACCATTGCAGTGTCTCTGCTAATTCCTAGAATCTTTTCAAGATTCGGGGTCAGCAACAATTCATTAAGGAAAGGGCTCATTAGGTAAGTTTGGCTCTGAAAATGCTAATTGAAAGTCTTCCTGAGCAATTTGGCCCTTTTCCCTGTGCCTTTCTGTAGTCAGCTGGGTCCCATGGTGACTGTTTCTGAAAGAAATCATCCCCTTCAGCAGTTACCTAGCGCCATGGCAACTGGGACGTCAGCAAAGCAGGATAGATCCCCACACAAAACAGCTCCTACCAGGCTTGCTCCCTGCCTCTCTAATTCAACTCCGCCTGAGGCCTATGGATGGGGCTAAAGACATGCAGACATGCACACTCAAGAAATCCTGTGTTTCTGTAGTTTTTCCCGTGAGCATAGATATGTGGGCATATAATGAATTCTGCTGAGAATTGCCCCAAAACAGAAAATAAAAGGTGAGGATGGGTGGTGGGATGGGAATGGGGAGGTAGGCATGAGATGGCTTTTGGGTTTTATGATATATAAAAATTAGTTTGTAGCCATAAGGTAACAGTAAATCAATAGAAGGGGAAGTTGGAGCTCTAAATAAGGCCTTAGGGAAGTATTTTAAAAATCTTTTTATTTACCTGAGAGTAAAATGGATAAAACATGGCTTTAATGAACACTGAAGTGAGTGTAATGCTGTCCGTGGTGCTGAATAATTCTTTGTCCCAGTTGTGCCAAGGGGGCTCCGGAGCCTAGTTAGGGAACACCTTGCCATGCCAGGGTACTGATGATAAGAAAGAAAGAAAGGAAGAAAGGGGCTAAGGAGGAAGTTTCATTTCCCTCCCTACAAAGCATCTTGAATACCCAGGATAAAATATTCAGACGAAAAATAAAGTGGAGGAGATTGGAGGTTTGGATGGTTGAATCTTCCTCTTTTCATATGGAGATTTTTGGTCAGAGCCAATCAGGTCGGCGATTTCTGCTGCTTTGCTCCTGAAAAGAAAAGTGGGGGAAGGGAAAGAGAAGATGGCCACATTCCCCCCTTGAGCCACATGATCCATTTCCCATGTGACACATTCCAGAGCCTTGGAAGGGAGAAGGGAGGGGCACCGAGAGAGTGGGGCTGGGGGCGGGAAGATGGTTTAACAGTCAACCCTGCACAGCGTCATCTTGTCTCCCTACCAGGAAGCCGGCTGTGAGCCAAAAGAAAGGCAGAGGACAGATATGAATGTATCCCCAAGCTTTCCTGGTGGTTTATGGCATTTTCCAAACTCCTATGCAAGGGCTATTCCTGACCAAGAAGACCTAAGGAGATCATCTCTAAAATCAAGTACAGATGGAGGTATGTGCTAGAGATCCCGCGGTATTGTGGTTGAAATTTGGCTGAGAGTACATATTACCTTCTTTTTTCCAGGCAATTTGTTTTGGTATATTTGCTGATTAGGGGCTTTAGATTTGTTACAGGTCCAGAAAAGATTCCTAGGTAGTTCTGTGAAATGAATAATTCACCAACTGCCTGTTGAAGATAAATTAAATGGAAATTTTGTATAGTAATAATAAAATAAAGCACTCACTGATGAAAAGGATTTTTTTTTCTTTGAACCCTAGGAAGAAGAAAAAATACTGAAACCAACTAGATTTCATTGTCACTGCAGTAAAATTCTGTTTCATCCCTTTCAGCTGCTTATTCTGTGCCCATGTTCCCAGAGGTTATTGGCAGTGGCTTAGGGAACCTGAGTGGGCTGGCATGCTGTTTCTTTGTGCTATGCAATCGTCTTCCTTCTGATGTTTCTGATAATAGGAGTGCTTGTAATTGTTTTCCAGCTCTGGTCTAGGACAGTAGACTACCACCAAATTTCAAATCTTATAGAATAGCTACCAAGAAGGACCCCAAGAAGTTCTCAAAGGAATCTTCCAAAGTTACAGGCTAAAATAATCTGCCATGCACTCAAATCTTGGTCTCTTTTAAAATTTCTACCTAGCACAACAAGGGAAGCCAGCAAATTTAAATTTTATTTTTTCTTTAACAAATACTTAGAAAGTTCTTGCTATATTAAAGGTGTAAGTCTAAGCAAAAATAATCTGTCATTTAATCTTTATAATAACCCTTTGAGGGAGGTATTATTAATACCCACATTTTAGAGATGAAGAAACTAAGGCACAGAGTGGTTAGGGAACTCTACCAAGGTCACACAACTAGCAAATAGTAGAAATAGGATTTGGACCCAAGAAACTTGACCCCAGAGTTCATGATCTTAACCATTGAACTATGCTGCTTCTCTGCTTGTGTCATTTCAAATGATGTGAACAGCTGATTTGGCTACAAATTCTATTCAGCCAATACTACTAGAAGATTGAATCGGCTTGCCTGGCTAAAACAGGACCCCAGTGAAATCTACATTTAATCTTGAATTATCCCAGTAGCCACATTTTGTACCCCCAAAGAACCCAGCAAGTAATTGCCTGTTCTCTTCCTATTGTGCTGTATAGATATCTGGTAGTAAAACACTGTGTTACCACGGTGACCAAATGATGTCTAAAGGAAAAAAAAGAAATCTAGAATTACATCATGGTTGGTTTTTTTTTTTTTCAAATTGAACTAGAAAGATTCTTCTATCCTCAAAACCTAGTAATAAGACCAGCCTAAGCATCTTACCTTTAAAAGCACTACCCTAGTTTTGAAACTTAAAAAAATAGATTAAAAACTTCTAAAATTATGAACATAAACTATGATATCAAACTGACTAGATTTATTGCTTTAAAATAATATCATACTTTAAAACAAGGGAATATATTTCTGTCTTTGCAAATAAGTTTAGGTTTTTAAGGGAAAAAAAGGAGATTTTTTTTTTTCAAACTTTTGGAAATTTTTGAGATAAAAGGATTTTCTTCCTTTGGTCTGTGTGTTGTCCCTTCTGGACATTGACAATAAAAGATAACTGATCTCATTCTTCTATGCTGTGGGAAAACTAAGAGAATTTACTAGGTCAAAGACACAAAGAGGAAGAAAAGAGGTAGGAATCTATCAGGCTTTCATTGAAGAATACTGTGAAGAGTAATTGTGTCCCCTAAAATATTGAAATTTAGTTTTTTAGATTAAGCCTTTGATCCCTGCTGAAATTTACATTTCCCTGGGATAAGTTACACTTACTTTTACTATTATAGACATCTGAAGGGAGCTTCCTGTATCCTTCCATCTTTGAATTTAGCACCAGGCTTGCTTTATGGTAAGCTCTCAATATATATTTGCAGATGAAGAATGGAAGACTCAAGACTGACAGCATTCTGCTGGAGCCAGTTTGGGGTCCCATGCCTATTTTGTTTTACATGTGTTTATAGGGAGTATAGTGAGGAGATAAATGTACAGTAGGAGAAAACTTGGCAGCAGTTAAAATTATGCCTTAAATTTATGTATGCTAGTCAGACTGACCCTGGAGCAGTGACAAACTAGAGTTCAAGATATAACCATAAATTCTTTCCTGGGGATTACCAATCCTCCTGACATTTTATTTATATTTAGAATGAAGTTCTTTTGATATTTTTATTTACATCTAGACAGAGGCACTCCTAACAGTCTCATTTTGATTTGATGTTTTGTCTGACTCTGTCTTGCAATGTAAAAATGTTAACTTTGGGTTGAGAGTTAATGTCTTGAGGTCAGTTCTGGCCCCCAGCAGTCCTGTCCTAATCAGATGTGGCTCCCAGTCCCCAGAACACTGCATCAGGAAGTCACAGGACTACAGGACTCCTCCCTAGAGAACCCTGGGGTCTTCAATATCAGAGTGGGTTGATACCAGACTACCTTTCTCAAACCGTGGCAGTTAAGACCTGAGTGCAAAAGATTACCTCAGAGCACCTTGAAAGTTTGCTTAGGATTTGAATTTAAGTTAGCAGGCTTGAAATAGTTACCCTCTTGATAATATACATAAATATAACCTTGTCTATTATTTTTCGATCTGAGTAATTGAGAGGAAGAGTGAGGTTTGTGGACAATGTGCAAGTCCTTGGATCCTATTCAGTCATCCTCCTTACCTCCAGTGTTACTTGTCGAGCGAGTTGTGCAAAACCAACAGCCCTGCCAAAAGCACACAGAGCTGGGCAATTGCTGCTTGCCCATCACACTCATGTGGAACTTCTCAGATGAGCAGGTATGCTAGTGTACATAAGAGGCTTTGATCTGGAAGCTTAGCTAGGCTTACTACTCATCCCTTTCAAATCTAAAAGGAGGCAAATCTACTCAACCAGCTGAATGGGAGAAGTCAGAAGAGAGAGAGGAGAGGTTTTGCTAAGGATGCTATCGGCTTGGAAGCTAGGAATGAAAGAGGATATAAGAAGAAGGACAATAAGCATGGGTGAAGAATATGAGAAAGTAATGCCTGGATCCTGCCTTTCAGTCACAGTAATTTGCCTGCCACTAGTAAACCTTGCCAAATGAGTCAGGCCCTGCCAGCTGAATTATCAAACCCTTTCCTATGGTATATATGGTAGAGAGAGACAAGAAATAGAAGGACCAGAGTATTGATACAATTTCTCCTCTATGAACCAAGATAAAAAGGGAATGAGATGGGAGCTGACCTCTCCAAGAAGATAGTTTAAAAAGCAAAAAACCATCATGCATGTATTTCCCTGTTTGTAGAATCATTTTCCATTGGCTAAACTTTTAAAGCAGTCATCTTCTGGAGCCTTTCATTCAGCATACTTTCCTAGGCATTGGATGTCTGTCATGTCTAATCCTTGTAAAAACTCTATGATATGCATTATTGGTCCCAATTTCTGATCAGAGAACTGAAGCTCAGAGAGATAAACTAATCTGCCCAAAGTCACACATGGCAAATAGTCAGGATTTGAATCTAGGTCTTTCAAATTCTGTGCTCTTTCCACTATATCACAAGTAAAGTTCTTTCTTATACATTCTTTTTTAAAATATATGTTTTTGAATATTAGATTAATATAAATACAGTTTTAGAAAATTTGGAAAATATAGAGGAGTATAAAAGTATAGTGAGAATAAAAATCGGTCATTATCTCGCCACCTAGAAACAATCACTGTTAAAACATTGGTATATTTCTTCTCAGCCTTTTTCAATGGTATAATGATAAAAAAAAAAAAAAAAGTAATATTTGTTGAGCGCTTGCTTTGTTCCAGACATTGTTCTTAGCTTCTTTCTCATGTAATTTATTTTATTCTCACAACAAATCAATAATGTGGGTGCTTTTATTATTCTGATTTTACTGGTGAAGACAGACTCAGTAAGCACAAAGATCCGCAGAGGCTTACATAAGTAATAGGTGATTTGAAACCCAGGCAGGCTGGCTCAAGAGTGCTAGCTCAGCACTCTTGGCTCTGGAGTAATTCTTTATGGGGTGGGGGGTCGTCCTCTTTAACAATGTTTTAGCAGCATCCTTGGCCTCTGCCTACCAGATGTCAGTAACACTCTCTCCTCCCCCAGCTGTGAAAACCAAGAATATTTCCAGAAATTACCCAATGTCCTGAGAGGCAAAATTACCTCTGAACCACTACTCTAGAGCCTGTGCTCTCAACCACTACACTGTGCAACTTCTTTGTGTTTAAAATGTGCACAGAGATCTTTTCTTCCACATCTAAAGAACGAAATACACCTTCAAATGTGGGTGCAGGCTATGAAACCTTCCTGGAATGTCTATGGCTTTTAGGTCACGGATAGGTTGCCCAGTGGGGAGAATAACCATATTTCTCTCTCATATTATTTTTTCCTAGTTCTCTGTACCAGGTACCATTTAGTTTTCAAGAATTCAGATTTCAGGTGGATAGTATATAGTGTGTTGTGTATGTGTGTGTGTGTGTGTGTGTGTGTGTGAGAGAGAGAGAGAGAGAGACAGAGAGACAGAGAGCCAGAGAGACAGACAGAGACAGGAGAGACTGAGACAGAGAGAGAGATGGTATAGGGCAGTGCTTGTTAGCCAAAGTGTCAAAATAGATTGCTGTGTCCCAGACAAAAGACACTTGTTGCAAACAATTTCTTGCTGATAAAGTACCAAAATTTGCCAGTGATTTATTTTTTAAAATTAATTTTAATACATTTTAAAAATCTACATAATTTTTTTCAATGTGATTTTTTAGGAAGAATATGAAATGCTGGAGTTTAGCTCAATCTTCTAGAGTTGCACAAAATTCTGGATATATCTAAGGATATGTCACACTTATGAACACACCTGTTCATTGAAGACGAGGCAGTGAAATTGCTGGTACACATGATTTGGGTCATCCATTGCTGATGTGCAGAAAGGATTAGAATAAGAAGCATTGAGAAATAGCAGTAGCATTTTAACCTATAGACTATCTAAATACGACACTAAAATATATTAACCAGATAAAATATATGCAAATATACAATCAACCATATTTTTAGTGATACATATAGTTGCATAATTTGTTCATGAAAAATACACATTAATGCAAATTCAAATCCGACTTTCGTTTTATGAACTTGAAAGTTGTTTTCTTAGAAAACCTTGATTGAGGACAGTGGTGCAGGTCAAAATTTACTCAGATGTGAATTTGATGTGAGACATGTAAATGCTTCTGAGAAATAAAAGTTCTTAGTAGCTCCCTGTTCAGTGCTTATACTTGGTTCTTAACAGATCTTTTACCTTCTTTTCAAATAACTGTAAATTGCATTTTTTGTATAGCTCTTTGCTTTGAGTATAATGAGTTTGGACTTTGCCTCTTCACTCACCTCTTTCCTATTTAAGTCATACTACTAGAGATGTCAATGCTGAAATCAGAGCCTAGAAATTAAACTGAATGTTTACCTCCACAACAATTGTTTGCCTCTACTTTAACTCAGCGAACACGCAGCAGGTGTTCAAAAAGTGTTTATCGTAATGAATTAAATTAAGTTTGGTGAGGTGCAAATTCCTTGGCCAAATTATTTTCTTCAGAATTCAAAAGACACCATACTGGGCAGCAAGGTGTAGAGAATTGATAGAGGACTATCAGGAATTCCTATGTGTTTTCTCCTCTCTGAGCAATTAGGTAGTAGAATGGCAAGCAGACTTAGGTGGCAAGTTTTCTTTGACCAGACCACTTCTTGCAGGGAATCTTCAGTAGAAGATTGTAGACACATTCAGAATAATTGAGAACAGCCTGGCTGGCCTCTAGGTAAAATTCATCTCTCCTTTGGAGACCCATCCTACTGCTCAAAGGCTCACAGTACTGGGCCCCAGCAGCCCTAAACAACTTCCCTCTCCTCCCATCAAAACACGCTTTCAGGTTGAGCCCTCAGCTTGGTGAAAGTGGAGGTTTATAAATTAAATGGACATGTGTTGCTTATCACATTGTCTACCTATCAGTTTCACTCATTTCCAGAATGACCTTAGAAATCATCCAGACCAACTCATTCATATTGTAGACATGGAAACGGAGATTTGGAGAGATTGATTTACTTAAGGTCCTTACCTTGGCATGAAAATAAGACTTGGGTCTTTCGACTTACTGTTCAATGCTTATAATCAGAATTAGAACCCAGTTTCTTAGCTCCCAGTCCATCGTTGAAGGTGAAGTAGAAAGCTCTACACTCTTTAAGCTCTTCGGGGTTTCTAGCATTCTAGATGCTGGCGAGGTAGTGGGAAGTGATAGGATGGCTGGCATAAATTTTAGTCTTCACACTCAGTTATATAAGAAATGCTATATTGATCTACTTTCTTTTGCCACTGTAACAAATTAACACAAATTTAGTGTCTTAAGAGAATAGCCATTTCTTATGTCACAATTCTGCAAGTCCCTAGTCTGGGTGTGCTTGGCTAGTTTCTGTGCTTAGTTTCACAGGCTGAAATTGAGGAGTTGGCAGGACTGTCTTTCTTTGTAGAGGCTCCAGGGTTATTTCCCGTCCCATGCTCATTTTGGTGGTTGGCAGATGTCAGTGCCTTGTGGTTGGAGGACTAAGGCACATTTCCTTTATGGCTATCAGTTGGAGGCCACCCATAACTCCTGGAGGCCTCTCTCTCCCTGTTTCTCGCTTACATGCCCCTTCGTCTGAGAGCCAGTCACAGCCTGTCAATTCATTCTCATGCTTAAAATCTATTTCTGACTTATTCTGCCCCATCTCTCTGCAAACAACCAGAGAAGTTCTGTTTTTAAGGGCTCATTAGTTTGGTCCCACCTGGATAATTTAGGATAATCTCCCCATTTTAATTCCATATCCTTACTTATATATGCAGAGTCCCTTTTGCTATATAACATAACATATTCACAGGTTCCAGGGATCAGGGCGTTATCTTTTGGGGGCCATTCTGCCTACTGCATACGTTATTTTCTTTAAATAATGGCAAGACTTCATATAGTCAGTAATATTGTAATAATTATATAATGTGGCAGATGGGTACTAGATTTGTTGGGGTAATCACTTTGAAAGGTATATAAATGTCTAATCACTATGTTGTACATCTGAAACTAATATAATATTTTGAGTCAACTGAAATTTAAAAATAAATTTTTAAAAAAGAGAGAAACTACAAATCAATGAATGAATGAATGGCAAGGTTCCAACCTCACCTCCCAAGCTAATAGGAAAGTCAGTGACAAATGTTACTGGAACTTTCCTCCTTTTCCTCTTCCCAGGTCCTGGGGTTCTTATACACACACAAGCAAATCAAGCCTCTATAAAATAAAACGTTTAAGAGAAAGTATCTACCACTATAGTATTTTCTAAATTAAAACTATTAAAATTTTTACAAGACAGTTTCCTACATGAGATAATACCATCGATCAAACTTTTTCTTGCTTCAAATCAGGCTGAAGCCTAGAGTTCTGCTTTCATTCTGTGTTTAAAAGGCAACAGTTAATTATCTTTCATACCGAGTTTTCAATACCCTCATATTATTTATTCTGAAGAAAGGCTGTATTTCCAGACTAACGTTTCTACTGCACTCTTTTCCTACTGCACTTTTGATGCTAAGTCTCCATGAAGTATATAGTGGGAGTGATTTTTTTCCCCCAAATGTTCACTATGTCACATATTTCTGAGGTAGCAGATTCAACAGATGTATCTGTGGGTAGTTAAGAGGCTGTGGGGGAATAACTTTATATTCTTATGTATTCCTATGATTGAGGAGTCAAGAAAGACCTATCCACATGTAGCCAGTTTGACCTTCCAGCCCCTTGTGGCCTCCTTGGGCATGAAGCCCCAGTGGTGGTTAAGAGTATGGGCTTTGGAATAAGGCAATCCTGGGGTGACCACTTTAGTTTTTTTCATTTGTAAAACAAGACTAATAACATTATCTACCTCCAAGGCTACATACATAAAGGATCTGACACATAGCAAGCATAAAATATCAACTTTTGGTAGTACTGATGTTATAACTGCTGTCATCATTGTAATTAATCTTATTGCTTATTAGTAAACTGCCTTATGTATGTATGTATATCTATTTAGGTCCATTTGTACAGAAAATGTTTTTTCCCAACCAAATTATGTAAAAATTCAATATTATAAAACTTCTATTTTGGCATTACATTTTTAAACAAATCTCAGAAATAAAAATGGTCTTCCTACATTGTGAGAATGTCTGTGAATTTTTATAATTTGAGGAGGGAAAAAAATACACATGTTAGGGTTTTCTGAGTCTGGAAGAAACCTAACCAGCAGTTGATAAGCTTAGCCAGGAATAGGTCCTGGAAGAACTGTGGAGTGAACAAAGTTTGTCATCTGTGCCCCGTCTATTCCTCATTGTGTTCTTATTAATTTCCAATCCATCCATCCATCAAAGTCTGGTTTTAGAAAATCATAAAGTTTAAATTATGACCCTCATATAAATATAGAATGAACATATGTCAAAGATTCATTCACTTAATACTGAAGGAACCAATGAGATAATAAAGCTAATTTCAAGAGCATTTGAAGAAGTGGGTTTTTATAGTTTGTTTTTGTTTTTGTTTTAAAGACCATGAATTGCTAGGTAGGCAAAAATCTAGTTAATGTCCTACAGAGCAATAAGTCCTCAGCCTTAAGGGTTATTTTTTCTGCTAGTCAGAACTCTGCATGTTAACATGTAACTTCGCAATGCCTGGATTCTGTTCATATGGTAAATAGCAAAATATTTGGAGAAGCCTATCTAACAATATCCTAGCATGACTTTAAAAAGATTTGCTATACTCTCTTTTACTGATTTTCTAGCATTGGATCATTTTTATTAACACATCATTTATTCAGTAAATCTTTATTAATATCTGTATGTCCCAGGGATGTAGAGATAAAGACACAGTCTCTGTCCTCAAAGAACTTATATCCTAATGGGTGAAACAAACATTCAAAATAAAAATTACAATACAAAGCGATAGGTATGCTCCCTTCCCAGGCTCCCTAGCATCCCACCATTACAGAGGTCCACCCAATTTCTAGACATGTTAGTCTGGAAATACAGTCTTTCTTCAGAGTAAAGAATATGAGAGTATTGAATCCCTAGTTCTATATCGTGACAACCCATCCACTATTTTCCCCACTTATATATTAAAACGCATCTCTTAGAGCCCAATAGATGAATGATGCCTCTCATATATAGAAATATATTGTAACAATGGACTTCAGTAGTTCACCGCAGTGGAGTGTTATATGGCAATCTCAGAACTGGTTGGGAAGAAAAAGGTTGAGCAGGAAAGGGGTGAAGAAGTCTTTGCTATTGCTCCTAAAATTAGACATAATTACTAATTAAGCAGCCCTTGTGTTTCAGAAGCATTCCCTTGAAGATGTATTGATTTACAAATTAACGGAGCAAGGGAGACCTTCCTGAAATTTGTCTTTGGGACCATAGAATTTAGTTATAATATGGCAGACTCTTTTTTCTGGGAGGGGGGTGGTGCAGAAACCTATCTGAGGACACCTAAACTACCTTCGCTCTCCCTTAAATAAGAGTTCTGTTTCATGTAGCAGTTGACCTGGGTGACTTCCGTTCACCTGCCCTGCTCTTCTCATGGTTTCTCCTATCTCCTTGGTCACCAGAGTTTCAGCTCCCTGAGAATACACAGTGATTTTCTCTCTCTGCATTTAATTCTCCTCACAGAACCACCTAGACTAGGAGTCATGCCTTTCAGTTCTCTGTCCTTATGGATTCAACTCAGTAAATATTTAATGAGCAGTTATTTATGTAAAGAACTTCAGTGGAAGCTGTAGTAAATGGAATAAGAATAATGCCCTTCTCCCAGGGGCCCCTAGTTTAGTGGGGGAACACAGAAGCATGCAAGTAATTCTAAAGCAGTGACTCTTAATCCTGGTTGCACATTAAGATCACCTGGGGGAACTCTGAAGCATCCCGATGCCCAGGTTGCACTCCAGACCAACTAAATTAGTAGGACTCGAGCATCGGTATTTTTTTAAAGCTCACTGGGAGAGACCATTGTGTTCCTAAGCTACAGAGCCATTGCTCTAAAGCAAAAGAAATGGAAAATGCAACAGTAAAGGACTAACAAAGTGCTGTGCGAATGAAGATACCACAACCATTTTGGATATGTTAATATTCGTATCCACTGTCTGACCATATTTCGACCCATGAATGCAGAAAATATAGCCTCTCGTTGTAACCATGGAAAAAATTTAGGTCAGTTTGATTGTAGGGCATTTAGAAACTATATGCTCTGGGAGGTATGGTCTGCAGGAAACTATGTCTCTAAGTGAAAAAAGGCCCAAAAAAGATCAACCCAGAAAGATGGCCTCCAAATTCATTCTACATGTTCTCTCTCTTCCTTGGATTTTTTTTTTTTTTTTAATTCCCTGGTCTTCCTGAAGAAGTCCTCTTCATCCTCCAAGTTCCCAGTACAAATCTCACCTTGGTGAAGCCTTTCCTTTTCTATCCCAAGCAAAATCAGGTCCCTATTATTTTCTGGCATGTAGCTCCTTGTCTGTTTTTAGCAGTTAATTATAATCATAGAATTTAATTATAATATGGCAATTTACAGGCCTTGCTTACCTTTGTTTCCCTAGTACCCAGCACAGTCTCTTGATTTATTGACTGAATAAACAGAACAGCATCAATTTTGGGTAGAGTCAGAAAGTCATGCTATCGTCAGGGGAGCCTAGACTCAGGAACTCCCCAGGTTCTCTTGTCTCATTTCTGAGCATTGGGAACCTCTGCTTCCAAATGGTAGGGCTGGAGAAATCAGCAGACACACCCATTGGTACAAACTAGCTAGAGAAAATGATGGAAGAAGGCCTCACAGCACTGTCGCTGTAGGGGTGAGCATAAGTTTCATCTGCAGAGTTTTGCTATCAGAGGAAGAGAGAAATATAAGGAAGGAAGTTCATAAGTTTTATTATGTGTATTGACTACAGAAAAGTGCCTATGTCACTGGCTCCTGTTTTATTTAGGCCATAGCCATCCCCCAAAAGTTTAGAACAATGTTTTCTGTCCGGGAAAATTGCTCATATGTTTAATTTTTAAACCTAAAATCTTTTTAAAAATTTTGTTTTTGTTTTTGTTTGTTTTTTGCTTTTTGTTTTTATAGGTTTTATACATATGAAAGTGAAAACATTTCAGTTTTATAAGTACAAGGATCATGCATTCCAGATTTTCTAGGACAGTGCTAATTTTAGATCTTATGTTCTGTTTTCAGACTGTGTATCCTGGTTTTCTAATAGGGAAAGTATGGTTGCTCTTACAATTGACTGGCCAGCAATACTGAAAGGTCTTCTAGGCATCAAATAGCTAATTACCCTTACATTTCTCTTTGAGAAATTAAGTAGGGCTGCCTCATGGACAAAAAAAATCCTAAAGGTAATATGGAACTGGCATTTAATAAATTACCCTGAGCTCAAGACTTGTTGAATGTGGTTTCTTGGTGAGGACAATGTATATTAACGCTCCTCTCCCTACCAGAAATTAGTGTTAAAATCCTTCAAGGAAAAATAGGTCATTAAGAACTGTTCTATCATTAAGAACTATTCTTTAGTCTCACCTCTAAAACTTGAGAAATGTTTCTTTGTGAGGTGTAGTCACAGCAGCCCACCAAGAAGGACACTAGGCCCTACTAGAGCCTGTTGCTGGGGCATCCTACCCCCTTGTGCCACAGCCCAGATGCAATTGCTCTGGTTAATATGGGTTCAATTGCTATGCTTTCTTTTTCTGTTTAATAGATTCAGATGAAATTAAAACTTAATCATCCCACTGCAACCAAAGTCATCTCAATTTTAATTGAATGGCCCACAATTATACTATCTTTTTACCTATTATATTAAAAAGTGTAATTTTTTTGAATAGTACAAAAAAAGATAAATGCTACACTTTATAATATTCTTTTATATTTAAAGATCATAAGCTTTTAAAAAGTTGCTAAGTAACAGTTATATTCAGTTGTTTTTAGTCATCTGAATGCCGTAGGTATCTAGGATCCTGGTTACATTCTTTAAAAGACATGTATGTCCTTCAGTCAATATGTCATTTTATGAAACAATAACTACAGAATAGCATCAAAATCTGTTATCAATAGGTGACAAGCTATTAGTACATAAACCACATCACTTTTGGGAAAAGGAAGATATTTTCAAATGTCATTAAATTGGGAACTACTTCTGGCTCTGTAGAAGTGTTATGGTTGTTCCACGTGCTTCCAAAATGCTTCTGTAATGGAAATTCTGCAATAAGTAAGGACAAGGTCCTTCCCAGTAGCCAGCCAGTCTGTATTCACAGATTCCTGTTAGCTATTTCCATAGCTGACATCCGAGTGTTTCCATCTGCCGGAGTTTTCTTCTCTTGCCACCTCATTACTTTACTGTTATGACATTCAGGAACTTCTCACACACTTGCCCAGAATTCCAGCAGCCCTTCAGTTGAGGATAACATCCTTACCTTGAGCCAGGGTTGAGCTCTCTCTCTGTGATCACCAATGAGTGAAGGGAACAAAAATATGTTTAGCAGTGGGGCTTGGTATGAGTTTTACCACATTTGACTAAGGGGCAAGAGAGGGTGAGGCCACAAAGAGCTGGAGCTGGAGTCTGCTAAAACAGCTCTGAAAATGAAAGAGAAATGGGGTCAAAATTTTTTCTGGATAGTGGTCATATTTTTCTGCCAGTGCATAAGTCATACTCATTCACAAATGACAACTAATGTAAGTGTCAAATAGAGATTGAGGAATCAATCTCTGGAACACCATTTTAACAGGGGGCTTCGTTCTTCTTTTCTTATCCAGAACTAAGAGAAAAAAAATGAATATGGTTTTTGCTCACAGAATGGATAACAGCAAGCCACCTTTGGTTATTCCGACACTTCTGGCACCCCTCCAAAACCACAGCTGCCCAGAAACAGCTACACCTCTGTCAAGGCATGGCCCGATGGACTTATATGAGGAACACGGTTGGATGAACAACGGCACAGACCTGCAATATGAACTGACACCCGGGGAAGTGGCCACAGCCAGCATTTTCTTTGGGACCCTGTGGTTGTTTTCTGTTGTTGGCAATTCTCTGGTTTGTTTGGTCATCCATAGGAGTAGGAGGACTCAGTCCACCACCAACTACTTCGTGGTCTCCATGGCATGTGCCGATCTTCTCATCAGCATTGGCAGCACGCCTTTCGTCCTGCTGCAGTTCACCACTGGGAGGTGGACACTTGGCAGCGCAATGTGCAAGGCGGTGCGATATTTTCAGTATCTCACGCCAGGTGTCCAGATCTATGTTCTCCTCTCCATCTGCCTAGACCGGTTCTATACCATTGTCTACCCTCTGAGCTTCAAGGTGTCCAGAGAAAAAGCCAAGAAAATGATTGCAGCATCATGGGTCTTCGATGCAGCCTTCGTGACCCCTGTGTTCTTTTTCTACGGCTCCAACTGGGACAATCATTGTAACTATTTCCTCCCTTCCTCTTGGGAAGGAACTGCCTATACTGTCATCCATTTCTTGGTGGGCTTTGTGATTCCATCTATCCTTATAATCTTATTTTACCAGAAGGTCATAAAGTATATTTGGAGAATAGGCACTGATGGCCGAACTGTGAGGAGAACAATGAACATTGTCCCAAGGACAAAAGTGAAAACTATCAAGATGTTCCTCATTTTAAACCTATTGTTTTTGCTCTCTTGGCTGCCTTTTCATGTAGCTCAGCTGTGGCATCCCCAGGAACGAGACTATAAGAAAAGTTCCCTTGTGTTCACAGCGATCACATGGATATCCTTTAGTTCTTCAGCCTCTAAACCTACTCTGTATTCAATTTATAATGCCAATTTTAGGAGAGGAATGAAAGAGACTTTTTGCATGTCCTCAATGAAATGTTACCGAAGCAATGCCTATACTATCACAACCAGTTCAAGAATGGCCAAAAAAAACTATGTTGGCATTTCAGAAATCCCTCCCATGGCCAAAACTATAACCAAAGACTCAATTTATGATTCATTTGACAGAGAAGCCAAGGAAAAAAAGCTTGCTTGGCCCATTAACTCAAATCCACCAAATACTTTTGTCTAATTTCTCAGATTTTTTTTTTCAATTATTGTTAATACACCATAGATTAAAAAGCTTTAACTATAAAAACAAAAGCTATTTATATATTTTTAAAAATCAACTTGCTGAGGGAAATGTTTTCTTTTGTAAAATGTATTCACCTATTATTACAGTTTTTGTGGGTTTTATTTTCATTAATTTTTGTTTTAAGGGAAGCATTCACTTTGAGCTTTTACTTAAAAAAAGGAGAGAGAGAGAGAGAGAATGCTATTTTTTATTTACCATTAGGTTCAAAAAGCATCAACCATATACACAGTCTTTGATGAATGCTTCAACCTAGTTTCGCTGTTTCCTTTTTCTCCTCTCTATCCAAATATTATAACTGGGCGTCTGTTCCAAATGAAATCCCGTGTCACACATTTCAGAGACTTGTATTTCTACTAAGCAACATTTAGGAAGTGTTAATATCATACATGGTTTTACATTATCTTCTAAGTACTCACTGTCCAGCTCTGCTATGGAAAACACTCCATATGCAGTATTGGAATATACTAGAACTTGCTGGGCAGCCTTCTGTGATTGAATTTTAATCAGGATTCTGAGGGAAAGAAAACGTACAGAATTGCCTAATCTCTTTCTCTTTCATTTTCCCTTAACTTAAGTAGCTGATGATGCCTTGAAAATTTTTAAATCAATGGGATGTTTTTCTCACATCTATGTCCCATCTAGGCTGTGACTAGGACATTCACTTCCCTTTTTCTAGTTAAACTCAAGCAAATGAGCAGTTGTCCTTGCTAGGCAAGCCCAGAAAATGCCAAAGGGAAAAATGACAGATGACATTTCTCTGTGCTCCGCCCTTTGGCTACCCAGCCCTGACCCTATACACTAGGATAGCAAGGGCGAGGAATACCTTCTCGGTCCTAGAGACACACATCAAGCCATGTCTCCAGCCAGTGCTGCCTCCCCCTCACCTCTCCAGAATATATCATCATACCCTCTCCAAACTCAAACTCTTCTTTGCCTGTGGTAAGTCAGGATTTTCTTCTCTGATTGCCAGGTCTCCAATATTTCAAATCTAGGACCAGCACATTTTAAAAATGTCCTTATTTAAACAATAAAGGGCTTGCAGACAAAACCAGTATGTACTTTCCCATACTCGTTAATAAGAGCTGCAAATAATAATTCCAGTTCAGCAATTTTACCTGCATTATCTCATTTTATCCTTTCAAGAATTCTATGATGTATTTATTCTCTGCTTTATAGATGAGGAAGCTGAAACTCAAAGTTATGTGACTTGTCCAAGTTGGAGTGTGACAGAGCTGGTATTCACACTCAGGTCCTTTAACTGCAAGTGTGTTGTTCTTCCCTTAACATTGCAGATGTCTCTCCAGAGAACATTTAACTGGCCAAACCCATTCAGGCTTCGGTGGGCTTTCTGGCTGCTGCTTGGGCGGAAGTCTTAACATCTTGGAGAACTTAGCTATTCTTAAAAGGAGGGTCTACATGAAATTTAATGGGCTGACCCTCACCTTTTCCTTGACTGTATTATAGATTGTTGGATTTGTGGTACTGAATGTCAGAGATATGCAAATAAGTCTGTACCGTCCCACCTCACAGACACAGGGAAACAAGACAAGCTTGGGTCTGATATTTGGGGCAAGGAACAATAAAGCATTTCATCTGCAAACCATCTACAGAAATGATATTTTTAAATGGAGGTGCTTCCTTCAATAAATATATTCAAAAGATAAAAATAATATATATTTTTTCCTTTTCATATTCTTACTTATCCCACCAGCAAATGACACTACAAATGACAAAATAAGCTGATGTTTGCCTCACTTGGCCCTTGAATTTTATGGTTCAAACTTGTTTTAAAAATAGAAGTAAAAATAATAAAAATAAAAAATAAAAGTAATTTTTTCCACCTTTTTAAATAGAATATTATTTTTTAAAGTTAGATTGTGAAATGTTAAGTTTAATTCATTTCAATTTATTTTTATATGTATCTTCGGTTTCAATTTAAAAATGATTAGATGATTACTAAGCTCCATTCTGTTTTTGATGTTCTATGAGTTTATCCTAGTAAGTGGAAATTCAGTGAGACCACCTTATAAAAACTCTTGTTAGAGAAAGTACTAGTTTTTTTTAAAAATCCCCCAAATAATGACAAATTAAGAGTGTTAATCAAATCATAATTGAGGGAGCCCCCAAATCTCATGACCTATAAAAATTCAGCTATGTTCTCTCAGCATGTTGATACTTCACTGTATTTTAGTTTAGTTTAATGTTCAGGATTCCTGTTGTCTCACTTGATCCTGAAGTTGGAGAAAATTGGATGTAGTGCCCAGATTGATGAATATTTGTATAAGTTTCAGCAACCCAAGAACATTCATCAGACCTCACATTTACCTGGCAAGAACCAAACTTAAGTTGCAGGCAGGCAGGCTTTTGGAGAGAATAAGAAAATCACTCCAGTCTCCTTAACCGGCACACAATGATGTACACCATGAATCTGGCTTCATGGATTCTCCACACAGGAGTTCAAGAAAGGTGACAGAGTGGGGCAGGGTTCAAAGTAGAAGTAGTTCTACCTGGCTCCAGGTTCCCATTAACTGTCAGAAGAAGGGACAAGGATGCATCCTTTGAGGTGGAATTCAAATTTCTCCCTTTCTTCTAATCTTCAGTAAAAACATTATTCCAATCAGGCTGCACATACTATTCCGTTGGGCTTTCCTGTGGACCTTCCATCAAAGGTTTACCCAGGATTCCTGGAGCTGATTCCTTGGTCCAGAGTTCTCACTTCAGGAAGGACATTTTTACTGGGGTGGGAGTCGGGGGGTGGGGGGCGGTGGGGGCGGTGGAAGGAAGGGTGAGGCTCCACTAAGTATCAGGGAGCAGAATTGTTTGCCAAAAGAGGTTGGAAGTTTTACCTCTTCTGGTGGGCACAATCCTTCCCTTTACCCTTCCATCCTTGCTGCTACCTGCTCAAATTGACTTTGAAGCAACATAACCAAGATCTGTTGGAGTTACCTGACCAGGATCAGCTTTGAGGTTCCATCCCTCTGTAAGAACCACATGTAAAAGAAGCAAAGAATTAGAGACTTTTAGAGTAGAAGGGATGTTGGGAGACCTAGGCCAAGCCCCTCATTGCTTAGAAGAGGAAATTAAAACCAAGAAAGGTCAAATTAGAAGTAAACTAAAATGCCTTCTGCCAACCAGTCCAACATTCTTTTTATCATTCTGCTTGTGTGATTCATTTATTGGAGAAAAGGTGTGTGCTGAAGAACTTGAAGAAAAGAAACAATACCCCACCACTGTTCAGTTAATCTGCTAATTTATCTGAAACAGCGATGATCTTACGGCGCTGTAATTAGAGAACAGTGGAAACACAAACTGACTTTGTCGAGCTGTTTTGCAGAATGACCGCTTGGTGGCAGTGTGGCTAGTAAACAGCCCACCACCTCTTCATGATGCCTGTCACACTGGCAATTTCAGAGAAGTCCTCATCTCATAGCAACAAGACTGAAAATAGCTGAGCACCTAGAAGCAGCTGTAGATTGACGAATTAATCAGTGTATTCAAAACACAAAGCATCTAAACATTGGAGGAGATTACAAAATAATACCTTTTACAGACTTGAAATCACTAGTCAAAATATTATTTTAAACTCATTTTACAAATGGTCTCATTTTCAAAAAACCCACCAAATTGTCAGTAGTGCCACCCCTGCTTACAAGGGCCTCTCTCTTTTCTGCTCCTTTTATCATTTGACTCAGAATTTGTGGACCTTTTCGTAACGGTGCAATCTAGACTCTCCCTAAAATTAAACTTTCCTGTGTTCCTGGTAAGTAGACAGTTAAATTTATTTTCGGCCTATCTCATTTCCTCAGAACCTCTTTAATTTTGTAAGCTATATAATCTACACCATTCTGAACTTTTTGCTCAACTGAACACTTCTGTTCAAAAGCTTTCTATTCTTTCTCAGAAGTAGCCTCTTTAAAAGTATGGATAGCTTTGAAAACTCTATCAATCCTCATTGGTTATACACTTAGGGTTATACATTAGGGATCACTTGTAATTTGACGGATGTGTGATTTTAGTTCTGCAGGAAAATGACCCCCCAAAAGTGCTGGGTTCTGCAGTGACAAATCATGTGTAGCTGGTTGCAGGATTGTGATGTAGGTCTGGAAGCTTGAAAACATGGTCTAGTTTTCAGCAGGCAGACAGCCAATAAAGCAGTTCTAGCTGTTTGCCCACACCTACTAGATATAGATTAAAGCTCCTTTATAAGATTTTGAATGGGTCTTCTCTCTTCTGCTTCCCTGCTGTATCCTCCAAAGAAGAATCTCTTTAAGGAGACTGTACTGTTAGATAAGACCATGGCACAGATACCTGGACTGCATTAAAGTAGATGTGAAGAGTCGTATGGCAGAAAGGGTAGGCAGCACAATGGCTAAACAGAATGGATTTATAGTCTGTTCATCAGTCTAGATTCAGTTAAACTTCTGGGCTGTCCGATGGACCCTTTAAAAATTAGTAAAAATTATGCAAACAATTCCAGCGATAGATTCAGCCAGCAAAGTTTCCCTTTGTCACAAATAGTATGGTGGTTTTTTTTTTTTTCAAGGGCTCTGGAGTCCACTTCTGTGTTGAATCCTGGGATCTGCTCACCACCTGTTTACCCAGAGAAGTGTTCTCAAACCCCAGATTTTTCATTTTTAAAGTGGGAAAATAACAGAGCCCACCTGTATATGGGTTGTCAAACAAAACAAAACAAAACAAAACAAAACAAAACAAAACAAACCAGAACCAGTAGGAAATAGTTTGATGGTAGATAGATGATAATATTTTGAGAAATTGGTTCATGCGATTGAGGGAGCTGGCTAGTCTGGAATCTGTAGGAAAGGCCAGCAGGTTAGAAAATCAGGTAGTTGATGTTATAGTCTTGAGTTTGAAATCTATAGAGCAGGCCAGGAGGCAGGAGCTGATGTTCCCACAGTCTTCAGGCAGAATTTCTTCTCTGGGAAACCTCATTTTTACTCTTAAGGCCTTCAAACAATTAGATGAGGCCCACCCATATTATCAAAGATAATCTTCTTTACTTAAAGTCAACTGATTGTAGACGTTAACCACATCTACAAAGTATCTTCAGAGCAACACTCATATTAGTGTTTGAATAAAGAACTAGATACTATAGCCTAGCTAAATTGACATGTAAGAGTAACCGTCACGCCACTTTACAGGATTGTTTTAGTAAAAAAAATAGCCCAAATCCATGTAAATCATTCAGTGCATTACCAAACACGTAGGAAGCCCTCAGTTAAGGTTATCTATTGTTGTTAGTTTAGTCATTGCTAACCCAATGAATTTTTCCTTTTTCCAAGTTACTTAGCACCTATTGCCATGTACTACTCTAGTAGATACAGGTTTTTAATACCTCTCTCAAATGAGATTTCCGCTTAAACAATATAGATAACTTCTGGGAGGAACCAATTTTGACTATTAATTTATTCATTCTTGTAGAATATGAAAACCAATGAGACATAAATTGCTCTTCATAGTTACTTGTAGGCAACTATGCAGTTAAAACGAGCAATTATATATTTTCAGTTATACTATAACTAGAAACAAATCTAAGTAAAATCTAGTGAAACTAAAGTCAGGGTGTTAAAAAAATAGTTTTTTGGTAATTGGAGTGGAAGGAGGAAGAAACACAAAGACTCAAACTTACGAATACAGCTATCATAAGGAAATTTTAAGTTTATTTTGAAGAAAATTTAAACTAACAGAATGGTTTATGGCTTTTTTCTTTAAAAAAAAAAGACATATGAGTATATTGTTTGGAGAACAGAAGGAGAAAATACTGCATACATTTAGGAAAATTATTGGTTTTGTGGTTTGAAGAAAACTGCAACCGAAAAAGCCCATACATTAAAACTCAATTTAACAGAGGAGGTAGAGATCTATGATAGCTCCCGGTTTAGTTTCTGTTTGTTTGTTTATATAAGCTAGCACAGCTTGGGGAAAGTGAAAGTGAGCCACAGCCCATGGCAACAAAGTTGTCAGCAGGATGGGCTGCACAGGCATTCATCGCCTGACCTCAGGGAACTGCGAATGATTGTAGTGGGATTATCCCAAACTGGCCCCCTTTGTCCCAGAATTGATCTCGTAGACACTCCTTTCCTTCATCATCCTCGTAAAAGATTGAAGAAATATTAACCAGAGGGCCAATGTTATGCTTTATGAGAGGGTATATTCCAGAATGCCTAGATGACTTATTCAGGTTACAGTCTTACTAGTTTGGAATAATTGGGAACCTCGAAGTATACTTTGGAAGTTGCTTTGTGAATATGGAGTCTAAAAAAAAAAAAAAGGAATGTGGGTCATTACTGCTCTTTTTTGGTTATTTTGGAAGATATTTTAAACTAGTTTATTTTTATACATCGAATATGAAATCTATATTTAAGAAAAAAATGAAACAACTATATTAGTTATCTACTATTGCATAACAAATTACCACAGAATTTGGCAGCTTAAAACAACACACAATTTTTATCTCATAATTTCTGTGGGTCAGGAATCTGGCCACAGCTTAACCAGATCCTCTGATTCACAAGACTGCAATCAAAGTGTCAGCCAGGGCTGGAGTCTCATCTGAAGGTTCAACTGAGATAGGATATACTTCCAAGCTCATTTGGTTGTTGTCAGAATTCAGTTCATCTAGGGCTACTGTACCAAGGATGCCAATTCCTTGCTGGCTGTTGGCTAGAGGCCACCCTCAGCTCCTTGCCACATAGGCCTCTCCAGGATGGCAGCTTGCTTAATAAAGCCGTCAAGGGAGAGAGTCTGTTAGCAAGACAGAAGTCACTATATTTTGTAACATAACCATGGAAGTAACTAACATCCCATCACTATTAATGGTCGGAAGCAAGTTACAAGTCCTCCCCACACTCAAGGAGAAGCGATTATATAAGAGGAGAACACCACACCCAAGATGTGGGGATTATACCAGGCAGGGATCATTAGGGGCCATTTTAGAAGCTGTCTACCACCGCAACAAAATGATGTGGTGAAAAGATCACTCTCTTACATTAAACCTCTTGTCTCCTAATCCCCTTCTTCAGTGGTAAAGGTTATTTAGTTTATTTTTTTTACATGATTTTTTATCAATCCAGAAATAGTCTATGGATATAAAAGCACGTGCGTGTGTGTGTATTCCACACCCTTTAAAAAAATATAGGTATGAACATAATATACAAACTATTTGGTGCTTTGTTTTGTTAACTTGATATGTATTATGGATCTTTCCATATCAGAATATTTTTAAATTAAGTTTACTGAGGAAACATTGGTAAATAATATTATATAAATTTCAGGTATAATTTCAGGATATCAACTTGACATCCATATCCTCTATTGAGTGCTCACCACCAAAAGTCGTTTCCTTCTGTTACCAGATAGTTGAGCCCTTTTATCCATTCGCTCTCTCCTCACCCACCTTCCTCTGGTAACCACCATCCTGTTGTCTATTTGAGTTTTTGTTTTGTTAGTTTGTCTGTTACTTTTTTTGTTTTATATTGCACATATGGATGAAATCATATGATTTTTGTCCTTTTCCATCTCTCTTATTTTGCTTAGCATAATACTCTCAAGGTCTATCCATGTTATTGCAAATGGTAGTATTTCATCTTTTTTATGGCTGAGTAGTATTCTATTGTATATATGTACATCTTCCTTATCCATTAATCCATTGATGGACACTTAGGTTGTTTCCGTATCTTGGCTATTGTAAATAATGCTGCAAATGAACCTAGGGATATATATTATCTTTACAAATTAGTGTTTTCATATTCTTCAAATACCCAGAAGAGGAGTTGTTCGATCATATGGTTGTGCTATTCTTAATCTTTTAAGGAAACTCCATACTGCTTTCCATAGTGGCTGTACCAATTTATAATACCACCAACAGTGTACAAGGGTTCCCTTTTCTCCACATCCTCTCCATCACTTGTTATTTCTTGTCTTTTTGACAGTAGCCACAGATTATTCTTTTTAAATGACTACATAGTATTCCATTATAAGGATATAATTTATGAGTCCCCTTATTAGTGGCCATTTTTTTCCCCAGTCTTTTGCTTTTACAGATAATGCTGTAATAAACATCCTATACATTTCTTTGTACAAAAGGGCTAATATAGCTGATGGATAAATCTGTAAAAATGGAGTTGCTTGGTCAAAGTGTATGTGCATTTGTATTTTGATGGATGTTATTCAAATTACCTTCCAAAAGGTTGTACCTCCACAGTAGCAGCTGGATTCATACCCCTACAAATAACACATGAGCATGACTGTTTCCCTTTACTGACCAATTCGACCTTTATTAACTTGACCCTCACCAGATAGATATAAGGTATCTTATTTTAACATATATACATTTATTTACTGATTAGTGAGGATAACTTTTTTAATGTATAAAGCCATTTTTTTTCATGTCTTTTGCCTGTTTTAGTAGTGAATTTTTTATCAGTAGTGAATTGTTTGATCTTAAGTGACAGACCCTAAATTGGCTTAGGCAAAAAAAAGTTATGAACTGGCTCCCACAACTAAGAATTGTGAGGTAGAGCTTCAGGCATAACTGAATTTGTGACTCAATGTAATGGGAGAGATGGTTCTCTTTCCATGCTCTGCCTTACACACTGGCTTGCTTTAGTGGGAGCAAATGCGGCAGGAGCGCTAGCCCTTATGGCTTCTCATATTTCAAGTCCAGAAGGAAAGAGCAAATTCACTTCCCAGAGAGCTCAGAGAAGTTGCAGATTTGAGTCTTCTTGCTTCTGAGTGGCCTGACTTGGATCATGTGCCCCTCTCTAAACCTATCACTTTCACCTATAAAACACAATGCTCCTTTTAGGAAAATTAGCCTTTTGTCATTGTGAAGCAGATATTTTCCCTTTTATCATTTGTCTTTAAAGCTTTGTTATGGTATTTTTTTTTCAAACAGACATTTTTATTCTGTGTAGTCAGGTTTATGTCTTGTGGGTCTTGCCTACGAACCCCTCCCCACTAGGATTTTTTTAACTTCTCCTATTTCAGTATTTTCAGGTTCTTTGTAGAATGTTTAAATCTTTGGTCATCTAGAATTTTGTCAAAGGAAAGAGGTTTTTTTTTTTCTTTGTTTTCTTTTGTTTTTTAATGGAAGAGCTTATTTTTTTCCATAAGGCTAACCACTGGTCTCAATAGCAGTTTTTAAAAGTAATACATTTTTTCCTCCAGTGGTTTGAAATGTAAATTTTTAGTCATATATTAAATTTCTGATTGTATTTACAACAATTTGTGGAGTGTATTTTGTTTACTTGACCCATCTGTTTATGTACCATGTGAAAATGAACGGAGGAAACCTAGATCAAAATGGAGTCAGAAAGCCAGGAAGGGAGGGGTCTCCTAGGGTATCGCTCACCACAGTTTGCAGGAAGAAAGAGGATTTACTTCTGACCCAGCAGCAAGCTGCCCACTGCCTGCAACCAACAGAGAAATGCCACAGCCCTCCCCAGTTTCCTCCTAAAACCTAATAAAAGCTGACGCTCCCTTTGTCTCCTCAGACTTGCCTATGGTTCACCATAGTTTGCTTGTCCTGAATTGTAATCCCTCTGCCATCCCCTTATAAATTCATTTTGGCTAAAGACCTCATTTCATTTTTAAGGTCGACAACCAGTACCTAAGTCCTTTAATTACTGTAGTTGCATAGCAGTACCCCCTTATCTATGGGGTTACATCCCAAGACCCCCCAGTGGGTGCCTAAAACCGGAGATAGTGCCCAATCCTGCATATACTATGTTTTTTCCTATATGTACCTATGATGTTTAATTTATAAATTAGGCACAGTAAGAGATTAAGAACAATGCCTAATAATAAAGTAGAATGATTATAACGATGTACAGTAATAAAAGTTATGTGAATGTGGTCTCTTGTTCCAGAGGATCCCTTGCTGTGATCTTGGTGTAGACTTAGTGCTCTCTGGTGGCACATGTTGCTATCGATCAGGACGCTTTTCTGTTCATGCCTCCTACCCACAAATTTAATGCCTTTTCCATCTTAACTCAGCACTTATCATGCACGATGGCCATAATTTTTGATGAGGTACAACAGCAAAACTAGCATGAATTTCTTTTTCCTTCTTCGTAACTTCACAAAAGAGTCCGTGAAATAATTTTCTCCCTTTCTTTATTAAGAGCTTTCATCTTTCAGTTAACAGAAGCACTTAATGGCTTCTCTTTGGCATATCTGAATTGCCAGCCTCACAATTCTTGCAAATTTGGGACCACTATTAAGTAAAATAAGGGTTACTTGAACACAAGTGCTGCGATACCACGACAGTCGATCTGATAACCTAGATGGCTGCTGCTAAGTAACAGGTCAGGAGTATATACAGCGTGGAAATACTGACAAAGGGTCGATTAAGTGACTAACGGGCAGGACAGAGCAGGATGGCACTTCCCCCACCCCTCGCTCCTGATATATCATCAAGCTACTCAGAATGTTGCACAAATGAAAACTTATGAATTATTTATTTCTGGAATTTTCCATTTACTATTTTCGGGCTGTGGTTGACCAAGGGTAACTGAAGCCTTGGGAAGTGAAAACACGGGTGAGGGGGAACTACTGTATTGCTAAAAAGAGCCTCCAATTATATACCATTCTAGGGGTAAATATAATGGTATCGCTAAAAAGACTTAGAAATGTGAAACCTACAACACTACATATCTAGATTCCAGCTTATTGAATAAATGTTTATCTTTAGTGGTTTAAATTCTAACAATAATCAAACTCAGGCATACATAAATACTTTAAATTTAATGTAATTCTTTACTACTTAAGCAGTTTCTCCTAACTTCTATTTAGCTTACCAATTCCTTCTTCTAAAAGTTAACCTCCCTTTTTTTTATAGATGAGGAAACAGGCTAAAATATTAAATAATTCAAGGTGACTTAGAAAATGGATCCAAGACCAGTTCTGCCTAAATGACACTTTTACTACCCTATTCTTATACAAACATATTTCGATATTGGGAAACAGACAATTTGAGATACTTCTGGTGAAGATATTTTATTTTTCATAAAAATATAATTGTACAATGATCTTCAAAGAAAGGAAAATCCCTTCAATGCCCCCGAATACCATGTGGTTTAACAGTAATCTTTCTCTCTCTTAAAACAAAATATGTAATTGATAATATGCAAAAGATTTCTTGTGAAATATAGCATTTATGTTTTTAAATTTTCTATTTTAACTAAAGGCAAGTCTGGTTTAAACCTATACTTTTTGAAATGAGCCAAATCAATTCGATCATAATTCAAAGATAAAATGCTAAATGATGATGCTGATAAATACTGTCAATTAGCTGGTAAACTGTGATATGAATTTGCTGCAGTAAGATAGATTCTGATTTAAATAGAATAGAAAGATTTTGGATAAAATAGAAAGAAAAATTTAAGAATTTCAATCATATCCTAAAACGACCTGGTCAAATTTATTCCATATTATATTTGGTTGCTCTAATATATAGCAAGTCTATGCTAAATTAATGACAGATTATGACTGGTCTAAATATACAAACATATTTTCCCCTTACCTTGCTTTCTTTGGGCAAAAAAGAATATTACTCTACTGCTCAGAGAGTAGAGAACAGCGCTGATACAGAGAGACTGAGCTCATTGATTCTCACCGCCTTCTGTTCTCTCTCAGCCTGAACGCCATCATTACAGGTTAAGTGAGAGGGGCTAAGTTTTAGTATGCTGCTCCTCAACTGGAATGGGGAAAGAAATGCTCCAGCTGTTTTAATCAGTGACATTTATTAACATGCTTCAGGTGGCCAAAGCGTGCAGCCAGCACAATACTCAATGCAATCAAAATATTCCTTTTTAAAACCAAGGAACTTTCTCTTGGGTTGATCTACTCCAAAATACCAAATAGGTTTAGGAATAAACTCAAACTGTAATTTACTTTCACAGAAAATTATATATCCTCTACCTGTCACTGCTTTTGTAAAGATAATAGGGGAGGGGGTATAGCTCAAATAAATGACCCTGTAATTTAAAATTACAACCGGAGAAGAAATACTTCAAGCACAATGGAGACATTCCATTGAAGAGTCACATTCGTTTTGGAATGTTTGCTTTGAAAACAACTCTTCTGGGAATTTAAAAGGTACTGAACAAAGCAACATAGAGTACACCTTGGGTTGTTTTGCAAAATAAAAATATACATTTGAGTAGACCAGATGGCAAAACATACCCATTACAATCTGAACATTATATTTAAAACATTTAATTTCTGAAGGCCTGAATATTAACAACCTTTTATCTATATTTGTGACCCTAAAAAGACATTAAATACTCTTAAGCTCCTAGTCCACCAAAACACAAAACAGAGAGAGACCCAACAGTCTGGGCTAGTGGTATATCAGTAGTCACACAGGACTAGACTAGAGATCTGAGTTTGCAACCTAAGCACAAGAGATCTTTAGGAACTCAGGCTAAGGGGAGGCACTTCATTCAAATGCATGGCCTAAGAGAAGTGAGGAAAGTACCCTGTTATCTGAAACTATGTGGTCCATCTCATGTTCCACCTCACAGACAATCTAAACTATGACGCCTCCTCTTAAAACTGTCATTTCATAACAAAACATATTTTGTTTGGAAGCCAAATAGTTGCTTCATTAGAGCTAAAAACAATTATAATTTAGGAACAACAGAGAACACAACTCCTGATTTAACTTCCAGAGAAAGTGATAAATAAAGTGTCTCAATAGGGAAATCAAAAGATTGCTAGGTCTATTTGAGTGTATCATACTACGAGCTTGATTCCTCAACCATCGCTTCATTTGGTGGTCAAATAAAGTACATGCAGCTGTGACAGGAACTGGAAGGAACTATTCCATCCTTCTGCATCTCCTGCCAGACCCACTAGCTTTGTGCTGTGCACAACTCTAGCCTACAGTGTTTCACTCCAGAGCTCAGCCTGGGCTGAATCAGATGCACACCCACAGTGTGTTTCTTTCTGGCTCAGAACACATTCATAAGAAAAGTCACCTCAGGGGAAGAAACTAAGTGTTCTGGTTATCAGATCTACCAGCAATTTGTCCCTCATTTTGTTCTAGATCTCGTGAGGCAGAAACTCAATCTCAGCAGCTAATTTCATCCCATTTTTGTTAGAAAAATTCTCCTAGTTGACTACACAAAGAAATGTGTATGAACATTCACTCCTGCCCTCCCCACATACATATATAGACATACAAATATAGAAACACATACATATATACTCTGGGTTGTCAAGGTGATGTATGCTGCTGAAATGCCTAAAAGGTTATTTCTTGCTTAAAAAAATAAGATTGGACTAATTATTTTCCAAGTATGGATTAGGCCCTAGCAAACTTTTATAAATATAGTTTGAGAAGACAGCAACAAAGTCTTAAATAGAGGCTGTCTTAAGGGCTTTCCTGATGGACACTGTTAACATGTACATTATTTAAAACAGGCATATCGTTAGGGATTATAAAAATAGAAATGTACATATTTGTTAATACATATTCACAGCTTATGCTGGAATGGCTCACAGGAGAAATCATGGTTCATGCAGAAAATAGACGTTACTCAAGTAAATATAAAGAAATAAGATTAGGTCCATAAAGGCTAAGAACTTACAGTCGGTAATCAGCCCATTTGGTTTCTTTGTAGGGCAATCAAAAACATTAAAGGAGGTGACACCCAAACACACATACACGTATGATTACACAAATTACATGGAAAGAATATAAATTAACCAATAAAGCAATGTGGAGTTAAGGTGCAAAAATACAATCTTTACCCATTTTTTTCTACTTCTGTGTTTACAAGTACTGCAATATGTTAAATGCCAGTGGGTGACAATACCAACCAGAACAGGTCTGAATGTTTGTAAATTTTCTATGTGTTAAAAGTTAAAGCAAAATCCTTTGAGATCTATGATCACACATTTTGGTAGAAACTGCAGATTTACAGAGATGACTACTGAGTAGTAGGTAGTAAATGGAGCCAAGAGGTACAATCTTGCCTATTCATCCTCCATAGTAATCAGGATGTTGGCTTCGATCACTGACTCATCATTTTATGTGATCTTCACCCTGAAAAAATAAATCAAAGTTACCAAGGTAAGAATGTTTCTAAGGTTAATGAAGTTTGGTATATACTATTTTTAAAATACAGACTGAAAGAAAACTGAGCTGATTTGGCTTTTTCTCCTTAATTCAATTTAGATTAAGGCAACTGTTACCTCTTCTATAAAAGTTATTGAAAAGCCAATCTTTCAATTTTATAAATTGTTTTAAAAGATACAAAATTTGTAACACTTCCCTATAACTATTTCAAGTGCTCCAAAAGCGATCACAATAATGAAGAAATCAATACATGACATCTTCATTCTAATATCTTTATAGTCTCTTTATAAATGATGCTAGGATAACTGGATAGTCACATGCAAAAGAATTAAGCTGGACCCCTAAGTCATACCATATAGAAACTCAAAATGGATCAATGACCTAAATATGATCTAAAACTATAAAACTGTTAGAAAAAAAATAAAATAAATTTTCATGACTGTGGATTTGGCATTGGATTGTTAGATATGACACCCAAGGCGTGAACAACAAAAGAAAAATAAATAAACTATACTTCATGAAAATAAAAATGTTTTGTGCACCAAAGAACATTATCAAGAAAGTGAGAATATGACCTACACAATGGGAGAAATATCTGAAAATCATATATCTGATAAAGGTCTAGAATCCAGAATATATAAAGAACTCTTACAACTCAACAACAAAATGAACAACAACTCAAAACATGGGCAAAAGACTTAAGCAGACATTTCTTCAATGAAGATATACACATGGACAACAAACACATGAAAAGATGCTTAACGTCATCAATCATTTGCAAAAAGCACATCAAAACCACAATTAGATACTACTTCACACCCATTAGGAAGGCTATAGTTTTTAAAAATGAAAAATAAAGTGTTGGTAAGATGTAGAGAAATGGGAAGCTTCAGATTGCTGGTGGGAATGTAAAATATTTCAGCCACTGAGGAAACAGTCTGTGGTTCCTCTAAAAGTTAAATATAGAATTACCACATTACGCAGCAATTCCACTTCTAGGTATATATTCAAATGAATTGAAAAGTTCTCAAATACACACTCGTACATGCATATTCATAGCACTCCTGTAAACAGTCAAAAGGTAGAAACAAATATCCATCAATGGATTAATGGATAAACAAACTGTGGAATGCATATACAATAGAATATAGTATACAGTTATAAAATGGAATGAAGTACTGATACATGCCACAATGCAGATAAACCTTGAAAATATTATTCTAGGTGAAAGAAGCAGACACAAAAAGTCACATACTCTGATTCTTTATATGAAATATCCAGATTAGGTAAATCTATAGAGACGCGAAGCAGATTTGTGGTTGTCAGGAGCTAGAAGAGGGGTGATAGCAAAAACTGCTTATGAGTTTGGGGTTTTCTTTTGGGGTGATGAAATGTTTTGCAACTAGATAGAGGTAGTGATTGTACAACATTGCAAATGTAATAAATGCCCCTGAATTATTCAATTAAAATTTTCTTTATTTTTAATTAAAGTGATGATGGGCTACTGTACTAGATAGAGCCTAAAGGTGAGGACAGGTTCTACCATTATAGCTGTATTGACCTTGGGCACCTTACCTAGCCCCTCTGCTATTTCTTCATCTATAAATTAAAAAGGATAATTCCTTAACACAATTATTGCAGGAAATACTTAAGATTTAAGTGAAAATATTTTGTAAGCTATAAACCAAAATATAAATAAAAAGAATATTATTAATAATAACTAGAATGGAACACTCCCTTTATGGACTAGGTCTCCTGAATACAAAAATTTCCATAAATTTATCGGTTTCTCTTTATAGACCCCATGTAAAATGCATTTCAATATTCAGAATCTAACATCATTTCACTTGCTTATTAGTATATTACAAATGACATCAACATTTTATTTATTTAAAGACAGACAGAGGGGGAAAAAAGACATATGGAGGAAAGTGGTCAACAGAAATCCTACCTGAGGACACTCCTGTACATATAAACTCCCTGCATATGGTACTCACAGGAATTGCTATTAGCGTCTGTTTTCCCAGCTTTCGTGTGCCTGCTTGAGTTCTGCTGAGATTTGCTCTGCTCCTCTCCAGTTAGTAGAGCCTTTATTTCAGAAGGGATTTTTCCTTGGTCCATTGCCATGCACCACTGCTTGTACTGAAATATGTAAAATATATTTTCGTAAAATTCAGGGACCACTGGTAGAAATGCTAGACAAAAGAACTCCCATACCTAGAGATCAAGTTGGCTGCTGGAAATTCTACTCTCCATTGTATTTCCTATTTAAAATCTAAGACATGTAAAAGGCCTGCCATCTTTCAGAAGAGGGTGAAAAATTGCTGTTGAATCTTCTTGTGATATACTGGAGTATTGCTCAAATTAAAAATGCCCCTCTGGTTAAAAGAACATCTCCTTACAGTGTGCCGCTAACTAGAATTCATCTCTTTTTGCTAATGGTCACATTAGTTTTACTCCTAAAATAAGTAACTCTGCAATTCCTTTCTCTTTCATAAACATTCACTTAACATCTACTTTCTACTAGAGTGCGTACAATGGACTTCTGGGGCATACAAAGATTAATCAGTCTTAAAATTATGCCTCAAGTGGCTTATGTTGCAGGTGAGAAATAATTTAAAGCATAAGTTGAATTCAATATATTTTTAAATTCTGCTAAATAGTGTATATCTGAACTCTCTTCATGCCCCAACCTTATTTTCTTACCTTCTAAAAAGTGAGGTAGCCCATCTCAGTTTTGTAATGATCATGTGTTACCTCTCTTTTCTCCAACCTGTCACCTCCTCCCCTGAGCTCACAGTAATGGAGTTTTAATTTCTATAGTTACTACCCAAAATACAAATGAATGAATAAAACATGTCAAATAAATATGTTTAAACACAAATGCTATCACACTATACATGTTGTTATATATTTTTATATTGCTTTTTCAACCTAGTAACATGTTGTAAATATCTTTCTACATCAGTAAGTATATACATATGTGCATTGTGTTTTTTCACTGGCTGTAAAGTAGTTCAATATATGAATGTAGTTTAATTTATTTAACCAATACTCTAATGTCATACGTTTGTTATTTTCCATTTTTTTTTTTTTTTGGTAAATAATCCCTTAATGACATATTCATGCATATTCTACTCCCACCATCAGTATACAAAAATGCTTACGTGCTTACATCCTGGCTAACCAATGAATATTCTTTCCCATGCCTGTCAACTGGATAAGTGAAAATTGATATCTTCATGTTTTAATGTATGTTTCTTTGCCATGCTTAGGTTGATTTTTTTCATGTGTTATGTTGACAGACTTTCTTACCATTTCCAGTTCCTCTCTCAGGGCACATATGGCTCTTTCCCGACTGGATACCAACTCTTCCAAATACTGGTATCTCAGTTTCTTTCTGGCTCGGCATTCTCTTGCACTCTGCCGGCTCCTCTCAAGTTTTGCCTTCAAATCAATCTTGGCTGGCTTCCGACCACGTTTGCCGGGCTTCTTTACTTTGCCTCCAACCACCTTCAGCAAGAGAGAGAATAAATAATTTTTTTTCTCTTAATTCTGTGTCTAGGAAAGTGATTATGACTACATATTAACAAGGAAAACATTTACAAATAATAAATAAATGAAGCCTGTGGAACTCAAAAAGCATAATCCCATCAAATGCCTTATGAGTCTTTGCTTCATTATTTTTTCTGATACTTTTGATACTATGAATGTGAGAGAAATAATATAAATTTTCATTATTTCTTCAATAATAAGCTTTAAATAGTTTAACAGTAAACTTTATAAACCACATGTAACTGAGTAAATTAAAAGATTGCCACTAAATATTTTGTTCACAAAGAACTTTTATTGACTTGAGAAAATAAGTAAAAAAACCCCCAATATTCAAAACTTTATGTTTGGCATATTCTCAACATCATAAAACAACATATAGAAGAAAGAATGTTAACAAAAGGTCAATAAGGATTTCTCTGATAGGTGTGATTATAAATAGTTTTTCCTCACCTATACTTGTAAATGGTTTTCAAATGTTTATAATTAGAAAAAACATAAAATTTGTATATAAAATTATGTATATGTAAAAACAAATATGTATCTTAAACAATGTGGCTATAAATTCCCTCTGCAAATTTGTTGGGCTCAAAGGAACACACAGGAAGTCCCTGAAATCTTCAGGATAACTCTCACCTGCCTTTAGAAGCCTATAATTATAACCCTAGTCAGTCTCAGGAGATTTCTACCTGCTCCCACCGGTGTCATAAGACATCCTCTCAATATCCATGTTACTCATTTACCTGTATAGGCACAATTTTTTCATGACTGAAAAAGTAATTTAATCTTCATTGTTTAGCTTTGGAACCTCCCCAAGTTCTTATACAAAATGTAACTACGAAGTAAAAATGACGATGAATTTTAAAATACATAAACCTGAACTTATACATCAAATAAGTTTTCTTTAAAGCAGTCACCTTGAGAGGGCTTCATTTATTCCAACGAACAAGCTTTTTTGGAAAGTGCTTTTGGGGCCGGTTTCTTAAAAGTCACAATATAATATGCCTTTAGAGCATATTTTTTTAGTGTAATACATTTGTCTTTAAATTCTCCAAGTGGTTATCCACTTTGTTTATCTGATGAGGTTATGAATTATGTCCCGTTCTTTCTGAAAATTACCCTCAGAGAATAAAAATGTCCTAACTTTAGTATACTGCAGGGAATGTTGCTGAGGCTTTAAAGGCAATTTTAAAAGAGAAGATGCAAAACTGAGACACTGGCAAATCATTAGAATAAATGTAGAAACCTCAGGTAACAAAATTCAAAGGATCAATATTCATTTGGATATAGAGACTCTGATTTGTTTGTTTGAAATCATTATTAATATCATACACCAACAATGCCCAGTACCCTACAAAGATAAGATAATTAGTAAGTATAATTTTTAGGTCAAGAAAACCACACTTTAAATGTGGATCAGCCACATTTACCAGACCCTGTGTCATAACATGATGGCTAACCATTGTATCTAGCATTTTATCAGATGGCTCTAAAATGAAATTGAATACTCTGCGGCTTTAGAAAAAAAAATCTTTCCTTTCTGCCACCATCTTAGCTAGCTGCTTTAGTACTACTCCCAAATTAGTTTCAACTTTTCAAAAATTGGTCTTTTAAAGCTTTTCTATTCTGCATCATCATGTCTTTATTCCAATATAATAATATACATTTCAAGAAACTTTTCCTCAGAGTCAAAATATTTGATTAGTAGTGCAGGATGACTAGCTGATTCAAATATTACTACAGGCTAAATTTTAAATTACACTTTTATCGCATCGAGTGCACAATTTTAATAAAATATTTTGAAATCACCCTACATTAAAACAAAGTGTATTTGCTATTGTTATGGTTTTTTAAAAGCAACATATTTACAGCATAAACTCATGTCTATAGTGAAATAAATGGTAATCACATCTATTCTTTACATAGTAAAATGGGTCATCACATAACACTATAATCCAATACCTCATATATCGTTAGTTTTAATTAATTCAGGAGTGGCTGTCTTTGAGAAGCCAGCAAGAGAACACAGGGTTATTCATAGACTTGATTGATTTTTTGAAACAAACCTAGCAGTCATAAAAATCAAACAAAAGTTATAATTCTTTATTTAGTTTTCATGGTAGCAAAATATTTATACTGGGACTATTTTATTCCTTTTAAAAATTAGATAGGCATAGTAAATGAATCCAGGGTTCCTATACTTTATGTCAACTACTGTAAAATTACATTTAAAACTACATAACCACCACTTAATTTTTAGCTTAATTTTTCTTCAGTAATAGACTGAATTTTTGTTTTTTGGTTGCCAGCTGAAATCTGATTAGCGTACCAGTTTTCAAGAGAGTCAAATACATCACAGAATTATCATAAATTTTAAGTACCATAATGTATGAGAGCACTTTGTAAAGAAAAAGGTATTATACTATATTAGTTGCCAACTATAGTGTTAACAACTGAATTTTATATATTTCATAAGCCATAAAGGTTGGGGGATAGGGGAAGTTAATTAGAAACTAAGAACCAGAAATGACCGAAACCAACCTCATAAATTCCTTATATATCTCTGGGTCAAAAATCATTCTTACTAATGTTTCATAAAATTTTTACAAACTCAGTGATAACTACATTGCCCTTTTGCTCTCTCCTGTTTTTTCTGTGAGGAAGCTTTTTTCTCATCTGTGTATTTTAAGATTGAAAAATTTTATAATTAATGTGTTTAAAAAGACTGAGAATTAAGACAAAACTAGTGGATTTAGCCAAGTGGGAGTTCCTCATAATTCTAAATTTAACCATTATAGAGAAAGAACAGAAACCAGTCTTCAAAGGCCCGAGTGTGGATGGCACAGGCTTCCCAGTCAACAGGCTTAACTTCTGCAGAAAGAGACATGATTGTAGTTGCATGCCCTTTATGGGCTTCTTTAAAATGAGGTGTGCGGATTAAATCGTATTCCGAAGGTTCTTGGATCAATGTACTTCTAGCTTTTTAGGAACAAACAACAAAAACTTAAATTCCGGGCGGGAGCACTCACAATGAACTAGGCCTTCAGTTAGGCACTCTACATGTTGTCTCGTAATTTCACACCACTTCAGGTGAGGTCAACCCTATGATCCTCACCTTTTTCAGGTAAAGAGGGTGAAAATTAATTCCTTTATTCAACAAACATTTATCAAAAACCTACTATGCTCCAAACACTATAAAACTCTAGGAATATTAATATAATATATTTAGACTCATGAAACACAGCAGATATGAAATAATGTTATAAAGGGCAGAATATCAGTATATACAGGAGTGCTGCTGGTGATGAACACACACACACACACATGGAGGGAGAGAGGGAGGGAGAGAGAGAGATGCATAGTGATCTCTTTATTTCATAGATGACAAAATTTTAGTTCAGAGATTTTCAATGTCACAGCAGGGTCTAGAACCCAAGCCCCCTGATTTGCATCATAGCAACTTGTCACAAGGTAACTATCATCAAGCATGACTGTTCCTCTCTAGGTTCCTAGGTAAGACTCATTAACCTGAACATATAATTCCTGAAAAGGCTCTAAAACTGACAGGTGCTTTATATGTATTGCTATATTAATGCTATATAGTCATTTATTTAACCCAACTCACTGTGGCATTAGGAACTTGATGGAGGGAAGTGGTGAGGAGATAAAGTAATAGACTTTTTCTTTTTATGCTTCCTTGAAATCTCCCTCAACCATTATGACTCTCCATGCCCACTCACAAGTCATGCCAATTTATTCCTTTATAAAATCTCTGATTTGGCTCTTCCTCTCTATTAGTCAGGGCCCTACCCACATTATTACAATAAGTTCCCAATGGGTCTCCCTACCTTTTCCCTTTTTCCACCCCTACTTCTATAGTTGATCCATCTTGCAAAAAGCTGCCAAAAGAACCTTTCCTTTCAGCTTATTACGATAACTTTCGTATATATTTTTTCATTGTAGAAAAGTAATACCTAATCATTATAGAAAGAATAAACTTTAATGGCCCTTTGGCCATGTCACTCTCAAGCTCAAGAGAACACCTCTGGCTCAGTACTGGTTACTAAGTCACCATATCCAGTATATTAATTTCCTGTGGCTGCTATAACAATTACCACAAACTTGGTGGCTTAAAACAATAGAAATTTATTCTTTCTGTTTTGGAGGCCAGAAGTTTGGCAGGGCTGCACTCCCTCTAGAGGCCCTACGGTAGAATCCATTCTTCACCTCTTCCTGCTTCTGGCTGTCAGCATTCCTTGATTTGTGGCCACGTTCACCCAATCTCTGCCTCTGTGGTTTCACTGCCTCCACATCTGTCAAATTTCCTTCTGTCTCATCCTTATGAGGACGTGTCATTGGATTTAGGGCCCATCCAGATAATCCAAGGTAAATTCTTCCTCCCAAAATCTTTAACTTAATCATAGTACTTTACCATATATATTCACTCTTTTACTATATAAATAATATTTATAGGTTCCAGGGATTAAGACATGGATATATCTTTTTAGGGACCAGCATTCAGCCCACTACACCCAGACTTCCTCTCACCCAGTCAGTATTTTTTGTTATTCCCAACTGGCAGCCCCCATATCCAGTCAGGCCATCCTCCTTAGAGGCCTCACACTATCCCATGCATTCTTACCTACTCTCATTTCTCTAAGTGCTCCCTCTCTCTCCCCTGACCATCTGAAATGGTAAATATTATGCTTTCTTTGTTTTGGATCGGCTCTAGCCCTCTTTTTTTGAAGCTCTGACAATCACCCTCTGCCCATCGTTTTTCTTTTCCAAATTTCTGGAACATAGTTAATATCACACTGAGTTTATATGTTATATTGTTTTTTAGTGGCTTCCCAGATTTAAGTTCTATCTCTTCTAGTAGTGCAGGTCCCTTAGGCACAGATGCTATGTTTTCTACTACTTCTGTAATCCCCTTTGTATCCAGCCCAGAGCCAGGCATTTAAGAGGCATTTATTAAAAAGACTGATAACTGAATAAATCCAAAAATATCAGCAATATTTAAAGTTCATTTAATATGATACTACTACTAACAACTTACATTAGTAGTGTTTATTTATTTATTTATTTTTTTTAATAAAAAAGCTCCCTCATAAGGGATATAAAATCTGAAAAAACAATTAAGGACTCTTTTTATTTTACCACCCTTTTTGTACTTATTTACATTCTAATGCTCTAATTCTTAAGGCAACTCATAAAAGTTTCACATTGTTAAGTCTAAGAGAATTACTGCATTTACGTGAAGTGGTAGCATCAGCGCCAGCTAAAAAGGAAAACAGTAGAAGGGCCCTGTTTCACTTTTCTTTTAAACACATAAAATAAAAAGTTTTCTCCAGTTAATTAAAGAAAAATAAGACAGATATGAATGTGCCTAGACATTGCTCTTCACCGCTTTAAAGAAAAAACAAAACAAGTAGCTGCATTTTCATGTGGTGGTAAGGCTCCCATAACTTCCTTCACAGCTGTGGGTTAGGCTTTTTCTCCGATTTACCAGATCTTCAGAAAGAGAGAATGACTAATCACATCTTCCTGTTGCTAACCTTTCTGCCAGTTTTTCTAATCAACAGAAGAAAAGGATAAAGGAAGCATCACCAAACTGAGTTAACTCCAGCCTCTCCCAATCCCTATGCCCACCCAGCTATTATTGTTTGAAGCTAATACTACCTATATCTATCAATGCCTAAACTGTTGTAAACTGACTCTGTAAGAGTGCTCTATACTTAACTATCTTTGCTCCTTTCCCATCCACCTTTTTACTTCCCCAATGCCACATTCTGGCTTCTGCCCTATCTTGCCATTGAAATCTCTCTTGCTAGGTTCACAAACGATCTGTTTTCTAAGTCCAATGGATATACTTTTTCATTAACTTACTTTACTATTTTTTTTTGGTAGCATCTCATATTGTAGACCATGTTCCCCCCCACCCCCTTGAAATTCTCTTCGCCCTTAGATGGTATAACAGCCCCTTTTTGCCTGTCTTCCAATATCACTAACCTCGCCTTTTCAGTTTATTTTGCTGAGTACTACTCCTTTCTTAAGGTCATTTCAGCATTTTTCAGGGTTCAGTCTCTTCAGCTCTCTCTTCTATCCAAAATCTGCATCCTTGGAGGATTTTATGCATGCTGCGTCAACCACAGCCTGCACTGTGGTCTTTAGCTCAGGACTTTCTTCTGAGCAATCTAACCAAGCTAGTGAGGAGTCAGAAAGGACTAGCATTTATTGAGAACCCATTATGTACTAAGTTCCTTTGCTATTGACTCACATATATCGTACATTTAATTCTTGCAATAACTCGGTAAGGTTTTATTAACACACCCAATTTATAGGTGAAGAAATTCAGTTCTGAAGAGATGAAATAATCTGTCCAAAATCATAATAGCTTCAAAGTAGTAGGAATGAGATCTGAACTCTGGTTATATGCCAAAATTCATGTTCTTTCCTAATTGGACCATCTGCCTCTAATCTTGTCCCGTTCCTATATCTTTACCCTCCCTAATCCATTCCCCATATAGCCATTAGCATTCTTCTTTGAAAACACAAATCTGATACTGTCATCTCTGCTTTAAAATCCTTCAATGCCAGCCACCCCAACATCTACGGCCTTTGTTTTTAGTAAGCGTATGAGCCAGCCGCTCAACTGGGGAGCCTATTCAAATTCCCAGGCCCCATTCCCAAGGAGTCTGAGCAGTTGTCTTCTTTATTCTACACTTTGAAAAATACTAACCCAACTTTCTTAGCTTTACTTGCCAGGCATATCATGATCCCTGATCATCTTTCTATCCTTATCCCTGCCTACACCTCTACGTGTGCCTTATGCTGTAGCTCAGGGGTTAACCAAGTGCAGCACTGCTGGCAAGCCAAAACCTATTGCCTCCTGCCTATTGCCTATCCTGGTAAATTAAGTTTTAGTGAAACAGAGCCACACCCATTCATTACATTCTACCTATGGCTGTGTTCCTGCTACAAGGGCAGAGTTGAGTAATTGCAACAGAGATCACATGATTTACAAATATTTACTATCTGGCTCCTTACAGAAAATTGGTCAATTCCTGCTTTAGCTTGTACCAAAATACTTATTTTCTGGTGCAATATGCTTTAGTACAGGATATTCCCTCCTTCCCATTTTCTAGGAGACTCCTCTTCTTCCTTAGATTTATTCCAACTGTGTAAGCCCATGTCTGACACATCCAGTCAGGCATCCATTCTTAATGCTGCTAAAACCACTTTGCCTCTATTACTCTTATTTCTTACTTCACTATACTGTAATTATTTTTCTGTGTCTGCCTAGTCCACTGAAATGTAAGTTCCTGAGAATAGGTATAAATTCTTATTTATCTTTGTATCTCTACTGTCTAACACAATGCCTGGTTCATATTAGATTTCAAACAAATGTTTAATGAATTAATGGATAAATAAACAAACTTCTGAAAACAAAGAGCAAAACATTCTGAATAAGGTTATTTAAACTTCAACTGGTTTTTGTAGTATTAAAGTTACTCCTTAGAGCTAAACTATCTGCAGAGGTACCCTAGTTAAAAAGTGCATATAACCTAGGTAAGAAAGGAAAGCACATTAAAACAACATCTACTGTCAGAGATCTATTTAGCAGATGAGCTGGCTCTTCTGTCTTGTGGAAAGCATTGATAAAGGAGAAGGACAGAAAAAGCAGAAAATATCTGAGCTTTGTGGCACTCCTCAAGGAGGGTAGCTCAACTGTAGCATAGGATGGCTAAGGGGCCAATAGAAGGGACTTCAGGGACCAAAGGACAGGTCTGGGAATGTAAGAGATTTTTTTGGTCAATTTAAAATTTTTGCAAGAACCAGCACCACTCAGAACTGAATGTAGAAGACCTTGTCTTCTTACCTAAGGGGTAAGGAAGGTGTAAGAAACCTCATTTTCAGATAATCATATGTAGTGAAGGTGGAAAGGAAGTCTGGAAGAGAATTACAGCCCATATTAGCATATTATGGCCAGCAGCTGGCCCATTCTCTCATAAGTCCTTCAACTGGAACTTGATGCCCTAAACTATCAGGCTGGGCAATAAAGTATAGTGGTCTTTTACCAGCTTGTAGTCTGTGGCAGGAACACACTGCTGTAGGATATTTCAATTTACTCATTTGTTCATTCCATAAACATAAGTCAAATATAAAATCAGAACCCTCTGTCTATGATTAAAGCCTCTGAAAATAACACATTTCGATTTTCTTTGTAATTGAATGCAGGTCAAGAAGAAAGGCTTTCATAAGAACAAGTACTTTTTCCTAGTGGTGGGCATGCAGGTGGGTTCAGGAGACTACCTTTCTGACAGTTAAGGACACAGCTTAAGTTCATTTCATGTCCCATCCCATTTACCCTGCCCCATTTTGGGGCATTGTTAGAAGCAAAGGGTAGTGTAGGTATAAACAGAGCTGCAACTATTATGCACAGCACACACTTAAGAATTACTAAAATGATCACTGGTGCCTACTGTACTTTGCTAAAGACAAAGAAATTCACTGCTAGGTAATATAATAATAACTTTTTTTTGAGTGCCTACTATGTGTTAGATGTACTTGATGCTTTATATGCATTATCTCTAATCCTCAACAAAGCCCATGAAGAAGGTATTGACTATTAAACAGATAAAGTGGAAGTTCAGAAAGGTTAAATAACAGCCAAGATTGGTTCCTTCCCAAATAGCCTAGTAGAGGTCTACTTAGTATTTGAATTCTTCTACTTACCACTTTCCCAAGCCCTGACTTTTGGATGTCTAATATATTTCTTGCCTTATTTTTCTCATTTGCTATCATCTGTATACTCTAGCTGGCTGCTCAATGGATCACATTGATTAATAAAGCCTAGGCACTCTCCTTGATGCCACTCTGTTCCAATTCAATTCAATCACTGTTAACTAGTACTCTATTCTGTACCAGGCACATTGCTAGATGCTTAGGAGGCAAAGCTGTCATGCTGTTAACTCTGGGAAGTTAGAAGGCGGAATGTGGAGAGCTCTTGGCAAACTCAGTCATAGCCACTGATGAAAACTCAGAATACACCATCTTTTTAAAGAAAGGTCCTCGCATCATCATCATCTCTTTCTTGACCTGATCATTCAAATATTGCTTCTCTATAACTGCTGCTCCTGTCCACTTCATCCTCTACCTGTTGCTGTCAGCATTTGTCATCCTTTGTGCTCTCACTAGCACAGCTGCCATACTTCCCAGCCCAACCCATACCTTCCCTTAGGCAGGGGAAAATGGAACCTGAGAGACTATCACTCATACGTGATATGAAGAAAAAATGTTTTATGTGGGAGTATGTATATATATACTAGGAGGACTGACAACTAGAGCACAGAAAAAGAAAAGACTGAGAGCTGCCAAAGCCTTATTTAAGGGCAGTTTCACACTGCCTTACTCCTGAAAGCACTCCAGTCTTGCTGTACATGTGTTTTAATATTACTCATCGAAAATTATGACACGTTGTCAAAGTGAAAGTAGTGGATTCACAGAGGTACTATTCATCCAGAGACTGAAATGGATTTTCTTTTCCATTATACTAAAGACTTAAGAAACTTCTGGTTTCTAAATTCTCTCTTAAAAACAAAGAATAAAGAATGACAACTGAATTTATTTTGTATAACAGTGAACCTTATAAAAGTAAGGTACAGACAGTCTACCCCCTAAATTTAACTTCACTCTTTTAGGCAAACAATAAAATTTTACACCCTCCCGCCACTACAGTTTGCTAGTGTTAGAAATAACTCCTATGTGATTTTATAGGTAAGCATAATAACTCAAAATCCTATGTATTTTTCTTGGACTTATTTGAGATTATTGAAGACTTCAAAAAAGTTATTGTTTCAAAGGTGTGAAAATGAAACAACTGAAAATTATATGGAATAGATGTGAGTCTCAAATTGAGGAAATTAAGAATATGTTATTTTAGCATCCTTAAACAGCCATAACATTATAAAAGATAACAGAGACAGTATTAGGATTTAACTTCGAAATTAACATTGAAAGATAAGGGAGGTAGCAAAGACTTTTAGAAAAAATTTTCTGATTTTTCTGGAAAACTTTAAGAACTACCTCTTTCTATCACAGAAATACCATTTCTTATTTGGGTTTGCTACTTCACAAGCAACCTGTTCCAATTCCAGAGTACCGTGTTGGGCTTTCCCTTCTGTCTATCACTTTTCTCAGAGCCTTCTGCAGGAACAGGAAGAAGAGATAATGTAGGTTAGCACAAGCGGTGCTGAGAAGCTGGAAATCTTTTCAATCTCTCCGAAGATGAAACAAAACTTGACAGCAGCAAAGTGTTACTGGTTACCTGGAGGGGAAAAGGGCACCCAAACAAAGAAAAAAGCTATCTGAAGCAGCATGCCAGAGATTGTGGAAAGACTGCCTAAAAGCATAGGGAAGGAGTGATTTCTACTTCAAAAATTGGAAAATTCTAGAAGTCTGATGAGTTATAAACTGACCATCCCTATATTCATGAAAACTAGACAACACTAATGTGGATAGACATAAAGACAGAATAGGTTATACATATATAAACTACATAAATTAACCAGTAATGAACACTGTTATCTTATAAACATATGGATAAGTGATTTGTATAGGGAAAGAGGGGTTGTGATGGGATATTAAGATAGATGAACAAGAAAGAATTGACTACTTTTCTTAGAGAAGGTTTTCTGGAGGAGGTTAGATTGCAGACTCTGGACGAATAGCAACAGGAGCTTAGCAGAGTATTCCAACCAACCACAGGAAAATAGCTCAGAGGGGGAGTGAACTGATTATATGAATGGGGCATTGAGTAAGGGAGCCAGAGAGAAGAAAGAGGAACCGTCAAGGGGAACAGGGCTGGTTCAGGGTGGCCTAGTTAAGACCTCCAAACTGGAGAAAGGCTGGGAGGAGGCAAGGGAAGGCAAAAAGGAAAAGCGGAGTAATTTCTTCACTTATCTCGGTAGGCGAGTCAAGGATTAGGGTTTGCACTACCGGAAAAAGCTGAAAAACAGGCTTGCCCTGGGAGTGAATTCTTCCAGGGGAGTGGGCCCTTTCTGGAAAAACGGAGCCCCACTCACTGTTCCCTAAATTCTTGACTGGGTACCACGGGGCAATAACTGGAGGCGCAGGGATGTCTATGACAGGTGTGTCTTGGGTGTTGGCATGGTCTACCAAGCTGAGACTCAGCGGCAGGACTAGCACTTAGCGACAAGCAGGCGACGGCAGCAGCTGCGCGTGCAAACCACAGGACTTACCTTACTGTCATCCATCTCGGCAGACAGGCCGGCCTGGCCAGGCCCTCCCTCCCCCTTCCCTCCCCGGCTTCGCCGGCCTGGCCCGGCCCGGCCCCCGCCCCGGGGGAAGAAGGGGATATGGTTCTGAGTGCCTCCTCCTTTCGCCTAACAGTTCGCTTCCCTGATGCCACAGTCACGGGGACTAGGGATCAGTTCAGGAATGGCAGAGCGGACCCTGGAGGCGGCCCAAAACGCCTCCCTGCGCCGCCGTCGCCTCCTCCTCCCCCTCCATGACAGTCTGGATGTGTTTACAGACACCCTGGAGAGCGGCAGGCCGAGCGGGCGAGCGGGAGTGCTGCACGCGGAATGACCCCTTCAGCCTGCCGTAGCACCGCGGTCTTCTGGGGATTGTAGTTGTCCTTACCGCAGTCTGCGCACGGCTGCCTAGAAAGAAAACTACAATGTCCACACAGCCTCTGCCAAGCGTGTTTTCCTTCTGCCGCAAGCGCAGCGGAGGTGGGACCCAGCGGGAGGCCGAAGCTATGTTTCCAGCTACGTTTCCCTTGTTGGGCTCGCTTCGAGGTTTTGGTCCTTGGGTTGCTGCGGCCTGGACACAGGAGGAGGGAGTTCTGGCGGGCGGAGGCAACGCTGACGGAGGGGCCACGAGAGCAGTCTGTCTTAGGGACACGGAGGAAACCCAGACAGTTCCTTATTAAGAAAAATGAAAAAAAAAAAAAAAAAAAAAACCCTAAGACTGTAAAATGGTGCATCTGCTTTGGGAAACAATTTCGCAGTTTTTCACAGACTAGTGTTTACCATATGGCCAATGATTCCAGGAGAAATGGGAACATGTCCACATGAAAACTCGTACATTAATATTCTGTCCTGGATGCTTTATTCATAATAGAAAGTGGAAACAACCTAAATGTCCATCAATGGATGAATAGGACAACTGTGATATATTAATTAGGAATAGTATTAGACCATTATAAAGAATAAAGTACTAATAACATGCTACAATGTGAATGAGCTTGGAAAACATGCTAAATGGAAGAAGCCAGACACAAGAGGCCATATATTGTAGATTCCATTTATAATGAAATATTCAGAATAGGTATGTGTAAAGAAACAAAAAGTCCCTAAGTGCTTGCCAGGGGCTAGGTTTGGGGAAGGGGTAAGGGGAGGGTTCAGGGAACAGTGGGGAGGGAGGGGAGCAAGGAATGGGGAGTGATTTTTAATGGATGCTGGGTTTCTTTTTGAGATGATGAAAATATTCTCAAATTGATTTGGTGATGACTTCACAACTGAATATACTAAAACCCACTGAATTGTACATTTTAAATGAATAAACTTAATGATATGTGAATTCTATGTCAATAAAACCTTTAAAAAATAACAGTATCTTTATATCCTCCTGATTTAAAAAGGTCAGTGAGCTGGTTTAGCCTGTGTTAGGCTACTGAGAACTTGACAAAGGTTGCATATTCATTAAAGGTATTCTGGGGAGCCCTTTGACTCACTCTTTTTCGAAGATTCCTAAAGTGCTTTGCTAAACCCTTCCAAAATTCAATTGAGAGTTCTCAGATTTAACAATAAATATATGACACATTTGAATTTCAGATAAACAAATACCCTTTTTAGTATAAGTATTTTCCATGCAATATTTGAGACACACCTCTACTTAAAAAAAATCACTTTATCTGATACCCATATTTAACTGGGTATTCTATTTTATCTGGCAACTCCAAATTGAGGAAGAGTAGTAATAGGCAAGTTGAATGGTTTCTGTTTGATCCATATAACACTTAAGAGGCACTAAAGCAAGTCAGTGCTTCCAAGTAAATGCAGCCAGTGTAGGTCATGCAGTTGGTAATGGCATGTTGGGGTTGCTGCTGTTGGGGCTAGCCACGGGGGCGCCCCTACCCCCAAAACTGCATTCCTGGCAGCCTGAGAGTTGCCTAGCCATATCCCCTCAGATGATTCAAAGAGCAAAAGTCTGTGCTTGTGCATGCTTTTGTCTTCTTCCTCACCTAATACCCCTTTCGTTCAATACCTCCAAGAGTCACTTCCTGCCTCCTTCCAGCCTCATTCTGCACCCAGCATAGCCTGCAGCTAAGCCCTCTTCTTTGGGGTGTAACTGTCTTTTCCCTGGGTTAGTCCTTTGCCACCCTCTCTTCCAGCTGACAAAAGTGCAATTGGCCTTCTGTAATTGCACTTATCTACCCTGTTCTTCCAAGGATGGCCATGCATGGCTGTGTGTGAGCAGCTCACAGACCCAACTGCCAGCTTCTGTGGAAGGAGGACTAAGATCTTTTGAACCATATACTTGAAATATAAAAACTTACAGGGGGAAGTATGTACACCAGCTTAAGGAGAGTGGTTTTCTTTAGGGAGAGAGGGGAATGGGATGGGGAGTGTCTTGGGAGGTTAGCTGTATATTTAACTTTTAAAGAGATACAACAAATATGTTAAATCTGGTAGTGGAATGCATATTGTATTGTTCTGTTTATATTTCTGTACATTTGAAATATTATGCAATTAAAATATAAATTAAATTTCTAAAAAATATATAAACACTTTAGGAAGTGTGAAAATACTTTAAATTATTTTTTAAAATTTAATTTATAAAAATAGACCTTAATTGCATCATAAGATAGGACTTTGGAAGAGACTCTTATGAAGAAGTATTGTGTAGCCATATGTTCAACATTTGCAGAGAAATACCTGGAACTGGTAACAAAGAGATGAAGAAAGAACAAGAGGGAGTATTAGCTTTTATAAGTATAAATCCTTGAGGACTTTGTAATCCAGGAAGGAGAAATTCACACATACAGGAGACTATGAACAATCACTAAAAGAGGCATCCAGTGAAAAATAACACAGATCGAGTTTAATATCCATGTGCTAAATTGTTCAGAGTGGGTTGAGAGAACCAAACATCAGACCGATTCCTAGAAAAGGAAAAGTGAACACAGCAAATGTATTTTGTTTGTTTGTTTGTTTAGGAGTATGAAGAAGTTTAGAAGAAGAATATGCTCTCAGGGTCCTTGGAAAACTATATATCTATGGTTTTCAATCTTTTCTTTTTATATCACCTTCTTGAAAGGAACCTCCAAGGCATGCAATTCCTTTTAAAAATGTACATAATTTTCTCCTCCCCACTCCTTCCTCCTCAATACAGATAAATACATTTCATATACTCACAGACACCCCACATAGAGGCACTGTTGGCCTATGATACATCAAGCCTCTGGTGCTGCTGTGGAGCTTCTGTAGTGAATTCCTAAGCAGCATGGTAGACACCCACTCCCACTAGGTCCGCATGCCTTCCATGCCCTTATCCCTCTTTCTCCTGTTCTCCTTACTGCTAGGCTAAAAGAGCACAGGTGTCTAAACAGAGCCAGGATGATCATGTTACTCCCTGGGCCACACGGGTCTGCTTGGCACATATCCTCTGAGGAACATCAGAGAGAAAGGAAGCTCATTAAAATAGCTTGTCAGGCTCCAGCTGGTTTTCCATTAAGTTTGACACATAAGAACCTAAGAATTTAGAAGGTATACAGCCCCTTCCAAACTTTCATTAGAAATGAAAATTGTTTGATTCAATCCTAGCATGGACACTTTTGCTAGAACCATCTCCAATCGAGAAATAGCAATAATTAAAAACAAAGCCTAGCAAGAAAGAAACAGAGGTGGCCATGAAATCTACCATGGTAACTTATGACCCACCTTAACACATACCATACATTTGGGGAAGACGATATCCCTGAGTAATCCCAGAAGTGACCAGCCGTTAACTTCTCTGTCCCAGGTTTGTCTTTTTAAAGAGTTGATCATCTGTGGCTGAGTGATAAATATTTTTAAATGCAGTATGGTTGTACAGTGAATTTGTGAATAGTTCAAATTTTGACACAGAGACTGAGAAAGAAAAGGAGGAAAACTATTCGAAGAAAAAAAAAACAAACCACTGATTGAAGAGAGGTAGGGGGGTGGCATGAGATTAAGTGAGGAGGGTAAGTGAACAAAAATTAACCTTCTCAGAGAAACCACAAACAAGGGGAACAGTACAATATTCTACATTCAGGAATGCCATGGCTACGTTGATATGTTAATCTGGCACTGGGAACAACAGAGTATTATTGCTGCTGATATGGTAATCTTGAGAGGTACAGAGAAAAAGTGGGTGGGTCATGTGAAATTCATGAAATGCTTGAGGTGAGCTCACTGTTGAAGTATTATTCATGTTTTGCTTTGTGCATGATTCCCCCCCCCCCAATTTATTGTATAGATAAGTATTCCTCTGTACTTTTTGTTTCTGAAAAGTTTAGCTTATTTTCATGAGACTATAAAATATTCCATCTCAAAAATTTGTTTCTGTTCTAAAGGCATTTTGTAAAATGCCTCCCCTCCTTTGGCCTACACGTACAAATATGCCTACATTTGCATATTGCACAGTACCTACTTACTCTGAATTAGTGAGAAAGTTCAGAGGCAAGAGCCTAAAGGAACATTTTCAGAGTGAGCACATAATTCAGCCTCCAGTTTGTCAGCAGGAGCAAAATAAATAAATAATGCTGAGGACTGAAACAGTCTGTTGACAAGGAAGGAAAAAGAGATACAATCAGCATAAAAATAAGGAAGAGAAAATAGAGTTCAAGGAACCAAAACCTTCCATGTTCAAATTTTGCCTTACCTCTTCCCCTTCACCAGCATATTGGACGCTTCTCAAACTCAACAACTTTTCTTAATATTGTCCTAACTACCATTCCTACTTAAAATACTGCTGCTAGTCCTAAGCCATATGTATACCTCACCGAACAGAGAAAAATAGAGTGTACCCTTATTTGAGGAAATAATAGAAAATGTTTTTATTTGGTCAATAAATGACTTTTTAAAACTGAACTACTCTTTGTAAAAGATAGCTTGCTAAGCATCACTATTAGTCATTTACACTTTAGTATGAATGAGCCTTTTTTCCCTCTTACTTGCTACCTAAAGCTTAGTTTAATATGGGGTTTAGGTGTGGGAGAAAAGAGGAATATACAGTTTTGAAGGAGAGGTGTTATAAGAGGGGAAGAGACCTGGGTAGATATGATTGCTTTGGTTGGGCTTTGAACATTTAAAGAGCAGCAAAAAGACTGGATACCTATAGAGTTAGGGTGGGGAGACAGGAGAGAGACAAAGAATGAACAAATGACCAGGTACCTTCTTTCACAATTCTCCTGAGGGTTTATCCAACAGACAGTCATGTTTTAGTCTACTGACTCAGACGTGAAGAAGTTTAAACTTACTGTGGCACATGTTATAGAGCAAGTAAAAAAAATCAGCCTACATTTATTGCTTAGAAACCTTTTTATGAAAGCAGCTTCCTTCCATCAAAGTTCACTTTCGAGGTTGTTGTTTCTAGTGTAAGTTCTGGTAAACCCAGAGTTGTTCGTGGAATGGAAATCTGACAGGGCTCCTCTTTTAGAGCTTGCATTGTTAAGGAGCAAAAGACTGGAATCCTGGTATCTAGGAGGATGAGTGGTTTTTGGTACCTGGAGACTTCAAGAGAGCAGCAAGGGAACCATTTCTTATTTTATGAATAGCTTTAACTGCTCCAAATTTTGCTTCAATCTTTTCTGTTTCTAAGAAAAAAAAATACGACCTAAAATTGACTATTGGGACCTTATTAGAGCTACTTAAGACCCTAAAGATATTTTCAAAAACCCACAAATAATATTTATGAGAATTTAAGTGTTAACAATATTTCCTGTCTCTTGTTAGGTACCATCTATTGCTAGATATAAATACCTTCAGCTCTGTCTTTCTGGCATTACTTTTTAATATTATGGATATTCCAAATTTTCTGTTTGGCATTACATATCTTCATTTATTCTTGACTCATTACATATCTCGGTTAAGACTTCTTTTAAGGCATATTTTCAAGTCCTCTAACTCAAAGACCTCCCGCATCTACATAAGAAGACTTCCATTCCAGGATATATCTTTAAACATTTTGCTTAAACATAGAATTGTTTCCAAAAACATTTAAGTCTGAAGGTGGTTAATGTCAATCTTATTTGGCCAGTACAATGGCACCTGAATGGCACAGCACTTAATATTTTGTGTGATAAGACATAAGCGTAGTAGTGGCAATAGCACTTGACAGTTTCTAAAAACGTTTATGTGAATATTATTTTATAGGCATGAAGGTACTGCCACATGGAAACTGACTGATCATGCTAACAGTATTTCTGTCACCAACAAGCAGTCTTTGGTAGAATGGCAGAGCTGTCGGGAGAGGCTGTAGCACCAAACTAAAGACTTTTACATTCTTGCACTGCATTAGAAAATGTTAGATAAACATTAAAATCTAGATAGCATAGTTCTGCTGGGTAGCCATTTCTGCCTCTGTCATTCATAAACGTGTTCATATCATTTAAAAATTATTTCTGCTTGCTATGCAAAATAGTCCTAAATATATGTATTCTAACTTTATCTCAAATGGGTTTCAAAGAGCATCCTTTGATCTTTATTTTGTAAGCAAGCCTATGTGGATTCTGCCATTTATGGTTTTTATAGATTCACACCGTGCTGTTTCTCAGCCTTTACCTATCCAAGGTGAAACGTACCATTTTCAAAAGTATTTCTCTACATCTGACCCCTGCGAAGTTCTGCTATGGCCTTTTCTGAGCAGTTTCTGACACTGGCACCTCTCCTTCCATGGGCAGCCGCTGCCTCAGTAACTTAGGAACCACAGTTCTGCTTGTTTGGTTGTGTTTTAATCAGAGTAAAATAATTACTCTGTTTTCATTTCTGTTTTGGTTGGTGTTGCCCAACATTTTCTGAGGCCTTCTACTAGAAAAAGTGATCTATAGGAATGTTATATAGGCACATACATATTTTCCATGCAAATACTAAGCTCTTTGTTCCTTTCATTTTTTCTCTTTAAAACAGAACTTTAGACAGCCATCTTGTTTTTCCAACAAGATGGCATTATTGGAACTGAGTTTATATAACTAGCTATTCTGTTACAGGACTCATTTTCTAATGCAGTGCAAGAATGTAAAAGTCTTTAGTTTGGTGCTACGGCCTCTCCTGACACTCCTGCTGTCTTCATGATGGTGAGGTTCAAAACACAAAAGTAGCAACACTTTCCTTCCACTTTCATCAGGAGCATATACTTGCCCTTAAACTTTTTACAGATTTACTTTACATTTAAGCTCTGGCCTCTAGGCATTTTTCTAAAGTAGAATAGAAAGTCATTTTATCTTAAGTAATGCTGCCTTCTTCAAATAGGCTTCTTGGCTGTACTGTTGGCAGTTCAAGATGGCCCTGTGCTGGCTGACGCACATGCAGTTAGGGATTATGCAAGAAATGTTGATCTTTTGCTAGAGTGTTTGGCACCTCGGTCATCAGCCTGGACTCTCTTACCAGCTTGTGCACGCTTCAGCCTTTCCCTTTTTTCATATGGTTCTTGTGTTGTGCTCTGTTGTTTTGTCGTTTTGTGTTTTCAGACAGCAGGTTCAGGGAGGCAGTTATCCTTTCCTTAATCCTGTACGATTTTCTCTAGTTTGTTTTCTCTTGGAAAGCTTCAGGCCTTCTGGTGAATTTCCCTTAGATAGCCTCCTTTCCCACTCAGTCCAGAATTTGTTGATCTGCTCTGTTCTGGCTGCTACAGGTGAGGCCCAAATACATGTTTGCTCCCTTCCTGACCAGGAAGAATACTACCTCCCTTTCATGGTAACCCCATCCTCCTGAGCCCACCCACTCCCACCTATACTGTAGGATCCCTGAGGTAAGATGGAAGTAGTACCAGCTATATTTGCTCAGTTTTCTTCCCTGCAGTGTGTTTCCTCCCCACCTCCCATCACTTTTCATTCACACACCTTGTTTCTATTCCTAAAGCAAGATTTATTTCCCTCCTTGCCACTGATGCAGCACTTGACAGCTCCCAGGCTCTGCCCTCCTTTAGGCTTGGGAAGAGCTACCTCTCCAAGTTTCTCCAGGTGCCTGCCGAGCAGCTCAGTCCCAGCCAATCACAATGCTAAGGTACCCAGCACAGCTGTACTCTTGTTTCCACAGGTGCTATTGCTAAGTTTGGAGGGGGCAGTTTGTTGTGGAGAGGCTGGTGATAGAATCAGACCCCCCTCAGCATTCTTTAAGGGAGCTGCTTTCCCAGATTTCTCTCTTTAACATTTCCAGCAAACAGGTGGTCACTCCACTGGTAGTAAATTCCTGGATATTTTTACCCAACACCCCAGAAACAAAATGACAATGTTATTGGACATGTCATACAACCAGACATATGAGTAATGTCCCCATTAATCAAGTTGCCAACAAAAACAGGTTGCTATCTAAGCTTGTTTGGAGAGATTCTAGCTATGTGAAGGAAGAAAAACTCAGGCATCGAGTTAAAAGTACACTGTCAAGATTAAAATGATCTATACTTGGTGACTTGGTGTGTTTTTAAGTTAACCTTTTCCTACACAAGACTGCACCAATTGTACAGTTGGCATTCAAGTGTCAACTATATAAGAACCTCATTATTATGCCTTGAGTAGTGCCTGTGGTGCTGGGACTGAGGTAGAGATAAGATGGAATCCAAGAAAGAGGCAAGTTTTACCTGATTTGTCACTCTATTAAGAAACATTATACTACAAAAAAACCTTTGGCCGTAGTATGACTGATCCATTTTTTATCTATCCACCATTTATAAGCTGGATTGACTGCTCTGCTCTTTCTCACTTCTTCTCACCAGGCATTGTGCTATAGACTAGACACATGAAGGTTAATGAGATAGGATCTCTGGCCTCAAGGAGCATACACACTAATGGGAGACTCATCTGCATATGTAAACAAATAACTGCAGGATAGTGTGTGAAGTGTAATAATAAAGGTATACATAAAATATAGAAAGGATCTAGAAGTCTTTCCTGAAGGGCTGATTTCTGAGCAAGATCATTAAGAATGAGTAAAAATTTTTCAAGCAGGCAAGAAAAGAAGGGCATACTGACATGAAATACCAATAAAGAACTACAAATAATTTGGTTTGGGTGTAACAAAGGTCTCTCAGGGGATGGGAAGAGCAGCGTCAAGAGCTAGGACCAATAAAGTAGACAGGAGATAGATGATGAAGGACATTGAATGTCAAGCTTAGGAGTGAGGACTTAATTTGGGAGCCACTGATAGTTTAAGCAGGAAAGTGACAATTAATTCTAGGGGGACCTTGGCTCTTTCACATGCAGCTGGTATGCCCTCAACATCTTTTATTTTATTTTGTGATATTTAATTATGTCATACTTATATTATATGCTATACAATGGTGTGGTATATGGCATATGGAATATATGGTATATGTAGTTTACCTGGCATGCATTAAGGGCTGGCATATATTAAGCTCTTACTGGAAATCTGATGACTGAATGAAGACTCTGACATAAGTCTCTCCCCCTTAGTCAGATGGTGGTACTGGCAGAACCATAGGCCAAGCCTCCTGACTTCCTTCCCCATCCTGACTCTATCACACACTAACAACAAGTGATAAGGGATGCCTCCATAGGTATGCATTGCAGCTACATGATGATGCCCAATGTATGTATGTTCCCGAAATGATCTTAACCCTTCCATCACCCAGAATTTTCATTCAACCCATTGTAATATCTCTGGGAAAGGACATTAAGTTTTAAAATGTTAGTAAGACATGAAATTAAATCTAGAGAAGGCTTTCATTTTTACCTTTGCTGTACTATATCTCTTTTGCAAGGTGAATGATTACCTAGAATGAATAACTATCTGTATTGTTCTCGATCCTTGGTTGGGAGTCCACAGATATGGAGGGCCAACCATATGCATTGATCTGCTCCATTTTATATAAGGGGACCTGAACATCTGCAGATACTTAAGGGGCAGAGTTCTGGAACCAATCCCCCAATGGGTACCAAGAGACAACTAAATTTTAGGGAATCAAAAGTTATATGCAGATTTTTGACCAAATTGGAGTCAGTGCCTCCTACCCCCACATTGATCAAGGGTCAACTGTAGTTATATTTGTTATCTTTTCTTTATGAATTCTGAATTTTGTATCATACTTAGAAAAAGCTATGACAAGTTATACAAAAATTTATTATTTTATTATAGCATTTTATGATTTCATTTTATATTTAAGTCTTTTGTCCACCTGGGATTTACTTTTGATGTGCAGAGAAAAATACAGCTCTACTTTTTTTTTTTTCTAAAAGACTAACCATTTATCCCAACACCATTTAGTGACTATTTTTCTTACTGATTTGGAATGCTTCTTTTATCTAAACTTGTTTTGCTTGCATTTGGGCCCATTTCTGGGTTGTCTACCTTTCCCCATTGATCTGCCTGTTTATTTCAGCACTATCCCAACTATTTTAATTAGTATAGCTTTAGAAGACATTTTAAAAACTAATGGCAATAGATTTTTATCACACAGTAAAAATACTCCTGATGACATTATAATGATGAATATATGTTATTAGACCTTTGTCCAAACTCATAGAATGTATACCACCAAGAGTGGTGTAAAGTATGGACTTTGGGTAATTATGATGTGTCGATGTAGATTTATATCATCTCGTGAATAATATTGATAATGAGGAAGGCTGTGCATATGTTGGTGTGGGAATACATAGGACATCTGTTCGGTCGTAATTTCGTAAATCTCCCTTTCAATTTTGTTGTAAATCTAAAATCACTCTAGAAAAATTAAGTCTTTAAAAAATAAGGTTTAAATTTAAAAAATCTAATGGAACTGATTTCTTTTCATCACTCTATTCTCATGTTTATATTTCCAGATGATCTATACTCGTGTCAATTTTAAAAATGTAATTGTATGCTCTGTTTGTACAGAGTAACAATAGCTGGTAAGATAATTTAATGATTCTTAATAGTCAGTATGATTTTTATTGTTTTCATTTCCAACATTTAAGTGTAAATAACATTGATTCATATTATTTGTGCTGATTTGTTCATATGTAGTAAAATTCCTTCTCGTGCTTCCCCCAAAATAAATTTTTGGCTGAAAACTACTTGAGAATGTCCCAGTGTTTACTAAGTCACCATACTGAATCCTCTAAAATACACAAAAACTGGCAGTGCCTATTGAAAATTGGAAACACTGGGCCTGTGCTAGAATGTGCATGAAGAAAGCTCATGTTCATCATGCTTCTTATCCTACAATCCCAATAAGTATAGAATCAGCCTTTGTTTACTATCTCTTTCTGCTTACCAGGTATCTCCCATTTATGGATTTAGTTAGAGATACAACTTTTCAGTCTTGGAAAAAAGACAGGTTTATCAAAAAGCACTAAAGAATCATTTGGAACCTTAGTAACTGTAATCACTGTCACCAAATTCTAATCCTTATGTGGTTGACCCTGGGCTACATCCTTCTACCCATGCCTCCCCTTTCTTGAAGTCCATAGGCATTCTGAAGGTCTCTTGAAACATCTGTGAGTCACCGGTAGGAGTTTCAGAAAAAAAAAAGCTGGTAAGTTCAGAAATTACAACCAGAAGGAAATGACCAATGGCCTGTTGGTAAGCTCTGTCCTTCCTCCTCATCATTCACACCACCACCCGCCCCCTCAAAACCCCCAAAACCTGAAAGTTCAAAGCTACACATCACCTCTATAGGACCTGCAAGGGGAATTTCTTAGTTAGGTTCCCAACTTCTAACTCTCCATTCATCTTGAAGCTTCAGATGAGTACTATTTTAACCACTATCCACAGAAAAGCCGGGGAAAAGGAACAGGAACTGATAGACTCCCTCGTGAAACAGATCAGGAAGTGACTTTGACTGGTTTATGTTTCCACGAGCATAGCCCAAAGCCAGTTGCCTTATGAAGTCACAAGCTCTTCCTTTGATGACCGTCTGCCTGGGTGCCTTAGATAGACTTCCTAAATTGGGCTAGAGATTAGATGAAATGATCTTTGAATTAGGGTGTGTATGAGTAATGGAGACCTTCCCCAAGGAAGTGGTAGCTGAGACAATCTAGAATGGGATTCAAATAGGCACAAAAAGGAGAAGAGAAGAGAATATAGCATTCTGGGCGGAGGGAAAAGTATAAACAAAGGGATAGAGATATGATACAGCACAGCGGGAGCTACAAATAATTCAGTATTGTATTTATGAAGTATTAAATTCCAGGTAAGGAGTGGCAGGGATGATGCTGGAGAAGCAGGGATTGGCCGGGTCCTGGGAGTCCTAGTATACCATGATTAACAGCTTAGGTTTCATCTTACAAATGTTTGAAGGATTTTTAAGCTGTCAAAGGATACATAGTAACTGGATAGCCCTATATATAAATATCATAATGAAGACCTCACCAAAAAAAAATAAAGAAATTTTGAAATTAACCTAATTAATGAAAGCTGGTGTAATTCTTGTCATTTATATGCCAGAGGACCATTAGACTGATTCTAAGATTGCCAAACTAAGTCTCCATCTAGCTTCTTACACTAAGTTATGATATAGTTGTATTTATGTACTGGAATGATCATTCTGTTAGTGTTACAGGAAATTGCTTTAAGGATATTGAATCTGGAAGTAGAAAAACAAGTTAAAGCATTATTGGAACTGTCGAGGTGAGCAATGACAGAGGCCTGAACTAGGGCACTTAGTAGAGACACCTGTTGAAGAAAAAGAATAGATTTGTTTGAAGAGGCAGTGTGGCATAATGTGGCAGCTATGAAAAGATTCTCCTAGGAAGAATCACAATTGACTGATACCCCCAGTTTCTGTGCTCTGAAATCCATCACTGCTTCTTGCTAAGGTCATGCTTCCCCAGGCTGCTTCATGACTGAGTATGGGAAAGATACTAAGGCAGGCCCATCCCTGGGAAATGTGGAACTTCTCTGATGGGCAACTTTAGCTCCAAGATGTTTCATCAGTTTTGCTGAACTTTCTTAGAACTGCACTACAGTCTGAGAGTTTTCCACTTAAACACCTTCAACCTGCCTCCCTCCTGCCCTCCTTCTACCCTCCCTCTCTCCCTTCCTTCCTTCTGTGATTCATAAGGGTCAGACCTACATCATGGTCTGATGACTCTCAGAGAACCTAGACTAAACTTATGGTAGATAAGCTAGCTTATGGTTTCTGGAGTCACAATAACCTGGGTATGAATCTGGCCCCACTATTCCTAGATATATGAATGCAAGCAAGTAATTTAATCTCTAAAAGTGCCAGACTTTGTATCTGTAAAACCATGACAATTCTTGTGAGGATTAAATTAGTCAGGCTTATAAAGTACTTAGCACAGTATCTGGCACACTAGCCATTCTTATTATTAGGTATGGGGGATGAAGGAGAGGAAGAAATCAGAGGTAATGCCTAGGTTTCTGGCCATTTAAATACAAAAAGCCATCACAAATTATTCACTCGAGTTGATTCTTCTTTTGCATACAGCAGATATTCTTTTGAGTACAAGAGATTAGGAAATTCTTCTTTTGTTTCTTCCTCACTCTTAAATTTCTTGACTCCTCCAGCTCTCATAGCTAATGAAAAATAAACTATTAAAGGATACATCAAAATGGACATAAAAAAGACTCCTAGACTCAGGAGTTTAGAGAGTGGCCCGTTGGCCCATTATCTCAGGCACACAAGTGCCGAATAGGAAACAAGCTATGAGAATATTCTTCTGCCCTGTGGAGTAAAAGCCCTTCTAGAACTCCTTCACGTAACAAGAGAGAAAAAGTTATCCACCTTCCTTGAGGATCTGAAAAACTAGGTGGGGGAATTCCAAATTAAATTATTTTTATAGAGTTTTATTTAGAACACTTCAGGTATTGAATACGAGCTAGCAAGGACATTGCAAAGTGGATATTAGAGAATGATCTTCCCCTTTCCCAACATACTTAAAAAGCTTAAGACAGAATCAAAATTCCAATTACAGACCGGAATATGGAATTAAAACTAGCAAAATGGAATGAAAGAGAAAATGTAAACTTGTAAACAAAATTTTAGAAAATTAATGGTATAATCTTGGGAAGGGAAAATCTAGCTGAACAGTGGTTTATATGAAAAATGCCAGGGGTTTTAGGTTAACCACCATCTCCATGGAGCCAACATTGCAATTTTGGCTTGTAATGAAATGAATGTAATCTTTGGCAGTGTAGTAGAAGTACAATATCCTAATAATGGGAAACTTCAGTTTCCTCATTTGTCACATTAGGGGCTAGATTAGATGACTTCCAAGCCCCCTACAGCTCTATGATTTTCTAAGTGCATGACTCTGACTTTAAAGTTCTTAACCTCAATTCCTATATTTTCAGGAAATGACCATCGAAAAGATACATAGGCTTGATGAAAACAGGTAATCTACTTTAATCTGGTTGACTTCAAAGCTTGAATGACCTCTGGGGTTGGGGGGATCTTTCTATGTGCTGAAGTGATCCATAGATACCTCCCCAAATGAATGTGACAATGGAACAAACTTACATACATTTACTTCGCACATGAACCTTTACACAAAACTATTTTTCTTGAGATAGCAAGCTTGAGCAACCAGTTTCTCCTGAAGTTTACCTGATACATATGTTTATGGTGAGCTGTACTATCATTTCTCTACCTTGCCTTAACCTTGGAGGGCCCCTCCCAAGCCAGCTAGCTGCTATTGACATTGGTAATCAAGAATTTCAGAAGTAGACATCAACGTCAACACGAGGCGATGACAGAAAGGACTAGAGAGCCCTAATGCACAGGGCTCCCTTACTAGGCTTGGCTGTATCAGGCTGAGGGAGGCCATGGATCCAAGTTTTAGCCACAGCATAATAGGCAGTCAGAGATGGTTTTGTGGGTAACCAGTGAGCTTCCTCCCTTCATCAGTGCTACTACCATTCTCTTCTGGATCCCCAAGCTAGCATTTTCAGGCATTTTAAACATCTTTTGAGAAAAAGGCAGTAAAAAAGACCAATCATGGGGAAATCAGACCTTTAATAAAAATAGAATTCCAACTATTTCAGCTGGAATCTCTTTGTCTAGCTAAAAGAGATTTAGAGAGTGAATCAGAAAGCCTGCATGTCCTTCTTGTTCTGCAATTAACCAGGTGTATGCCCTTGGGCAAGCCATTCAACTCTGGGCCCCTTTTCCTCACTTGTAAAATAAGGAGGAACCCCATCTAGTTACTTCCAAGAGTGTCAGAGCCCTTTAGTTGCCCTGGCTTATGGAGGACCCCTGCCCTAGGAACAGATTATATACTGAGCAGAAAAGGAATTATATATAGGCTTGGAGGTGATCTTTGTCAAGTCAGAAGGAGGGCCCTAGAACCTTAAAAGGACGTTTGCAAAGAGCAATAAGCAAGAATTGAAATCACAGGACTCCCAGGTTCCTGCCCCAGGTAAGTCCCTCCCAGGTACTGACTGAGTTGCTCTGTGTCTCAATTTCTTAACTCGGTCAGGCAGAAGAGGTCACAGAGGGTGGAGCTATGACCAATGGATCTCAATGTGCTGGAAAAAGAACAGAGGGAGCAGAAAGGCCAGAAGAGGAGTTTCCACTGCACATTAGCCTCATATGACTATCTCAATCTCTTTCCATACTGGAAGGGACATGGGAGCCACGTAGCTTTAGTGTCTCTGGCTTCTTAAGTACCTTCGTCACCTCGGCAGCACAGCTACCAACTTGGGCAAGGAAACCAAGATCTTGGACCAAAAGGGGTAAGTACATGAGATTCCAAATTAGATGGGCTTTTGGAGATTTTTGTGAGATCCATAAACATTTATATTTTCAAGGGAGAAGTCTTCCTTTTTTTATTGTGGTACAATATACATAACATAAATTTTACCACAGTAACCATTTTTTAAATACACGATTCAGTGGAGAAGGCCTTTTTAAAAACTTCAGTTCTCTCCCTATGCTGATGTGATTGTGTGCTCCGTTAGCAAAGTTCTTGATTATTCTGCAGGGTCAGACTATAGGGTCCCATCGATTAAGTTGGGTTTGGCTCCTGCAATATAGGAACACCTCAAAATATCAGAAACAGGACAGAAAACTATTTACTGCTCTTTTCTCCTTGAAATAGGTGGGAGAGCATTTGCTGCTGTGTCCCTTTAATTTTTATCTCTGTCTTGGCCCTAACCACTTAGCCCTAACCACTTGTCCAGACCTGTGGCTTGCCCTTGGGCTTGCTTTCTTTTGTAATACTGCATTTTTGTTCCTGATGACTCGGGGCTTATTCTGCCAATGAAAAACCTCTTTTCTCTGGGATCAGACTTGTCTGCCCCTTCCGTGATCCTGCATAGCTTATTCGTCAGATATGAATGACAGCTTCTGCTCTCTACCTGAGCTCCAATCCCACATCCCTGACTGTGTACTGGTCATTTCCTCCGGAATGTGCCAGTCATTATTCTGCCAAGCAGATTGCAACACGTCCAAAAACCACCTTCATTTTTTCTCAAACCAGCTGCTCCTATAACCTCTGAGTTGCTATCAATAGTCCATTAAGTCATTTAGATGAGAAGCAAAGTCCACTTTGATTTAATCTCCTCTCATTGCCCTCAGCCATTCAGTCCACAAGAATAATCAGATTTTCATTCAAATACTGATAATTGTTTTCATCCTTCTCTCCCTCCCTGCCATGTCCATTTCTATGTCTTTACCACCTATAATTTCATTTAGTGGCATGTCTACTCTTTTCCTGATTGAATTTCCTGTGTCGGGCCAATGCCAGCTCTAGACCTATCTTCATTAATCAAGTCATGTCTGTTCAAAATCCCAAATTTCTTCCCTATACCTATCATATAGGCTTCTTGCTCTTATCAGGCTGTTAAAGTTCCCCCTAATCTGATCTCATGCTAGAAAGTCCTTCTGTCAGGTAGCTATATTTTAATGGGAAGTTTAATAGACTTGCTTTCAGATCCTAGCTTTGTACTCTGCTGAACCACCTTGGGCAAGTTACTGACTCGTGGAGCCTTGCATCCTCATTTGCAAAATGGGATAAAAATACCTATAACATAGTGAATTTTATGAGGCTTTAATGAGATAAATATGTGTGGAGGCATGTTAGCATTGTGCTCAGAACTCACATTTGACCTGACTCCCTTGGTTCAGATCCAGGCTTTTCCACTCAGTAACTATGTGTGACCTGGATGTAGCAAGTTTCTTAACCTCTCTGGGTTTCATCTTTTTCATCTATAAAATAGAGATACAACAGTGCATACCTCCTAGATCTGTAGTGACAATTACATGAAATAATGTATGTAAAGTGCTTAATACATGCCAGGTACATTGTAAGCTGTAATAGGCATAAGCTATTATTATTATTAATTATTATTATTATTATGTGCCAGACACCTGGCTTGACATCTAATCAGCACTTAATAAATGTTTGCTAAGTTCGTTGATGAATTCATCTTATCCATATGATCTCATTTCCCATTAGTCTTTGCTATGTGCCTTCTTGTGCCACCCTTGCTCCAGACAGGCTTACCACCTTGGCTTTCCATGAAAATATCTTCCACTTTTCTTGCCTTTGGTTATGGTATTTCTCTTTTCTAGGATGTCATAATGTCTCCCCCCTCCTATCTAAATTCTTCCCATTCTTTAAGGTCTATCCTAAATCCTGCCTCCATGAAACTTTCCCTCATTAATTTTGTATGTACTGATTTCTCACTTTTCTGAACCAGTTACCCTTTATTTGGCATCTGGTACACTCAGATATGGTTTCTTATGTATTCATTTTATATCTTCAGCTAGTTTTAAAGATATTCCTCAGTCTAGCATTGTTTCAGAATACACAGTAAATATAGTGAATATTTAATCTATTAGCCTACTTTACCAATTCATATTCCCAGTTTGTATTTAGGGTGAGATTTGGAGAAAGAGAAACACATTTCATTATTTGAGGGTGAAGAAGGATCCAGAAATCTGAAATAATTTTTCAGGCCTAGAATCTCTTATTAATAGAGTGGCACATTCATAGAGTAGGCAGATGAGGGGAATGAGGGGATAAGGAATTCTTGCTGCATGAGACAAGGTCTTATGGACTCTGGGCCAAAGTGTTGGAGAAATGCTTGAAGATGGAGGGAGGGGGGCAGTTCTGCAGTTGATGGGCTGGAGGCAGACCATAGCTGACATAGACAGGAAAGTGTCCCCATTCGAATCTGATTCTTGCTGTGACAGGCTTTGGCTTTAACTAGTTTCTCAAGCTTCTTACACCTTTACACAACATTTGCCCTATTGAGAAACTGGTTTTGCATGAAACTTCTCATGGCTTGAAGCAAGTATCCATGACGGTGTTTGCATACCATTGGAGTTTTACCCCTCCCAAATGTACCAATAAAGATGAAGTGGCATTCAGATGACGTGATATGAAGGACATCACCACAGCCTCCCAAACTGACAATATTTGAACTATGTGAAAGGTTCATACCAAGATTTCACAATTACAGTGAAGGCCAAGAAAGACTAGTCCAGATGCAAGGTAAAGAACGTTGTCTTTGCCCCAGTTCTCACGAAGTCTGCTCTGAGTACTACAGCCTATACTGATCTCTCTTGTCTCTGGATTCCTATAGTACATATTGTCTAGACTACATAGTTCAGTCCTGCATTATATTGTCTTATAAAAACTGCTCTATGTGTTGGTTGTGTTTCTCTAGCTAGTTTTAAGTTCTTGAGAATATGGACTATCTGTGAAAGTCCTTTACCTGGGGAGCCTCTCAACTTAACTCAGTGTTAGGTACAATAGATTCTCAACAATAAGTGTTGATGACTTGTTTTCGGAAATGTAAATTCATAAAAAGTGGCTCCACAAAGAAGAATTAGAAGAGCTATTGCTTTTTGAAAGTGGTGGGCGCTGGGAGTCCATCATCCTTTGTGTTGTTGTCATTAGCAGGAGCCTCCTTTCAAAGGTCTGGGAGTCAAGACAGTACAGGTAAGACACAAAGTTCCAGTGCTTTCCCACTTAGGAGAGGTGTTCTGCCCTAGTGCCTGAGGCCCCTTCCCGTTTCCTCTTTCTCCTCTCAACCACGAAGTCCATCTAGTAAAATCTGTGAGGGGCGTCAAGAGATTGTCTTACTCATCTCCTTTATTTTGTAGATGAGGAAACTTGGGGTTCAGGAAAGACCAGTTGAAGGTGGTGGAGGGAAGGTCTGTGGCCTTTGGATCAGGTAGAATTGGATTCTAATCCCAGTGCTGCCATTTTTGCGATTTGGAATTCTTTTCACATCTTGGAGCCTCAATTTCTTCATCTTTATTTTTTTCCCCCCTTCTAAATTTCTTCATCTTTAAAGTGGGGTAACAATGCCTGCCTTCTGGAGTTATAGGAGAATTAGGTGAGATAACGTATGCAAATACAGTGCTTGGCAGTAGGAGATTCTCAATACTTGTTGGCTCTCTCTCCTTTCCTTCTCTTGAGTGTCCTGCCCAAAGTCATAAAAAAAAAAAAAAAAATTAAGTGCTAGCCTCTCTTGTTTTTCAAGGTATATATTCTTTCAATTACATACTAAAGCCAGCCTCCTACCCACTAGAAAATTAGGATCAACCATTACAAAATTTTTAAATTACCTTCACTGGGGATTTGGACCAATTTATTTTGAGCACATTTACATGCTGCAGAAATAAAAGAAATTAAAAGACAAGAATATTGAATTCCTGAGTGAAATGCAAAGTTACTGAGGTTTTACACATTTCCAACTATAGTGTTTGAACTCCTGGTACTCCCAAAATAGTACTGATGACCTCTTACCCCTTTAGAAAAATTCCAGTCTCTGATATATTTACATGCTTTGCCTTTCAACCTGATATTTTTCACCTGTTTTTCTTAAAGATATACTCTTCTGTCCATTAATCATCAATTGGAGCTAAAATGAAAACACTGCTGTGAAAGTTCTACTGAAAAATAAATTGGTAATGATCACAATGACTTGTGGGTTGTTTGGTCTCAGAAATGAAATAGACATTCACATGATTTGTAAAAATTAATGCTTTAAGATAAACCTTTCTTTCCTATGCTAGAGAAGATTTACCTGGGATCATTATTTCTTTTATAATTTTTAGTTAGTTAATATTCACTGTGTTTGGCTGCAATTACATCTTTAAATGTGGAGCAGAATGAGGATTAGACTACAGGGAAAATCTTAGCATGAAATATCTCCTAATTGTGACTATTAAAATTATCAAGTTGTGATTGATAGTTCATCATTTGGTGAATAAGGGAGGTCCTACAAGACAGAGGGACAAGGCAGCAGCAAACCTCCCTGAACCTGCCTTTGTGGAAGGTGTGGTAGGCAGAATAATGGTCCCTCAAAGTCCTTGTCTGAATCCTTAGAACCTATAAATGTTAGCCTACACCACAAGGAGGGATTAAAGGTGCAAAGAGAATTAAAGTTGCTAATTAGCAGACCTCAATAAAAAGGGGTTGTGCTGGGTTATCCAGGTGGACCCAATGTCATCTCAAGGGTCCTTAATAGCATAAGAAGAGAGCAGAGGAGAATCAGATAGGGAATTGGTGATGTCAAAACAACTCAGCCAACTGTTGCTAGCTTTGAAGATGGGCCAAGGAATGTGGTGGCCTCCAGAAAGGCTAAGAATATGGATTTTCCCCTGAAGTATCCAGCCGTCCTGATACCTTGCCTGTAGCCCAGTGAGACCCATTTTAGACGTCTGAATTCTAGAAGTATAAGATAATAAACTGGTGTTTCAGCCACTGAGTTTGTAGTAATTTATTTACAGCAGCAATAGAAAACTAATACAGAGAGTATCTCTGAACAAAGGCTGATAGACCATCTTGCCCCAAAGATGGTGCCTGCATTTGAGGATTTCACACAATCTTGGGCAACAAAGTTCCTTAAAGGAGTGAGACATAGAGAAAGGCCAAAGGCCATTGTCAAGGGGCCAAAGTGATTAGCAGTTAGTAGAGAGTGCTTCTCATACAGGATGGATAAGAAATATAACTCATAACTTCCAGGAGAGACATCTTTTATTTCATAAAGTATTTCACTTAAACAGTCTCATTTAATCCTCCCCTCATTCCTGTGAGGTAGAATTTTTTACTATTATATTTTGTGAACAAAAAACCTGAAACTTAGAGAGTTAATATTCATGAAATTAGATGACAGTAAGTGAAAGAGTTTAGATTTAGAGAGATCTGGGTCCAAAGCTCAGGTGCTTCACTGCTTTGATATCTGTCTTGCCAGTGGTGTCGTTCAGCCGGGAAGTAGAGACCACATGTAGAGACTGCTCATTAGTGAGGGTAATTTCTGCTACTAAATGGAAGTTGTGGGAAGAGGTGCAGACAATCTCCGTATATCTGCTTATCATGAATATGGTGTCTTCCTAGAATGTACCTATGGCCACATCACTTGACAATGGTGGCACCTTGCTGAATGTTTTTAATGTTAACTATCCACCATAAACCGAAATTTGACATGTCTTAAATATAGCTCAACCACACCTCCCTCACCTCAATCAGACCTCCACTCTGTTTCCTATTTCTTCTAAGAATTTTGTCATTAATCCAGTTGTCTAGATTCAACAGCTATAAAAACAATAACAGCTAACACTTACTGAGAATACATTCCAGTTGTTGTGCTAAGCATTTTAGACGTCATCCATTTAATCCTCCCAACAATCCTATGAGGAAGGTACAATTATTAGCCCCATTTTTATAGATGAGGAAATTGAAGATTATAGAAATTGCCAAAGGTGTGACACCTTAGCATCATCTCTCATTATTCATCTCCTTCACCCTCCATAGGTCATGAATCACTAAGTCCCCTCAATTTTCCCTCTGTACTATTTCTTGGATTTGTTGCTTTCTTTCCCTATCTATTGCCACTATAGCAGTCTCGGCCCTTTTTGACTTATACCTGAATTGTTTCCATAGCCCAATACGGTCTATCTGGTTCCATGATCCTCTTTCTTAGATCTTTGTAATATGCTTTGGTCAGACTAAGCCGCCTAAAATAACACTTTATTCCATCTATTTCTAAGTTCAAATCTTTAAACTGGTGGAGATACAACCAAATGTCCCCAAAGATTATCCTGGACAGTGTGATGGTAGCAACATTTTAAAAAATTTTAAAATAATTTCATTATATTAAAATTAAAAGGAAAAATGTTTCAACGATAGGTTGAAATTATTGTACAAGCTACGTAATAAAGACAAGCAAACATGGTACCCTATAAATGTGTAACTCTAATTTCATTTGTTCTAGCATTGGGGAGCTCTCACTGGTCATCTGACCATCCCAAATACTCAATTCCATTTCTTAGAGGAAAATCTTTGCATAAAAATAGTTATGTAAATGTGCTTTGTGTTTTCCATATATTATAAACTTCATTGTCAGTATTTAAATAAATTTATAGGGTAAAAGAAAAACTGAAATAAATTACCACCAAAGGATTTAGCAATAAAAAAATTTTCTCTTTCAAGGGTAACCGTTGAATAAGGTGATTTGTACTTTCTTCTTTACACTTTACACCTTTCTGTAATTTATAGACTTTTAGCAATGTACATGTATTGCTTTATAATAGAAAATAAGGCCAATAAAGAATAATATAAAAAAGAAACCAAATTTTCCACCATTCTTTGCTACTTATGATATAAAGCTAAATTCTTTGGCTGAGGCCATCTGCAATCTGGACCCAAACTGCTTTCCAGACTTATTATATACTATTCAATACAAATGTTCTGCTTCAGTTAAACTATTTTAAACACGTTTTCCCCGCTGTGTCTCTGACGGTGTGTTTTCTTTTCGTGGAATGAGCTTCCCCATTTTCTTCTAATATCCCAATTCAATCTATTGTTCAAGATCTAAGTCAGTTCTACATACAGCCTTCCTAAAAAGGAAGGAATCAGGATGTATTACTGACCCTGTGGGCCATGCACTATATTTGGTGCTTTACTTGGTATTCATTTGAACTTCATGACGACTCTGGATAGTTGGTATTAATTACCTTCATTTTGCAGACGAGAAAACCGTGTCCCTCAAGTCACATAGCCAGTATATGGAAGAGCTAGAATTTGTAGCTAGCTGACTATTCAGCCCCAGCTCAGAGAGCTCCCATTTTTCCAACTTTTGTAGCACATATCTGAGTAAGCTGGACCAATGATCACGAAAGTACATTACATGCTTGTAATGTTATATTATACTACTTATATTTTGTATTTATGTTTATCTTTAACAAAACCTCTTGTGGGAAATCTGGTGTTTGAGTTCTAATTTGCATATTTCCTAGCTATGTGTCTTTGGGCTATCTCCTTAACCTTTCTCAGCTTCAATTTCCTCCACTGTAAAATAGGAAGGTAATATTAATACCTAACTCTTAGAGTTGTTATGAGAGTAAAAAACTCACAATACACCTTGTACAAAAGAGCTGATTGTTGTGTATTTGAGTTAACATGGTGATGATATTAGTTTACTTTCAAATTCTATTTAATTTCTAGTTTCTTTATAGTAGTGGTTTGAGATATTCATAAAACTCAGTGGCCTAAAGAGAACTAGACCTTTTTCTTCAATATATTAAAAAACTGACTTTGTACAGTTTAAAAGTACTTTTTAATCAAAATAATATTTTGCTGTTTAGTCAGAGTATCCTATCTTGCTATTTAACTAACACTGAATAAGAGGTTCAATTACTTGTTAAAGACTGTTCTTAAAGGTAAATGTTTACATTTATAAACATGCATGTTGTTATTGAATGTTGTCATTGTTAGTCCAGAACGCCACTGTGAATTTTAAAACAGCACATTGAGACCTATATTTACTTGGAAAATGAAAAAATCATTTAAAAATCCCCAGTCTTCAAAAACAGATACCATTTTTTTTTTTTGACATTCTATATATCAGAGAAAAAAGGAATCACTATATTCATTCCAATTATTTTCCCTTAAGGTCAAATGAAAAGCAAAATACACGAATATTTTTTAACCTTCCATTTATTTACTTTCCCTCTTACTATTACCATCATTTTTTTTCTGGTTATAAAATAATTTTTCAATCTTTTGAAAGATAAATACATCTCAAGTTAGAAATGGTAATTTTTAAATTTTTATTTTATTTCACAGTTGTTAAAAGACTTGTCCAAACAACCAAAAACCCCACATGTGTGTTCTACATAATATTGAAAAGAGAAAAAAGTTTGGGCAACTTTCCTGCAATTGCAACTGAGAAATTCTCATTCCTCAGGCAGTTCTCTAATATCTTTTTGTCATGAATTGTTTAAAACAAACAAACAAAAAAAACAGTCCAGTTACCAGGACATTAAGATCTTAGTAGGGTTTCAATGTTCTACATCTGTCTACAACTAGGTATCATCTTTTTTTTCTCTCTTAACAGTCAAACTATCAAAAAGAGTAGTTTCTATTCCAGTGTTCCCATTTTCTTTCTTCTTATTCCCTTTTCAGCTAGCCTCAGGCTTGCCTCTCCAAGACTGTTTTCAGTTAACCACCCTCCCCACGGTCACTATTGCTAAATCAAAGAAAGACTTTTTAGACCTTATCTCATGGAGATTCTCTGAGCATTAACACACTGGGAACACATCTTTTCCTGTTTGAAACTCTTTTTTTTCTTGGCTTTCTATAACAGCCACGTCCACTGCTTTTCTTTCTACTTTTCCAGTTTCTCCTTCCTAGCCTTCTATAAGCTTCTTTTGGATCGCCTCTTCCTTAAACATTAGTATTCCCTTGATTCTCAACACCTTTTTTCTCTTTTCTTGCATGATCTCATCCACTGGCCATGACTGAAACAAATATAGCAAATGGATCCCGAATCTTTATCTCCTTTCCCGATACGCCCTACGAGCTTCAGGCCCATAAATGAACAGTCTATTCCTCTTGAGGTTCCACAGGCACCTTGAAGTCAACATGCTTAAAATTCAACTTCCCATCTTTCCCCTCACCACAGTATGTAGCACCATCGCCCATCCATTTGCTCAAGTCAGATTAGGAGTCATCCTGATACTGCCTTTCCCTTTAACAGCTCAGATCTAACTGGACCAGATCCTTTTGATTCTCATTTTAAAATCTCTTGAATCTTTTCTCCATTTATATTTATTTCTCTAACTCGTACAAGCATCTCTTATCTTGCTTTATGTCTTACCCACTAAACCATTCTTTTCATAGCAAAATGCAGATCTGATACTATCATTTCTCCTGCTTAAAATCTTTCAGTGTCTCCCCCATCACTTACCTCACAAGGCCTGTGTGATCTTGATTCTGCTCAGACAGATAGTGCATGTTCTTCAGATCCTAGCTCTTCCATTTACTGTGCAACCTCGAGCGAGGTAACTGTAAATTGGAGGAAATAACAGTTGTGGAGATTAAATAATATAATTTTCAGTGAATGTTAGCTATTATTTAAATGATTAACATCCTTATTTATATGTCTTTGGAAAATAGTACTATTATTTCTTAAGATAAATTCTTAGAGTGGAATTGCTAGGTATGCATTTTTAAAGGCTTTTGAAAACACATTGCCAAATTGCCCTGCAGAATTGTTACACCAATTTATACTCTTACCAGTGGTATTGAAAAGGAAGGCTTGTTTCTGCACACTCTTGACCTAATCCTGGGATTAACCATTTTAAAAATCCTTGCCAAATTGATAAGTGAAAAAATCATCTAGTGTTTGTAACTTGTGTCTGTTTACATATTTGCCACAGAAAGATCAGTTACACACTGAAACTAGTGTGTTCTTGCTATTTACTCCTTCTTGGTTGTATGTCTTGACGTTAAGGTTTTTCATCTCTTTCAGAGCTGGGATTTTATGTTTTTTAACCCCTTTACCTCCCTCTTTCATTCTATTTCCTTAGGAATGAGCATGTATTTGTTTAATTGAATTGAATGAATTAAACACTTAATTCCTATTAGACTTTTAAGCGCTATATTTGGTCCAGTTTCTTTGGTAAACCTTTAGATGAGGAGCACAAATGTTTCCAATCCGTTTAGTCCCTAACTAGCTGTGCATCCTTGGGCAAGCCACTTCACCTCTCTGGACTTTCACTTTCTTATAAATGAGTGGGATAGTACCAGGTAATGTCTTAAGTATTATCTAGTTCTCACATTCTGTAGGAAAAAATTTCCTTCCATGAAGTTCCTTTGGAGTCAAACTGTTGAAATATTCCCTCCTACTCTGCTACAAGTATACACTGCTCTTCTCCAACATAGTGTCACCTCTTTGAGACAGAACCTGCTTCTTTCCAGAACTGTGATTCATCTGTACGGTGCCATGTGCCCTAGAACAATAGCAGCAAATATCATCCAAAAAGCAAGCCAAGACTTAAATGTAAAGTAGGTCATATCTTTTCGTGTGTGTGTGTGAGATAAAATCCTTTGAAAATCTCTTGAAAGCTAGGGAACTACTCAGAGAAAAATACACATAAACATATATGCACAAAATTTTAAGCAGCTCCTCATCTCTCGAAGCCTGTTATGTACTCCCTAGGAATCCACGAATCCTAGGCCATGAATATTTGATTTTGTAAAGGGATCCCTGGAGATGAATTAAATTATCAAAAATGCTTCCTTCATATTGGAAAAGAAAGATGCTAGATCAAATATTTACAGATTTTTAAAACTTTTTTTTTAAAACTACACTATTATGCTTACTTGCTCATCTTTTAGAATAAACTGCAAACTCCTTAGCACACATTATAAAGTTCTACATAGTCTGGCTCCTGCCCACCCCTCCTTTACACTTTTGAGCCCCACCAGCCACTCTTTTGCTCTGGGAACATACCACTCTCTCCAAGTCACTCTCTTTGTGCTGAAGAGCCTCAGAGTGACCTGCTTCCTCTGTCCAGACCACTTCCCTAGTTGCTATCCTTCAGGCCTCAGTTCGACTCTCCCCCCTCATGAATGTGTTCCCCAACCACCTTTTCCCCTACCCTCAAGCCATTCGCTAGCACATTACTCAGGCTTTCCCCTGTATGGTCGGTCTCATCACAGTCCTGACTACCATTTGTGTTCATTCGCTTACTGTCCTCTCTGCTAGAATGCTACTCTCATGAGGGAAGGGGCCTTGGCTCTCATTTCTAACTGTATTCCCAGAGCCAGGCAGTGCCTGCACATACTGGCCATAGACACTCAATTACCAATTGTTGAATGAATGATTAAACTTCAGCCAGGGATGGATTAAAACCTTAAGAGGGTCTAAGCCCTAAAGATTATGGTGCTTCTCCTCCATATTTAATTCTGACTAAAAATGTTGGTGCTACTCCCTCATATTTACCTCTAAAACCAATACGAAAAACCCATATACTTAAATGTACTGAAGCAAACAAATCTTCTTTGTAGATTAATTATCTGATTTAAGATCTTGGAGGCGCTGGTTTGCTGGTGCCCTAAATATATAAAGCTTTGTCTGCTTTTGGGGAATCCAGGATTCATTCATTCCTTTAATATGCTGGAAGCAGTTTTAGGTTAAGCAAGCTTGTCTATGCCTGGAAAGAACCTTGATTTTCATAGGAATTGTGTTAAATCTATAGATCAGTTTAGGAAGAATTGACATTATACATTGCTTCTAATAATCCATGAATAATAAGTTGCTTTAATTATTTAGGTCTTTAATTTCATCAGCATTTTATAATTTTCAGCATATAGATCCTGTACATGGCTTGTTAGATTTATACCTAAATATTTCATATTCTTTGGCACAATTGTACATGGTATTGTTTTTAATTTGTTTCCACATGTTTGTCATTAGCATATGTAGAAACTCTTTTAGTAGAACAAGGAGAAATGTACTCTTTACTGAGGTAAACTTGTATAATGTTAACCTAACAACAAACAATTTATCCTAACGAGCTATTTATTTTTATATTCAAGGACCTCGTAATGTGCCTCTATACCTCTTAAATTCAATCTAATTCTTAATTGTTACACACAATCTCTACTACCAGTAGAAGGGTCTACTCGTCCTTCACCTCAATACACCTTATTCCTTCTACCTCATGGCTTCACTCATGCCACTTCGCCTTTAGAACAGTCCCTCCACTGAGCCCGTTTGCCCCAAATTAACTTCAAGGATGAGGTCAAAGGTCTTTAGAACATGCCTTCCCTGACAACTCCTATATTGCTCCTTTTCTCTGCTAATTCTTTTAACCAATACTGTATGCTGATCATTAATTTAGTTTTAAATTAGTTTTAATCTACGTCTTATTTCCCTAATTAGGTGATATACTATGGAAACTCCCATAAGAGTTATCATAGCACCACACACATAGCAGGCCCTCCAATTTAATTGTATAGATGTACAAAGGGGAAAGAGGTTTCAAGATGTGTCAGTTAAAGTAAGGCTACTGGAGCTGCAGCATGTAAAGGGTACTCCATAAATTCTCACGGAGCCTTTCACCCAGGCAAGATCTCCTTCCTTCCCCCAAATCTCAACACTTCCAACTAAGCAGATTTGAGATGCGGATCCTTTCCAACTTCCCCTTCAAGACTATTCTAAGACCAGCAAGTAGATGGTTAGATTTTTAGAGGTTTACTTGAGCACAGCTAATCCCAGTGAAGCTGCAGTAACATCTCCTGGCCACCAGAGGACAGGGAGCAGCGAGAGAGACTGCTCCTCAGCACAAGTTTTAAAGAGGTCAGAGGCAGAAGCAGAACGTGGGCTTCCACACCTATGGCTTTCAGACTTATTGCCTGAAGTGCACAGCAGTCTCCCATTCCCAGATGGGCTCCCTTTCCTCCTCTAAAAGATGAGCCGAAGTTCTCAGAGGCTTATCCTTAACCTTAAATGATTACCAGTAATGACCGATGCACTTTAACTGTAGAATTTAAAGGCAAAAAAGGAATATGGAGATGTTTTATCTTTCTAACCCATCTCAAATCTGCTTCTCAGTTCTTGAGCCAATTGAAAAATCCTTGAGGCAGTGTCCAAATAGACAATCCACAACAAAGATGCCTTCAGGGAGCAATGTCCCAAATCCAGTACATTGCAAACTGAATATTTTCAGAGCTAGATTATTCCTACACATAAATTTTGGCTCATGGAGCAGTCCACTCGCAGTGTGCTTTTGTCATTAATCACATCTTTGTTATGTGATACCCACGTGAGTCCTCAGCAGAAGCAGCTTCATGCTCAAATGCTCAAAGAACACTAGAATAAAGCTCCGATTGTCCTGTTCAGTGATTCAAGTCCTGGTTTGTCACCACCTCAGGTCTCTAGTTTTCCAAAGTGTGTAATGTAGTTTCAAAACAAAGCTATTTTAACTAATCCAAATAAAAAATGCACGAAATGTATGGACTTAAATCAACAGGGTCTGGCATCTCTGAAGAGGGAGGCAGTGAAACTCTGGTCTTCAAAAATTTTGTGCTGCCTGATGTAGAAAACATTTTTAAAGAAAATCTTTGGCTGCTCATACACATTGCGTTTGTAAATATATGTTTAAGAAAACATAAGCAAAGTAAAATGAATGTTAGAAACATTCAGGTGGGAGCTTTCAACGACAAAGACATGGATAGCTGAATGACAATATTAGTGTGATTTTTCTTAAAGTACCTGTAACTTCCCTTTCATAAAAGACGGCAGTGTCCTGCATTTTATATTCGTCAGACTTTTTTAAAGGGTGATTGTAATTCTCTCAAATCATTGTTTGCGTTTTTTCACTCTGCTGAGGCCGCTGGAAAACAGCCCAAGGAGGAGGAAAAGACTATGTCTCAGTGCGGGGAAAACCCTTAAATACCTGTTGGGGCGCAGCGCGGAAGGCGAGCGGCCGGGAGGAGGACCCGGGCCGGGTGTCGAGGGCTCGGCGCCCGGGGCCGGCGGGCGCGCGGGCGCGGAAGGAGGAGGCCAAGGGGCCGCCTCCTCGGGCAGCCCCGGCTCCTCCCAGCGGCGCCTGCGGAACCTGCCTGGGAGTCGCCGAACTCAGAAACGGAACGTGACCCGACCCCTCCCCGCGCTGCCGGAACGAGGCGCGGAGCCGCGCTCGGTGCTCGGGCGGCCGCGGGATGGGCGGGAGGGCGCGCGGCCCCGCCCGGCGCCCACCGCCCTGCCCTCGCCTGTCTCCTCCTTTCCCCCGGGCTCCGCTGAGTTCATTCACTGGGATTGGTTTCAAGTGACGCCATCTCTTTATTTTTAAACCAATGACCTCATCCGCGCTTGAAGTTTCCTGACCAGCGACTCTTTCTCTTTCCCCCCAACCCCCCACCCCACCCCCCCGCCTTTCCCCCTCTTTCTGTGTATCACTGTTTGGGGGGCTTTAATCAGTTTTTAAACGATTATTATCACCTCTCCCTCCCCCCTCTGCGTTCCCCACGCGGCCCCCCACCTTCGCCTCCCCAGCTTCTTCACCCCTTTCAACATTGTTTTTCCAAGGCTGCTTGGTGGTGGTGGGGGGGTGCTGGAAGAGAAAGAGTGAAGAAAAGTTGCAAACGTCCCCTCTCTTCCTAAGCCTCCCGCCCCCGCCCACCCCTCAGAGAAGAAGAAGATAATATAGTGAAAAGAAGACGAGGAGAGCGCGACGGGACGGACGCGAGCGGGAGCGCAGCCGCCCTCCCGGCTCCGCGGCGGCGCCTCGCAAGTCCGGGAGGCGAGGGGGACCGAGGGGAGACGCCGTGACAACTTTCGTTTCCCCCAGAGGGAGTCGGGAGGTCGGCGGCCCCAAAAGTAAGTGGCCTCGGGCCGGCCGCGCGGACTGTGCGAGCGGGAGGGTGCGGGGCTCGCGGCGCCCGCTCGTGCCGGCAGCATGGACGCTCCGCGGCGCGCCCCGAGTCCGGGCGCCGCACGCCGCGCTTTCGCCCCGGCGGCTCTGTCTGCCCGGGCGTGCGGGCCACCTTTATCCGACGGCGGGGTGGGGGCGACCGCGGCCCGGAGCCGCACGAGCGTTGGAAGCGGGGGTGTAGGCCTGGCTGGGGGCCGGCCCGAGCGGGAAGGGGGCGGGCGGCGGGGCGCGGGGTCTCGGTCCGTTCGGGCCGGCCGGGTCGCGCCGCGAGGAGCTGCTACTGCGGGACTTTCGCGGGCGAGGCTGCTCACTTCCAGGCGCGTCTGTTACACAACACGCCTGCCAAAGTGGGGCCCCGGCCTGACTGTTCCCATTATCCCAAATTCGCCTTTGGTGTAAGGAGTCAGGCCACCTGGGTGGTGACGGTATTGCTTTCTTAAACCAAACTAACCAGCTAACAATTCAATTTTCATACTGGGGCCTGAGCCATGAAGTTGGGGGGCCCGGTGAGCCGGTGCCTTCTTTACTTACCCTCGTCGTAAAACGTGAGAAATAAAAAAAGCCCAGGGAGACAACTAAGGGTCTGTTTGTCATGTATGGTTCCACGTTTTCATGTAATAAAACACCAGGGAGGAAAATATGCAAAACTGAGGTTTGCAGATGCTAGGTTTATTTCCTGAAACAAAACAACAATAACAACAACAAAAAAACCGGTAATTAACTTGAGACAATATAAGTAGATTTTAAAACGAATAGATACTGCAAAATTCTAAAAGTTATTAAACGTTAGCTGCAAGATCCCGAAGTCCTGTGTCTCTCAAGCTGTTTGGAGAAAGCACACCTCTAACCAGCCTGTGATGAATAAAGTGCAGAGGGAAAACCTGTTGCATAATCTCATTTGCCGTAGGGTTTGCTGTGCCGTCCCCTTGAACCAAGGGGAAGTGAGTTAAGATGCAAGGTTTTTAAAACTCTCTGAAGTTTTTATTTACCCAGTGCTCTGGCTGCCACTCTTCTTTAAAAGATTATAAGTAAACACTCTGCTCTTACAAGTGAACCAAACCTATCAAACCTGTTTAGAAAATGACCAGGTATGTTTCTTTTCTTTCTTTCGGGTATGTGTGTGAAATTTACCATCCATGAGAGACTTTTATGACTTGCTATTTGGGGGGAACCTAGACTGTCAGAAAAATGCCTCTTCATGCCACTCATTTTGTGAGACTGATTGAGAGTGCACATAGTTGACAATCGATTCTTCAAAGGTACATTTTAAAAAAGAAAACAAGAATTTTTACCAGTTGAGTTAGTTTTTAATTATTTACTTTTCTTTGAGAATCATATATATTGGTGGACACACAGCTTGGGAGGTCGTAATTAATTGAGACCTGTGGAGTTCTGTATTTGGTGAAGGCAGCAACTGGAGAAGTAAATTTAAAAACTTAAGAACTTATGGCTTTATGTAGGCATGTTAGTCAAAATGTGACTAGGCACCTTGAAAAAAAAATTTTTTAAATAAAGTGGAATTTACTGAGTTTGAGGACTGTATAGAAGTTTGCTGTTAACAATTTTTTTTGGGGGGGGGTGATATTTAACATCTTATGCAAAAATTTAAGCTAAATTACACCAACCCAAAATTTGGTTTTTAGGTAAAATAATTTGTACGTATCAAGATTCCACATGGGGGAAAATAAAAAATGAGTTTATTGTTAATTTTGCTGATAATCTGGAGGCTAGTTTATGAAAAAAAACAAAAGTCAGTTTAAGCACTATAAACCTACATTCAGTTGTAAAATAATTAAGTACCTATAAAGTAAAAATAGTCTTGTAAAATTGAGGATTTAGGGGATCTCTGGCTAAAAGCTTAATGGCAGTAACTGAAAAAGGGGCAAAAGAGAAGATCTTGTTAACCCAGTTCTTATACATTTAAAATTTGTGGAAGCGAGGTTGAAATCAAGTCTTAGGTGGGTACAGAGTTTAGGCTGGGGTTAAAAGGTTGATGTGTGAGTTTGTTTCCATGGTGTTTTCTATAAATACCTGTATTTAGAATTTAATTCCATAGAATTTTTGGCCTACAGGAGTATATATTGATGAAGCTGACTTACGAAGCTGTTCAATATTCATGTTTTTCAACCAATCATAATATCACACTGAATATAATTTGCTGGAATTACCAGTGTAATTTATCCTGGAAAAACAACTTTTCCAGGAGTATCTACAAAAAGCGGAGTTTTCTTCTATCCTGTTAGTTTGACTAAAAATTTCAGTAGACTTTTAATGTTTTTAAAATGCTTTGAGTTTTCAAGCAAATGATACTTTAAATTGAAGCAGTAAATTAATATAGGCAAGCTGATTTGGATTAGCTACCCAAGAAAAGGGAGGAAATAATCAAGGGAAACAGAAACCAGATTTTATGACAGAATCAACAGATTGAAAAAACTAGTTAAAAGGGCTTCATAGGAAATACCACAGTTGATGCTTGATTTTTTAAAAAATTAACTATATTAAAATTTAAAACCAAGACATATCTACCATCATAAAATAAAATAAAATATTACTAATGTTGGCTTAAGTAAAAACATTTAAGAAAGTAAATCTTGCCCAAAGCCACATATGATATATTCCAAAGCCAGATGTCATTTTTTTTTTCTGATTTTTCTTGTGGATTATCTGATGTTTTTGTGCATTTTCATTAGCCCAGATAATCAGGGGTTGGCCATGTGAAGGGATGAGGTTCATGAAAGATTGGCTGGGTTTTAAGAAGCAGGCTCCAGGTTTAAGAAGAGGCCATTCTCATACACAGACTAGGAAAGGGAATTTGAAATTTAATCAAATAAATGACTGAAGGAAACAGGAGTGGCTCAAAAAGAAGGATCTAAGGCAGATTACCAAAGACAGGTACAAAGAAATAATAAAAGCTTACCAGGAATGTATGATCAGTAAAGAAGGAAATGGGATACATCTTGGCATGAAAAGAAAAAGGCATAAAAGGAAAAAATACCCTTCAATACCTCAGCATCAAAAAGCAGGTCATGAAACTTCACCTCCTTCTCGATTAGGGTTAGATATCTGATTATAGGTATCACCAAAAAGTCACAAGATTTTTTATTACATAAAACTTTTAATCTTGGGCGGGGGGGAAGGGCATGGATATAGTAAATTTTGAGCATAAATTATGATTATATGAGAATATAAAACTTGAAATTGCCGAAGATAAATTTAAAATGGAGACCCACTGCAATTTCAACTGAGTTATTGGAAAGGGAGGGGATAGGTTATAAAAAGTTGAAACTTTAGCTTAATTGATTTAATTACAGATATAAATCAATCAGGCAAACCGTTTCTTAATAGTATACTATTTACATACATACTAAGGTGGATACCAGAAGTTGGGGACATGAGTCCCTGCCCTTAATAAGGAGAGAAGGATTATAAGAATTTTAAGGGAGCTATGTACATATGCAAAGATAAAGGATCAGACAGTAGGGGAGTGTGAAATTCAAGGTATAAAAGAAAGAAATTGGAGGATTAGGGGAGGTAATCTTCACAGAGATATTAGAATTTGACCCTGGCCTTGGAAGGTGGTTAACATGTGTATAGAGGAAAGGAAATGGGGGAGGTCAAAGAAGGTGGCCATTCATCCATCCATCCATTCAGCAAATTTATTTGGATTTTCTATTATGTGCTAGACACTGTTTCAGAAACTGGATATACCATGAAAAATAACATGTGTTTTTGCCCCTGTAGAACTTAAATTCTAGTGGGAGAAGACAGAAGGTCAATAAACAAATAAACACTGGATGGAAAATGTGATGTCCATAGTGATGTGTGAAGATAATAAAATAATGATCAGGGTCAAGGAAATTATAGAGAGCTCGGTACAGTCTCATTTATTCTGCTAATAACCCATTTTGCATGTAGTAACAATAAATATTAATGATATAACTTTAATATTTATTTGCAGTGTAAACCAATTCAAATGCAGGCCACACATTAATTAACTTCATCTTTAACCAGTTTTTTAAAAAAAAAGTACATAATTTTTTTTTATATCGAAGTATGCACGTGTTGAGTTTTTAACTCTTCCTTAACAGTTTACATTTTTTTTTTTTTTTTTTGCTTCCATCTGCTAAGAATCTCATGTTTTTGCAGTGCGGTTAATATTGTTTACAATTTACTTAGGGTTGTGATTGATGTATTGGGCCATATACTTAGGTTAAATTCTCTATTAGGAATGACAGTCACAATAGTGCCATAAAGTGAAGCTAAATTCCAAGGACATTTTGTTTTGATGGTACCTTGTGTGAGAGCACACAAAGGATGGACAGCTAGTGTAAGTAAACTGTTGGGCTTAATTACCAGATGGGTAAAATAGGGTAAGGAATGACACCATCTTGGTCTTGTCCACATGCTACAGGAATCAAATAGTAAATTTGAACTGTGTCGTACTCCATGTGCTTAATTATGTTTCATTAAAGGTTTACTGAGAGAGGAGTTAGTGGTCTCACTGGAAATACTATCTTAAATTTAGGATTTTTACTGACTTGCTACAAGTAGTAGAAACCAGAAGCAAGTGTCAGTTCTGAAATGGGGAAGTCTGGATTCTTACTGCAGTTACCTGATTGCCAGGTTTTGTTGAGAAGATGCCCTTTGCAGTGCCAGCTAAAAATTTCTTGGTGACTATTTCTTGGTTTTGGACACATTCATAAAGTACTTCTCAAGCATTCTTGAAGAAATACATCCCCCCCCCCCACCGCCCCCTCTCTTTCTGCAATTTTAAACTTAAAAACTTTTATAGATAAAATTGAGGTAAAGGATTCTAAAAAGGATTGGTATTTGTGTGTGTCTATAGAAACAAAACTCTTAGAAATTTTTCTCTGTGCACCTAACAAGTTTTCATCTACAATAGATTCTGACGCACTTGGGTAAGCCTATGGAAAAGAAAACAATTTCCAGAGGAGGTAGGAAATTCTTTAGCATTCCCTTGATTTTCTGTTAAACTAAATACTCCATTTAGAAAATAATTGTAGATATAAATTCTGGAAGTTTGTGATGTATGATAAAAACTAATGTAACATATATGCTTCAGAAATATTTGGAAAGGAAGGACAGTGGAACTTAGATTTGTTTCAGTGTCTGGGTGAAAGGTGGGGCAAACTGCAATTTACAGAATTGTAATGACATATGGCAAGGTAATATGAAATATCTTCTTTCTTCCTCTTAAAATTAATGTGAAAAAACATGTACATAAGTATATGCTACTTATTGTTTGCATTGTATAAAGGAAAAAAAAACAACTCATACCCTAGGATAGTACCTGGTTGAATTGGCTTTTGATTAGTGTTTGCTGAATAAGTTAAATTAATTCTCACAACTATTACTTTTGATCATGGTTCCATTATATCTAGCTTAGAGCATTTTTTTTTTTTTTAAGTTTTGAGTTGAAACCTGAAGGGGGTTGGTTGCCTTAACGGCCGTGGGTACCTGACTTGTTTGAGCAGTGTGCTCACTCTGGAACCTGGACCCTGACCTCACCTCCAGCTTGCTTGACCCTGTGGCAGACCTGACCTCAGCTTTTCTGAAATGGCAGGTGGTTGTTTACTCTCAACTCCTTCTCTTCCTGAGCAGCTGAGCTGTCACCAGTCTGGCCTATTTTCTAGTGGGTTTCTTTTGTTATTTTTGTTTGTTGTTCGATGGTGGGGGGGGGGGGGAGAAACACATTTCTCAGGAAGATAGTTCTTGACTTTGTTTTGTAAACTGCACATGGTATGTAAAGTGTGGTATTATTTCCTCTCGCTCTAACTTTTGCTAAAAATCTTGTGTTCCTTGAAAATGAGCTAGTAAGAATGTTATTTTAATGATACAAACCAACTGAAAACTAAGACTTTTTTTTTTTTGAGACATGCAGGAAATCATAACATGTATATATTAGATGGTATTTAAGAATTATAAAATTTAACTATATATTAATGGTATTGTGGTTATGTTAAAAAATTCTCATGTTAAAGATACATATGGAAGCATTTATAGACAAAATGAGATCATGCCTAATATTTGTTCTAGAAAACTTCAGGATATATACAAACTCACACAAATGGGAAATAATATTGACAAATTTTTTTACTATTGTTGAAGCTGAGTGATGGCTACATTGGGGTTTGTTACTGTTTTCTGTACTTTCTGTATTTTTGGTAATATTCATATTAGTTAAACTACATATTACCAATTAGAACTGTAGGGGAAGAAATTTAATACAGTACAATTATGTGGTTGGACATTTGAGCAAATTAGCTGATCAAAAATCTCCACTTAGCATTTTTTTTGGTAAGTTCTGCTTTTAGTAATAAATTTTTAAGAAGAGAGAATTTTGTAGAAATATGGTCACAAGAAGTGTTTAAAACTCTTAACTTTGAGAATTTGTAATAATAATATACCTGTAATTTATAAATTGTTTTTTCATATTTTGTCTTTTATCCTCAGAACAAGACATGAGTTATCCATTTTACAGATGAGGAAACTGAGATGTTAGAGACATTAAATAATTTATCCAAATCCCAAAGCAAGTAAGAAGTGGTGCTAGAACTGGAGCCGAGATCTTCTGATTCATTTTCAGGTGCCCATTTTCTTATCTACACATATTTATAAGTCCTCTTTTGTGGTGTTATAAACCAGTGGTTTTCAAACATTTTGGAGTCAGACACCATTGTGCTCTTAAAAATTATTGAGGACCCCAGAAATGTTTTATTTATGTGGACTGTATCAATATTTACACATTAGAATCAAAACTGAGAAATGTTTAAAATGTTTATTCATTTAAAAATCACTTATTAAAGGTTAACATAAATAATGTACTTTTATGAAAAATGTATTCTAAAACAATAAGTGAGAAATGTGACATTGTTTTACATTTTGCCATTCTCTTTATTGCTTAATAGAAGACAGCAGGATTTTCACAACTGCTTTTATAATCAGTCTGTTGTGATATGTTGTTTGTTTGAAGTATGTGAAGAAACCCAGTTCTATACAGATACATAGTTGAATAAGGGTGAAGTATTTTAATGTCTTTTCATGAAATCTACTCAAGAAGTGGTAGATTCTTAAAGATTAGTTGCAGTGTTAACTCCGAAACCATATCAGTGAATTTTTTGTTTGTTGTAACATTAAAAATCTGTTGGTCCATCTTGTACTTTGACTGGATCTTTGATGTGATTTTATAACATCATACCTAGGTCATTTGAAAAATAATGGTATATATTGAGTTATACAGATCTTTCAAATGTTGACACATTTGCTTACATAATATTTAACAAATCACATTCATTAATTTCATCAAAAAAGTTTTTAAGAACTGGGAAGTGGTCAAGATTTTGGTTGAGTTCAAGTTTTCCAAAATTCTAATCTTTCTCCAAAGCTCAAATTTTATCATTGGCAACTGATTTTGTCAGTTTTTTCCTTGATGTGTCAGGCTCACTATAATCCTTTTAAAGAAAATGTCTGTCAGATACTTAAGTCTGAATAAACTTTAAATTGTCTGATAGTTATTCTTTTAAGCAAAAATGGTATTCTTTGAAAAAAGTTGCAGTTAGTTCATAGCTCAGACAATTGCATAAATGCTTTTCCTCAAGATAGCCATTGTTATTAGAAGTGCTTTTTGTGTGCTTCCCATTTCATCACACAGAATGTTAAAAAGACCAACTTCTCAAACAGTGAGATTTAATAAAATTAATAATTTTAATTTTATCAAAAACATTAAGTGAAACCGACTTTTTAAAAGTGATGGTTAGACAGTGAGAAATATAACTACTACTAGTACAGTTTTGTACTCCTGCCTTAATTCATGCTAAAAGCTCCAGCATTTCGCCTACCACCAGAGCAGATACCAACATGGTTGTTTTAGGATAAATCATGAGATTGAAAAAGTTATTTAATACTTTGAGTAATTGAGCAGCACTTGTATTCGTTGCCAAGCATTCACATAAAAGAAGACCTTCTTCCATAGTTAGTTGGCGTGGATACTGGAATAATAAAAACAAAACAGTAAGTCCACCCACATCTGTGGATTTGTCCACTTACAAAACAAAACTACAATTCTAAAGTGAGATATCGTAGTTCATGTTTGTGGTAAAATCTTTAATTTGATGAGATCTGGCTTGTGGCATTGCCATGATTTTTTTTACTGACTTCATCCAGTAGACATTCAGCTTTGTCAACTATACAAAGCTTTATTAGTTCTCAGCTATTTTGTGTACTGCTCCTGATAATTTACCCTGTATGATGCTTCAGTGGCTTTTTCATTTCTATTTTGAAGACTATCTTTTAAAGAACTCATCGTATCAGTGTTTAAAACATTCGTTTTCTTAAAATAGTGAATTCATTAGATGACAATGAGATTATGGAGATAATAGCAGATATAATCAAAGATTGTTATCCCTAGGAAATAGAAATACTGAGAACACACTTGAGTTAATTTCTGGAAAAAATTTTACATCTTAAAATATTGCTACCTTAGAAATTTCTTAAAAACACAAAATACAGCATGTTTTATTAGGTGCCAGAGTGATATATTACCATCATATAACATGTATCCTCTGGATTCACTGTTGTATGTTCATGAGAGAATGAGAGTGAACAAGGCAGAAATTATCTTTGTAGTACCAAAAATAGTTTTTACATGTGGATCCCTTGAAAAGGTCTCAGTCACCTCCCACCAGAGGTCTCTGGATCACACTTTGAAAATTATGATATAAATTAGTATGGTGATTTAATATTTTTAGAGCAGTCTAACACAGACATCTATTTCAATAAAGTAATATTTCCATCTTAGTTGATTAATTCGTGAGGAAGAAGGAAATATACTAGTGGGGATGAACTGTGTGACCCAGAAACTACAATGCATGGAAGGTCATATAACATCAGAGGGTGGTAAGATAAAGGGTAGACAGAAGGGAGGACTCAGTAGCAGCACTTTACAGTTTAACAAAAAGAATGAGCATTTGCCCCCTCTTTTTTTAACTAAAAAAGACCGAGCCCACAAAAATGTACATACGTAGAACGTTCATATTTATATGTGTGCTCAAAATCAGGAGTACTCAGCCATTTTTTTTTCCTTGAAAGACAACGAGAGAGATGCTAACTTATTTGAGAGGAGAACGGCTGCTCATGGCAGTTTTTTGTTACTTCCAACTAGGGAGGCTGTTGACTTCTTTTTCTGAGGAAGCTGAGGGATGACAGATGACACATGAGGTTATAAAGAAGAAATTGTGAAAGGGGGGGGGAAATGGAGTAGACATTAGTGATCATGGAAATAGATACAAGCAGAACTGGGCTGTGGACAGAGTGGAGATAACCATTGGAGGGCCAAGAGGAGGACTAGGGTGAACTGGGTCTCCCATGCACTGGATCTGGGAAGAGTGGGGCCCGGGGAAGTCCAGAGGTGGCTGTAACGGGAGTCATGGAGCTGAACATATATTTGAAAGATTTCCATAAAAATATGGTTAAAATAACTGTACTGAATAGTCTGACTTTTTAAGGTTTTACCAATATTCAGTTATTGTAACCAATAAGAGAAAACAGCAATGCCATGAGTTTGGTATAGTGCTGGTAAATCTCTAAGCTTTGGTTATACGCATCAGTGTATGACAATACTGATGGCCAAGCTTGGGACTAGAAATTCAAGAATGAAATTTTAGCTTTATTTTTTACTAACAGACAGTTATGATTAAAGGAGACAGTTTAGTTCAAATAGATATCATTTATCAGTTTGTTATTTATGTGGTACTTAATTCCAGAAAGGATTCGCGTTGGCAAAATGAAAGATCAAAGTCAATTATCAAGAACAAACATGGTTCTAAGTCATGTTTTTCCCCTACTGTTTTCTTTACCAATGACATTTATGTTAATAGAGTCATATAGTTGAGGTATTACAACTATCAAGTAATTAAACTAGTCTCTATTAACAATGCAGGAGAAATATAACCCTGTCACTTTAGTTGCATGCAGTCTAAACAGAATATATGTTTGTAATGGGAGTGAGATTGGGCAGGAAAATCATAGCATGCCACAGAAATTTTTTTTTTTAATTCAGTACTGCTTTCAGCTGTAGTTAATAGAAAGCCACTAGCAGAAGCTTAAACCGTAAGTTATTTATCTGGTTCAGAGAAGTTTAGAGGTAGGTGGTCTTAGGGATGGTTCACCTGCTCAGCAGTGTCCTCAGCTTCTTTCCAATCTTTGACTCTGCCATCTTTTGCATGTTCACACTGCCACCAGGTCATAAAATGGCTGCCTCAGCTTTAGGTATCACATCCCCTTTCAAGGCAAGAAGGAGGAAGGGAATAGTACAAGCAATCCCTCCTCCTCTGCTTCCCTAACTGAGAATAAAATCTTTCTCAGAAGCTTCCATTTGATTTTTTCTTCAGTGTCATTTGCTCGAACTGTTTTACAAAACTGCACCCACTCATGGGAGAGATTAGAGAAGTGAGTGTACTGCTGAGGTTTAGTATAACATGCATTATGTGTCATTAGTACATTGCTTGCTGCCCAGGAAAAACTGGGATTCTGTTAGCAAGCTAGAGGGGAAGAAATGTCAGTTGGGTAGCTGTCACAAATAAGCAGAAAGGAAAGCACAAAGAGTATTAAGTTTATAAAACAACTTTTCTTTAGTCCGGAGACTGTTTTAGGTGTTCCTGTCAAAAAGATCATATCCATTTTCTTCCTTATTTTGGTGGAACACTATATAGACCTATAGCCCAATTAGTTGTGGGGCTAGCTTAGACAATTAGGTCTCAGTTTTCTCAACTATGAAGTAGAATATTGTATTAGATCATCTCTGAGATAACTTCCAGTTCTAAAACTTTTTTTCCTATCTTTTGACCACTTCGTGTTTTATTATTATTTTTTAATTATAATATTGGACAGGATTAGAGGCTATGAAAATGTATGGTGTTTAGTCATCTTCATAGCTATATGGTATCTCATAAATTAAGATCTTGAAGATACAGAAGATGAAAGCTAGATTTCGGTTTTTGCTTTTTGGCAGTTACTCATATTACTTCTGCCTCAAATTTACATTGAAAATGGAAAACTAATTGCATTTTTATTTTGATTGGGAAAAATACACGTGTGTGTAATCTATAATCAAAATACCCTCAGTACAGTGTTCTGAGAAAATGCCCCCTTTTTCGACAGAGGAGGCATTTTAAACACTGGTTAAAAACCTGGTAGAGCACCCCTTTTTACTTGCTGGGCACTTGTTCTTATTATTAGTTTTCACATTGCACATTTGCCTTAGATAAAATGAAAGGACAGCTAAGGGAAAGTGATTCCCTATATGCACTGTAGCAACTGTACTTGAATGAGGCAGAACCTTTGATGTTTTAAGTGCCTTAAAATGGGATTTTGCTTGTGTTTCAGAGAGTGATGATCTGGTTTCTTATATAGAATCTTGTCCAGAGTATATGAATTTGGATATACAGTGGGTTGAAAATTATATTTCCAACTTTAACAAATTACAAAGCAATTATACTTTATAAAAGAGACTGCTAAAATGTTAACCTAAAAAGTATTAATCTTCTGTTCAACAAAAGTCTTACAGAGGGATCCCACTGCATTTTATTTATGGTTTGTCAGTATTGGGATATCTGGAGATAAACATTAACTATGACATTTAAGATATCAAAAGGCATCTGCAGTCTGGGATGCATTTTTAATAATAAAATGTGTGTATGTATACGTACTTAATAGCTACTTTAAACAGCGTAGGGGTAGTGTCTAATTTCATTGCCACAGAATATCCAAATATCCATTTTCTTTCTTATTTTGGTGGAACACTATATAGAACTTCAACTGAAACCTTTTTAAGTATGTAATTAAAGCAGTTTTCATTTTTCATTATGTGAATGACTTAAGAGCCTTGTTAATGTAAATATTCAGGAAGCTTGATTTTATAGCTTCTTCGTTTTATAACCAACAATAAAAATCATGTACAGTGGAAACCCCCTTCTTCTCTCGTCTACAGTCCCATCTGAAAGACAAACTTAAGCGATTTTTCTGGCAAATGAATGACCTCTTTGGCAAGATCTTCGATGCTACCAGTTGCTATCTAATAGAATGTAATTAATGTGACGTTAGTTTAAAGAGATACAGTATTTATTGGGGACTTTCCAAGTACTAAGTATTAGGCAGTATGGTATTCACTTGCCAGGAAAAAGTAGTTTTATATAAGTTTTTAAGAAAAGTTACTGTGAAATCAGTGGTGGTTTTTATTAGAGAAATGACTTTAATTCATTCATTAAAATAAGCACCTTGGCTTCTGTGTTTGGTAAGCCTTTTTCTGGACCAGAAGATCATTCTTTTTGCCAGTGGTCATCAGTATGCCATTGTAATCAACGTGAACAAGTATTTACTGAGTGATTTCTAAAAGATATTCGAGGGGATGCAAAGAAGTAAAATGCATTGCCTTGGTCATCAAGATTATACTTGTTGTCAGCATCTCTTTAATAATTATCTCTTCATGGTTTAAACAAGTCACCATAAAGGACTCCTAATGCTTTGCCCTAGGGGTTCTTCACTGGGGATCCAGCATACCAGTCTTTCCTAGGTTAAGAGATAAAGTTACAATTAGAAGTGGAGGTCAGTCCACCTGAAGCCCTCTCCTGGCCATTTTCCCTTTCTCTCCTATGATTGTAAACCTACCCTGCTTACTCTAAGAGCAGTCTGCTAGCTGGCTGCTTCTGTAGGACAGTTTGAGAGAGGAAAGACAGTGCCCTGGAACAGTTTTAGATGATATCCTGGAACAGTTTTTGGCACCTTTGTAGAGTATGAAAGGTTGGGAGGGACACAGCAAGAAAAAGCTAGATATCTATTGTCATTCTCGCTCTCTCTCTCTCTTTTTTTTTTTTTCATTTTTTTGTTATGGCAAAAACATAAAATTTACTATTTTAGCCATTTTAAGTATACAGTTTAGTAGTGTTAAGTATATTCACATTGTTGTGAAACAGATCCTTAGAACTTTTCATCTTGCAAAGCTGAAATTCTATCTGCATTAACAACAAATCCCCCTTTCTCTCTCCCCCCCACCCCAGCCCCTTGTAACCACATTCTACAATCTGTTTATATGAATTTGACTATTTTAGGTACCTTTATATAAGTGGAATCATACAGCGTTGTCTTTTTGTGACTTATTAGCATAATGTCCTAAAGGTTCATCCATGTTGTGGCATGTGACAGGAATGTCTTCCTTTTTAAGTCTAATAATATTGTATATCATTTTATATATAATCACATTTTGTTCATTCATCTGTTGGTGGACATTTGAATTGCTTTTGGTTATTGTGAATAATCCTGTTATGAACATGGGTGTACAAATATCTCTCAGAGACCCTGCTTTCAATTCTATTGGACATAAACCCAGAAGTGGAATAGCTGGATTATATATATGGTAGTTCTATTTTTAATTTTTTGAGGAACTGCCATAATGTTTCCTATAGTGGTTGCACCATCTTACAATCCTACCAATGATACCAAAGGTTCTGTATCTCACACTTTTGCCAACACTTGTTATTTTCTAGACTGTTATATGTGTGTTTTTAATAACAGCCATTCTGACAGATGAGAGATGCTATCTCATCGTGGTTTCGATTTGCATTTCTCTGATGTTTGGTGCTGCTGAGCATCTCTTATACTTGTTGGCCATTTGTATATCATCTTTGGAGAAATGTTCACTTAAGCCCTTTGCCCATTTTTTAATTGGATTATTTGATTTTTTTTGTTGTTGTTGAGTTGTAACATGCCATTTTCTTTTTAAAATATGAATAACAACTTAGAACTGCTCATAGATCATATGTGATATAGTTGCAGGGATAAAAATGGAGTGAGCGGAATACACTAACTGCAGAGTAGCCTCTCTTATATTTAGCCATTCCTGGTGCAGCTTGCTTGGTTGAGGGCTTTGTATTCTAAAGAGGATTTAAAGCCTCAGATTTGTTCTCCTCTTCCCATCTCTCTTCCTCCTCATTGTCTGTAAAACTAGGGGGATGGACAAAACGATACTGAGGTGTCTTCCAGCTAAAATTCTAAGTTTTGAGAGTATTGCCTTTTCCGAACTGACTTCTAGCATCTAAAATTTCCTTGGAACTTTGGTAATATCTGACTCCTAGACTGAGAAATCTTTGTTGATGGCCAGTAAGAAGCACTTCAAAGCTCTATTGGATCTTTGGTTTTCTAATTATTAATTTTACTCATTTTTCTCTTTATATAGTATGGTATCACCTTAAAATCCTGGGCCTAAAGGTTAATTCTTTAACTGCTGCTCTATACAAGTCCTTCACTGGGTATGTGGTAGAGCTTGTACTTTGCTCTGGAGATATAGAGCAGTTTTTTTGTTTGTTTGTTTGTTTGTTTTTTTTTTAAAACCTACTCACAGTTATGAAGAAATAGAAACCAAAGTTCATTGGACAGTATAGTTGTTGTTTTAAATACATAGAACAAACAGAACAACTAGTTCAAATTCACTGAATTTTTATTTCTGTAAAACCACCTATATTTTTGTACTAAATGCTAGCTTTAAAGAAATATTACCCAACTGATTTGTTTATTCCCTGTCCATGGCTTTCATACAGATATGTATTAAGGTAGTAATTAAAGGAAAGAAGTAATGTGATTGTGGTGGTGAAGGTTGAAGGGTACTGTGGGTTCTGCTATGATATGCTTAGAATTTAGGTTTCAAATATTTGATATTTTAAATTATTTTTATATTATAGATACTAACTGATCTTTAGGGAGCTGCTCTCTTAGTTATATGGAGGTTTATGTTATTGCCATATGGTGCTGTGACTTAAAATGTTCTAATGCTAATAGTACTCTATGAGATAATAAGACAAGTAAAATCGAGTAAACCAAATAGGAATGGGTGAGAGTGTGCATGGTAACTGAGAAAATGAGTTATTGGAAGTGTTTGGAACAGAACTCAGGATATTCAGTCTAGCATTGTCTTTGTGTTTGGCTATCTGTGGCATCTACATTCCTTTTTGGCCTGTTGTCAGGTCTTGATGGAACATTACCAAATACTAAATATTTTGCCAAAATACTGAATATAGCTGGGTGTGTGAACAGGGGAGGTAATGCAGGTACTAAGGCAACTTCGGAGAGCTACATTGTGAGCAGCTGCTATAATCAGAGCTACTCTAGGTCATTCTTAGATTATATGGTCAATTCAGGGATTGAAATGCATTTTGTAACATCATGACAATTTCTTGCAAAAGGTTATCTAGGCCCTGACAGGGCTCCTTATCACCATTTCTCTGATCATAGGTTGATAATTTAATTGTAAAAAAAGCACAAGCACCAGAACACAGGTAAAGTGAAAAGATAAAAACTAACACGTAGTTGGTAACTACAGGCCAGAATTCATTAATATCATCATTTTCAAAAGAGTGTTAAGATTCCCCTCCAAATGATAGCAGTTCAGAAATTTATAATGTGTAAGACAATCAGATATTTTCATTATTCATTTATTGATGGTGCATGGGAAATATAACTTATTTCTATACTATAATTTCATTTGTGGTTTCTAAAAGTATATAATGTCACTATTTCAGCATCAATATCTTTTGTAATAGAAGTTCTTTTTCCTAATGGATGCTTCAGAATCTACATATTAAACATTAGAGTGGTACATATGGCTCTAGGACCATGGCTTTGTTACCATTTCTCTGATTTGCTTTATATTTGTGGGGAAAGATTCGCTAGGAAATTTGAATCAAGTGATCCTACAATTCTGGCTAGATGGGAGCTTTTAGAATATCATTAGACTTTATCTGCATACTTGCTTATCTATTACTATAACAACATGGCTTAATCTTAAATACATTATGTTGAGTGAAAGAAGCCACTCTCGAAAGGTTATGCACTCTGTGATTCAATTTAAGTCATATTCAAGAAAGGCAAAACAATAAGTACAGAGAACAAACAGGTCAGTAGTTGCCAAGGTTTGAGAGTAGGGAGATGGTTTGATTACAGAGTGGCATAAGGAAATTTTGAGGGGTGAAGGAACTGTTTGTATCTTGGTTGTGATGAAAGTTATGTTATATATTTGGTCAAAACTCAGAACTGCACACCAGAAAACCTGAATTTTACTTTATGTAAATTAAAATTAATACTTTAAAAAAGTAATAGATACTAAGTCAATGTACAAAATCTGTATTTCTGTATAACAGTAATAACTAGAAAATGAAATTTTAAGATGGCATTTATAATAGCATCAAAAAATATCAGGTATATAGGACTAAATCTAATGAAAGGTGTCCAAGATCATTGTAGAAGCTGATTCTAAAATTTATATGGAAATACAAATGGCAGGAGTAACCAAGGTAATAACACTGAAGAAAAATAAAATTGCGGATTTACGCTATTGGCTATGCAGTATGGAATAAACAGATCAGCGGAATATAATAGACCAGAAACAGACTCAGACAGACATAAATACATAAATGCAATAAATATATGTAAGTATATTTATTTGTATATCCATCTATACACACACACAATTTGTGATTAAGATGGCATTATACTGCAATGTGGAAAGAGAAATCTTTTTAATAAATGATCCTAGATCAATTGTCTATCCATATTGGAAAAAAAACTAATTTGACCCCTGCCTCATATCATACACAAAAATCAATTGTAGATCTAAATGTGGAAGGTTAGAAAAAGCTTCTAGAGGTGCTCAACACATTAGCCGTCAAAGAATACTGAATAAAACCACAGTGAATTACCGCCATATGGACCAGATAGCTAAAAATTTAAACAAATATAATAACAAAAACTCGAAAATATCAAGTGTCAGCAAGGGAGTATAGTAACTAGAGCTCTCAAACATTGATGGTGGAATTTTAAATTGGTACGGCTGCCTCAGAAAATTGGTAGTATTGTGTTAAAGCTCTCAATACTCATAATGCCTCTGACTCAGCAAATCCACTCTTAGGTGTATGGGATCAGAAATGTGTATGTGTTCACCAAAAGACATGTACAAGGATATTCATAGCATAATTCATAATAACTCCAAACTAGAAACAGCCTACAGGGTCCTTTAGTGGAAGACTGGATAAATACATTATCATATTTTCAATGAAATATATAGCAACGAACAGAAAAACTTGCTAGTTACAACATAGGCTTATATATAATGTTGAGCAAAAGAGTCCACACACAAAAAGTTCAAAAACAGGCAAAACTAATCTGTGGTTTAAGAAGTCAGGATAGTGATTATTTTAAGAGAGGGAGATTAGATGATGGGATAGATAGCATGAGTCTGACTTCTGGAGCCTTCTATTCCTATTTCTTGATCAAGATGGTAGTTACATGAAAACTTTTATAAAGTAAGTTTTTGGGGGCTGTATATTCATGATTTGTATGCTTTTTGGTATATATATTATATTTGAATTTTTAAAAATTTATTAAAAGAAATAGTTGGGGCTTACCATAGCAGTGATTGGCATCCAAGATTGTATTAATTTCTTTTTCATTATTAAAGTTCATATTATCAGTATTGTAAAGGAAGAAATTATTTGTATTTACAAATACAAATAACTTGCTCCATAAATAAATATAGAAAACAGGCTTAAATTCTATCAAGACATTCCTAGGCTTCTTGAGTTTTTTATTGCTTTTGTTACTAGGGATACACCCATTCCTCCTGTATCTCTGTGGTTTTTTTTTTTTTCTTCACAAAGGAGAACATATTTTTAGAAACCATTTTATATCAGTACATATAGGCAGATATCTTTCTTTTTAGACAGCCATATGGAATAATAATACATTGATGTAATAATACTTTCATTCTATTTGTCATTCACTGACATTGAGCTTGCTTCTGTTTCTGACTTTTTACAGTTATGAACATGTTTCAGTGAATAATAATTCACATATAATATACTTGGGCAAATATTTATATTGTACAAAATCTTAGAAGTAGAATTTTTAGATCTTTATAGCATTTTTTCTCTCTACTACAGGATCCGGTTTGAGGATCAAATACTGCATTTACTTGGCATATATCTTTTTAGTTTCCTTTATTTTGGTATAGTTCCTTGGCTTTTTTTTTTTTTTTTTGGCTTTTTTTAAATAACAGTTTTATTGGGATATAAGTCACATACCATAAAATTTACCCTCTAAAACAAATCGAGATATAATACACAGCTATTTTAAAGTATACTTTACTCAGTGATTTTTAGTATATCCGTGGAACTGCAACTGCCACTACGGTCCAACTCCAGAACATGTTTATCATCCCCGAAGCAAACCCTGTATTCATTGGCAGTTGTTCTTCATCACCTGCCTTTCCCCACAGCCTCTGGCGACTACTAATCTACTTTCTGTCTCTATAGATTTACCTATTCTGGGTATTTCATATAAATGAATTTATATAATATGTGGCCTTTTATGTCTGGCTTCTTAGCATAATGTTTTCAAAGCTTATAAATATTGTAGCAGGTTTTAGTATCCATTCCTTTTTATGACTGAATAATGTTCTCTTGTATGGATATATACCACATTGCATATCTCTTCATCAGTTGATGGACCTTTTGGCCATTATAAATAATGTTGCTATGAACATTCTTGCTAAAGTCTTTGTGTGTTCATGTTTTCAGTACTCATGTATCTAAATTTTGATTAAGGCTTCTTATTTCCCTATAGCACTACAGAACTTTCTTGGCCATTGTTTCCTCTAGGGTTTGTAGTGGATCATGAGTAATCAGAGAAGCAATTGTTAAGAAGTCTTGGACCAAGCAGTTACCACTCTGAAGTGGTTTGTAGACTGAAAGGCTTGAAGACCTTGAGTATAGACACCTAACCTATCCTGTCTACAACTATTATAGATTGCCTAGCTCCTGAGAGCTCCTGCCTTTTGCCTACTATACTGGGCCTTCCAATAAAATTGACTAATTTTAATAAGGATTCCTCTATTTTTCCTACTTACACTTGTTGGAGATGCTGTCGGGCAGAAATAATGTCAGTGTAGTGTTAACAGAAAACTGTCATAGTTATGAAGCTGGTACCTCCCTTTTATTCTTCTCTTAATGTTTGTATTTGTGTTGGGGAGGGGACTAAATATGCCTGGAGTATGAAGGAAAGTGATCTTATCCCTCCCTCTTTCCCTCTGCTAAATCAATGATGCTACAGTGAGAATCAGCAGCCTATTTGTCTCCCAAAGGTGAATCTGTGCTGTTTCCTGGCAGGAAGCAGCCATCCTTCAGGGACTGCCTGTAAAGAAGTTGCCTCCAGAATCTATAGAAGGGTTTGCTGGCTTGTTATGTCCCCACATCCTCCAAACTTCCCTTGGCCAGGGGCTCTTTGCGAGTACAGCGAGAGATCCTGTAGCATCCTAAGGAGTTAGGGTAGAGGAGCCTCTGGAGTAAATTTATGTTGGTGAGGCTTATCACTTCCTTGCTGACTTCCAGACATCACCACTAGAAATTCTTTTCCTTCTCTCACTCTTGGGGCACTCATATCACACTGAGCCTTGCAGGTAGATACATGTGTACAAATTTTATTTCTAAGATATTGTCTTAAATTGTGTCCTCCAATGGTGCCTGAGCAAAAAGGCTTGCACAACAAAATAGATGTTCAAAAATTGTTGTATAGGTGAATGAGCCACAAGTTAGACCTACTATATTTAAGGGAGACCGCCAAATGAGCATTTTCTAGTCTGGTGTTTTGTTGTGTGTTAATAAGGGCATAAAAACTCCTGACTCCGGTTGAATGCCACCGTTTTTTTGTTTGTTTTTGTTTTTTTAAGTGATTGTGGGTACAACCTTGAGAAGGGCGAGGATGTCCTTTATATAATGTAATATAAATTGGCTGGAAACCCAAATCTTGGTTTCCATCAGCAGCTTATTAAATGAAGTTTTACAGGACTGGATTAAAGAGAGGAATTACAAAAGATTGTCTGCTCTGTAATGGTAATTTGCGCTTAGTAATAGGAAATTCCTGGATGGAGATATTTATTTAATTTACGTTTATATATGAGTGAACACTGAGCTTTATCTTGTCTCTTACCAGCCTGTAAAGATCTTTTCTTGATATATGTACATCTTAAACAGTGAAGGAAGATTGGAAACTAGCTTGCTTCAACCATAAACTGCTCTCTAGATCCAGAATGGTGTTCTGTGCCCCAGCATAACCTTGTGGTCTTTTGTTGGGTGCCATAAGTGAATTGTTTTGTTCCTTTATTATTGGAATTAATAATCATTAATTCCAATATAGAACTTGATCTATTACCTGATCATATGGTCATATATTCAGACTTTCAGCAGCTATTATAAAAAACACATACCTCAAAATATAGGTCAGATGAATTACAGTATTGTGTGTATCACCATATTTTTCCTTTCTTCCCTCTTAAACTTTGCCTTCCAAGTGGCTTGTCCTTTGTGACCCTTTTTTGGGAGGAGGTAAAGAATTCACTTCTACCCGTTTGTGTAAAAAAAATACCGATGCCTCGGTCCCACTCCCCAGAGGTTTTGATTTATCGGTCTGCAGCACATCAGGATATTTGAGTTCCCCAGGTGATCTTAATGGGCAGCCAAGGTTCAGTACTACTGCATTAGCCAAAATACTCCTCCATTAATCCTGTATTGAGTTTTCTTTGTAATGAATGTTACAGTTCACAAAGTACTATTATTCTTCACACTTACTGTATTCTCACAGTTACCCAGTGAAGCAGACAAGCTTCTGCTTCCAGGGTTCTTTACTCTTCAGGAGTGTTCCATGAGGGCTTATTATCTCAACATTTTGTCTTTTACTTCATACATGTCTATTTATCTGTACTTCCATGGCAGGCCAGTATTTCGATGAGGCCACCTCTCTTCACAGGCTCATCCTATCCTTAAAAGGTTACATTCTTTCTCATCTTTTGAAATATAATGCTTTCTGTGCCTTTTAGGAGTCTATTAAAACTTGCAGACTATTTGGTAAACTACAGGATTGTGGAAAGCACTGTTCTCTACAAGCTCTAGTTCCTGTTCCATCACTGATAAATTGTATAATTTGGGGCAAATACTTAACATTTTGTAAAAGGGATATTATTAGCCTACCAGAAGGCGTGCACTAGACTAAATGGAAGTCCTGCTTCAGTGATGAGATTCGAATTGTTCTCTGGCTGACTTCCCATTCCTCTCATTATGGGCAGTTACCATTGCCGTTTTGCCTTCTAACACAGCTTTTGCATCTTTTTGTCTTCCATGTAAGAGACTGAAAATCAGTAGGTCTTCATGACTGATCAAATGTGAACATTGAGAAAACTAAATCTGTCTTTAGGACAGTGTTTTTCAAACTTGCCTCATCCTAAAAACCTCCTGAGATATTTGTTAAAAACGGAAATTCACAGTCTGCACTCTAGGCCCCAAGTATCAATCTCCAGGTGTGGAGCCTGGATGATCATTTTTATATTAAGTTTTTTAAAAATGAGATTTATCGGGGTGGCATTGGTTAATAACATATGTTTCAAGTGAACAATTCTATAATACATCATTCTGTGTGTTGCATTGTTTGCTCATCACCCAAAGTCTCCTCCTTTCATTGTATAGTTGACCCTCTTTGCTCTTTTCACCCCCTCACCCCCTTCCCCTCTGATAACCACCATCCTGTTATCTGTGACTGTGCCTGTTTGTTTTGTCTCTTGATTTATTTTATATCCTGCATATGAGGGAATGTCCTTTATCATCTGACTTATTTCACTTAGCATGATATTCTTAAGATCCATCCAAGTTGTCACAAGTGGCATTATTTCATTCTTTCTCATGGCTGAATGGTATTCCATTTTATCATATTATCAAATTCCTGATTTCTGTGATTAGACAAAAGTGGATAGTTGCTCCATAACAAATTGAATATAGTAGATTTTCATAAATGAACACATGTCTACTCCACTAACCCATTTAATTTTTTTTCCTGGAGTTTTACATATTAGCTAAGGTCCACAACTATAGAATTCAGAACAAATACTATTTGCAAGGGGAAAAACTGAACATTAACTACATTGTACTTAGACAGCCTTTTAGTTTCTGATACTTAGTGCTCTGTGATGCTTAAATATGTTGATAGCAAATATTGACAGGTTTCTTTTGAACCCATTTGAGAATCTGCAGTGGGGTAAAACAGATAGAGTTTTGTGAAAATTATTCTGAGGATCTTTGCCGTGGGCTGCATGTTAGATAAGATGGTGAAATTAGATATTTTGGTATTTAAGTCATTAAGTTTCTTAATAGACAGTGCTGCAGCTTGCTATATACTAAATTTCACCTGTGGCAAGCTTACTGTATTTGTAATGATTTTGCTTTTAATTTTAATTTGGAATATGTGGTCTTTGATATACTGAAGGTTACATTTGGAAAAGAAACATTCCCTTGTGCTAAACCGTATATGCTTATATTTCTTTGTATGGAATGTATATAATGCCTAATGCCTTGGAGCATGGCTGTCATAGAGATATGTAATTATACTTTTACATATCCCTAGGTAAAAGTACTTATACTTTTTTCACACTACTAAGTCATTGTTGGATGAATCTCATGATTCTGTATTAAAACTTATTTTGCTTAGTGATTCATAGAAAACCATTTTTACTTAGCTCATATGAAGAATAGGCTTCAGGACTTCAACTTCCAAGTCTTCTTGCTTTTTTCCTCTGAACAGCATGAGCATGACTTGTGTTATGACTGATTAAAACTATATGTGTACTTTTGTGTTTTGTCACAAAAGTTACGTATATAATAGAAAACTTGGAAATAATTGAAAAATAGGTAAGGAAAGTCGCCCATACTTTCAAAATTGAGTCCACCTTTGTTTATGTTCTGCTTTTCCTTTAATATGCTTAAATCTTTTCTGTTTTTTAAACAGTGACCTAACTAGTAAAACTTGAACCTGTACATATTGCTCATCTTGCTTGATACTGGTTCATATGAAATAGGGATGGAATAGGGTACTGAGATAGTTTCAGATGTTTTTATGGTAGAGTAATTTAATAATGACGTTAAAATAGGCATTTTCATGAGCACTTTCAGTCAGGAAGTCAGTTATTTAATAAGGGCATATTTTGTGCCAGGCACACTGCCTTGGGTTTTGACCATTACCAGTCTCTTGGATCTTTCCTTTCCTGTCTGGTTTTATACTCACCATTCTAAGCAGAGCCCATCTATAGACAGCTAAAACCTATATGGTTTTAAAGCTCACCATGTCTATGGCGTCTTTAGACTTTTAGGAAACCTCACCAGCTGGCCCTTTCTGCTTTACCAGCGTATTCTGTTACTTGCTGATATAGTCTGTGCTCCGGCTGAGAAGATCTGTACAACCTATCCCTTTACCTTAGCTCATCTGGAATGTTCTTCTCACTTCTCTCTGACAGGTCATGTCTCTGTTCTCCTTCAAAACATCACATCTGCTAGCACATTATCTATTTGTATTTTTCCAAATGTCATTTTTCAACTACTCGATTAATTAATATCAGGGATCTCCCATTTATTATGTTTTCCCACAGTGCCCTGTATTGATTTAATTAACCTAAGTTAACTTAACACAGACATTGATCATTTTCAAGGTGGGGGATTGAGGCTTTGATAGGAAAATGATGACTGTTGCATGTGGCATGCCAAAATTTATAGACAGTGCAAAGCATAATACCATCCAAAATGACAGAATAACCTCTTGATAAAGAAAAAAAAAAACCCAACCCAAATAAACATGAAATAGAAACGCCATCCTCTCAAACTCATTGTAAAGCAAGTATTTTGTGGAGAAATCTTTTTTTTTTTTTTTTAACTCAATTTTATTCTGTGGGTTATAATCCATTACTATTTATTTTGCCGTTCAAATTGGTAAATCCTTTTTTTTTTTTTTTTTTTTTTTAAGTTGTTACTGGGAGCTGAGATAAGCGGCCTGTAATTAGTTTCCACTCAGCCTTTTCTTATTTCTCTTTGAAGATCCTCTGTGTGGGGTTTGTGCTTTAATGAGAGGAGACTTAATAGCTCACCCAAGGGTGGTGGTAGAGGAAAAATAGTAGAGCAGGGCAGGGAAGCTGCTAGCACAAGTGTTAGTCAGAACCTGCCAGGCACACGTGCAAAGGTTACTTTCTGTTTTGAGAGTCTGAGCACTAGATTATAAAATAATTCAGATCTTGTTTTCTAATCTAGTGTGAAAACAGTGAGAATTAGTGTCTTCCTCTGAGGTTTAGATAGGGTTTTGACCTTTAGTATCTAGGTCATCAGGGCATTTGAAGACTATTGAAAATGTAAGATACTGAATTAATCATCTCTATTCAGTATAACCATGTATGAAATACCAAACTGGAAAAATTTTACCTCTCTCCAAAATAATTTTTTTTACAGTAACAAATAGATTTTAAAACTTGATAATGGCACCTGAATCCGTGGATAACTGTCTCAAACCAGTTTAGAGCATTTATGATCATTCATTATAGTAGCAACATTTTAAGGGCCTAGGCAGTTCACCCCCAAAGCAGAAAGTGGATTAATTGATAAGGGCTTAACCTTAGGAAGAGGCTTCATTATAATCATGAAGAGAGAAATGAAGACAAATATGAAGAGGAAAGGAAAGGGAAGATAGGGAAACAGCAAAGCCGCTAAGAACAAATATGGGCACAGAAACTGCAGTTAGATGATGTGATGGAGCCAAATTAGAAGGAGAAGATAGAAGATGAAAAGAACAAAGTGGAAAAAATAACTAAGGGGTGAGGACAAGAGAGCATTCTGACTCCCATCTTGGGCTGCTTTGAGTTTCTTACTGTGGTTCTGTGATTCTTGGGTGCAGGTGTTAGCCTTGTCGCCTGCTTTGGTCGGTGGTGCAGCTTTCTGATACCATTAACCCACTGGGGCCCTAAAAGGAGAAGCGTGGGGACAGATGCAGTGACTTAAATTAGTACTGCCTAGAACCTAGAGTGAACAGTGATGCTGTTAGTGACCCCCAGGCTTCCTCCCTTTATTTATTCCTTACCTGGTAGAGTAACGAGCTCCAGAGGGCCCTTTCAGGTACTTCTCAGCCTGGCAGAGAAGTGCAAGTTCTTGTCTCAGAGCAAACCTTGGAAATCCCCCATCGCAAAAGAAATGATCTGGAACAGTTGCCAGGGTGTTTATGGAGCCATTGCCCAAGTCACCCATTTTAATTTGTGTACTGTAGGATATTAACTCTTAATGTAACTGTTTAATGATCAGAGCAGTTGTGGGACTCTGACCCTGATAAAGTACCCATACTAAGACCTGAGTTGCACTGACAGCGATATCATTTTCTTAGTGAAATAATCCTTAGATGTTAAGTGATTACAAGATTCCTCCTCCTGCAAGTGAGGAAAAAACAGGCTTGGGGATGTCAAGGGACTCATGCCGTGACATTTATTTTAGCATCTTCATCATAGAGGAGCTGAAATTAGGACTCTCCTGAGCCCTGATCTGCATTTTTTGTTTTTTGTTTTTTGTTTTAACAATATACCATAAAACTTCACTGTAAGTTTCTAGGATTAGTTTTGGCATCCAGGGGCAAAGAAACTGAGCAGGCCTAGGATATAGGTGATTGGTACAAAGAGACTGAGAGAAAGAAGCCTGTAGTTCAGTTTTTTGTAGCTTTTACTGTTACTGGAGCTGAGCAAGGGGCCTTTAGCTACCCTTGGGCCTGGCTAGTGTCCCATTTTTGAGGCCCCAGAGTTATTTTTAGCCTGAGGGCCTTGGAAGCAGGTGTGGTCCAGGCTTGAAGGCCATGCCTGGAATGTGTTCAAGTCTTGTTGTGCATGTCTATTTAGGAGCTGAGAATAGTGAGGAGGCCACTGTATATGTTTTGTTAAAAGCATTTGTGCTTTTCTAGTGAGAAGAATGAATGTCATATTGTGCTTTATTTGCAGTACTCTAAGTGGATTTATTTTGGAAACTTTTATAAATTGAAATACATTTTAAGGAGTGTTAGGGACTATATTAATTTTCAAAAGAAAACTAGCTATAAATTTTGTAGACAGAAGAAACTTTTTACATTAAGAATCATACCTTCACCGACCTATTTTAAAAGCCCAGGTGTATAGTCACAAGCATGTGATTTAAAATTTAATTTTTTTCAATTTTTCTCCCCTCTTGAACGTTATTATTGAAAGTAATTCTTTGTAAGTCATTTTGTGAAGCAGAAAATCAGCTTTTACCTTGAGAGGTAACATAACTTTTTCTGTATTGCGTTTGTTCATTGTACCTCGCCTGAACCCACACTTTTCTTAACATTACTGATGAGGAGCACAGCGGGACTGCTGCAGACACTAGTAGCTGGCTCTAAGTGTGTGTGGTGCCCTTTTTCTAATATATATATTTTTTACCTTCCAAGATAATGGAAAAGAATATTATAATAAATATTACCTTTAATTACCCAAGCAAAACTATTTGGACATTTCGAATATATCTGTTTTATGTGTTTGCATGTATGTGGGTGTTTGAGGTTGTACTTTACTTACTGTTCTGTAACTTGATTTTATTCTCTTAATACATCATGACCACCTCACATTGTCAAAATTATACTTTTACACCATCATTTTAAAATGTTGCATGATACTGTGTTGCAGGATTTTTCATGATTTATATATTTCTCAGCCAGTCTCTTTCTGTTGCACATGTAGGTGTTTTCAAATATTTTTCATGTATGTTTTAACTAAAAGGTGAAACACTGTCTTGTAAATCACTTCGAAAAAATTCTTGTAAGTCCTTTTGAAATTATCTTCAGGAGAATATACTTTGGCATTCTGGTTTTACTTATTTTACATTAAGAGATATAAATTAGATAAAATTCTGGAATGTTAACTGTTATAAACTTGGGCACAAGTGGACGTAGTGGGAGGTTTGTGTTGATGATTTTTAATTGTTTTCCTTCCTTGTTCCTAGAGCCTTCTGATATTTGGAAAAATTAAATTGTAACCCCTCTCCCATTAAACTATGTTCCACATTGTCCAGATGTTTACCCTGGTTGTAATATCTTTAGTAATTTAGCTCTGTCAGGAAGGTACACCTTATTGTTCAAGGAGAGGAATTTTGTTGTTTTGGGAATGGGGTTGGCTAAAGATGATGCATGGATAAAGATTGTATACTTACGTTAGTGTTACCAACCCCTTGACTATAGTAATTGAACCTAGAAAGTCCTTGTGGTATTTGATATACCTTCTGATTAGAATACCTTGAAAGCATTTTTCTTTATTTGAAGGTAATGATCCTTTAAATTACTTCCTTGTTCTATAGATCTGTTCAAGCATACCTTGTTTAACATGCCTTTGATATTCTACTACATTTTATACTATAAAACCAAGATTCTCTTATTAGGTGCAAAAATTTATGGAGTTGGAAGAATTGTATTAAATTAACATTAATTCTAACATTTCTTATTATATTTCTTTTCTTTGCCAAGTAATGCACTAATATAGGAACCACAGCTTCTCCTTTTGTAGTTTTAAGGAAGAAATTGTATTAAACAAACATTCTTGTATATATATTTTTCACATCGGAGTTAAAAGTTCAAGTGCCTGGAAATGCTTTGTAGATATAACCATGGTTTTGAAAAAAAACTGAACACCCTCCACATCTTTTGTTGGCATTTGCCCAATTCATCATCACCTTGGCCAGTATATTCATTGGCCTCAAGCCTTTGACATTGACAGAGAGCCATAGTCTCCCAGATATCCACACAGTTCACTCTCTCACCTCCTTCATGATCTTTACTTAACCATCAGAGTAAGGCCTTCTTTAACTACTTTATTTAAAATTTTAACCACCCACCCCCAACTCTCCTTCCTCCCTGCTTTATTTTTTCTCTTACCACCAACATGTTTCTTTTGTTGTTGCTCTTTATTATTTGTCTTTCATCACTATATTGGAAACTCTAGGAGGACAGAAATTTTTGCTTAGTTTATTTTTCCTGCATTACCATAGCAGTTCTTGGCACTTAGTAGGTGCCCAATAACTATTCGTTAGTTGGCTGAATTAGTTATAGTCAGGATGTACAAATTAGTCCCTATCTGACCTCTGTTTGATTTGTTCTGAATCTCTCCTCTCCTGCCTCAAGCCCATCTTTATTGCAAATATCCTTCCAAAATGTTTTCAGCTCTCAGATTAAACCAACCCTTGGCCACATTTTCTCTTGCCCAGTGACTCCATCCAGAGATCCTTCCATTCCTACTCTCTCAGGACCTCCTCATCTCCAGCCCCTCTTCTAGGGTAGAATCTTCAGTTTGTAGGCAGGGTGCCAGGAGGAAGCATAAATGTAGAGGAGTAAGTGAGAGCGTTGTGGGGGGCGGGGCAAGAGGTATGTCTAGCGTAGATACACAGTTTGGTAGAAGGAAAGGGGAGAGGAAGGAGGGAAGCCTTGAGGAGGATTGTTCAGGTGGAATAAGGAAGGGGAAGCTGGTGAAACAGGTGAACGTGAACAGGAGGCAGTGCTAAGAAGGAAAGATGGTGATTGCAGTTGAGCCAGTCCCAAGAGTGCAGTGCTCTTCCTTAGCAGAAACTCGGTGAAGGTTTCTCACAGATCTGCACTCTGCCTTGGCTAGCCTGTATCTGAAGCAAAGGCATTCATTTTAATCTTTGAAGGATGGCTGCTCTTCCTGCCTTTATCTGTGGATCCTTGAGATGTGTGTAAACAACCCAAGCTTCTAATAAGAGTGGGTTCTCTCAATAGTTCTATAAGTTGGTGAGAGGTGGCTGGATTTTACGGTGCTATCCAGTGTTATCTCCATGTCTAGAACTATCCAGGCAGTTGTGCTTCAAGCAGTCTGGCCCATTGTTACCACCACTTGTCAGAGTATGTGTCCTCTATTTTGGGGTAAGGAGATATTAAAGACTTTAATAAGCAGCCAGAAAAAAATGTGAAGCTCATATAGTCCTCTTGGCTTTGGTGAGGGTGGTTTTTGTTTGTTTTTGTTTTTATATTGAATATATTTTACCAAATATCATACCTCAGAATTTCTGTCAGGGTTAACCAATGGCATATGGGCAAAGTTTTTTTTTTTGGTAGAATATACACAATGCCAGTATGACTGACCTAGAAGCCAGGATTCTGTCTGATAAGTTGAAAAGACTAATGCCTCATTTGAGAAGAGGAGAGAGATGCTTAATAGAATCATTTAAAAATAACCTCAGTATTTTTAAAGGTTTCTGGTTGGGCATTAGCTTCAAAAGCTTCAAGTACTGAAGAAAATCAAAACAAAACATTTTCCCTCTTAGCTAATTACCCAAATGGCAGATACTGGTTTTTTTACAGTAGGACTTTATATTGTTTTTTTTCAATCAAAATAGACTCCACTTGTTCACCTTATCATTAAAATAATGTTAACTTGTGGTTCTCTAATAAAACTAATTCAGTAGTACACTTTATTCCATATTCTTTGAAAGTGAATTTCAGTAAATAAAACTCCACCAATTACCATTATAAAGTTATAGATACATTTCCATAGGTAACTGAATGGAATGTAAAACAAAGTAAATTATACAGAAAAACTTTTAAAAGGAGGAGGTTCTTACGCAACTCGTGCTAACATTAAATGTTATAAAATTTAAAACATAAATTGTTTACCAAAATGTAAAATATACCAAATTGACATTCCTTTAGGGAATTTTCCTATTTTGTTCTCTGTATAGTCATTTTGTTATACTAAAATGTTACCTCAGCCTATCTCTAAACCTTCATAAGTAAAGTCCTTTAAAACCTTTATTTGAAAGAGGATACTTTGCAAATATTTATTTCGTGGCCCTGGTTAAAGGTTACTAGTCTTCAATATGATAAGTAATAGTTTACTTAGGTTTTTGTTTTAGAGAAATAAAAAAGCTTTATTGTATGTATAGAAAAGAGTTATTTAGTCTTTTGAAGGGTGGGCTGCCTCCCACATTTTCTTGGTGGTAGACTGAGAAAGCCCACAGTCTCAGAAGAGTATTCCTGCTGCCCTAGCCTCTGGCCTCTAGCCCCACTTCTTGGGCATCAGGTGGGCCAGGCCCTCCCACCCCCCACCCCCACCACCATGTTTCCTAGTCAGCCAAGAGGGCAGCACAGCTGGAAGGTTTTGAGCACCTTCATCAGGGGCAGCAGGAGCAGGATCAGCAGCAGAGTGACACAGCTGAAGGCCAGTAGAGCCACCAGCAAGTCCTCCTTCAGCCTCTAGCAGGCAGCTTTACACCATAACTCCAGTGGCTTCTTCACCTTCAGTAGTCCCAAGACCATCATATAGATGTCCCTTTCCCTCTGGGAACTCATAGTAGCACCTTCACTTTGTATGGAAACAGCCACAGTTGCAGCAGGGTATCCTTTAAAAGAAAGTTTCACACATCCAAGAATGTACACTGTTACATTTTAAATTTCTCTTAAGTCAGAGTAGTTATAGTAATGCTCTCTCATTAGGATGCTATAAAATAATATGCTGACCCTTCAACCACACTATTATGAAATATTTTTCAGCTTTTAGGCCTTCGGTTAAACAGCTAGGAGAAAGGGGAACTTGTCTTTTAAGGTTAAGTATTTCTATAGGTTTTATTTAGATTTCCAGTAGCGCATGCGCAAAAGACCCATTTATATATAGAAATTGTATCACATTCAAATTGGAGTATTTTAAGTGAAAGAAAAGGCTAGATGTACAACAGTGTATATATAGTATAAATAGTTGAAAAAAGAAGGAAAAGAATATACATTTGTGTTTTATTTTGTATTAACTTAAAAAATGTCATTGGAAGAAATCAGAAGAAACCATTAGTAGTGGTTTCCAGTTGGAGGGCTGGGGAAGGACCTGGGCAAGTGATGGGCAAGGGTGAGAGAAGGATTTTCAGTGTATTTTTTTTTCATTTAAACATATTTATTGGAATTTTGAAATGGTAATTTTTAACAGCTTTATTGGAGTATAACAGGTATATAATAAACTACGTATTCATAGTATGTATTTTTATGCATTTTTGAGTCATGTGAATATATTACCTATTAAAAATGGAAAAGAAATTAGTTAAAAATTGACTAAATAAATAGATAGATAGCAAAACAGGCTTGCCCTGGGTTTTATTATATGTACTTGGGCCTTTATAGTTCAGTCTAAGATTTTTTTTTTTTTTTTTGGGCTTCTTGCAAACATTTAGGGGTAAGGTCTAGCTTAGTGGTTTTGCCAACAATAAAATATCCTCTTGTCATCTTTTAAATCCTACCTCATGCAAAAGATTTTGAAAACAAAACTGTCACAGACATGTCCCTGATCTTGGAAACATGAACAGTGAATGCAGATAAATTTCTAAATTAAAAGTTGTAGCCCAGGATGAGGGCTTAACCAGAATTCTCTAGCTGTAAATAAACAAGGATTTAGGATATTGTTACCCGCCCTCCATACCCCCTTGGCAGGGCTCTGCCTCTCACATAATTCATTTGGGAACAACAAAAAAAATCAGATGTTGAGCATAAAGATGTAATAGGAGGGCTCCAACTGGCCTTGGTACAAGGTAAAAGAGTGTAACTTTATCTTCATTTCACTTTCACACCTTTGCTTCAATTACATCCTCATATTAGGGTCACGTTGACCAGACCTTTGCTTGCTCAGGGAAAGAGGGTTTTTTGTATCTGGAACTACCGACTCTGGTTTTCTGGATAAGAATGACCATTTTTTGCCCAGTAAAATGATTTGCCCTACCCTATCTTTGGTTTCAGTGACTTGGGCTTATGAGATTTGGCTGAAGGGAAGCAAAGATGAGAACTTTCTAATTCAACTTTTGCATGTTTGCTGTCTTCTCCCTCTCTTTGTCTCATGATCTGCTAACCCAGATAACTGCTTTGTCCCATCCGGATTTTATCACTGTGTTGAGCCAATCAGACTCGGAGACTCGGGGCCATTGTTGGAGTCAACTTGCTCTTGTTCTCTGATTTCCACTTTATATGCCACCTGGGCACCCTCATGGATAAGTCACGTCATTCTTTCTCAGTCTAGTTTCTTTATGGGAACGGGTACTTGGGGAAAACAAGGTAACCCAGTAGTAAGAGCCCTTGTTTAGGAATAAGACGATCTGAGTACAGGACCTTACATTGCTATGAACTGTGTCACTGAACAATCCGGATTTGATTCAGTGCTATATCTTTGACAGGGGCTTTGCAAGTGTGTTAGTTGATTGACTAGGACTATTTTTCTGCTGTTGTTTCTTCAGTTGAAGATAGAGGTGACTTTTGTACCTCACTGCCATTAAGCTATACTAAAAATAAATCCAGTAATATAATGAAGACAAGAAATGAACAAATAATGTATTCTATGGAGCTAATTTGTGAAATATGGGAGTGAATGAGATGATTCTGAGGAGCATTCTAACCGTGTGTGTCCGCCTCTGTATAAAGTTTGGTCAAAGTTAGACTATAGGAGGATGGAATTGCTTCTGTTTTTACCTTCTGAGTGGTATCTTTTAGATTCCAGATGCAGGGCTCTGTTCACCTTTTCCCTCCCTTTTCTATATGATATGTTTTTGCTTTTTTTACTTACTCACTTTAAAGAACTTTGATAATTTTGTCCTCAAAACAAGCTTTATGAGGAGCAAGGCCAGTGTTATACCTACATTTTATAGATGAGGAAACTGTGATTCAGAGTTACATAACATGTAAATGGCAAGCCACTTCTCTTTCTGTCCTGCTACTTCTTCTCCATGCTTCAGTTTCTAACTTGTAAGTCTAAAATTAAGAAGTAGGACTCAGTGATGTTTGAGGGCTCTACCATCCTGATCTGAAATCAGTTGATCAGATATGTATTCAGTATCTTTAATTTGTTTTTGGAACAAGGAAGATTTTACTTAAAACAGCATAAATTGAGTATTTTATGTACGAAGCACTCTGGAGGAAGGAAGTATAGCATAAAACCTCTGCCGTCAAATAGTTTATTCTCTAGAAGTTGAATGCCAACATTGACATTTAGTTTTATGTGGTAGAAGATTTTATATGAGCAGAGATGGACCAGGGGAAATAGGAATCTGAGAATATTAAAGGTCAGGGTGAGATCCCAGCTATGAGCACTAAACTCTAGTGTTAATTACGAGTTTGTCAAGCACAGAGTAGCACTGGGTCCAGTACAAAGGGCTCAGTACGTGTAGGTTGTTCATTTGGAATTCCAAGTTAAGTTGTGAGATTTTTTTTAAAGCAGAAATCAGTCATTCCTTTAAGAATGAACCACAAGAAAGTGAGGAGTATGCCTGTACGATGGGTCAGGGAATTCTCAGGAGTGAAAGTGTGGGGAGACTGGCCAGGGTCATAACTGAAACTGCTTTGGATGGAGCTGGGTACAGCATAGGCCTTATCAATATCAGCCATTTTTGTTCCTCCTCTTCCTTAAAAGACAGCAGAAATTTATAGAAACTTCCATTTTTCTGCCTCTTTTCCCTTTCCTAAGGGCAATTTAAAGGAGTGTGTGCTGTTTGCACCTTGCATTGTTTGCGTGCACGTGCGTGCTCACTCACTCCTACCATTATAGTAATTCTCAAATCATCAGAAAAGATTTTTTATTGTCCTAATAATAGGGGGTTGCTACTGTGGTCTTAGGCTATTATTCTTTGTGTTATTTTTAAGAAATAAAGAAAATAGAGGAAACCCATTTGGCATAATAATACTTCAAGCAGCTTTTTATCTATAGCATGAAATTAACATGCTATATAACTCATTTAGTTCTGGGCCTCCGGTGATTATAATTCATGAATGTCTTGTTTTCTTTGAGTTTTTATATTTTGAGGTAAAACTGAATTATCATTTGTATGCTTTTCTGAAGCCATTATTGTCCTTTTTGTTTGTTTGTTCAAATGAAACAGTGCATCAAGTATGGAATTAAATTAATGGAGTAAATATTATGAATCATACACTCTCTCTAATCTGATGCTCTTTCTGTTTTTGACCCCATGTTTTGTTTTCTGTCTGTCTTTCTCTCTTCGTGTAGGCTTTTCAGTCCAGTGTCAAGCTGTTGGAGCGAGGGAGCAAAGGTAAAGAATGATGTAATGCACTGGCTGCCCCAAAGCATCTTTTGTTGTGAAATGGTTATTCCAGTCATCTCTTTATGAATCAAATGTGAGGGGCTGCTTTGTGGAAGGAGTCCTTTGCAAGAGCACATCAACGGAAAAGAAAACGAGACATTCACTTGGAGGGCTCTTGCTGAAAATGGGTTTAACTCTCCTTTTGCCAGTCACCACCAGGCTGACCTCATACATTTTTAGTACAATGGAGTGGCTGAGCCTTTGAGCACACCACCATTACATCATCGTGGCAAATTAAAGGAGGAGGTAGGAAAAGAGGACTTATTGTTGTCATGGCCCATGAGATGATTGAAACTCAAATTGTTACTGAGAGGTTGGTGGCTCTGCTGGAAAGTGGAACGGAAAAAGTGCTGCTAATTGATAGCCGGCCATTTGTGGAATACAATACCTCCCACATTTTGGAAGCCATTAATATCAACTGTTCCAAGCTTATGAAGCGAAGGTTGCAACAGGACAAAGTGTTAATTACAGAACTCATCCAGCATTCAGCAAAACATAAGGTAAATATTTTATTTTTTTCCTTTTGAAATAAATGGGCACACTGGGAATAATTTTAAATGAAGCCTCATTTTTTAAAAGGAGAAAATAATTTGAGGAAGTTTGGTTGCTTTTTAAGCTTTGGTACCTTATGATACCTTAAAAGAATTTACTAACCATACTGTCACATTTAAGAATATTTCAAAACTATACAGAGAGGTTAACTTGTTTTAACTTGGTCAAGTGCTGTTTTACCATTAATGACTTGCTAAAATTGTTTTATTAATTTAAACACTAATAAAAAGTTATTATTAACAAGTTACTGATAATTATTGATAATTATGTATTAATATGTTATAGCATGTATATTAGCGATAACATTAATACATTATTTTGTATTATCTATAAATTTACTGAAAGGAAATTATTGCCTTGGAAAAAAAGTAAAAACTAATTTATAGAAAGGTAAGATAATATTGGTCAAGACTTAAGGGTATTATCTTAAAGGAGTTATTCCTAGGATACCAAAATGTCTCTGTGGTAGGTAAGGCTATTTCTTTTCTTCAGGAATAAAAATGAATTTATGTTTTAATTTTATTAAACAACTGATTTCTTTGTTATGTAGAAACCATTTTTTAAATATTTCTTTGGTTCAAGTATCGTTTATTTTGCTTGTTTTACGTGCTGTACACTTTTATAGTGTTAAAGATTTAAAACCAAGGAGTTTCGAACACATCTACAAGAAATAACATCAAGTCACCTTTTAAAAGTTGATTTTTACAAGCAATTAAACCATTTGTATGTTGTGTTGATTACCTCTCATTTTTATTCAAATTATTAATTTAAAACAGGAAGCAGTTAGTCACTTCAGCACCTTTAGTTTATGAGATTGTTTTTCTCGCCTTCCTTCTTTCCTGACAGCCTCACATTTACATTTTAGGTCGACATTGATTGCAATCAGAGGGTTGTAGTTTATGATCAAAGTTCCCAGGATGTTGCCTCTCTGTCTTCAGACTGTTTTCTCACTGTACTTCTGGGTAAACTGGAGAAGAGCTTCAGCTCTGTTCACTTGCTTGCAGGTAAGGCTTGTGGTAGAACTGAAAGTACTCAATTTGATTTGAGCTCCATGAATAAGCAGCATTTCAGTCATCACAACTTTGATGATTTGTTTATACCTTTTTATTGATGTAACTATTCTATTGAACTTGAATACTGTTATCCTACCACAATGGCCACTGTATTTTTGACTTAGCTCAAATATCTCTTCCGTTGGTGTTAATTAGTTAGAAGGGCTACATAAGTAAATCTCTATGCCTGTATAGATAGCTCAAAGCCAGCTGCTTCTGTCCAGCATTTTCCCATTCACCTGTGATCTAAGAACACCAAATGCTCTACATCTCAGCTCCTGCTCTTAATTCCCATCTGCTGTAGCAAGAAGCAGACCAGTATTCCCATGTCAAACCCTTATTAAACATTTACAGTTAAAGCAGACTCCAGCATCCAGCAGTGAGATCACGATTCGTGGACATTGTGAACAATGAGGAAGGGAGAGAATGTGTGTAGACTGTGTCTTCTAATAATTAGGGGGACTACTTTAAAACTTATTTACTTGTGTATTTTCATTTGTTTTTACAACTGAAAATAAGTCTTAACTTGCAAATGCTAAGCTGCCAGGAAGGCTAAATATTTCACATTTGCCTTAAAGGAGAGCAGTGTGGTAGTTCTGTCTAATCGAATTCCCAAGCAGAATGTTCATCCTTTGCTTCCCCTGTTTTGCAGACATTACTAAAGCTCTTTCATTCAGGAATACAGGAATACAGTTTGACAATGCACAGTCACCTTTAACACAAAGCTGCTGTGTATGGTTAGCTTCCACCACGGTGATAGGCAAGAGTGCTTTAAAAAATGTGATCTAAGAAAAACAAAATATTGATAATATCATTTTCACACCTTAATAGTCTTTTGTTGCAAGGGAGGGTACAGTGAACTTGATGTTATTGGCAATTGTTAGAAGTGTAAACATTTCAGTTTTAAGAGAGTAATATTAATCAGTTGTTGGTATGTGAACACTGTCAAATACTGCAGTTTAGGTAAGATTTGCATGTCTCCAGTTCTCTCTCATCAGCCTTTGCTTTAGTTCTCAATGAACCAGGATATAGTTTCCTGTTTCTTTCAAATCATCTATTGCCATACCTTTCGTTTATACTGTGCTTCTGTCTGATCTCTCTATTAGCCTCCTTAGTGAAGCCATTTTACCTTAGAATGAAGTTTTCAGAATTTTGTAATTGAGAATTACAGTATTTGGTTCTGGCTCTCAATAGGTTCTTTTACTGGGAGTATTAATCTGTTAAATGCAACAACCGTTATTAGAGTTCCACTGAACTAAGTTGATGAGTTGAGAAACTCATTTCATATTTCTTGTAGCCACTATAAGGGACTTTACCTTGGAATCCTATTAATGCAACTAGAGCTTTTTCTAAAGTGGGTATGCCAAGATGTGCTTCATGGCAGAGTGATTATACCACTTCACTCTTGTTTGAGACACTTTACCCTGTGGAGGGTGCTCTGACTTGACACTTGGCTAAGCAGACATTCTGTGGAGGAATGAGCTCATGTTGACTTTCTAGGTCAGATATTTTAGTTACTCATATACTCTTTCTCCCCTGTACCAAAGAGCACACCTTTGTTACCTGGGAAGGTTCTTACTAGTCATGTATAGCTTTGGGAGGAGCACTTATTGGGCAAAGAAGAAAAAAAACTCAGTCTGATCAGCTAGATCAACCCCAGGGACACATGGAATGACACACTGAGTCAGGACACCCCAACATCCCCACTTCATGGAGGAAATGTTTCCTTAGGCTTAAACATACTGAATGTATTGATAGCACCATATCATCACACCCTAGAATCCTGTATTTCTTTTAGCTCAGGAGGTGACTTCAGGGACTGAATTGCCTTGTTTGGAAGTTTCTAAACAGCTAGATCTCTTTTGACACCTAAGAGAGGGTTCTGTATGGTTAAAAGCTTCCCCAACCATCTGAAAGCCTCTGACCAATTGAAAAGTCCCTTGGTTAGTGAGTCTGTTCCACAGAGTAGACAGAGAAATGGGGTTAAGTTGAAGAGAATGCTGGGGAAGGTATGGCCCTCCATTCTTGGCAGCCTATTTTTTGGCCAAGGTCCAGTTGGTCTTAGGATGTTCCAGGGGTGTGAGAAAGAAGGACATAGCCACAAATGTTTCTTAAATATTTTGCTTGGTGGGGGTTGGGGGAATAACAGTTGAAAAGTACACTAGCCTCTCACAGGTACAACAGAAAACTACAAAGTCATTGGAGGCAGTTTTTACTACAAACTACCCCTATAGTTTTCAGCAGTTAGAGATGCTTGTTAGCCTCATGTGGATGTGATAATAAAAAAAGTGATTTCTTGGAGTAATTTCTCCATCAATTTAAAGCTTTCAGCTACTCTGAGATTACTCAGGAGGAGAGCATCAGGTATGTGAGATGATTTCTGTGGTCGTTAGATATGGAAGTAAAAAATCGTGGCTCAAAGCCATTCACATTCGCAGGGCTCTCTTACCCAGAGGAAAATGACTTTAGAGAAGGGGAGCAAGAGGATCCCCCTTCAAGAGCTGATAGAAGAAGCATCATAATGAACTCTTTCCCCCAAATATGAGGAAACGTAAACTTACCTGTAGAACATGGTTACGTGGACATAAAAAAAATGAAGGCTTACTGAAGGAGGGGGACATTGGAGTAAGGGGGAATCTTACTGAAATGTAGTAGGCTTAATTCATTAATATGGACCAGGTCCAGCTTTTGGGATAGGGCTAGTCTGGTAAACTCACCTTCTACCCTGCAGATGAAAGGGGTTCTTTTAAACTGCTTTGACAGCAGATTATCTGTGAGCCTGGATTACAAACCTTCTTATCCTGAAACTTTGAATCTGGTTCTGCAGTGAACTTTGCCAATACTGCCTACATTGTGGGCCTGCTCAGCCAGGACCTTGACCCATGCTTGGCCAATTTTCCCTTTTTCTAAGCCCAGTCAGCCTTCTGAACAAAATGATTAATTTGATAGCCATATACTATCATGTCTCAAACCTTTCATTTTTATCTTAATCGTCTAACTTATATTGTCACTTTTTCATTTTTTAGCTTAACTCCACAACTGATGCTCTTTTTGTTCATCTTTGTGTTCCCCACAAGGCCTAGCACTTAAGTTTTTAATAAATATTTGATATAAGTTAGCTTCCTTGTAGATTTATACTATTTATACTTCATATGATTTATTAGTTTAGGATATAAATGATAGTAGTAAACAGCCGTGAAACTAATCCAGAAGTGTAGCAGGGCTTGAGATTGTTTTGATATAAACAACTTCCAAAGTGTCTTTATTCAGATAGAGCAAGCATATAGCTGCTATTGGAAAAGTATTTACTATGAAAATATTTCAGTCTGTTTAAGTAAATTTAAACATGATTTTAAGATTTAATAAAAATATTCCTGCAATTAAACTGCTAATTTTGGAGATCTTTAAATACTGAACTTTGATAAAGAGCGAGTAGCTCTAGAAACCTAGTTCCACTCATAGGAAAATACAAATTCTTGAATCTATATGAATTGAGAATGGTTGAAATAATTTATGTGTGTATATTTACATGTAAATTGATTGTTCTGTTTAGATATTAGTCTTCCAATAACTAAGTCAAACCAAATCATAGCATCGTTTCACCTTTCCCAAGGAATGAAGGGTTTAATTATCAGTAGCAGCCTCATCGTAGTTAAAAAAGAATGACTTTAGATCCTTTTGGAAAGTTCTCCATCATCATTGGTGGACAGGTAATGGCAAAAAATTTTTTCCACTTTTCTTAAATTTTAAAGTCAGTTATAATTAACACAATCAAAGACATGTCTTACAACCATCTTTAAAAACAAGATTTAAGAATTCGAATGAATGGAATAACAGAATGGATGTGACATATTTGATTCACAAAAATGACTTTTTAACTGAGGATCCTATTGCGAGGATCGTATTAGATAATCCATGTGGAATCTCTATATATCAGTCTTTCTGTAAAAAAAAATCATGAGTTAGAAAACAAAGAGTTGCCAATGTTGACTTATTGATAACTTTTTTTAGTCTTGTTAACCTTCAAAAAACTAGTTCTCTTTAAAAAATCATTTTGTTTCTTGCCTTTTATTCACTGTATATCACTTTATTCTCCTTGCCTTTGTCTATTACATTTCTGAGGGTGCCAGATTGAAAATAAATAAAGAAGAGAAAAACTATAGAATTTGGATTTTTATTTTGTGCTAACAGAGAAAGAAAATAAATGGGTTAATTTAGTAAAAATCAAGATCACCTTACAGATGAAAAGTACTGTTTTATTATTTCCCTCTCTTTTCTTACTGTTCTAACTCTGAGTAACAGCAGAAGGGACCCACAACAGTTTTTAAATTCTGTTGCACTCATTTTTATACTGTGATGAAGCACAGGATAATCCTACAGCAAAAAACCATAACTGAATCACAGACTTCAACCCTTTCATTTACAAATGAGGAAAATAACAGAGCCCTTGAGTGACTCTCCCAAGCTCTCACTGTTCTTACTGTGTGCCCAAAGCCCATATCCACAGTAATTCCAGAGTCTTCTGGAATTTCATCAGGAGGCGGGACTGGCAGTCAAGAGTGCCTATTTCAGATCAGGCTTATCTTGAAAGGCTCTTTTTGTGGTAGCTCTCTCTCAGTCTGTGGATTTAATGTCATATTCTTACTTCACATTTTATGAAATGGGCAATGTATAAAAATATTCTGTATATAAAAAAATTTTAAAGCATTAAGTTATTTTAGCCATAGGGGATCAGCAAATAAAAGTCTGACTACTCTGTTCTGTGCTGAAGTATAGTAATGATAGAAGATACCATTAATTAAGCACTTAAGTGTTAGGTACAGTGCTAAGGGCTTTTATAAACATTTAATCTCTGTATAAAGCTAAGATTTTAATGTTTGCTGTAGTTAAAAGCCAAAAACATATTTCTTTGTTTTGAGTTAGGTTTGCTAGGGTAGTTAGAGCTAGGAGTGAATAAAAATGTGTTTGACTCTGTACATTTTCAGTTTAACGGGGATCTGGATTTAGTCAGTAGTTCTCTGTAATAAACGTATAGCTTTGGCTTAATGGTATCAATTACTGTCCTTCCCAGTGGAAGTATAGTAATACCTGATCTTTCTGATTATGGGTTTTGCTGTACATGCTATTGTTATCAGTTCTGTTATCTAGTTTGGGATTTCTTCTGTCCTTTTGTCTAGAGAAGAGAAATTTATTAATTATTCCATTTCAAATCCTGTGGTAGTTAGTAAAAGAGAGTAATATTAATGGATTTTAATAAAAGTACTATAGTTATTCAGGAATTGGCTATTTTGTGTTTAAAAAGCCACAGTGACTGAGTGCCACTGAAAACAGACTAAAAACAGGTGCTGTTTTGCCCACTGGTTGCTGTGTATTTGCTGGCTCTGTTCTGAGCTTCTGTTTGCATGAGGTTATTCTAATTGGATCATTTTTTCTCCAATTGCTACTTGCCAGTGTGTGGTAAGCTGGTTTATATTACTTCCCAGCTACCAGTGGCTAAGATATAATGCCTAAGGCTGTGTCTTTTTAAAAAATGAACTGCAGAACAACCTAAAGATAGTTCCTCAGTTCCTCATCCTGATTTTTTGTTCAAACTAGACAAAAGCAGCCTAGGTGATAGCAGTGACATCAGTTTTCTCTTGCCTCAGTCATATTATCTGTGTGCTCTGGTAGGTCCAGACCTTTTCATTCAGTCAGCCTCTCAGTATTTGATGGGCAGTCTTCTGATTGGCACAGGGCTGGGCTCCTGAGAGTGGAATACCAGAAAAGCAAAAGGCTTGCGCCTGCCCTTGAGAAGTTAGTGGCTGATTTGGGGAAACACACCTGAAGTGGAGGAAGCAGAAGCACGTGATAATGTGCTAAAGTGTATGTGACATAGTGATAAGGAATGACTTGGTATAGTCTGCAAAAGTTGGGGAAGATTTGATAACAGAAGTGGGATTTTAATCAAACCTGAAAGGATGAGTAAGATTTGGGTGGGGAGGGTCCTTGGTATGCTAATTGAGGGAGAGAAACATGATTAAAAATGTCAGGAATGAACATAGATTTTAGGGGACAGCAAGAGACTGGAGTGGATTTTTTGTGAAGGGGAGAAATGAGAATTAAGAGGAAATGAAATCAAATTATGCAAACCTTTAAACCAGCAGGGCGAATTTGTACTTTCTTGTGGTAGGCATTGTTAGCCATTGGTGAATTGGGGACAACGCTTGTCATCTCTCAGTCACTAGATTTTTCTTATGACCTTTGCTCTCCTCCTCTTCTGCTAAGTCAAGTCAACATCATCCCTCCCTCAGATTGTTCCAGGAGCCTTTGAACTGATCTTCTCACACCGTGTGTCCTGTCACCTTCCAATCCATTACACTATTTTATATTCTTAATGTAATCCTGATTATATCACTTTGCAGTTTAAGATGCATCAGTGCCCCTAGGATAAATTCTAAAGCCCTCAGCTGACTAACAAGGCCCTGCAGTGGCTCATCTGCCTACCTCTATAACTTCATCTAATACTACGTTAAGCCCTCAGTTTGTTCATTTAGTCTATCTCATTAGGCCTTATCTCAGTGGTTCTAAGCCTATAGCATCAATCTCTCTGGGCCTTCACAGAGGCCCTCTCCTCTTTTCTACCTACTCACTTAGGTGTTAAGCCTTCCCTAGCTATCAGACAAAGTTGGTTTCCTCTGTTATATATACTTTGACCACCTACCATACTTTGACCACCTACCATAATTAGTTAATTATTCTCATTATTTGATTCAAGTTTGTCCCACTAACCTGTTAATTCCAGAGAGAGCCTCTGTCTTGGTCACCACTATCTCCATCATCTTGCACTCACAGTAGGTGCTCATGAAATGAATGTATGTTCATATAATGGCCTCTAGTGTTTGGTTGATTGGACAGGTATCAGTTTTCTCATTGCTCTATGAAACCTCTGGGGAAGCTAAACAGTTGGTCAAAAATGAGGACTGTTGATAGAATAGAATACACAAAAGTGGTCTTATGGGAGAGCTTCCTACAGGGTAGATGAGAAAGCTTTGAGCTTCACATTGGAAAGGCCTGAGAAATGAGTTCTATGGTGATGATACACGGACAGTTTATGAGTTACTCAAATTTGATTCTTAAGAGTCTTTCCAGAGACTAGACTAATGCTTTTCCTTTTGATTCATAGCATTATCTCCTGATTCCCTGAGACATAGAGGTATTACGAGACTTCAAACCGTTGGGGAGTCCTTGGGGACAAAAAATTTTCTCTTCACATTTCATATAAAGTTCCCTGGGTATGGCAAAAGCACACCGAGGAGGATTTAGTGTTGGTTTTGGATGACCAAAGCAACATTCACCAATTCTACCTTTTTTTCCTTTAGTAGCAGAAAAATGTCTTTTTTTTCCTCTGTGCCACCTCTCTTACCCTGAGAGTCTTCTGGGACATTGTCGTCTAAGAATAGGAAGCAGATTCTGGGCCCCCACCCATGCCAACATAGCTTTTGGCTTTGAATGGAATCAGGAAATCCTTTTGAACACCAAAAATATACAAGACTTATGTCCATCAACAGCTATTCATTGTTACAAGGAAGGATTCAATAAACATTTATTGAATTCTAATTATGTGCCAAGCACTATGCTAAATGCTGAGGTGATTACAAATAAGTGAGACTTAATTCTTATCCACAAGTAGTTCACAATGTATTATAACTAGAGAAGTAAGAGGTCACAACACACAAAGATAATTCACAATACCAAGTCAGTGGTAACTACTTATTGTCAGGTGATTGCTCCAAATTTTATAGAAGTTCTAAGTTGACAAGACCGTATCTAGATACATTGGCCAGGAAAGTTTTTTTAAAAAATGCAACAGAATAGTGCTGAAGCTATCAGAGAGCAACTCACACAGTAAGGGGGAGTATATCATGAAACTCGTTTCAGTGGTGAGTGTTCAGGAGGCTTTAATGTAAAATGTATTTTATTGGTCATGGTAAAAATTGGAATATACTGCTGTAGGAAAGGTGTGACTTGCCTATGGTTTAGAAGGAAATATAAAATGGATTGGAAGGACCGAATTGCCAAAAGTAAGGCAAAATTAGGTTGGACAGTTGGGATTAGATTACGAAGGATCTTGAATGTTTGGCTAAGAATTTTGGGTTTCATTCTATTTGGGAGCAGAGAATACATCAAGAATTCTTAAATCTTGTGGTACGTGGAAACAAATTAGAAAAAGGACAAGTGGATCAGAGAAAGCTATTACTGAATTTATCAAAGAATGAAGTACAGAGGTGATGGACTAGGGTGGTAGCAGGAAAATAGATAGAAAAGACATTATAAAGGTAAGTCAGCTTACCAACTGAATGTTGCTGAGATGCCTGGGAGAATGGGACTGACATGAACAGGAATGCAGAATGAGAGGGAGATGATGGCTTTGAATTTATTTAAAAAGTGTTAATAAGTCTTTCGAATGAAAATGACCAAAGGAGATTGAAAAGGCTTGATTGGAGTTGGGAAATGAAGCCCAAAAACACAGACTTGGAAATCTTTGATTTTCAGGTGAAAATGAGCAAATGCAATCTCCCCTTAAAAACCTCCCCTTTCATGCTGATGAAAGTAGAGGCATCTGAATCCTTCTCAGGATGCCCCAGGGTGCTGTTTGCTTCGCTGTTGTGTTCCTATCTTAACGTTACTAGAAGACCAGTCAGGGTTGCCTCTGTGAAGCTGGCGCTCCTACTTAGTGCACCTGTCGATTTTATGAGCCAAGTGGTGGATTCTGGCCACATCTCTTTTGATTGGTTAGTTTGGTTACATTCTTAAGACCAATATTTGTATGAGAGCATTTATTAAGAGTCCTGCCTAGCTCTGTGTGTGCATTTTAAGGGAAGGAATTTCTGGGCATAGTTACGTAGTGCCAATTTGAAAGATCAGTAAAATAGTAAAAATATCACTACATCTTCTGAAAACTCTACTAAACACCACTTCTAGATTTTGCCAATTGAATTGACCTAGATAACATTATCTTGAGGAATAATAACATTTAGATATTCACAAGAAATTATAAGTTGCATTATTTTAGTACTTGGTGATTATTTTAATGCTAGTACTTCGAAATTTTAAAATTTCACTGTGCATATGATAACAGTGTTAATCTAAATTTTAGATTAGCTAGAATTTTTCACTCCCCTATTGTGCCAGGTGATGATAAAGTTGTTTAATATAGAGTGAACTTTTTTGTTATTTATGGGACAAGTTTTATGAGATGTCGGTCACTTGTCATGCTTCCTGGAGGTCTCTACAGAAATGTATATTCTGCTTTCCTCTTGAGTGGATGGAATAAGAGTTTAAAATTAATGCTTTATATCACTTGGGATTTTTCTTTTTAGTGCTGCTTATTGATTCAGTGCTGCTCAGTGAAGACTTGAGTAGATAGGACATCGATGGAATGCTGCTAATATCATTGAGAAAACAAACCATGATATGCTCTTCACCCTCCTAGAAATGATTTATCAAACCTGTGTGGCATGGCTAGCCCAGACCAACCTATATGTATTGGAATATGACAGTCACATGTTTTTGTTTGCTTTCTTTGAGGGAACAAAATTATGTTGCTTTAATTTTTGTTTTTAACTAGTTTCAACTCTCGATGCATGGTCTTCTGACCCTGGAAAAATTCTAACCATACTTAACTCTGTTTTTAAGTTGCTAGAGAACAAAGTTACCTGAATCAGTCACTTCAGACTAAAGCAGAAAATAATTACTCTTAAAGTAATTAAGATATTTCACTTATTGTGAAATATACATTTCAACATCTCAATTTTTAATATTAGGGTTGTGTCCTTTGTTCAATAGCAAAGCAGCAGATTTTAATTTCAGTATGGCAAGAACTGTAGTTTCCTCTACAGGTGCAGGTATATTTCACAGGAATCTTTCACATACATTCTAGAATAAGTAAATGAATGGGTTATATTTATGTCACAAAAAGGGAGTCTTTGTTTTATATAAGGATTAAACTCCATGAGAGCTATATTTAAAAACAATGAAACTATAAATTATATGAAAATGGTTTAATATACAAAAATTAAATTTGCTCTGACTTTTTAAAAAAAGTCTTCCATAAAATAGAGCTTTGTGTATATACTATGTCTGTATATAGGCATGGAATCCATTCACAAAATGGGAAGATGTTGCCTTTAATTCTTCCTTCCCACTTAGGCCAACTCTGCACACCTATTTGAACTGAAGCATAAGTAGAGAAGTACTTATGTCTTCCTGTAGGGAGAAATAAAGTAATTAACATTTATCTCTAGTTTGATGAAAAGAATAGGGATCCCTTTTTAGAATTTGAGACTTAGAAATATTTTTTTAACGTCACTAAGCTGTAGTAAAGGGCTACTTTTATTTATTATGTAAACATTCTTTCATTTTAAGAAGAAACACTGATTTCTAACTGATTGCAAGGGTCAGAGAGAAAAGAATGACTAACTGGAATTATTTAGTAGAATTGTTGTATGTATTTTATTTTACTTGGCAGAGTGTTTTTTCCTCTGCAAATTGAACGGTGGTTCATACTGGCTTTTACAGAAGAAGATATTTATGAATGGAATTATGAAGGAGGTACACTGAAGGGAAGGATTTTTTCTTGGCTGAATTACAATAAAGTAATACATAAATTATGAATGCCTTTAAGCTTTAAGAAAACCAAATGTTTTCTCTGTCCAAAGTAATATATGTCTTTATTTGTGAACATTCATTCTACTGGTTAGATTTGTGGAATACCAGTAAACAGAAATATTAATTTTTAACATGCAGTATGTCTCTCTGTCCATCTGAATCTGTAAAAGCCAAATGTCTACGCACCTCTGTCTGCCTATCTCCCATCCCCATTTCTCTACAGGCCAGGGGTGTCTGCATATGTCTTCCTCTTAAAAACAGATTCTTCTGGTATAGGCCTAGCAATTATACCTGTTCCTAAATGCAGGTCTGTCTTAGAGGAGCACATATGGCTTATATGCTTTTTATTTTATACATTCCCAAATGATAAATAGCATTAAATCTAGGGATAGGAGAAACTTGGCAAGATTGGATGGTGAGTCCAAACCTTGAAAAACTTTTAAAATATTTTAAAACTTTTTCAAGAAGCTTATCAGTTTTTCAGTACTGCTTTCACAGTGAACAAAGGAGGATAATAAACTGATGTTATGTCTTCCATAATGTAATGTACTTTGGAGTCTCTGGGTCAGCCCACAGCTATGACAAGGACAGATAAGATGACTCTATTCTGTGTGTCAGCCATTTGTAACAAAAAGTTTACATAAATGAATTGTACTTTTCTTCTTATTAGGTTGAGTTTATAAGAGGAAGAGGAACATTTTAAACATTTCAAAACTGAGTTGCTGATGAAGCCACAGATAGTTTTTCAAGGGTTCGGGGAAATCAGGCAATGTCTCATCTGTTGTTAATTAATGAAATGAAACTGGGGTCACTAGAGTACAGCAATGAATGAAAGGTCAGTGAATGGAAAAAACTGTCAATGAAGGAGGATGTTAGCAGAGTGGAACATTGTCATAGATAAAGATCAGGGAAAATGTGCACTTTGGCTTAGGTAGTTTTTTTCTGCAAATGACTAGGAGCCATAGTTTGGGACATGTCAAGCCGGATTGAATACTAAATGAATGCCCTGATTTCAGCAAAATCTGTTAAATATTTTAAAGCTGTTTGTGTTTGTGCTAGAGATTAGTTGAAACATTTTGTAGAAAAAGTTTCTTTTTGTTTTGTAATGTGGTTTATAATGTATTATTCCTGTGTTGTTTGTCTTTTGGGTTTTGTTTTGAAGCTGAATACCATTTTTCTCTCATTTATTTCTGTTCTCTGTCTTATAGTTTTCTAGAACCTTACTCATTTTTGAGATCCACTGATGTTAAAGTGATTTAGGATCACTGTACTGATTAATGATGGAGCTGGACCTTGAACGGCCCAGGCCGGCTGGCTCTCGGTTACATAATTGTATCTTCTCTGAGATGTTCTGTGGAGGATGGTGGGAAAGTCATGAACTGATCATGAATAAACCAGTGACTATATTTGTTTCAACGAGTTCATCATGCAAAGTGCATTTAAAGAGTCTTGTGTCTCTGATCGTGTCAAACCTCCTCCCCTTTTTTCTCTGTCGTTGAAGCTTTTGAATGTTATGACTTTGGGCAGCAAGGCTCTTCTGTCAGTTTGGAAGAGGCCTGTGGCCTTTTTTAGCCTGATATTTAGACCTGGCAGGTCACTGCTGGTGAGAGGAGGATCCCATAGATACGTAGGTGTCCCCACATCCAAGAGAGAGCGAATCCCATAGTATTTAGAGAAATGATATAACACAGCAATCGAGGGTACAGCCTCAAGCCAGACTGCCGGGGCTCATGTCCTATCTCTTCTAGTTGGTACCCTCTGTCTTTCTGAAACTCTATTTTCTAAATCTGTAAAATGGAAATAATAGTGCCTACCTTATAGGGTAGTTGTAAAGATTGAATACTTGTAAACTGCTTAGAGCAATGCTTGTCACATAGTAAATGTTTGATAATTCTCTGATTACTTGTATTATTTGAAAGTATGATTACTTGTAAATTTAAAATGGAATTTGAGTTTCTTTGGATTGTCTGGTTTCTCTTTTCTCTGAGAATATGTACTGGAATATTGTTTTGTTGGATTTAAATAAGAGAGACCATCCCATAAACTGTTTGGAGCCAGAATAGGAAAAAAAAAAAAAGAAAAGAAAAGAAAGAAAGAAAATAGTTCTTTAGAGAAACACCAGAACCACAGAAGTTAATAGAAGTTAAAATTTAAACTAATATAGTTAAATTATAATCAAAATAGTGCCTTTCAGTTATTTTGTTGGTAGGTGTAAGATGGGCAAAGAATGATGAGACTTTTTAACATTTGTTGTTATAAGAACTACTTTGGGGCGGGGGGAAGCTTCACCTTACATAACTGTTATACAATTAGGCTGAAAAGGAACAAAACAGTAATAGAAACAAAATTGTAAATCCTAAACAGTGGCAATCATATACATGTGCCAGCATTGGCTGAGCCCTTTTTTTTAAGATTGTCTATGGGTTATACTGGTAGATGTAGGAATTCTGACTGCATTTCTGTAGTTGCAGTGGCCCTAGTATAGCATTTCCTTTAAGTGTGAGTTCGGGTTATTTATAGATTTTAGGAGAGAAATGGGAGGGGAATTCCATGGTCAAATAAGTTTGGGAAACTTTCTTGAATTTAATAAAATTAAACTAGTTTCTTTCGAGATTCTTTTTCAGATCCCTTAATATGCTGCTCTGACTCTCCAAAGAGATAGGATGTGCTGTATTTCTCTTACTTTTGGGACCAATATCGCGTCTGTCAGCTTCCTTCAGGACACCAGCACTCGGGAGCACACTTTGGGAAATATAATCTTAGAAGCATTGCTTTTTTCACTTTGTGTGTCTGGTGAATCCCAACAAGATGTAGCCAAACAACTAGCTGCAGGTCAGGGGTGGAGTAAGGCCTCACAGATGAGGCTGGTTCTAAATGTATGATCACCTTGTTGAAATAATCATTACTGATGCCTGTAGAGTACTTACTGAGTGCTGGACACAAAGTACTTTGGATATGTTAACTAATCCTTTCAACAATACGAGGGAGGTATGATCATTAGCCCTATTTGTGGATGAGGAAACTAGTAGCCAGAGGGCTTAAATAGCTTGCCTAAATCAGACAAGTTGACAGTAGTGAAGCTAGGATTTGGACTTGGGTATAAGAGCCTGTTGCTCTTGCTCTACTTTCTCTGTTGCATGATCGTGGACTTGTATATATGTGTGGTTTATATGTGACGTGTGCATGCACAGGGCCGGGTGCTGGTGGTATTGGTATTCCTGGGTGGGAGAAGAGAATGAAAGTGTGAAATAAGTTTTGTATGGCTGGAGGTCATGGTTGGAAAAGGTAAGAAATGAAACCGTGGAAATGTACAGGTAAAGATCTCGAGGACCTCATCTCTCACACAAAGGAATTTGGGATTTCTATAATGGAACCATCTATTCTTTTCATCAGGTTACCTTAAGAACTTTAGCAAACTATCTGCTTATGAGTGAAACAGTGCAGATACTTAGGCTGGAGGCTAACTTTTCTATTTTGCAGATGGCGTAGTTGCCACTGACTTCCCGCCATCCTAGCTTTCTGTATTATGGAACTTATACTGAGCAAATAGACACAAGAGTCCAGCGATTATGCTTGAGCTGAACATAAATACAGGGACTAATAAGGGATGGCACTCTCTCCCTCTCAACACCCTGCAGTTCTGCATTTTTTTTTTTTGAGGGCATATTTTGTATATTTCTGGTAGTTGATTAAATACTGATAGAATATAACTCAAGGAAATGGATTTATGGATCTCACAAATATTTAATGAGATTTTTAGGGTCTTGTTTAATTAAGGCTTGATTAAAGAGGTAAAATTGGGGTTGCCTTGTCTTCTAATAAGACTTTAACATGTTAATTATTTTTTAATTAAATAGTATTTAAAATATACAAGTGTTCTCTGTGATGCAAACCTCTTTGGTTCCTGAGTTTGAACTTAGTGAGTAGTGAGGCTTTGGATAGCAGGGGATTTATCTGGAACCCAGTGAAGACCTTATTCGTTTTCTCTTTTCCCAGATGAGGTAAGAGTGCCTCCTATGGCTAGATAGATTTCATTAAGAAGTAGCAAGATTGTGACTTAATGAAGGTCATGGAAGCAGGTCATTGTAAGGACAGGAATAGGAGAAAACAGAATTCTTCTGAGTCAAGGAATCTTACTGCAATGCCATCATGTACCCTAACCAATTAGTGTCTGTCAGTATACTTCTTTATAGTGCTCAGCAAAATGAATAGGAGACCCCAGAAGTCAGGGGTATTTATGGAAACCTTGTCTAATTGCCCAGGGAATCCCAAGAACTTGACATAGAGAATATTTGCAAGAGCTGAGTATGTTTGTGATACCTTTGCAATTAAAACAAACAAACAAACAAAATCCTGTATAGTAGGAAGATTTAAACTTAACTCCAGAATTTTTTTCTTGATCAATTTTGTCTTGAAGAAATACTATCTGTCCCCAGTTCACATTTCTTATATCCCCATTTTGTTTCTGTGAATAAATTGTCTTGCTTTGCTTACTTGCTATTTAGCTTAAATCCTCTTTATATTTCACAAAAAATGAAAAATAAAAAATTCACATGGAGGATGACAAGAGGGAAGCAAATGTTATCTTTGTGCATGGCATAATTTTATGCTATTTCTTCTTAGGAGGATTTGCTGAGTTCTCCCGTTGTTTCCCTGGCCTTTGTGAAGGAAAATCCACTCTAGTTCCTACCTGCATTTCTCAGCCTTGCTTACCTGTTGCCAACATTGGGCCAACTCGAATTCTTCCCAATCTTTATCTTGGCTGCCAGCGAGACGTCCTCAACAAGGTGGGTGCTTCAAAAATATCCTTCATTGCAGGGCTTACTCTTTGCAGCTGGAGAAACAGCGATGCCCATTAGCTGTCATTTCAGACACACTGAGTTCCTAGAAAGAAAATGTACCATTCTCATTATGACTCTACTGGAGAGCAGTTGCATCATCTTTTGGAGAGTCGTTTTGTTTGATGTTAATGATTGCCATAGGAAACCCAAATTATTATATTTGCTTGTTCCTCATAGGCCCAAGAGCCCTGGAATAGGATAGGATTTTTCAGAAGTTTAGTCTTATTTTCTTAGCGTATTCATTGTTCTACTATAGTAATTTGGAACACTCAGGACAGCTAATACTTCCTGAGTTCACACAATTTGTTGCAGCACACTAGAAAGGGACTCAGGTTGAGCTTGGATTGAGGACGTCATGATCACTAGCTGGAGGGGTGGGAGAAGGTGGTAAAAAGATGGTGAGGCCTAGGCCACATGGTCTGAGGCTTATTGGAGCAGTTTTGTTGAGAAAGAAGGAAGAGCATCGATTTTTCCTAGAAAGGACATAGACTATACTGGACAAGATGTGTCCAGTAGAGGAACCCATGTCGATCGAGGCCACTGTTATAATGATACAAGCATAACAACTGTAGTAGAACTAAAATTCGTCTGCCTCCACAGCTTATACGCTGTTAACCAGCAGTGCTAGAAAACAGTGCTCTCTGCAAAAGTGACTTTTTCTAAAACATCTTATTTACATCATCTCTAATGTATAAAGCTGTTAAAGATACTGATTCAGCTGTTGGTGATTTACAAGAATTGCTTTCCTATATGAAGGCAGTACCTTAACATTTTCTCCTTAAGTAACTGAAAGAATTGGGCTGTCTATAAAATAAGCTTCCAGATTGGCTTGCTTTAGTGAGGGGAAAGCTAGGCTTTCCAGGAGGAAAAAAATAACCAATCATTGGGCAGCAATGAAGCATTTTTTTCCTCCTTTTTGTTCTCAAAACTCCGGCCTCTTCAAAATTTTACCTCAACACTTGTTAATAAATCAGCTCTTCCTCAGAGATCTGCCTGTTTGAAATTTGATAGCTTATGCTTATACTTAGCCTTTCTGGTGAGGTCATAATGTCTTAAGCATGTGATGATTATTCTTTTTTAGAGATAAGCAAACTATGTTACAGAAAGCAAAATTAATTTCCTAAAGTCACATGCCTCCCTGGGGCAAAGCTGAAGATGCTTCATTTAATCTTCAGATCAGAAAATAAAATTCCTAGTTAGGGATCCTGTTCACAGTTACCCCAGTAAAACTTAACCAGTCAGCCAGCAGGTAATTTCACAAGTAATTGTGCTACATATCATCTTAGTTACTTTGACATTAAATTAAATGGCATGTTCATTTTGCTACATACTTTTTCCAGTTTAACAGATATGTCAGTTAACAATTATGTGTGAGTGCTGGCAAGGTGAGAGCATTTAAACTGGAACCTGGACTTGAGGACAGGGAAACAGTTTTCTTGTTTTTACTGGCTTTTATATGAATACTAAACTGGATACATACATAGATGCATTGAGAGGAAATGGTTGTAGGGGGAAGAGTGAGTCTGAAAGTTCATGCATGAAAAAACTTGGGCAAGTCGTTACGGAAGACTGTCAAAAAGCTGGTCAGTGGCAAAGATCAAACTCAGATCCAAGAAGCTACTCTGGCTTTAAGTTCTGTGTTTATATAAACACCAAAAATACCCATCTTCTGGAAAATGGAACTCTGTTATCAGGGACTGACAAATCTTAAGAGTTTGTTGAAGCACAACTAGATTTTCTTTGCCTGGTTTTTCCATATCATGTTTTATACCAGCACTGTCGAGGAGAAACATAATGCAAGCCACATTCATAATTTAAAAATTTCCAATAGCATTATTAAAAAAGGAAAATGAAATGGGTGAAAATAATTTTAATGACATTTATTGCAACATACCTAGAATATGATTTCAGCATGCAAGCAAAATATATTAAAATAGTTAACTTTTTTTGTGTAGTAAGTCTTGAAATCTGGTGTGTATTTTATAGTTAGTGCATATCTCAGTGTGGACTAGCCACATTTCAGGTGTTCAGTAACCAGCCACATGTGGCTTTTGGCTACCAGGTCAATACTCTGAGCATGTATTAATTCTTACTTATGTTTCAGAGATGTGGCTCCTCTCTAAAAGACCATAAGAAGTCATTGGTAGCAAAAAGAATACTTTTATTTTTCTTTTCCCTCACAACTGTACTTTTGTCTCACAATCTGTTCTTTATCCGCTAGTCTTTGTGCTAGGGTTGAAACAGGAACGGCTTTTTATACTAACAGTAGTTTGCTGATGCCCAGTTCCCATCTGAACTGAGTAGGATTTGAGCAAGAATCTCTAGTTACTGTTTGAAAGACAAAAAAGTTCTTGATTGTTTTTCTCCCTTATCACTTAAAATTTCAAATGGGGACTTTTGTTTCACACTTAAATACATGAAATGTATGACGGAATTACCTCTTACGAGTAGTTACTGAGCCAGAACTGTATCTTCAGTAGACCACTTCAGCCTCTTCACTTAAGCCGTTCTGCTGTCCTCTCTTTCCTCATTTTAAACAATGTGCTGTCAATATTCTTTGTGAGTTTCTGATTTCAGTCTTTTACCATACAAAATTGCTTTCGCTATGCTACCTTATTGTTCCACCTGTTTTTTGTTTGTTTGTTTTTTAATGAGAGTTATGCAGTGGCCTAGATACAACATAGCCAAATATTGCTTTCAGGGTTTCCATATGACCCAAGAAGACAAATATCATCAAAATTACTAGTAAAAGCAGCATTTATTTAGTGTTCACTATGTATAGAATACTGTGCAGTGTGCACGTTGGTTAGACAAGACCTGTTCACTAAACCATAATCCGTAAGACAAGGTGATTGACACTGTAAGTCTCCATACTAAGGCAGCATGGCATAATGGCTGGGATCCAGCTTTGGAGGGGGTGGTTTTGCATCCCAGATTTCCACATTACCAGCCTCATTACTTTAGCCAAGTTACTGAATTTTGCTTTCTTCACCTACAAACTGTAATGATTCCTGCCTCCTAGTGTTCATGTGAGGTTCAGATGGAATGGCAGGCTAGGCACCAAGTACAGTTCCTGGTTTATAGTCAGTATTGTCATCATGATGTAGATTATATAAGTGGTAGGTAACAGGTGTGGTTGGTTGAGGAAGGCTAGATGGAGGAAGTAGGACATAAAGTCAAATTTGAAGGCAAAAGGAGTGGCTTCAGAAAGAAAAATTACAATTACAATTCTGTTATCTAGAATTGCAGTACCCATGTGGTGATTTAATGGGATCTCTGTTATCAGCTTTGCTGAATATGGAGATCTTGTCCAACTAGAGCAGTTTTATTAAGGATATATGTTAATCTGTATTGTATATATTACTCCACAGTCTACATCAACATATTATAGATTCTATATCTAGAAATTATTCCAGCTATAAGGGAAAGTTCATTTCATGGTTTAGGAGAAAAAACTTTTTAAAGGGAAAAAATAGCAAATGAAAATCATAATAAAATTAAGATTTATTTTTGACTCACAAATATTATTTTTGAAAGTTTTTAAATTGTATATTGAAACCAGGATTCATTTTTAAAAATTCTTAGGGGGTTATCTCTTCTATTTTTCTATATAAACCCTTTTTTAAATATCCAGTCTGCTACATTCAGTGCAATTAAGACCAGTTAGGAGAAAGCACAGTTGGAATTAGTGAAAAATATACATTATAAGCTTATTTTGGAGGGGAGCAACAACTTTATTTTGGAGAGGGTACAACAGCCTTACTGACTCATATACCATATGATTTATGAGCTTTTTTAAAATTGAGATATAATTGACATATAACATTATGTTAGTTTCAGGTATACAATATAATGTATTGCGACATGATCACCACAATAAGTCTAGTTAACATCCATTACCAGACATGGTTATAGTTTCTTTTTCTTATGATGAGAAGTTTTAAGATCTACTCTCTCAGCCACTTTCAAATATACAACACAGTATTATTAACTGTAGTCACCATGTTGTACATTACATCCCTGTGACTCATTTATTTTATAACTAGAAGTTTGTACCTTTTTGCCACCTTCATCCATCCCCCTCTTGCCTCTGGCAGCCACCAATCTTTCCTCTGTATCTATGAGTTTGGTTTTTTTGATTATTCATTTTTAAGATTACACATATGAAATAATACGGTATTTCTCTTTCTCTGTCTGACTTACTTTGCATAACGCCCTCAAGGTCCATCCATGTTGTCATAAATGGCAAGGTTCCTTCTTTCTTATGGCTGAAGAATATTCTATTGTATATGTATATACCACATTGTCTTTATCCATTCACCTGTTGGTGGACACTTAGGTCGCTTCCATATCTTGGCTTATAAATAATGCTGTAGTGAACATGAGGGTATAGATTATCTTTTTGAGTTAGCGTTTTCATTTCCTTCAGATAAATATCCTGAAGTATAATTGCTGTATCATACTAGTTCTATTTTTTTAGTTTTTGAGGAACCGCTATACTATTCCCCATAATGGCTGCACCAAGTGGTATTCCCATGAGCTGTTCTTAAGATAAAGTAAGGGCACTAACATTTAATGAGACTCTTATGTGCCAGTCACTTTGTCTTTATAATAGCCTTACAAAATATACACCATTAGCCCTATATTACTGGTGAAGAAACTAAAGCTGAGGAAGGTTTGGTAACCTGCCCAAGATCATTCAGGTAATGAACAGTAACATGCTAAGCTATGCTCTGGTTTTTCTGGGGCCAGGACCCATGTACTGCTCATTATTCCATGCCACGCTGAGTTTATCCACAGTAACAGGAGGGAAAGTAGAGTATGTCAGTACATATGCTGGTAAATGTGGTAGAAGTTGATCAAACTTTGCTTCTAATTGTTTCAATTTTTTTCACTGTGGTGGGAAACAAGATCATCATCTGAGAGTAAGGATAAAAAGGAGGCATTTAGAGGGTTTGAAGAAAGAGGGAAATGGTTGGAATGTCATATTTAAGAAAGGAGAAGTGAACCAGACTAGGAAAATAGAATGATTGCTGAGGAGCAATGAGTTAAAAGTGAGATCTGTTTTCCTCTAGCTGTGTTTAGCTGCATGGATCAAGATGCAGGCGGCCTGGTTAGATTTAACCAGAGTCATAATCTTGCCAAGTGAGTATGAAGAAGCAGTAGTGGGGTGCAGGAATTGAGTGTGAAAGCAACAGAGTGATTATAGTGATTGACCACAGAATCTTAAGTTGGAGAAGAAAGGAAGACGGACGTCATGAGGATGAAGGACAAGGAAAAGGGGGTAGGATCCACAGATTATAGGTCGGGGGGAGATCGAAGGGTTCCAGGAGTAGTGGGATAAGAGGGAGCAAGCTGGAAGGAGAGGAGGACTTCCAGAGTGGGTCGGGCGAGGTTGAGATTAGGGAGGGGTTGTGGTTGTTGGTAATGGCCAGGGACCAGACTGAGTCTCATGGGAGTGAGTGCTGAAGGTGAAGAGTTCAAAGAATTAAGAGGCCACAATGTTGGAAGGATATTTGAAGGCCAGAGAGGAAAGATTATTTTATCAGTAGAAAGTATGTATTAGCAGACTTAGCACAAAGTTGAGCTAAATATTAAACAATGTAAGATGACTACTCTCTGGAAGCTTAAAGATTATGCCGTTTAATTATAGAACAGTAATGTTCAGTTGTATATGTTTTATACAACATACTGAAACAAACCTGAATGAATTATGTAAATATATTAATAATTTAATAAGAAGTCATATCCATCTTGAATAAAAGCAGTTCTGTGAAATAGTCAGACCCATTCTTCATAATCGTGATTCTGTTATAGTTCCATTGTCATAAACGTTGACATATGATGCCCTCTCAGCCACTTATTTGTACATTCATAAAATAAACAGGAGAGCAAGTTAATAGTTATATGAAACTTCAGCAGAAACTTTGACTTCATGGATACATCCCCCCATGCCCTCAGCAGGTGAACACCTGCCTCGTGCTGAGCAGCGACTGGCGCCTCACCATATAGCTCGTCTCCTTCCACCATCACCAGGAGGCAATTGTGTTTGTTCTCAAACCTGTTTAGACCAGTATACTTGTTATAATTATACACATTAATTAAAACATCACATACACCGGTGAAATCTGAACGAGGGAACAGAGTCATTTTTCTGTGACCTACGTTAAATGTTTTCAAAAGATTCAAGAAGGACAAATTGTTTTACTTTTTTTTTTCCTAAAGTAAGTGGGAGGAAAGCAACTGTAAAATAGGGGACAGTTGTAATCTAGGATTCTGTACTGATATTATTTTACCAGTTCTTGGCCTTTAAGGGAATGGAAACTAGTAGATGCATTTGGTTATGATTTGCTTAAGACCTCTGTTTAGCTAACCTATAAAAATAAAAGCCATGGTCCTGCATCAGAAGTTAGTGAATTAATGTATACTTATTTGCTGAGTTAAAATAAAATGTTTCAAGTACATATGTATCATATTTAATGATTTCCTCCTTTGATTTTTTTCACTGATGTAGTAATTACCAATCCAAGTGAGGGTACTTCTTTATGGTATTTAATAGCCAAATTATATTTAAATTTTACATGGTGACTTTTTAGGATTTTTGTTCCCTTTTTTGTTTTTAAAATTGTCCGTGTTTTATTTATCAAGTCTCATTTTATTAAGAGAAGAATTTCAGGTAGCATCTGAATAATCAATTTAATAAATTTTTAAGTACAATTTTTATAAATCAAGTTATATTTACCATTAAAGTTATTATTTTTCTTCTCATTTCATGTTTAAATTATTATCGCTAAATTTTAACACATTAACGTCTTTTTTCCCAGCCCTCCCACCCTCTTTTGCTAGTTATCTAAAATAAAGTTACTAGTTAAATGTATCTTTTATAGCACATTGTTTTATAAGTGAAGAACACTTTTGAGATAAAAACAGCGTTGTGAGTTTAGATTATTGATGTTTCTTTGAAGAGGTCAGAATGGCCCCTTTGTCATGTTTCCTCTCCGTCCAGCTGTTAGAAGTGCCGTCGCAGTTTGGTGATTGGCAGCAATCAGGTGAGGGCAGTGAACACATATATAGGTAACCAGTCCTCACACTGTCACAGCAGATACCAGTATAAACATGGCAGAAAGAGCAGCACTGTGAGGCCTACATCTGCAATTGAGGCATCAGTAGGGGAATAAAGAGGGTGAATACGACTTGGATGAATCTCAAGTAGTTATCTGGTGTCCTGAATCACGCCAGAGTCTCAAGGCCACAGCAGCGTGGTGCTCCTTTATGTCCTAAGTTATAGTTAAAATGGGTAAAAAAGAAATTAAAACTTTTAATAATTCTTTCAGTTAAAAAAAAATTTGCATAGGCTAGTTACTTTATTGCTCCATTGAATTTCTTTTTAAAAGAACTTGAGTAGAATATAGCAATTAATAGGACAGATTCTGGAGATAAGTGTACCTAGATTTGAATTTTGACTCTACCACTTGGTAGCTGTGTAACTTTGGAAACATTATGTAACCTCTCTTAAGACTCAGTTTGCTTATTTTAAAAATGAAGATAATACCCAAGTCAAAGAGTAGTTGTGAGAATTAAATGTGGTAGTCCATTTAAATGCAAAGCACTGTACCTGGCACACAGTAGTCATTCATTAAATATTAGATATTATTTTATTACTATGTACCATGTGCCATAATAGTTTATTATTAATAGACCTCTGTGTCCAACAGATTTTTAAAATTTAATTTAGGTTAAGTGACTATTTCTACAAAATGTAGTTTTTTTAAGAGGCTACTTATCAGAAGTGTACATTGTTATATTCTCTGTAGGGAAATGAGATTGGGAGAGTCATTGACTTTTGTTCTGTCCTTAGAATTCTTGTTGTCTTCTGAATGTGTGTAGGAGATAACACTGTTAGTATTGGCCCTTTTCTCAGAAATTTTTATGTCTTTATTATTGAATTGAAGTGGAAAGCGATGTTACTCCTTCCTTTTAATTTAATAAATCTTTGTAGTACTGTTGGAAGAAAGGGGAAAGAAAGATAAAACGCTTCCTTTCTTTAAGGATCATTGGGGAGAAAGGCTTGAAAGGCCTTTACCTCCTGACTGACCCATTTCTGTTCTTACATGGGAGATACTGTTGTTGATCAGATGATAATAGGTGATCCCAGTGTAGAAAACCAGATGTGACCTTGGCTCCGTGTACAAAAGTTTAAAAGCTATAGTAGTAAACACCATTAAGATCTTCACAGCCTGATTATTAACCTAATGAGACCATCAGAAGACTGGGGCACAGTTGAAGGCCATTCACTCTTAAGAAGCTCGCCTAGTTCCAAAAGCTGTTTCTTGACATTGTCATCTCACAGTTGAGAGACGATTGCATACGTGATCTGGATTTCTTAAGTCTACCTTTTATGTGAAATAAAATATATTTGTTTTGCCAAATGTGATAAATGGAGGGATTAGGGAATTGGATTGTTTTGGAAAGGTAAAATAGGAAGGAAATTACCTGCTGCCTTTCATGTAGTTGGAAAAGATTTGTAGAGGAGGTAGCATTCCAAGAAAAGGAAGAAGTGACCAGAGTTGCTTAGAACATTTCCTGAGAGACAGCAATGGATGACTAAATGAAGTAGGGTTGTATAGGCTTGCCTGGAAAATGGCAGATGGGGTCATTTGAACAAACACTTATCGAATGCAGCTATGTACCTGGTGCTGACTGTAGAAAAACAAGCAAGAATCAGTCCAAGATCTCACTAGTTTCCTATGTAGTAGGAGAGGCAAGAATTATCTGCTAAGTGTAACAGTATGCCGGGTGTTTTACTAATAGTGTGAACAACATACTTTGAAAGGACAGAATGGAATGACTGATTATGTATCAGTGGGAAGGAGTTCATAGCAAGGTTAATTTCAACGAAGTAGGAAGAATGGAAGCAAGTCCTCGGAAAGAGGAACAGGGCCTGCTAAGGACAGGAACAGTGCTCATGGCAGCACCGAAGGGTTGGGTGTTCATATGATATGGGGGGATTTGGAGGTTGTAAGGGACAGGAGCAGGCGATGAGACACGATGAAATTAAAAGTGGATAAAGCACTTACTCGGTGTTAATTATAAGAAAGATCATTCTAGTTTTTGTTCAGTATATGGTTTGGAGAGGAAAATGCTGCAAACTTCAGGAGCTCCCTGGTGGCTTTTATGTTATGCTGAGGGCTGACCACTGAGCAGCAGTGGCTGGGAACAGGAAGGAGTATAAATGGGAAAGGTGGTACAGAAGGGATTTGGCAACCTTTTGGATATGGGGGCCATGAGAAAGAGAGACAGAATGGTCCTGTTTTCTAGTCAAGTGTCTGGGGGGATGTTATTACCATAATACAATTTTGGATTATAGAGAGGAAACAAGAATTAGGGTAGAGAAGGGAGAAAGGTAATGTGTTGAGTTTCTGACATTTTGAGTTTGAAGGGCCTCAGGACTATATTCTAAAGGCATAGAAAACTGTCATGGCTTTATTTTATATTTTTTGTTCCACTTTTCTCTCTAGTAATGAAGTAATAGAGAGTTGACTATATTAATGATATGTGATCTCCAAGCATACTATTTTAAACAGCCTTTTTTGCTCTTAAAAAAATTCTATTTTTAACTTGTCTTTAAATGTCATTGTGCTAGGTTTTTGGAATTCACCAATAGAATTAACTCTGATTGTTTCAAGGAAACTAGTAATTTTTATCATTATGTTGAACTTTATTCTTTCAGAATGATCGTGCTAGTATGTTATTAGTCATTTTAACTGCTCTTTTCCTACATAGGAGCTGATGCAACAGAATGGGATTGGTTATGTGTTAAATGCCAGCAATACCTGCCCAAAGCCTGACTTCATCCCTGAGTCTCACTTCCTGCGAGTGCCTGTGAATGATAGCTTCTGTGAGAAAATCTTGCCATGGTTGGACAAATCCGTAGATTTCATTGGTAAGTAGCTCAAGTAATGTAATAAGTCCTTTGGGTTATAGTCTCATTTATGGATGTGCCCCCTGCCTCTGTTCCCTTTTTGTTTTGTGTTTTTTTTAGAGAAAAGGAGCCTATTTCAGAGATTTCAAACATCTGAAAGCAACACATGATGCTGCTTATCTCCTTTAGTGGCCAAGGTGATGTGTACGTGCCATGCTCTCTCCAAGAGACTGGCCTTGTGACATTCTAGCTAACCTGACACTACCAGGGTTAAGCCTAATGGGATCTGTGATTATGTATTTGCCAGCATTTGAAAATCTGTTAAACTTTTGGGGTTAAATTTCTCACCTACTTTTTCAAATCCTGTAAAAGACTTTTGGAAACTTTGGAGGCATTCCTTAAACTGTTTTTGCCTTGATGCTATGTTTTCCCCAGAGAAAAGTCAAATCCTGTGAAAACAAATCCCCTTACATTTAAAGTCTTTATGTCACAAGATTTCTAAGCCTCAGTCCATGTGCCAGTAATTTCAAGTTGTATTGGAGCTAATAAAAGTCCATCAAATACACACACACACACACACACACACACACACACTCACTCACTCACTCACTCACTCACTCCCCCCTCCCCCGTCTCCCCCCCCCCCCACCCGCCCCATCTCGCTCATTTCCTTGGTGTTGGTTGTGACAAGATCTGATCTGTACCAGACTGCCAGTCCTGGAACCCCTCTACCCCGTAACCCGAGTCGTGGCAATGGTGCTGTTGTGCCATTTTGGTGGCACAGGACAGGCTGGTAGCAAGTTGGCGCCCTGTATTTGTGATGTGGTTTTAGTGGAGAGCGGTGGACAGGAGAAACGTTGGTAGCTCTTGAGCAGCATCACCAGGTCGACTATTCACACTCTATATGGGGAGTTTTTGTTGTTCTTTTTCCCCGGAGGCATACAAATTTGAGCGCAAAGAACTGATTTATTTTTAACAGCGAACTTGTGTAAATTAAGTCCCTCACTGTATATACTTTAATCTGTGAGAGAAATTTTTGAGATAATGCTTTTGGAACTTTAGGTAATTTCTGAAAAAGGTTCTCGTTTTTTCAAGATTCCAGATTCTCAGTGTTCATCTTTAGTTAGGATGCATTTGTGAAACATCTGGAGATAAATGGCTTAAATAGCTTATATCAATCACAAACAAAATTCAGCATTAATCCTCCTCCATTGTACTTCTAGGAAGTATGCAGCAATATCATTCAGTTTTTACCTCTTTAAAAGATAACAGTTATGATCAGCGTTCTCATTGCTTGTCATTTCTATCCAGAGACATTTGGCTCTAATTTTAGTTAAAAGGGTGACTTCAGAATCTGTTTAAGAGAACCTGATTTTGTTAAGTCATGACAATGTCTAAGCTTTGGGCGGGTTAATAGAAAAAAAGTGACTATGAATAACTTGCGCTTATTTTCTTTTTTGGGGAGAGGTTGGGGTTGTCCTGCCACTTTTAATTCATATAAAAGGAATTTTACCATGTTCCAAGTTGGTTAAATATACACAAATACATATAATTTATTTGTAGTATCTGAAAATATTTTTAGTTACCAGTATTTCACTTGCTTAGTCCTATTCACGAGGGTCACCATCCTTATCCCATCCAATAATTCAGGGCAAAATCTCTAGCCCACTTTTGGAGTCCAGCCCTTGTTCATTATAGCTGCTAATCTTCTCCACGGTGTTTTAAGCCATGTTTGGTCATGGCAGAGTGTATAATTTGAAGATGTAGTCTTATACCATACTTAATAAATTATAGACTCATAAGTGTATTTTCACAGCAGTAAGCACAGTTTGCCTGTCTGTGCTATAGGACACTCATGAAGTGCCCCCGATCCCAGCTGCTGCTCATATGGCCTTTTGCCCCACCTCACCCATACCAGATTCATGACTTTGCATGTACACAGTGTAGGGAGGGAGGTAATTAAGAGCATGTACTTTGGAGCCAAACTGTATTTGAGTCCTGCCTCCCTTGGTTATTAGTTAAGTGAGTTTAACTAAGTTACTTGGAACTTCTTTGTTCCTTCCCCTGGTAACTGAAGATAATATATCTACCTCATAGGAATATCGTGAGAATTAAAACAGATAATATAGGTAGACTATCTTGCAAAGTGCCCAGCTTATAATTGACTCTTAATAAATAGTAGCTGTTTTAAAAATTATCTAAGGTGGTTCCCCCACTCCCCCCCCCCTTAGAGCTATACTCTGTAACTTCAGTTATTACTTTACTTCCTCACTGGCTCCTCCTTACTCCTTATATTTATCCTCTCACTCTTTTTTAACCTAGATTTTCTTCCTGAATTACTGTAGTGGTAACCTACCCCCCCCCCCCCCCCCCCCCCCCCCCCCCCCCCAGTTTTCACCATCAGTGCATTCTTGTTTCTTATTCAGGAAACTGAAGAGGCTCCTTAATTGTTTACAAGTCTTTAGCCTAACATACCCAGACCCTCCAGCACTTGCTTCCCACCTATGAAACCTTTCTGGTTACTTCCTGCACACTGCATGAGCACACGCCAACACAGACTATTTTCTGAGCAGTTTGTCACCGTAGAGCTTTCCTGCACACAGTTCCCTTCTCTTCTCTGTCAGGTCTGTGTATATTCCTTCTTTGCTTTAACACTCATTTTAGCACTCATTTTTGCCAAGAAATATGTTCTAATTGAACCCTATTCCAGCATAACTTTTTAATTACATTTTTTAAATACATCATCAAAAGAGCTGTAAATGTTAAAACAGTATACATAAAATGTAGAAAATTTGGAGAATTGTGAAAAGGAAACCTGTAACCTCAACATCCTAACACATGTTGTTATTGTTTTTTATTTCCTTCCAGCTCTTTTTATTGTAGAGATTGCTTTTTAAAATATGTATCAGCCAGCCAGTATTTGCTGGGTACATACAGTGTTAAACCCTTTGAAGGAAACGTTAGAAGCAAGATCCTTATTGGTCCTTATAACCTAGCTTTGAGATAATTATTTAAAATAATAAGAATATTATCAATATTTTTAAAAATTTTAAACCCAACCTATTTCCAATAAGAATTTGAAGCAGCTTGCAGTAAGAGATTAAGATCAAAAGGTCCACATATTCACACACATACACATTACAATGGGATAAAAAGGCTAGGAAAGGTACAATAAAATCTGAACCACAAATGCCTATTGAAATTGAGTGAAAACCTTAGCTTTGAGCTTCTTAGCAGCCATGGCAAAAAAGGAAATACTACGAGTAGTATAGGCTAAATATTGCATAGCTGAGAGAAGGAAGAGAACTGTGTAGGCCCAGGTATGCGTGGGATTTGATGCGCATGAGTTCATATAAGAATATGTTGTATAGTACTTATTTGTTTCAGTGTTGCTTTGTATTCCTTTGTTTTATTGTATTTGATTTCCCTATCTAAAGGAAAGCTGCTTGATTGTTCACATACTATATATACTTGTATATATAGTATATATATATATTGGTGTTTCGTACATAATGAATAATTAATCATATACATTAGAAATTTGTAACATTTATAATAGAGGTGGTGAGATTGGAGTAGCCTGGTATTATTCAGCTGCCAGAGCAGATTCCATGGATATCTGTTAATTACAAGAATATTAATGTAAGGTCTGGTAAACTTTTGGTAGCATCAACTAAAACAAGAATGAAAAGGGAAGAATCTAGCTCCATGGCAACATGAGGCAGTCATAGTACTGGTTAAAATGTTAGTTGCTTCTAGGCCATGTGGGATAACTTCATCCACTCGCACAAGAAAGCTTTTAAAGTTCCTCAACAGTGAGAGATGGCAGCAAAGTTTGTTGAGTGTTCTTGATTCTAACGAAATGTCCACAAGTCCTTCTACCTTGTAATGGGGAATTAACATGATGTAATCAGACCATCACTGCTGAATATCAGTGAGTTTTTTTGGTCTTCATTAAAGTGACCTTCTAAACCTGATTTGTAGTATATATACATGGTTTTCTTCTTAAATTCAGCAAAAGCTGAGCTACTTTATGATATACAGAAGAGTTTCCTAAAGAAAATTAGGGAAACTATATGTTCTGTGGATCAGTATTTTAAAGAAGCTTGAGCTGGCCTCTCTTTGTGTCATGATACCATTGTGATTAAGTTTCCCTCCCTTCCCTCCCTGCTTTTTAAATGGTAATGTATGTCAGATACGTTTGAAATGAGAAATACTTTTAAAAATTTAATATTTTTTACATATATCCAATTATACATCTAAAAGTAATACAATATTATATGTCAATATCTCAAAACTGGAAAAAAATTTAATGTGTCTTACATAGCTAGAAAAAAGGTGAGGTGTCAGACAACATGGATAAACAGTATTAGCTAAATATTAATTTTGGATGCTATTTTCTTTATACTTTTCTGTATTAGATTTTCTGCACTAAATCATGTAATCATAATGTAGGATTTATATGCAGGGAAAGCTATTAAAAATAAGAAATGTAAAAAATAAACGGTGAGTGTATGGCCATGCTACCCTGAACACACCCAATCCTGTCTGATCTTGGAAACTAAGCAGTGTTGGGCCTGATCCGTACTTGGATGGGAGACTGCCTAGGAAGACCAGGTGCTGTAGGCGTAAAAATTAAATAAATAAAATAAAAAGAGCATTAAAAAAAATACCCAGTGAAAAGCACGGAATAAGTCAGGCACCCTGAGTTATAGACAAGTTGCTTATTAACACATTTGGACTTCCACTGTCCTATATGTAAATGGTGGGGAAATTATCTTCCCCTGCCTCCTTAAAACAATATTGAAAGGATATATCTGTAAATACATGAGATGTACTTTGAATTGTCAGATGAAAGACAGTGACTAAATAAATGGAAACAAGATTTCACTGCTGGACATAGCTGTTATCAATGACCCTTCTTGAATTTGACTCATACAGAGAAAGCAAAGGCCTCCAATGGATGTGTCCTGGTGCACTGTTTGGCTGGGATCTCTCGCTCCGCCACCATTGCTATTGCCTACATCATGAAGAGGATGGACATGTCCTTAGATGAAGCTTACAGGTGAGGACAGGAACATGTCCTATGTAGAAGGCATTTTTATAATTTAGCATTAATTCTACCATAACGTATCAGATTCATCTTCAGCTGCCACAAACTGATCTCTGTCCTGTTATATGAATTTATACCTTTCTCTGATTGGGGAAATATCATTTGTTCTAATTTACATGTGAGAAAAACTCCAGAATACATTTCTACTCTGCCTCAAACTTTGTCTCTTTCACTGTGAGAAAAAAGCCCGATATATACAAGTATAAAACCTAATAATTGTCAAATTCTATTCATTGAGTAAAATTTCCTATATCCTGGAGTTGCACAGATTTTGCAGTATATAATTTTGACTGAGATCCACCACCCTCCCCTACCTCCACCCTGCTCCCTGCCCCACCTCCAAAAAACACACACACACACACACACACACACACACACATAGAGGTGAGCAAGTGACAGTAGCACCAAGGACTGGGCTTTTGTTTTGTGACCGGAGCATCTGAGTCTTCTGCATGTCTTGTTGGATAGAGGTGGTTAGTTTCCACATGATTAGGAATCAGTAAATATAGATGCATGGAGCTGGCCCGTTCTTGGACTTTTTTCCAATTGGACAATTTAGAAAAAAGAAACAAACTACCTGAACAGCTTCAGCTTGAAGGAGATGGGGATAGGTCCTCCATTTATCTCATCAGCTCCCTCATCCTCCATTCAAGCTTTTCTCTGTAAGGTCCTCCTGTGTCATGTAGAAACAAAACTAGAAGAAAAGGCAGCCATGTATCATGTACAGAGTATTATGAGGACCGTATGTTTATACTTGTTATGGTTGAGGCAGTTATTTCTGGCTTTGTTAATTTGCTTTACAAGTTTATTTTTGATTTTTCTCTTATTCAGATATAATTTTTCAGTGTAGTTTCACTCCTGCATCTTCTGAGGAGTGTCTGTGAGGGCCGGGGGCCGCTAAAGAATTGATCTCTCTCTTATTTCCACAGCGAAACATAAAAGTTATTTATTTCTAGTTTTGATCCTTCGATGAAACTTCTTTACCATGGTGGTGACAAAAAAGTTGCTGAGACCTAGTTTGGAATCCCCGTGCCATCACTTAGCAGCTATGTGATTTGGAGCAAGTAACTTAAGGACTTGACCTATGTGATGGGGATAATTACAACCACCTGATATAAGGTGGTTTTAAGGGCTGAAGACGCTAAAGCTCTGTTAACTCAATTGAACATATTAGCATAATGCTAGGCACACGAGATCACTGTATAGCTGGTTATGCTGTCATATTAAGTACAAAGAGAATAATCCAGAAATGTATGCTTTAATGCTCTTGCCATCTGATACCCTTTTATAGACATTAATTAAAAATGTGAATTGTCTTGAGGAAATGACTTTGGGGACTTTGAGAAGGCTTTGATATTGGGAAATTGAAGCTGTACTACTTTCTGAGGGTAGCACCTGTGGGGAAGTTTCTGGTAAGGAAAGAACCATCTCTTATCATTCGCACTGGAAGCTTTGAGTCTTTCAAAATAAGGGGGCTTAATAAGGGGAACTTGGCACCCCCCTTCCTAGCATATTCCAAGGACATGCTATAAAGCACCCCAATGCAGAGGCCCTTCTGTTCTCCACCTTGAGGTATATCTCTGATTAAAACAATCTTCCAAAGGTATTTGGGAGGGTATGCCTAATAATTCCTATCTCATTTGTTCACTTAACATTCTTCAGATAAAGTATAGCCATAAAATTCAAGTCTTTTTGTTTTTCTTCATAGATTTGTGAAAGAAAAAAGACCTACTATATCTCCAAACTTCAATTTTCTGGGCCAGCTGCTGGACTATGAGAAGAAGATTAAGAACCAGACTGGAGCATCTGGGCCAAAGAGCAAACTCAAGCTGCTGCACCTGGAGAAGCCAAATGAACCTGTCCCTGCAGTCTCAGAGGGTGGACAGAAAAGCGAGATGTCCCTCAGTCCACCCTGTGCCAACTCTGCTACCTCAGAGGCAGCAGGGCAAAGGCCTGTGCATGCTGCCAGTGTGCCCAGCGTTCAGCCATCACTGTTAGAGGACAGCCCACTGGTACAGGCTCTCAACGGGCTCCACCTGTCCTCAGACAAGCTGGAAGACAGCAATAAGCTCAAGCGTTCCTTCTCTCTGGACATCAAATCAGTTTCATACTCGGCCAGTATGGCAGCATCCTTGCATGGTTTCTCATCAGAAGATGCTCTGGACTACTACAAACCTTCCACGACTCTGGATGGGCCCAACAAGCTATGCCAGTTCTCTCCGGTTGAGGAAGTATCAGAGCAGACTCCAGAAACCAGCCCAGATAAGGAGGAAGTCACCATCCCTAAGAAGCCTCAGACTACCAGGCCTTCAGACAGCCAGAACAAGCGATTACATTCAGTAAGAACCAGCAACAGTGGTGCCACCCAGAGGTCTCTCTTATCTCCACTGCATCGAAGTGGGAGTGTGGAGGACAACTACCACACCAACTTCCTTTTTGGCCTTTCCACCAGCCAGCAACACCTCGCAAAGTCTGCCGCTGGGCTGGGGCTCAAGGGCTGGCACTCAGATATCTTGGCTCCCCAGACCTCCACCCCTTCCTTGACCAATAGCTGGTATTTTGCCACGGAGTCCTCTCACTTCTACTCTGCCTCAGCCATCTACGGAGGCAATGCTAGTTACTCTGCCTATAGCTGTAGCCAGCTGCCCACTTGCAGTGACCAGCTCTATTCTGTGCGCAGACGGCAGAAGCCAAGTGACAGAGCTGACTCCCGGCGGAGCTGGCATGAAGAGAGCCCCTTTGAAAAGCAGTTTAAACGCAGAAGCTGCCAGATGGAATTTGGAGAGAGCATCATGTCAGAGAACAGATCGCGGGAAGAACTGGGGAAAGTGGGCAGCCAGTCTAGCTTTTCAGGCAGCATGGAGATCATTGAGGTCTCCTGAGGAGAAAGACACTTGTGACTTCTATTGAGTTTTTTTCTCGTTCACAAAAAATATTCCCTGTAAATCTGAAATACATATATGTACATACATATATATTTTGGAAAATGGAGCTATGGTGTAAAAGCAAAGATGGATCAACATAGTTGTTCTCAACATCTGCATTTGAGAGATCAGCTACTATTTCTCTCAACAAAAGTAGAAGGGTAGATGCCAGATTTCCCCCTAGACAGATGAAACGATTTTATGCCTTGAATTGCACATCCTCTTGTTCTTACTAAACAAGTTTTATTTGGTGTTGGAGGACAAAATCCCCTGCCGTTTTCATGTTGTACTGCAGAGATCTCGAATACTAGCCTTTCTCCCGTCCTTCTGTAGTGCACCTTAGCGCTGAGACTGAGCCAGCTTGTGGGTCGGGTGGGTAGACCCTGCTAGGGACGGAACCTAATGGTGGTAAATCCAAGGGAAATGATCTGATTCACAGATCCGAGCTCACCGGACAGCAGAGTAATTCGAGTATCATTCTCCTGCTCAGACCATTAGGGGCCTTTCCAAGATCTACTTTAGAGCAAACCCAGTACCTCAGACAGAAAGTTGGGGCTTTCACCACTACCATGTCTGGTAGCCCATTTTCTCGGCATTGTGAATAGGTAGGTAGCTAGTCACACTTATCAGACCAATTCAAACCGTCTGTGCACAAATTTCCATTTGGGCCTGGATGGAGATAATTTTTTCTTCTCAGCTTCAGAAGAAAGAAGGGAAACCAACCAGGATTCAGTGTAACAGCCAGGAGTCTGGAAGCATAATTATTTAAGCTAAGTTTGGGAGGCTAAACAGGTCTACCTCCCTCCTTATCAAAGAATTATTCAAAATGGGATCATTAATCCTTTAAATAAAGATTAACTTGGTTTAAAGCCAGATGTGAATTTACTTGGGTTGGTAGCAGAGCAGTAGCACCTTCATTTTGTAAAAATGTAACAATAAGGTTGAATTTTAGGAAACTACTAAGAAGGAGAAAAACTATGGAGAGATTAAAGAAGTTTGTAAAATTGTTGAGAAGCAGGAAACTTATTTCTCAGTGGTTTTTTTCCCCTTAGCATCTGATGAGGATGGAATTTCTATAATTTCCTTAGACTTTCAGATTTACTAATAGGGCTGAGAGAAGCTTTAGTAAGCAAGGAATGTTCAGAATTAAACACTATAGGAAGGTGAGGAGAGGAGGTTGAATTTTGTTTCATTGTGAGCAGAGTGGAAAGCCACAGCCAAGCTATTCTCAGAAAACATCCCCAGCATTTTTTTAGTAGAAAGGACATAGCAAAATGGAGTGGGACCAAGGTGGTCTCTCAGTCCTTAACCTACAATCACTGTACGGAATCAGTCCTGGCAGCTGAAAATAGGAGGTGATTAGAACAAGTACACAAATGATAGTACATACCTGCTTTTTAACTTCCTGGCGTGGGTTTTGTCAACTACAGTGTGGCCCTCTTTTGAAGCCTTAATTCACGTCAGCAGCTTTTTGGGGGGTTGGGGGTTGTTATATTGTCCTTTATTGTAAGTGTAGCTAGTTGTTGACTCATATCTCAGGTTTTTCTATGTTTGAGAAATGGACAGTCCTTTGACTAGGATGTGACTTAATGTTTCCTATGGTGTGCTAAAACCAGCATAGAATGACATGATTCAAAATTGACTTGATCATGACAATTATCAGCTTCACATAACATAACTAGTTATGCACGGATAATATTCTATGATATGGGTTTAAAACGAAGGCACAAAGAAAGTAAACCGCATAGGGAGTGCATTTTCACCATATTGAAAAAATTCTGTTAAATGATCTGAGTTTTACTTTGTACATTTAAATTTTGGATGTAATCAGACATTCTCAAGGGTTCACAGTAATTTTTGATGTGTTATATAGACACACACCAACACTGCTTTCAGAGTTTGGTTACACTGTTAAACATTTTTAAGAAATGGAAGCAATAGTTTCAATGTTAAATATGTTTCAAAGGAGTTGGGGGACTTGGTTTAGATGAGATATTTGGGAAGAAATCTGCCTTCCATCATTTGAGATTTCTCTTGGCCATGGGTCCCCTTCCTTCCTGCAAAGTAGTCATACACTACAGCCTTTAGTCCTTGATTGCTAATGTCAAATAATCAGTTCTTGGAATCAAGACTACCATGCTGAAGGGGCAGCCGCAGAGGCAAGCCCTGGAGCTCCTTGGGTGTCTCCAGGTGGCATGGTGGCTGGGTCTCTGCAGTGTGTCATTGTAGGGGAAGCCCTGGAGTCTACTAGGATGATACAAGAATGGTGATTTTAAAGAGCAAAACCTAGACTTCTATGTGAGAAATGCTGGAAAATGGTTTAAGACATATGTAAAGTTAGGTGGAAAGACTGTATAAATGTTTAATATGAATATAGTGTTGTGTTGGAGTAAGGCAAGCTGTTGAATGGTTAAATTGTGCATTTCTCATGATGTGTCATGTGTGTTAATATGATAAAATAAAATCAAAACTGGTACCTGTTTATACATAAATATGAGAAAGGACCTCTCTTTGCATCTATAAACTTGGTGAGAACAGCAATGTCCAAGTTGTGGAAGGAGGCATTAGTAGAACCTATGCTATTTTTCTCATGTCAAAGAGTAATTAGCTCAAAATGAAATGGTGAGGTAGTCACATATTATGTGCTCTTATTCACATGAAACATTGGATCATTGGCAGTTTCATGCTAGCCCTCATTCTTTAATGTCTATATCATATGCACACTAAGGCCCTTGGTAAATATTTGCTGACTGACTGAATTCAGAACAAATACAGAGCAGGAACTTAAAAGACCAGATACACATTCATGGTACATTTTAATGTATGTAAATGGACTTATACTTCTTGCAGGAACAACTGAGGAGGAATACTGTTCTCCATCCTTGCTGTGTACATCTTAATGACCTGCTTATAAATGACACTGGACGTGATGACTTATGAGATTGGAAACAGTCATCAGTTTGTTAGTAAAGAATTACATATTAAAGGAATAAAGCATTTACCTTCAGTGCAAGCAGATGCAGTGACAGAATCATAATCATAGGTGATGTCATTTAAGTTAGTTGTGAGAGGCTTTCCAGGTTGATTTAAGAAAATTTAAAAGCAAGTAGTGTACTGGGTAGGCGACGACGAGAAGAGCTGTCTTTGCCAGGGCCTTGCAGAAAAATGGAGGTGGGTGTGTGACAATAAAGGGAGGGCGGGAGAAATCTGTGTGACGATGGAAGGTGGCAGAAGGCAGCAATTGTTTTAGTGAGAGGCTTCGGATAAGAAAGTGGAGATGGTGGGAAGCCCAGAAGGTCAAGCTGGTTACTAGTTTAAGGGCAGACAGATTTGGGCCTAGTTTGGGCTTAGACTAAGGGGAAATAAAGAAGGTAGACCTGAAGGGTAGGGAGTGCACAGCAAGACCAGTTGATGACAACTTTTTACCTTTAAAACTTTCACTGCCATTTTATTTTAAATAACTCATCTGGTTGTTTTTCTGACACTAATTAGGAATGTTTTAGGTCTAATAGACAAAATTTCTCTAGATGCTGTGCTCTCTTTTCTGCGTCTATAAATGGAAGAGGGAAGTTATTTCTAGCATTCTGTGGGGCTCATTTATCCTTGTACAGCATAATTATACTGGTTATATCTTCAACGTGTTGCGAAATCAACTGGAAAATTACAGCATCGTCTTGGAAGATGTTTACAAGTCAATCATTGTTGCAGTTTATGTGCACAGACATCAAATTGGGTTTATATAAAAACAGAAGTTTCATTCCTTTGGTTCTAACTAAAACACTAGAATCAGTTTGAAATGCTGTCCCACAGGACATGCAGAATGTAACTAGGATCAGTGTCACAGGCAAACAGGGTAATTATAGTCTGTGTCCTCCCTGGTCAGGAATCACGACAGTTTCAAAGACTGAATTAAAAGTACTTAGTTCATAAACGCTTTTAGCATAAATCATGCTTCACTATGTAATAAAAGGGAGCAGTAGAATATGCCTTGATTGGTAGAATAAAAATTGCATCAGTAAATGCTATCAGGTCTGATATGTGACACTTAATGACCAAATTGCTAAGAATAATGGATACACACCTGTATACCATGTGAGATATTGGTTATCCGAGTAGCCAATAAGATTTAACTGCCGAAAAGGTTAGGAATTTTTGGTTTGAAGCATGTGCATCATTTATCCGGTTGCCCTTCCCTTTTGTAGCTATGACATTTGAATGCCTTCTGTGTGCAAGAAATTAAATATTGTTTGTTATAAATGAACAATGACCTCCTCTGGGGCACTTTGTAGATCTTAAGAGAGGAACGAAAGGGTAGGGGAAAGAAAAGCAAAATTTTTTCTCTCACGATTAAGGAAAGTCTCATACCTAAAAAGTCCACAAGAAGAAAAAATTTCACTTCACTCTACTCTTTAATATCAACCTTTTAAGTAATTTCCTACTGAGTACTAGGTATCTGGGGTTAGCTGAAGCATAAATTGGGAAGAGAAAATTTACAATCACTCTAGAATTTAATACATTTGTTCACAGCTCTCAGTTTCTGAAGATGCCTGGTTTTGCCCTGGGACTTGCTAGGGGAAATGCCAAAGCTAAATTCTACAAATCAACACAGAAGAACCAGTGGCAAACATTCCCCTGGGGCCATTAATTTATGTGATTGGAAATGGCATGTTTGTAATACCTATAATGTACCTTTTTCATAGGTCAGAGGAAGAAGCAAAGAAATACCCAGGGAATACCTCCCTCCTCCCGCCCCCCCCCCAAAAAAAACACCTCATTTCCTGAGTGCACTCATATCTCAGGGTATGGAATCCTCAAAACTCATTTAATCAAATACTCTGTCAGAGAATATAAATTACTAAGAATGATAAAACTGAGGGAAATGAAGACATGAAGTCTACATTTTCACTTCCTCTTATATACACACAACACAAGGGATGAAGGCCAGCATCTGCTGGCCTTGTACTTCAACTGGTCAAACAAGGAGACTACAGTATAGGGGCCTGTTTGATGGTGATCATAAATATAGATTAATAAACTGATGAACAAAACAGGTTCTTAAAAGAAGGGAACCATGGGATACTTAGTTTACAATTAACAAAAAGAAGGAAAGTTCTCCCTTGGGAACTCAGAATTTAAAGTCACTACCCAAGAACACTGCTTGGAGAGACAACAGGTAAAGATGCTTCTCCTCACTGCTAAAGAGCGAAGTATAGAACTGCAGACTTGGAATCTTAGAGTTGGAAGGGGTTTGAAAGCCCATAATGCTGTAGGGAGGTGGAAACAGGCTCGGGAAATTTAAATGACTTACCGTAGATTGCCAGGGTTCTTGGACAACTCTAGACTGCTTCCTCACTCCTGAAACATCCAACAGTAGCCAGACATGTCACTGGGTATTAACCAACAGATCTAGTATAACTGATTCTTAAAATACCAAAATCACTCAGATTCCCAGAATCCATTGGAAAAAGTAAAAATAGTCAATGAGGGAAAGGACAGGTAACACCATGTCATCAGAGAAGAACCACTAGAAATGATGTTGAATAAGGGGGCTATTAAAGGGACTGACCTTAAGCAACTAATTATAGGAGCTGGTAGAGTCCTGGGTTCAGCTGTCTTCTTTGAACTGAAATCGCTGAGCAGATGGTCAGGCAAGAAGCTAGATAATGCTTTGGTGAGAGCCATGACACAAGATTGCAAGCAACAAGATGGAACCAGCATCTGTTTCTCACCAGAACCCAGGCTGGCCTCTTACCTAAGCCTTCATCTTCCCTGCAGCAGATGCCCCGAAGGAGAAGCTAGTGGCATATCTGGCCCAGGATCTGGAAGAGTTGCAGGCAGAGTTCTGTGGGAGCTGGAGAAGCTGTCGGCCCAGATGCTGCCCACATCAAATGTGCATGAGATGCAATAGGGCCTGACCAAGGGCGACTTTCGGCGAATAAGCACGGTCATTGCTTTACTTTAACAAATCTCACACACATTTTTCACATGGTCAAACCTAGCCAGAAATGAACAGGGATGGGAATTCTGGGAAACGAAGTTCAGATTAGCCAAATGGACATTGCAAAACCATACACACATCAGTCCTAGGTGAAGGGAATATGAGTATTCCTTGTATTATTTCCAACTTTTCTGCCAGTTTGAAATTTTAAAAAATGATGTTAGAAAAAAACTGTAATCAGCAGGTGGGACCTAGTCTAGCCAAATCAGATATTAAAATGTATTGTGAAATACTAAAACAGTAAGAACAAAAAAAAGAAACAGCATGAAACAATATGTAGAGAAAGATCAATGGATTAGAATATAGTCCAGAACTAGAGCCTCAATTATATGGAGATTTAATACAGGAAAGAAGGGCTACCGCACATTAATGGAGTAAAGATACATTATTCAATAAATGCTGCTGTCTTCTTCTCCATGACATTTCCTAGAATAACCTTAGCTATTTAACAGGTTTCTAAGTTACAGGACATCTTGATTTGTATTCTAATGAATTGCTCTAGAACTGGTTTAAGGTCCCACTAAACTCCTATCGAAGTGCACTATAAAGGCAAACTTTCAACAGTGTGGCCCAACAAAGGTGAAAAGTATAGCTAGCTCCCCACTCCCAGTTCACTTCCAAATCCTCCAAAGGCTCCCTCAGACCCCTTCATCGCCTCAGGCTGGATGGCTCTAACCCACCTTACTCATGGGGAAAGAAAGGCATCAGTGCCCCGGAAGCCAGCAATGGGAGCTGAAGGCTGCCCTGTGAGAAAGTCAGATGCCGTCTTGGCCTCTTCCCTTTGCTCTGGTTTCCAACTTGTCTTTCCAGCTCAGAGGGAAAAAACAACCTTGATATATATTTTTTTGGTCCTTAGAAAATCCTAGAAGCTGTCTTCTTCCTGTTTGAATTTTTTAAAAAAATTTTTTCCATTTAACTTAGAATGTGCATGTTTCTTCTGTTATCAAGTTGTTCTATGTCCTACATTTTATTCTGAGTTCTAAGAACCTTACAAGATAGCACCTGATTAAAATCCAAGACTTAAAAAATTTAAAAATTCAAGGAAATAAAATTTACCTGAGATATGCTAAGTTCAGTGGGCTCAATTTTAACCTTATAAATGTACCAAAGGCATTTGAACATTAAAACAAACAAACAAACAAATAAACAAACAAACACCTTTGAGGTTGGGAGAAGTAAACGGAGCACATGGAGACCTGCATGATATCCCTAGCTCTCAGTCTCAATTTCCCAGGATGTAGGAGCCGTTCCTACATTCCGTTTCTTTGCTTCTTCAGTCTTTTCGTCCATTAGAACATTTATGATGTGCAAAGTGCTGCATGAAGTACTTTTGTGGTTACTCGAATTGGTTCATTTCCTAAACTCCCATAGAAATTCAGCAGTATTCTGAGTTCACTCCCTTCAGAAAAGAAGGGCTGGGACTCTGTAGCCATTTCTGTATGCCCGGCACAATGTCTAGCATGTCTAATGGGCTCCCTAAATGCCGACTGAGTGAGTGCTCTCTGGTCTGCTGTCAAGGTCTGGCCACGCCACAAGTTTACCAGGCTAGTAAAATAAATGCTGACTAAAACCCTGTTCCAACAGCTGGAGTCCTGCCAGTGTTGATGTAATAAAAAGAAACTTAAACTATACATCTAGGTAACGAGTTATCAGTGGGAGATGAACTCGATGGGGGTGTAGAAAGGGAGTCTTGGGTTTCCAATGACCACATACGAAGGACAACATACCCTGGCACGCAACAAAAATACCACGGTTTCATCAGGGCAGGAAGAGAGTGCCCCAGAAAAAGACGTGCCAGGATGGAAATAGGGCGGGAACAGTAACACACAGACCTGGATTAAATTAGTTCTTTATGTTTACAACCCATAAGCCAGAGTCCATTGGGTAAAATTTCCCGAAGGCATCAAGAACACAGGGCTTCTTAAAATATTCCTCTCCTTCTCTCCATATTTTTACTCCACAAGCTAGACTAGATAATATACACTCTCAAAATAAAAATAATTCCCAATGCAGAGCTCTGTAAAGAATTTCTAACAATTCAACTGTTCCAACTTCAGTTATTGCTGAGAGTGAATTTGATTCATTATGCAAAGGGAAAGTATCAAGGAAAGGGGTAGGTAGGGCAAAGTCAGATTTTTCAGGCCAGCTGGAAGGCTTCACATCCCTTCAATCAGCTTCGAGTCACATCATATGACTTTAGTTTCAAATGTCCTCAGCGTATGGGTGGCCCCAAGCTCTGTCCCCACAGAACAACAGCCGGGAGGGGAGCAGCAGCTCTACAGCTTGAGGTCCCGGTCCGGCTTCATGCTAAAGGGCTCTAGCCTCTCGCCCTCCGGCAGCATGCTGTTGAGCCTCTCCATCAGGGGCACAGTCTGGTCTATGCCCATCTGTATGCGGCGGAGGATGGCGGACATTTCGTTGACTTTCTGGATCTGCTCTGCGTATTTGGCGTATCTTTTCTGGCGCTCTTGCATGAAGCTAAAGAGTGTTTCTACTGACAGATCCATCTGTAGAAGGGAAAAGAAGTGGAATGTATTAAATCTAGTACAAACAAGTCTTCTCAAGAGGATCAGGTAATCGCCATGATTGGCAGGAGGTACAGAATCCCACGGGTCAGATGGAAGCTGGCTAGCTTTATGGGAAGCACTGGGGGATAAAAACTAAAGCAAAAACAAACCCTTTATGAATTTAGCTTTATCAATGATGATTCCAGAACCATCTTTCCAGAGACACTAAGAGATGACTGTCTCCAGCTCTATGTTTTGGGAATGTGAACCATTTATACCTTGTGCTGACCTGGGGATTTCTATCTCAGTCTCTTCACATGAAAGAATCCTGGACTTGGAAATCAGACCAGAGTTTAAAGATGGCTCTGCCACTTGAGTTGATAATACTTATGTTTCCTGTCCCAGGGTCTTCACAGAAAACAGGGAACAAATTCCACAGTTGCAGGGTTGCTATGAGGATGCAATGAGAACACACACAAACATGTCTTAGCACGGGACTTGGCGCAGCGCGGAGGTGCTTTAAAATGCGTTCTTTGTTTCCTCCTCTCTTCCCTGAATGGCTACAGATGGACAGTCACGCTAGAGAAAAAAACTGAAAGGAAAGGCGTGCCAGGACCAAAAATGACAACCAAGGCTCAAACCCATACCACGTGAGGCAAATCGTGAGGACTGCCTCATGCATCCTCTCCCCCAGTTCAACAAGCATTACGCTGTGGGTGCCCTTTCTGTGACCTCTTTTCTTCGCCTAGTGAGGTCTTTTGGAGCCTACCATCTGGATAAAACAGTGGGAGGGAAGCTGCAGCGTGTCAGATGCCTGGACCCCCTCCTCTGTGTGGACCCCACATCCACTTTCTCTCCCTAGTTACCTCCCTGGACTAGGGAAAAGACAAACTACCGAGACTCACATTCCTATCTACTTCAGCCCTTCCTTCTAGTCTATTCCAGGAGCATCCCTTGCCAACCCAGTCTGATGCAAAGTGCTGGCACTCAACGCATGTCACTACAGAGCCTCTGAAAATGGTGTGATCGAAACAAAAACAAATAAAAAACTATACGTTAATATAAGAGAGCAAAGCCAGCCCTAAGAAAAAAATCACCAGTTCTATTTTTATATTGTGTGTGGGGGGAGAGAGGGATGGGCAGGAGGGGAGGTGTGTTGAAGAACTTAGTGCTTGTTTTTTCTATGTTGGTTCTTCCCTCCCTTGTTTTGAAATGCCTAGGGGACAAAAAGATGGCTAGTGGGAGAAGAGCTCAGGGAGGAAAAAAAGCCCATCCAAACAGAAAACTCCAAATAATGTGGAGACAATTTATACCTTCAGAGGGTTCTCTGCAACCCTATTCAGTCATTCAGCACTTTGGACGTAGTGAGCCAGTAAATTATTGTTCATAACAGCCAACTGCCAGGCCTTTTCAGGCTGGCAATTCAATCCAGCGTCTAGAAACACCCCATGTTCTGAGAGACAGTGGGAGATGCAGGAGCCAATAGGAATCTTCCTAAGTACCAGCATGGCTCATTGAACAGCCTCCTCCAGAATTCAGAACCCTCTTGGGTTGTCACATTTCACCTGGCAGGCACATTCCTGTCCCCCTCAACTCTACCAGATTAGACACCCAAGGAGTTTATCGGAAATGGTCTTCAAGGTTCTAACTTACATCTAAAGACCTTGGCAATCAATCTTTCCCTACCCCCATCCTGATTTATACCTGATCGGTTTTTACAACCATCTTAGCAAGGTATTCAGATGGCATACACGTCCCTACACATTTCCACATCCAGCTGGGCCCAAGTTAAATGTATCCAGAGCTTCTGTCCTAAGCCATTTCATGTTTAATGCTTAGGCGAGCACACATAATTCAAGCATGCTGTTCATACATGCTTATGTCTTTCAAGAATCAATTCCCTAACAGTCCATGAAAAAAAATGACAGACAACTTAAGGTTGAATGACCTCCAAAGTCTCAAAGTGACGGAACCAAGACTAGAACCCAGACCACCTCAGTCCAGCATCTTCCTTTTACACATATTTCCTTAATGAGAGAGTATACCATTGGTGGTACGTGAGATTTTAATTGGTACATGAAATAGCACTAAAGAATATCAAATCACATGATGAAAAACTCATTGCCTTTTAAATCTTTTCCTATCCTTTCTGACTACTGTAAGGAAAGTCTCAATATGGTACAAGTAAGACTTTAATACCTGGAAAAGTGTAATAAAATTGGTGATACCTACTCATGTACCTGCCCTTTGCTGTCTTGAGGCAACACTGTTCCTGATCCCTAATACCTACCTTTGCATGTAGACTTATTTTGGCACATCTGACATGACTTTAGGCAGTTATTCTGGATCTTACCATTTTGACAATCTGGGACATATCCTTACCTTTCCTATTTCTATTTTTTGACACAAAGATACACAGTCAACAGATATATATTAAATATGACAGTGTGCCATGCACCATGTGTGGTCCTTGGGTACAGATACTGAAAACCAAAACTATTTATACCCACACAGCTTACTGTGTACATTAATATGACCTTCCTTCTCCACTGTCTTTATTAACATGACTTCATTTTTCCAGGAAACTCAGGCCCAGGAAATGTTGCAAATAACTTTGTTTCAGGAACTTCCAGAAAAAAACATTTAAATGAAAAACTATTAGATTTTCCAACAGACCAAGAATGACTGTTTCTTCTCCTCAACCCTTGCCTTGCTATAACCACACGACAAAGTTCTAGTTGGTGGTATGTGCAAGTGGAAGTCTCCATGGCAGCTGTTAGCTCGCCCGCTCTCTTTGCTCCTCTTCTTTCTCTTCCTCCTCTCTTCCTTCGGTCTGCTGCTACTGGACTGTGGATGCAGTCCCCTTACACCCTGAGAATAACTGAGGTCACATCACTGGGCCAGCAGAGCAGTGAGCTAGAAGTCTGGATCCATGAGGACGTTTTGTGGTGAGAACAGTACTAGGCCTGGGAGAGAACATATTTCCACTCTGTATGAGCCCCTTAATTGTGGTTCTCTGTAACACCAGTTGAATTTAATCTCATGCTGATAGAAATGAATGAGATAAAGTCCCTGCCCTCAAGGAACTAAATATTAGCTCTCAAACTCATACTTTAAACCTTTCCCTACATATTCATGTACTGTTTTTCGTGGCAGTACATTTGAAAGGATGGGTGAAAAAGGAGGTGAGATGATTTTTGAGTATATCCTCAGGCTTCACTAAAACATTAGATAGCTGTGGAATGTGCTCAAACTTGTTCTAAATACCTTCTATGGATGGTGCGGCCTACCTGCCCACCTGGTTAGTCCACTGCCAGATATGGATCCAAAATATCAGCAAACCAAACCCAGCAATATACAAAAGGATAAAACATCATGACCAAGTAAGGTTTATCTCAAGAATGTAAGCTGTTTCAGCATCTGAAACTCAAACTAATCTGCAATTTCAATAGAATAAAGGTTAAAAATCACATAATTGCTTCAACAGATGAAGAAAGAGCATTTAATAAGTTCGATTATGAAAAATTTCAGCAAATTAGGAATAGAAGGAAATGTCCTCTGTCTGATAAAGGACATCTATGAAAACCCTACAGCTAACATACTGGTGCAAGACACCGGAAAGGAATAAATAAAACGGTCTTTATCTACAAATGACATGACAGTGTATTTAGAAAATCTTAAGGAATCTACCAAAAACTAACAAAACTAACGAGTGAATTTAGCAAGGCTGCAAAACACATGGTCAATACACAAAAATCAATTGTATTTCTATATACTTACCAAGAACAAAAATGGAATAAAAAATGCTGTTTAGACTGCATAAACAACACGAAATAGCTAGGGAAAATTTCAACACAATGTGTACAAGACCTGTACACTAATATTACAAAATATTACAAAACCCTACTGTGAAAACTTAAAGGCAATCTCGAAAAATGGAGAAGTAAATACCATGTTCATGGAATGGAAGATTCAATATAATTAAGATCTTAATTCTTGCCAAATTGATCTACTGATTCATTTGCAATATGAACTGAAATTGTAAAAGACATTTTTTTTGTGTGATTTGATAAGCTGATTCCGAGTACACAGACTGGCCAAAAGAATTTTGAAAAAGAAAAAAATACTTTGAATACTTACGATACTTGATTTCAAGACTTTCTATAAGGCTATAGTAAACGAGATAGTGTGGTATTCGCATAGACAGATACATAGATCGATGAAACTGAACAGAGTATAGAAATAGAACTAAATATATGTGGTCAATTCATTTTTTTTAAAACAAAGGTTCCAAGATAATTTTTTCAATGGGAAAATTTTTTTTTCAACTATTAGTGCTAGAATAAACATATCTATATAGGAAAAAAACAAACAAACTGGACCCCTCTGCCTCACCCCATACATAAAAATTAACATGAAATAGATCACAGACCTAAACACACAACCTAAAACTATAAAACTTCTTGAAGAAAACAGGGGAATAACCTTTGCTACCTTGGGGTAAACCAAGATTGTATAGACAGGTCCAAAAAACACTAACTATAATAGAAAAAAAAAATCATTAAATTGATCTTCACCAAAACTTACAACTTCCCTTCAAAAGATACCATTAAGAAAATAAGGCAAGCCACAGTCTAAGAGAAAACATTCATGCTATATATATATATGTTAACATATATACCCAGAATATATAAATAACTCTTATAACTCAATATAAAGTCCAAATTGGGGATCTTTTCAGGATAATTGCCCTGGAGACTCTGTCTCACTCAAATATTAATTGATTTTTAATGGAAAAAATCAGCTTTTAAGATCTTTAAAAAGAGAATTAAGATCCCTTCCAGGAAGGTGAGCCTCCGACTGATCAGTTGAACATCAACTGAGTTTATTAAAAAGAAAAATAAGGAAGAGGGGGCCAGTGAAGGGTCTCTGGGAATGAGCTAGAAGCCCAGGGAACGGTCCTATAGGAGGTCACCGGGAAGTGGGATCTGACTTTGGTATAAAGGATCCGAGAAGGTTAAGAGTGACACTTGCTGAAGGTTGTATCCATGGGCACTATTAAGTCAACTGGACTACAGATCAGGAACAAACAGAGTAGCTAGATGATAAGCAGACGGTTATCTCAATAGAACTCCCTTGCTGAAGGCCCGACAGAGGGTGGAAGGGAAAAAAATCTGGTCAGTTCTCACACCACTCTGAGGACTCTGGACTCTTCCAGCTCATAGCCAAGATGATCCTGAATGCAATCCTTTGTCTCTGGAGAGTTGTTGCTGCTGAATGAATTGGCTATTCGTGGTAACAATGCCCACAGTGATGTTGCACTCCTAATTCAGGAGGGACCTGTTCATGGCAGCTCCCATCCTGACTGGGCTGGAGTGGCAGAACAGGACTCAGCTGCTTTCGGACCTACCGGCTTAAATTCTCCATAGTTCACATTCTAAGGTTTATCCAGAGCTTTTACCTCAGGTGTTACGCAACCATCCAGACCCTGCAAATGACCTATTTAGATATTTGAAGGCATTGCTAAGCTTAAGCTGAGTGACTCATCAGAGTCACTCTGAAAGAAGTGGGCTTCTCTCAGAAGAAGTGAAGGCTTCTATAGATGCAACAAACAAAGAATTAATGTGAGGCTAAATAACCATTCCAGCTTTATGACCAAGTACATATAGCTTGCGGATGAAGACAGTAGTGTCAGACACAACTGGTTAAAATTTTAGTTCTGCATATTGATTACCTATGACCTTGAACCAGTTACTTAACCTCTTTGAGGCTCAGCTTCTTCACCCTTAAATTGGGGATAATAATAGTACTGACCTCCCAGTGTTGATGTGAGGAGTAATGAAGATAACAATGTACATAACACCTAGGCTAGCCCGCAGAAAAATAGAGCTCCATAAATTATAAAATATATGTAAACCGCAACCATGCGTGGAAAGCTCCTTTACATGAAGAATGGAAAAGCAAGGTAAGTTTAGTAAATAAGGAAGAAAAACAGGGATGACATTTTGAAGTACCCAAATAGACACAATATATCTTTGTTATAAAGGCAGGGGAGTTATTGCTAGGCCTCATCTCTATTACGTTAATTATCTTCAAGGCTTTCACAATCACTCAGATGACAATTTACCATTGTATGTTTTCACTGACATGTTTTACTTTTGTTCTCAACTTCTGCTGAAAATCTTACAACAGAGTCACATTACTCATCCCCAAATTTCCTGACAGAAATGTTTCACACTATGTAATAACTTAAATCATTATTTATCTATAAGTCCTTCTAAGGGTTTTTGGTCTTTATGTTCAGCCATGAGAATGAGTAACTATTACCACTGGTTGGTGCTACCCGAAATGGTGAAAGAAAAATATACAAGTGTACATGCATGGATATATATTTTTTCCAAAAAAAAAATTATGAAGGCAAGCAGGAGAGCTTTAAAAAATGATATATTCCCTCAAGAAGAGTACAATGCCTAAAAATTTTTATGACATAAAATTTCCTGATAAAATAAGCTTTGATGCTGGTTTGGGATAGGTAGATGGATCGTCCTATGAAATATGTCTAAATGCTTGTTGTAATTTCCTTTTCAAAGTAATCTTTTCAAAGTAGTGATACATAATAGTAGGGCCTGTATCTTTAAGTTAGAAAAGATACATGATACAACAGTAATAGCTTCATATAGATATTGTGTATTTTCTACATTCTCTAAACCTGAAGTTGTAGATACATACAAGATGGACAAAAACAAGTTTAATACCTTTTTCATGGGTCAAAAGAAAAATGAGTAGGTAAATTGTGTTCCAGAGTTAACAAAATTCAAGTCTCTATGATCGATAGACTATTTGCTTTTCCTATCCCTAAGTTACTCAGGTTTACAAGAAATGTTAAAAACAAAAAAGATTGTTTAGGGACTTAATGGAAACTACATTTAAAAAGTCACACATCTTTCCCATCCATTCATAAGTAATGCCCAGTTTTGAATGCAATGTTTCTCAGTTAACTTTAGCCTCATGGTCAATTTTTATTTGATCTCAACAGAAAGTTCACTTTCTCTGCATTCATGCTACATTTACATTTCTGTTTCTTAACGGGGTCGATTTAGGAATATGAAGATGGGGAGAAGGAGGCCATGATGGGCTGAGGCCATAATGGGCCAAGGCCAGCTAACCAAGGGCTGCCTGCCCCTCTTCTCACGTTCTGAATCTCGCCCCAGCTTTGTCGTTACTTTGCACAGACATCCTTCTGTGCTCCAAAATGCAATGAATATATAGTGATACATAATCCTGCTCTTTTATTGTAAGGTTTTTCTAGCTAATGGCGTTAAAAGAAAAAATGAAAACTCATCCTGTTTTATACTTATCCAAATAATAAATTCTGAGGTCAGTAACAATCCGTGAGGACTTGGCCATGCTGCAAGTATCTACCTGGAGATGGTCATATTACTGATATCTAGCAATATAGTCTCACCCTGACCCCAAATCCTTGACATGGTTAATAATTTGTTACCATAAAAAGACAGAAGGCTTGAATTTAAATCCTACTAGTTGTGTGACACATCACAAACTGAGTCCATCCTATCTCACAGTAGTGTTATGAAGATTATAAACAAGAGGATATATCCATAAGTGATCTAAAAATAGAACAGAGCTATAAAAAAAAAAGGTTATAGTATAACAAATTCCACTGAATGGCCAAATATGCTTGATTTGTTTTTCATAACACTAAAATGAAACTGAGAAATTCTGAAATTATATGACCACATACAAAGGAAAATGCTTCAGTGTTTTACATAAAGTTTCACCCTTCCACATGTTCTAAATCTCAGAACTACTAATCCTTCTGCTTAGAGAGCAGTTAGCATAACTCTCTGTATTAGTACTGTCCAAAGGGCAAAATCTGGTGTTGCAAATATAGCTCATCATTTCTCTAAAGAAGATACACAAATGGCCAATGAGTACATGAAAAAGATGTTCACCATCATTTGTCATCAGGGAAATGAAAATCAAAACCACATAGAGATACTCCTTATACTTACGAGGATGGCAAAAATAAAAAGAGAGGCAATGACAAATGTTAGTGAAGATGTGGAAAACTGGAATCCTCATGCACTTCTAGTGGGAATGTACATGGTGACATGCTTTGAAAAACAGTTTTGGCAGTTTCTCCAAAAGTTAAACATAGGTTTACCATATGACCCAGTAATTTCAATCCTAGGAATATATATGCCCAAGAGAAGTGAAACATATATATTAATATAAAAGCTTGTAACAAATGTTCAACATTATTCATAATAGCCCCCAAATGGAAACAACCCAAATGTCCATCAACTGATGAATGGATAAACAAAATGTGGTATAGTCATACAATGGAATATTATTCACCGTTAAAAAGGCATGCAATACTGATATGAGCTACAACATGGATGAACCCTGAAAACATCATGCTAAGTGAAAGAAGCAGACTCAAAAGGCCACAGATAATTTCATTTACATGAAATGCCCAGAATAGGCAATCCAGACACAGAAAGTAGACTGGTGGTTGTCATGGGATAGGAGAATGGGGGATGGGGAGTGACTGCCAATTGATACGGGGTTTCTTTTTGGGGTGATGAAAATGTTCTAGAATTAGATAGTGGTGTTGGTTGCATAGCTATGTAAATATAATGAGAATCACTGAATTGTATACTATAAAAGGGTGGGAGGTACCTCAAAATTGAGTTCTCAGCAATCTCCTGGAACTTTCTTTGCTTATTCTTAAACTGACCCCATAATGGCCACATTCTTAATCTCATTTCTGACCAGAGGCACCTTCTTCTTAAGGTCTCCCTTCCACTCTGAGAACCTGGTGCCTGGGCTTAGTTGCTTGAGCTTTCACACATCAGCCACCTCCTGATTTTGTCTTTGACTCATGTTATTAGCTGTCTCTGCATCAGAGAATGGAATGCCCCATGCCAGCAACCAAAGTTTGGCACGATTTAGCCTACCCTCCCCATCTTCTAGCCTCATGGCACTTTTCACTTGACCTCTCCTGGGGATACAGATTATAAAAGTTAGGGTACACTAGGCGGCAACCCAAACTTTTCGCGGTCAACTATGTGTGTTCTAGCTTTCTGGCCCTCCTCCAGATCACTATGCCTACAGAGGACTTGGGGGTGCTCTGTGAGAATCCTCCCTGGGATGCCTCTCTCTTGCACAATGGACAAACAACGGGCAGATGTTTTCATTAATTACATCATAGGCGATACTGTCACCAATTACCACATACTGCACATGTTGAAGTGACCCTGTTTCTGAAGACAACAGTTTGCAATGACAGCTTAGAAATGTAAACTCTTACCATTTATCCTCATATCACACTTTTGATCTATAAATCAGACAAGAAGAAAAATCCCTCTTTGGCAAATCACAGTCTATATGGTCTACCGAAAACAGAAACTGAAATCCATACCAGTAGGAGTATTTCTCTTAGCAATCAATATATACCATATTAGGATGACTAGGAAAGTAGACACAGTATATAGTATTCAGTAATTCCCTAGTTACTTTAATTAATGTAATAAAATAACGTGTAGCAGTTACAATTGCTATTCCCTGAGTATCTATTACATGCCGGGCACTGTACTATGTACACATATTATCTTTTGTTCTTCGTGATAATCCTATAGGGAAAACATTCTCCTAATAGCGATATGGAACTAGGGATTCAGAGATCACAAAACATGTCCAGGGTCACACAGCTAGTACTAGCAGTGAAACCAGAATTTAAATCCATGCTTTTCCACCTAATCTTCACCTATCTTTTCCACAGAGCTCATCGATTCAAATGTCAATTCATTTCACTTAAATATACACCATGTTGAATGACATGTTCAACACATTTTTGAAATGCTTAACAGATGAATTTAAATGACAATTTTTATAGTTTTCAAGTGCAGTGAAAAAATACTTTTGTTTCTAATTTAACCATCGGTATTTTTTTTTAATAACAAAAATAACAAATTACTAGACATAAAATAGACATTTATAATAACAAAAACTGAGAAGAGACCAAAGGAATAAACTATTTGTTAGTAGATAAACTTGAATGACATTTTCTCTGGCAAAGTCTGTTTGTACACTCTGTACCCGGACATTCACTTATACAAGTTTCACAATCCTTGACTTCACCGAAGGGGCTTAGAACATAGCATGTGAGAGCAGCAAGGGTCCTGAGAGCTCACTCAATCCCATCGCCCTCACTTTACTCGACTACTGGAGTGGTTAAGCAGTTTACCCAAGTCCACACAGCTAGTACTGCCAGAGCCGGGACTGGACTCCAGATCTCCTGATTCCAAGGGCCATCACATGACATTACTGTCAACTGTCTGAAGAAACAAAGTCGGCCAATGACATTTCCTTTTCTATAGTTAGTTCTGCCTTGTCAGACGAATGATAACTGTGAGTGGAAACTGTGATCTAAACTGTGACCTTCTGGCTATAAGGAAAACAAAAAATCAGTTAAATGATGTCAAAATCAAATGATAAGGTCAAACCAAAAGAACATCTCCATGTCTATTAGGGACAGGAATCTGCACAGGTGGATCTAGGTCCGCAACTGGGAGGATATCAGTAAAACTGTGCAGTTTCTGCTTCCTTCTGGAATTATGTAAGTCTTCTCCAGCTCCTTATTAGTCTGCCATTTCCTGTTGCTCAACGGTCAAACAATGGGCAGACTGTCGCCAGTATTTTCATTAATTACACCACAGGCTGAATGGCATCTATTACCACACAGTGGACATTCTGAAGTGACCCTGTTTCCTTTGTTCAAACAATGTATCTAAATGTCTCAGTAAAGGAACAAATTTTATTTGGGTCTTCAAGAGAATTAAGAGATACCAAGACCTCAAGAATTTGAATTGCATCACTCAGTTCAAGAGAATTAAGAGATACCAAGACCTCAGGAATTTGAATTGCATCACTCCGTTCCAATAATTATTTTATGACTTGCCCACTTCCCCTTAGGCCTTCTCACCCTTGGCAGTTATGTCTAGGTAGGAAGGTGGGAAAGAAATCTCAAAACCTTTAAGCAAGTCCCAAAACTAAATATGTCAGTCAGGCAGATTACCTGCTCCCTCCTCGTCCCACAGAAAAGAGCCAGAGTGACACTGAAAGGCAAATCAGGAAAAGACAAAGATCAGAGTAAAAATAAAAGCCCGAGGGCAGACGTCACACTCTTCCCTCTCCCTTGGGAGATCTTTCCCTGGACTCATGAAAAACATTAGTACAGGGCACACTGACACCTTAGAAAACCTTTGCCTCCTTGAGAAGTCCTTGTTCTGCTTTCTCTCTCATTAGAGACCCCCACTCTCCCTGCAGTCCTTCCAGAGAGGGACTGAAGAGGTATGAAGCCTCCCAGAGAGAGTCCGCTTTCTGGACTCCCTGACTGCCTCTCGGCCCACCTTCATTACCACCGTGGTCCTCAGGGATCCTGGTAAAAGGCCCCTTTCACAAAACAGTGATTGATGGCGAGTGTAGAAAAGTTAGCCTCAAAGCAGGCAGACTTTGCATTTTTAAATATGTAGATGTGGGGTCTTCAGGGTTATTTATTTTAAAGTGTGACTGCATCCTATAAGGAATGCTTTTGAAATAGAAAAGTATACTGTGAAACTATGAAGGGAATATTATAAATGGATATTGGGTCAGTGAAATGTAGCATTAACTACAAACAAGGAGAGGAGCTGGAAAGTAAAATTCCCCTCATAAAAAATTGAAGAGAAAAGAAAAAGAATCATAGAAAAAGCATTTGGAGTCTCAATTGTGGGTTTTAGATCTGGGTTTGAGTCCCAGCTCCATTGTTTAACAACTGTGTATCCTCAAACGGTTTACCTTTCAGGTCTCTGAACTTCAGTTTCTTTATCGGTTAAACATAGATGACAGTATATGTAAAATGCCTGTTACAGACCTGGCACATGGTAAACATGCAAAAAGTGACAGCTGTATTGTTATTTTACTATTACTACTTTCTTAAGAGAGGCGTTGGAGGAGCCCTGTTGGTAGACAGAGTGAGAGGACGGTGAAGAAAATCTGGGAGTCACATCAGTAGCCTGGACTCCACTTCCCAACGTCCAGGATTAAAGGGGAATAAGCTTGTATGACCTAAGTGACACATTCAATATTTTAAAACTTGAGCAAAGTGACTAAACAAAGTAAATCCAAATTAATTGTATGCTCTGTAATCTCCTCATTTATGCACCCAAACTATCCATTAACACAGTCCCTTTTTGACTCAGAGTAAAGAACAGATCTTGGAGGTGGTGTGGAGGTAAATATTGTACAGCCCAAATCCTCTACCCTATGCCTGAAGAACAGGAGATACCTGATATGAAATGATGACGATGACGACAATGACGACGAGAATACTAACATAACCTGGTATTCCTGAGTTGATGCTAGAGTCTGTGCTCCTACACGCTACACCGATGACCGTTCCTGACATGCAAAAGCCTGAGGCCCACATCATTAGCCACGCAGAGAGATGAGGTAACAACTTATCCTCACCACACAAATTCAGCAAGCAAACATTTCCTGAGTACTAGGGGAGAAATGAGGCAGAAGATGGCTTCCGACCAAAGGAAACCAGGAATGTTGTTGGTCTATGCTTATGGAAATATAAGATGGAGCACAGCAGAAGGCATGGAGCAGGAGTGGAGACCACGGAGCAGTCTGAATTTAATGGGTTTTGGAGAATACAGCTATGAGTATTATGAGATGGAAAGGCAGGAGAGTGACTGGTTCCTGAGAATCTAGGTCTCAGCACGGGTGAAAGACAATGGCCGTGGTACCTTAGGATATAGGAAGATAACATCACTGAAACTATGATGCAATTGTGCCACTAACGCTTCTGCAGTTATATCACCTCCTTCTTGGTCTGCTACCTTTGAAATAAATGACTTGCTTCCTAAAATTTTCCCTTCATTTACATAGCTCCTTAGAGTCTTGCAGAGTACTTGCGGATTGATTATCCCATTTGCTCTGGGCTACATGTTGGCTGTCACCCTAACTTTCTGCATGAGCAATTTCTAGCAATCGTCTGATATGACCTTAGATAAATGATAAACTCTCTACTCATGCATAGAACAAACATTGTGGAGTAATGCCAGGATGGCATCTCAAATCTTATAATATTAAAGTATAGTCTGTCAACATGGGCAGAAAAAAAGTTAACTGTTGCCTTGAGCTCTAGGAATACATCTTAGACAAATCCTCTGGGAATCCTTAAGACCTGAAAGAATTATATATTTTTTTTAAAGGAGAATGAATCTGCAAGTGTCCTCCCAACCAACAACAGAGGTAGCAAGTAAGTCTCCACTTAAGAACATCCAGATCAGTATAACAATGAATAGACTGTAAAGAATACACAGAATCTTGGGTATTGTCGCTGGTCAAAAAATTTGATAAATTTTAGGTATAGACAGAGTGTGAAGGAAGAGTCTTTAAGCTTGCTCTGTACAGACCAGGGCTTTATATTAAAAATTCCTCTCTAGAAAGGCCTTCCTAGCTCACCCTCCCTAAAATTCCCACCCTACTGATATTCTAAATCCCTTTTCTTGCTTTATATTTTTATCCTCAGCATTTATCTTACATGCTATACATTTTTCTTTTTTACCTTGCTTATTGTCTCTTTCCCCAGTGGAATGAAAGGTTTATGAGGAAGGAATTCTGCTTTGTTCAGTGACACATGCTCAACACCCAGAACAGAGCCTGGAACAAAACTGAATGAGTTCATAAATGAAAAGGCACATGCATACGAAGTTCTGGAAATGCACATTCTTATCTCGGTAAGTCAAAATTCTGCAGGCAGGGAGAGAGAACCCTAATAAGGCTCATATATCATGAGAAAAAAACACATGTATTCCAAGTTGGAAAAAAAAATGCATATTCAAGATAATATATTTGTAAAATATAAAAAAAATACAATGAGTCAGGCTAAAAATAAATATCACTAATCATCTCCTCACTAAAGGGCAACCACAACTGTCATGTTTCCTTCTAATATTTTTAGGGCTATTTAATGTAGTTGAAATCACATTGACTATAAAATGCTGTGTCCTGGTTTTTTCACTTAATGTTAAAATCTTAAGTGTTTTCTTAATATCACTTGGTTTTTATCGATGAAAAGACCTAAACCAAGTGAAAGTTACCATGGAACCTTGTACCAGCTCTTCTGAATCTCAGCATTGGGCTACAGATACATTTTAGGAATGTTAGTTCAAAGATAACACAGATGCTCAAAATATAACTTAAAATTTAGTATAACCCTGGGCACACATAGACTATACTTCCCAGCCTCCTTTGTAGTTAGCGGTAGCCACGTGACTGAGTTCTAGCCAGAGTAATGTGTAACACTTATAGGTTTGGCCCCTAAGAACCTCCCATCTGTGCTATTCCACTCTTTTTCCCTTTCGGCCAACTGGACGCTATCAACAATGTGGTCTTTATGTATGGCAAAATCACAAGATGGGAAGAGCCCAAATCTCTGAACTCTGGGGACAAGAGTCACCTAGAAACCAGAAACATCCACCTTGAACATGAGCAAGAAATAAACTGTTGCATTTGAGCCGTTACACATCTTGGAGTCTATTTATAGATGCGGTCTGGCCTACCCCACCTAATAGAACTCATGATCTTTATTTTCTCTAATAAAATAAGAACATTGATATTGAAATAACTGAATACATTAAATTGTTCATTTAACAAACATTTATTAAATGTTACTATGTGCCAGTTATTGTTCTGAACATTTTCAGCAATGCTCAAATTTGCTAAAATTCTGTTTGTCTTCACTGAAAGAGATACAGGGGAAGGAAGAAATATATTTTGCCAATCCAACTTCTGGTTCTATAACCCATGTGCCCTTAATACAGCTTACCAGCTGGCTTATAGATTGCAATTACTTGGGCATTTCTCACAAAAGAGGTGCTATGTGGGGCCTCTAATACTGCCCGCTGTGGTAGAATGAAAATGAGCTGGGAGAGGGACAGGGAGAGGGCCTAGTGCCTGGCAAATACAGCTGGTACTAGGAGAACTGGCAGAGCCATCTGTCTAGGGGCACACCTAGGGCAGGCAAACTGGGGGGAAATGGGACTGCTGTTCACACATGCTCATATGTCGGTATCCAGAACCTGAATGGAGTTAAATCTGGGAGAAGCCAAATAATTGGGCTTTGCTCACACCTTGCCAAAAAACACAAGCCTACATTTCCAAAAGGCAAGTAATAAACTTGACTGGGCCCTCTTCCAGGATTTCTGCCTTTTGGCAGTGCTGGTATAAAGGAAGTGTGGGGCCAGGCTGAAGGAAGTACTGTACAGCAGCCCTTACAGCCAGACAAACCAGAATAGCCCCATCTCCATCTCTATTTCCTGCCACCCATGGGACCAGTTGTATTTCTTACCAAAAAGAAAGGTTGCCCAAAGGACAAGAACGGGAGATACTATAATTATATTGTAAGGTCTCGACCTGAAATTTACACCAGAGTTACCTATAAGATAGAAAGAACACAAAACTTTCTTGTAATGCCTTGCCCTCACCATTTCAGTAAAAAGAGGCCCAATATCTCAATGCTCTTACCAAAATTTGTACTTTTAAATAAATACTCCCAACCCATTTTAAAATTTGAAATCAAGTAAGCAGCTAACAGTGCCAGGATATCTTTAAAAGCAGTAACAGGAATCTTAACAATGTTGTCGTTTAAAGAAGATTCACAGTTCAAGGTGGCAGGCAAAGGGTAACAGCTTCACCTGACCAAATGGTTCACACGGACCAGGACCAGATGTGTAATTAAAGGAGCTCAGAGTGAATGCTAATGCCAGTGCAGCCACTGATTCTTTGTGCAACACTATTAGCAACTCATGTAACCTTGATCAATCTCTCCTCCAGCCCCATGGGAGGAAACCTGGTACAGGAAGTCAGCTCAAACACTTGCGAAATGGCTCCAGTTAGGTCTTCAACATTACAGTACTGTCGACAGAAAGAATCCTTGCCCAGTTCTGTGTGTAGGCCCATGAACAGCGGCTCACTCCTTCAAATATCAAGTTGAGTGCCTACTGCATAAAAATGGAATAACTAAAAACAAAAAGACAGATTCCAAAGAAGGAAGACATCGTAGTATGGTAAAGCAGAAAAGAGGACTGGCAACCTGAAGACTCATATTCTATCGTCTTAGCCATTAACTAGGAGAAAAACCTTGGGCAAGTCCCAAATAAACTCCAAGGACCTTGGTTTCTTTATTTGTGTAATGAAAGGGCTCCATGAAAGAAACTTTAGGGTCTCTTTGTAATCCCACGTAATCATGTGGCTTTCTGAGGAGTACAACTCTTTCTTACCTGTTCATCTGAACCTCCCATTCAATGTTTCTCTTTGGTTTATGCTAAAAGAGCCTGCTTATCAATGCATCTAAAAATAAAAAAGACAACTGGAATCATATCATGAATTTAGTTTCAAGGCCTTTAAGTGAGTACATAAGAACTGTGACAAACCGAGTGGCTTTACCTTAGTTAAGAAGATATTCTAATCTATTTTACACAGTGATGGCAACTAGAGTGAGGCAGAAACGTGATCAAGATCAGCAACAAGCACCGCTCCAAATGTCTGAACCACATCTTACTGTGTACTTCTTCCTGCCTCTGGGGAAAGTACCCACATCAGGAGGATGCATGTCTCTTTACCTTTCATTTATCCCAAATTTCAATGACAAATGTGACCTAAAACTGAAAGTGTCTGACTTTCAACTCGAATCCTTAACTAGAAATGAGGAGATAGCACAGAAAATCACCAAAATGATAAGAAGTGATGTATCCGCAGTAGAAGCCGAAGACTAATCATTTGCTGCCATTCACTGTCACATTTCTCATGACCCATGTTCCCCAGACACCAGTTTGCTATTAACAAAGCAGAATAAACAATTAAATTCATAACAAAAAGGCCGAAAATGACATATCCATTGGCATGAAAGAAATCACGCAAGGTTTGATGGAAACCAGAATGGGCTAAAAATTATCTGTCTTGCCTCCATCTAGTTATCACATTTGGGTTGTTTAGGGTATTGCTTAAAATGAGCCAATATTTAGGCTGCTACTGGTATCCAGAAACTTCATATAGGTCAATTCATGGCAATAAGGTTAGGCTTTTCTCAGTTAGTCATTATTTCTACTTGAACAATAACATGAGCTAACACTACAGTGTTGACCATGTGGCAGACATGGTCCTAGGTACTTTACGTATAGTAACTCATTTAACTGTCACAAAAACCTTTCTTAGCTGCATACTATTCTTACCTCTATTTAATAGAAGAGGAAACAGGCTCAAAAGGATTAAGTAACTCAGTGAAGGTCACGTAGCTAGAGGCAGTGCCAGGACCTGAACCCAGACCATAAGGCTCTGGAGTTCACACTACGAACTACTATGCGAAATCACCTCCAAATGCAAGGTGGAGGTTTCCAGAAAGGCTGAGCCCTCAGCAACTCCCAATGCTCGTGACTGTACTCCTTCCCAGCAGTCACTCTCAGCAAATGACCTCCCCTCTTCAGAGAGGGTACACAGGCTCCTCCATGTGACTGGTCTGTGCTGGGTAGCCTCTTTTTTAAAACTTGCCTATATCCTTCCTTTTCTCTCAAAATAAATAACTCCAGAGCTCTAAATCCTACCTTCTCCTGTCTCCTCAGGGACCTTTCTCATGAATTCCCTTTCTAGCTTTCATCTTTGGTCTCTCCCGTCTCTTTCCCCTCCACTAATAAACATGTTCGAGTACACCATCGGCAAAACAAAACAAAACAAAAAAAACAACAAAAACCCTCTTTGGATCTTCGTCTACTTTTAATTCCATAATTTCTGCCATTATCTTACTCTGTGACCCTGGATAAATTGTTTGCTTCCTCTACAGGCTTCAATCTGCATCTAAATAATAAGAGTCCTGGACCAGATAGTCTCCAAGGTCCTTCCAACTCCAACAGTCTGTGGTTCTTAATGTAGAGAAGCTTTATTTGCCTAAGTTTAGTTTCTTTACTGTCCCATGAAGCCTTAAAGTTAATTTTCTTCTAAGACTGTCAAGCTGTGCTCACCTCTTTCTCTCCATTCATTTCCCAAAGTTTGGTTTTCCTTTAAGACCTAAACTAAACTTCACCTGTTGAAGAATATCCTGACCTTTAACTCTTATAGAACTTCCATCATAAACCATAATTAAGCAATCTCCATTGATACTGCCTTACCTTTCATATTATTATTCTGTGTATTTTTGTTCCTTCACCAATACTGAGCTCTCAGTGGGCAGGGACTATGTCACATTTCTCTGTAACCCCTAAAGAACCTCACACTAAGTAGGTCTGTAGGAGTCGCTCTGCAGTGCTGGGTGGTTGACTGCAGGGTCACTGTGCCAGTAAGGAAACTAGTGGTCAACATATATTACAAGATCCCTAATTGTGAAGGAAGACCACCTCTATCTTCTACTCCTCTCTCCTCTCATACACACACTTATAAAACATAAAATCGTCATTCAAGAGCATCATCCAAATTTAGCAACAGGAACGCTTAGCTAACTCCTTGATTTTCTTTTATCTGAATCAGACAGTTACAGCCACGTTTCCCTTTGACCCAAACTCAAGTGATCACAAGCACTGTAACTTTACTCCAGCTGATCTGGGTTCTACACTTCCACGAATACATATTCTCCATGGTTATTAAGTTCCCTTACTTTTCAACACATATAGCATTATGTTACTTCCTCGCTCTTGCAACCAAATTTCCAGGAAACATCTGGAATAATATCAGAGAGTTGGTGTTTGAGTAAATCTACATCCTCTGCTTTATTCATTTGGAAATGACTAATTTTAACCCTTAGGACTGAAGTGAACACAGATGGATGTGTATTTTCAGGAGTCTGCTGGCACTTTCCAACAGAGACGACCAATGAAAACCCTAAAACACTGCTCAACTCCTCCTCCCTGAGAGAACTACAGAGGTCCTGCTTGGTATTCTGAGTGCTGTTCTGGGTTTCCCAACAATCCTGGGTAACTACTGACTACTCAAAGTGAATCCCAAAGGTCATCGAAGAGAATTTTAAACTCAGCTTAATTGTTTTAAGTTAATGCTCCAGAACACTGGTTCTCAACACAGGTTAGATTCTAGAGCACTTTCATAAATAACTGCTCAGCTTCCTCCTTTCCCCATCCATCGCCATTCAAAGATTTCACTCTAACTGGTTTAGAGTGAGACCTATTTTTCAGTATTTTCTTACAAGCACCTCAGCTATACTGAATGAATCAAGATATTACTGTTAAGTATTTTAGGTATGATAAGAGCAATGTGGCTGTTTTTGAAAAAAAAAGTTCTTCATTAGTGGATAAACTGGTATAATTCAAATAAGGTCTTTGCTTAGTTAATAATATTATACCAACATTAATTTTCTGGTTTTGATCATTGCACTTAAGGTTCTGTAAGATGCTCACTTTAGAGGAAGCTGTGTGAGGGGTATACAAGGACTTTCTCTTGTGACCTTTCTCTGAGTCTAAAATTGATTCAGATTAAAGTTTGTTTTTTTTTAAAGAGTCTTTTAGTTTAAAAGATACATACTTAAAGATTTATGAATGAAATGAAATGCCTGAGATTTACTGCAAAATAGCCCAGGTGAGGAGGTGGCAGGGAGTGAGTGGGGGTATAGATGAAACAGAGTGTTCATAAGCCTGTGGCTGCTGGGCGCTGGGTACATGAAGGTTCACAGTATTTGTCTTCTCAAGTGTGTGTGTGTAAAATTTTCCGTCATATATATTGGAGACAAAAAATCCCAGGTGATTTAACATGTATGCGGGGCCAAGAAACACTGCTCGGGACTCTTAAAAATGTGGTATAATGAGGAGCTCTGTTTGGTACTACAAAATACTTTACCCGGATCATTAAAAATGAACTAGCCAATCTTTCTGTACCGTGCTTCCCTAAACTAAAAAACTATAGATATGGATTAGAGGACCTTTCGAAAAGAAGACAAGAAGCATGAAAAAGTTGATTTATTTTAAAATCTTCTGAGAGTCATGTCATGGTCTATTTCTAGCACAATAGTCAAAAATGGTAAGGCCTTTCTTATGCCTACAAGAGTATTTCCCAAAAACTGTTCTTAAAAAATGCTACTTCTGTGAGATGCGAATAGATATTATCCAATATAAGGGTTCTAAGGTCAAAAAGTTTGAAAAGTGCTATTTTTCTTTACTGTAATTAAGATTCCTAAACACTTTTAATAAGATAATATGCACTGTGACTTTCTAAGGTCGTGAAGGAATATGTAAAAAGTGTTATCTTCTTTACATGGACTAGTTTTATAGAACTTATTCTGGAAAATGGTGCTTTGGACCAGAGGTTCCCAAATCCCAGGTAATGAAGAATAGGATCAGAACCGTTTGGGAAGCTTATTAAAATAACGATTCACAGACCACATGCTAAACTGCTGGGGGAGAGGAGAGCTCAGTATTAACAAACAAAAACCCAAGTAATTCTAAGGTATAGTCATGTTTGGGACTTAACGATATGTAGATCATAATGTAGTAAAATAGTTTATACTATATGAAAGGCCACACAGTGCCAACCAATATGAAATGTCATGTCATATTTAATAGTCTTTCAGATAAAATAATTCCATGAGAGAAGTGTATATGCATACGTTTTATGAAAGATAAGTACTAGCATGTTGGAGGTGTTGGCAAATTTAAATCTATCAATATAACTAACAACTACTTTGTAATCTCAAGGATGTACTATATCCATTACTAATAGATAATTAATTTTCAGTGATTCTCAATCTTTCATTTATGTGTTTCCTCATGTCCACCTTCTTCTCTGGCCTGATTTGATGGCCTGAATTATTTTGTTAAACAATTCCATGGGATGCCATTCACATAAGTGGTTTCTCCAAGACAGAGCTCCTGACCCTTTCTCTATATGACACTACTTTAAGGTACCAGGAATATAAATCCCTTCTTGATTGAAAACTTATGAAAATGTATTTACTCGTACCTTGGAGCTCCCAGAGGTGTGCCATGCTGCGGCCCAGTCAATGACATATTTAAGTGCTTAAAAGAAGTAGCTACTTACTGTTATCAATAATTACTCAACATTTGTACCATGCTCTCTAGTTTACTAAGTACTTTCACATGAATTATCTTGCTTCTTTCCTTACAAAACCTTGTGGGTTAAGTAGGCATAATTGCTTCATCCAACCGATAAGAATCTCTGAGCTTTTTATGTGCTAACACAGTGAAAAATACAATTGTTAGGGAGGTGTCAAGGCTCCTACTCTCAAAGAACTGACACACTATCTGAAAATAAAATATAAGTTACATATAGGAAACAGCTAAATTCAATTTGAAGATATGATGTCAGCTAGAGCAAAGTAGTACATCAGGACTTTATACATACTATTAATAGCTAACACTTAGGGAGCAATTTAATCTTCACTCTACCCTTGAGGTAGGTTACTACTATTGGCCCCATTTTTCAGATGAGGAAACTGAGACCATGAGAAGTTAAGAACTTGCCCAAGCAAATAAGTGGTGAACCAGAATTCAAATCCCAGATTAGTCTAGCTCCACAGACCACTCTTTTTTGCCATCACATTTTACTGCTAGGAAAGGAAATCCCCAAAGCAATGGGACAAACGTCAAAATTAGAAAATTACTACTTCCCATAAAGCTGGGATCACTGGCTTTACTGCCCAGCAGAAAAGTGATCAGGAGTCACAGGAAGTCACAATAATGAGGCAGCAATATTACTTTGTCACAATACTTACCTCCTTGATTCGTTTAACCAAAGCATTCTGATCGAAAGCAACAGCCTCTGCACACTGATGAAGGTGATCCTGATATCGGAGGCACAGCTGCAACACCTGCTGAGAATCCAGTTTCTCCAATTTGGTATTCGTTGGAGACGTCTGGCCACTAAGTAGCCCTTCGAAGCAGAAAAAAGAATGAGATTAAATGAAATGAAAATTACTGCTAATAAATTTGTAAATAAAGTATCTTAATAAGTGTACTGAAGACTGGGGTAAGAACCTAAATTTAATCCTGCATCTTTTGTTATACACTAAAGACAAGCATAGCAACTATCATTTACGGGGTATCTATTATGTGCCAAGCACTTGGCAAAGAGCTTCCTCTACATTATTTTTTATACTCCTAATCAAAGTAAAGTATCATTATACCCATTTTACAAATGAGGAGCCCAAGGTATTAGGAATATAAATCCCTTTTTAACTGAAAACTTAGGAAGATGTATTTACTCAATTACTTTTAATAATTAAAATGGTGTGAAACTGAGAAAAAATATAAACTGTTAAAGAGATGCAAAAACGAAAAAATGTGAAAAGTGAACAGAATGTCAGCTGACACACTATAAATCTCATTCTTTACATTTTCTTCCAGCATCAGTTTGATTGTATACCTAGTAAATTCCCTTACATTTGCATAGGGCATTATATTTCCTTTCATATAGTTTTCTTACTATTCTTCCAAGTATATAGAACAGGATAATTATTAACATCTACAGAAGAAGAAATTCGCTGAAGAGGCTTTAAATGGCTTGCCCATAGTCACACAGCAAAGTCCTCACTAGAACTCATGCCTACCGACTTCTGGCCGAGGGCTTTCCACCAAGCCAAAGCTGCACACACTTTTTGGGGTTAGGACCCCTTTACCCTCTCAAAAACTGAGGACTCCAAAGGGCTTTGGTTTGTGTAGTTCATATCAACATTCACCTATTAAAAATTAAACTGAGAAAATTCTGAAATACTTAATAAATCATTTAAAAATAGCAATAATCCCATTACATGGTAACATAAGTAACATATTTTAAGGAAAATAATTATATTTTCCAAAACAAAGACGTGAAAAGAGGGCAACTGGTTTACATTTCTGTAAGTCTTTTAAATGTCTGGCTTAATAGAAAACAGCTGGAGTCACATAGCTGCTTCTGCATTTAATCGGCTGCTATTTCATACCGTGTAGTCTCTGGAAAACTCTACTGTACACTTGTAAGAGAATGAGAGTAATTAGCAAATGTCTACGTATTATTGTGAATATGATTTTCACCTCAGAGAATCCCTAACAGGGTCCTGGGGATCTCGGAGATTCCCCTGTCACACACTGAGCAGCACTATGCTAGGCCGCATTCTGTCTATACCAGAGCCGATGATACAGCACAAGGTAGACCAAGATAGACATGCCAACGGGGTGCACACTGAGCATGATTAGGGTGGTCCCGCCCTCATCAAAGCTCATCCTGGGAACCCTTCCTCATTCCTGCTCACAACCACCAATGTCAAACTCTCACTAGTTCTCAGGTACTGGAGCCTAAACCAGTGCTCTTTACCCCCCAACCAGGCTGTATGACAGGCAACCCAGTTGGGCTGCCCAGAGAATCCTTGGAAATGCTAGTCAGGGCTCTCAGATCTCCATCTGGCCTGTTACGGGAGAGTGCAGGGTTGAACCCGAGGAACTGCTCTGCTCCCCCACATTCCACTGCCAGCACTGGGTCCCTTAGCTGTTCTACTGCTGACCCTTACACAAAGGACACCAGTTACTCCAGCGAACCCGCCTCTACATAGCAGCTTTTAGTGAAGCTGGTATTTGCAGAAATGGGGACTTATTTTTTAATTGAAATTTTTATCAAAACCTGGTGTACAGGATCTTGTGTATCCCTTTGTCCAGTTTCCCCCAAAGGTAACATCTTGCAAAACTACAATACAATATCCCAACCAGGATATTGCCATTGATATAATCCACTAATCTTTTTCAGATGTCCTCATTTTATTTGCACGTGTGTATTTATTTAGTTCTACACAATTTTTCCACATACGTAAGTTCATGTATCCACCACCACAGATACCGAGCCATTCCATCACATGAGGATTTTTTGTGTTGCTTCTATAACCACATCCACCTCTCTCTCATCCCCGTCCTAATCCTTAACCCCTGACAAATACTAATTGGGTCACCATTTCTAAAACTGTCATTATAAATGTTTTATAAATGAAATAATACAACATGTAACTTTTGGGGATTGACTTTTTTCACCCAGCCTCATACATTAGGGATTCATCTAAGTTGTTGCCCGTATCAGTAGTTTGTTCCTTTTATTTGAGTACTAGCCACAGCATGCACGTACTGGCGTTTGTTTAACCATTCACCTCCTGAAGGACATCTGAGCTGTTTCCAGTTTGTGGCTCTTGCAGACAATGCTGCTTTGAACAGTCGTGTACAGGTTTTTGTGTAAACATAAGTTTTCATTTCTCTGGGATAAATGCCCAAGAGAGCAACTGCTGAGTTGTATGGTGATTGTATGTGTAGTTTTATAAGAAACTGCCAATTTATTCTAAAGTGTCTCCAAACAAGGAAATGGGAATTTTGAGACCACTAAAATCTAACAAAATTATCAAAGGTTATCCTATCACTGACAAATAATACAGTCCCAGAACAGACTTGGGGAAGAAGGTACTAAAAGCTTTTTGCTCTCAATCCAAGAGTGAAGTAGGAAAAAAGTGAGCATGCAACATGCAAGGGGGAATGAATGATTTTGTGCCATTGATAGTGGCTGGAATAATGTAAAGGTCATAAAGAAAATTATGACAAATCCAACAGTATAAAAAGATCCCTCAGGGAAAAAAATACCATCAGTAAAAAAAGAAACCTGGGAAAAATATTTGCAACTCATATCAAAAAGGGTAAGCTTCCTATTACATAAAGAGCTCCTAGAAATCGGCAAGCAAAAAATCAGCTAAAGATAGAGGATATGAAAGGTGTTTCATAGAAAAGGAAATACCAATGCTTTGACTCTAAGAAAAGATGTACAACCTCACTCATCATAAGAAAAACAGAAATTAAAACTCTACTGGTAGCCCATTTTTCACCTATCAAATTGGTAAAAATCCAAAAGTACGATAAAAGCTCCATAGGTGAAACTATGAGGAAACAGACAGAGATGACTAGTGCATAAATTGGTAACATCTCCACAGAGGGCAATTTGGCATGGCTATCAAAATTACAAATGCATAAAGCCTTTGATGCAGCAATCTTACTACTAGGAATTTACACATACATTAGCACACATGCTAAATGACGTATAATGTATATATAAGATTCACTACAGCAGTGATTGTAATAGTAAATATGAGCAAACATCTCATTGTCCACTAGTAAGAGGCGTGTTGATTAAATCATGGTACATCCGTAAATAGTATTATATAATTATAGAATGAGTAAGCTCTGCATGTAGTCATATTAAGAAACCTCCATAAGATTTAAGTATATAAAATAAAAATACATAGGATACTATATAGAGTATGCTACCATAATGTAAGAAAGGGGACAAGTGAATAAAAATATATATTCATATCCACTTATATTTGCACAAAGAAACTCTGAAATTATAAGAATTAGATGGAGAAAGATTTTCATAACAGACTTTTAACATTTTTTAAACCATATAACGTATTTCTCTTTCAAACATTTTTATTTTTTAATATTTATTTATTTATTTATTTATTAAGGTGAGGTAACCCTTGGTTGACCTCACAGACTGCAAAGACCTTGTCAGCTTACAATCCCTTATTTTTTATTTTTTTTTTTTGCGCCTATAGCACTTGGTCTTCCTCGGTGGTCTCCCATCCAAGTACTAACCAGGCCCGACCCTGCTTAGCTTCCAAGGTCAGATGGGATCGGGCTTGTTCAGGGTAGCATAGCCTTAGACTCTTTCAAACATTTTAAAATAAACTAATTTTAACAAAAAGTGGTCAAGGTCTTTCCCATCTATTAATAACGTTTTGTTGGGCAGTTTCCTTTTTTCCTTTACCCTAAATTTCCCCAACTCCATAAGTCAAAACCAGTTACTATCTTTCATTCTCACCAAGGTTTAAACGAGTGAATACACGTTAAAACATTATCTTCTCCTAGGCAATTAAAAGCCTCATTACACAAACTGTGAGCTGGTAGAACAGAAATCATGTTTTATTTACCTTTTTATCCCTTGTGTCTAACATATAGCACCTCTGGTACATATAAGGTTCTCAAATTAGGTTAAGAGAATGCAATTCTGCCAGAATTCCAAGGAAAGAGTGAGCTGAGTTAGACTCCAGGAGGAAAAAAGGCTTTTCAGGGTCCCTACTCTGTATTCTCCACACACACTAAAGAGTGAGGCCTGGTCCCGGTCTGATTTCCAGTGCTTAAGATGACTACTGGGAGCCTGTGCTGAAGACCTAGAGGAGAAAAGCTGCAGGTCCAGCCCAAGCTTCCGAAAGACCAACGCAGAGGACACAACCCAACTTTAGCTCACAAAACAAAACCCTTACCCTTCCTCTTGAAAAAAAATGGCAGGGGTGGGGAGGGGGTGGATTTTGAGAAAGCTGCCAGGTCCAGAAGGTACACCAGGGTTGCTCGGCCAACTTCAAAGTCAAAGAAATTATACTTTAAATCACCCTTATAAACCACAATTGTACACTCGAAATCATCTAAAACTAAAGCCCAGGTACAAGGGTCTATTATCAGAATATGTTTCTTTGACTGATAGGAATCTCTGAAAATCTGCCAAAACCCTCCTCCAGAGAACAGAAGCAAGACAGAGAAAAAAATGATGGGCCACTTTTTCTATTCTTGAAGTTACAAACTGTGGCAACTCAGGCAAATTCTAGAAGAAATAGATACAAAGTGCTCCCATCATTTTTAAGTGTCAGGAACCTGTCTCCCTCATTTTGAGGACTGAACCACCCCTATGTTTTCTGATAAAAGGAGGAGAAAGGACAGAAAGTTAGATGAATTTAGAGATGGTAAATTTTGTCATTTTTAGGAGATGATAAACTACTAGCTCTCAGATCTGTTTTTATTCTGAATACACATTAAGGATTTTTAAAAATTCCTTAATGTGGATGCTTTAAACGAGGTGTGTACTCTCAGGCTCTCTCCACTTCCTACTGTCTTACACCCAGCCAACTTTACTCATTCACATTGCGGGCCCAGTTTCTGTGGGCCTCTAGGTTTAAACCACTGTCTGAATTCCTACTTACCAACTCTAATAATAATCTCAACCCTTAAGTAACAGAGAATGAACCACATATCACTTTGAAGTTATTTTTTGTATAATTTTATAAATGCTCTTTATGATTAAGATTTTTCTCTTTTTACTTTTTATTATATGCATTTTTTAAACATCTAGAAAAGTAGGAAAAACTATGTACCCAAATATTCACCATTTATGTTCCACAACTAACACTTTATCATATCTACTTCATCTTTCTTTATATTTTTTTCTTTTCCTGAGCCACTAAAAATTATGGATGTCATGACACCTCACTCCTAATAAATATACTATTCTTCCATATATTTATGGTTAGTTTTTCACGTTAAATAAGTTTCTAAATTACGTCTTCCTTACTGTGCTACAGAAAAGGACCATTACCCTTGGTTTTCTAATTCCTCTTTAACTTAAAACAGTGATACACACAAGGTAGATGTCTGTTGAGTTAAAAACCAGATCTAACAGATTCCATATATTAAGGGTTAGTTTTGCAAATGGTAAAAACTGAAGATATTTCCTAAGACCCTGGTGAGACCATTTTGTTTATACAGGAATGGAGAGGGGGCTCCAAGGAATGGGTAAGGACCAAGACTGAATATTACACAGATCCAGCAAACGACCATCGGTATCTACCTCTTTTTGTAAAGTGTTGAGTGGAAAAATCATCAGAGTTAGAAATTTGGAAAATACTTTGCTGAGCAATCTTTTTCTTTTTGAAATGTCAAGTAAGGGGGAAAAAAGTTTTTCTAAAGTATAGTAAAGAGCCACATGGGTATTAACCTAGGCTATTCCCAAGCTGAATTTCTTGATTTTTAAAGTCTTAGCCACTTAATTGGACTAGAAATTAGTATTGAGCATAGTGGAGCCCATGTCTGAGAAACTGTGTAACAAGCTCCATTTTCTACTACAGAATCTAGAAAACAAAATCTATGTAATGCTGTCAAAAGTTATTGTGAGGGTACAATTAAGCAACAACAGATGATGAAAAAGAAACTATTTCCCCCTAAAACTAATAAGAGATTTTTGACTATACTGGTCACGGTATGTTTCAAAGACAAAAAGCACAGAAGCCATGTGTATTCCCTATGTGAACAAACTCTAGTTCTCAAAGGCACCTTTTCTTAAAGGGAAAAGTCTAAAACATCTGCCCAACTTGGACGGGGTCTTATGATGTGTGTTAGTGATCAGTTCCTTTGGGGAATTTAGAAAAGGGTGCCCTCCATGACTGGTTCCCTTAGAAACTGTTATTTCATTCAGTCACCTCAGAGGAGCATCAGTCTCACATCGGAAGAGCCACTCAGAATGGCTATCGTCATTGTTTCAGTTAAACTATGTGGCAGAAGAGACTGCAAGTACAAACAAGCACAGTATAACATGCCAACCTAACACAATGTTCAGTGTGGATACAAACAATGCTCCCAGGATCTCGCTCTTAACAGTTACCAATGACTACCAGAGGCCAAAAAAGCACTCTCATTGAGGTAGTACTACAGACAGAATGTTTGTGTCCCTTGCCAAAATTCAGATGTTGAAACCTAATCCCCAATGGCATGGTATGAGGAGATGGGGCTTTTGGAAATTGATGAGGTTACAAGGGTGGAGCCCTCATAAATGGAATTAGTGCTATTATGAAAGAGACCCCAGAGAGCTCATTTGCCCCTGCCAGCATGTGAGGACACAGCAAAAGACAGCTGCCTACGAACCAGGAAGCAAGCCCCCACCAAATAGCAGATCAGCCAGCACCTTGATCTTGCACTTTTCAGCCTCCAGAACCATGAAAATAAATTCCTGTTGTTTATAAGGCACCTAATCTATAGTATTTTGTTATAGCAGCTCAAACAGACAAAGACAGGGAGAATAAGAAAAGCTGAATTCAGTCCCATTATTTATTAGCTTCGTGAATTTTGACAGTTTAGTTTATATCTCTGCACCTCAATTTTCTCATATGTAAAACCTGTACAATGAAAATTCTAAAACACTGCTGAAAGAATTGAAGAAGACATAAATAAATAGACAGACAACTCACGTTTCATGACTTGGAAGACTTAATATTATTAAGATGTCAATAGTACCCAAAGTGATCTAAAGAGTCAATGCAACCCCTATCAAAATTCTAATGACCTTTTTTGCAGAAATAGAAAAACCCATTGTAAAATTCATATGGAATCTGAAAGGACTCCCGATAGCCAAAATCTTAAAAAAGAACAAAAGTAAAAGACTAACGCTTCCTGATTTTAAAACTTACTACAAAGCTACAGTAATCAAAACAGTGTGATAATGGCATAAAGAAAGATATACAGATCAATGGAATCTAATAGCCCAGAAATAAATCCTTACATACATGGTTTAATGATTTTCTACAAGACACTATTTAATGGAAGAAAGGATTGTTTTTTTAACAAATTATGCTAACAAATGGTATATATCCTCATGCAAAAGAATATAATTAAACCCTTATCTAGTACCATATACAAAAATTAACTTAAAATGGACCAAAGATCTAACACTATAAATCTCTCAGAAGAAAATGTAGGGAAAAAGGTCACGACATTGGACTTGGCAATGATTTTTTTAGATATGACACCAAAGATACAGGCAACAAAAGAAAAAACAGTCAAATTGGACTTCATGAAAATTTAAAGTTTGTACATCAAAAGACACTATCAACAGAGTAAAAAGAGGCAACCCACAGAATGGGAGAAAATATTTGCAAATCATATATCTGATAAGGGATTACTATTTAAAATAATATATAGAAAACTAAAACTTAACATAAAAAAACTCAATTCAAAAGACCTAAACAGACATTTCTCTGAGGAAGATATAAAATGGCCAATAAGCACTAAGCACATGAGAAGATGCTCAATATCACTAATTATAAAGGAAATGCAAATCAAAACTACAACGAGATACCAACTCACATTCATTAGAATGGCTACTATTAAAAAACAAAACAAAACAAAACAAAAACAGAAAATAAGTGTTGGAGAGGATGTGGAGAAATGGGAACCCTTGAGCACTCCTGATGGGAATGTAAAATGGTACAGTCACTGCGGAAAACGACATGGCAGTTCCTCAAAAAATTAAACATAAAATTACCTTATGGATACCAGCAATTCCATTTTTGGGTACATATCCAAAAGAACTGAAAGCAGGTCTTGAAGAGATATTTGTACAGTCATGTTCACAGCAGCATTGTCCACAATAGTTAAGACGTGGAAACAACCCAAGCATCCATCAATGGATGAATGGATAAGCAAAATGTGGTATTTATGCGGTGTTATATTAGCCTTAAAAAAGAAATTCTGACATATGCTACAACATGGATGAACCTTGAGAACAGTATGCTAAGTGAAATAAACCAGACACAAACGGACAATTACACTTACATGAGGCGCATAAAATAGTCAAATTCACAGAGAAAGAAAGCAGCACAATGGTTGCCAGGGGTTGAGGGGAGCAGGGGAAAGGGAGTTACCATTTAATGGGTACAGCATTTCAATTTGGGATGATGGAAAAGTTCTGGAAATGAATGGTAGTGGCGTTTATATACTTAATGCCACTGAACTGCATAATCGAAAAAGTTAAAATAGTAAATTTTGTGTTATATATATTTTACCACAGAAAAATCAAGTAGATTTTAATATTTGCTAAGCAAAAATATTCCACAATACCGCTCTAATAAAGCAGCAAAAAAAAAAAAAAAAAAAAGAATGTGGCCAATCGGGAACAAAATGAAAAAAAAGAAAACAATAAACCAAGGGAAAAATAAATCTCATTTCCTTCTCTGAAAACTGAGCAAGTTGAATTGTATTTTTTCCAAGTCTGAACTTAGAAAATTCCATGTTTCTATGAGGAGAGCAATAGTATTATTTAATACAGCTATAACATATTTCTTTTATTACAGGATCAAGACTGATTTAAAATTGTTTGTAGAAAGAAATATAGTTAAGTTTAGAAGACCCTCACTCTGAGTAAGGGTCTACTACAAACATTCACAGTTTGGATGCTACAACCCTTCAAAACTTCTCACTGACTGAATATAGAAAACCCATTTTGTCTCCCTTTTTTGCAAGAGTGAATGCCAGCTTCTAAAAATGGGGCACCTGGGTCCTCCCTGCAACTTGGCAGCTAGTGTTCACCCAACTCAGGTGTTCTCCACTTGCTGAAACATCAATACCCCCAAAGTGCAGCTTTCCACACAAAGTGGGGATGGTTGTTTGGAGGACCAAACAATTCTTCCCTTTCTAAGAGAGTATGCTCTAAGGAACTGAAAGCATTCTTTAAAACCTGGCATTTAACACATGACTCTACTAGTTTGAAGTGTATATACAACTTCTTAGAAATGCAGACTTTGCAAGGCATACCAGGGCTGAATTTAAATGTGGGGAAGGTATCTTTAGAGGGTCAATAGTGATCACATTGGGGAGCTGAAATTTTTTCTTGATGTTTTCAGAAAGATGAATCACAGAGTCACTCTAAACACATGAAGTACTAAGAAAAAGATGCAACAAAAAAATCTGAAATATTAATACTAGGACTTTCTTACTCGAAGGGGTTGCCCCTCTTATAGGTGTTAACTCATGGCTTCCTTGAAGGGTCACACACTCTGGACAATGAAAAAGACAGGATTGTTTACACTGCAGAAAACGCCCTGATTAGATGGAAGTTCTCACTTATTAGTAGCTTAAAATGCTGAGACAATACTATTAATGTTTAACAATTAATTTCTAAGAACAAGATCAATTTTAGAAAAAACACTGATTTTTCCACACATGAAATCTACTAATAAGGAAAACAATCTCAATTTCTACTTAGCTTATATATAATCTACAGGAAATATAAAATATGTCTTCTACACACAGAGAGTTATACCCAAGAAGTTGGCAATAAAGTTAAGTGTCACATAGGAGAGCCTGTTTGCCTATTATACCACAACGTGAAAGAACCAAGAGTCCCTTCCCCCCCCCCACCCTAGAATACACATGACACAAGTTCCAATCTATACACTGCACCCCACCCCTGACTCTAAGTAAGGAGTAATGTTGCAAAATAGGGACCTTCCACAAGGTATATTCCCTGGGGACAGCACTTTCCGGGAAAAAAAAAAAAAGTTTCTAAGGCAGCAGCAGAAACAGAACCAGTTGCAAAGTCCAGTCTCCACTGCCAGCTAGCACTGTTTGTAGTACAAGGTGTGTCAAGTACTTGGTCATGGCGGCAGTAGTGACCTCATTGGTCATTCTGTGTCATGATTTTGGCCATTATACTTGGATAGGTAGCCCAAAACCTGATTGCAGAGCTCTTCTGGAAATTCTGTAAACTATCTATTATCCTTCCAATAAATTCTGTATCTGATTAAATCAACCAGAAAATCTGACTGATACACTTCACCTCAATTCCTCTACCAGTAAAAGAGAAATAATACTATAAAAATTGAGAGGATTAATAACAGCACTCTCTTACCAACCACTCTACAAAGCATGTTATTTAACTGTCAGGAGGACCTTGGGAGGCATTTTATTATCTTCTATACTTAGTAAATATAGTAATACAGTAGTAATAATAAGCATCACAGCAAATCACAGTAATGGAAAGAAGTGCTGGAATTAAAGAATAAAAAACTATAAATTAATAATTTTTGATCACAGAAATATTACTGTAATTTAAACATGAGAACTCTGGAGTTGCCAATTCTTGAAATTTTGGTGTACATCATTTGGCAACTTACTTGAGGAATTAATTTAATATGCCACTTTCCTCTTAATTTATGCTTAAGATAGTTTTGCTTATTTGAGATTTGGTTTGAAAACAAAAGTTTTCAGTAGCAACATAACTCACATATAACTAAATCTTACTCTTTATGAGTTACATCTCTGGAGCACGCTTGGTTAAAGGTTCATTTTTGGCATTTACCAAAGCATCCTTTTTGTGCTTTTTTTTTAACATTCTTGCTTTTCCCTCAGTTGCCTTGTAAGGTCTGTGAGGGAAGAAATTATGTATTTTTATCTCTGAAAGACCCAAGACACATAAGTGTTTTATAGACATATACAAAGTAGTTCTCCATAGACGTTTGCTGTTCCATACCCTGAGAAATGCTTACATTCGATGAGTCCTGCAAACACATAATTAGTGCCCCCTTAGGCCTTGGCTAAAAATCCCTAACTTCTGAAGGCTCAAGTACCCAGTTACTTCATTCCACTTCCTCCAAGCAAAGTTCTGATTTAAATTTATTTCTCACCAGAGTAAGAGACACACATTCTATTCATATCTCTCCAAAGAAATGAACTCATTCCTGCCTCTAAAACAAACTTACGTCACCCATATTTGAAGATATGGGCTCTTCTTGTGTGAGTTGTGAATGAGACCTTATCTACAAATCACTTGACTGCAGCCTTTTGAAAATTCGGCTAAGGCAGTTATGTGGAACTACAAGATAAAAGTGATACTAAAGGTCAACAAAATCAAGGATTATACTTTGCTTCTTCCCCTCCTAGCGACTATGTAAAAATACACATACCATATCCCATCATCACTCGGTCAAAACTTAATTGATCTAAAGTAATTAAATCATACATTCAGCAAGTTGATTCATTGGTTCTCTGACCCCTGGTCTCAAGTTCACTGAGATAACATATCTGAATCCCAGTGTGACCATAAACATAAAGATTCCTATCACAGGGCTGAGAGAACAGGTTTCTACATTCCAAATCCATCAAGTATGTGCGTCATGGCCTTTGTTGTAGAAGATTCTCAAGTTATAAAAATTCAAACTTTTCCCACTATCCCTAAGGCACCCAGCTGTGAAAACATTCTCCTTTATGAAACATATCAGTTGATGATACTCAGAAAAAATGTTATGTCATTATTTGTTACTCTTTTCTCATTCTGTACTTCAGTTTCCTCAGAAACAGAAAGGAGCCCCAGAGGGGACTAGGGAGAGATGGGCGATCATAGGAAGGAAATCCTTGGTACCACAAGCCAAGGGAGAGGAGCTGAGATTATGGAAGAGAAACAAGCAGAAGCTGTATATCTCCAATCATTGCACACACAACACCAATGTGAGACACTAACCAAGTAACCCAAAGACACAATCATCTTTAGAAAAGAAATACATCTGATCTTATGATGAAATTAATATAAGTAAGTTAGGGAGACAGACTTACAAACAGGTTAAATATATAGGTTTTAGAATTAGACCTAGGTTTAAATCTTGGCTCTATCTTTAAAAGCTGTGTGACAGAAAAGATCTTTAAACCTCACTGAACCTCAGCAGCCTCATCTGTCAAATGAAGAAAATGTCTATCAAGTTTAAAATGGATAGTTTTTTTATCCTACCTATGTTCACTTATATAATTTTCATTATAAAGACAAGACAAGGTTAAATTATACCTTGGAAGAAAACAAAGACTAAGAGTAGGTTAAACATATTTTTGTTTTATGTTAATTATAGTAGAAGCTAATAGATAAATATATAAAAGTGAAATATTTCCAGGATTATTTTTCGGGAGCCTTTCATTATGAAACAGTACATAAAAGTTACAGGAAATCAAATTTGGGCTTAAGTGAAGGAACTGCTCTCAACTAATCAAAGCTGTCCAATAAAAGAGTAGGTTGCTTTGTATGACAAAAAGCTGCTTGGGATTAAACATTCGGCAAGTCAAAACCAGAAATCTATTTCAATGAGATATTCCACAGAATACACTCAATTCAGGGACTCTACATGAAGTAGACTGGATGATAAAACCTTAAAAGTCCCTTCCAATTCTAAGATTCTACAATCTTTGAACACTACAATGCACAGCCAACTCTAGTGTCCACAGTAGGGTAGACTCCACCTTTAATATTGTCCCCTATAAGAGAAGGGTCTCCAAAGTCAGGTAAGAGACAGCTTTGCCACTCAAATATGAGAGAAGCCTAGATAGTGGATCTCATGACCCCTCCCCAAACCATATTGTTTTCCTCTCTCTCAACAGTTTTTCCCCCCTTGATGCCTTGCTTATAGTCTATTCATTCCAATTCTATAATGTTTACTTACCTCTTCTAGAAATCCACTTGAAAGAAACAAACTGAAACTCTGAAGGTTTGTATATCAAGATTGTTTACTGCAGTATTATTTTAATACCAAAAATGTCCTCCAAGAGGAAAATGATTATATAACTATACGACTATTATTACACATTTATGCAAAGGAATGTTAAACAGCTATTAAAATGGTGTTTTCAAATAATATAAACGACACAAAAAATACCACAATATAATTTTAAGTAAAAATGTGATTTAAATGACAAACAGCATAATTCTAATTTTAAAGTACATGCATTTCGGATATATGTTTGTACTGGAAGGAAATACATAGAAAATGTTAACAATGGCTTTGTCCAGGTGGTAGAATTTTTAATTTTCTTTTTTGAAACAGGTTTCCAAATTATCTAATATAAACATATATTCACTTAGTGATCATAAAAAACATTACTTAACAAAATAAATATGAGCAAAAAAAGCTGTTATAATTATCTTGGATTTGTAACTCTAAAAATGAAAACAATTCCTTCGAAAGGTGGAAGCTTGGAATAAAAAAGCAAGTTTGCATCTGACTCTATGTTTGAGATGGTTGCTAAGCATAGTGCTGTCCTTAAATTAATCAGTAAACAAGAAACAGCTGAGACAATATCCAGTTTTATTGAGGATGTGGAGCAACAGGAACTCTCAAACACAGCTAGCAAGGATATAAACCAGCATGATTGCTCTGAAGAATAATTTGACTATACCTAGTAAAACTGAAAATGTGTGCACCCTGCCAGACAATAATTTATTCCAATTACACGCCCTAGAGAAAACTGTCATATATTTGCACAAGGAGACATAGATAAGGATGCCCAATGCAAAACTGTTTAATAGTAAAAAAAAATTGAAACAGTTCAAACATTAACAGGGCAATGATTAAATAAACTGTGAAACAGTCACTCAATGGAATACTATACAGCAGCAAAAATGAGGCATATATTGACATGGATAAATCTCAAAATATATACCAAAAAAAAAAAAAAAGAAAGTTATAAAAGTATAAGAAAGATGTATACAGTAGAATGTGATTTATATAAAGTTAAAACACATAAAAGAACATTAGATATTGTTTAGAGATATATAAATATGCAGTAAAAATTAAAGCCGCAAAAAAAAATGCATGGGCATGATGAACGCCAGTCAGATCAATGATTCCTGGTGAAGAGGAAGGAAGAAGAAATATTAGGGAAGGTTACAAAAGGGTGGCGAGGGAGCTTTATGTTTGAAATGTTTTCTTCCCTCCACCCCCTGGCAGATAAAAAAGATATAAAGCAAATATGGCAAACTATTAAAATCTGACAAAGTTGGTAAATAAAGATCCAGGTGTTATTTTTTTTCTATATGCTGAGATATTCCAACTGAAAAAAGAAATTTTAGGTAGCAGCTGGCAATCTCTATTGAGGGCAAAGCTCTATTCTCTAAAGTAATTCTTAAACTCTTGAGTCTGAGACCCCTTTGCAAACCTGCTGGAAGCTATCATGCCACTCTTCACAGAGGTTTATTACACCACCATCACCCCACTCTTATTCAGGAAAACGTATACTCTCTATGTAGCCATGTGGTTGACCAAGGTAATTTCTACTTATGCCCAGAGTTAGCAAGACCAGACAATTAGGAAGGCAGCGACACATGGCTGCTTAGAAAGATAGCCTGTGACAAAAACAAGACTTTCACTGAAGAAAGACTGCCAGAGTGTTTGGCAACTAGTGATGAGGCTAAAATCCCAATGATAAAACATGCAACTAAAAGTCTTCAAAACTAAACGGTTTGGGGAGCATTAAAGGGAATGTTCTTATACTTAATTAATTAAGCCTTGGTGCAAATTAAGCTGAGACTGATAATGAAGATGAGTGAGATTTTTGTTCATATTTCTCAACACTTTCCTCTATTTGCACACCTTATTTAATAACATTTAATTTGGCTAATTTTTATGTTAATATTTGACTAATGGTTATGCTAGCTTTTCTAATAAAGCACTGTATTATTTTCAGAAAGTTCAGATAAATGAAAATATGACACTTTTGGTTAGTAACTCAGTTAATGAAGTCTAAGGAAAATGGCTGCTGAGACCAAGAAGCCATAATGAAAGAAACAGCTGACAATATACCTAAGTTGCTGGCTAAGTATCTGGAAGGACAGAGTCTTTTGAGTCTTAAAGAAATCAAACCTACAAAGGGACAGTAAATACTATAATTTAACATTCCATGTGAAAGCCTTAAACTGACTTAGACAAGTTTCTCCCCTGGAAGTTCGAAATCTGTGATACACTAAATTGTCCCTGAAATACTGACATTGTACACTTAACAATGCCATGTAAAATCTCCAGGTTCTTTGTTAGTTCCATTTTTATATACCAATCTAAATCTTTTCTTCACACAGGCCTCTTCCCCCACGTCCCTCTGGTCCTGTTATTCCTTCCACCTTAACTTCTACCCCTGCCTCTACTCCCGGGCTATATACATGTGCTACCTCACAGAAAAAGAGACACCAACCACAAAACTGTAGATCTGGAGAACAATAATGGGCTAGTTAAGAAGCCATTTCCACCTCACTCTTTTCTTTCCTGGCAATGTCCTTCCCTGTCATCTACCTTTCCAAACTGCTTTTCCCAACAGTGGTTTTTTAATGAAATTTCTTCTGAATGAAACCTATAAATATACAACTCCTAAGACTTTCCAAGACCTTTATGCAAAACAAACAATAAATAAAACCGTACTGCTTAATAATACTGAAAAGCCCATATTGGTTTTAGTTCTGCCCCTTCTTTGGGGTAGGGGAGGATTTGGAAGAATGAGGGCCTCTCTGTCACAGAGACTAGGGACACTAGTGGTATTTAGTGGAAAGGGGTACTAATCACCCTCCAATACACAGGGCAGTCCCACGCAATGAAGCCTGGTGTGTCCAAAACGCCAGCAGTGCCTCCAACCCCTTCCCCCATTCCTTTAATGCAACACTAGCCAACAGACATTCACTGAGGGAGGTAACTCCAGCTAATTTTCATAAATATCCAGCTCATCTTGGCATTTCTGTGTTTTGAGTTTGGTATCACTATGTTCTAGAGACTTCCTCACTCGCACTTGAATGCAGCACTTTACTGAGCCAAAACAGCTACAGGGGCCATTCTTCCCTGAAAATGAGTCAAGGCGGTTACATAACCCTCCACAGGGATCCACACACAGCGACCTCAGAGGGAGTGTGGGAGGGGCCCGGTAAACATCTCTCCCCTTCATCAGTTCATGCTCCAACTCAGATTCCTTCTGACAAAACAAACATGGCTTTTATGTCATAGTAATTCTTTTGTAGCAGGCAACTCATTTTCACATTCCTTCTCCTGCTTATTTTTTTCCCCATAATTCTTTACCCTTTGCCCATGATCCCTCCTCCCCGCCATGTTGTACTATTTGTATGGAAAAAAAAATTTGAGTTGTTTCTTGCCAAGTGTGACATCAACTCATTCTTATTTAATGATGTCCAGCAAGAACTTGCTCTCCCAAAACGTTTGCTAGTTTTGAAGCAACAAGATTACTAACTGCATTTTGTTTCCTCCGTCTCTTCTTTTTGATGTATTAGTGTGTCTTCTGAAACAATGATGTAACACCTCATTTCTATGACCCAAGGCACTATACACGTATAAAAGATTTTTTTATACATGTATAAAAGATCTTTTCAAACAGCTTTAGGAGGACAAAGTATTGCCTCTGTTACAGAACGTGATGAGTTAACTTGATAATTTAAAATCTCCCTGAAAAAGATAGCTCTTTCAATAACAAGAAAGAGCTATCAATATTAAAGAAAATGCAAGTTCAAAATTCTAAGAACTTCTGTTTCTTGGGGGGGGGGAGAATATGGGTGACCCTTAAAAATAGTAAGACAGACATTTGCTACTTAACGTTTAACATCACTTTGGCAAAGCACAACCTTTTAAATAAGTTTTAAAAAGCAACGGTTTTATTCTACTCATAAGATAAGCTACAATTCAGAATTATTTTCTGTTAGCTTACTGGAAAAACTGGTGCCGGTGTTCTTAATGTGTCCAACTATGATGGAACTACTGAACTAGGTCAGGTACTAACCCCTCCTCGCGAAGTCTTCTTTAAAACCCTTTCCATTCCATTTCTCTATTAATTAAAATGCACAATTGAAAACTATTATTCCCTAGGTCTCCTTCCTTCGGGGGCCATTACCAGAAAATCACACTTAATTATCAGAAGGCATCAGTTAGTGCCCAGTATGGGGTGGTCCTCGGCATGAGTGCCAATTCTGTCACATTCCAATGTTTGCTGAGCAGGATAACACCGAGGAAACTAATCCACAGAGAAAATGTGTGATGCCCCTCTAACATCCTCCTGGTTCATTTTCTAGAATATCAAGGCACTTTGAGGCTTCCAGTGCTGCCCGAGAAGAGTCAGTTTAGATACAAAGCACCTAGGCATAGTTTCAGAGGTGTCACTTATTGCTCAGAAGCCTCTAGGGAGACAGCTAGTTTTGTTTGAGGGGTTCGAAAGTCCTCAAAGATGCAAGGTTTCAAATAAAGGGAGGAGAGGAAAAAGAAAATATATACCTTCCTGGGGAACTGCAACTGTTTAACAAAAACAAGTACGAAAAGTCTACAGAGAAAAATAGGAAAATCCTGTTTGTGCTTCTGTGGTACGTACGTGCGTGCGTGCAAGAGTGTGTGTGTGTGTGTGCGCGCGTGCGCGTGTGTGTGTGTGTGTGTGTGTGTGTGTGTCTGTGAAGCCAGCCTAAAAAAAAAAACAAAGGAAAAGGCCTTGAAAGTTGTAATTATAGAAAGTGGCTCAGGTGACTTCATCCCATCCACATGCTTTTGATTTTCAGAAAGTATGATGAGCACTTTTTAAGTTAGTGTTCCGGAAAAGCTGCAGCTGTTCAGCACAGATTTCACATGCTCAGTTAAGAACATTATTTTATCAACATAAAGGTTAATGGTTTCTAAATGAAGGTAGCAATTTCCAACACGAGTACCATAAATTCATGTTAGCATTCACTCTGTTTAAAGATACAGAGCCAGAAGGACGAATTGGTCCTTGGCATGAACAGTAAAATAATAATATGAAGACTCATAATTTCCCCCAGATCCCACCCAAGATTTTTAGCTTGCCCTTTATAAAAGATTACATCTGCGTTTAAGCGCGTCGGCACAGAGGCGTTTGCCATGACTGTAATACTGTATTCAGTGGATCCAAGGTAAATCAAATCAGAAAAGGAGAGCAAAGTTTGAAAGACACATGCCCTTCCCATTCCCTACCACACTCCCTACCCCACTCCCTACCCCAACCCTGGTGCCACCTTACACGTTGTCCTTCATGACCCAAGGGGCACTATAATGGTGCTATGCCAGGGAACGTTCAGTGTACAGTGCCAGCCGTGCATTTATAGGACCGATTTAAAAAATTACTCTCCCTTTCCAATTCTGCTATTCTATTCCTCAAGCAAGCAATCCTATAGCTGTTTTCCATTTCCTTTCTTTCCTACGCCCAGTCTGTCAAGTCCTGTCATCTCTTCCTCGAAAATGTCTCTCAAATCTGTTCTTCCTTCCACTGTTCTCACCCCAGTCCAGACTTTCATCAGCTCATCACAAGAAAATTACAACTGTCTCCTAACTGGTGTGCCCATCTCTGGTTACTGTCCTACCAGTCATCCAAAACCACAGCTTTCAACGTGTCAATACCCTTTCCCTATTGCAACAGACAAAAAAACTATATTTGCTTCTTATACCATCATCTCCTAACTCCCTTTCCTGGCTTTTAAGGGCGTCCATGATTTGGCTACAAGTTAGCTTTCTGACCTTACTTCCTACTCTTCCTTAATATGCATCCTTGTCTTTGATCAAGTAGTTATCTCATTGTCTCCATCCCATCTTCCCAACAGCAGCATACTCAGGTCCACTTTGTTCATATTATCCTCCTGCCTAGGAATTCCTTCTTCCACCCCTGCTGACCCAAGCCAGCACATCCACCAAAATCCTGCCTGTTCTTTTAAGCTCAGCTCAATTAATAATTCCTCAACATAGCTGTTTTCTGTAACTGTTGCCCACCTCTTCCAGTGCAATGAAAAGAACTGGGTCTTTGGAATATGACAGACCTGAGTTTAAATGTCTGTGGAAGTTGAAGTTATTTCCTTCTCATAGTTCAGCACTCCTACCTACAAAATGAGGATGATGTTAATAATTCCTTCATAGGATTGTTCTAAAGATTAAAAAAGATTCTGCAAGGACAGCAACTAGTGACTTGGTACATGGTAAACAGGCACTATTTGGTAGGTATTATATCATATAATAGCATGTGATCACTATACTCCTAACATCCTAGGCTTTAAATCAATCATTTAGCTTTTTCTATTAGATTGCAAAACTCGAGAGCAAAAATAGTATCACATCCAGTTGTATCTCACTTATTTAATAATTTCAACTCCCTGGACAGCCAAGAAACAGGGAAAAACAAATTAAATGCCCTACAGGTCACCCAAATAATTTATTATAAATTCCATGCATTAATGCCTATATATTTTAGTAACAGGAAGCCCTTCAGACAGCCCCTAAAAGCCTACTGATTTTTATTTTGGTTTCTAAGCTGACAGTAACAAATCATGAGATGGCTGCAATTGGCTATCAGCAAGGGAGACAATAGAATAACTGTAAAAAGTAAATATACATGCCTGATCTGTACAAAACTGTAAATGAAATCAAGTCTAGCAACTAAAGCTTCTGTTTTAATTAGGGTGCTAGCAAGTATAGTTTCAGAGATAAGTAATACTAATGTTAAATAATACAGAGAGAAACATTTAAAAGTACGATGATCATAACTGTTAAAGTTCGAAGGAATTTTTGCATAATTACAGCAATTATTTGTTGAAGCTCCAATATGTACCAAATACGTACTACACATAAGCCATGCTGCTCACATAAATTATTCCTCCCATTTAAACCATGGGGCAGGTATCAGTATCCTCATTTTACAGATGAGGATAATGGGGCTCAGAGAAGTTAAGTGACTTGTCCAAGATCAGATAGCCAATGTGTGACAGTTTTCATCCCTGAACTAATTCCAAAGCCTGTGCCATTTTTCCATTCTGCCACACGACTCCTCCACACTCTTGTGAATTGCAAGAATTGGTTCCAGTCCTACTTACACATATCTAGTAATGGAGAGTTCACTTTGCAAGATAGCATAACCGTTATGAGCACAGGCTTTTGAGACCAGTCAGATCTAGGTTAAGAACAGCTGTTTGGCTACTTTCTAGCTGCAGGACCTTGAACATATCTACTTCTCTAAACAACAGTTTCATTATCTAAGAAATGGAACTAAAAAGTACCCATATGGCAAGGATGCTGTGAGGATTAAATGTGAGATGCTACATGAAAAGTGCTTAGCTCATTGCCTGACATATTGTTATTGCTCAATATTACCATTAAAACAATTATTATAAAAAGCTTTTTTTATCAAATTAAACTCTACCTCCCAATAACTTCTCCCCATTGGCCTCAGATCTGATCCCTGGGACATCACAAAAGTAGATCTAACCCTGTATCTATTCAGTAGCTATTTAATATTCAAAGAGAGATGTGTTCCCCTAAGTCATTTCTTCTCCAATCTCGAAACATTTATCTGCTTCATGATTCTTTACATGACAAGATTTCCATACAACAACCTTCTGGTCACACTATTCAGCATAGATCCTAGTGTATAAGTATCTTCTTAAGCATGACACCCAGAACACTCTCACACGTACAGAGTCCCAAGTGCCAAATACTGTGTCTGAGACTACTGCTCCTCCACCTTCTGATCTTATCAATAAAAGCCCCCATTAAATTGCTCCTGAGCCAGTTTTCTCATATCCTGTCCTATATAATTGATTGTTTTTAATCTAAATGTAGGACTTGACATTTATTGCTTTTAAATGTCACTGTGGTTTCAGCCCACTTCAAATCTACTGAGATCATTTTAAACCTTGGATCTGTCATCCATCATGTTAGAAAGTCCTTTTAACATTTCATTATCTGCAAATTCGATTAATATGCCTCTGCCTCTTTATTTAAAGTCAGTCAACAAATCTTTAATGAATAACAAGTATGTCCAGGGTCTTCTGGGAGGAGCTAAGTCAACTGACAAAATGTTGAATAAGATAGAGGTCAAGGTCAGAACCCTAGCATCTTATGATCTTCTTGGGGGCTTATCTTAAAAAATTTAAGCTTACAAAAGACAAGGGTGATGGAGGCACAAAATAGTCTATAAATATTTTAAAAGGGAGCAAACTCTGTAGGTACAAAGGGTTGGAATCAATGGATAGAATGTTACGGTAATGCAAATTTTGGAATCACCTCCCCTTCAATTGCTCCCTCTCCCCTCAATACTCCCCTTTTTAATGTGTATACTTTTTCTACGTCTAAGCTTCTGACCCTCTTCTATTCTCCACAATCCATTAAAGAAGGCAGTTTAGTAACTTCATCTACAAGTTCTTTCGGTTCCCTGGGCTTGTGAGGTAAGGAATGGGGTAGGGGGATGGAGTGAGGGTATGGAGACAAGCACCAGAAAACAATAATTTTGACCGGCTAATTGCACTTAACAGATTTCTATCCGGGATTTTAGCTATTCCTTTGTTCTATCATTTTCAGTTCATTATCTTTCTTCTTGACAGAAAGTATGGAAGCAAAATTCTGCTTTGCTATACATTGAAACGATCTCATTTGGTAGAAGGCTGACTACATCTGCTTGCTACCTTTGTTCTGAATATTACTTTTTATATTTCTAGTTATCCTTCATAACCCTCAACTTGGAAGCCTGTTCATCCTAGCTTTTATGTATCCTGACACTATTCAAGTCCATACCACTCTTTTATGCCTATCTTTAGTTACATTTGTTTCTTTCTACATTTGGGACACATACTTTAAAAATTAAAGGATATTAAAATGTCCTCTGCCCAGCCATAGTGATCACTTTAAATATCTTACCTTTTTCTAACTCTTTATAATGATTTGTATAAAGTTGTATTATATTAATTTAGAAAAAGTAAAAAAGATGATGAGATGGCTTGAAACAAACTTACATTCCAGTGGGGTGAACTATTAGAAAGGAAGTTTTACCAGAGCCAAAACTTTGTATTTTCCTAGAGGTTCACCTACTAGAACAGTGCCTAGAGCTCATGGTAACCACTTGACATTTGTTAAACAAATAAACAATCAAAAATCTTAAAGAATGGTAAGGTATTAGCAGGCCGCAATAGAGAAGACAGTTTTCAGACAGAACAGCATGAGCAAGGGCTGCGAGGTAGTAAAGCAAGGAAAGCAGTCCAATTTGGCCTGGAGCTCAAGACACATACAAGCAGTGGGAGGTGAGGACGTAAAGACTTCGTGAGGTCTTCATGTCAAGCTGAGGAGCTCAGATCTAAATCTAGCAGGCAGTATGGAGCAACCAAACATCCTGAACAGGAATCATATAACTTGAGTTAGCCTTAAGAAAAATTCTGGCAGAGGTGTGCAAAATTAATTCGAAAGAATTATCAATTATTCATTAAAAATTCATTTATTTGTATAGGCCGAGGAAAAAACTCTGGCTAGGGATAGTTAATATCTTTCTACATACTTTCTATTTGAACTCAGAGCATCTGCCTCAACAACTTGTCTCCTGGCCCCATTTGGACAGAGTCAATGAGTGTTACCAAAGCAAAAATATGGATAAAACAAAGCCAAAATAAAGAGGCCCCCAAACTGCAGCTTCTTGCCAGCATTTACTGCAAGTCAGAGGAGGGCTGGCTTCAACTTGCTAAAAGAATGGCTTAGTTGTCTAACCAAAAGGAGTTATGCTCATATCTGGGAACATTTTTTTCATTTCCATCTAGCACTTGTAATGTGTGGGGCTGCCTTGATACTGTTTCAATCTCATCCAGTATATTGGCAGGAAATGGAAAGAACAGCAGAAAGATAAAGCCCATCTGGCCACAGTGTTCATGTCAGCTTTCCTCTGGCCTTTGGACCAGACTCCCAAATGACTTACCTTTTCTTATATGTTCCCCTTATGAGTCTGGTTTCCTTTCCATAATTATTCATGCCTTGTCCTATTTTTCCTTATTGTATTACTACAGAACATTGCCTGATACAGTGCTTTTACTAACAAGCTTATTTACTACTGCTCAAAGACCATTTCCAAAGAAAGCCGTGGATATCATGATGAAACTTATTTTACCTTCTTTATTCTTATATTTTTTGCTTTTGGATATTAACTATCCTTGGCTAGCAGTTCCTCTTTATTGATTTCATGCAGTCTAAATTAGCAGCAGCCATGACATTGCTACACTATTAGGTTTAGAGCAGGTCTTAAAATAGAATTTTTATTCTCCTTTCAATGGTGTTACTTTTATCTCTGTGGTCACAGCCACCATATGTTTGGAAAGTGTGGTCCACAATGTGGTTTCAGTCTTAGAAAAAAATCTCAATGTTTTAAATAAGCATGATAGTAATAATATACACAGTGGTAATACATATGATACCATAATAAATGCTGCATTAATTATAAATATATATATACTTCCACATATATAAAACAAAACATAGTGCTAATAAAGACACCAAAAGGCGTCTCAATAAATTTTATAAAACTGAACATTATCTCTCACTAACTACATATAAGATGGCAATCTCCTTATCTCACAAACTACTAAATAGAAATTAGAAATCAAAAAAAATATATTCTTAACACACGGCAAGAGTTCTGTGTCTGCTAACTGTGAGATGGTATGAGCTCTCCTCTGGCTCTCTGATCTGGGTTCTGTCCTGTTAAACATTTTTCAATGACCTCATCAGAGGCCAGTCATAGTATGTTAATAATGGGGGTTCACTAAAAACTTCAACAAGCTAAAAACACAGGCTACATCTGACAGTTAATTACAGATGATTATACGGTCTTGCACAGAAGGTCAAAAAAACTATCTGGAGAAATACAGAATGAAGGAGGTGTGGCTTAACATCAGCACATGTGAAAAAGACCTTAGGGTTTTAGATGATTCAATATGAATCAAATGCATGTGACTTCCAAAAAAAATCTACTTTAAACTTAGGCTGTATTAAAAGAAATACAGCATGCAGAGCATGGCAGAAGATCCAGCTCACACCTGGAATACTCTGTTCAGAGCTATGGGTAATATTCTAAAAGGGCCAAAATGGAGTACATTCAGGCTTTAGATAAGAGGGCTGAGTGATACAAAATCATGTTATACGAGAGACTGAAACTGTTAGCTTAGAGAGGAAACAGTTCTATAATTTTTAAAGGAGCACATATTGTTACCATCAGAATAAAAAACATTTCCATTATGCAGAAAAAAACATTTAAATAATGCCCACTGTTGAAGAAGATATTAAGAAACATCCATTCAGACACTGCTGGTTTTACTATATATTGGAAAACAATCCTGCCATGCATTGTTACAGCCACAAAACTGCTGTTAGAGTGGCTTTATAGACAAGCTATAGTAGATTCGAAAGATGGAATACTGATCAGCAATAAAAAAGAACAAACTATTGATAGAAGCACATGGATGAATCTCAAGTGCATTATGGTAAGTGAAACAAGTCAGACTTAAAGGCTATATTACCAAATGATTCCATTTAAATGACATTCTGGAAAAGGCTATATGATAGGAACGGAAAATAGATCAATAGTAGAGGCTGAGATGAAGAGTAAAACTGACTACAGAGAGACATAGGAAGAGTTATGGGGAATGATAAAACGACTTTGCATCTTGATTATTAGAAAGGTTAAACAACTGTACAGATACATCAATACTCACAGAACTGTACATTCAAGTGTGTAAATTTTACTGTATTTGAATTACATCTTTATTTTTTTAAAAAAGGGAAAAAAATCTTTAAGGCAATCAGAGAAAAAAGATACAAAAACATAGACAAGAATTATCTTTTAAAAATTAAGAGAAATAAAGACTTTTTCAGAGCAACGAAAACTGAAAGAATTCATTACCAACAGATGCATACTACAAGAAATGTAAAAGAAAGTTCTTCAGGCAAAAAGAATATGATATAAAAGAGAAACTTGAATCTATATGAAAAGATGAAGATCTCTAGAGATGGTTGAAGTTAAGGTACATATGAAATACATTTTTTCTTATTTTTAATAGCTCTAAATAATTGATTGTCTAAAGCAGGGATCAACAAAGTATGGCTCAAGGGCCAAATTTCACCCACTTCCTGTTTTTGTAAGTAAAGTTATATTGGAACACAGTAACACCCATTCTTCTATGTATTGTCTATAGCTGCTTTTACACTGCAACGACAGAGCTGAGAAGCCGAGACAAAGGCCAGATGGCCTACAATGCCCAAAATACTTACTATTAGACCCTTTACAGAAAAAAGTTTGCTGCCCCTGGTCTAACGCCAAAATAGCAATGTATTGTGGGTTTAAAGCATATGTAAAAGGAAAAATGTATAATAACAATAGCGCAAAATATAACAAGGAAATTGGAATATAAAAACCTTCCTGTGATAAAACCCTACACTATAAGTGAAGTGGTAATTAATTAAATATGTGTACTGTACACCCTAGTGCAACCATACAATCTTTTTTCTTTCTTTCTTTTTTTTTTTTTTTAAGATTTAAGTAATAAACCAATAGTGGAGAGAAAAATTGGATCATAAAAAGATTTGAATAATACTAGACAGAAAAAGAGGGGGAAAGGAATCAGGAACAAATGCGACAAAGAGAAAACAGCAAGTTGGAAGAGTTTAATCCAACCACATTGAAATTACATTCACTATAAGAAGGCTAAAGATATTCTTTAAAAGACAGAGAATTTCAACATGAATAAAAAAGTAAGACTCAATTATATGCTGGCTATAAGAAACTCACTTTAAATATAAACATAGCTAGATCAAAAGCAAATGGATGGGACAGGTATGACTTCTTGCTATAGCCAAGTGAGGCAAAAAAAACAAATCCTCTCTGCAAAAAGCAACTGTAAAACTAGACAAAATTCATAAAAACAACCAGTTTGTCAAGTTTAAGAAATCAACTAAAGGCAAACAATAATCTGAGAAGCATTAATGCCTAAAAAACACATAAACTTGGATAAGAACAATGGGAATCTGTAGCATTCTGACCTGGGGCTTCTCCTATCCCTCCTGCCTCAGATGAAGCAGATGTGTCTGAATGGGGCAGGTTACGAGAATAAGCAGCGCTTTCTGCTGCAGCAGGAAGAGGCTCAATTAATTTGGAGCAGAGGGTAACACCCATGCCCAGAGGTGGTGTCAGTGGAAGGCCCGAAAGCTCTATTAGCACAAGGCTGCGGTCATGACTGGGGCAAGTTTATTTCTGGTTGAGGCTGTGTGCTTTTAAAGCAAAACCTGAGAGAATCCAACCAGTCATAGACTCCTGGCTGACACTAAAGCTGTATGCATGCCAAGAGAAGAGGCAAAAGGGCTCAGCGGAATATAAAAGATGGGAGGGACTTGAAAACAGCCTGAATTTTAAATGTGCTACTTACCCATACATAGATCCACTGACAGATGACAGAAACCTTATTGTATCAAGGTGGTTGAGTGTATCTTCTGTTCAATCACTGGCTGACTAATAAGTCATATAGATATAGGGACAACTCCTGGGAAAGCAGACTAAAAATAAAAACAAGTTTACAGAACGAGCAGAGACATCAATGGTCAGAAATCAAGGGAAAAGAGATTTCACAGGTTTAGCAAGCATGTTACCAAAGAAACGGCAAACAAAAGAGTAACAAAGGTGATATATTATCTAAAATGTCTAGTTTGCAACAAAAAATTAAAAGACATATAAAGAAAAAGTAAAGTGTGATTCATATTCAAAGCGAAAAGAGGCCAATAGAAACTCTCGGAGTATCCCAGATATCGGATACAGCAGACAAAAATTTCAAAGCAGTTATTACATATATGTTCATAGAACCAAAGAAAATCATAATGAAAGAGAAAAGTGTGGCAAAAATAAATCTTCAAGTAGAGATTCTCCATAAGGAAACAAATTCTGGAGTTAAAAAGTACAGTAATAAAAATAAAAATTTCACTAGAGAAATTCAATGGCGGTTTTGAAATGAACCTGAAAATAGAGAATCTTAATAACAATTTTAATAACAGAAAATGAAGACTGAAGAAAAATGAAGAGCTTCAGAAATCTGTGCAGCATCAAGTCCGCCAACACATTCGCAATGGAAATCTCAGAAGGAGAGAAGAGGGAAGTTTACCAAATTTGATGAAAAATATTAATCCACACATTAAAGAATGTTACTAAACTCTCAATAGGACCAATACATAGAGATCAACACTTAGATGTATAACATTGCTGTAAGCCAAAGTCAAAGAGAAAATTTTGAAAACAGCAGGAGAAAGGAGACTTACATGATAGAGGGTAGAAGAGAGTTGAACGACATATACAGAGTATGGAAAAAAACTTCTGTAACCCAAGAATTTCATATACGGCAAATTTATCCTTCAAAAATGAAAATAAATACATTTCCAGACAAACAAAAACTAAGTAAACTCATTAATAGTAGACCTATAATATATCACAAGAAATACAAAAGGAAGTCTCTTCAGACTGAAAGAGACCCCAGTTAGTGACTTGAAGTCACAGGAAGAAATAAACACCCAAAATAGTAAATATGGGGGTTAACATAAAAGATTATATAAATGTTTTCACTCATTTCTTCTCGTAACACCTTTGAAAGAAATAAACATTTCTAATGCAATTTCTATTACACTGTATTTTGGGGTTTACAATATATATGTAAAAATATAAATGTACTTAAATATAATTATAATGAATGTAAATATATTTATATTTTTAATTTTTCATGTGTAGGCTTTTCATATATATGATAATAGCATAAAGGAAAGAGAAAGAATGGAGCTATATTGGAGCAAAGCTTATATATTTTACTAGGCTTAAGTTAGTATTAATCTAAAGTAGATTCTGATAAAGATGCATATTGTAATCCCTAGAGCAACCACTAAAAAAACAACTCCAAAAAATATAAAGCTTAAAAAAATCAACAAGAGTTAAAACAGTACACTAAAAATATGTATTTAGTACAAAAGAAGGCAGTCAAGTAGGAAACAGAGGAACAAAACAGATAAGAACAGAATATATGGAAACAAAATAGCAAGGAGGCAAATGCAAGTCCAAAGTCAAAGAGTGTCAGACTGGATAAAACAGCAAGCTCCAACTACACCCTTTCTATAAGAGAAATACTTTAGATTCAAAGACACAAATGGATTTAAAGTAAAACAATATATATCAAGTAAAATAATGTATCAATCATACAGAGAACTATAAGAGAGAGTGGCTATGTTAATATCAGATTAAAAAGACTTTAAGGCAAAACGTTTTATTAGAGACAAAGAGTTGCTACATCAGGAAGATATAATAATTAGAAATATATAAACACTTAACAATATAACCTTAAAACAAATGAAGGAAAAACTGAGAGAACTGAAAGAAGCAATAGACAATTCAACAGTAACAGGTGAATTATCTACCTTACTCTCAATAATTGATAACACTAAAGGAAAAGTAAGGCTATAGAAGAGTTGAACACTATCAACCAACTTGACATACTGACTGACATGTATAGAACACTCCAGCGAATGACCACAGAATACATAATCTTTAGAAGTACACATAGTTTTATATCTTTCACAAAAATTAACTCAAAATGAATCAAAGACCTAAATATAAAACACAAAGCTACAAAACTTTTAGATAATAACAAGAGAAATTCTAGGTGACTTTGGGTTTGGTGATGACCTTTTGGATACACCATCAAAAGCGTGATTCATGAAAGAAAACACTGGACTTCATAAAATAAGTTAGACTTCATAAAATGAAAAACTCCTATTCTGCAAAAGACACTGTTAAGAGAATAAAAAGACAAGCCATAGAATATCTGTAAAACACATATCTGATAAAAGACTGGTATCTAAAATATACAAAGAATCCTTAAAACTCAACAATAAGAAAACAAACAACCCAATTAAAAAGTGGGCAAAAAATCTGAACAGAAACATCCCCAAAGATGATATACAGATGGCAATAACCATATGGAAAGATGCTCAACATCATATGTCATTAGGGAATCGTAAATTAAAACAATAAGATACCACTACAAACTTATTAGAATGGCTAACATCCAAAACAATGACACCACCAAATGCTGGCAAAGATATAGAGCAACAGGAACTCTCATTCACTGCTGGTGCGAATGCAGAATGGTACAATCTCCCTGGAAGACAGACTGGAAATTTCTTATAAAACTAAACATAGTCTTGCCATATGATCAGGAATCATGTTCCTTGTTATCTACTCAAATGAATTAAAAACTCAATGTCTACACAAAAACCTGCACATGAATGTTCACAGGAGCTTTCTTGTAATTGCCAAAACTTAAAAGCAACCAAGATGTCCTTCAATAGGTGAATGGATAAACAAGCTATGGCATACCCAGGCAATGGAATATTATTCAGCAATAAAAAGAAATAAGCTATCAAGTCACAAAAGATGGAGAAACCCTAAATGTATATTGCTAAATGAAAGAAGCCAATCTAAAAAGCCTATATACTGTATGATTCCAACTATATGACATTCTAAAAAGAAAAAATTGTGGGCATAGTAAAAAGAATAGTGGTTGCTAAGGGTGTGGGAAGTAGGAAGGGAGGGATGAACAGGTGGAGAAGAGGGGATTTTTAGGGCAATGGAGCTATTCTGTATGATTCAGATGTAATGGCATGATACAGATGTTAATGGTGGGTATATATCATACATTTGTCAAAACCCAAAGAATGTACAACATAAAGAGTGAATCGTAATGTAAACTATGAACTTCAATTAATAACAATGTATTAAATTTGGCTTATCAGTTACAACGAATGTACCACACTAATACAAAAATGTTAATACGGAAAACTGGAGGGAGAGTAGGGAAGGAAATATATGAGAACTCAATTTTTCTGTAAACTTAAAACTGCTCTAGAAAATAAAATAATTATTTCTAAAAGTACACAAAGAACATTTTCCAGGATAGACCATATGCAAAGCCATAAAGCAAATCTCATAAATAAATAAGATTTAAATCATACAAAGTATATTTTCTGAGCACAATGGAATTAAATTATAAATCAACAACTGGAAGAAATCTGTAAAATCCCAAAATAGTGTGACCTTAAACTATATACTTCTAAATCACCCATTGGTCAAAGAAAGAATCAAAATGGAAACTAGAAAATGCTTTGAACTGAATAAAAATTAAAACATTTCATAATTTAAGAGCTATAGCTAAAGTACTGCTTAGAGGAAAATATATAGCTTTTAAATGCCTTGTTCGGAAAAAAAGAAAAATGTCAAATCAATAAACTAAACTTATACCTCAAGAAACTAGAAAGAGAAGTGTAAATTAAACCCGAACTAAGCGATCTAAGCAAAAGAAAGTAAAATATTAATTAGAACAGAAAGCAATGAAGTAGAAAATATAAAAACCGAGAAAACCAATGATACCAAAAGTTGGTTCACTGAACAGATCAACAATACGGACAAATCTACAGCCAAATTGACAAAAAAAAAAAAAAAAAAATGAGAGAAGACTCACATGATCAAAATTAAGAATAGAAAAGGGATATCACTATTGACCTCACGGAAATTTAAAGAATTAAAAGAGACTATTATGAAAACTTATGCCAACAAATTAGATAAATAAAATAAATTCCTAAAAAAAAATTACTAAAATTCAAGAAGAAATAGAAAATCTAAATAGACCTATACCAAGTAAAGAAAAATCTCAGGCCTAGTGGCTTCACTGTGAATTTTACCAATATTTAAAGGAAAATAGAGGAAATACTTCCCAACTGATTTTATGAATCCGGTAATACCCTCATACCAAAGGTATCATGAGAAAAAAAAAAAATCTACAAACTAATCCCTTGTTTATAAGTCAAAATAGTCTGAATGTCCAGACATGTGTATGCAGACTTCTCTTTTATTCTAAACATTTAAAGTACAGGAGTATATACATTTTAAAGTATGCTTTATTAAGGATTTTGAAAAATTCCCAAGGTTATAATTATATATAAAATTCATGCACTGATTTTTAGAACCTAATTATACCCAATGCATCTACAAACACGAGATGTTCCTCCAATGTTGTTCTGACTCCACAGGGTAATCTAAATAAAGTTGAGGAAATATATAAGTAGGTTCATAGGCACAATTCTAGAAGATATCACTTTTTAAATTGAAATACAAGGTATGGGTTGATAGTAAAGCCCTGGGAAGCCTCATTAGATTACTGTGAACATCCTAAAAAGGGGGGTGGGGTTATTAAAAACCAGTTTGGAGAGACCTTAAAGGCCAAGACACTGGGGAAACTGATCTATTAGCTACAATATATACAGACATATTAAAATGGAATCCAGGATTCTCCGGAGTTTTACCTCCTTGTTTTGAAGAGAACTCACTTTGCCTTAAGCCATCCTAGTAGATGTCTACCCTAAAAATTCTACAATGTAGAGGATTCTAAAAACTTTCCTTCTAACATCTGACCTCTTAGTAGAAAACTTAGAACAAACATAGAATTGCTATTTTTCTAAGACAATATTATATTTTTGAACTTTTTATTTCTAGAATAATTTAACTTTGAGAAAAGTTGCATAAAGTTCAGGGTTTCTATATGCCCTTTACTAGTTTCCCCTAATATTAACATAGTGTGTAACATACTACAATTACAAAATGAGGAAATTAACATTGGTACAATACAATCAACTAAAACTAAATGCCTTATTCAAATTACCATCTTTTCCACTAATGTCCTTTTCCATTCTAGGACCCAATTCTGGACCCTATACTGCATGTCTGCTTAGTTTCGCCCAATCTATAATAACTCTCAGTCATTCCTTGTCTTTCATGACTTTGACTCTTATGAAAAACAGTGATCAATTATTTTGTAGAATGCCCCTAATATTTTTTTGATTTAATATTATCAACAACAACAATCATTTATAGAGGGATTACTAAGTGCCAGGCACTTTGCTAAGCCTTCTTCATTTATATAATCTTTTTAAAATAGAAGTATTTTTTTTTCACAGACTTTAGAGCAGAAGCATTTTAAAATCAAAGAATAATCACCTTTAACTTACTCTTCTTCAAATGCTAGTGTTTTGTGAGTTACAAAGCATTATCAAACATATCATTGTTGTTTGCCCACCCCCAAGTCCCTTAATGTCCTCTCCCCCTAAAAAATGTTAAGTCCAGGTATAAGCCTTAAATTCAGGGCCCTTGAGTTCTTACCTCTCTGAATATTTACTGCCCATATTTTCCTACCCCTGAAACTTGGCTCATTACTTTCTTACCTCTTGTCTCCAAAATGAGGCTTTTAAAGAGCAGGACTCATGGCCTTCCTTTTTCCCCTGTTATATCTAGTATACTACCCTAATGCTTAATAACATAGAATGAATATCTACCAAGTGCCACACTTTGTGCTAGGCCCTGAGAAATCAGAGATGATTAAGATACAATCCCAAGTCTTGAGAAAGTTTTGGTGTGAAAAAATATTTCTTTAAGTAAGTAACAGACTAAAAATAGTTTTCTCTTCAAAAATTAAGGTCATTAAAAGTTTCCTGTGGCAGTAAAGTTTTTCCTTTTCTGTCCTGATAAACACTAAAATAACTAATTACAGATTACTAATGTGTCACAGAACATTTATATTTTCCAACTAGCTTGTGCTTGAAGCAAGCTGTGACCTGGTTTTATGAGAAATCCAGATGCTACAGAGTAAACCAATGGACTGCAAAAATACTGCCACAGGTTGTAGCCATTACAACCACTTTAATTGTTTTAGCCTAGTGACATCTAGTGGCAAAAGTGTTGTTAAACTGCATTAAAGGGAGGCCATCTTACGAAAAAAATAGCAAAATATGAATGAACTATGGTATTTATTAGCATTAAGAATGTTTCAGTGTTTCTGTGGCCTCTGTAACTCTTAACTCTTCTCAGGGGGGAGACTGAGGTGCCCAGAATACGGGAAAGGTAGGAGATCCACAGAGAGCACTCTGGAAATCTGTTCAGGGCACCCTCACATCTCTGGTTTCACACTAAACTGTGAATTTATGAAGTGCGTTTCCACAAGATTAGAGAAAGTACTATGGGAAATCAGTAGGCTAAACAATTTCTGAAACTCACATGGGGCTAAGAGCAGTTCATGTTCCCCCAGCACAGAATGGAGAGACTCTGTAATACCTGGGGCATCCACAGAGCACGAAGTAGAGAGCCTTATCAGAAAGGCTTAATTAACCTAGACTAAAGGCTGCCTGGATGAGTGCTAACAAAATGACTACAAGTAACTTCACCTTACACCAGAACAAAGTCCAATATCCTTTAGAGGAATTAAACAAAATCAAGCACCCCAAAACACAAAATATACAGTGCCTGATATATGATAAAAAAATTTCCAAGCATGCAAAGAAGTAGGAAATATGACTTAAAAGAGGGAAAAAGTTTATTCAATAAAAAACGGGTCCAGAAATTATGGACCGGCAGACAAGAAAGTTAAAGGTTATTACATTCTTTCAAAAAGTAGAGGAATACATGCACATGATAAGCAGAGAAATGAAAACCTTTTTTAAAAGGTGGGAGGGACATCTAAAGGTGAAAAATAAAATGATCTGAAATTAAAAATACATGGGATGGGATTAAGAGCAGTATAGACAAACAACAGAAATAAAGACCACTGAACCTAACATAAAAATAAAAATTATCTCAAGCAAGGACAGAAAGGAAAAAGATTTTTTTTTAATGAAAGGTAAGTGACCTGTGAGAAAATATCGAGTGGTCTAACACAGAAATTGGAAGTCCCCCAAAAAGGGAGGTGTGAAGGCAGAAAAATATTGGAAGAAATAATGGCCAAAGTATTTGATAAAAACTATAAACCTATAGATCAAAGAACATGTGGAGCACATTACTGGGAACTTATCATTTTCAATATATAAATATACATATGTATGTGTAAACGTGTATCTGTGTGTGTGTATTTCCTTGCAAAATGCAATGAGAGGGACTGCATGTCGTTTCTAAACACCATTCTCCACTAAAAGAACTAGGGCCCCTAACTCTAGGGCTGGGGCCAGGAAAGAATAAAATGAGTCTGAAATATTATATTGTGCCAGAAAATAAAAACGTGTTCAAAGAATAATGAGAATATGTCGAAAGAACATAGGATGGTGTTCCAACCAGCTAAATTTGAAACATGTTAAGACTGAAAATAAATAATGATTGTAACAGATTATAGATCATTAAATAAAACAGGAATTCACTGTTCAACACTGACTTAAATAAATGGGGCATAGAAAAAGGTTCTCCCTACAGTAAAATGCAAACCAATAATATTAATTTAGAAGGAATGATAAAGTTAGATAATCACTCTTTGGCAACCATCACTATATAATTAATTCAAGCAAGAAACATTGATGGATATTATAACCAGTGAAAGAAGTGTGTTGAAAATGAGGTTTCACAGAGTCTCACAATATCGCCTCAAAAACTTGGTAATTACATTTAAAAACAAAAGCATTATAATAAAACTGAGCAAAAACTGATATTTTAAGGTGAAAAAAAAACAAAAAGAATTTGTTTCCAGATGACCCGTACTTACAAGAAATGCTATAAGAAGTTCCTTAGATTAAAGATAAATGACATCAAATGAAAATCTGAATCTATAGGTCGGAATTAAGAATTCTGGAAATGGAAAATACATGGGTAAACATAACATTCAATATGCAGTTTTTCTTCTCTTAACTTCTTTAAAAAATATATGATTGTTTAAAACACGTGTGCGTGTGTGTGCACACGCGCGTGTGTGTGTGTGTGAGAGAGAAGAGAGAGAGAGAGAGATTTCTAACATGGAGATGCACTATATATGACAACTACCGCACAAAGAAGTGAGGGTGACTTGAACCATACCATTGAAAGGTTCTTAACTTTATGTGAAGTGGTATAATATTAACTTCATTTGAATTATGATATGTTAAGTATGGACATTATAATCTCTAGATCAACCACTTTAAAATAATGCTAAGGAGCACAACTAAAAAAGCTAATAGAAAAATTAAAATGAAATACTAAAAAATACTCAATTGATCCTAAAACATCAGGAAGAGTATGAGAGAAACCAAAAGCAGACAGCACAAATTGAATATAAAGAGAAAATGGTAGACCTATGTCTAACCAATCAATTTACACTTCAATTAAAAGACAGTCTAAATACAAAAGTAAAACTCAAATATACATTCTCTACAAGAGATACGCTTTAACTATAAAGACATGAATACATGTTTAAAATTAATAGAATAGAAAAAGACATACTACTCAAACAAGTCTAAGAAAGCTGGAATGGCTATATTAATATAAGACAAAATAGACTTTAAGATTGGGGGTAATATCAAAGATAGAAAGACATTTTATAATGATAAAAGGGTAAATATAATAATCATTAATGGATATGTGCCTAATAACAGAATACAGACAGGACAAAAGGAATAGATAAATTCACAATCACAGCTTGAGATTTTAACACTTCTCAGTGACAGAATTAAATATAGAGATTTAAACAGCACCACCAACCACACTTTGACTTACAACACTACACCCAACAACTGCAGAATATTCTTTTCAAGTGTACCTGAATGTGTCTTAGTCACCTAACAAAAATAAGGTCCCATAAATGTTTGTTAAATAAATAAATACAGACATAGGTGGAAGATGGGGTATATGAAATTTAAAGTAACAAAACCTGGCTGTATTGACTATAGTTGGAGAAATGGATAGAAAAGCTGATGCCGTACTTAGAATCATCTAGATGTCTATATTTCAAAATAGTTAAAGTTCCTAGAACTTCAGTTCTCCAAATGAACACTAGGCAATGCTGAGCAGAGAAGAAAAGAAGCGAGTGAGAAGGAAAACTCAAAAAACTAAAAAGATGGGGGATCATGAAGCTAAAGGTAGATTTAATAAATGGGATAGAAACCTATGGTAAAGGGGGAGGATGTGAACTGAGAGAAACTTTAGGCATGAAAAGAGACCATCAGTAACCTTCCAAAGAGGGAAGTGTTAATGAAACGATGTTTGTGAGAGCCTGACAACAGAACTTCAAGAAGAGAAGAGATAGAAAGGATGCAGACACAGTATGTAGTGGCCATAGAGTCAGTAAATTTGGCAGCAGATATAAGAAAAAAGAAAGCATGGTAGCCAGGAGAGGCTGTAGTCAAAGAAGGCATTTTTGTCTCTTTTATTGAAAAGACAGAAAAAAAAAATCTGTATATCTGAACAAGAGGAAACAGGTACATTAAGTTAGATGCTAGAGACAAGATAAATACAGAAGCAAAGTCCCAGCGAATGAAGAAAAAGGTTAAATGAAGAAGCATTAAGTTTCAGAGAAAGGCATAGACACCTTCTCTGAGATTTAATGCAAAGAATCAAGAATGGATGCAGGCACAGAGGTTTACTGGAGTGAGGAGAAAAGTGAGGCTGCTCTTGCAAAATGGATTCGCCTCAATCAATTTAAAGAGACCATCTGCCTGGGGCTTCCCATTCTTCCGAGTAAGGCTCACTTTCTGATTAACAGCCATGTTGAAAAGGTTAACTGAAAAGCTATTACACACACAAATAATCTACAAAGTAATCAGAAATAAGTTATCAACTTTTCAAATATGGCATTTGGGGGAAAATACACTGTTAGGATCAACTGTGGGCTTAGAGGTCACCTTTAAGACAGAAAAGACTGTTCTGATGACCATTTATTTTCTCATCCCCTCCTTAGGCACTCCATTTTCTAATGCAGAGATTAGATCTGACACCTGGCAAAAACAGGTGCCAGACAAATGCAAAGACTTTCTATCTTTATGTTAATTGTTTGGCTAATGGATGAGTGGGTGAGAAAGATGTGAAGAAACTGGTGATTGGAAATCCAGCTCCCTCATGTTCTCCTTATCACTCTTTTCCATGAGTCATTCTTCCCTAGCTTCACACTCAAGCACTAATTGTCAAAATTCCATGTGATCTGAGAGCCTTCACTGCTGTTCTATGAGATTTGTATCCACACAAGAAAAGCCCCTAGCTCCTTTTGTCAAAATCTACTTCACATACATCATGTTCTTCACAACCAAATATGGATCTCGCAACAAAGCTGCTTTGTATCATTGAAGCACCTACATTGTATATGTTTGACCTTCCTTGTTGCTAACAAGGACAGTCCCTTCCTTAGGTAGCAAACAACCTTATGTTGTATCCAAGGTCAGTAACAAAAAATGATGTCAGTTGCAAAGACAGTCATATGTGTAGGAGTGCACCTGTGCTTGTGTGTATGTATGCACATATTCAACACCAGGAGTAAATAGATTATCTTTATAACATGTGTATGTATATGTATATGTATATGTATATGTATATGTATATGTATATACATATATATATAAAAACATCAATATTACCTTCATCTTCTGAATATTTCATTTCTGTGGAATGACATAAAATAATGAGATTCACTAAAATGTATAAGTGGTTAAGTTTTAGGTAAGAAATCTATAGAGCTTGATTAACTCCTGGGAATCTAATTTGTATCAAATCTATATTTTGACTTTGTGTTATGTCACAGCCATTTATTGCTTCTAATTTTTTAATTTCTATTTGCTATTAAATGCTTTACATTTCAAAATAAATTGCTAATTCAGAGACTGCTCTGAAAAACAGAAATTCTTTTGACTTAAAAAAAAAGAGAAACAGATATTTGGCATTAGTGTAAAGCTTATACTCTGGTATATTTATCCAAAAGAGTTAAGACCAAAGAAAGAATCTGCTTGCTTATTAAAAATGCAAACATTACCTCAGTCATACGAATAGCCCCAAACTCACCAGGCCACTGCCTCTGCAGATCACCCACCAGCATTAGCATTACATCATATGACATTATGGAACAATAGTGAACTCTGTGTAATACTTGAATATATTGTTTTGAGAGAATAAACTGTCATTAACTTGAATAAAAGCCTGCTGAAATCAAACCTGGGGGGGTAGGGCCCTCACTGTGTGGCCCTTTTACTACTTTGAGAAATAGCCTCATCCTGAAAGCAGTAAAGAGGGTAAAAAGAGATTAGAGTATAAAGGCAACAGTGATGAGTAGCCCCTGCAGCCGCCCAGCAGGCAACCAGCAGGGCTTTAAATTACCAGGCCGAACAATGTCAAAGCAGGAGGCAGCGCAACAAATGCTGCACCTAAAACTCCAAACAGCCTCACACCCATCCCTCTTTCCTAATGCAGCCTAGTGATGTGGATAATGGGCTTTGCTAGAATTGGAAACTGAGTTTTATTCTGTGTACAAAATCGTTAAACACTCGATGCCCTGATGCCACCTCAAGATGGGCTATCACTTGTAGCCATGTGACTTCAGGCAATGGATTTAAGTTCTGAGCACCAACGTTTTAATCTACAAAATGGAAAGAATAATATCTATCATGCAGAGGTATGGAAGGAGGGGATTAGCTACTTTAATTATCATAATTATACTTATTATTTCCACCCAATTGTCCCCTTCTTTTCTAACCACTGTCCAAGATGTTTCTACTTAACAAGTGAAACATGAGCATCAACTTAAATGCTCACTGGCTTTTGTTTTGTTTCCTGCAGTCTGGACATTGCCACGTATTTCTATTTCTATTTTCACGCCACTCTCATCAAGGAATTTCTCTACCTTCTAAATCCTAGATCACCTCTTATTTACAACCTGCTACTCACCGGCTTTCCCCTCTCCCACACCTATTCTCAATATTATCAACAACTAGGATTCAAAGAGATAAAAAACAAAGCCAGGGAAACGTAGCTAGTTGGTGGCCAACTCCCAGTTAAAACCTAAGTATCAATGTAACCAAGTCCAGCTGCACTGCATTAACTACACTACATTAATTATTCACTTTTAGGGTTCCCGTAATCATTTTAAATCTGAGGTTAGCTTCCCTTAAAACCAAGCCTTTTCCTAAATGCTTCCTCTACTTGTTAATTTAATGTCATAAACTATGAAGATGAATTAATGCTTTAAAAAAAGCACTAATCTCAGAAAATTATTAAATATATCTCAAATGTCTGGGTTTTTAAAAGTATTTTCTTAAAGTGAGGACAAAAATTGGTCACATAAGGCTTTACCCAGGACTAGAAGACTTTGGGAGGAAAAAGGACGTAGGGATCAAGTATAGAATATTGGTGTCCACCTCCAAGTTTCTAAAGATAAATGCTATGTCTTTTAATCTGATTGTACAAGGATATGTAGAGACAGAAATTTCATTAATGTTGGCTTCTTTGGAGAAACACATTATTTCTCAAAATGATGAAAACTAACAAGAAGATAGGTAACAGGATGTAATGTGTTGTTTTATATAAGAGCCAGAAAAGTTTACCAAAGTTTAACCCTGAGGACTATGGGGAACAGACCAAAAGCTTGTATATCCTCATCTGTTAAACAAATAAAGTACTAGGAAGAATGAGATGATATATGGATCATCTAGAAAATATCATTTGTTTTTATAGTTTTGTTTAAGTACACTGTAGAATAATGTAACTAGTATAGAACTTGACATCAGTGATAAAAGTTCAAATTCAACCTAGCCAGCAATCTGATCTGGCACAAATAATTCAAACATATTTAATGATATAAGAATTAAAGGAATGGTATATGCATGAGAAGGGGGGCGTTAAAATATCTATATAAATGTAAGATGTATTATATTATTGTATGTTGTACCAGGTTAATAAACTAGGACCTTACATTCATTTATATATCTTTCGAAGGAAAAGGGAAACAGAAATTCTTACAGCAGAAACCCAATTCTATTAATAGAAAATCATCACCACTACTTAATGGAGTATGAAAATAATAATGTATTTACTAATATAAAATTACAAAAAAAATGTTATTAAATAACAAAACTCATATTAAAAGGTAACTACATCAATATATGCTAATCAGGAGGGCTGATGGTTTGTATACACTCTCTTCCCTCAATACACATACTCTCTTCTCATAAGATAGCTGCTAAGATTAATTACAAGTATATCAGTGGTCATGGAGATTTCCTCTATGGATCTGTAATAGTCAACTCATAGTCCAGACCACAAATAAAAATATTTTTGTGGAAATATAACAGGTAAGGCCCAACTCCAACATCATTCATTCACTCATTCAGTCCCTACTTTATATCAGGCTCTATTCCAAGTGCTGAGGATTAAATGGTAAACAAAACAAATTCCTGCCATCGTGGAGCACACATTCTGACAGAAAAATACAGTGACCCAATAACTATACAGTAGGTCAATGATGATTAAGTACTGCAACGAAAAACAGGAAGGGAAAAGGGTTGCAATTCTAAATGTGGCAGACAAGGAAAGTTTCATGGAGAAGATGCCATTTAAGCAAAGCTCTAAAGGAGATGGATATCTGGGGAGAGTATTGGGGTTATGAAACCCTTTCCAGCAAGTCCAGATAAATCAAAATGCAAGCCCTTACCTTTCAAAAGTGGTTGGAAGGTTGGAATCTCTTGCAACTTGATGACATCAGGATCATTGCTGACGTTCCGTGAGGCCTGGGAACCCTGAGCTACAACCACGATATCATCCATCTTGGCTCTATGCTTAGCTGGAGAAGGGGTCACTGAAAATAAAGTTACACCACTCAGAAGCTGCATGTTTGTTAGTTACCTCTGTCTCACCAAAGCTGTTTTCACTGTAGTCCCACACACAAAATGATAATTGGACTTTTACCCTGCAGTGGGGGTTTGGGTAAGGAAAATGAATTATGGAGGATCTCTTTTTTTTTATGGTATTTATAAAAATTCAAAAATTACAGAAACATATATATATGAAACTGTTTTTTTTGTAATTTAAAATATTTTATTATTCAGCACACAAAAGAACAAATTGTGTTTTTAATTTTTACTTCTTTAACTTTCCTGATGTTTGTCCCTATTTTATCAATGGGAAAATAAGGATACAAAATTTGGTTTACTTGTCCCAGGTCAACAGTGCTAGAGTTAGGAAAGGAACTGGAGATCTCTGGGTTGTTGGTATACATGGCCCATCCCTGTGACACCCATCACAGAAAGCCAAGTATGTTTGATAGATCCTACTCGTGAGGAAATGAAAACCCTAATACTCAATCCTAGATGATGGGTCTATTCCTGAGGCACTGGCCCTCTCATCCTTAAAATTACAGGAACTAGTCCAAGAAGGTATGTCCCTTCTAGGCTGAGGCAAAAATTCAGAAACTTCGAGGACTTCTAGAGAGGCAGGTCAATTTCAGGTCTCTTCCGAAAACGTAATCCACTTGGAGGGAAGTGATTCAAACTATCAAAGACGCCCTAGCCCCAGATATCATCCTCTTATTTAGGGCAAGTATGAACATTTGAAGTGTTCCTACACTCTGGAAGGTAGTTTTCGCAGGCACAGTGGAGTAAGGTCTTAAAGGTGGATCCAGGGATGCCATAGAACTACCCTGCCTCCTAGAGGCTAGAGTCTCCTATGACATGGCATTCACTCTTCCAGAATCTTTGCTTTTAGTGCTCAAGAAATGTCTCTTAATTTCTTTTAGTAATTTACCTAACGCACCCAAGGGTTAAAAGAGCTTTTACACGTATCACACATTCCTTCTGAAAAGGTTATTCTAAGATCCGTTTTTAAGAAGGAACCTATTCTTAGAGGTCTGGCCTATGACCCACCCACTGTGAGAGCCAAATCTCACTGTCAGTCATAGTACTACAGCCAATAATTAACTAGGTTATATTTTAAATAGGCTGTAGCTGGGAGAAACAGCTATTTTGAAAATAAAGAGCATGGGCGCCCACGCTGGCTTAGCTTGCAATCACTTTCATCAGGGGAATCAAGACTAGGACAACTGGTGGCTGTTTTTTCCCGAAGAAAAATGCATTATGAAGGCTTTCTTTACGTTCCTGTCTCCGGGTCCCAGACCCCACTAGACGGGGAGGCAGCCCGCTCCGCAAGCAGACAGGGCTGGCTGGAGGAGAGTGGAAGTTAGGGCACCGACCTGAGGAGTTCAGATCGTTGGGTCGGCTCTCGGCCTCGGAGCTCTGCTCACTGCCCATGGTGCTGGCAGCAGAGGAACGGCGGGACAGGCGGTCACCGCTCCGGTGACGGGGCAATAGGGCAGAAACGGGGACCGGGACAGGGATGCTACAAGGCGTCTGCGCGCCGCAGCGGGGCCGCTGTGTGCGGCTGATGCCCCAGACCCACGTAGGGGCGCGGGTGGTGGGAGATGGGGAAGTCCCTATGTGGGGAACGGATGCTGATCGCCCGCCTTCTTTAGGGGAACCCAAGGAGAGGAGGCGGGGAACGTGAGGCGACAGCCGCGCCTACGACCGGCGGGCGGCGCCGCTTTCACTCACTCGCTCATGCGCCGCAGGATGGCTCCTTCCGGAACGCGGATTGGCGGCGCTGGCTGCGCGCGGCCGTCAGTTCCGGGTTAGAGAGCCACCGCCCTTCGCCCGAGAGTGGGCGGGGAGATCGCGCAAGCAGTAAAGGCAACGCCCCCTTAAAGGACCCGACGACCTGAAAACCAGACCCGCACCAAAGGGTGAGCCCTTTCCTATTGTAACGATGCGTCCCCTTTAAGCATCACCCACACATTAGGTACTTTATCCTATCGTTAGAATTTTACAAAATAGGTGTTTTTAACTTTATTTTACAGGTAGAAAAAAGTGTTAGATAGACTTAGGATCCGAATTCACAACTATCTGGATGCAAAGCTCCTGCTTTAGTTACGAAAGCTGAGAGTGTGGCAGTGGACGACCATACAAAAAATACTAACTAGATGGCGAAAGGAGCTGGAAATGCGACAAAAATGAAGAAACAGAAAATGCCAATGCACGTGTTAGAGTATGTGTGCATCGTAAAAGGAAAGTGGATGCCGCTATAGTCTTGGCACTTTCTGGAGACTTTGGCAATTATTGGCAAGCCATCATTCATTCTGAAGCTAGCAAAAGTGAGAAAGGAGCAATGTTAATGCCAAACGGGAATGCCAGTTTGGGCAGGACAAGGACATAGACCTGGCAATGCAACGCCATCAAGGAGTTGGGTAGCTCTGGGGTTTTCAGAACTTTGCAACTCATTTTATATTGTTTGCTTCATGAAATTTCAATAAGTGCCCTGAGATTTTATAAAGGTAAATATAATTTCAGAAAGAGTGTCAAATTCACCAAATAATTAAGCCCCTTCTATAGCACAGACATTTCCTCCATTTTACCTTATTTAATTTGCACAACAACCCTGAGGCCTACAAACAGGTAACTTCTTCATTGTCACCAGGTAATAAGTGGTAGAACTAGGATTTAGTAGTCTGATTTCAAGCTTCACTCTCTTTCCTCTACTCACCATTACAATACTGTGAAAAAAGTACAAATGAATGCAAGTTCAGTATTCTGTGGGAGTATGAAAATAGAACTAAAAACTGCCAGAGGTCAGAGTAAGCTCCTAGGAGGTGGTGTTTGGCTATAGTCTTGAGGTTTTCCCAAACCACCAGGCCGATGGGACTGGGAAGTGTCCACTAAGCAATGCGACCATGCTTTCCTGGTCAGCCCTTCACTTGTCTCCCAGATCTGCTCTTGTTTGGGGTGAATGAGAGGGGAGAGTATAATATATTCTGGGTCTTGTTCTCTCTCTTTCACATCAAAGTACATTTATACTTTGTTCTATCCCCTAATCCATGCTAATGTGATGTTTTTCTTGCTTCCCTTTGGATAAATAATTCATTCTAAAAGGAATATTCTGTTCATCAACTGAGAAATGGATAAATTTGCCATCCCATTCTCTACTGGTCTGCAGGGGCTTTGTTGAGAAATCTACTGATAGCCTTATGGGAGTTCCCTTGTATAAGAGAATTTTTTTCTTGCTGATTTAAAAAAAATTTGTCTTTGATTTTAGACAGTTTTATTATAATTTGTCTTGAAGAAGAACATTTTAGATTGAAATTTTGGGTGACCTAATAGCTCCATTAACTTGGAGGTCCAAATCTCTCCCAAGAACTTCGAGAAGTTCTCAGCCATTACTTTTGTTGTTGTTTTTTGTAAAGCCTACAGCCCCTGGTATTCCTAGGTGGTCTCCCTTCCAAGTAGTAACCAGGCCTGACCCTGCTTAGTTTCCGAGATCAAACAAGATCGGAGGTGTTTGGGGTGGCATGGTCGCAGACTCAGCCATTACTTCTTTAAATTAGCTTTCTACCTCATCCCCCTCCCTTCTCCTTCTGAGACTCCAATGGTACACACATTGTTTCTCATAATGGTGTCCCATAGGCTTTCTTCATTCTTTCTCATTCCTTTTTCTATTTGCTCCTTTGATTGGATAATTTCAATTAATCTGTCTTCGAGCTCAGGGGTCCTCAACCCCAAGGCCATGGACTGGTACCCATGGCCAATTATTAGGAACTGGGCTGCAAAGCAGGAGGTGAGCAGTGGGCCAGCAAAAGAAGCTTCATCTGTATTTGCAGCTGCTCCCCAGCATTAGCATCACCACCTCAGCTCCACCGCAGATCATCAGGCATTAGATTCTCATAGGAGGACTGGCTCCTGTTGCCAAAAAGGTTGGGGATTGCTGTTCTAGCTCACTGATTTTCTTTCTGCTTAGTCAAGTCTGTTGTTGAATCTGTTTGTTGAATTCTTCAGTCCTTCGGTCATTGCATTCTTCTGCTTCAAAATTATTTTTAGTTATTTTTTATGCCTCCTATCTCTTTGTTGAACTTCTGATTTTGTTCTTCTGTTGTTTCCTTGATATTGTTAAATATTTTATCTGTGTTCTCTTGTAGCTCTCTGAGCATCTTTGAAACATTTCTTTTGAATTCTTTGTCAGGCAATTTCTGCATCTCCGCTTCTTTGGGGCCAGTTACTAGAAGCTTACTGTATTCCTTTAGTAGAGACATGTTTCCCTGATTCTTCATACCTGTAGCCTTGTGTAGGTCCCTGCACATTTGAAGAAGCAGTCACCTCCTCCAGTTTTATGGACTGACTTCAGTAAGGGAAAATTTTCACCTGCAGGTAGAGGCACACTGGAACATTCTGTGACCCTACTGATGCAGGGCATCAAGTGCAGGGGCATGTGGTGGCACAGGGCTCAAGGGAGCATGATATCTTTTTGGCTTAGGCCACTTGAGTCCATAGAATCAACTGTGGTCCTTGGTGAGCACTACAGGGTGTTTTCAGTGGCTGGAAGGACTGTCGGAGTCTTCAGTGGCAACTCCAGGTCTAGTGACTAGGGACCAGGGCAGGCAGTTATAGTGGCCAGAGCCAGTGGCATTCATACACTAAGCTAAGAGGTCCAGCTGTAGGTGCCTAGGTAGAAGCGGGGGTATTTGTAGACACATACATAGTGCAGGGGTCCAGGGAAAGCAGCAAGGGCTAGTGCCAACTACATGTTCACTGGCAGCTACAGGGTCTCTAGCTGTTGGTGTGCACTAACATGGCTGCTGGGTCTCACCAAGGGCAAAGTGGAGGCCAATGATGGGTTTCTCTACAGTTGGGGAGACTACCCGCAATGGTACAGGCCACTGATAGAAGACAGAGCCAGATCTAGACCCAAAAGCAGCAGTGGGGCCGAGGTAGAGAGTGGGGTCTTGACAATAGGCGTGCTCTCTTTTGGCTACACAATCCCCCCAGGTGTATGCACAATAGTGGAGGCTGGTGATGGGCCTCAGTCCTGCGGCATGCAAATGCACTACCTGATGGCCTAGCCCCTAGTGTGTGCACAGCAGTGGAGGTCAACTGCAGGGGTTCAGACTGGAGTCTTGCATTCATGCAGCTGCAGAAGCCTGTATGGTTCTGGGCCTTGGAGCAGAGGAAGGAGCAGGGAAGGAATCAGGCAGCAGTCATCAGCAAACAAGAATACCTGAAAACTGGTGAAATCTGCAGGGCCTTTACGGCAGCTGTGCTGGCCATTGATATCTTCAGTGGCGTAAACTGCTGGGATTGTCTACAGAGCATGTCACAGGGAACTTCAATCACTCCTGCTACGAGGCTGCTGTAATAGCCCCTGTTTTCTTCCTTATTCTTAGCCATCTCTACAAGTCTCAACTTTGCCAGTCTGGGTGGTAAAACCAAAGCAGAATCTGTGTGCAGTACCCCCAGGAAGCTGGTGGCTTACTCCGCTCTTCCGTTCCTTCTTAGCGTTGACCAATGCTGTTTTGGGAGGTGGAAGGATGCAGATAAATGAAGCTGTCATCCCTCTCTTCTTGTGCTATTATTCTCAGGGTTGATTGTTGTTTTGTTTTTGTTTTTACGCCTACAGAACCCAGTCTTTCTAGGTAGTCTCCCATCCAAGTACTTATTGGGCCGACCCTGCTTAGCTTCCGAGACCAGACAGGATTTGGCATGGCCATCAACACAGGGGGATTTTTGATCTACTGTGTTGCTAAGTTTCTTAAGTGGACTCTGGAGTTTTCTCGGACTGTTTTTGTTCATACATAGCTGATTGTTGATATTTTTTGTTAGAGACTCCTATGCCACTGTTGGTTTTTTGTTTGTTTGATTTTTGATAAATGAATAAATAAAATGGTGTATCCATATAATAGAGTATTATTTGGCAAAAAAAAAGAAAAAAAGGAGTTATTTACACATGCTACAACATGGTAAACCCTGAGAACATTATGCAATGTGAAAAAAAAGCCCATCACAAAAGACCACATATATAGTAGATTCCATGAAATGTCCAGAAAAGGTGTTATAGAGACAGAAATAGATTAGTGGTTACCTAAGGCTGAGGAGGAAGAGGGTAGAGGGAAAATGGGGAGTGACTGTTAATGAGTATGGGAGTTTCTTTCTGGGGATGGTTAAAATATTCTAAAATTTTTTTGTAGTGATGGTTGCACAATTCTGTGAATATATTAAAAACCACTAAACTGTACACTTTAAATAGATGAGTTGTATGGTATGTGAGTTATACATCAATAAAGCTATTATTCAGAAAAAGGATACCAGAAGATAAGAGGCCTTCATTCCTCGAATCAACACCTAATGGGAGCCTATAATATGCCAGGCACTTGCTAGAGGCCAGGGATAAAAGATCCAACAAGACCCATGCCCTATCCTTAGGAAACTTACAATCTGGTGGCAAGAAAACTAAATTGGTATTTATAATACAAGGATTCAGCTGGAGGGACTTTTGAGGTAGGAGACATTTTAGGTTGATGCCGTTAGCACTCTCAAAATCACTTCCACGTGAACAGCAACCTATGTGGCCTATATACACAACTAACAGCTTTTCAAGTTTATTAAGCACTTTTATATATATTGGCCCTGTATCATCTGCCTTTAAAGTAGATAACACTTTTCCTAATTTTACATGGAGGTTTAGGGGGTTATTCTTGATCACATAGCTAATAAGTGATAAAACCAGAAGTCAAATGTTCTAAAACTCATGCTTCCATTCACTCCACACTAGCTCCTCCTCCCATATCTGTATATTGCCTCACACTCCATCTATACAGTCCCCAAGCCAGAAACCTGTTTACCCTTATCACTACATCCAACCAGTCACCAAATATGGAGAGCCTCTCTCTTCGATTTCTCCTCTATCTCTAAGCCCTGTTCAGGGTCTCCTAATTTCTTCAATTTCTTGGAAATCAGGACTCTGGCCTCACCTCCTTCAATCCATCCTATATGTGGATTGGCACAGAGAATTTTCTAGAATATTAATTAGGTCTCTGGACCTGTGTTTGCCTTATTAAACACCTTCAATAATTTGCCATGTCCTCAGGATAAAGTTTAAAATTTAGCATGAGAAAAACTTCATGCTCTGAACACAGCCTCTCTATTCATCTGTGTACACAGGCAAACTTCATGACAATCGGGATGAAATTCTCTGAATACTCATGCTATTTTCTATGTCTGGAATATTCAGCCTTTGTCTCTCCATCTAACTGAACTTCATTCTTCAAAATTTAACTTGTTAAAAAAAATTATATCCACACAAAACCTGCACACAAATGTTTATAGAAGTTTTATTTACAATTGCCAAAACTTGGAAGCAAGAAAGATGTCCTTCAGTAGATGAAGGAAGAAACAAACTATGATACATCAAGACAATGGACTGTTTTCCAGTGATGAAGAGAAATGAGCTATTAAACCATGAAAAGACATTAAGTAACCTTAACTACATGTTACCAACTGAAAGAAGTGAATCTGAAAAGGCTAAATACTATACGATTCCAACCATATGACATTCTGGAAAAGGCAAAACTATGAAGATGATAAAAAGATAGTGGTTGCCAGGGTTTGGTATAAGTTAGGGGAAGGATGAATAGGCTGATCACAGAAGATTTTTAGGACAATGAATATACACTGTATGATACTGTAATGGTGGATACATATCATTATACATTTGTCCAAACCCATGAAATGTACAACATTGAGTAAATGTAAGGTAAAATATGGACTTCATATTCTAACTGTAACAAATGTACCTCTCTGGTGGGGAAGGCTATGTGCATGCTGTGGGTAGGAGCATAGGGAAAATCTCTGTACCTTCCTCTCAATTTTGCTGTGAATCTAAAACTTCTCTTAAAAATTTGTCTTAAAAAAAAAAAAGATTGAATTTATGCACCTCCTCCCAGAAGTTCTAATTAAATGCCCCTCTCCTGGGCTTCCTTAGCATCTTCTATCATAACATTTATACTTTGCACAACCATTGACTTACCTATCTCTCCCACTGAACTATATAAGCATCTTGAAGGGAGATCCCATGTCTTGATCTTTAGTTTCCTCTGCAGGTGTTTACTACATATTTTCTGGATAAAACACTTAAAAGAAAAATCTGCCTCTACGTATATGGGACTCCTAAGTGTCAGAAGGGGATCAAGACTCTCTTCAAGTAATGAAGTGACAACAAACACAATTTCTGATTTAAACACCTATCTAGTTCATGTCAACAGAAAAATTTTCTTTATTATTTTCATCAATGTCCTATGTTCTCTGTCATAACTAAAAAAATAATATATCACTTCAATGATAACACGCTCATTATATCAAAACACTGAAACCGATGGGGAAAGGTCTGAGTGAGGAAAAGGTCACTTAGTGCCTAGCATGGACTACTTCTTATAGAGGGATTCAAAGAATGTAACCTTTCTATACCCTGAATCCCCAAGTATATCTACAGAGATGAAATATATTGTGTACATCAGTATTTTATTGCATCAGGAAAATCTTTCCATTGGGAAATAGCTGTGGAATTTCCTTGTCTTTGATAACTCATTAATACCTAGTTTTCCCAATAGTATTGTAATTCACGAATAGGTCATCCTCTGTATACAGCCAGAGTTATTTTCACACAATGGACCATTGTTCATGGGCATTCTTTGTCAACATATGTTTCCTGCAGCTATTGGTTAAAATGAGGATATAGCTGTTGGCTCTGTCAGGACTAGAATAATAATCTATAATTGCAAACTGCTTTAGGTTTGAAAGGTCTTTCACACTGACCAAGATGGAGATATTGTCAAAGGTTAGACTACTTGACAGGTTAAGTGCCAGCGACTGTAGTAACGTTCCATTTGTTTCCCTGTATATGGGGTGGGGATGGAGCGAGCATTGATTTAGAAACACACTTCTACAACCTATGCCCTGGTACTTCTTTTCCATTCATTCAATCCACGAATACACTTTAAATATTTGCTGAGTTCTTGTTACGTACCAGGTACTATGCTAAATGTTAGGGATACGATTTTAATAGCTATAACAGACACCATTATTTTTATCATTATCCATACCTATAAACAAGAAATCCTGCAGAATCCCAGATGTCTTCCTTGAGGTTTGACTTGCACATAATATTTAACGCAAGAATTGTCAAATCGAATTGGAGACCTTCTATGTCTCCAGTTATCCAAATAGGTTCTCATAACTATATCCCAGATAGACTGCATCGTAAACTCTTGAACTCAGAGAAAGTGCGCTGTGGTGGCTTCAAAGAGAGGGCAACTAGACTAGAACACGGGGTGAGAACCAGAGTTTTTACTGTGTATATGTGTATATATATATACGTGTATGTATATATATACACATATGTATATGTATATATATGTACATGTATATATATATATGTACATGTACACACACACATATATTTGGTACCATTTGACTTTCATCCTGTATATTTGCGCATTCTCTGCCCTCGGGAAAGCGAGAAGGCACAGCTGCAGACCCTCGGTCGCGCCCCCGGCTTTCGGGTGCGCGCGCGGATGAGGGGGGCGGGGACAGAGGGGGACGCGGGCCTCCAGAGGCGGGCTCGCGTCTCTCGCGGGCGCTCAGAAGACCGCACGCACAATTGCAGGGAAGCAGCTCCGGGTTGCAGGACAGGAATGGGCACTCCCCACCCGGTAAACTTTCGGCGACTGCAACGGAAGCAGGAACTTGCGAACCAGAAACCCGCCGGGCCCGGTAGGTGTTGCGAAGCATCCCTTGGCTGGCTCGCCGAGAACCTCGGAGCGCGTCGGAGCTGTCCTCGCACAGGGTGGCCTACAGGGGCCCGGAGGTCCTCTTACTGCCAGGTAAAGGCATCCCCGCCCCCCACCGGTCGCAGAAAGCGTCGCCACCTGCGGAGAGAGCAGCTCAGCTCCTTATCTGGGGTGAAGCTTCTCCACCCATCCAGGAGCAAGGACCAGGTTAGGCCGACCCGATCTTTTGTGGCTGCAGTATACTTAATGGGGCACTCCAGGCAGGCCAGCAGCATCTGTCATAAATGGCTCTGGCTCCGCGTCGTCATCAGGACAGGCAGAAGAATAGTTTAGTGAGCGACAGACATTTCCTCAAAGGGAAAATTTCCCCTTTTTTCCTTGTATGATTGGTCTCCTGTGCTCATTATTAAACCTATCAGTTGTCTAATACTCAGTAGGATGTATGTGTAAAGATCTTGATAAATTAGGTTAGATTATGCTATAACTAAAATGATTTCCAATATTTGGCACAATTATTATGTACGCATACCTTCGAATGACTGTAGTGGGCAGACATTAAAGCTCAGGTGCTTCCTCTCTCTCCCACCTGTATCTTGTCCCCTCTATCTTTCAGCAGGATTCAACTTGACTTTGGAACATTAAGTCCATAACAATAATGGATTAGAAGAATTAATTTACCTAGTAATTGTTGAGTATCTTTAATGAAAAAAACTCTCTAGTACTTCTCACAGTCCAAGCACAGTACAAATGCTGCATACTGAAAACACAGCTCCTGCACCATTCCCGTGCCTAATTCAGGTTTCTTTGCAAGAGCTTCACAGATTGTCAGAATCCATTCAAAGTAAAGGATTGGCCTGATTTTTATCTTTAACTCCTGATTTTTTTGTTTCGTTTTGTTTTTTGAGGGTGTTGTCTTTGTTTTAGTTTTTTTTTAGGGGCCTAGAAAAAAGACTTGCAACATATAGCAGCATAAAAAGGTAACTTGTTTCAGGATTCTTTACTGGGGGAGACCATAGGTGGTATTCAGAAAATCTGTAAACTTCGGTGGAATATGTTATTATTTTACTAACCTCTAGCTGAAATGTAGCATTTCCTTTAAGAGACATGTAGGCTAAAGCCATCGTAGTGTTAGAGGTAGCTGTTTTGCCAACCAGTAGAAATCACATATTTTCATATCAAATTACTTATTGCACATATCTCAACAAAATATCATTTCTATTCAATACTACTTTAAAATTATGGTGGATTTTAAATGCATCACTTGTTATTTAATAAGTTAGTAAAGAAAAACATATAACAGTTTTTTATTTTAACTAAAAATGGGGATAATAAGAGGATCTATCTCATTAGGATTTCTGTAAAGATTAAATGGCATATATGTAAAGAGCTTAGTATTGAGACTGGAAGGTAAGAAATATAAATGTTACTTGTTCATTTTTTCAAAAGTTAGACACAACAGTTAGCAAGATAGCTATTAGACTTGTGCTCTATTACTATTTGCCAGTTTTTTAAATTAAACTATTTTGTTGTCTTTTACTAAAGTCTATCTGTTTGCATTAGAGTTTATTCTTTGTATTGTACAGTTCTATGGGTTTTGACAAATATAATGACATATCCCCACCATGACAGTATCATATAGAGTAGTATTGCCCTAAAAATCTCCTATGCTCCACTGAGGACAGGAATGGGCAATGTAGTTTTTTACTGTCAATGTAGTTTTGCCTTATTCAGAAAATTATATAGTTAGAATTATAACTTTTAGACTGGCTTCTTTCACTTAGCAATATGCAATTAAGGTTCCTCTGTGTCTTTTTGTAGCGCAATAGTTCACTTTTTATTGATGAATAATATTCCATTGTATAGGTGTATCACATTTTGTTTATCTGTTCATCTATTGGGGGGCATCTTGGTGGCTTCCAGTTTTTGGCAATTATGAATAAAGTTACTATAAACGTTTGTATGCAGGTTTTTATCAGTATTTGGTATTGTCAGTTGTTTTTGGATTTTAGCCATTCTAATAGGTGAGCAGTGGTATCTCATTATTGTTTTAATTTGCAATTTCCCAATGACAGTGATGTTGAGCACCTTTTCATGTTTATTTGTCATCTGTGTATCTTCTTTGGTGAGGTGTCTGTTCAGATCTTTTGCTCATTTAATTGGATAGTTTGTTTTCTTGTTAAGTTGTATATTTTGGCTACCAGTTCATTATCAGATATGTGTTCGCAAATACTTTCTCCCAGTCTGTGGTTTGTCTTTTGGTTCTCTTAATAGTGTCTTGTGCAGAGAAGCATTTCATTTTAATGAAATCTAACCTATCAATTTTTTTTTCTTTCATGGATTGTGCTTTTGGTGTTGTATTTAAAAACTCATCACCTAATCTAAGTTCACAAAGATAATCACCTATGTTATATTCTAGGAGTTTGATAGTTTTACATTTTACATTTAGGTTTGTAATCTATACCGAGTTAATTTTTGTGAAGGGTGGAAAGGTCTGTGTCTAGATTTCTTTTTTTGCATGAGGATTTTGAGTTATTCCAGCAACATTTTTGAGAAGACTGTCCTTTCCCCCATTTGAATTGCCTTTGCTCTTTTGTCAAAGATCAGTTGACTGTATTTGTGTGGGTCTGTTACTGAGCTCTCTCTTCTGTTCCATTGATCTATTTGTCTATTCTTTTACCAACACCACACTGTCTTGATTACTGTAACTTTAAAGTAAGCATTGAAGTTGGGTAGTATCAGTCCTCCAGCTTTATTCTTTAGTATTGTTTTGGCTATTCTGGGCCTTTCCGCATTTCCATGTAAACTGTAAAATTAGTTTGTTGCGATCCATAAAATTACTTGCTGGGATTTTTATTGGGATTGCGTTGAATCCAGAGATGAAATTGGGAAGAACTGACATCTTAACAATATTGATGAACGTGGAATAGCTCTTCATTTATTTAGATCTTTGATTTTTTTCATCAGAGTTTTGTAGGCTTATTTCAAAAACTACCTTCATAATTATTTTTCAATATAACTGGCTTCTTTTGTAATTCTCTCAGTTTCATTTTATGCATTTTAAAACATGTCTCTCAGGAGATCCCGAGCTTCACCAGGCTACCAAATGGTTTGATACCCTTCCCCCTCCAACCTCCACCCCCATTGCCCCTCCCATCCCCCCATCCCCCCCCAGATTAATTCTGCTCTAGGCTATCATTTAGAATAATTTGCATCCTGGAAATGTGGGGGTGAGTAGATGTTTTCTGGTGTTGTCTTGCCAGGTTAACATTTATTTTTATTTTTCCTAGAAGAACTAGCTTACCAATGGAGTTGGTGTTAAAGATAGTGTGGCTTTTGCGTTTTTAGGAATGTCAAAAAGAACATCTGTTCCTAAACTTCCCTTCAACCAAGCCATATTTCCCCCTCTGACAGACTAAGTCCTAGGAGTAGGTTATTAGGGTTACTTGATTCTGGTGTGATACTGAAAGAGAAGAAGCAACAAGACAGACAGACTCAGTTTCCTCAAATATAAAATGAGAAAAATAATAGCTTTTTTATTGAGCCGGTATAAGGATTAAATAGGACAGTATATGCAAATTTCTTAGCACCTTGCCTAAGTGATTTAAAAATGCGAATTTTTACCAGGAGAAAGGAAATCTGCCCAAACCTGTTACCACTGCTGCATCAGTGAATAAAGAGCTTTGTGTCCTCTCCCCTTGTGATTAGGAGAGGCAAGAAGAGGAAGGCTTGTAGACTCAGAGGCCAGCCTGCTGTTTGGACCTCTTTCTTCATAGACTCATGTCAGCTTTTAAGCACTGGCAGGATAGTAGATGTGTTTGTGTTTATTATTTCTTTGCCAAGTTTTTAATGAAAGGTTGTCCCAAATCTATTAAAAGTGAAATGATTAAAAAAAATAGTTATTCTGTTCTTTTATAGGTTGTAAGACGTTTACATTGGCTTGAAGGAAATGAAATGTACCTTCCTTAGTTTTGTTAAAAGAAACATTGATGATTTTCTATTTTCTAGAGAGAAATTTCATCATCTCTGCAATCTTCTTGAAGCAAAGTATGACCAGAGGGAGAGTTGTTATTGACCTTTGAAGACTAAAACTGCACTGAAATTTAAAATGGTCTTCAGAGAAGAGCAGAGCTTGACCTATACTTTTGTAATCATTTGTTTCCTGACACTAAGGCTGTCCACCAGTCAGAATTGTCCGACTGAGAGTCTAGAAGATGTTGTTATTGACATCCAGTCATCTCTTTCTAAGGGAATCAGAGGCAATGAGCCCATTTATACATTAACTCAAGAAGACTGCATTAATTCTTGCTGTTCAACAAAAAACATATCAGGTAAGTAATACTCCCTTAACACACCTTTATTCTATGTGTTTTGTGACATAAGTAGTCGGTTCTCAATGGGTTAGAAAGGTGGGCAGCAAAATCACTGGGGGAGTATTTTCCAAGTGTACACTCCCCTTCCCTAAGCTGAGTCAAAGTTAATGATGAGTGTGTGTCTATATCACTCAGGTGTTTGGGTAGAAAAAAGGTTGAATACTGCTAGTGTTATATTCTAACAGGCATCTAGGATATTGAAAACAAAAATCCTGTTTTAATGCTTAGCTGTCACCATCATGGAACATTGCAATACAGTGCGATATTATACAGAACATTTCAACAGAGAAAGGGAGTTGAGACAAAAATTCTTAACTCATCCTATAAGAAAATCAGCATTTCTTTTTTCTCTTTTGGGTTGAGTAAAAATGGATTGTACTTCTAAGGAATTGATTTTTTTATTTTAGGTGGAAGCACAAAACCTCCATTTTGGCTCCCTTCCCTAAAGCTGGTGGCCTTAGGTGAATCAAGAAGCTGCTGGCCACTAATTGCAGCTTCTAGGACTCTAAGGGGCATGGGAGGTCATTTTGTCTGACCCCTTTATGTGACAGAAGGATACTGAGGCCCACAGTTTTAAACCTCACCTTTGCATCTTTTATGCTCCAAACCTATGACCTGAAAAGAGAAGTATATATCTCAGTGAAACAGTGGTTGTTTTTCAGTTGTTTATGCCTCACTTCATGGTGGAGATAAAACAAAGAATAAAATGGACAAGGCTTTGCCATCAGATCCTAGAAAAGCTAGTGAATGCTGGACTAGTGATTCTTACTTGACATATTAGCCAACAGAATCATGTTTTCTCTTAGACCTTTACCTCCTTTTCTTTCTATAATGGTTTTATATAAGAAGGAAGGAAGGAAAAAACATATATAGGTAGAAATAGGTAGATATACATATATATAAATATCTATATATTTAGACATGTAGGTATATATATTTGGTCTTTGTCCCTGGTTCTTGGCACAGAGCTCTTAAAACCCTTGAAATTCCCTGAACATAGGAGCTTTTTTTGTTATTCTTAATGAGCCCCTTTCAATGACCCCTGAGTTTATGCTAATGAGAAGACTCTTGGTTGGGCCCTAGATAGCTTCAGGGTGGGTGCTGATCACCCGAAAAACCAAGCTTTGATTAGAAGCTGTGAATTTTCAGTCCCACCTCACCCCCTACCTCTGGGTAGAAGAGAGGAGCTGGAGATTGAATTCTGTCCCCAGTGGCCAATGATTTGATCAATTATATCTATGTTGAAACCTTCATAAAAAAAACAAAAAACACACAAAAAAACCCCCCTCAACAGTGGGTTCTGGGAACTTCAGTTGGTGAACACATCCAGAAGGTGGTGTACCCCAGCTTTACAGGGACAGAGGCCCCTGCACTCAGGACCCCTTCCAGACCTCACCCTATGTATCTCTTCATCGGGCTGTTCAGTAGTATTCTTTATAATAAACCGTAATAGTAAGTATAGCATTTTCCTGAGTTCTGTGGGTAGTTCTAGCAGTTACTGCATCTAGCATGAGGAGTTGTGGGAACCTGAATTTGTGGCCAAGTTGGCAGAAGTGTGAGTAACCTGGAGACCTGATACTTGCGACTGGCATCTAAAGTGATGGCATCTAAACTTTATGGGCTAAGCCTTTAAACCTGTATGTAGTTGGCGTCAGGATCGAGTTGAATTGTAGGACACGGACACTCAGTTGTTGTTGGAGAGTCAGAGAATTGGAGAATTAGGATGGAAAGGACATGACATATTTGCCCAAAGGAGGAAAAAAACCCTTCAATGGTCTTTTTAATTTGAGCGATGTGCTTTTAGACACACTTATAGGAGTGATTTATGGAAATGACAGAGATTTCATTTAAATTTCTAGTTTTTCTTTAAATGTTGATTGCAACATTTATGCGAAATAGAAACTCCACTGCAAATAGGACCAAATGTGGTGGGTGTTTCTTGACAACGTAGGAAACCTATTTATCTCCAGTTCCATGATGGGCTTTTAATAAGAAGTGAGGGTTTGCTGCTTTATTCTACAAATAGAAGTACCATTTCTGCTTTATTGTAAGAGGTAATCATGGATCTTAGTTAATGGATCTCACACTTTGCCTTCCTTTATTGAGATGGTTTTAACCGTCTGTTGTTCAAAAAGCACTTTGATAATTTAATTTGCTTATAACCATGGACTCTAGAAAAATACCCATAAGTACAAAGAACACAAAATTCTGCATGCGGTCTTGGGGCTTATGGACCCTTGCCTTTACCTAAGTGACCTCCAAAAATGGTATTGTAGAATTATCACAGCACAGAGAAAGGAAAAGCTAGAAGGGTAACTTTCTTGTTATCCTGGTAGTGGAGAGATGATACGAGAAAACCCCTGCAGACGCTAACTACGTCTTATCAAGGTTGACCCCGACCATTGTCTGATTTAAAAAAGTGGCAGTGACAGTTGGCAGACCATGTGTGTGTGTGTGTGTGTGTGTGTGTGTGTGTGTGTGTGTGTTTCCAGCCTTATTGAGATGTGTTTGGCACATAACAGTGTGTAGATTTAAGATATATAACATGAAGCTTTGATATATGTATATATTGCAAATTGATAACCACAGTAAAGTTAGTTAACACATAAAGTGTGTGTGTGTGTGTAAAGAACATGCGGGGGGGCTTTTTTAAAATTAAATTTATTGGGGTAACATTGGTTAATAACATTGTATAAATCGTACATTTTAATACGATGCCTGTATACTCTATTGTGTGCTCACCACCCAAAGTCTAAACTCCTCCATCACCATCTATTTGACTTCCTGTACCCTCCTTGCCCTTGCCCCCTTTCCCTCTGGTAACCACCATTCTGTTTTTTGTATCTGTGAGTTTGGGGGGTTTGTTTATTTGTTTTGTTTTGTTCATTTGTTGCTTTTTGTTTTATATCCCACATAGGAGTGATACCATATGGTTTCGTCCTTTTCCATCTGACTTATTTCACTTAGCATAACATTCTGAAGATCCATCCATGTTGTCAAGAACATGGGTTTTTAATAATTAGCCTATATAACTCTTAAGCTTCAACCTGACCCAGGGTATACTGATCCTTCAAGGGTCACAGGCCAAGATGAGAGACTGCACCAGATTGAGGTCAAAGCCAGATCTAGGCCATGATGATTAGAGAGAATTTTTATTGGACAAGAGGAAGAGAAAGAAAAGTCAGAAATGAAATTAAGAGTTAAAAGTGAGGAAGGAAGGAAAACAGAAAAGCAAAAATGATAAGGAAGAGGGGAAATGTGAGAAAATAACCAAAAGAAGAATGGTACTGAACAAAACAAAAAACAAACTTCGCACTTCATACACTACTCAGATTCTTTCTGGAAAGAGGTGTATATGAAAGATGCTGAATTTACTGACTCCACCCAAGAAAGCCAAGCTTATGGCTTCATAGGTGTCTGAGATGCCTTCAGGATGCAAGAGATACATGAAATTATTAGGGTTAGCTCTATTTCTTAAGGCTCAACTCAACTAATGAGTTGCATAAAGAATTTAAAGACAGTGTTTCTATGTATATTATGGTTCATGGGTTAGCAAATGGAAGTCTTATTTCTAAAGAATGCAATGTATTATTAAAAATTGGTTTTGCCAAAATTACCTTGATTAAGATTTTTAAACCCAATGTCTTTAAACATTGCTTCAAGTGACTAAACTAAGGAAAAGGAAATGATTCAGCAGTCAGCAAGAAAGTGAATGAAGTGAACAAAAGTGTTTGTATTGGACACCAGAATAAATGAAGTTTTTCCTGCTTGCCTTACTCTTTAGAAAATCCTATTTCAAAATAATGCTTATGAAACTCTTGTTGCAGGGGACAAAGCATGTAACCTGATGATCTTCGACACTCGAAAAACAATTAGACAGCCCAACTGCTATCTATTTTTCTGTCCCAGTGAGGAAGCCTGTCCACTGAAACCAGCAAAGGGACTTATGAGTTACAGGATAATTAGAGGTAATAACAACATTGTTCTTTTTTTTATGTGAATGAATTATTTAAGGATGTGGTTCAGGTGAAAGCTTTTCTGCAAGAGTCTAAATAAAACTGCCAAAATATAGAGGCATACCAGAAAAATCTCATAATTTAAAATTAAACTTAGTAAGCCAAACACCTTTTTTTTTTTTTTCCAGTGAAAGACCTCTGAACAACAGTAGTTTATTTTGTTTTGTTTTGTTTTACCTTCATAAGATACAACGTTTACAGACTTTTCGTTAAACATTTTGAAGCACTTCTTTAGAACAATGTCAGCAATGCCACAGTAAGTGTACAGGTCTTCTGATTTGAAAGAGTTGAGACCTATGTGAATATACAAAATGTTCGTATGTTCGTCATTAGGTTAGGATTATTTTTGATCGCATTATCTGAAATCTCAGTCAGTGGATTTTATTGTCTAGACCTGGAGAGAAATTCATTAAAAAATATTAATCGAGCACCTACCATGTGCCAAATTCTGTGTAAGGCATTGGAAATACAGTGTTCATGCTCATGGAAATTATGTATTTGTTCAGAATGAAGAAAATAAACACCTACAAATTCATAATATAATTATTTGGATATGTCTTGGTGAGATTTTGACTTGTTAATTTTTCAGGACAAAACGCTTTCAGTATCAAATTTCCTATTTAAGTTTCAGAAAGTTTTTATCATTATATTCTTGATTACTAATATTTTATTTGGTCATTTATTCAATAAACAATTTTATTTAACATCTACTCTGCACCAAGTGCTTTTTACACCCTGGGAATACAAGGATACTGCACTAAACATGAAAGACTGGGTTCTCACTTCTGAAATGTGTGTTTTAAAAGAGAGAGACAATAATCATAATAAATAATTAAGAAAAATATAGTCACAAGTGCTCTGCAGGTAATTGAGCTAAGACAATGTAATAGATACTCGCTGAGTGGACTCGCTGGGTTAGGTGATCAGAGAAAGCATCCATGAGGAAGTAGTCCCTAAGCTGCGATCTGAACAGTGAAGAGCCAGATGTGAGAAGTATGTGAGAAGAACTTCCAGGCAGAGGAAATAGTCCGTTTCAGTATCTGAAGGCAGAATGACTTTGGAGTGTTTGAAGAGCAAGACACTCCCGTCCCAGCTGGCTGACTCATGTTGAGAATCATGCCCAAAAAGAGTGATATGCCAGAAGTAAGAAAGGTAGGGAGATCACATAAAGCTTTGTAAGCTAGAATAGGTTAGGATTTTTCTTTTCTTTCTTTCTTTCTTTCTTTCTTTTTTTTCAGGTGTGTAATGGGAAGCCATTGGAAGTTGTTAAGCAGGCATGTAACATAGTGTTTTAAAGGTGCTTTCTCAAAGCTCACCGTGACTGCTGTATTGCAGGTGGACGATGATGCAGCAGCTGGAGGGGAAGTGAGAAGACTGGGTAGGAGGTGGGGCGAGATGCACGTGAAAGGCCAAGACATAGTGGGCCAGGGAGGTGGTAGAGGAGATGGAGAGAAAGAAACATACAGGCTGTTTCAGAGGTAGCGTTGGCAGGACTTGCTGCTGGCATGATGTCGGGACAAGGAATAGAGAAGCAGCAAAGCCGAGTCCTAGCTTTTGAGCTGAGCATCGAGATGAGTGATGGCACCATCCGCTGAGCTGAGAAAGATCAGAAGAGAAGCGGCTTTAGGGTTGGGAGGGGGAGTTCAGTCAATGGTTCTATCTTGACCTATTATGCTATGGTATGTGTGAAGTCCTTTGGGGACCAATACTGCTCAGGGCACCTGGGCACTCACTCTACTTTGTCCCCTGGGTGAGGCTGTGTCTGAGTTTCCTTGATGAACCAAGAAAACTTGATGTATTAAACATTCCCTTAAACAGATTATTTGTGTAAATTTTTCCTACATAGTGTTGTGAGCCCAAGCATAAAAAGACTGGCACATAAGTACAAAGTTTCAGTTTTACAAGATGAAAAAATTTCTGGCGATGAATGATGGTTATCGCATAACAATATGAATATGCTCAATGTCATTGAACTGTACACTTAAAAAGGGTTAAAGTGGTAAATTATACATATTTTTTTACCACAATTATTTAAAAATAAAAAATTATTTTTAAAAATAATTTTTAAAAGACTCTGGCATAGGACAAATCAGGCTTCTCAAAACACTCAAGATTGACCTCGCATGGTCACTGTCTTGTCCCGTTCCTCCCAGGTGGCTGCCACTGATCAGTGTGGCTCCTTCACTTCTGCCCGTATGTATATAATCTTGGCTAGAACCACTGGGGACCTGCAGTGTGGTGTGGATATAGCTTTTCACTGTTCCTCTTTTAATTACCTGGAACATTGCAGAGCCTGTCAGACACCCAGGGATGTTGTCCAGCAGGAACTGGTTACGCCAATCTGAGTTTCCAAAGAGATCAGGGCTCGAGACACCGAATGGAACATTTGTTCTTCTCCCATCATGTGGAAGTTAGGTCATCACATTCTGCCTCTATTATCCTTTCATGCTACCTCTTCATTCTGTTTTTTTCTTCCACTGTCATTGTGTATCCCCTGTGTCTGTCATCCTCAGGGCTCCCCATACCCCAAGTCATGGACTAGTACTGGTCCGTGGCCTGATAGGAACCTGGCCGCACAGCAGGAGGTGAGTGGCAGGCTAGCAAGCAAAACTTCAGCTGTATTTGCAGCCACTCCCCAGCGCTAGCACCACCACTTCAGCTCTACCTCAGATCTTCAGTTATTAGATTCTCATAGGAGCACTGGTCCCTGGTGCCAAAAAGGTGGGGATTGCTGCATTTGACAATTAAAGCATAATATTAAAGAAATTTTAGATTATTTTAAACCAGTAATTCTACTTTCATAAAATTTTCACTAAAGAAACAATATCAAAACAAGGAGAAACTATTCGTATGAAGCTGTTTATTATATAGTTTAAAAAGTGAAAAACTAGAAGCAGCATAAATTTCCAATTGTCAGCATGGTAGAGTATAAAATAGGATGGATTGACTTGAGGGAATACAATGCAGATACTAAAAAATAAGTTTGAGGTGTAGAAATAAACAAAATCACCTAAATTTCTGGTGAAAAACACTCAGTTGTTTTTCAATGACATGAAAAAGTTTTTTTAATTTTAAGGTATACAGACATGTTAATAATAGTTGCTGAGACATGATAGAAATTATAGTTGAATTTGTCTTATAATTTTCATAATACTTCTGTGAGTTGTTGCTTTTATAATACATGTATTAAAGTGAGAGTATATAGAAAAAGATTCTCTCCAATGGAAATGAGAGAAAGGGAACTTGGCACATGCATAATAAACCTTTTGAGGGTTAGTGTTAAGGTAATGAAGTGGAATTAGAATCAAACAGTTCCTCTGGCAGCCACCAGGGGGTGTCATCAGCCCTGAATGGTTGATTGATAACTAGGTGCAAAGTGGCAACTCTGGGCGTAGTGTGCAGCGGACTATTTACATCTGCAGAATGTTTACAAGCTGTGTGTAGCAAATCTATTAATGAATCTGCCCATGCTGGTGGATTGAAATTACTCCATAAAAGTAAATTATCTGCTTCCTGTTTAAAGTGAAATTAAATATCTGATGATGTGTTTCTGAATGAACTCTATTTCCTATAACTGACTAATATTTACAGACCGAAGTTTGAAAGATGACATTGTACTCTGTTGCAGCTTGAAGTTATCTAATTTTTTTTCAGCTTGTGGGATATCATTTCTACCAAGGAATAGGATAGGGGAATTCCAAAATAGAATAAATTGGGTGTCTGTTTACTCAGCTGGTTTCCAAGTAATAGTCAGTCCCTAAGTTTTTTACTTAGTGAAGTCACTTGGGAATGAAACACAAGAGAGGGCTTGAGGGTACAGGGCTGTTTCATAGCTCCCTCTGTGGCTCATCTCTGCGTGACCAAGAGAAAGTACCACACCCCAGAGGCAAACATCAGTGGGCGAGGTCAGTGGAGCAGGTGTGCAGGATCCCTGGGTGGTTCTAGGATCTTTGCCAGTAGATGAATCTTATCAGGAAATGGGACTAGCCTTTTCTTTGCTTTATTTATGAGCTTGCATTCTTGAGAAAGAAAACAGCTGTTTTTGTCATTCTTATCAATGGCCTTATTTAAGTTCTGAGTTCACACACATCACAGTGCATTTATTTAAACAGTCTTTTTTTTAAAAAAACTTTAAAATGAAATATGTTGAGTCTTGTTCTTTTTTAAATATCTAATCTTATCTAAAAATAGAGATACTGTTTATCTCATGATAATAAAATACTTTGTCTACGAATGTGATATCACCTGCAGCAGAAACTTTCTTCAGCATTGTTGCTGGGAAGAGGAATTCTAGGCAACTAAATTCTATTTTAGAATAAAATGCTATATCCTTGAGTGGGTGTCCACAAAATTTTTCGGTCAAGGGCCAAATAAGTATCTTAGGATCTCTAGGCCCGTGCTTTAGACTTTGTGGGTCATATACAATCTGCTGTACTTACCTCTGCCTTTGTCGTACGGAAGCAGTGATAGACAGTATATAAACAAACGAGCATGGTTGTGTGCCAATGAAACTTTATGGGCATTGAAATCTAAATTTCATGTGTCACAAAATATTCTTCTTTTTAACCACTTAGAAATGTAGAAATCATTCTTATCACCCAAGCCATACAAAGACAGGTGGCAGGCCAAATTCGCCCCTCAGACCATAGTTTGCGGACCCCTATACTAGGTAGATTAATAAGTGACAGTTCTCCGGGACCTCTTAGAAGTGTGAAGTTTAGAGAGTAGTCAAAGGTATCATGAATCTGACGTTGCCTCTGGATCTGTTTGTTGGGAACTAGAAGAGCGAGGTTTTCTTTAGAAACTGGCATTGAGATGAGTTGAAGAAAAAAGGGGAAAGAGAACACGAGAGAGTTAATCAGTAAATGCTAGGAAAGTCCTTTGCTTCCTTCATGTGTTTCCTGCAGTTCTCTTCAAAGTGAAATAATTAGTAAAGTAGCAGAGTGGTTCAGATGATCATTCCCTGCCCAATTGCTTTAACAAGCCTTTGCAGTTTGGGCTGTGATAAATGGCATGTGTGACTAAGAGCAAAATGCTAAACTTTCTCGTGCATGAGGAAAATTTGAGGCTGGTTCCTTCTCAGTAGGAATCAGGTCTGCATGATATTCTGTTCTTTATGTCAACAGTGTGGCCATCATGATTTCAAATTTTGGCCCCATTATTCTTAGAACCTAAGGCATTGACTCTAAAATTTTAATCTTTGAGAGTAAAAATCGAATCTCCTAGATTGCCTCCCTCCCCTGTGGTGCTGAAACCTTTTTTTATTTCTTTTTTTTTTCTTTTAAATTGAAAAATATCAGCCTTCTGCTGCTGCCTTGGCCTCAGTGCCTTCGGAGGAGACCAGATCTTGCCAGCGTCCTCCTCCTCCTCCCTTGCCAAAGCAAATCACCAGGATTCTGCCTCCTCTCCATGTTGTCCCATGGCCTCCACATACTTTTCTTGCCTGTCCCCTACCCCCACCGTTAATCTCTCCTAGGGATAGATTGCTTGCTGCCCAGTTGTCATCGCGTCCCAGCTGGCACAGCCTGCAGGAGCTCAGGCCTCACACAGGCACTCTCTCATCCTGCCACATCAGCCTGGCTCAGCTTTCTTCCCCGGCCTTGGCCCCTTAAGCGGCTCCATCTTCCTAAACCTCTTGCTGCTCATGCTAAGCTCTTCTTCGTATCCCTGCTTCTCGCACCTCTTTCTTAATTTGTCTGATCCTCCGCACATTTTTCTTCTCCTCTGTCCCATCACTCTAGAAATAAAACACAGCCTCTGGTGGAGAGGCCGTGTCATCGGGTTCTGATTTAGTAATTTGTATTTTTCCATTTCACACAAGTTGTAATGAAATGTCAAGTATCAACAGTGTGAGGACTTATTGAACAAGTTGATGTGTTTGCCTTTTTTTACCCTACCTTATGTATTTATGTCTCCCTTTTATTTTCTTAACATTTCCAGATTTTCCATTATTGGCCAAACCTGATTTGCCAAGCCAAGAGTTAGCCAAAGAAGATTCTGTCTTCCACGGCCAGTCTTCACAAACAACTGCTCGTCAAACAGGCGATTCAAAGCCCACTGATTTCTTATGGACAGACACCAATTCTCAGAAATTTGGATCCTCTGATGACTTGGAAAAACTATTCAAGATTGATCCAGCGAGTACAAAGTTCTCTGTTTATAAAGAAAAAAGCCATTCTCATAGTTCACAGTTTTCCTCAGAACAAAAAATAGTTCATCTGCTGCCTGAAAATGTGACAACTTTCCCCACTACAGTGGCTGTCGCCTCGCTACACACCATCTCTGTCACCGCAAAGCCTGTGGTCCTCTCCACCAATGCTCCTGCGATAACTTCTGTGGCTTCTCAACCACAGGTGGCCACTACAGCTCAGCCTGCAGTGACAGTCACTTCTCAGTCTCCCACAGTCATTTCTGCAATTTTGACACATGCTGTGGTTACACCCCAAGCTCACATGACTAAAACAGCAGTTCCAACTACCGTCTTTCAGACACCTACAGACTGGAAAGACCCACCACAAACAGGGCCCGTTAGAGAAATTTTCAACCTAACTTGGAACACGGAGACCACCCATAACCCTGCTACAGTTCTTTTACCAAAAGTGGGTTCTTCTGCTTCAAATAAAACTGCTTCTCAGGAAAACCAGGAGACCAGTTCAGGCAGTTCCTCCCAGCACAGTCTTCCAGAAAGGCAACGCGGCCTTCTGTTTGACAAGTGGCTCCTCATTGGGATGTTGCTCTTTGGGGTTATGTTCCTTGTGATAGGCCTTGCCCTCTCGGGTAGAATGCTCCTGGAATCCCTTCGCAGGAAACGTTACTCGAGACTTGATTATTTGATAAATGGGATCTATGTTGACATATAAGGACAAAACTAGATGTCTCTTAATTTATGTAGTTTCTTACAGCCCAAATGTAATAAGTTGCTGCTGATTCGCTGATCTTAAGATTTTTGAAGTTTTTGAAGACAGACAAATAATTGCCTCCTACTACTTTCTTTTTGATTTTGTTTTGAAGAGAAGTGGGGGTGGGGTGGGAGAGGAGGGAAACAAATTAGGTAATTTGAGTGATCTATCTCTGAAATATTAGCTGAAAACACAGCTCTGCCCAAAGTAATAAAGGGCTAATTGCCACGTAAATTGGAAAATGACTGTTTTTTTGAAAAAACAAAAGGTTAGGACTTCTAGGCTGCAATTCGTTAATATTTCTGGTTCTAGATAAAGTCAACTATTTATGATATTAATTCTAATGGATTTACTTTCCTTTTTATATGAATTCCAATAAAACTTATTCCAGATGTATTTCCTTGCAATTAAATATTTGAATAAATCTTTTGTTACACAGTTATGTTTTTGTAAGTCATGTGTCCAGCTGGATAACTTTCATTTTATTCCCACCAGCAAAATGATTAAATGATGAAAGTATGTGTTCTAAGTTAAAATGACACCCCCCCTCCCTTTCCCATCAATGTGCAAATGGGATCCTTTGGGAGAATTCTAGCAGAATATTAGCCTACATGGAGACAGCGACAAGTCAGTTCTGAAAAATGGCCAAATCTACTTTAGATCTATTCTAGTTAACTTAAAAAACATATATATAGGTATTTCATAAACATTACTAAGTTGAAGAATATAACGATATCATTTTTGTTTTTGAAACAGCATTGTAAATAATAGCACTTAAAATTATTATTAAATGATTAGTGTGCTATAACATTGATTAGTTATTAAAATGTCATATAAATGCTTTTAATGTGCAGAGTTTGCCAGCCGAATTATAGTGAGAAACTAAGACTCTAGGAGGCCGCCTGGGTCAGTCTGACACCTCACTTGTCTGGATTTAAGTTGCTTGCTTACCTGCAAAACAAGATGTGGTCCCTTCTTGGTGATAAAATAGAATGCCAGTGAGAATTTTATACAGCGAGCACTAGAGGGCAGTAGCTGGTTAATAAGTGTAGCAAGGAAGACAAGCGTAGGAAATGATAGAAACAGGCTTTTCTCCTCTCCTCACTTCCTGCTTCCCATCCCCTCTCCTGGAACCCCTCCCTATTCCCCCTGGTTTATACTAAGCTCATAAAGCTCCTTAAGAGGAAAGCAGTTCTATTGAAAATAATTACTTTTCATATATTTTCCAACTTAACAGCTTGACACAAATCTCCAAGGGGTTTATATAAGCTTTAAGTAGGTTGAATAAATAAAACCTTGAATCAATTTAATTTAACAAGTATTTATTGAATAGCCACATGTAGGCCAGAATCAGATTAGTAACTAAGTGCCTCCGAATTTCAAAATTTCTCCCTCTCAACAGAATTGGATCATGGAAAAAGGGCTTTCTGTGGATGTTTATAAAAGCTTTCTTCTGGTTCTCTTTTAGGTCTCTCTCTGTCCATCTTGCTGCGCACAGTCTTTCTGTGATGGAGGTACTTGATGGGAAGCCCCAGACCAGAGGCCATAGCAGTAGTGCAGAAGAGAGATGCTCTGGCCATGACTGTGGGCACGGATGCAGATTGCAAGGAAACCGCTGGATTGAAGACCTGCTTCTAAGAGGAGGAGTGGCAATTCTCACACTGCCCTCCTTGCTTATTACCCCTGCCACAGTGGGTGACACTGCTGCAAGAGGCCATCGGGGAAGAAGCCAGCATTAGCTTTCTCTCAAATAACTTTAACGGTGACTGGCCTAGCCAACCTTTTAGACAGGGTGCTCTGAATTATGAGTCCCCTCCTTTGGTTTGTGGGAAGGGAAGGCAAGAGTCTAGAACAACTGAGAAGACGACCGTAGTGCCCCCACTCCCAACACACATACCCACTCAAAAATATCCTCCATATTTCACCAAGATACTCATACTAGGTTAAAAAGCTATTCTTAAAAAAGCTAATGACCCCTTAAAAGAGAGCCTATGGCTGATTTCCTCTGGATGAATACTGCTACCTTCTTGTTTCTCAATTACCCCTGGCCCAACTGAGGCATCCTTGAAACTTGTGTTCCCAGATTGTGGTGGACACTACAGGTTAACCACACAACAGCCACCCCCAGCTCCATTTCTGCCTCATTTGTTATAGGTTGGAATTGTCAGGTTCTTTCTCAGCCCTTGCATTTAGGGATGGGCTTATGACCCATTTCTGGCTGAAAGAAAACCTACTTAGGGCTTCTAGGAAAGATTCTCCTCGATAAGTGAAGGCTATCCAAGGAAGAAAGCCCTTTTTGCTCCCAATCCATTATTGCTGGGAATGCTGGTCACGTAAATACTCGATAACTTGGAGCTACTGCAGCCTTTCTGCCACCATGAGGGGAGAAATGACTAACAAGCTGAGCTTGGCAAGGTAGGATATGGGAAGAGTCTGGTCCTTGATGACTTAGTTAAAAATATCAATTCTGGAACTGCCCACTTCCATTCTCGTTCTGTGATAATCTCTATACCATTTTTAGTCAAGTATTCCATTAGTTATTAATAATGATAGCAAACACAAGATTCTTACACTATGTGCCAGGTATACTTTTACATAAGTTAACTTATTTCTACAACAACCTTATGAAGAATTTTTATACTTATTTTGCAAAGGAGCAAAAAAGTTCACAGAAAAGGCACAGAAAAGTTCAGGTGACATGTTTCAGGTCACTTGCCCAGACAATCTGGCTCGAGAGGTTCCACTTTTTACATTTTTTTTTTTTACTGGAATGATCAATAATATAGCTTAAAAAGAGGTTTGCCATAGATCAGACATATTTTAGATAACAGTTTTTAAATTTTGTCGAATCGAATGATACTTTGAGCCAAAAGCATAGAAATGAAGAGATCAGTGGTTTTATTCCGGGGTAGGCTTCCTCCACATTCTCAGCTGCTGACATTCTTTCTTCTTGTATAGTTAGCAACCACCTGTGCCAAAGTTCATGGTCACTCTTTAGTCAGAGGCACACTGGAATAGAGAACCCATCCTGTTTCTGGGTTCTCTCTTCTCAATAGTACCACCAGCCCCCCAGCCCTCCTTACACTGAGCAACTTCAAGGTCATACCCTGCTTCTTCCTCTCCCTCAGCCTCCACATCTGGTGTTTACCAAATATTATCTATTCTCTTTCAAAAATGCTTCTCAAAGTCAGCCCTTCCCACTACCATCTCCTGTTTATTCTCCCTAACCTGTTTCTCCTTACTCTACTCCCAAATTACACAATTCCTCCATCCGACCTCCAGTAACTTTGAAAGCACGACACACATGATGCGTCATGCATTACACCTCTGTGCCTCTCATTATCTGCAGGGGTGATTACCCATTGAGTGTTGCATAACAAGGCTCCCCGCACTCTAGCCCCAACCTAAGTGTCCGCTCATCCACCCTCCCTCCCACAAAACCCGGGCTGCAGCTCTGCACTCCTATTCACTCTTTCTCAAACATGCCAGGTACCTTCATGAGCCATACTAGTTCCTCTGCTTGTAAATGGCCTTTCCCTCCTTCGCCTGGCAAATTTCCACTCTCCTTTCAAGACTCAGGTCAAACAACACCTCTACCACCATCTTCCCAGAGTCTCTCAGGAGAGGTGTTATTCCTCCCGGTTTCCGGTACAGCTCTTGAATTATACAGTTAGCAAGACACTTCCAGAGTATCTTCTAATGTACCAGCTTATATGTTACACCACTAAACCATGGTATGTTAGAGAGTAATGTTTCTCTGATTCTCCCATACTTAATAATGGACCTGGCACAGAGTAAACACTTCATAAATGATCACAAGTGAATTTTAAAACCTGTTTGTTGAAATTCATTCCTTTTAGCAACGAGCGGTAATATGATCAACTATACATGCAAGAGCTTCTATATCATGAAGAGAAAACCCACTTACATTCACTTTTTAGGAGAATGGAATACAATCCAGATGCACAGTGATAAAGTGTATACACTTAACTAAGACCATGTGCTGAGGAAGCAGTGGATAAGTATTTTGATTTTGTTTATTTCTCTCCTTAGAGTTGTAGTAGAATTTACTTAGCTAATAGAGAAGGTGAGCTGACAGAAAGTGATTTTATTTGTGCTCTTATGTTTTTGGTTACTTTTTAAGGTAACTTTTAGAGTACTTTTGCAGCCAAAATAAGGCCCAGAATCTAAGTTATCTATTCCCAAATTATGATGTTGGTTAGCAAAAGAGTCAAAACTGAAACTGAGACCTCCAGCCTTCTGATTCAATATCTTTTCTATCACACTGTACTACTGTGGGTAGAGGTGTGTCTCTGTGGGAATAATGCACCTCATAACACACGCACCCAGACACCAGTGGGTGGGATGTTCAATTCTGAGTTCTGAACTCATTGTATATAATGGAATTTATAACATCTTTTAGTAAACGTTTGTTTTTCATCTTTTCTCAAGCAAAAAAAAATCCATTAACATTTTAAGTAATAAAAAATGAGGACATATAAGACTTGTTAAAAACTAAATTCTCTTTCAGTTATTGTATGCAGATACTGTCCTCATCAAGGACCAACAAAATTACCTATGAAACTTTATATCTTTTTAAAACATTTTTATGTAGATAATTAATCTTCCCAGCAAACTGAAAGTTCCTGGAAGAGTAGCACGTTGCCTTATATTTCTTTTGATATGTTAGTACCATTTATTATTTGCCACCTATGGCTACAGGTTAAAAAAAAATACAGCTCAGAGAATTGAAGGACTTGCCCAGCCTCATTCCTGTCTCTCCACCTTGCTTCTTCTGTTGTGACAACTCCTGCCGGCCCCTGCATTGAATAGGTGAGCAGTAAACATCTGTTAGTTTTAACATCTTCTAGACGTCTAAGTTCTAAAGTTTTTGGCCTTTCTTCCATGGGATGAAAGGAAGCCCAAATGCAGCCAGATAAGAATTATAAAAGTTAGGGATGGTGGGCCCTCCACAGGTCTGGCTTGTGCCACCCCTCACCCCTCTCATTCTTCTACCCTCTCCTCCCAACAGCACCCTCAACTCCTCAGCCCCTGAGACCTGTCTGTGTTCCTCGCCAGCATCCCCTCTGCCTTCAACAGGAAATGGGGAGATAAAGGAATGGGCAGACTCTGCTTTTGAACTGCAGTTCTCCTCGAAGACTTGGCTTATCCTCACCATCACAGAAAGCCACTCACTAGCACCATCAGAGGAAAAAAGGAAACCCTCACCAGTTCCCACAACGCATACCTGATCACACACATCTGCAGGACCTTTATGCAGGCATAAGCTTTAAAAAAATATGTGAGAGGATAATGTAGAAAAAGTAGAGTCTGAAGCTAATATATAAGTTTATGAGTGAGTGAGTGAGAGTGACTGAGCAAATGAACCATTAGCCAGCAAATGAATGTTATTATTTAACATTTAATGAAATTATACACAGTGCTAAATTTGTCAGCCTCAGCCAAAATCCTCTAACAAACCAGTAGGGTGTTCCACGGTGGTGTGATCAGGTATAGTGGAACACTGGCCAAATGCTGCTGCTACACAGCCTGCTTTCCAAATGCTCCAGGGTAGAGACCAACCAGGACAGCTACATTTTTGCAGACAGCAAGGAGCTGCTAAGAATCATCCTTTCCCACCTGCCTCTCTGCCTTCTAGGCAGGTGTTATGACACTCAAGTCAGGTCCTGCATATCTCAGTTGTTATTTACATCACCTTTGCTCAACATCATCAGCCATCTGAATACTTGGCTTCTTTAAAAAAAAAAAAAAAAAAAAAAAAAAGGAAAGCTCTTGCATTTGGTGGACTTTGTCCAGTGTGGGCACGGTGACATTTGCCCTCCCCTCGCCCAACCCAGCCACAAAAACAGCACATACCTCTGGCTGGGTTTCTGACCTCCCTCACCAACCCCCACCCCCTGCAGCGGAGAGGGAAAAGGGCGCAGCTTTGAGAAAAACAAGCATCAAGGGTGGATGGCGTGTGTTGAACTTTAAAATGTTAAGTTACGGTGAAAAATATTTTGGAAAAGAAACCATCTTCGAAATTGTGCTACATAGTAAAGTTAATGGAGCCCATATGTCGTCTACTAAAACTTAGAAAAACAAACTAAAAACAATACTTTAGCGCCTGCCAGACTGAAATGGGATCTACTTCTTAATATTCACTCAACCCAGGGTAAAATGCTTTAAAATGGTAATGGTTCCGAAGTGTAGCTGGGCCCAGAGTATAAACAACAGACTCAAACACAGGGGGCTTATGATCCGATTTCAGCTCTGGGTAAATCACTTAATCTCCTGGTTCCTTCTCAATTTTTTCGGTTCTAAAATGGGGATATCGGTATTTCACAAGGTGTTTACAAGGCATACTAAAATTATTATAAAGCACTTTACAAATGTTTGGTAACTGATGCTTTTTTCATAACTTGGCTATATCATATCCTTCATTATCCATTCAGTGGTGTGGAAATAAATGAAGACAAGCCAAACGAGCACAGAGGTCATTTATTCAGAGCTCGCTTTAATAAGGGACTCAGCCGTCATCACTTGCAGTTTGGCAGAGACTTGAGCCAGGCGGAGGATCAGGGAAACTTCATGGTGAAAAAAAGGGAAGGCTTCAGGTACGCCCTGATTGGAGGTACTGGCATGAGGAAGGTAGAGGCAAGCTACCTAGAAGCGAGGCATCTTATACAGCTGGTTTGGGGAGAATTTTGGCTTTCTCTGGTTGGTCCTCGATGTAAAGGAAATGGAGATCCTGAGTTGGAAGCCAAGTGGTTAGGATTCTTGAACTGATTGTGGCAGAGGTTGTGGGTCAGAGTTCTATTGTCCTATATGGATTGGCCATGGTCTGTTTAGGTATTCAGTCGCTCAATGGAAAATAAAAGGTGGAAGGGGTCTGACTACCTCAGAAGACAACTAGGCACCTGCCTAAGAGCCTAGGGAGTAGCTTGTACTTTTTATATCTTTTAATCACCTTTAGAAGCAGCAAATTTAGAAGACAGATGGCTGAACCAATAATTTTCACTCTCCAGAATCAATGGGCATGCGCCTGGGCTAGCAGGCAGAACAAGACACCAAGAGCTGACTCTTGCTTGGTGTCCACTGCTCACACTCCCCATCCTCGCCCCCCCTGGGTGGGGCTTCGGTTTCCTCATGAAAAGGCTGAGAATTCCTATCTGTGTAGCCTAACTCTTATCGTTTGGTTTTGGGAATAAGTGGCTTACTGTTTGAAAAAGGACCCCATAATGTAGATATTTTAAACTCTATAAAGCAGGTAGTTTAGAAGACATTTTGGAAGTGTGAGAAGGCAGAGAATGGCATAAGCCTTTGAACTTCTACCCAGTGAACTGGAGTCTTAGAAATTTTCTGAGTGTCCCATGTGGAGACTGACTGACTCTCCCTCAGACTCGTCATCTTTCCTACTGTATTTCCATTAAGGCCACCCCCTCGTTCCCACACCTCTGCTTGTCTACTTTCCATTTCAGTGAATGGGGCCACCAGAAACCTGAGTTTTTCTTTAGGCCCCTGTGGGCAAGTTGCATACATGAGTTTTACTTCTTACTAATTCATCCATATATTTTTTTTAAATAATGAGTTTCTTATTGTTCTTTTTAAATGAAGAAATATTTTTTTTAAATTTCTCATTTTTAATTTCTAATATAATAAATAATAGTAGTTATAACCAATATAAACAAAACCTCTGTAAGTTTTCAACAATAGTTAAACATATAAAGGGTCCTGGGACTAAAAAATTTATTAACCACTGCTTTAGGTAATCTTACTTTTTGTCCCAGTAATTCTGTATCTATGATTCCATTCTTAGAATATAGAATTGCACTTAAAAATCAAAGCAGACTATGTCCATTGTAGCACTGTTATCAATAGACTCAACCTAATTCTCTAAGATAGTTAAATAACTCATAGTACATTCATCCATAGAATATTATACAGTTAGTGAACATATTTTCAAAGAATTTTAATGAATACAAACACTTCATTTTCAACAAACATGCCAAGGATACACAATGGGGAAAGGACAGTTCCTTCAATAAATGGTGTTGGAAAAACTGGATAGTCACATGCAAAAAAATAAAGTTGGATCCTCATCTTACATTATACACTGAAATCCACTCAAAATTAAAGACTTAAAGACCTGAAACCATAAAACTCCTAGAAGAAAACATAGGAGAAAATTCCCTGATGCTGGTCTTCACAATGATTTTTTGAACATGACACCAAAAGCATAGGAAACGAAGGCAAAAATAAACAAGTGGGACTACTTCAAATTAGAAGCTTCTGCACAGCAGAAGAAATGATTAACAAAATGAAAAAGCAGTGGTGGGTAGGGAAACGGGGAGATGTTGGTTGAAGAACACAAACGTTCAGGAGTGAGATGAATAAGCTCTGAGGGACTTAACACAGTGTAGTGACTATGTGCTTGAGATTTGCTAAGAGAGTAGATCTTAGTATTCTTGTGCGCACACACACAGAAAGATGACTGTGAGATGTGGATATGTTAATTAACTTGATTGTGGTAATCATTTCTCAGTGTGTATGTGTATCAAATCATCACTTCATACATTTAAAATATAATTTTTTTTCAATTATACCTCAATAAAGCTGGAAAGAAAATTTTAATGATATGAAGAAACATTAGCAGGATAATATTAAGCAAAATATGAGACTCTATTAGGTATAATCTGAATTTTGTGTACATGTGTGTTTATGTATGTGTAAGGGCTTAAAGAAAAGTTACCAAACACACCAAACTGTTCACAGTGATTATTTATATTTGTGTTATTGAGCTTCGAGTAATTTTGTTTCTTTATATTTATCTGTATTTTGTATGTTGTTTTGTATGTAAAAAACTCAAATGTTATTTTTATAATTTAAAAAGCACAAGTTCTTTGTTAAAATACTTATAACACCATATTTTTCACACAGAAGCTTCTAGTCCTAAAAGGACAAGAAGCCACATTCTACATTTTTTTTTTTTGAGACAAAACATTTACTACATCACGTAGGAAAACTTGTATAACCACAGATTAAATCTCCAATCATGTGTCTGGAGTCTGGAAAGTTCTCTCTTTCATAGACAGAGGCCAAACTACAAGAGATCAGGCATACCAGTGGGAACAGGCAGAGGTCCCTGGCTTGGACATAGGTGCATGGCTAAGAACGTAAGCCATGGGAAACATGCCATGACCAAAAGATAAGTCCAAAGGAAAAAGGCAAATGGACTTTCATGCCTATCAACCAGATCACAGTAGGATCTGAGGGCCAGCTCAAGCTTGAGTGGGGTAGGCAACTGACAGGTGATTGGAAGAGGCCTAAGTGGTCCTCGGCAACAGCGAGATTCAGCAGCAGGGCCTCAGGCGCCAATCCCAGGTTCTGGATTTGTGGATCATCTGAGGCAATTAAGCAATCAGAGCAGACGTCCCCCAATTCAAGGGGCCGTGGATTTTATCCACACACGAAAAAAATGGGAAAACTCAGGTTTCAGAGACACACCAGAAAGGCCTAACTCAGGCATACTCAGTTCAGCCAAATTCTACCTCACAGGGTTATGGTAAAGATTGAATAAAATACCCAGCACAGAGCCTACACAGTGGAAGTAAACTGAAGTCACTGTTTATTGCTGTTATTGTCTTCTCTACTCTCATAGATCAGGGAGTCGAGTGTATGTAGGTAAGAATCAGTGTTCCTCAGGGATGTTTTGCCTACTGGACAAAGTCTAGAGATGCTTCAGTAAAGACCACTCTGGACACATGTTCCCTCCAGACCTACAGGAGCCTAGGGCAAGGGCAACTCATAGTGATGTGCTGGTTATTTGATCTTGGGGCAAGGCTTTCTCACCTGGATGGAGGGGGAACTCCTTAGCACCACATCTGTAAATGTAGCCTTTAAAAATGAGACTTCACTGTCCTTATTAGTTTGTCTCTGTTGGAGTAGGAGGGAGCCAAAGAAGAGGTCACTTTGTTCTCTTAAGCCTTAAGTCAACATTAACAAACATTATATGTTTTATGACTAAGAAACAATTACACAAATAGATTATGAATCAGCTCTTAATCCAATCAGCTATATATACATAAGGCAATTGAAACTTTATGGGGGATTATAAACATTTACCTTCAAATTCCCAACATTATAAGATATTAACCTTAAAAACGGGAATTTCTCTCCGATTTTTTATGTTCTTCACTCAAAGCTAAGGAAATATGCTCATACTTTTGCTGCTATCTATATTGGACCCTGCATCCCAGCCTTGTTTACTTATAGGTTCAAGATCAGCTCCACCCAGGTCCTGAACCAAAATAAGACTTAGGCAACTAGTAATTGCTGATTAGGCCGGCATATGAACTTTAAGCCCTAGACACAATTATACCAACCATCATAATTATTTTTCATTTTCTCCTGCCCAGCATTCCTTGTGCTTCTTCTGGTATCACTCTCCCATGTTTCTGGTGGATTCGAGGGCTAGGAAGGGGCAATGGGGGTGAACAATACACTCATGGTGGCACTCTAACAGTGCTTTGCTTCCCTCACATGGGGTGGGCATTGTGTTTATGAATCAGAAGACTTGTCAGACTGCAGACGTGTGATTGGACATTTAAACAGTGGCTATACCAACCATCCCTTAGATTCTGATGAGTTGGAGCCAGGGCATTAGTATTTTTTAAAATCTTCATTCATCCTTTTTTTTTTTTTTTTAAGTTACATGTATTGGGGTAACATTAGTTAACAACATTATATAAATTTCAGGTGTACAACTTTATATTTCTTTAAGTTCCCCAGGTGGTCCTAGTGTGCAGACAGGGTTGAGGTCCACTGGCCCAGGTCGAGCAATCTGTGAGTGGGGACTCTGAAAGCTCCTGTTTCTCACCAACCCTAGGACTCTCTTGTGCTTGCATCAGACACTCAAGGACTTCTTTCCCCCCGGCCTTCCTCTATCTTTTGCCCTTGAACTTTCATTTGGTTGGTGCACGTTATAAAGTGGATGTCTGTGCTGCAAAGCTAATATGGAATTAAGATTTTTGGATTTAAAAAATCTTTCAGAGTTGGCGGATCATTTGTGACATTTTTTATTATTCTCAGACTCAACTGCAGGGTTTGTGTTACCTTAAACAGACGCTGCAGTTTCTAAGCATGGTGTGTCTGTGTTAACAGAAAGGGTATCTTGCCAGTCTTGTGAGAAGAAGATTAGTGATGAGAAGCAGCTCAGGCAGTTTGGCGGCTGTTTCCAGGGTGTAATGGGCATATTCTGGAAAGAATACCCTAAAGTGCTAAAGTGGAGAGCAACATGTGCCAAATATGATGAAAAGGAGCCTTGTAACTCTGTGAAAGTACATACTCTTCCAATTTTTGTGCTAACTGGATACCAGAATTTTCATTCTGGTACTCACGTAGGACACACAGGTTCCAGGTATTATATGTATCTATATCTCTAAAACATATATTTAAAATTTTTCAAATCAAGACTTTACAAAAATAACAAACACATGGATTTGTTTGAAAAGACTGAATCCACGGACTGAGATGCAAACCATGGGCACCTGATCCTCACAGAAGTTTGTGTTTAACAAACTATAACGCAATACTTTCTGTGACATCATTCAATATCTCCCTGACAGTGGCAGCTGGAAATTACTGCTTAAACACTTCATGCTCACTGACGCGTGGGCCACCAAAGTATAGCGCCAAAGGTGTTTAATTCCGTGTCCTGAAGATAGCCTTCCACCTGCTTTCCTGTTTTATGAAAAAGACACCTGTTGTAAACCCAGTCTAAGTTAATAAAAGCCAATGACCTTTGGCCAAGCTATAATTTTACTGGTGAACACTGAAAGTACTACTGTGACAGTTTCCCTCAGCTCAATCATTTAACAAGCAGTGACTGAGCAACTTCTCTGCGTTGAGTATTGTGTTAGGAAGTGGAGATTCAGATGAATACACGAACAATTACAATGAATTGTGCCATGGAGACCCTAGAGGTATGAACAAAGTAGTTTGGAGAAACAAAGTTTTAGGAAATTTAAGGTTTTGAAGGTCTTTTTTAAAAAATAGAAGTCATGTTTGAGTTGGGTCTTAAAGAATATGTGGGAGTTTCTCTAAAAGGAAAGTGGAGAATGGTACTCCAGGCAGGAAGAATAGTATGTACAAAAGTATGTGACTCAAATAGCATAGCAACTTCGAGAAGAGTGAGGAATTCAGTACCACTAGAGTAGCGGTTCCCGGAGATAGGATTGTACCTGTGGCCAGCAGGTAATCACATGGTCAGCTCGCTGAACGAGAAACTTGTAAATGGCCACAGCTAAAACAGAGAAGGTGGTGGTTTTTCAGCTAAAAAGAAAAGGAAAATGTGGAAACAGGAATAATTTGCATCTCTTTCACACTTAGATCAATTCGGTGTTTCATCCAGGACCGTGGTTTAATGTAGGCCCATTTAATTTAACATGAAAAAGACATTTTCTGAGTATTTCTGGGGAAGAAGCTAGTGAAATTTACATAAACCTAAAAAACCTTAAAGCGCCCTGATATTTTCCCTTAATCATATGAGTTAGATTTATTCCTCCAAACTGCATTTAAAAAATTCTTTTCCGTTTCCACACTGCCCTATTTCCATCAGTAGAAATCGCCATCACAATCTTCCTATCATTATGAATTGAATACTTAAAATTCTCTTCGTCTCTTTTCTCTCTCCAGCTCCCATACCAGTCACTCATGAAGCCCAAGCTGCCCTTTCTCAGGTATCTCTCTTTTTTTCCCTTCTCCCCATCCCCCACCCCTCTTAGCACTGTCATTACTATGGCCTGCAACACCCTACCAGACCTGGCCTCTGCCCAGCCCTCTGAGACCTTTTCTGTCACCCTCTCTTTGCTTACTGTCCTCTGTCAACACTGGCCTAGCACTTGCACGGGCCAAGTGTGCTGCCCCCTCAGCCACTGCTCTTGCTGTCCCCTCAGCCCCCAGTTCTAGCATCCCGGATATCCTCTTTATCCTCCCTTCATTTGGCTCTTTGCCCTAAGGCTCTTTTGCTCCCCAAAAGGGCCTTTTGCAATCGCTCTGTGTTGAAATGTTATCCACCATCATTCCCTATCTCCTTCCCCTGCCTCCCCCTTCTTAGCGCTTATCACTAGACTTGTTATGTTTGCTTCAGATCTTTCTCAAATTAAGAATACAGTTGAAGTCCCCTTTTCCATTTTTCCCAGTATCATTCCCTGTTCCTCCTTTACCAAAGTAACTGCTGTTATAGTTTTCATCTCTCTGACGTCATGTATTCTACTTACGTTTTTATACTTCTACTCCATACATGTATGTGTAAACAATATACAACCATTGTTTGTTTGAAACATTTTATAGTTATCTATTATACTGCATCTGTCTCTCAACACACGCACATGTGCATGCATACACACACACAGAGGCTTATATGTATCCAGTTCAATCATTTTAATGGCTGCAGTGTATTCTAATAAATGACTATACCTCAACTTATCTAGCCTCTTATTGATGAACATTCAGGTTTCCCCCTAATTTATGGCTACTACGAACAACGCTGTGAACAACAATATTTGTGCTTGTCCTTTGTACACATGTGGAAGAGTTTCTATAGGGAGTAATCTGAAAGTAGACTTGTGGGTCCTGTGATCTGCCAGATGTTTTCCACTGGCCGCTCAGATCCCTTCTTCTCCACTCTGCTTGGCCCGGGAAGCTAAGTTTTATGACTGCATCAGTGAATTCCCTTTCCCTCTAGCTTCTAGTTGGATTTGGCCAGCGGCAAGTGCCAGCAGCAGAGGAGGAAAGAGCGGGAGTGAGATCAGGGTATTTACGCTCTTGGCTCCCCTGCCGGGTCTCCCTGAGTCTTCAGGTTTCCAGGCGTTGGATGCTTTCCCCTCTCTTCCTAAGGCTGCTAATCCTTGGGTTCTGTGGATCTGGTGACCATGGCTTCTTTTTTGTCCTTTCAGTCCCGGAGGTAGCGATGGCATCCCCCAAGCTCCCCTGCTATCGCTGTCCTTGTTGCTTGTTAAAGTTTCCATTAACGCTATCCGTGTTTTTGGAAATGATTCTTTTATTAAACTGTCCTCAGTGACCAGGGTGAGAGCACATTCTCTTTCTTGGAAGATACTGACCAGTACATATAATATGTGCATTTTCAACTTTACTGGAGGCTGATCAATCAAACTAAACTTCCAATCCTGATTTCTTCCAGGAGACTTGTTGAGGAAATATTAGATATTTTCTAACAGTACTAAAATATGACTTCTTTACTTTCCACCATCTGAAATCTCTGCTCCAGTCAGATTGGCCTATTCAATGGTCCCTGGACATATGTTTGCTCTTCAGTCTCCCTTGAATAGAACATTCTTCTCCCCTCTATTACCCACTCCCTTTTTATATTGTGATCAGGTAGACTCTTCCACTTCTCTCCTTCTCAAACATCTTCGGAGGGACTCTTCCCTGCTCCATGAAATCAAACTGCTGAAGGAGTTAATGCCTGTGAACTCCTAGTGCTTTCTGTCCCTCCACTTGGCAGGCACTCTGCTTCTCGAAAAATCTCTTGTGTCATTGTTTTCCAATATAAACTAGTTTTTTTCTATACACATGTCTAATGTCTTCAACTACATTACATGTCTCTTAAATGTAACCGACTTCTAGTTCTATTTTTTAGTATTTACCCTTATTATCTAAGTGCTATGTACAAGAGGTGCTCAGCTAATATTTTTAATGAATCAATAAATGAATTTCCTGCTCTAATATCAATAATCAGGAATGGTAATAAATATGCACTCTGATGACATCCTCTCTGCAGTTGTAAATAGGTGTAATTTTCCTTTTTCAGCCAGTTTAATTCATTCTTACATCAAATGTATCCTGATAAATAGCCAGTGTGTTTGACTTCTGAGAAGTAAACATTTTGGTAGTGAATGAATTAATGCCTATGAGTTTACTGTAGATATAAAACTGCCGTTAAAATTAAAATATTTATATTCTCATTAGGAGAAAATTTTCTTAGCAGTGAAAACAACAGTGATGCTACCCAACTAAATTAGTTAATAGGGATCAAGGGCCTTCCATTCCCCACCCACTGCAATGTGAAAATCTGAGGTTCCTTTATCGACTTTGAAGTATCTGTTAACATCTGCAGACATCCTAAGGGAAATTGGCACTAAATAAATAGATTCATGCTATTTTTAACTCTAGTGGGGGAAAAAAATCAAGGAGAAATTAGGTTTCTTTATTAAAAAACAAAACAAAACAGTAAGAGAAATATTTTTCAGGAGTCTACCTAAAAAGAGAGAAAAAATTAGTCCCCCAACATCCTCCATGGCCACCCAAATGCAACAATACCAAAAATCAGCTATCCTCATCTAGCATATACCCAGGTGTATAAGGAAGCAAAATACTTACTTAACTGTGTATACCAAAATATTTACTTAACTGTGTGAAACAAAAACATTTACTTAACTGTGTGTACTGACTGTGTGAGACAGATAAGCAGACTGCCCGCTGATGTCAGTAAGAGTGTCAGCATAAGAAAATACTTAGGTTGCCCACTTGCTCTCTTGCTCATAACATGCAACCAGGTAATGCTTGCGTGTGGTGGAGAAGATAAGGAGGTGTCTGAGGAATGGCATAAAGAGTGGGGCAGAGAAAACAGCACAGCAGCACTACAGCACTTCAGCACTTTGGAACTACATGCTCCAACACTGACAGGCGGAGAGTTTGTGTCAAGAGACCTGACTTGAGGCTGCAGCCGACACCAAGGAGAACGACCACGGGGCCCTACTCTTGAGCTGAACCCGGAAATCTAGCTGTGAGTGATAAAGTGTTCGTGTGCAACCGCGATCTTGAATGGTCTGTATTCTTCCTCCAGCGTCTTTAATTATAAGATCCAAGTCCTGCGCGAGGTTCTAGGGACACCTGAAGCCTAGTAGGCGATTGCCACGACAAAGGTCACTTACTTGGCGCTAATTAATTAAATACAAGTAACAGGTCAGAACATTTCTACTTGGACACTAGGGTACAAAATATCCTTTCCTTTAATATTGGGCTTTAAGCTTTTTTTTTCTCTTTTCTTTTTTTTAATTAATCTGTGTTAGAGTAGTATGTAGATACTAGAGATGTGTCAGGATGTAGTAGACTACAAATAACAGAATGCCTGACTAAAATAGCTTAGATCTTTGCTACTCAAAATATGGCCCTTGAATCAACAACATCAATGTTGCTTGGGAATTTGCTAGAAATGTAGAATGTATGCTCCACCCTAAGCCTAAATCAGAATGTGCATTTTAACAAAATCCCCCTGGTGACTTATATGCACGTTAAAGTTTCAAAAGAAGCACTAGCTTGGGCTAAATAGGGGTTTATTATTTCACATAGCAAGAAGTCTGAAGGTAGATAATTCCTGACTTGGTTCATTTGGTTGCAAAACAATGTTGTTGATAACCTAGATGCTTTACAAATTTCTGCTTTCACATTTTCATGAAGAGGTGCTCAGATGCAACTCTTCATGGTAATAGACTTGTTGACGCAACTTCAAGTATTACCTCTTCACATAAACTGTCTCCAAGGAAGGAATAGTTATCTTTCCTTGAGCTTCTCTCTTTCTAAAGGAGAAAAATACTTCCCAGGATCCCCCACCAAACTCTTCTTTATCTCATTGGCCCGTATAAGCCATACACTGGCCTTTAAACTAATCAATGGTACTGGGCAAAGGGATTATGGTAGTAACTCCTTATCGACAGTTTCACTTACCTATCCATGGTCATCTGCAGTCTGAAAATGTTAAACGAAAATTCCAGAAATAAACAATTTATCAGTTTGAAATTGGGTGCCGTTCTGAGGTGATGGAATCTCTCGTCATCCTGCACTATCCTGCTCTGTCCTACCTGTGGACGTGAATCATCCCTTTGTCCAGTGTATCCACACTAGTAGACGCTTCCTGATCATTAGTCACTTAGTAACTAGGGTATCAGATTGACTGTCGTATCACAGTGTCTGTGTTGGGGTACCCCTTAGTTTACTTAATAATGGTCCCAAAGCACAGGGGTAGTGATGCTGGCAGTTCCAGTAGGCCAAAGAGAAGCTGTAAAGTGCTTTTTTTCAAGGATAGGGTAAAAATTCTTGACTTATTAAGACATTTTATCATCTCACATCATCACAAGGAGAAGGCCGAGTTCAGTATAATACAATATTTTGTAAAAAAAGAGATCACATTCACACAACTTTTATTACAGTATATTGTTACAATTATTCTATTTTATTATTAGTTGTTGTTAATCTCTTACTGTGCCTTATTTAGAAATTGAACTTTATGATAGGTATGTATATATAGGAAAAAACAATGGTATATCTAGTGTTTGGCACTATCTGTGGTTTCAGACATCCACTGGGGGTTTTGGAATGTACCCCCTGCAAATAATGGGAGGCTACTATAATATGTTGGCTTAAATTGATCATGGTCTATACCCTGGAAATAGGAAGGGACTTACATAACCTGGATGCCTGAACCAAAATGGGGTTCCATTAGCAAGGGATATTTGGGTAAGTACTAACCAAGAATATTACGAGGGATAAAGTAGCATTAGTAAGGAGAAGCAAAATGGGTTAATAAAGAGATAGGACATACAGAAAATGATCTTAACATAGAGTTTTTCCTATAAATTTTGAGTACAAGTGGTTGACAATATCAAATCTGTGACACATAATAAGTTCGACAACAACTGGATCTGGTAATCATAAAGTTATAACTAATCTTTATGAACAGAAGAGTGGTAGACAAGGGTAGAAAAAAGATTACAGGATGTTAAAGAGTATGAATGGTGAAGACATGGATGTGGTCAATATCAACAATTCTAAAAGTTTGCAAGAAAAAGACAGAAATAGAATGATGGTTAAAGAGTAGCTTTGTTATAGTAACACATTTTTGTCCTACTTCCCTCCATCCTCCATACTATAGATCTGAGAATGTCAAGAGGAGAATGAGTCAGTAAAAGAATGAGGGGTGTTGACAGCAAGGAGAGAGGTAAATTTTGGATCACAGGGAATCTTGCTTGCCTAGGTAAAGGACTTGCAAGATTATCTGCTGAAGAGAAAGATGTGGAAAGGGTGTTAGGGTGGTGGTCCTCAAAGTATTGGCCCCAGATCAGCAGCACCACTTGGGAACCTGTTAGAAATACAAATTCTCAAGCCTACCCCTAACCTTTTGAATCAGACTCTCTGGAGATGGGACTCAGCAATCTGCATGTGTACAGGCTCTGTAGGTGATTCTGATGCATGCATGTTTAAGGCTCACTGTGTTAGGAAATTGTTTATACACAATCTACCCGTATGCATACCTCTGCAGTTAAACTATTTGAGTTCTTCCTGTCAGAAAATATTTCCTACTTTGTTCTTTAATGCCCACTCCAGCCAGGTACACCTGTGGGCTCAAGTATACTCACACGTTGAGGCGCTTCTGGCCCTAAGGAAGGTGTCTGGAACTCTTGGTAAACTAGAAGGTCTTTCGTGTATCATCATTGTTTCTATTCTAGCTGGTCTGTTTACCTACATTTCTTTTTTTCCTGCCAAGACTATGCTTTAGTTCACAGGAAAATTTCCATTAATGACTCTCAACTGCTAAACCATGGAAGTCTGTACCCTTTAGCATAGAAGGCCCAGCCTCACCTCTGTCTACTTCTTGAGCCTTCTAATGCACTGCCCTGAGGGAACCTATTCTCTCTTGCAAGAAGCCTGTGGAAGGAAATTGAGAAAAATTTTTACAGAATTCTAGCACCATTTGATCTGTTCACAGACCTTTATTACCTGATGATTATATGCCAGGAATTTTACTAGAAACTAGGATAAAAAAAGATGATTTACCAACTTGCACACTGCAAGAGACTCTTTCAGCAGCAGGTAGTCAGCCCCGTTACACACTGTAGTCATTCTAAAGACTCTCAAAGGTCTACAGGCCCCAGGCAGGTGATGGCTGGCCTTGGTGTGCTACGTATCTTTTACTGAGAGGCCCCAGGCTCAGCACTGGCACCAAATCTGAATCTGCATTAACCAGTGGACACCACTCACCTCCACCCTGGTAATCTCCCGAGACTCAGCCTGCGACAACTTGACTACCGCCTGAGGCTCTTTCAGCAGCTGACCCTTAGAGATAGCCAGCAGGTGGCAACAGGCCTAAAGGTCCCTGCGCCTATAGCTAAGCAGCCCCAGGCAGGGCACTGGTAACAGCCAGCCTTGCTTTACAGCATGGCCTCTCCCATACATCTCCCATACACAGGTAGTAACTGACCACGATCACTTTGTAACACTTATCAGGTAGTGTTGGCCCAGTCACAATCAGCAGCTGATCCTGGCCTGCATGGGAATGCCTCCCAAGAGGCCCCAGAACCAACAAACCAGGTGGCCAGTTTCAGACCACAACAGAGCATTACCCAATTAACACCACAAGCAGCATACCCAAATGGTGGTCTCAGCAGGCACCAGAGCCCACTGGGGCAAATTCATTCCATGGGGTCAGCTCTTGCCCAGCAGTTTATATGCTGTGGTCCTGGCCAATAATCACAACCAGTCAGCTTGAGGCTCAAACCCACCCACTGACATGCCAACAGCAATCAAGGCTCAACTACAACAGGAGGGAACATACAACCTACACAAGAGACATTCCTGGAACTCCTGGCTTAGGCGATCAGGGATACTTACTACATAAGACCATTCTGGCAAGACTGGGAGACATAGAAGATCTACCTAAACATAGAAACAAACACAGAGAGACAGCCAAAATGAGAAAACAGAGAAATATATTCTAAATGAAAGAATAGGAGGAAACTCCAGAAAAAGACCTAAACAAAATGGAGGCAAGAAATTACCAGATACGGAGTTCAAAACACTGGTTATAAGGATGCTTAAGGAACTTAGCGAGAACTTCAACAATGAAAGAGTAAGCATAATAAAAGGCAGAAAGCATAAAACATAACCAGCCAGCAATGAAGAATACAATAACTGAAATGAGGAATGCACTAAAAGGAATCAGCAGCAGATTAGGTAAAGCAGAGGATTGAATCAGGAAATTGGAAGACAAAGTAGCAGGAAACACTTAATCAGAACAGCAAAAAGAAAAAGGAATTTTAAAAAATGAAGATTGTTTAAGGTACCTCTGGGACAACATCAAGCGTAACAATATTCACATCACAGGAGTACCAGGAGAAGCAAGAGAGTAAAGGAATGAGAACCTATTTGGAAAAATAATGACTGAAAACTTCCCTAAGCTGGCGAAGAAAAGACAGACATGTCCAAGAAGCTCAGAGAATCCCAAACAAGATTAAATCAAAGAGGACCACACCAAGACACATCATAATTAAAATGTCAAAAGTTGAAGACAAAGAGAGAATCTTTAAAGCAGTAAGAGAGAGGCATTTAGTTACCTACAAGGGAGCTCCCATAAGACTTCTTGACAGCTGACTTCTCAACAGAAACTTTGCAGGCCAGAAGGGATTGGCACAAAATATTCAAAGTGATGAAAAGTGAGGACATACAACCAAGGTTACTCTACCCAGTAAGGCTATCATTTAAAATTGAAGGGGAAACAAAGATCTTCCCAGACAAGAAAAAACTAAAGGAGTCCATCACCACCAAGCTAGTATTACCGGAAATATTAGAAGGACTTCTTTAAGAAGAAGAAGGGCATGGGGAGAAAGGGACATAATATGAATAATAAAATGGCAATAACTATGTACCTATCAATAATCACTTTAAATGTAAATATATTAAATGTTTCAATCAAAAAACCTAGGGTAACTGAATGGATGAAAAAAAACAAGACCCATACACATGCTGCCTACAAGAGACTCACTTCAGATTGAAAGACATAGACAGACTGAAAGTAAAGGGATGGAGAAAAATGGTTCATACACATGGAAATGAAAAAGAGCTGGAGTAGCAATACTTATAACAGAAAAAATAGTCTTTGAAACAAAGGCTATAATATGAGACAAGGAAGGACTTTTCATGATAAAGTAGTCAGCCCAACAAGAGGACATAGCCCTTGTAAACATTTATGCATCCAACAAAGGAGCACCTAAAAATGTAAAGCAAATATTGACCAACATAAAGGGAGAGATCGACAGTAATACATTCATAGTAGGAGACTTTAACACCCATTAACATTAATAAATAGATCTTCCAAACAGAAAGTCAACAAGGAAACAGCAGCCTAGACCAGATGAATTTAATTGATACTTTAGATCATTTCACTCCAAAAGCAACAGAATACACATTCTTTTTAAGGCAAATAGAATATTTTCCAAGATATACCACATTAGGCCACAAAACAAGTCTCAATAAATTTAAGATTTAAATCATATCTTCTCCAACCATAATGCTATGAAACTGGAAATCAATTACAAGAAAAAAACTGAAAAATACAAACACATAGAGGCTAAATAACATGCTACTAAACAATGAATGGGTTAACAATGAGATCAAGGAAGAAATCAAAAGATTATGCCTATCAATAGATAATTGGATAAAGAAGTGATACATATATATATGTTGGACTATTGCTCAGCCATAAAAAAGAGTGAAATCTTACTGAACTTTATACATACTACGTTTTTTCCTATACATATCTACCTATGATAAAATGTAATTTATAAACTAGGCATAATAAGAGATTAACATCTTATAATAAAATAAAATAATTGTAACAATATCCTGTAATAAAAATCATGTGAATGTGGTCTCTCTCTCAAAATATCTTACTGTACTGTATTCACCCTTATTGTGATAATGTGAGATGGTACAGACCTACGTGATGAGAGGAAGTAGGTGAATGAGACATTAGCAAGTAAAATAAGGGTTACTGGAACACAACCACTGCCATACCATGACAGTCAATTCGATAACTGAGTGAATAGCACTCACAGGTGGGGAGCATGTGCAGCGTGGATACTCTGGACAAAGGGATGATCCATGTCCTGGGTAAGATGGAGCAGGATGGTGCAAAATTTCATCGTGTATCTCAGAATGACATTACATTGAAAACTTGTGAATTGTTTATTTCTGAAATTTTCCATTTAGTATTAGAGGACTACAGTTGACCACAGGTAACTGAACACACAGAAATTGAAACCTCAACTAAGGGGAGACTACTGTATTGGGAAAATCTTACAGGGCTTCATCAGCAAGTAGAGGTGCCCAAGTGGGCTAAGCCTCAACAAGAGAAAGGAAGGCAGACTCAAATCTCCTGGCTTTTGCTGTCCCACACAAGAGGGGAAATTAAAGCACATATAAAAAGACATCGTTAATAAATAAATTAAAAAAAAGAGGAAGGCAGGAAGCCAAGGAGAAGGCTAGGTCTTGAAGCTTGGAGTTTTGTGTTCATTGTTTCTGCTTACTCACACACGCCCTGTAAACTTCAACTTCCACATCTGTGAAATGGAGTAATACCTACCTCCTTGGTTTGTTTTGATGATCAAACGACAAAGTGCATGTGAAAAAGCTTGGTAAGCTATAAAGCACTATATGAGTGTTACTAATAGGACCACTGCCACACTCAAAGTATATCCAACCACATCAATCTAGAGGGTGCAATTTTGGTTATAATTGCGTCACATTGCCTGCTGCCTTTCACCAGCACTGTCATCATTAACAACTCCTGTCCATCAGCTGGCTTGAGTGGGGTTGAGAGTTGCTGGGGAGAATTGCTAGGGGAGGAGCAGTTCAGAGTCTTCCTTTTCTTCTCCCGTACCACAAACATTTAAACCAGTTAAAGTGGGACTGAAAGGAGAAACAGGTGGGCAAAGGGTCAGAAAGGAATGGAAGAGATTTATTCTAGATCCCAAAATACAATTCTAAACGTTGATATCAAGTCAGATCATGCCCTTGTTCTGGCCTTTTAACAATTCCTTGTTGCTTATGAAACAAAGCTCATACTTCTTGATCTGGTCGCTATTTACCTCTCCAGGTTCTCTTAGTCCTTTCCCCATACACTGCATTCCAACCATAACAAACTGCTAGCTGTAATGGAATTTATCCTGCTCTCTTCTTGCCTGGGCTGTCCCTTTCCCTGACTTTCCTCCTTAGACTTCCCAAATGGATTCAGATGCTAGCTTCAATGTGAATTCTGCTTTGTCTTTCTCATTCAAACCCAGGCAGGCATCAGTGAGCCCATAGCACCTTGGGCACTTTCCCGGGGCAGGGGGCAATATGTAATGCTGTATAGCAGATGTGAGCAATGGGTTTTCCATCACACACTGGCTTTTACACCCAGATCGGCCATTTACTTCTTTGGGCAAGGCATAAGAGAGGCACTGGAGGGGACTGTGAAGAGTATAGATTCTGGAACCTCACAGCCTGGCTGTGGGACTCTAAACTGAACTCTTGGTTCTGTAGTATCCACATATGTAAAATGAGGATAATGATATTAATCCACCTCATAGGATAGTTGTGAGGATAAAATGAGTTAATATGTAAAAAAACACTGAGAACAGTACCTGGCACATACCTGTTAGCACTTGTTCTTAATCTCATGGTTTTTTGTTTGTTTGTTTTTTGTTTTGTTTTGTTTTGTTTGTTTTGGTGTGTGTGTGTGTGTGTGTGTGTGTGTGTGTGTGTGAGAGAGAGAGAGAGAGAGAGAGAGAGAGAGAGAGAGAGAGAGAGAGAGAGAGAGAGAGAGAGAGAGAGAGAAATGGGAATAATAATCACTGGAGAGAGCTAGTATGAGAATTACTCAAGATAAGCAGAAATGCTTGGCTTAGAGAAGATCCGTGATAAATCTTTCACTTGCCCTTTCAGATCTTGCTCTTTGTAGTATAATTCTTTATTTAAAGGTATCTCCACCACTAAAAACGTTTAGCTCCTCTAGGGAGGGGAGAGCTTTATCCATCTTTGTGTCCTCAGTAGGTCACGGGAAAACACAAAATGGCCTTAACTGCCTCTCAATTATATCTTAAAAGGCCACGAAATAGGAACTTAATCCCTAAAAATCTGTATCTTTATAAATCTATGTGAAAGTCATAGTTCGATTATTAGTTTAAAAAAAAAAATTTGTGTTATGTGTGTGTGCTTTTTGGTATGTTGTTTCCTTCCCATTCCTTTCTCTTTGTTTTCATCTTGGACAGGGTTTCTCAATCCTGTCACTAACAGGCCTTTGTTGTGGGGACTGTTCCCTGGCCTCAATCCATGAGATGCCAGTAGTATCTCTAACTCCTGCTTTGGACAACCTAAAATGTCTCTATGACATTGCCAAAAGTCTGGGAGAGGGAACAAATCTGCTCCCCTTTCTCCACCCTTGAGAAACACTAATCTAGGAAATCTGCTTAAACATTTCAGATTAAGTAAATTTTGGGGGGACTGTTTTTTTTCCTCTTTTATCTCTAAGGCACAAATTTGGATCATATGCCTCCAAATTGAATAGATTCTGACGATGGTAAAGGAAAAAGAATATCTCCTCCACTGATGGCAGTGTTTCCCTTTATCTCTCCTCTCAGAAATGGCAAGGGGGTGGAGAGGACAAGGTGAGGACCATGATTTATTTATCTGGATATATGCTCCCAAAATACCAATTGCATATTTCTTTTGTTTTACTTTGTGGGAAAACTGAACCGATGCCGTTTTACAATTCAGATTAAAGCTAAAAACACATCAAGCTGTGTGATTTCCTGGGAGTGAGAAGAGGGGGCAAGTCTTTATTATGTATGGCATAGCTGCATGCAAACTTCTCAACGTCAGAAAACCTTTACTGCGTGAAAGAAAAGGTATATGTTGAGAAAGAAGATGCATGCTAGAGTAACACATTGTTACTCTAAGTCCTGAATCTGAAACACAAGTCACAATGCTGCTTTACTAATAGTGCAATTTCAAACCTACATAAGCTGGGAAATTTGTTATCAGGTGACTCATACATGTGGGGAAATCCAGTTCATTTGTGCCAAAGATGAAATAAAGCGATTAGGCATTTAAATGCTGAGATTCCATTCAGTCTTGTGAATGAATTGCAATAATCTTGGATGGGGAGAAAAGAAAGGGTAGTTACTTATCAAGTTGAAAAATGTTAAAAGGCTCTCTGGATTTATATAGTAAAACCTTATATTTATAACACCTTTATCTTTAAATCACATAAGTACTTTTATTTCTTTTTTATTTTGAAACATTCAAAAAGTTCAAAAAAAGTTAAGTACAGTATTAAGTATTTTTTTGTCCTTAATCATTTGAAAGTAAGTATAGACCTGATGTCCCACCATTCCCAGATCCCTTTTAGTCCTACATAATCACAGTGCAACCATTAAAATCAGAAAATTAACACCAATACATGACTACTATCTAAACCTCAGACTCGACTCAAGTTTTGTAAATTGTCTCAATGAAATGTTTTATAGCAGCAGGTCTAGTTCAGGATCTAGTTCAATTGCATTGAGTTGTCATGTCTCTCTAGTCTTCCTCAGTTTCAATTTTTCCCTGACTTTCATGACTATGACACTTTTGAAGAAGACTGGCCAGTTATTTTGTATCTTGTCTCTTCATTCGGGGTTTACTGGCGTTTTCTTGTGATTAGTTTCAGGTTAAACAACTTTGGTTGCAAGGATATCATAGAAGGATGCTGCTTTTTTCTCATTATATCCTGTCAGTTTGTACCCTTACTAATGACATTCTCTGTGATTCCTTGATTAAGGTGGCACTTGCTAGGCATATTCTCTGGGAACATACTCTTTCTTCTCAAATCCATGTTAACATCCCATTCCTCATCAAACTTTTGACGTACTCATTTATTCATGTATGTTTGTACTCATCATTTCCTATTTTATTCAATGAGTTATAGTATTTTACTGTCATTTTTAATTTTGATGCTCAAATTGTTCCTGATTTGGCCAGTAGAAGTCCCTTCAAGATGGCTTCTATGTTTTTTGACATGTTCCCGTCATTCCTTGAGCCCTTCCTTGCTCTCTGTCACAACAAGGTGCTCTGGACTCATACTTTCTCTACCCCAGATGAGGTATCAGCCATTTCTCTAAGAAGCTCTAGTTTCTTTCGAAGGAAAGATGTTAGTTAGTAGTCAAGATCTTAACTCTAGCTGTGCTCATTGTTACCAGGCTGTCACACTTCCAGGCTTGCTGTGGCAGCTATAACAATGCGTCACTCAGATCTCCTGCTACAGGGAGTATACTTGACTGGCGGTCTCAACTACTGCCCACTGAATCTATTGCCCTGTTTGCCCTGAGGCTATACCTTCCAATGAGTACTCCCAGTTGATGCCTGAGAATAGCAGGAGTACTGGAGTAGGCCCAGTCTGGCAAGACACAGGAATTCTTCAGTGGGCAACTTTGGTTTGGGAAGTCTCCATCTACCTGGTAAATCCATCTTGTGCTGCTGTCCAAGACCTTTCCTACTCCAGCCTTTCCTTCTTTTTCTTCTTCTATGAATGTTAGGCTACATTACAGTCTGAAGGATCTTTCTCTCTTGTTTCCTATTTGTATTAGTTACCCATCACTGTGTAGTAATTACTTCCTGAATATAACGGCTTAAAGCAAAATAAATGTTTATTATCTCACAGTTTCCGTGGGTTAGGAATTTGGGAACAGATTAGCAAGTCTGGAATCTGTCAAGATGTCAGCCACAGCACAGCTACACCACAGCACAGTCTCCATCCTGGAGGAGCTACCTCCAAGATGGCTCACCTGGCTGTTGGCAGGAGATCTCAGGCTTTACCACATGGATCACTCCATAGGGCTACTTGAGTGTTCCTGAGACATGGCAGATGATTTCCCTACTATAGTAAATGCTCCAAGAGAAGAAGGCAGAAGCCACTATATCTTTTATTGTCTAATCTTAAAGTCACACTCCGTCACTGTGGCAATAGGTCAACTCTATTCAGGAGAGAGTAGTTTACAGGGGTGTAACTACCAAGAGGTGAGAACCATTGGGGGCCATGTTGGAGGCTATCACACTCCCTCAATAAATCCCTTGCACATCTAATATGACCTAGTTAAATCACTGGACTTAACTCCTAGGGCCTCTGGAAGAAGTCTGTGAGAGTAGGGGAGGGAGGAAGAGAGCCGAAACTTCAACACCCTTTGATTAGGCACACTCATTCTCCCCTTGTCTCGGAGTGGCAGTCCTCCTCCTCTTCCCATCCAAGGTCAATCCATCTGCTGGGTTCCAGATCCTCTGGGAAGTCTCCAGATCACTTTTCTTTCCTCATTCTTTATTAGACCGTTTACTTCAGGTTATAAATATGATCGTATTCCTCTTAAACTTAAAAATAAAGTACGGTCAACCCTAACCAAGTCAATCCCCCATTCCTCCACCTCCAAATTCCTTTCCAGCCACCCAAGTGCTCTCTTGCTTTCAACAACAAAATTCTGGAAAAACCGCTGGCCTCCCTCCCTGTTTCCATTAATTTCTCAATTCACTGCAACTCTTGCTTTGGCTCTCATAACTCTGCTGAAATTGCTTTGGCGAAAGTTACCAATGACTATTTTGTTCACTTTAAGTTTGTGATTGAAAAAAAATCCCAGTCATTTGAATTAAAAAATAACGGTCCTCATAGTATTTCAAATAATAAAGAGTCTAAAGTAGAATTAAGCGTCTCTCTCTTATAAGAACACTCCTGAGGGTCCACGCTTAACAATTTTACATTTATCATTCATATTTTTTGCATTGCCCATCCAAATCCAAAACAGACACATATTTAACTGCATAAGATTTCTTTTTTTCTCTTCCCTTTCTCCCTCCCTTCATTCCTTCTTTCCGTCTAAACAAAATTTCCATCACGACATACACGTTATTCTCTAACTTGCTTTTCAGTTAACAATACTCAAGATTTATTTCTAAATCAATAGAAATAAATCTACATAATCCTTTTTAATAGCTGTATAATATTCCACAATATGGACATGCCATTGTTTATTCAACTAATTCCTACTGAAGTGCATTCAGGTTCTTTTGATTAGATTGAACCATACAAAACTGCCATATATGTAGGCATTTAAAAAATTTTATTATTAGTTTTGAGTATATAGTACATTGGTTAGATATTTGTAGGCATGTTTTTTGTTGTGTTTACTTCCCAGTACAAACAATATTGTAATAAATACCCATATGTATATATGTCTATAAACTTTTGTTTTTGTGGATAAATTCCAAGATGTGAGATTCTTTTTAGAAAGGTGTGTATATTTTACTCATTGAAAGTAGATTGCTTTCCTCAAATATTGATATAATGTATGGTCCCATGGATGACCTTTTGGGAAGTTATAAGTCACAATGGCCTCTTTTCAGTGTTTCTCTTAGCAGACTTCTCCACAGCACACTGTATTTGTCATTGCTGACCATGCCTCCTCGAGTGGCAAGACTTTAAACCAGTTTTCCATCTGCCTCATTTTGGTTTCTTTCCAAAGCTTTTCTTCTGTTTGTTCCTAGATACTTGTATACCACATGGTTCTACCATGGCTCACTTTTCTATTTACACTAAATCTCCATTTTCGTTTTAGGTATGCTTATGGTTTCAAATGTGGTCTCTGCCTACCAAGGATGTGGCCAAAAAGTGATTTCACCTGAATTAGAACAAGGTTTCCTTTCCTGAAGAAACCTTACTGTCACTGTGCAGAAAATTGTGGTAATAACTATTCAATCACTGTTCAACATTCAACGATGTGTCCCCTGGGTTGTGTGGTATATGAGCTCCACAATCATCACTGATAGCTGTGTTTTCCATTCATCTCCTGAGTTCAAACTTCTATATCAAAACTGTCTACTGAATATCTTCAGCTGGATGTTTTATAGACACCACCAATTTAAAGACCCATTGTTTGACTTATCATTACCCACTCTTGAAATACTCCTTATGCATTTCTTAGTAAATGAGACTCGCATTCACTGGGGTACATAACTTAGAAATCTGGAAATTCATCTTCTCTCTTCTCTCTCTCTCTCTTTCTCTTTCTCTCTGTTCACATCTGATAGGTTACTAAGTCCTGCTGTTTCAATCTCATATTCCTGAAATCTATTATTTCTTTTTGGTCCCCAGTGCTGCTGTCCTCACAATCCTTTTTGATGGACTAAAAATAACTTCTCACTGGTCTTCCAAGTTTTTGCCTTGCCTCCCTTGTATTATCCACACTGCTGCCAGGGAAACTAATTCAACATGCAAATCAGTGAGAAAAATCATTTATTGTCCATATTGTCAAGAGGTTCAAATCTGAACTTCTTAGCATGGCTTAATGAAACTATTATCCAATACCTACTTAATGGTCTTGACTCATTTTCTGATATTCTCTAAAACCAACCTGCGCTTCAGCTATATGGGTCTACTTTCAAATTGTTGACATGCCGAGAGGTCTATCATAATTCAGTGCCTTTGCACCTGCTATCCTTCTGCTTGGAATTTCTTGTCAGTCTTGCTGGCCTGACAAACTCCGACTTATATTTCAGGCCTCAGCTCTAGTGTTTTTTTCCTTTCTTTAAATTCTTCAGACTTAAGTGCTTCTGCACTCGAGTTTCTTGTTAATATGGTACATTCCTGCACCATAGCAATTTTAACATTTAATTATTTATTTTATTAATTAGTATTTCCAAACTAGGTTGTAAGCTCCTTGAGGGTAAGGACTATGATTAATCTCATCTTTGTATATCCAACACTTAACACAGTGACTGCAATTGAATATTTAATAGGCACTTGCATAATGGAAAAATAAACTAGTTAAGTAGTGAGAATAGTGTCCAGGCTAGGGCTTAAGCTTAAGATAGAGATTTTCACTTAAGTATCTTTAGAAATTTTGTAAAAAAAAATAAAGCATTAAAGGAAATTTAAGAACATAAAAGTAAAGTAAATCTCATTTTATTTCACCATCCTAATGCTTGTTTTAGTGAATTTACTTTGTCTTTGCTCAGATATGAGATATATATTTATGTATCTATATATGATATATAAATATGTAACATGTATATGTGTATATATTTATACTTCACATAGCTGTAATTAAAAGACATGAACTTACATGTTTTTAAGTTTAGCTAACTATAAACATTTTTCAACACTGTTGCATAGTCCTCCGAATTATGATTTTTCAGCATTGTATTTCATCCCCTTAGAGATGACTACAGACTTAGGTTGTATTTATTTTTCTATTATAAATAGGAAGAGATACCAGTTTTGTGGGATGTTTTAAAAAAAAGAATACAAAGTCATCTTACTTTTGCAAATAGGCCCATGTGACCACATTTTTAGGGTCCCTCCCTGGGCTCTGGAAGCTGCTTGGGAAAGTGAGAGGTCCTGAAGGTTAAGTTTCGTTAGCTTCATGGCTATCTACCTCCAATTATAAATAATTTCGCAACAAATATTTTGAGCATGTAATTTTTGTCTCTTTTCCATTATTTCCCAAGATTCCAAGTTACTATGACACTATTTACCTTGAAGGATTTGAGAAAGGAAATTGTCATTTATTCAGCACCTATTATATATTGAATAGTTTACATATATTATTTAATTTAATCTCTCTTACATGCCGGAAGGAAGCATTATCCTCATTTTATAGAGGAGAAAACTGAGGTGCAGTGCATTTAAATATCATGCCCAAAGTTAGAAATCTAGTAACGGTAGGGTTTGATCCTCATCCATGTCTCATTCCAAAGTTCATGCCTTCATCACTGACAACACGCTGTCTCCACAGCCTCAGTAGCTTCACAGTAATGCATACAGTAATGCATTTCCACAGGAAAAACCTGATTCTCAGTTATGTGTTTTGAGGAGTCCAGAACACAAAACTTGCAGAGCACTGACATGGTTTTTGGAATAAGGTAATTTAAATCAATGGTGTCTAGTCTTTCTTAGGAATTTAGGAGAATTTAGGAGAAATGATTTGGCTGTTTCTGCCTTCCTACTTACTTACAGACATGCATTCAGGGTGCATTTCTTGGAAGGTGGAAAATGAAGTTAGAAGTCCTGGCTTGGGTTTGGGTCCTGCTGTTCAGTATTTGAGTGGCCTCGGGTAAATCATTGAACTCCTCAGGTTCTCATTTTCCCCCTGTGTGCAGTGAGGCTGAGTAACAAAACCCGCCTTACCCCAGGGTAGTTTTGAATGTCAAATCTGATAATGTGTATGCAAGTACTTAGTGATCTCCAATACTACTGAGATACTAGTAACGTTGCTGGAGTAGCTCCACTTGACCATCCATGTGTCCCCCGCTGGCAGAATGGACTTGAGGGCTCCATTATTGGTGTGCCCTCCTAGACTGCAGCAGCCTAATTTCAGCGGGCTGTCTGGGCCACTGCTGCTGAATGCCCAGTGCAGCGGGAGCAGTAGCGGTTGGGGAAAATCAGGCTGAGATTCTGGGGGAATCCTTTTCTCTTTAAGCCGAGGATTTATCACCAAAATATGCCAAACATTCATTATTAAACGCAACTTGTAAACTCCCCAGTACGCCCCGTCCAATTGTCCCATTGCTCTGTCTTAGGTGCTGACGCATTTATATTGGAATTTTATCTTCCAGTTTAGAAATTTTTAGTTCTGTAGGATTTAATTCTGGGGCAAGTCTGTAGTTCCGGGATGCCAGGAGAAAATAACCATCTCGGTTTGAGTTGGCGTTTGAACATCCTTTACCAGATTCACGGTTAAAGCTGGTGTTAAGTACCATTGGTTTTTCCTTAAACAAATACTTAAACCAATTTACAATCCTGAAGATTGAGCCCATCGCCCCGTGTCATAATCCGCGTGGTTCCCTCAGCGTGAGCCGCAGCTCAGCCGCCTCCGGCCTGCAGCCCCCCATAACCCATGCCCAGGTGGCAGCCGGCGTGGACCCTTAGCTCCACCTGGCTCGGCCAGTAGCAGCCGCACAAAGAGCGGAGCAGGCGGCTGCCCGGCCGAGCCGCAGAAAGTAGTCCCGGCCACGCCGGCACCAATGTTGTTCGATGTCGCTTCACGCCCTCCGCGGGGAGGGCCGGTAAAGAGTCCCATTGGAATGCGCCGCCGGACGGCCTTTCCCCTACAGCTCTCCTCTTCTTCTCCTGCACATCTCCCGGGGTTTCCAAGCAGAGGCTCTGCATGCATCCTTACTTTCTTTCATAACTGCAAGGGAGGCGGCTTCAAGGGACGGGGCTCGACCGCGCGCAGGGAGATTTCGTTGGGAGCCGTGGAGGTGGCGGACAGACTGTATCCCTGCGCCGCTGCGTGAGAGGAAGAGGCTGAATGAGGAGCTGCGCGGGGGAAGCGGCGCGCCGGGGGAGGAGACGGCGGGATGGAAGCAGACGCTGGCGTCGCGCGAACCCCGGCCAGAGCGGCGCGGTAGAGAGGGCGGCGGCGGCGGCGCGCGCGGAGCCTTGACGTGCCTCTTTCTTTCTTCTCTCCCTGGAAAGCTGGGAAGCATGAGCGTGCAGACCTGCCGCTGCGGCGGCCGCCCCGGCTCCTCGCCTCCCCCTCTTGTGGCTGCCCCTCGCCGGTGAGAGAAGAGAACGCCAGAAGGGAAGATGGGGGCCGTCCTGAGGAGCCTCCTGGCCTGCAGTTTCTGCGTGCTCCTGAGAGGTGGGAAGAATGCGAGGGGGACGGCAAAGTTGGTGGGATTTGAGGGGGAGAGGTGGCCTTGTTTTGTGTGTATCTGGGGGAGGGGAGGGAGAGAGGGAGTAAAAGGGAAAGAGGAGTGAGGAGAGGCCTGCTCGTGGGGAAGGAGAGAGAAAGGGGCCCAGGAGAAGGGGCTGTGCGCCCCGCCTGGCCACAATGCAGACCCCTGCCTAGGTTTCCTGACCTTATCGGGACAAATCAGAGCCTTAGTCAGGGCTGCTGGTCTCGGTAAAACCCTGGAGCCCCATACTGTCGGAATGACTGAGGGTCTGTGTGTCTCTGCCTGGAGTCATCAGGGAGAAGGGTCTTTGTATCTATTTTGGCTTTAAGAATTTGAGCCCAAGACGCTTTAACATTGGTCTTGTCCCTCGAAGCTCCCACCTTTCCCGTGTCTCAGAATTATGCGAACTTTTGGAGACCTCTTACTATTTTTCCAGGCCTTGCTACAACTAATAATTGGCTTCCGTCGGGGATATAATGATCCTGAGTGAGAGCACAGTTGGAAAGTGACTCCGAGGTTATAGGTCGAGCGATTCAGCATTGGGAATCTTCTGAGCTTCAGCCTATAATAAAGTAGAAACCTTGCCCTTCTAACCCCTGGTGTTCGGGACTTGCCCCTATTTTCGGAGCATGCAAGTGTACAGTTGGCACTAACTAGGAAAAGTCATCCCTGTGCGAAAAGGAGCCTGTCCTGGGACTCAAGTTATCATTTGCTGCGTTCCCCTGGGGACTGCTTGGCACTTTGGTAAATAACAAAGGTTGTTCTAGATAATATACTCTGAGAATCCCATACATTCGATGGCCCTGTGGTTTTTTGAATTGGCATGCAAAGCTGTCAAATACGCTGTGACTTTTTTTTTGTGACAGTTCACTAAGGTTTGACTGGCCCGCAGGATTTCAACAGCTCTTCTCAAACTTATCAGTGTTGAAGTGGTGCTAAGTCTGATGCTATTGAGCATTTACCAGAAGAGGAATTTATGTCCTGATTGATGCAATGCAATACCTTATAGCCTTGGTTTTGTTTAAAATTCTCATTTGTGTCCACGGTCGTCAGTTCTTTTCAGGTCTGGGACCTTATAAGACTGTGGAGCTTTTTAGCTTTTAATTTAACAAGCTAAACTTGTTAAGTCTCCAAAACTTATTGAAGTTTACAGAACGTGATAGTAACTAACAGTCTTGTGATGTAAATGAGCCAGGTGTGCCATTTCTGTGTGTATATATTTTGGATGAGTGTGAGTGATCTTTTTTTTTTTTTTTTTTGAGGAAGAATTTTTTAAACTCTTCGGCAAGATTATTATGTTTGCATGTTATATCTACTTGTACTTTATAATTAGGACTCACTAAGCATATACCACCATGTAAGTCCCAGAAACATAATGCTCATTTAATTTTCTTGATAGAGGACTTATGCAGTGTTATGCACTTGAGAAGTTTAATAAGTGTGTGTTTATTTTATTATAGTATACCCCCTGTTGAAAGGGGGTTTTGCCATACCTGTGAGAAACAATTGTATTTAATAGAATATCTATAGCTATATCTATATATTTAAGACAGAAAATTAATAGAATTAACAAATATGGGAGTCAGCTAATTGCTTAAAGTTTTGGGCAACTCTAAATTTGTAACCCAGGATGTTTCTGGTTCCCCAATTGTATTTCTTGGAGAAGTGCGTGATGTAAATGCCATTTGTTAATTTTAATGCCAAGTTTAAGCCTAGAGTTGGAATTAAGAGAAGTTGCACTTGAAGTAATATTTTGAAGTGTAGTTTTGTAACAAGACCTAAGAATTAATAGTTTAAATGGCCTCGTTTCCACTAGCAAACAAAAAATTCAAAAGTGGAGCTTTTATTTTAAATGTAACATAATAATGGTGGCCTTTGAAATTAACAGTACCTAACAGTGAGTACATACTATTTGAACTAAAACTGCCTTTGATGTGACAGATTTTTATTCATAATTTAGATTCTTTTCATTCTTTGATAATGCCATCCTCTTTTATAATAGTGACATTAGTTAACCTTGGGCTCCAAGGAGGAAAAATGTGATTAATTTTTTGCATTAAGATCATTTTTCTTCACTGAAGAGTTGGCGCTTTAACATTGGGAAAATGGGTTGATGAGAGTTTGAGACCTTTTGTCCCATAGATAGCCCTGTTAAATCAATAGCTGAAAGTTGAAATAATGCTGTCGTTATCTAGGCTGCATCTCTCTACATCTCTGTCACTGGAGGACAAGGTATAATGGAAGAATTGGAGATTTCAGTGCTACAATTTTGGATTTAAAGTCCATGCTACTTAATAAGTTTGTGTTTCTGGTCTAGTCTGTCAATTTCTCTGGGCCTCAGTTTCTTTACCTGTAAAACGTGGGTGGTAAGACAGCTCTAATTTGCAGGTTTATTGGGTATATCAAATGAAATGACGAATATGAAGTGACCTGCAAATATTTTTGTTACAATTTTTTTGTTTGTGGACATATCCTCAAATGCTGGGGATTTGAGATTTAATTTGTATAAGATTCATGAATTCTTAAATGTAGAAGAGATCTTAATCATTTTGGTCTGCTTCATTTGCAAGTGGGGAAAATCAGATTCAGGGAGATTATAATGATCAATATCCTACAGCTCATTAGTGGTAGAGCAGGGATTTATTGTTCATTTTTTTTAGCAAATATATATGGAATAACTCCTGTATATCAGGCTCTGGAATAGTGGTGAGCAAAATAGACATGATTGCTGTTATAATGGGCTTCACAATTTAGGGTGTTATCGTTACCATTCAGGTACTGATTAGAAAAGATTATATCTCTGATCTAGAGGAAATATTTTTATAAGAATATATATTTTGGAGTATAATCTATGTATAATCTGTAAATATATGACTCGGCTTACTTTGAGGAAGGTTTTGTCTGATAAAATTTTTTTGCTACTTAACCTTTTCTTTGTTACTTGTTTTGGTGAGGTGGTGGTAAATACTGTCAGAACAAGCCACTAGTGTTTCCCATCTATCGTTTTTATAGAAGTTACCTTTGGAAGATTTTTTTTTTTTTTTAAATGTCAAGTATGATGAAGTCTTGGGAAGGTAGAATGAATTTTGGAATGGGAATCAGGAGAATTAGGTTCTGATTCTAAGTGCCATTACCTAGCAGTGTGACCTTGGATAAGTCATTTAATCTCTGTACGCCTTATTATCTTCATTAGGATAATGAATCCTTTTGGAAATTCATAATTCATGTTTACACATCAAGGGCTCTACAAGATCCTGAGGTAGAAAGACCAACTTAAATTTTGTTTAATCTATTTCCCAAACTTGATGACAAATTTTTTCATAAATCCTTTTAACATTCTGAAACTTTGTTCCAAGCAGCACACTTGGAAAGAACCTGAATTAGATAACCCTTTTGGCATTGGGTTGATTCATGTGAATTGGTATTCAATGACAATTTTGTATACTGTAGTTGAATCTGATACTTTCATCACTACTTATTTACTTGGCCTAAGGTTTGCTCATCTGGCTGTTAAATAATTTGATTATGAAACTCAGGTTTCAGCTCATTGTTATAATTAGGCCTAACAGTGATTTTGGATGGTTCAATTTTTCAGTTTTTGTTTTTGCCTTAATTGGAGGTTTTTCCATTTGCTGAACTGCATTGATTCCATGTAGTTATATGTGCTCCAGCTATCAGAAAGGATGCGTACGTAACCTTGGACAAGTTACTTAGTTTTAGTTTCCTTTCCAGTTAGATGGGGTGATACCTTATAAGATTACTGTGGGAACTGATGAGATAATGTTTGCAAGAGGGTAGTACAGTGCATAGTCAGTAGTAATCTTTGAATGATTGGTTGCTATGCTTAAGGTGGCTCAATTAAAATAAATATTAAAGCTTGGGAAAGACTAGTAAAACATTCAAGTCCAGGCACTATTTTAGACAGTCAATAGTTTTAGGCCAGTGGTTTTTAACCTTTCTGACTCTTCTGCCACTGAAACAAAAGCTCCATGAAATAATTTGATTTCTGATATTTTCAGTTTTGTTTTATGTAAACAAGATGGCCACTATCTACTAAATTTATTTTTTCCTTCCAAAGGTTTATAACTTTAACCCAGTTTTAGGTGATTGTTATAAATAAGCTAGAGGATAAACAGTTCAGTTGATTGTGATATTTACTTATTTAAGAGTTAAGTATGAGTAAAATAATTTTATCAAAACATTTTGTCTAATTATTTGTTTACAACAATTAAAATTATTCAATTGATGGACTTCTCCCTGTAGAATGGGTTAATGATATACTGAGTTTCTGCATTGCATGTTTCACTATTCTTTGTATCTTCTGTAAAATGAGCTCATCTTAATGAATGGAACACTACTCCATACGAATAACTTTGAAGTTTAGTCAAATACATAGACTGGGCAACCTAAGAATAGAATAGTTGTCCTTGAAATTATTCATTTAAAATATAATTCGTTGTAAATATAAGGACAACAGTGTTACTTGATATTATTAGCATATGCTTTTGTTTCTCAAACCATTTGTGTTATCCTCACAGAGGGTTCAAGACATTCGAATGTAGGATTGGAAAATATTAAAATGTACCTGGGCTCTATTTGGTGAAAATAACTGGTACATCAGTGCTGTGATTCTGTTAGCTGTTATTTAACTTGCTAACTTGTGTTTCTGTGATACCTTGCTTGGAATCACCAGGAGATTGGGGATGTGAAGTGAAATATTTTAGGCAAAAAAAATTAAATGAATTTTTAAGTTATTAAATGATACTAGGCATAAAGTTATTTATTAGAGTATCAGTAAAAATAAAAATGCAGAGGTGAACATGATCAGCAGTAGTTATATTTTTCAAGAAAATAGTTACCCAGATATTGGAAAACTTTACCTTGTTATCAAATATGTATATTTGACCAGGAGGCCATTTTCTCTAATGGCCTTGGTTAGTCATAACTCTCTCATTTTTGAACTAAAACCACCAAGTACAGGATGTAAGGATAGGAGTCGTCTTCATTACCAGCCAGCTTTAAGGGAGGTGTAATTTATTTATATTCATATGTCCAATTTAAAGATACTATATTTTGCAAATCTGAGAAAGCTAACAGCTGAACTTCATTAGCATGAACTCTTAGCTACACATTATATGGTATTTATTTGTAACAGTGTCTTCATTTATGCCAGTAAAGACAACAGCTCTTTGTGAGATAAAAAGTGTTTCAAGAATAGATTTTTTTTCCTTATTATGGCCATGTACCAGAGCTTTGCACATATTGAGTATTCTAAAATTTACATTTAAACATTGGGTGTTTTTTTAGCACAAATTAGGGAAAACTAATAATACTAATCAGAAATAAATCAGCACGTTTATAACTGAGGTTGAATTTGACACGTGGATTATGTAATGTGTTTTTCAGTTAGCCTATACTGTTGTATTGATAATATAATTAATATACTCAAGTACTTTTTTTTAACCCAGTTTTTTAAAAAGATATAATTCACATACCATAAAATTCTTCATTTTAAAGTATCCAGTTTAGTATGTTTTAGTATATTCATGGGATTGTACAGCCATTACCACTAAGTACAGAATATTTTCATCACCTCAAAAGAGACCCAGTGGCCCCTTAGCAGTCACTTCCTGTCCCTCCTCCACCCCCCCACCCCCGCCCCAGTCTCTGGTAACCACTAATCTGCTTCTGTCTCTATGGATTTACCTATTTTGCACATTTCATATAAATGGAATCATACTATATGTGGCCTTTTGTATCTGGTTTCTTTCACTTAGCATAGTGTTTGTAAGGTTCACTCACATCATGGCATGTATCAGTACTTCATTCACTTTTATGGCTGAATAATATTCCATTGTATGGATATATGAAGTACTTTTGAATGAGTGTGGGTTTGAATTTTGGAATCTTGCAAAATTAATTCTGGAACCTCTATTTTGAAGTTATATAAATAGACTTTTAAAAAAATCTAAGTTCCTGTTTTCTGCTGGAGAAACACTTGGTAGTTCAGCATATCATTTCTGTGTATTGATTTATGAATAACCCTGTCTCAGTTAAACCTTTTACCAAATTCATATCTAGATTAATAGGATAGAAGGCATATTAAAAATTACCTAGCCCAACTTCTTTATTTTATAAGAAAGATTAATGACTTAAGGCCAAATTGCTGTTCTAGACAGTGATTTTATATGCAGTGCTTTCTGTACCTAATTTTACCTGGGCCTTATTATGGTTTTGAAAATGATACCAATCACTTTTGATAGAGGAAAATAAGTGTCAGTGTATTTTGGAAGTTGCAAATAGATGATTTGTCATAGTACTGTTGAATAAAAACAAATCTGGATTTAGGTAAAGAGAGCCTTTACTTGAAAGGATTATTGCAATAGGGAGAATATTCTGACCGCCAGATCTGCAGTCATTCTCAGAATCAAACATAAAAAGACTTCTTTTATACAGGAGGGTAAGCAGGGCTAGCAAGAATTTTGTAGTAGTGTGGGCCAAGTGGGTGGAGGTGAGCAGATTGCATGATCAGGATGGTTTAATTGGAATTTTTTATTTCCTGTGGTTAGCTTGAAATGAGCTGTTAAGAGAGAAAGTGCTACATGTATTTACTTAAACTTAGGGCAAGCCAAAGTTTAGGGAAGCCTGACTAAAGTTTGGTCAAGCTAAGTCATTGGATAAGTCATGGGTAATTGTGAGCATTTGGTCAGTCTCCCTTTGTTTAAAACAAAGTTTGTCATTATTAGGAATATGTTTTAGTTAGCTCCAGGTGCTACAACAAAAATAGTATCGACTGGGTGGTTTATAAACAACAAAAATTTCTCACAGTTCTGGAGGCAGGAAGTTCAAGATCAGGGTGCCATAGTAGGTTCTGGTGAGGAACCTTTTCGGTTGCAGACTATTGACTCTCTTTGTGTCTTCACAGGGAAAAGAGCAGAGAGAGGACGCAAGCCTTCTCTTGACTCTTTTAAGGGTACTAGTTCCATTATTGAGGACTCTGTCCTCATGACCTCATCAAATCCTAAATAGCTCCCAAAGGCCCCACCTCCTAATACCATCATACAAGGTAGGAAGGGTGGATAGAGTTTCAACATAGGAATTTGGGGATTCGGGGGGAAGACACAGACATTTAGTCCATAATGGGATAAAATAAGAGTCATTATAAAGTTGGTCTGATTAGAGTTGGCCTGGTTATTTATGTAGGTGTAGGTAGGCCTTTTGACATTTGCTTTGCTGGAAGTTTTTATAAGGAATATTGGATTGGACCTTTAAAAGCCTCTTGAAGCAGGGAAGCCAAGCCAAGAATTTATCATCAGGTTTCACTTGTAGTACCTTTAGATTTGGGTGAACTCCCAAGGATTCCAAAATATTCTAGGTTTTTGGCCCTGTCCAAAAGTGACCTTGTTTACTTCACCTGTAAGGCTAGGAACTCTATACCAGGTACCAGTTCAGTTTTCCTGAAAGACCTGTAAGCATGGGCTCTGTAAAGTTGATCATAACTCATTGAAAGTGTCTGGTCACATTTGATTAAATGATCATCACTTTCAAATATGGCATTACAGTCCGATTCTTGGTTGCATAACCAATGTTTCCAACTAGAACAGACTCTTCCTGAACATAAGTAAATAACTATGATGACATGAAAATATGAATACTCAGTAAGAATCTTTGAATTATGGAGGAATCAGGGAGGAAGAAACTAGATCTTTCCAGTTACAAAAGCATAGTTTGCTTACATTGTTAACGAGTTAGAGATAGCTTAATACAAAAGAGTTCCTTATATCCAAAAAACAAGGCATTAAGGCATCAGCAGTATTTTAAACAAAACCCATAATCATCCTTCATCAGTTTATTCAGTCCCGTGTAATTCTTGTTCTGCTACATCTTGGTTTAGCAGTTTCATTAATCCACTGCTTCTCCACTAGCTTTTTGGAAATCCTAACTCAGTCTGTTGGTATAGTCTCTAAGTTATTTAAATGATGCCATCGGAAGCTTGTGCCCAAGAGTACCTGGTATAGTCCTTTCTCAGCAGTCCTTTTGTTGTTGTTAAAGACAAGCATTCTGGCCTATAGCTGCTATGCAGGCACCTTCAGGGAATCATCAGAGAAAACCAAAAAACATCTGTAGATGATAAAAGACTCGAAATAGTAGTGATTAATTTATTACTGATAATTTTAAAAGTGAAAGATCTGATGAGAGTTTGTTATAAAAAATAATGCAGCAGACAAGGAAGTTTCGATTTTGTGACATTCAAACCAAAATCAAGTTAATCCAAAAGTTTTAGTCAAAATATAATGATTAACCTTATATTAAAGAAGAGTGTGTCTGGAGTAAGTCCTAAACATCTGGATAATAAAATTCCGTAAGTAAGTGGTGTGAATTCTCAGTTGAGAACCACTGGCTCTCTAGACTATACCGTATTCAAATTAAAGAAGTCAAATTATGACCAAATTAAAATCATAAAAATATAAAAAGTATCACTGAAATTATGACTTCTGACACTGTACCGTTGTCTAATATTAGGCAAAGCAGCACCAGGACTCTTGATAAATAGAAACATATCATGGACAGTGAGAGTATTGAAAAATGTCTAGGAACTAACAATTTCTGAAATAATCATATTAACATTTTACCCATATAGATTTAACCTAGGGGAGGGTAAGCTTCTCTTCTGGATTGACAGTGCTTCCCAGGCAAATCATAAAATTGATCAAATCCTTACGGGGCATTTTGGGAAATTTCAGACATTTGTAAGTGCAAAAGACATCAAAAGTGAGACGACTTTGTTTATTTAATTATAGTAATGGCTAGCTTGATGATAGGGATATGTTCTAAGAAATGCATCGCTATGTGATTTTGTCATTGTACTAACAACATAATATGCACTTACTAAACCTAGATTGTATAGCCTATTATACACATAGACTAAATGGTATAGCCTGTTGCTCCCAGGCTACAAGCCTGGACAGCATGTTACAGTACAAAACAACATGAGATTAGATCAAGCACAAGAGAAAATGATGCAATCAAGACACGTGGTAAACATGTATGAGGGTGCTGCTGGTATCAAACAACATACAGTTTTACAGTAAACTTTTTAAAAAGTGCAATCTAAAATAACAATACAAAATATAGTATAGTAAATACATAAGCCAGTAACACTTGTTTTTTATCATTATGTAGTATTATGTTTTGTACATAATTGTATGTGCTATACTTTCATACAACTTGCAGCTCAGTAGGTTTGTTTACACCGGCATCATCACAAACTTGTAAGCAGTGCTTGCATCATGATGTTATGGTAGCCATGTCACTAGATGACAGGAATTTTTCAGCTTCATTATAATCTTAGGTGGCACCACTGTCGTAGACATTCCGTTGTTGACCAGAATATTGTTATGTGGCAAGTGACTATAGTCAAGACATGATAAAGTCAACATAAGCACAGGAGATTCTGGCGCAGAATTTTTGCTTTCTAGGGAAATTAGGAGGTAAAGAAAAACCTTTTATAATATATTAAGAGCAGATGAATAACTCAAGAAAATTTTGTCATTAAAAAGAAACAAATTTTAGTTTTGTATTGGGTTAATATTTGATACTAAAGTGCTTTTTGAAAACGTTACAAATCAGCTCATCAAATATTAGTTGGCTTTGACCACAACAAATACAATTCCTTTTTCATGAAATGTTTATAACTTACTATATCCATTAAAGTTTTGTCCTACATCTTCCTCTTTCTCATTCTGGAACAATTAGTCATTTTACATTAGGACTGTTTTTTCTGAATAAAAACACATCCTGCATTCTTCGCATAGCATTGTTCCTTTCACTATTTCTCTTAGAAGAGTTTGATTTACATATAACATTATAACATAATTACATTAACTACCGTTTTACAGAGAAAACTACGAAGGGGATAATTGTGAACTATCACATGCCAGTAGTAGACTGGCAGAGCTTATGAGTATACATCTTACAGCTTATTTATAGCCATGTACTTGATAGTATAACTTCTCAACGTGGCAAAATGAAAATGTTCATTAATAGACTCAAATATATGTAGCTTTTTGGTACCATAAAAATAAGAGGCAAAAAAATGTGTAAACTTGAAACACTTATTAAGTGCTTCAGTATTCTCTTACTTTGAAATTACCTGGATATCTAATAAATATCTATGAATTAACAGCGTAAGTGTAAGGTTTTAAGTTACTAAAAGATATCTTCAAGCTGGTTTATTAACAAAACATAATTACTATTGAAATAAAATTCATGAGAGTAATGATTCAACTTGGCTAAATACAAATAGAACTGTAATGCAGTTTATTCTATCAGTAAACCTTACAGGTCTGGGAAGAACATATTCAAGTAGAATAAAAATGTGCTTGTGTTATACTTAATGCTGATAAAAGGCACAGGTGTTTTATTAAACCAACAATATTGAACTAGTCTTATTTGCCAAAGATTAAGTGTATGTTAACTTGGATTCTTAAAACATTTGGGTTAGTGTCTATAAAAGTACTTTCGAAAGTATAAGAAGTTTAATTTCTTCAATTGCTGGAAATCCTGGGATATTTAATTTATAATGAGGTCTTGAAGTTAGAACAGAACTCTTATTAGGGATATTATAGTCCAAAATTATAATTGGTATTACTATCTGAAGGTAGGAAGATATTTTATATACATAACATACATACACATATACTTATAAAGACATACAAACAGACACAGATAAAGAGCTTATAGCTTGAAATTTATAACTCACTGGTGGTTTATATAAAAAAGCTAGTTCTTGACCTTCCTTTAACTTTATATTTTTTACTGTGATTGACGAGGACTGAAGTATCCCCAACAATATTTGCAGAAGAGAAATTTAAGATTTTCTTTGCTCTGATGTATAATCTAATGGAGGTCGTGAACTGAATTTTGGGTGAGCGAACAGAGGGAGACCAGGGGCTGTCTGGGTGTTTCTGAAGCTCATTTGGGTGTCTCTGAAGCTCATTTGGGTGGAGAAAAGTTTCAGCCTGTTTCCAATTTGTATTTTGAATCCCAAGTCCTCTAGCCCCACATGAATCCCTAGTGGGGAAAAGGGAGCCTTAAAGCTCAAGTGACTACAGGGAGATGAGGAGTTAGAGTTGAAAGAAAAGGTCTTATAGGTGTGTAGAGAGGGACGGAGGAGACTAGGGTATTAAAGGAGGATTAAGGATTTAAGGGAGCTGAAGGGAAGGTCATGGGTAGTAAAAAGGAGGAAGTGAAGAGGGTGATGGGAAAGGAGAAGTTTCGAATGAGTCAGTTTGCGGTGCTCCTAAGTTTCCTAAGGAGGACATTGAAGTTCTAAATTGTCTTTAGTAAAATTTTGCCACTTTTGAAGATACTGAATGGAATTAGTTTGTAATAGTGAGTGAAGTGTGCAGTCAGTGGAAGAAGAGGGAGGGCACCCAAAAGAGAGTCAGCTACCTATGGGATTAGATAATTAAATCAGGCATAAGCTTGGAAAGAGTATTTTCTTGTGAGGAGTCAAGGGAAAATAGAATAGTCCTCAGGAAGAGCTGAGAATGTTCCTGCTCAAGAATAAGGGTGTGATTCTTTACTTAAATAACCAAAGAAAAAAATTATTTCCTTGAAAATATCAAAGTAACTACCATATTGCCCCAGACAAAATGTCTAGAGCACTGTTTCAGGAGTTACACTCAAGGAAATATCTCTGAATCTCTGAACAGGAAAGGAGTTTAAATGACTCACAAAGGGTCATTGAGGTGAAGTACAATCTTCAAGTCATGTTACCATACCAATAGCAAATAAAAATAAATCCTTAGGCAGGGAGAGACTTTATTTGAAAAGTCAATCACAATAAGGAGAAATCTTTGATATGCAGGCATCTCAAAATCACACACAGAAAGGTTTTTCTCTTATAGTAGAAGTGAATAGTGACAGCAGGAACTTTGTGGGAGAGTGGGACAAGCATGATGACATGTTAAGGACATTTTAATAGGAGATGTCTTTTTCTGAGGTCTGCTGATGCTCAGAATGAGTCCTTAAAAGGATTAACAGTTCTTCATTGGTTTGCTATGAAGAACTAACCAGAGTTTAAAGGTCTGTGGAGAAGAGTGAAGCCTGATTAAACTTTGGTTAAGCCAATTCAATGGGTAAGTGATGGGCATTTGTGAGCACTTGGCCAGTACTTAATGTAAAATCCTTTTGGTTTTATTAAAAGCGTATTTTTAGATCAGGTTCTGGAAAATTTCTTTTAAATATTACCATATTACTATTGTGCAGTGAACTGTGCTAGAGATTGGGGATAAAATTATTTAGAAGATATGGCTTCTGTTCCCGAGGGGTAGAGTCCTAGTTGAAGTAGGAAATATACTTTTAAAAATGCTAATGCAGAAAAAGTAAAGACCCTAATGGCTCAAAGAAGTAAAGCTGAGGCAATTGGAAAGATTCATGGAATAGATAAAATTTGAATCTGGCCTCGAAGCAGTTGATTGCTGGTATAATGAGAGAAAGGCGTGGAGTGGACAGGAAAATGAGGACACGGTGGCGATGGAATATATGCTCACAGTTGATGTGTTCACAACCAGTTTGTGTGATGCAGAGACTATAATAGGTAGAGTCATAGCTACAGGTCACCTGGTAGAGGCCTATTGAGACTTTATAAGTAAAGGAAATCAGAAAGCTTTCTGAATTGGATAAAGTAGAACTGTTAGAAGTAGAAAACGGCAGGGAGAGTTTTGAGGTCACTCTGTTAGGGTAGTTTAGGGGTAAGGTCATGAAGGTCAAGAGTAGGATAGTGATTCAAAAAATGGAAAGGAAGAGGCAGACTTTAGGACATGCTAAAGAAGAATCAACAAGACAGTAATTGGCAGACTGGGGGAAAAGGGAGGTATCAAAGACTGCTCCAAGGCAGAGCAGTAAGATGAGGAAAATTGTGGTATTGTTGACTTGAAGGGTTTTTTTTTTTTTTTTTTTGATAGGGGGAGGAGATTAATTTAATGGCAGGAAGAGATGGCCAGCAGGAAGTTATAGGTGCAGAACTGAAGGTTAGGCTGGAGATGATGATTTGAGATGATGATTTGAAATGGATTTAAATGGAGTTGCTTGTTGACCTGGCGAACATGAATAATTTTCTATATTCTCTTATTCGGGTAATAGCAGAGAATCTTGGAGATGCCTATATTTGGGAAATTGGAGGAAGATTTGAAACTAACAGACAAAGTATGACCAATAAAACAAGAATAACAGTATAGCATAAGGAGAATTTTCTACATAGGGAGGGATGTGGCCAACATATCCATATTGAGTGCTGAAAGGTTAAAAATAAGAATTGAAGTGACGTCAGAAACATAGCGGAGTGAGAGATGTCCCCAGATCACTCCTCTTGAAACAACAAGAAACTGAACATATAAAACTCAACCAAAAACACTCAACCTGCACACAAGCATGTTTGAGTGAAGAATATGTGAATAAGAGCGACCACAGGTCAGAACCGTGGGAGTCCAGTGGTAGACTGGGAGAAACAAAGAAGTTGCCTCTCAGAGCCAGAGCTCCCTGTAGAAGGAGGGGGAGAGAAAAGGTGCCATGGGTTTTCTGAACGCCCTGCCTGAATGTGCTTTGAGCTCCACACATTGGCAGTACCTGGTGATCAGGGCAGAAAGCAGAGAAGTGGGGATGGCAGAGAAGCAACAGTTGATTGTTACCAGCTGTGGGCGCAAAAACGTGATGCTGAGCTGCAGCTCTCATCCCCCAACCCAGATGGCACCTCCTCTCATAGCCTCCAAGACCAAACACTGTGGAGCCCAAGGGGAATCTGAGCAAACACTGCCGAAAGTGTCACTAACAATGACATGGACTGAGACTGAGGGTAGTGAGTGTGATTGAATGTTTAAGAAAAAGGTGTTGTTAAAACTTTATATTAAAGCAGGGATCCAAGAGACTTAGATGCCATGTACTGGAGACCTTTCCAGACATGCAAAATTTGAGGGAATTTTTCACTACGAGGCCTGCATTACAGGAAATACTGAAAGGGGTCAGCTCATCTAAAACAACATGACAATACATAAAAAGTGACATTACAAAAAAATACATAACTATGAGTAAGGTGACTAGCAGGCAGATAGAAGCAGAGGAGTGCTACTCTTATTTGGAACAGGGCATTATAAGCTTAAACAGTAAGTAGAAATTTGCTGTTGCAAGATAGTAATGAACATGCAGGATACATAGGGACAGACTGAGACAATAATAACTGAAAAGGGGAGAATTCAAAGATCCAAATCCACAAAGAGGAATAGAGAGAAGGCACACGCAGAAGAAAATAAATGGACTAACATATATATTACATATATATATCCTCTACATATACATAATGATAACCACATGCCAAAGATTAAAAACAAGTATATAACATAAAACAAGAAGGACTAGAGAGGAAATCCACAAAACCCAACCAAAATAAAAAAAACCCAGAAACACTAGGGTGAGGAAGCAATGGAAACAGCAAGCTACCACAAAGCAAATGATAAAATGGCTATAGGAAAACCTCATATTTTGGTAATCACCCTAAATGTAAATGTACTGAACTCACCAATAAAAAGTCACAGAGTTGCAGATTGGATCAAAAAACAAAACCTAACTGTATGCTGCCTCCATGAGGCACATCTCAGCTCCAAAGACAAATAGAATCGAAGTGAAAGGGTGAAAAATGAAATTTCAAGCAAATGGCATTCAGAGAAAAGTAAGAATAGCGGTACTGATATCAGATGAAATAGACTTCAAAATAAAAAAGGTAAAGACACTGAGGGACACTTCATAATGATAAAGGGAATCAGGCACCTAGAAGACATAACACTTATTAATACCTATGCTTCCATTCAGGGAGCCCCGAAATGTATAAAGCAGTTACTAACAGAACTAAAAGGAGTAACAGACCAAAACACTATCATAATAGGGGACCTAAATACCCCACTGTTGGATTTGGACAGATCATCCAAACAAAATCAATACGGAAATAACATCCTCAAATGACACATTAGACCAACTGGACATAATTGATATCTACATAGCCTTTCATCCCCCAAAAGCTGCTTATACATTCTTCTCTAGTGCACATGGAACATTCTCAAGGATCGACCATGGAACACAGAGAAAGCCTCAACAAATATAAGAGGGTCAAAATCATACCAATCATATTCTCTGATCATAATGCTTCGAAGCTGGAGATTAACTGTAAAAGAAAGCAGGAAGAATCACATTACATGGAGATTAAACAACATGCTACTGAACAATGGGTCAGAGAAGAAATAAAAAGAGGTCAAGAGATACATAGAAATGAATGATAATGATAGTACAATATATCAAAACTTTTGGGACATGCAAAAGTGGTCATAAGAGGAAAGTTCATATCATTACAGGCCTATCTCAGAAAACAAAAATGAACCCAAATAAACATCCTAACACTTCCTCTTAAAAAACTAGAAAAGGAAGAACAAATGAAGCCTAAGATCAGCAGAAGGAAAGAAATAATCCAAGTTGGTGCAGAATTAAATGAAATTGAAAACAAAACAATAGAAAAAATAAATGCAACGAAGAGCTGGTTCTTTGAGAAGTTTAATAAAATTAACAAATCCCTGGCTAGACTCACTAAAGAAAAAAGAGAAAGGACACAAACAAAATCAGGGATGAAAGAGAAGAAATTAAGACACACTGCAGAAATACAAAGCATCATACAAGAATAGTATGAAAAAGTATATAACACCAAATTTAATAACTTAGAAGAAATGGACCATTACTTAGAAAGATACAACCTTCCTAGACTAAATCAAGAAGAAGTGGAACATCTAAATGGACCAAGTCAGTATGGAAATTGAAATAATCATAAAAAACCTACCAAAAAGTAAAAGTCCAGGACCAGATTGCTTTACCAGTGAATTCTACCAAAAATTAAAAAAATTTATTATCTATTCTTCTCAAACTCTTCCAAAACACTGAAGAGGAGGCACTACTTCCTAACTCATTTTATGAGGCCAATATTACCCTTATGCCAAAACCTGGTAAAGATAACACACAAAAAAGAAAATTACAGACCAGTATCTCTCATGAACACAGATGTAAAAATCCTAAATAAGATACTAGCTAACCAAATACAGCAACATATTAAAAAGATTATACACCATGATCAGGTGGGTTTCATCTCAAAGGCCCAGGGATGGTGCAACATACACAAATTGATTCATGCGATACACCACATAAATTAAAATATAAGAATCATATGATCATACCAGTAGATGCAGAAAAAGTCTTTGACAAGATCAAAACCCTTAACAAAATTGGTATAGAAGGAAGGTACCTTAACATAAAGGCCATATATGACAAATCCTCAGCCAACATTATACTTACTGGTGAAAAACTAAAAACCTACCCTCTAAGATTAGGAATAAGACAAGGCTGTCCACTATCACCACTGTTGTTCAAAATAACATTGGAGGTCCTAGCAAGTGCAGTCAGGCAAGAGAAGGATATAAAAGGCATCCAAATAGGAAAGGAAGAAGTCAGACTGTCGTTATTTGCAGATGACATGATTCTCTATATAGAAAACCCTAAAGACTCCACAAGAACACTACTCAAAACAGTAAGCAAATACAGTAAAGTTTCTGGACACAAAGTCACTGTTCAAAAACCCAGTGTTCAAAATTCCTATACTCTAATAATGAATTGTCAGAAAAATAAGTGGAAAAAAATTATTTTTGTAATTGCAACAAAAAGAATAAAATACCTAAGAATAAATCTAATGAAAGATGTGAAGGACCTATATAATGAAAACTATAAGAACCTGTTAAAAGAAATTGAAGATACACAGAAATGGAAAGATATTTTGTGTTCTTGGTTTGGAAGAATCACTGTAGTTAAAATGACCTTATTACTCAAAGTATTATACAGATTTAATGCAATCTCCATCAAAATCTCACTGCATTCTTTAAAGAAATAGAACAAAAAAAAATCATCTAATTGGAATGGAAGCACAAAAGACGCTGAATCGCCAAAGTCAGCCTGAGAGAAAAGAACAAGGCTGGAAGTATCACTCTTAATGACTTCAAATTATACTACAAAGTGACAGTAATCAAAATGGCATGATATTTGCAGAAAATTGTACATGGACCAGTGGAACAGAATCGAGAGTCCAGAAGTAAACCCATATTTATATAGACAAATATTTTTGACAAAAATGCCAAAAACACAGTGGAGAAAGGAAAGCCTCTTCAATAAGTGGTGCTGGGAAAACTGGAAAGCTACCTGCAAAAGAATGAAACTAGATTGTCTATCACCACATACCATAATTAACTCAAAATGGATTAAAGACCCAAATATAAGACTTGAAACAATAAATTGCATAGGAGACAACGTAGGAACTAAACTCATGGACCTTGGACTTAAAGGGGATTTCATGAATTTGACCACAAAGGCAAGGGAAGTAAAAGCAAAAATAAATGATTGGGACTACATCAAACTAAAAAGCTTCTGCACAGCAAAAGAAACCATCAACAAGGTAAAGAGACAGCCATCTGAATGGGAAAATATATTTGCAAGCAATGCCTCTGATAAGGGCCTAATATCTAAAATGTACAAAGAACTCATACAATTCAATAACAACAGCAAAACAATCTAATTAAAAAATGGATAGAGGACCTGAACAGACACTTCTCCCAAGAAGACATACAGATGACCAATAGGCATGAAAAGATGCTCAACATCGCTAGCTGTTAGGGAAATGCAAATCAAAACCACAGTGAGATAAGATAATGCAGTGGACAGTATGGGGACTGATTATATCAGTGTGATGTGTGATGGCCCAAAATAAGTTAAAAGTGAATCTGAGAGGGGAGTTAATTTTGCCAATAACAGCAGTAAATACACAGAATAAGCAGAAAGGACTCTTAGTTGCTTTTAATGAAAGCTGTCTACTCATTTGGTTTTGACTAAGAAAATTAGATTTAAGCTTAGACGAGAGAAATTCATGTTTATTGTACTTACAGATGAAAGTAGTAGACTTCATAGCTATTTGGCAGACATAGTCCATATATTGACTTAAATGTTACTTTTTTGAGCATCTTTAGTTTTTGAAATTATTTTCTTAGAAAAGAGGGAGTGGATGCTTTTAAATGGTACTTGATCTTGGCTTTGGATGACACATTTTAAAACCTTTGGAACTTAAGTGTGAGAGAATATTATGTAGATTATTGCATCCTAACTCTGGTCTTGTTTTTGCTGCCTCATTTATGTTTTTCATCTCAGCCTGTGCTATATGACCACTTGTCTTAAGAGTAAATAAAACTAAAAATTTAATTTCTTAGTCACACTAGCTATTTTCTAAGTATTTCATAGCTGTATATGGCCAGTGACTACTTTATTGCATAGTGGAAAGAACATTTCTATCATCACAGAAAGGTCTGTTGGATAGTGATACTCTAGATCATTAATTACGGTTGATACCAGAAAAGTTAATGTCTGAAACTTGGAACAGGTAGTTTAAAATAACCAAAACCATAACATTTGTACTACTTCAGGCCTAATAGCTTCAGCTTTCTACATAGTTAAATATTTCTTGAGGATAGGCTTTATATTTAGTTTTGGTATTAGGTGTTATTCAAAGGTCGTTCTAATAATAACATAAAAGAGAATAAAACAGTTGTGTTAAGAACTATCTAATTGCTTGCTTAAAGTATAAATCGCACATATGTAAATTATAAAATTTAATAAGTTGTGACATGTATACATCTCTTGAACCATCATCATAATGAATATAATGTAGCTATCACCCATAAGTTGTCTCATGTCCATTTATTATCCCTGCCTCCTATTCTTTTTCACCCTCTCCTCCACCTCTAGACAACCACTGATCTTTTGCTTTCTGCCATAATAGATTCATTTGAATTTTCTAAAATTTTATATAAATGGGGTCATGCATCATATAGTCTTTTTTGTCTGTCTTCTTTAATGCTACATAATTATTTTGAGATCCACCAATATTACATGTACAAATAGTTCATTTTTAAAATTGTATTAATATATCACAATTTAGTCATCCATTAGTTCATTGATGACATTTGGGTTGATTCCAGTTTGTGTTATTACAAATAAGCTGCTTTGAACATTTATGTATTGGTCTAGGTATTTATATATGCTTTTATTTCTTTCGAGTAAATACCTTGGCATGGTATGGCTGGATCACATGATAGATTGTATGTTTAATCTTTTAAGAAACTGCCAAACTTTTCCAAAGTGACTGCACCATTTTACATTTTCCCCAATAGAGTGTGAGTGTTGTACTGGCTCCATATCCTTGCCAATTCTTGGTATGGCCAAGCTTCTAAATTTTATCTGACGGATATTTTAACAAGAAAAGACTGTCCTGGCAGAATTAATTTCCTCTCTTGCAACTTTTTGTATTCAAAATGCTACAATCAAATATTTATTTGTGAAGCGACTTCAAGACGGTCTTCCATAGATTTACTCTTATTTGATCACTAATGCTGATTTGAAACTCAGTTTGTAAGAACCAATACATTTCTTTCCATTTACTTACATATTTTTCTTTTTTGTTCTAGCGGCCCCTTTGCTGCTTTATGCAAACAGACGGGACTTACGATTGGTTGATGCTACAAATGGCAAAGAGAATGCTACGATTGTAGTTGGAGGCTTGGAGGATGCAGCTGCAGTGGACTTTGTGTTTGGTCATGGCTTGATATACTGGAGTGATGTCAGCGAAGAAGCCATTAAACGAACAGAGTTTAACAAAACTGAGAGTGTACAGAATGTTGTTGTTTCCGGATTATTGTCCCCCGATGGGTTGGCATGCGATTGGCTTGGAGAAAAGTTATATTGGACAGATTCTGAAACTAATCGGATTGAAGTTTCTAATTTAGATGGATCTTTACGAAAAGTTTTATTTTGGCAAGAGTTGGATCAACCGAGAGCTATTGCCTTAGATCCTTCAAGTGGGTAAGTTTTGTGTAATGTACAAAAGATATTGCATCTCCTCCTGGTTTCTCTCCACTAGCATAGACACCTCTCACCCCTAGAGAAAAGATAGATCAAAAACCATATTTCATATTCTTTGGACTTCATTGTCAAGTAGAATGTGGGAATTTGTGTGGTGTTCTTAAAGTAGGTATTTCTGTTAATAGTTTTTTGTTTCTAATAACACTTATGGTATAACCATATATATATATTCTTGTTTTTCTTCTGTATTTACTTTTTATAATTATGAGAGGGTAATTAGAAGTCAGAGAAGAAGGAATGAAGACATAACAAGAGTAGTAGTTGATAGCTCAAGATGATATTAAAAAATCTGCATCTTTTAACTTTTATATACACAATCATTTTGTAATACTAGTGTCTTATATTAAACTCTTAAGTATTAATGTCAATATTGAATGAAAAATAAAAATTAAGTTGTTAAATAGTTCATTTCTCGTTAGCTAAACATATATTTGCTGTAAAGGTTTATTTTCCCATGAGAAGGGAAGCTTAAAGCTGTGGGTGGGTAAGTTCCATTAGAAAATGTGAACTGTGTCCCCACATGCTTCTCTTTCACTATGCTTTAGTCCTACCGTACACCATTCCTTAATACTTCTCTGCTAAATGTATTGTCATGCCAGAGTCTGTCATGGCTAGATATAGGTAACGAAACATGAACCTGAAATCAATTACTAATAATTGTTTAAAATCTAAAGATAAATAACCTGTAAATAACTATTTTAATACCTGGTTTTCTTTGACTTTCAAGTATTTTAGAATGCTTAAAAACTTGTTTTTAAAAGGGAATGTATTAGTATTATGTAATAAAGTAAAACTTGGGGAAAATGAAAGAAAGGTTCATTTGTGCTCCTTTATTTTGATATCAGCCCTTATTCGATGACAACGATTGAAGAAGATGCCATGTTGTAAGAAAGTAAAAAGATTTGTTTGACTATAAAAGATAACATGGGCAATAATGTAGTGAAATTTTAGGATGAGGCATTCTGGAAAATACACATATATATACTTTATATAACAAAAATTATATATTTTTTAAAGAGGCATTAAGATATCTGCTAGTCAGATGCTCTCTTATTAATGCATCAGAAAATATTATAGTGGCTCTTGTGGTCAGAAAAAGAGTTGTGTGTCCCAAGGAGGAGTTCGTAGGTGTTGGGTGTGCAGTACTGATTGACAGATTGGTGGTTGTGAACTTGAAACATATTCTTGAGAAATGGAATCTGTGTTTTGCTAACAAAGTTTGTTAGTCTCAGGTAGTGTTGAAATGTTTCTGAGGTTGTTGCTTTGTAGAGCACACAGAGTTTTGGTGGTCGCTGGGAATAATATTTTGGTGAAAAGATAAATGGTTCTTTTTTCCTTTTGACAAATTCAGTCATAACTGTAAGGGTGATGATGGAGATGTACTCAACCATCTAGTAGATGGTTAGTATGTTCAGAGCTCTGCTTTTTGTACTCTTGCTGGGAAGAGAGGAGAAATACCTTTAAGAATTTTTTCTATCTAAGGTCATAAAACTTGGGGGAGAACTTTTTCTTATTCAAAATATGTTTATTTGCATTATGTAGCATGTACATGGAAAGGGGAAGAGTGTTAAAGAAATTGGAGGGCCACAAGAGCTCTTAAGGAACATAGGTGGATAAAATAGCTCCACAATTCTGGAGTAGCATTTGATAAATTCTGTATAGGATAATGATTGTGTGATAGTACATGTTCAAGGGAGCTGAATTTATAGGCAACTCTTGATTATTTAGGATCTAATAATGAGTAAATGAATCATTATCTTTTTGTCCCCTAAAACTAATGAGCTTTTATTCTGGGTGGCAAGTCTGATAATTGTCTTAGGAAGTAAGTTTACTATGTAATTAAAAAGCACATTAGAGTTTCTTTGGCTTTAATTTATCCATGATACTTACCAATATTGAAGGGGAGAATTTGCCAAAGACTCTGCTAATACAGATTATCACTAGAAGGATCAATAATTGCTTTGAAGGTAGTAAGTAGTGTTATTTAAGTTTCTAAGGGATGTTCAGTGAAGAATAACTATATTTTCGATGTCTGTGGTTAGTGTTGAATGTGTGTGTATAAATTAATGCCCCCCTCCTGACAGTTTTTCTCTTAAAATTTCTTTTAATTTTTGGGAAATTATTTTGTGCCTTATGCTATTTTTAAAAGTATGTGATTGAAACAGACAGAATGCAACCAAATGGTATACATTTGGTAATGAGCATGATGGAGTGTATTTAAAATTATATTTTAAACTTATGCACTTAAAAAATATAGTCTGTGAAATAGTCTTTCAGTGTCGATCTTAGATTTGTGTTAAGGATTATGGTTTTAATGGAAAAGTAATTTTAGATTGAGTATCTCACTTATCAAACAGAAGAGATGATTTCTGATTTATTTTTTGGGAAAAACGAAGTTTTCTTTCCAGAGAAAGTACATGAAAACAGTGCTGAAGAAAAATGTAGGCTTTATGAAGAGTTCCAGGATCCTGGGTTATGAGGTTCAGAGGAGCTGACTGAGCTCTCTCACATCAGCTTATGTAAAAGGAAAGCTATTGAATGACTGGTATTGTTTGAGCCCTGGGAACTAGCGCAGACATCTGTGTGCTTTTGGATGTATGGAGTTCTTTGTGCAGTCAGTACATTTAGCCTAGACTGAAGAGATGATTTTTATTTCCCTCTCTAAATTTGGCCTTTGCTAGTCTGAGATTTTTTTCTTTTGAGTGATCAGCAGTACACAGTTCAGAATAAAGAACAGGAAAACTTGTATAGCAATTGTTCCAGAAATGAACAACCATAATTACAGAAAATAGTATTCTTACTTTATTCTGACTACATGGAGGCTCCTAATGATGGGGTTCCTTAATCTGTTCCACAATGACTATACTAATCTTAAGTGATGCTGAGGACCTGCTGTTTCAGGTACAAATAAAGCAGTCTTAAGGGTTTTTGTGATTTAGGATTTGTTTATATTCCAAATCATTTTGGTTATTTTTTTAAAAGTTAAACTTTAGTGATTTAGTATGAAGTGAATTTCTACTGGATAGCTTTGAATAATATACAGTTGACCAACAACTCAGGGGTTAGGGGTACCAACCCTCCCAGAAAGTAGAATATGCACATGTAATTTTGATTGCCCCCAAACCTAACTACTAAGAGCTTGCTGTCACCCTTAACAATAACACAAACAATTAACACATTTTGTACATGTATTATATAAATAAGCCAGAAAAAAGTTAAGAGAATCATAAAGAAGAGAAAATATATTTATAGTATTTATTGAAAAAAATCTACATGTAATTGGACCTATGCAGTTCAAACCTATGTTGTTCAAGGGTCAACTGTGTATTTTAAAAATACAGTTTTACCATTGTTAACAATAATATTAACAACATTATAAGTTCATCTTTAAAAATCCTTGCAAACCTGACCCTATGGAAAAAAGATGGTTTTTAATTTCCTTATCAATTGTATACATATAATTGCTGTATCTTGGGTATGTTTAAACTATTTCCTACACCGGTATATCCCAGATGACTAAAATAGTTCTTGCCACGTAGTAGGTGTTCAGTAAATATTTCTTGAATGACTGGACTTTATATTTTCTTTTATAATCCTATTAGTTTTCCTTGTGAGGGGAGAAAGGATTTTCTGAGCAACTGTAAATTTTAATGTGAATGTTTGTGAATTCTAAATTGGTATGGCTTTGATTACAATCATTTAAAATATAATTAAGATTTATAGTTTTTTCAACAGAAGTTATTAAGATATTTTATAAAAATATACTCACTGGAGCTTGTTTTATGTCATATCTAGCTCTGTTTTGAAAGATGTCCTGGTAATTGGGAAACCCTATTTTCTACCCACTTAATCCTAGAACTGGTTGGGAATGTTAAGGATCTTTTAGCTAAATGTCTTCACTTTTTGTCTGATGAAACTGAGGCTTATGGCCAAGATAAGAGAAAGCCAGATTCTTAGTTGAGATTTTTCTGATTCCATGTGTGGTGCTTTGGTTCCTCATGAAAAGTATCTTGCTGAAGCCATGGTTTTAATTATTTTATTTTGTTGTTGTTCTTATTTTTTATTTTTTTGCAAATTGATTTATTTTAAAAGGCAGCATGGTGCTCTATTTATTCAATAAATTCTGTGTTTTTAGATTTAGTCACTGTATCAATTTCTTATTTTACCATTGCTTTTTGCATTCCACTTAAATCTATTTGGATTCAACTTCCTTCTGCTTGAATGTTCTTTAATGTTTCAGCAAAAGTCTGTTAATGGTAAATTCTTGGTCTTTGTCTGAAAATGTATTTATTTTGCCCTCTTTCTTGAAATGGTAATTATAGGTGACAGTTAATTTTACTCAGTCCTTCCAGGTATCATGACTTTAACTGTTGCTTTTATAAGTCTGCTATTTTCCAATTGTTGTTTCGTAAGGTTGTTTTTGTCCTGATTGCTTAAAAGCAGCCCCTTAAGCATCTCTTATTTTTGTATTTTGCAGCTTTGCCTGCCCTGTGTCTCGATTTGACTATGTTTTTATTTATCCTGCTTAGAATTCATGTTTCTAGAATCTAATCATTATTATTATTTGTTATCTCTAGAAAATTATCCATTATTTCTTACTTTCCCTTTATTTTCTTTGGTTTCTTTGAAACTCGTGTTTGATGTATGATGAGATTGTCAGATTTTCTGTTCCATACTTAATCTTGCTTTCATATCTTCTATCTCTTTATCTCTCTGAGTTAACTTTCCGATTAGTTTTTGTAACTGCCTTCCATATAACTAATTTTTTCTTCAACTGTGCCTAATTTTACGATTGTTAGTTGAGTTTTTTAACATCAGTGACTATTTTCGTTTATTCCTCTCATTTAAAAGACTTATGAGAAAATGTCAGCCTACGTAAAAGTAGAGACTAGTATATCAATAATTTTACTTACAAAAAAGTTTCAAAAATTATACATAGTTCTTGCATAACCTTCACCCAGCTTCCCCTAATATTAACATTTTATATAGCCATAGAACAGTTATTTAGATCAGGAAATTAATATTAGTACAATACTGTTAACTAATCCATAGACCATATTTGAATTTCTCTAATATTCCTGCTAGTGTTCTTTTTCTGTTCTAGGATCCCATATTGCATTTAGTTGTTATCTCCTTAGTCTTTTCTAATCTGGGGTATTTTAGTAGCCTTCGTCTTCATAACCATAACCTTTTGAAGGTTATTGCTCAGACATTTTAATGTACATTAATTTGGATTTATCTGATGTTTTTTTGTGTGAATAGATTAAAGCTATACTTTTTTGGCAAAAATACCACAGAAGTGATGTTTTGCTCTTCTCTGGGCATCCTGTCAGCTGGTACAAGATGTGGATACTGGCCGTGTTACATTCGATCACTTGGGTATGGTGTTGTCTGCCAGTTTTTTAAAAATTGTATTTACTATTTATTCCTTGTAGTATTTGAAGCTATGCAGTCATCCTGTCTCCCATCATGCTTTTATTCACTGATTTTAGCATTCTTTGATGGTTTTTGCCTACAACAGTTATTATTGTGTTTGCCAAATGGTGGCTTTTCTAGTGTCACTGTTCCTCTTACATGCATTATTAATTAGAATTCTACCTTAAGGAAGAGCTGTCCTGTCTCTCCCACTTATGTATTTATTCAGTTATTTATCTAGCTTGTACTCATGGACATTTATTTTATTCTGTAGGTTATAATCCATTACTGTTATTATTTCTTGCTCATATTGTCTCAGATTCGGCCATTGGGAACTCCTTCACATTTGTTCCTGTGTCCTTTTGACAGTCCCTTATTATTTTTAAAGCACTTTTTTACTGTCTGGCAGCACAAGATGTTCCAGACTTATCCTTTTTTTGACTCACCCTTGGAATCAGTCATTTCTCCTGTATCCTTTTATTAGAAAATGGTGTTTAGAAACTAAGATCTGGAAGCTAGGTGTGTTCATTGCTACTGAATTTTCTTTGCTTTTAAGTCATCTCAATGGATACAGTTAGGAAATTGTGTGTGTGTGTGTGTGTGTGTGTGTGTATGTGTATGTGTGTGTATACATATATGCCTAGTTATGTGTGTTTCTGTTTGTATCTGCATATTAAAAAAACTAGTTAATATTGATATCTCCAATTCCAATCCACCACCACAAAATTGCATTATAGTCTTCTCCCTTTCCTTTTTTGTTACTCCATTCTGTGATAGTGAGAAACCTAGTTCTCACATTTGCAGTATATTTTCTTATTTGCTTAATTCTAGTGTATAGGGGTTTCAGAGTTGCTAACCTGTACTCTTGGGAGAAACAGATTTACTGTTTAGATTTTAATACTATGAAAGTACTGCCATTAGAGTCAAAATACCGTTTTACAACTGTATTTAGTTAATTACTTTTTTTTCTCACTTATTGTAGAGTGGCTATTATTCATTTTAAATACATTTATTACTGACCATATTCCATTTGAATTACCCCTTCCCTACCCCCAGTATCCTGGTTGATTTTAATTATCGATTTATTTTGGGGTTATATGAAATAATTGTCTTGTTTCTGAGAACTAGGAATAACACAAAAAGTTATTCTCAGTAGTGTCCTTCCTTTCCATCCCTTCTACCCTGGTCCCGTTCTTCCTTTCTTTCTAGCCTGTGCTCACTTATCTTCTATAGATATCGTAATCTCATTAATTTCTGGTTTTATCTTGATTTCCTTTTTGTATAAATGAACTGGTACATGTATATTTTCTTATATTCAATTTTTTCTTACACAAAAGAGTAACAGCAAAAGTGCTCTTTTGCACGTTAAATTTTAATAGTACATCCTGAATATCATTCCATATCATTTCAGAGATCTTCTTCATTCTTTTTGTGTGTGTGTGTGTGACTGCATAGTAAGTATTCCATTGTGTGGGTGTACCATAGTTTTATACAACCACTTTCCTGTGTTTAGACATTTAATCTTTTAGCTGAGGTATTTTAAAGCAAACCATAGTGCTATCTCATTTGTGAATACTTCATTTTGCATCTCTAAAAAAACATATTTCTTCCATAACCACAGTACCATTGTCTTCCACATACCCCAGAATGAATAATTCTTTAACAAAAAATTATTCAGTTCATATTTAGATATCTACAAAAGGCTCAGAAATGTTTTTTAGTAGTTGGTATATTTGAATCAGGATCCAAAACAAGGTTTACAAGTTGATTTGGTTATACCTCTTAAAGTTCTCTAGAACAGTTCCCTTCCCCTACCTTTTTTCTCTTACCATCTTAACTTTTTATACAGATTCTATGGTTGTCCTGTAGAATGTTGCAGATTTTGAATTTTCTAAGAGCTCTTTGTGACATTTGACTTATTTGTATCCCTTTATATTTCTTGTAAAATGAAATTTACAATCGAAGACTTGGTTAGTGGGGACAAATTCAGCATTATGGCATGAATGCTTCATAGGTATTACTGAATATTACGTATTCATCACATCAGAAAGTATATAATGTCAACTTGTAGTGATGCTAAGAATGTTCATTAAGTTGAGACGGTGAAAGTTTATGTCGATTATAAAATTGAGCTTTCCTCATATCTTTAATTTTTAGGATGATCTTTTTATACTGTGGCAATATTTAGTTTCTCATGTATTGTTTTAGTATCCACTGAGGATCATTTCTTGTATAATTTCATTAAGGATGTCTTACTGTCTAATGATGTTTGTCTTGTATTTTGTTCCCATCTTTTATGTGCTTTAATCATTTTAATATTTACACTCTTTATCAGCTTGTTTAGTTGTCTGAAGTTCTTAGAAATCCAATTCGGTTCTTTGTTATATTTGCTGATTCTTGCGTAAGGCAAACTATTTCCTTAGGTGTTTTCTAGTTTTGGAACGTAAGCTGATCTTCGGAGGGGTTGTCTGTGAGAATCCTGAGTGGCTTCATGGAAAGCATATTCCTCCAGAGAGGGTTTGGTTTGCTTTTGCCATGTACCCTAGAGGTTTTTCCAGAAACCATTTTATTTTTTATTTTTAAATAACAGTAAAATGTGCAATCTTTAAGTGTGCAGTTTTAACAAATGTGTACACCTGTGTAACCACCCTGTTCAAGCAGAGATCACTTTTTATATTTAATTTTTGGAGTTCAGAGTTCTTGTACTATTGATAGAATAAATTCAAACTCTAAGCTATGTGAGGGCAGTCTTGTGGTTACAAAGTCTTCGGTAATTTTTCCCACTTTGTCAGTCTAGATGATGACAGAAAAGCTTTGCTCCCCTCTGCCAGTGGCAGATTTTTGTGAGGGTCTGTGTTTTGTGCAAAAATCTTACTTATGACAGTGTTTCTTTGTCAAGACCTTATCTTCTTCCCTGCTTTGCCATTGAAATAGAAGTCCCTCAATTTTTGAGATGAGAAAATCCTACAGAGTTGCTGTAGAATAAACATGTACTGCTTCCCTGTTCTTTTTTGGCTCTCTAAAGAATTCTGCTACTTTCATGATACCATAGCTCTACATTTAAAGGAGAATTTATATATTTTTATTTTGTGTATATTTATGTCTTAGTCCATTTGGGCTGCTATTACAGTTACCACAACCTGAGTAGCTTATAGCAGCAGAAATTTATTGCTCACCATTCTCGAGGCTGGGCAGTCTAAGATTAAGGTGCCAGCATGGTCCCCTTAGGTAGGTGAGGGCCCTCTTTTTGGTTCATTTTTTGCTGTGTCCTCACATTGTGAAAAGGCCTGGGAAATCCTTCCAGAGTCTCTTTTATAGGCCACTAATTCTGTTCTGGAGGGCTCTGCCCTCGATTGAGCACCTTCTAAAGGCCTCACATCCTAATACTATCATCTTCAGGAGTTATGGTTTCAACATAGGAATTTTGAGGAGACACATTCCAATCATAGGAATATATAAGTCAAATAAAAAGACTAACCAGTGGTTCTAGGTGTTTGGTAAAAGGAGAGTTTTCTGGTTATCTTGTTACCAAATTACCAGAAATAGAAAATCTAACTTTTATGTTTTAAATATTGCCTTTTTTTTTTTTTATTGGGGATATATGTGCATGATAGTTGGGCATTATTTGTACGTATTAATATGTGTATTAATGACTTCTTTAAGTTATAGGTATGATTATATAAATAATTTCAAGGGTCATGATATGATTTATGATCTAATACAGATCTAGTTCACTTAGTTTTTATGATTCATTTCTAAATGTTGTTTTAATTAGCCACCATTGTATATAATTACATCTTGTATAGGTTGAAAATTTATCCCTTCAGTTTATTGAACCTGAACATTTCTGAATATTTTTGTTAGGGGAAATTGGATTCAGATTGAGTATACATATTAGATTAAGGATTTGTGAATATTATGGAAAATTTATCCATACCTAATTGTAGAAATTATATGCTTTGGAATGTAATAAATTTGCATTAAATGGCCAGTATCTAATCTGATTGTCAGTTGAAATATTTTTACTTTCTAGCATAAGAAGTTTTGACCTCTTGAAAATTTAATGTTTTCTTTACTTATTTTAATACTTCCTAAGTAAAACGAGGCCTATCTTCTACTCTTCTTCATTTAAAAATTATTTTCCAGAAGGCATTGTAAATGGCTATGATACCAGATACAGCAATAAAGTTATATTTATATAAAAACTAGTAAACAGCATATATAACACCTGGTACTGTTTTTAATGATTTTTGATGAATAGCAGATGTGCACACTATTGCAAAGAGGAACTGTAACCATATATATTTAATTCTTCAGTATCAAGTTAATGTTTATCTTCCTTTAATTCAAAGTCAAAATAGAACCCATTTCAGCCAAAGTAAATTAGGGGCCAAGTAGAGTACATAATTGCAGAGTTAGTAATAATTTTTGCTGAAGAGAGATTTCTCCTGTGCGAATCAGTAGTCTGGCTTTTGAGAAGCTATAAGAGTTATCAAACACTTGTATTTCCTAAAGAATACTAAAATTGGCTTTTAAGTATAATGCTGATAAAAATCATTTGCAGAATATATTACATAGATAGTTGAATTTAGCAACTTTATTAAGTACTTTTAGGTAATCATAGGTTTTTAACTATCCAAACAAAAACAACTAAGCTAAACCAAGCCTATTCCTTAATACGTGTGCCCCAATTATTTTTAAATTTGGAGAGTTCAAAATAAAATAATGTAGTGAAGGAGTTTATCTCATAGTCTAATTTTCAAGTAGCTTGGTTAAATGGGAGGTTTTCAGGTCTGTCATTTTAATAATAGAAAATGTTTATGTGCTATCCTAGAAGAGAATCTAGGAATTTTTCCCCCTGTATCTTGGTCTCTATTCTGCTAGTAGTCTGTTTTCTATTCTACTAGCTGATCTTTAAATAAAAAGTTTGCACCTTTCTCTTATTGGCTTGTGCCCATACCCCTTTTAAAGATTAACTGTATTTTAAAAGTAGCCCCTAAATATTGCTTCTTATTAAATCTGACACCTTTATGTCATTCAGGCTTTTAGCAGGTGCCCTTTACCATATCAGCCAGATTTCTTCATATTCTCTTACCCAGCTTAACAGGTTACTGCCCAAGCCTGTATATCTGTTATATATTTTAGCGCTGGAAATGGCCTTCCCTCACGTCTCCATTGCCGATATAACTCATGCTGATTTATTAGACATTTATTGACCCCATGTTGCTTGCTTTTGGCAGCTCTGCTCCAGCTGTGTAAAGTTTCTGGAAATTTTGAAGTCACAGAATAATTTTGAAAAATCACAAACAAAAACCCTTAATGGATCCAATTTTTAAAAATATAATAGGTTGATGTGAAAAATTGGAAAGTTAACACAGTTTGCTGGGAATTTTTTAAGCTCTTTTGTAAACTTGGAATTTTTCTAGTTCACATAATCTCTTTCTGATACATAGTATAAACCACTAATTTCTTTTAGTACCTAGAACAGTAGAGTTTGTTTCTTTAATAGAGATATTGTATATTTGTGCCATGTCTGGATTACATGTGTTGGAGACAGAGTGTTCTAGTCGTCTTGCACAGCATTTACATTAAGGGATATAAATTGGTATTCATATGACAGTGTTAAAATGTAACTCAAAGTCCTCAGATAATCATAACTCAAAGATACAAATGCATATTCTTTATCTACTTTGGATACAGAGGATACTTTGTCTGATTTTGGAGGACAAATTTTATTGTTTTTCTCCAGGGTTTTTCTTCCTCCATCATGCTGAATGATGAGTTTGAGTTTGCAAAATGAATTTTCCAGTGAGATCAGCTACCACAGTTTTCTAGCATCACATTTTTGTACGTGTCTTCTGAGCAGGGATCGGTAGTTTCCACTTTTTTGGGATCTGCTTTAGGGCCGCAGCCCTGAGTGCCGTGAGTGCTTCACTCTTGGCTCTCTAGGACCTTTGCCATTTTTATGCACTCCCCAGGGAAAGACAAAATCTCATAAACCAGATTCTAAGTCTGAAGTATAGGGAAAAATATATTGTGATGGTTGCAGAAAAGACCCAAGCAAAGACCCTATTCTACTGTCAGGTTTATTGCATTGACTAGAGGCACCCACTAGTGACATTTTAAGAATATCATTTATCTCTTTCCGATTCTGTTTCTCATTCCTTTCTTTGGATACATGATTTAGAAGCTTTGGGGGAAATGTGCCAAATGAGGATTTGGTACTAATCTTACTGACCACCAAAAGTGAGTGCCAAGCTTTGTAGAACAGCTACCTGAACCAAAAAGAGCTTCGCTTTTTTTTTTTTTTAATAGAATTTATTTTTTAGAGCAGTTTTAGGTTCTTAGCAAAATTGAGTGGGACAAAATATTAATTCCTCCCTTCTGCCCCTTTTATCATTGCTGCCATTCATTTTACTTATACATAAGCTGTAATAATTGAATACATTATTATTATTACTTTGAACAAACTATTATTATTATATCAGTTAAGAATAAGAAAAACAAGTCTTTATATTTACTTATTCCTTTTCTAATGCTCTTCCTTTCTCTAATGTAGATCTGAGTTTCTTACCTCTATCATTTTCCTTCACTCTGAACTACTTTTCTTGCAAGTCAGGTTTATAGGCAATAACTTTCCTCAATTTTTGTTTGAGAAAGTATTTCTCTCACTTTTGAAGGACAATTTTATAGGGTGCAGAATTTGAGGTTGGTAGGTTTTTTTCCTCTCAACACTTTAAATATTTCACTCCAATCTCTTCTTGCTTGCATGGTTTCTGAGAAGTCAGATGGAATTCTTATCTTTGCTCCTTAATACATAAAGTGTTTTTTTCCTTCTGTGTAGTTTTTTTCATGAGTTTTACCTTTGATTTGTTTGGAGTTTGAATTATATGCCTAAGTGTAGAGTTTTATTTTGTTTTTATATTTATGCTTATTGTTCTCGGAACTTCTTGGATCTGTGGTTTGGTACCTGACATTAATATGGCGGAAATTTCAAGTCATATTGCTTTGAATATTGCTTTCTTTTTTTCTTCTACTATTCCCATTATATATATGTTACACCTTTTGTAGTTGGCCCACAGTTCTTGGATGTTCTGTTCCATTTTTTTCCAGTGTTTTTCTCCTTGATTTTTAGTTTGGAAGTTTCTATAGACATATCCATAAGCCCAGAGATTGTTCCCTCAGCTTTGTCTAGTCTACTAATGACCCCATTAAAGATATTCAATTCTGTTTAGTGTTTTTGATCCCCAGCATTTCTTTTTGGTTCTTTCTTACAATTTTATCTCTCCGTTTATATTACTCATCTGTTTTTCCGTGTTGCCTGTCTTTTCTATTACAGTCCTTAGCATGTTAATCATGGTTGTTTTAAATTTCTAGTCTCGTAATTCCAACATCCTTGCCGTATCTCAGTCTAGTTCTGATGCTTGCTCTGTGTTTTCAAACTTTTCTGTTTATTATGCTTTGTAATATTTTTGTTAAAAGCTGTACATGATTTATTGGGTAAAAGAAACTGCAGTAAATAGGCCTTTAGTAACGTGTTGAGGTGTTGGGAGAGGGGAAGTGAGTGTTGGGAGAGGGGAAGTGAAGTGTTGGGAGAGGGAAAGTGAAATGTTCTATATAGTTCTGTAGTTAGGTCTTAGTTTCTTAGTGAGCCCGTGCTCTTGGGATGTGAGCTTCATGAATGCTTCTGTTGTTTTCACCCCCTTAGGAGGGACAGGATGGCTAGAGGGGGCTGGAGTTGGGTTATTTCCCTTCTCTTGGGTCAAATACGTTCTGCTATAACTCCAATAGGTTAGGCTCTGGTAAAAGTTCTCTTTAGGGCAGGTTTTGTTAAGAATAGAATGCTCCTGATGTATTTCAAAGCGGTAGCTTTTTCCTCCTCCTGCTGGTGGAAGCGTGAGGGGATTTTCCTTTGATATTCACTGTGAAAACCTGGTAGAGTTCCTGGAGGTAAAACTCAAAGAAGTGTGAGGGCCACCTCATGACTTGTTCCTCTAGAGTTTTTAGCTTTAAGATTTGTCTATACTAAGCCTCCAGTTTAGTGTAGACAAATTAATCTGTCAGTTACACATTAGGTTTCCTACCCTGGTACTGATTCCTTATGGGTTTCTACTCTGATAAGTTGTGATTCTCTGTATCTGCCTTTCTGTCTGTCCCATTTTGTAGCAGTTTGGTCTGTGACCTTACTTCTCTGATGAATCCAAGAATTGTTGGTTTTTCAGTTTGTTTAGGTTTTTGCTTGTTGTTAGGTTTGAGTGATGACTTCTAAGCTTCTTACATGCCAGACCAAGAATCAGAAATCATAACTTTGCTTTTTTGCATTGAAAATCTGAAGAATGGGTAAACAATAATACAATACTTATTAACTAGAAGGACCTCACATAGTATATATAGTCCGGAATCTTAATTTTGATAGATGAGTTTCAGACATATTCTGAGGTTTTAATTTGGATTGGGGCAGGCATTAGTCTGGTTCTCTGAACCATTGGTATTGTACCTAATAATACTGTTATTTAATATTATAAACTGTTTACAGCAAACACTATTTAGACTGATTTTGTTTACAAATCTTTATAGTGAGGCCAAGCTAAGTGAATCCATATCATCTCAGTTTATATATAAGAAGACCAGTAAAATAAATTCATAACTGTCTTTTAAAGCTTCCATTAATTTGATAATGATAGAAGTGGAAGTGAAACTCTCAGAACTTGGTTGTAAAATAAGGCATGAGATCTGTTTTCTTATATAACTAACATTTTCCCTTTGAAGCCTAATCATGAGCAGACAACCGTTAGTGATCTAAAAGCAAAGTTTTTTGAAATGAGTCTCCTCAGAGATTGTGAAAAAAGTGGTCTGTACATGGAGATAAGCCTACAAATATGTAGGCTCTGTGCTCTGTTTAGTAGAATTGAAGGAGACTTTGGAAGTTTGTCTGGTAAATGCTCACATCTGAAGAATGTCTGGTAAAATTATTTGTAGGATGTTATGTATATAGATGATGAGAAGCATCATTAAAAAAAAACACACTGTACATTTATCAGAACCAAAATAACTTTACAGCAGAAAGTGAACCTTAATGAGTACAAATTAAAAAAAAAAAAATCAGTTAGGAGGTTGGTGGACCCCAGGATGGAACAAAGACTGAGATGGATACAAAAATCTATTAGAAATGTATGAAAAAAATTTCAATGAAGAGTGGAGAAGGAAAGATGCTCACCTAAGTAACTTTGGAAATGTATGGAACCTGTAACACTAAAGGAAAAGGAATTGCATATGAGCAGTGTACTCTAGTTGGTAATGTTGCTTCCCATAGAGGTATAGCTAACAATTCTGGTTCTATACTAGAAGTAAACAGTTAAGTTAAAATAGATGGTAAGTGTTGGGAACCAGGTTTCTTACTGCCAGAGTGGGAAGTTACAGATAAGCAACTTGTTTGAGGCTAGAATGATTCATGTGGTAGTGGATTAGAACTGGAGACATCAATATGAGCTCATGTTTAATCTACTCTAGATACAGTATACATTTAAATGAGTTTTTAGTTCATTAATCTCAAAGGAGTAAAAAGTAAACATGTCACCCCTGAAATTAATACACAGTATTTTTATAATTAAGGTTAGAAGGAGTAAGAGGAAAGTTATTATTGTTAATATTTTCAGCATTTGCTTTAAAAAGTACTATAGAGTTTGTCAGATCTCACAGAATGGGCAAAAGTCCTAAGTCCTAACCTGTGTATTACCAGTCATTTTATTTCATGATTTCAAATGTGAAGGGATATATATTGATACAGATACAAATCCCTTGCTCTTAAAGTAATGATTGTATTTTGCAGTATTTGTAATTTTATTTAAATTATTCTTAAATATATGTGGGATATTCTGTTGTTCTCCCTCATCTCCAAGAGGAAACATAGCAACAGAATTTCAACATAGCCAATACGTGTATCTAATTTTCAAGTTAAACACTTTGTGGCAAGACTTGTAGAATGGCCATTTCCAAGTCATTCTTGAGGCTGAGATTAATGACTATAACATGCATATAAAGGTTTGAGAAAATTGAGATCCTATTTTTTCTTTTGATTAAATGAAAGGTTTGGATGAAATAATTAGAGAAATATTCTTAGAAACCTTGGAGCATATATTTCTTAAAAACCTTGGCACATCTTTATAATTTTATTAAGCGTAGTGAATGGCATAAATGATTACCACATTTTCTGGGAGAATGATCTAAAGTATTTTATCTTGGTGTTGGACTGTATCAGCTATAATTTTGGGTTTAGCAAATAGTCACAATATAATTGAGATTTAATTGATGGTTTTTCTGAATTGATAGGAACAATTTGCCAAATGCTTTATTGATTTATCCTAGAAATACTGCTTACTGTTCTCTAGAGTTGTGTATATTCTATTACTGTGTGTTTACTGTGCATTTTTTGATGTTACAGACACGTCTGTAAGGAAAGATAATACTTTGATTTTATTTTCTTGTCACGATGCAGATTCTCATTTAGTAGTTCTAGGGTGGACCCTCAGATTTTACTGAGGCTGTTGATCCATGGACCATATTTTGGATAGTAAGGCATTTGAGCAAAGGGTATGCTCCATTGTATTTATCTTCTTGCCTCATCCTCAGCTCCTGGCAATTGCTGATTTGTTTACTATTCCTATAATTTTGCCTTTTCCAGAATGTTGTATAAATAGAATCATACAATATGTAGCTTTTCAGACTGGCTTTTTTCACTCAGCACAATACATTTGAGATTCATCTCTGTTTCTATATTTATCAGTAATTTATTTTTGATTCTGGCTGAATAGTAGTCCACTGTATGGATGTATTGCAATTTGTTTAACCATTAATCAGTTTAAGAACCTGTGTTATTTCCAGTTTTGGTGATTACAAATAAAGCTACTATAAACATTCCTGTACAGATTTTGATGTGAACATAAATTTTCTTTTTTCTTTTATTACTCTTGGGTAATACCCAGGAATCACATTGCTGGGCACTGTGGTAATTATAGTTAACTTTATAAGAAACTGAAAATTTTCCAAAGTGGCTATACCATTTTTCATTTCCACCAGCAATGTAAGAGTTCTAGTTGCTTTTTGCATCTTCACTGGTATTTGATATTGTCATCTTCTGTTTAAGCCATTCTTATATGTATGCAGTGTTACCTAATTGTGGTTTTAATTTATATCTCTAATGAGTAATGATGGTGAGTATCTAGGTACGTGTTTAATGTTATTTTTATATTTTCTTTGTTGAAATATCTTAAAATTTTTGCCAAGTTTTATATTGTTTTTCCTCATCGTTGCATTTCAAAAGTTGATGATTTAGTTTGGATACAAGTCCTTTATCAGATGTGTTTGATAAATTGTTTTTTCCTGGTCTTTGGCTTGTTTTTTCACTCTCTTAACATCTTTCAAGGAGCTGACATTTTATATTTTGATTATCATTTTTCTTTTTGGGCTTGTGCTTTTGGCTTTCGATGTCAGATTTTAGAAGTCTTTGTCTAATCCAAGGTCAGAAAGATTTTCTCCCCCCCCCCCAAAAGTTTTAGGTTTTACAATTTAACCCTATAACCCATTATAAGTTAATTTTTGTGTGTGGTGTGTGTTGTGATTGAAGTTCATCTTTTGGCCTATCAGTGTTCAGTTGTTCCAGCAGCAACTATCCTCCATTGAACTGTCTTTGCATGTTTATTGAAAACCAGTTAAATACATATGTGTGAGTATATTTCTGGATACTGGTCTGTTCTTTTGATTTTCGTGACTGTTGTTTTGTCAATAACATGCTGTCTTGTTTACTGTAGTCAAGACAGTAAGTCTTGAAAACTATATGAGTTCTTCAAGATTTTTTCATTTTCAGAATTGTTTTGACAATTCTGGTCTTTCATTTTTCAAATGAATATTAATATCAGCTTGTCATTTTCTAATTAAATCTTGGAATTTTGATTAGGATTGTAAATCCTAATTAGCTTTGGGAGAATCACCATATTAATCATATTGAGTTTTCCAGTCTGTGAACATGGCATAGCTCTTCATTTATTTAGGTCTTTAATTTCTTCATCACCATTTTGTAGTTTTCAGCCTATAGATCCTGCACATGTGTTGTTACATTTATACGTATTTCATGTTTTATAATTCTATTATATATGATACTGTTTAAAAATTTTAACTTCCAAATGTTCATTGCTTTTGTATAGAATATAATTGAATTTTTATCAACCTTATATCCTGAGATCTTGCTCAACTCATGTATTGATTCTAGTACCTTTTTGTAGATTGTTTGGAATTTTAGGCATAGATAATCATGTCTGTAAATAGAGACATTTTTATTTTTCAGTTTGTGTGCTTCTTTTACTTGCCTTCTCTTTTTCTTCGTCCCTTCCCCCCATCTCACTGGCTAAGACATTCAGTAGGATGTTAAATTGGAACAGTGAGAGCAGACATCTTTACCATATATTCCAAGTAGCATTCAGTCATCTATCATTATATATGGTGTTAGCTGCAAGTGTTTTTGTAGATGTACATTATTAAGGTAAGGAAGTTCTCTGTTGTAACTTGCTGAGAGTTTTTGTTATGAATTGATGGTGAAATTTTTTTCAAATGCCTTCCCTTATCTGTTCAGATGATACATGGTTTTTCTTCTTTAGCCTGTTGCTATAGTGAATTTCATTTATTTTCTAATATTGAACCAGCCTTGTATTTCTGGCGTTAATAACCCCAGTTGGTCATGATGTATTATGTTATATATTGTTGTATTTGATTTGCTAACATTTTATTGAGGGTTTTTGCATTGTGTTCATGAAGAATATTGGTTTATAGTTGTTGTTGGTAATGTCATTTTCAGATTTTAGAATCAAGATAATGCTGACTTCATACAATACATTGGGTATTTATTACGCCCTCCTATTTTCGAAAGAATTTTTGTAGAATTTGTATTATTTAGTCTTGAAATATTTGGTGGAACTCAGCAATTTAGTTATGTAAACCTTGAGTTTTCTTTCTTCCTTTTTTCCTTCTCTTCCCTCCCCTCCTTTCCCCTCTTTCCGTTCCCTTCCATTCCCTTCGATTGCAAGGACCTTGTCAGTTTACAATCCCTTATTTTTTATTTTTTACACCTACAGCTCCTGGTCTTCCTAGGTGATCTCCCATCCAAGTACTAACCAGGCCTGACCCTGCTTAGCTTCTGAAATCAGATGGGATTGGGCTTGTGCAGGGTGGCATAGCCGTAGACGAGCTTTATTTATTGTAAGATTTTAAATTATGAATTTAATTTCTTTAATAGGTATAGGACTGCTCCTATTACCTTCATGTTTGTTATTCTTTTATTTTTTTTTTAGTTTTCTGTGGTCACCTTGAAGTTTATTCTTTTGACCTGTTAGACCCCTGTGTGAAATTAGAAGTGCCTTATTAATACTTTTTGGCCCTAGATAGTATCTAGGTAGCTCTAAAATTAGCACCGTTGTTAGAAGACTCCAGAAGACTCTATTTTACTCTGATTCTTAGAGTCTCAAGCAGAAACTGAGCCAATAATTTTGATAATCTTAATGACACCCTCCCACACATCCATGCAAAGAGGGTTTTGGCTTGGGGCGGTGTATCTGTCTACTGTGGGTGTCTGAGTAAGACTGCAGACCTCCCTAGATCTCCCTATTAAATTTTCTATGAGGTGTGCCATTTTGTTGTTTTCCCCACCCAGTATTGCTGTGAATAACCCTCTCTCATTGTTTACCACTAAAAGCACTCTTGTTTTTGACAACATTCCTAGGCTTAGATTTTTGCATTAACTACTCCAAATAAAATAGCCCTCTTTTACAGGACCAGTTAGCTGCCAATCTGTATGGCTTGCCATGTCTGCGTAGAGTAGAACTCTATGCCACAAACCTTGCAGTATTGCGGATGGTGATGCAAGTAACCTGTAGCTGAAATACCACAGTCCTTACTGAGATTTGTTAGATTTCTTGAATTTTGAAATTTCTTTTCATTTTGTTATATGTTTTTTGATTGATTTCAGAGACTTGTTCTTTTTAATAATCTTTTTCTTTTTTTCTTTTCCGCATTGCATTTAGGGGAGAGGATTTGCTGAGCTCTTCACAGAGCCATTCCTGGAGCTCTGGCCTCTCTATTTTTTTTTTAGCTTTTCTCCAATCTTTCTTCACATTGCAGCCAGCCCCCCACCCCCACACCCACATGCACTAACACCCCCAAACCCACAAAGCTGGTCATTTCACCTCCAACCTTAAAAGTTTTCAAGTGCCTTTATGTTTGCTCTCAGAATAAAAACCAAAAATTCTAACATGGTCCGAAATTGTTTGGCTTGCTTTCTTGTGTATGTAGTTTTATCTTGTATGAACCCGATCATTCTTTTTCCCCTCATACTGAACAATATTCAGTCATTATCCTCAATTTAGGGAGTACTTCGCCCTTTATTCTTTATAAGTCAGGGATCTCACTTGTGACATAAGTTTGGAATTTGAGGGATACAGGGAATTTGAATTTCTGTTCTGCATTTATTAGCTGTGTGACTGAGCAATACACTAACTTTTCTGAATTTTTTTTTCATCTGAAATATGGTGACAAATAATAGTTCATAATGTTGCTAATAAGTTTAAGTGAGAAAATGTGTGTAAAGCAGTTAGCACAGTGACTTGTATCTAGGAAGTATGTTTATTCCCCACCTGATATTCTCTTCCCATCATTTCTTTGAGTAAGCAGTTTATATGAAATACCAGTATACGCAAGTGAAATTATTCCAGTATCACCATTCCACCAATTTTTTGAGTAAAAGTTATACTTGAATTTCAATTGCATTTAAACATGTTTATTAAGTACCTCATATGTAGTTCATAACACGCTCATAACTTTTTTAAAAATCTGATTTTAATTGACATATAACACATTAAAAGTTTTACCTGTAAATCAAGGAAATTTTTCTTTTTCATTCAGGAATGAGACTATTAAAACTTACATTTTTTTTTTAATTAGGACAAAAATTTCAAACTTGTAGACTATAAGCAAAAATAGTACAATGAAATTCTGTGTACTTTATACTACAATGATCATATTTAGAAAATTAACATTAGTACATTTCTATTAAATAACTTGACAGGAATACTGTGTAAGAGATCTACATAAAAGATGGTATGTCTTTGCCAGTACATCACATTTTTAATGCCACCTTGTTTCCTAATTGATGACGTTTACTTAAATGATGTGGTTAAGGTGGTGTCTACTGAGTTTATTTTCTCTAAAGCTGCCATTTTCCCCTTTGTCAGTAAGTAATCTCTGGGGAGATACATTGAGATAATGTAAATGTCCTTTTTCCCCAGTAAACTTTGATCAAATGGTTTTTGCATCCTCAGTGTTGCTTGCCTGAATCAGTTATTACTATGATGGTGGCAGAAAGGTAGATTATTAAAATTTCGATAATTTCTAGGAGTTGCAGTTTTAGTGTTCCTGAGAGTTTTCGTGATAATTATAAAAACTTGGCTGTTAATCTGCTTATGTTACTGTTTATTGTTTATATCATTTTTAGGTTCATGTACTGGACAGACTGGGGAGAAGTACCAAAGATAGAACGTGCTGGAATGGATGGTTCAAGTCGTTTCATTATAATAAACACTGAAATTTACTGGCCAAATGGATTGACTTTGGATTACCAGGAACAGAAGCTTTATTGGGCGGATGCAAAACTTAATTTCATCCATAAATCAAATCTGGATGGAACAAATCGGTAAGGTTGCCATGTACATTTATTTTTAAACTTTAAGTAAAAGTGAATGCCATAACATCTTGATATAGTAATCAAATTATAAAGCCTAATTTTATTAAGAATAAATTAGCATATTTTAGGCTAAGTGTCAAAGGGGAAGAAAAATAGACTTTCAGTTTGCTTTTGAAATAGGTAACTATATTTCTCTTGGTAGCATTTAGAGTTTATGGACTCTATTTTCTCCTTTATTCTGAGCTAATTTAGTTCTTGAGTGATTCTCAACCAGAAATAGGACTTCTTCTTTCTCCAAGAGTGTTTGGAAATGTGTAGGGAATTTTGGTTAACACAAGGACTGGGAGTGCTGCTAGCCTTTTAGTTTCAGGGGGGCCAGGGATGCTAAATATTATGCAATGTGCTGGACATCCTATTCAGAATTTCTATAGGGCCTTAGGTACTGCTCATGGAAGTTCATTTAATAAATCTCCAGATTAGGACAGTGGTTGGCAAACTTATCTTAGACATTGTGGGTCATATATGACCTCTGTTGTAACTACTTACCTCTGCTGTTGCGGTGTGAAAGCAGCTATAGGTAATACATAAGGAAATGGGCATGGGTGTGTTCTAGTAAAACTTTATTTACAACATATATAGTAAGCCAGTGGGCTATGGTTTGCTGACTCCTAGACTAGAAGAAAACCTCTTGCATGTATGCGATACCCCAGTATTTAAGAAAGACAACATTATAATAAATAAAAATGAGATTTCTACTCAGATCATGTTCAGATTTTTAAAAACACTTTATGTTCTTGTGTTCGAATGATTATTTGGGTTTCTAGTGGTCTTACTCTAAGACTCCAATAGAAACTAGAGAGCCAGGAGTTGAAGGAGTATTTCCAAGGTTAAGCATTTGTAGATTATCTGAATGATGAACCAGGAAGCATTTAGAAATATTGAAAACCAGGAAAGAGTTAAAGAATTTATTAAAATAAACTTGGTATAATCATGGAATTAGAGTGTTTTTTTTTTTGCCTTGTTTTAAAAAAGAATGAAACGAATTACAACAAGATGGTTTTAAAACAATTAGAAATGGATGTCAAAAAGTAACAAGTTTATGGTGAATGTAAAAACATAATTTTTGTGTTTGAACTTTAAATTTGGCTTTGAGAGGGATGCTAGGAAATGAATATGGCCATGTCATAGTTTTATGGACTCCCTTGGGATACTCACACAAAAACCAATGAAACTAGATAGCAAATCCAAAAACATACCATAAAACTAACCTCGGGCATCCAGAAATAAAAGCAAGTAAGGGCAGACCACTAACAGCCACAAGACCTTCATAGCTTTCCTGTCTGCAAGAGTTAAGCAGAGAAAATGAATGGGGTGTTTCATTGAACCTAAATGCCAGATACCTCCAAATAGCCTCAACTATTTACTAGACAATGTGGTAGCCTATATTAAGAGCAGCAGCTGAAATGTGAGGGTGGGGGTTCCCACTCTAATATCAAGCAAGTACAGTGTGTTCATGGTAAAGACAGAAGAGCATAGAGCAGACTGGTTCCAAAGGATTCTTGAAATGAACCTGCTAGGGTTCTTTATCAGGACAGAGTACCACACTGAACAGAAACAAAATTGAATAGAATAATAACATCAAAATTAAGCAGAATAGGGAAACTTGAGAGGAACAGAAGGGTAGGGAAAGAAGGTCCAATTAAGGATGGAAAGAGGGACAGCTTCAGAAAGGAAGCTACCATAGTTTTAACATTACATGAAAACAACAGAAGACTGAATTCTTTTAAGTTAGAGTAACTACTTTCTTCTCACGGTTCAGAAAAACTAATTTCACATAAACATGAGAAACAGAAAAACCAACGTAAAATCCCATTTAAGGTTATTATAAAGATCTTATTTATAGCTGTATTTTTTGCTAATAACAACTTAACTTCGAATGTATACCTAAGCTCTACATTTTAACTCTCCCCACTTTTTAATGTTTCTGATGTCACAGTATCTTTTTATCTTGTGTATTAATACATTATCGATATTATTTTTACTACTTTTGTCTTTTAATCTCATAGTTATTCTTACTACTTTTGTCTTTTAACACATAAATATTAGATTTATAAGTGATTTACCCATCACTATTACAACATTAGAGTACTCCAAATGTAAGTATATATTTATCTTTACCAGTGAGATTTATACTTTCATATGTTTAGCCATTACTAATTAATGCTCTTTTGTTTCAGCTTGAAGAAGTTCCTTTAACATTTCTTGTAAGGCCGATATAGTAGTGATGAATTTCTTCATCTTCTGCTTGTCTGGAAACTTTATCTTTCCTTCCATTCTGAAGGACAAATTTACTAGATAGAATAGAGCAGGTCCTTGAATAATGTTTTGTTCAACTTGGTTTTGTTACAATGTCGATGAGAACTTAACTCTTGTTTATATCAATTAGCCTGTGGTGAAATCGGTTTCATTATATGTCATTTCATCAATTTGCTTAAAGTCACAGTACCTATTAATGACATTAAGGGCTTGCTGTATTCTTGGTTGGCAGTTTTTGTCTTCCCGCACTTTGAATATGTCATGCCACTCTCTCCTAGTCTGTAATGTTTCTGCTAAAAAAAAAAAAAAAAAAATCTGATTGTCTTATGGGGATTCCCTTATGTGAAACAAGTTGTTTTTTTTCTTGCTATTTTTAAGATTCTCTCCTTGTCTTTAACTTTTGACAATTTAATTGTAATGTGTCTTGGTGTGTGTCCTTTTGAAGTCATCTTTTTTGGAACTTTCTAGGCTTCTGGGCTCTGGATGTCTATTACTTTCCTCAGGTTAGGGAAATTTTCAGCCAATTTCTTTCAGTAAGCTTTCTCCGTCTTATCATGCAAGTTGTCCACTTGATGGTGTCCCATAAGTCCCTTAAGCTATTTTCACTTTTATTTCTACCTCTGTGTTTGGATGAATTTCACTGCACTGTGCTGTCTTTGAATTTGCTGATCCTTTCTCCTGTCTGATCTAGTGTGTTGTGCTGTACCCCTCTATTGTACTTTTCACTTTATTGTATTCTTCAGTTCTGTGATCTTTCCATTTGGTATTTTCCTATATTTTCTGTCTTTTTATTGAAATTTCCCTTGTTCATATGTTGTTCTTCTAATCTCTGTGAGCATCTTTATGACCGTTATTTTGAACTCTTTATTAAGTAAATCACATATCTTTTTTATTGTTTCTGGAGTTTTTCTTGTTCTTTTGTTTCCAACATATTCCCTTGTTTCTTCATTTTCCTTGGCTCTGTATTTGTTTCTGTGCAACTACCTCTCTCATTCTTGGTGGAGTAATCTTGTGTAGGAGGTGCATGTTACCAATCAGCCTGGCCTGAGCTCTTGCATATCTCTCAGACTTTTGTGATTGTCCAAATTGCCTTTGTTCTTAGTGGCTCCAAGTAGTTGAGAGTACCCTGATATCTGCCTTGCATTGCAAAGTGGAGCGTAGCAGTCAGCACCTAGATGGAGGCTGACTGGAAGGTGGACTCCCAGGCAGCAGCTGGGAAAGTATATAGTTAGGGCCCTTCTAGGGAGAAATTGAGAGACAAGCTTTTTTCCTGCTCCCTCTGTGCTGGGTGTAGATATATAGCTGCAGAAGAGGTTGCACCTGTACCTGTTAAGAACGGCTTCATTATTTACTACTATCCTATGGGACTTGTAAATGCAAGACTTGTTGGCTCTCAGAGCTACACAGTCCAGGGGCCCATCCCTTGGGCAGCATGAAAAAAAGCTGGGGCACCAGATATGTATACAAGCTGATTCTGTGGAGATACTAGAGGTTTGGAGTGAGCTAGAGCTAGAAGGCAGAGGCGATGTCTGCTGGTTTCCCTGGTCTCCTGGAAGGATTACAAGTCACCTCCTAGATATCTGCTAACCTAGAAGCCTGACCATTAGAGAGAAACTTTTAAAGTATACAAATAGACTTCTTTTAGGAAGAGTCTGGGAGGTGGCGAGTCTAACAGATTCATCTGTGCTGAGCCCTGCTGTGATAGATGTCTTTTGTAGGCCTCATCATGGTAACCAAAAACCAAAAGAATTACTAGAAAGGAATTTAAGCATACCACTATAAAAAAAAAATAATATCACAAAGGCAGAGAGAGCAAGAGAAGAAAAGAACGAAGGAAATAAAGACAGCCAGAAAACAATTAACAAAATGGCAATAATAAGTTCATACTTATCAATTTTATGTATGGAAATGGAGTGAAAATGCATAGTGTCTGAATGAATAAAAGCACAAGACCCACTATATGCTTCCTGCAAGAGACTCATTTCAGCTTTAAGGAAACACATAGCCTGAAGGTGAAGGGATAGTAAAATATATTCTATTCAAATGGAAACCAAAAGAAAGCGGGGGTAGCAGTACTTAGGCAAAATCAACTTTAAGCTGCAGATTGTAACAAGAGACAAAGGTGATTATACAATGATAATGGGGCCAACATTAAGTCCAACAAGCTTTAACTTTGTAAAGATTCATATACCCAGCATAGGAGCTCCTCTGTATATAATGCAAATATTAATAGACATGGAGAGAGAAATGTAGAGCAATACAATAATAGTAAGGACTTCATTACCCTACTTTAAACAATTGCTGTATCATCCAGAAACAAAACCAATAAGGAAACATTGGATTTAAACCACATGTTAGACCAGGTGAATTTAAGACATATTTAAAACATTCCATCCAACAGCACCAGATTACACATTCTTCTCAAGTTCACATAGAACATTTTCCAAAATAGATCATGTTAGGCCATAAACATCTTAATACATTTAAGAAGGTTGAAATTATATCAGGCATCTTTTCTGACCACAATGGTAAGAAACTAGAAATAAATTACAAAAAGGAAATTGGAAAATTATGACCTCACACCTGTTAGAAATGGCTGTCTATTATCAATAAGACAAGAAATAAGTGTTGGTAATCATATGGAGAAAAGGGAACTCTTGTTCACTTGGGGACATAAATGAGTGCAGCCACTCTGGAAAACAGTTTCTCAAAAAATTAAAAATAGAACTTCTACATTATTCAGCAGTTTCACTTCTGGGTATTTATCTGAAGAAAAAGAAAACATGCCACTCTCATGTTCATTTCAGCATTATTTACAATAGCCATATATGGAAACAACCTAAGTCTTCATCGCCTGATGAATGGATAAAGCAGATGTGGTTTGTTGGCTTTCTCTCTCATGCGCGCACTCTCATTCTCTCTCTCTCTCTCTCTCTCTCTCTCTCTCTCTCTCTCTCTCTCTCTCTCTCTCTCTTTCTCTCTCTCTCTCTCTCACACACACACACACACACACACACACACACACACAATGGAGTATCATTCAGCCATAAAAAAGGAAACCCTGCCAATTACAACAACATGAATGGTCCTTAAAGGCATTATGCTAAGTGAAATAAATAAGACAGAGAAAGACAAATACATGATCTCACTTTATGTCGACTCAAAAAAAAGAAAACGACAACAACAACAAAAAACCAAGTTCATAATACAGAAAATAGTTGGTGGCTGCTAGAGGTGGAGCTGGGCAAAATAGGTGAAAAGAGTCAAAAGGTACAAAATTCTAGGTTATAAGTAAGTCAGGGGGATGTAATGTACAACATGACAACTATAGTTAATAATACTGTATTGCATATTTTAAAGTTACTAAGATAGTAAATCTTAAATGTTTTCATCACAAGAAAAAAATTCTAACTATATATGGTGATGGATGTTAACTAGAATTATTGTGATCATTCGGCAATATATACAAATATCTAATCATTATGTTGTACATCTGAAACATAATATACTTCAATTATACCCCAGTTAAAGAAGAAAATTGAACAATTCACAACTATGTTGAGATTAAACAAGATGCTCCTCAACAACATATAGGGTTCAAGGAAGAAATTAAAAGGGAACTCAAACTATATCTTGAAACAAATGAAATGGAAATAGAACATACCAAAACTTGTGGGGTGCAGCAAAAGCAGTTATAAAAGGGAAGCTTATAGTGATAAATGCCTACATTAAAATAAAAAGAAAGACCTAAAATAAACAACCTAACTTTCCATCCCAAAGAACTAGGTGAAGAAGAACAAATCAAGCCTAAAGTTACCAGAAGGAAGGAAATAACAAAAATCAGAGTGACAATAAATGAAATAGAGACTAAACAGACAGTAGAAAAGTTCAATGAAGATCTGGATTTTTGAGTAGTGACACAAAGTAGACAAACTTTTAGCTAGATTTGACAGAGAGAGCACTGAAATAAAATCAGAAATGAGATATTACAGCTAATACCATACAAATACAGAAGATCATAGGAGACTACTATGAACAAGTATATATCATCAAATTGAAAGACCTAGAATTACTGGATAAATTCTTCAAAACATACAACCTACCATAACTGTATCATGAAGAAATAGAAAATATGAACAAGACCAATTATTTGTAAGGAGTTTTAATCATTAATCAAAAACCTCCTAGCAAATAAAAGTCCAAGACCAGACGGCTTTAGCGGTGAATTCAGCCAAATATTTGAAGGATTTATGCCAATACTTCTCCAAAGTCTTTTAAAAAACAGAGGAATACTTACAAACTGATTTTATGAGTCCAGCATTACCCTGATACCAAAACCAGATAAGGAACTTATAAGAATAGAAAATTACAGGCCAGTCATTCCTAATGAATATAGAATAGTCCCTCCTTAACTACAGGGGATATGTTCCAAGACCCCCAGTGGGTACCTGAAACTGCAGATAGTACCGAACCCTATATATACTCCGTTTTTTTCCTATACATACATACCTATAATATAGTTTGATATATACATTTTATCATAGTAAGACATTAACAATAATAATTAATAATAAAATAGGATAATTATAATTACTGTAATAAAAGTTATGTGGATGTGTTCTCTCTCAAAATACATGATTTTACAATATGTACAGTGTCGATACACTGGACAGATGGACAATTCATGTCCTGGGATGGAGAGGGATGTGTGAGATTTAATCATTTACTCAGAACAGTGTACAATTTAAGACTTAAGCATTGTTTATTTCTGGAATTTTCCATTACATATCTTCAGACTGTGGTCGACTGTGGATAACTGAAAATCGCAATAAGGGGGAACTACTGTAGATGCAAAAATCCTCAACAAAATACTAGGAAATACAGTTCAGCAGTGCATTAAAAGGATCATATGCCATGATCAAATATAATTTATTTCAGGGACCAAGGGTGTTTCATCATATGAAAACCAGTCCATGTGATAACAGTACATTAACAAAATGAAGGATAAAAATTATGTCATCTTAATAGGTACAGAAAGAGCAATTGACAGAATTCAGCATCCATTCGTGATAAGACTCTTAACAAGGTGGATATAGAGGGAATGTACCTCAACAAAATAAAAGCTGTATCTGACAAATTCATATCTCATGTTAAAAGTGAAAAGCTAAATGCTTTTTTCCTAAGCTCAAAACAAGACAAGGATATTCACTCTTACTATTTTTATTCAACATAGTGCTAGCGGTCCTAGCCAGAACACTTAGGCAAGAAAAAGAAAAAGGCATCCAGATATGAATTGAAGAAGTAAAATTGTATTTGCAGATGACCTTATGTTATATATAGGAAATCCTAAAAAGTCCAACACAAAACTGTTAGAACTAATGAAAAAAGTTTGTAAATTTTCAGGATACAAATCAGTATACAGAAATTGATTGCTTTTCTATATGTTAATAAACAGAGAAATTAAGAAACCAGTCTTATTTTCTATATAGCATCAAAAACAATGTAATACCCAGCAATAAATTTTAAACAAGGAGGTGTAGGGCCTGTACACTGAAAACTAGAAGCACCGATGAAAGAAATTGAAGACAAAAATAAGTGGAAATTAATCCATGCTCATAGATTGGAAAAATTAGTTCATTAGAATGTCCATACTACCCAAAGCCATCTGCAAATGAATGCAATCCCTATTACAGTTCTAATGGTATTTTTTACAGAAATAAAACAAACCTAAAGTTTGTATGGAACCATAAAATATCCTGAATAGCCAAAGCAATCTTCTAAAAGAAGAACAAAGCTGGAGGCACCGCACTTTCTAATTTCAAGCTATATTCCAAAGTTGTAATAATCAAAACAATATGGTATTGGCATAAAGCCAGACACAGTGGTCAGTGAAACAGAATAGAGAGCCTAGAAATAAACCTATGCATATTTGGTCAATTAATGTACAAAAAATAAGCCATGAATATATACTGGGGAAAGGATAGTTTAATAAATGATGTTGGGAAAATTGGACAGCCACACGCAAAAGAATGAAACTGGAGCCATATTTAATACACAGAAATCAACCAAACATGGGTAAAAGACTTAAATATAAACTAAAACCACAAAACTCCTAGAAGGAAAAACAGGAAAAAGACTCCTTGACATCGGTATTAGCAGTGATTTTTTTGAATTTTATACCAAAAGTAAGGCAGTGAAAGCAAAAATAAGTGGGACTACTAAAAAGCTAAAAAGCTTCTGTATGGAAAAAAAGAAACCATCAACAAAATGAAATGACATCCTGTGGAATGGGAGAAAATATTTGCAAATTATATTTGAGAAGGTGCTAATATTCAAAATATGAAGTCATATATCTCGATAGTAAAAAGCACAAACTGCATTAAAAAATGGGCAGAGGAATTGAGTAGACTTTTTATTTTTAGGCTAGACTTAACATTCAGCCAACAGGTACATGAAAAGGTGCTGAACAACACTAATTATCAGGGAAATGCAAATCAAAACCATGGTGAGTTACCATCTCACATCTCTTAGAATTTTTATAATCAAAAATATAATTGATAAGTACTGGTGAGGATGTGATGAAAAGGGAAACCTTTTGCACTGTTGGGGTTGTATATTGGTACATACAGTATGTAAAACAATATGGAGGTTCCTCAGAAAAATAAAAATATTAGTACCATGTGATCCTAGTTAATTCCCCCTTCTGATTATATATCCAAAGGAAATGAAAAAAGGTCTTAAGGAAACATCTACACTTCCATGTTCATAGAAGCATTATTCACAATAGCCACCTAGAAACAACCTAAATGTCAGTGGATGAATGGGTAAAGAAGATGTAGTATATATGTACATTAATGGAATATTATTCAGCCATGAGAAAGAAGGACATCCTGCTGTTTGTGACAACATGAATGGACCTCAAGGGCATTATCTTCAATGAAATGAGTCGGATAAAGACAAATACTGTATGATACCAAGTATGTGTAGAATCTTAACAGGAAGTAAAACTCATAGAAACAGAAGAAAATGTCAGAAGCTAGGCTGTGGGGGAAATAGAGGTTGTTAAAAGGGTTTAAACTTCTAGCTGTAAGATGAATAAGATCTGAGGATTTAGTATATAACATGATTATAGTTGATAACTGTATTATATAATTGAAATTAGGAGAGTAGAACTTAAATGTTCTCACCAAAAAATTCTGAAAAGGAAAAACAAAATACAAAGAGCAAAAATTTGTGAGATGTGATAGTGATTAACTAGATGGGGAATTCTTTCACAATTTATATGTATATCATCACAATATACACCTTAAATATCTTTCAATTTTATTTGTCAATTATACCGCAATAGCACTGAAGAAAAAAAGTTATAAAGAGGAAAAACGAATGATGAACAGAATAATGCCTTACATAGGAAATTCCCTAGAAAGAAAGATATGACCATAGAACAGATCAGACCTTCATTTTAAAATGCTCTGTCAGTAACGAATATCACCTGTCAAAAACCAACTTAAAATTCGAAAGCTCAGAAATGATATAACACAGTTCAGGAAAGTATAAAATTGTTTCAGAAAAGATAGCTAAACCAGAAGGGATGCAAAAGTGAATAAACAGAAAAGATCTTTAAATGGAAGTTGAAAAGGAGGAAAAATTTAAAGACCAGAAAGAATGTGAAAAGATAAAAAGGATTTGAGAGAGAGTCACAACTATTGAAGATAGGCAAAGGAGAAATAACATACATACAGATAAAAGACTTTTAGAAAGATAACCAAAGCAAGGAAACAGAACAAATATGAAAAACTATAATTCAGGAAAAAGAAGATTTGAAACTACAGATTGAAAGAGAATGTTATATACCTGAGAATATAAACCAGAGCAAACATCAAGATACATTCTAGTAAAATTACTCTGTAGAAAAAAAAAATTCTTGGGACCTTTAAGAATAATGTAAATAACTTAAAAGGAAAAGACAAGTAGACTAACATCAGACTTTCTCACAGCAAAACTTCCTGTCAGAACTAAATGGAGTAGTATTTTTAAGATACTCCAAGTAAGAAAATGTGAGTCAGTGATCTTTCTTCAGCAAAATTGACTTTCTCATAGAAAGCCGTAGATAACATTATCAATATGCAAGTCAAGAAATACTGTTTCCTTGACTCATTCTTGAAAAGGTACTGGTAACCAAACTTTAGACAACTAAAATGATGATCGAATAAGTCTTGATGAAGAACATTATAAATATAATTACTTGTAGTATGAAAACTAAAGGATGTTTAAAATTGAGTATAATATCTAATGACTATATGTTTAGATTATGTAGATAAAGTACCACTGTAAAAAAGTTGAAATGAGAATAGAACAACTTCGTGCAAAAATTTTGTTAAACTCTATATTAACTACATTCATGTATAGTTATTACTGTTGAGTTTTTTGAGACTGTAATGTTGGATTAAGTAAGTGACTGATTATCATATATTAACTTTATTGCCCTTACATATGTAGGATTCTTGGTATGGGTGAAAGGAAATATTGATGAAATACTGAAGAAGTTAAGTAAAAGAAACTGATAATTCTGAGTTTTTGTTAGAAGTACTGACATGAGCTCATTAGCTATTTTATGTTATCAAAGTACATACACACAAATATGTATGTTTATATACTATGACCGCTAAAGAGGACTAGGGGGGAAAAATGCACCCAGATTGTAATTTTGTAAAACCATTCCACCTTAAAAGAAATACCCTTCAGAGGAAATGATTAATTGTAAATCTCTGGCAAGAAAGGTACAAGGTGAGCTGGAACATTATCATACCAGACAGCAAGGAAAAGTGACCACAGACTACTTGAGTCATTTCAGAAAACCTGAGAAATAACTTGAGAGGCCTCTCACTGGTCAGTGATTGATAGAAACCCATCAAGTATGTTTAAATTCTTAAGTTTCTAATGATATTTTAAAAAGGAAGCAGTCAGCTTCCAGACGATGTTAGGAAACCAAATTCATTACCTCGAATGTTGATGATAAAGAGAGTCAAGCAATTTTTCTTTCCTTTCCTATATGAATCTACCAGTAGATGAGAAAATAATAGCTATGGGGAAGCTATTCCAGTTTAATGAACAAGAAATGATATATTTAGTATTCAACGTGAGTATGATCAAACTTGCCATTTGCAGAAAATTTGCAGGTAAAACAGAGGACAGGGAGACATTGAAATATGCCATGATTATGTATTAGCTGATCTGGAAAAACAGATCAAATATTCTAGGTCTTTCAACAGATCAACTGTAAGAAGTGATGAGGGAACCTATAGATTAAAAAGAGATTGAAAATGTAGTTGAGGGAGAGATGAATAGGCTGAGCACAAAGGATTTTTAGGGCAGTGAAAACACTCTGTATGATGCTGTAATGATGGATATGAGTCATTATGCATTTGTCCAGACCTATAGAATGTACAACACTTAAGATTGATCTCTAAGGTAATCTGTGGATTTTGGGTGATTATGATGGGCTGGTGTAAGAAGTTCATCAGCTGTAACAAAAATACCACTCTGGTGGGGATGTTGATAATTGAGAAGACTATGCCTGTGTTGGGGTCGGAAGTATATGGGAAATTTCTTTTCCTTTTCTTCAATTTTGTTGTGGATCTAAAACTGCTCTAAACGTATAACAGCCTTTTAAAAAAGAGAGATTTAAAAGGCATAGAAAATGAAACAAATAGGTGCTCAAGACTAAACTAGTTTTCTGTGGCTGCACACTTGGGTAATAAAACTATAAAGAAAAGTAAGGACATGACTACTGTGAAGTCGAATTAATACTCTTGTGGAGAGGAAGGGTTCTGGATGGGATTGGTGAATACCTTCTCAGGTTGTTGGCAAAGTTCTTTCTAGACCTGGATGACGGGTACTGGGTAACCACATAGTAACTAAGTAAGTTATATATTTGTCTTATGTGATTTTCTATCTGCTTTATTTTATAATAAAATTTAAGAACAGGTTATCTATAAGCTTCTCAGTAGCTAGAGTAAAATGAGTCACTAGCATACGCGATTGGAAAGGTAGAAACATACGAGCTCTTTGCACAAGAAGGTTTTCATCATACTAAATTTGAGAAGAAATTTTAATGTAGAATCTATAAGGGCTATAATGGGTATTGTTTGAATTTTTTTTTTTTTTTTTTTTTTTGGTGAGTGTTATTTTCATATTACTTTTACATGGTTAGCTTTATTTAAAATTGGGAGCATATTTCAGTAAAGGTAATTTTACAAATGATTACGCTGATGTAATTCAAGATGGAAATCTCGAATCTAAAATAAGGATAAACTCTGTGTGTCTTAACTGGTCTTCCTCTAAGCTAGTGTAGTTTTTGCTTTTGATAAGCGCATGTAGATGAGCACAGTACCTAGGCACTACTAGGTGTTTAGTAGATGTGTGTCAAATAGTATTATTTATTATAGAATAATAATTGTGTGCTATTTATGATTATGATGCTTTTGGTCAGTTCTCAGCAAGGCATGAGCTTTTAGCTGCTCTTCCAGTGATAAAGGATTTGTCCTTAAACTTTCACATTTTTTGAATTCCTTTTGAGATCAACACCAGAGCATTTGCCTGAAAGGCATTCAGTTTAAGGATACAAACTGATTGTGGAAGGAGTAAGTTAATTGACCACCAGTATGCCCTTGAGTACAATATCCATAACCTTAGATCTGTTAAATTCTCCAAAGAGATCTCATGCAAAAAGTGAAAAAGAGTCTTACCATTCAGTTCTGGGAAAAGCTATATAATTGCTGATTGTCAGTCTTTTTTTGTTAACTGAAATACCCAGATAAGCTATACAATTCCCATGAAGAACTTGAAAGATTCATTCCTTCCCCTCTTCCTTAGAAAAAAAACAACAGATATTTATAGTATATACTTAATTATTTTGTATTTGTATATCATTCAAAACAGACTTCGTATAAGCTGCGGGTAATAGTTTTTAAGTGTGTCAATTGTTTTTGGACACAGATAACTCAAGGTTCTTATATGTATTTCCTAACATGAATTAATAATGCCTCCTAAACACTGTCCCTGCAGAAAGTACAATACTTTTAAGACTCTTATGTGCCTTCTGAGGTAAAATGCAGAGTTCTTTCTTCTCTATTACAGCAGGGGGAAGACTGTATTATTTATCTTTAAGAAAAAAAAATTATCAATATACTGTTAAGATGGCATTTCTTCTTGAATTGGTCTGTAGATTCAACAGTCTCAACAAAAATTCCTAAAGGCTTTTATTGTGGGTGTGTGAATGTGCTTTTTTTTTTTTTATGATAAGTTGAATCTAAATTTATGCGGAAATGCCTAAGACCTGTTAAAATAGCTTAATTGATTTTATATAATTAAAAAAAGTATTCCACTTGATTTCAAGACATACCATAAAGGTAAAATAATTAAAACAATGAAGTATTAAAAATCTGAGGATAGTTAGAGATCAACAGAATAGAATGGTGTTCAGAAACAGGTTCACATATCTATGGCTGATTGACTTGAACATAGGTATCTGGGATGTAAATATGCTCTTTTAACCTGACTTGACAAACATTGTAGAAAAATGATAAACTTTAAAAACTAAGGTGACTATAAAAACTCCTTCTGGAAAATTTTAATTCTTAATTACTAGAATTAGGTTTTCAAGTTACAGCTATAAAAAAGACTTCATTTTTTATCAGTGTAATTCAGTAGAAATAGGAAGTGTGATGGAATGGTTGGAGGCAAGTCTAGAGAGATGGATAGGAAGGAGCCACATCATGTAAGGTCTAATATTCTAAGATAGGGCATTCGAATTTTCTCCTGAAAAGTATTAGGAGTCATTTCAAGTAGTAAATTGACATGGCTGGATTTGTCTTTTAGAAATGCCATTTTGGTAGTTGTGTAGAAAATGATTTAAAGACTAATTATTTCAGTTCCTTAAATCTCCCAATAAATTGTCATTGTTTTCAGGATAAAGTACAAACTCTATTGTAATAAAATGTTCCTTTCGTTACTTCTTTCTTTCCTTTCCCATAGGAAGAGAATGAGGTTGAGTTCAGCTTTGGACATGTTTGTGCTTGAGTTGTTTACAGAAAACTATGGTGACAAAGTCTAGAGAGCTTAGCAGAGTAGTCTCAGAAGGAGATATAATGTATAGTTATTATCAAGTTAATGGTTATTGAAGCCGTGTACTATAAACATAGGGGAATTTATATCAGTGCTAGAGACATAGGCAAAGATAACAGCCACATTCCAGAGACCTTGAAGAATTTCTCCAGGGTTCAAGATTGAAGGATGTCCTAATCAGACTGAGCTGGTGCGTCACTGACCCATCCTTTGCTGGCCTTTCTGTCTTTTATGACATAGCACTGCTGTGTGATATGTGGGACAGTTGTTGAGAATTAATCCTAAGAGTTTTCATCACAAGGAGAAAAAATTTTTTTCCTTTAAATTGTTATCTATATGAGATGATTGTTGTTAGCTGAACCTCTTGTGGTAATCATTTACAACAGATGTCGGTCTCCTTAGTAGAGATCCATTTTTTACCTCCTATTGTTGTGGCACACTACCAAAGAACTGCACTTTGTGCCTGCTGCTGTTGTTTTCACCACCCATGATCAAGTCCTTGAAGTAACTTGCATTTCCAGGGGGATACCTTCTTTGTGATCCCAGCCAGAGAGAAGAAAGGTGAAGACTGAGTCTAGTTATCTTTACTTTCAGGAACAAGTCTCCATTGGCTGGACAAATTAGTAAATGACCAAAGAATTTGACAAGAACGAGTGACAGCCTCCTTAGCTCTGTTATTTACATTTAAGAAAATTAAGTTTTTTATCATACATTCCCTGAGTGTCTAATGTCCACCTAATTTTGCACATAGTGTTGTGTGAAATCCTGGGGAATATAAATAAGCCAGAGTCTAGTATTTACTTCATTTTAATAAGCTGTTTTAAGAACTTTTTAGTGATTTAAAAACTACCAAATGAAATGATCACTTTAGATGTAAAATGTTTCCTATCTCAGAAATGTTAAAATATTGAAAACGTGTCCTGAAATTGAGGACTCATTTATGAAATGAGTTTATTAAGTATCAAGCATAATGCTAAATGCTTTTAAACATATTATCATTTAATCTTCGCAATAAATCAATGAGGTTAGATTATTTTCATTTACAAATGAGGAGAACAAAGCTTGCAAAAATAATGTAAGTAGTAAGTGTCAGGGACACTCAGCTCTGTTTGATTTCTTATCAACATATAAATGTTTTTACTCAATATATAAAATGAGTGTATCTTTTAAGGAGGGATTTTGTTTTTCCTATTTGTTTATTCTATGGTATTTACTTCATTAGATTAAATTTTAACTTTTTATTTAATAACATACAAAGGACTTAAAAGGCTTTTTTCTCTCCAAAGTTTTTCAAAGATCTGATACGCAGTTCTTTAAGTTTGTTAATAAAGCGCTAAGTAATTTAGTTTCCAGTATTCTCTATTTTTCAGTTGTGTTGTCTTTCTTGGCAACTTCTCAGCACTCTCTCTTTATGTCCTACCATAATGAATTTTGGAAGACATTGTGAAAAATGCAGATCTATTTAAATTTGGACTTAAACTGTGATATCACTTCTATAAATGCCATAATCACTTTAGTGAACTTAATAAAGCTTTTTATTTAAAAAGTGGAAGAAACTACTTCAGTAGATGTCGTGACAGTTCCTTTTGGGAAATAAGAGAGAAAAGTAATCTGCTAGGGAGGAGGAAATTAAGAAAAATGAGAGGAGCAAATTGGTGATGTGAGCTGGCAAAATAGGTATGAGGTTCTAAAACAGAAAGTTTGTTTGGTAGACTAGTCATGCTAATCTTGTATTCAATTTTTAAATATCTGGCCCAAATATAAAACACCTAGGATCATTTCATGCACATAACCTGCAAATTCTTAGAGAAAAAAATATTTTATTGATTTCAAGTTTATTTTACTGGCAGTATCTTAGATATTACAGATCATCAGATAAGCTCAAGGACCTAAAATTGGATTATCTTCCCTAAAATAGGTGATACTCTGTATTTCTCTTTAGTTGCTTACATCCTCCCACCCATCCTCCTTCTGTCTTTTCCTCCCTCCAAGCTGGGATATTTATGAAAATATTGTATTTGATATCATGAAAATGTCACAGCATTTATTTTCTTGAATATTATTTTGGCTCAAAACATTTTTTGATCATTATTCAAGAGTATTTCTAATTATGTACTTCTCCATGATGCTGAAGAGTTCTGTGCCTTGAGTACTAATCAGGCTTTCTACCTTTTTTCTCATATAGCATGGCTTGCTTTTGAAATTTTTAGGTCTGTTTTGTCTCATGAACACATTCTGCCAGTAGTAGGACTTTCTTTTTGCTACATGACTTGTGAAGGTTAAGTAACCATGTAGCAGAAAGCCAGATGAGATGATCTTTTGTTAGAGCTAGACTGGGATTTGCAGAGAAAGCTCTACCAGAGCGCCTTTTTTTAGCCTTGTGTATGTTTTTACTTTCAGTTACCAAAACCATAAGGAATGATGAAATAAACAGGCTCAGATGTTTGCTCTTTCACATCAAGAAGGGAAAAACCTATTGCTGATTTAAAACTACTTCCTAGCGCCAGCTGTAAACTCCAGGATTTTTCTTTTTGCCCATGTTTCTCCTTCTAACGAGATGAATTATGTGGAAGGATGGAAGATGTGAGTCTAGAGATGGAAACTTGACCACAGTGCTAATACTTGGGCCTTCTCTGTCTGGAAGCTTCTAGTGAACCTGGGGCCTGCTGCCAAGTTAGGGACCATTCTAAAGTGCTTAGTTTGGAGGTTTTGGACACCATGGAAATATATTTGAAATTACATTGTGACTTATTTTTCGCAGTTGTATTTGACTTTAAGTTATGTATTACTCAAGGTTTATATATATTAATGTGGCTTATAGGAGCATATTAGTGGGAGAGATGAAGTTTTGATAAAAGAAGAAAATATAGAAATGTTTGCGTTTTTCTCTTTGTGTTAATAGGCAGGCAGTGGTTAAAGGTTCCCTTCCACATCCTTTTGCCTTGACGTTATTTGAGGACACATTGTACTGGACTGATTGGAATACACACTCCATTTTGGCTTGCAACAAGCACACTGGCGAGGGTCTGCGTGAAATCCATTCTAACATCTTCTCTCCCATGGATATACATGCTTTCAGCCAGCAGAGGCAGCCAAATGGTAAGTGATCTTGATTTTTAAATTGCAAGTTGGAATAGCTTTGTAGCACTGTGATGTCTGGTGTTCCTGAGAGGCAGGAGGAAGAAGGACATATCTGGAGGTAGTGGGGAGAAGTAAAAAATAGGGAAAATATCAAAATATAATTCAGGTTAAACAACAACCTAAACCATTTGTAACTTGATATCTATTACTACAGACCCCCTCTTAGCTCCTTGTTTGAGTCTAGGGTTATGGAGGTAGAGAAGAGAGAGAAATAAGTAAGAAATTGAGTTAGCTCATACGCTAAGCTTATACACAATGCATTTCTTGCTTATATTATTTCTCTCTGTGTTTGATTTTGTTTCATTTGAGTATATTTAAAAACACATACTTTTTTTGAATGGAATCTTCTATTAATCTGACCGGTGGTGTTAAGTACCTCAGGTTGCTGAATAAAGTACCTGCTTAAACTTTTCTGTGCATACGCCCTAGCCTCCTTTTTTCTTAGTTTTGCTTCTAGTTTTTGGTCAACTTTTACAATGACTTGGACTGTGACTGCTGAATAACAATGGCTTGTAAAAGAAGACAAGAATTAGGTTTAAAAAGGAATATGAGAATGTTAAGTGTTTGGCACTTGTGTGTAAATACATATTTGGCATGTCTCTGATTGTATTCCATAGCCAAAAATAAAGGGTTTTTGGATTATGCATTGCTTTGTATTAGCTCCTTCCATTTAGGGGGTCGTATCTTTAGATGTTGAATTTGTTTTATTAGAATTTTATTATCGTGAGTCTATAAAAATGTTTTTAAATGTATGCATTACTCATCTGTTAAAAAGAAAATATTTAGTTACTTGTATGAATTTTTAATTATCATGGTTAGCCCTCAGAAAAGAATTTACTTATTTTTTTCCTAAATTGCACTGTTGATTCTTTGTTTTACTAGTTTGAGAATTTGCAGTTATCTTTGATATTATTTCCTTTTATCTTTCATATTTTGATTTTTCATTGATAATTATGTTGATATTTTCTATGAATATTATTTAAATGAATCCCTTTCCTTAGTTTCTACAAATTTGCTAATCTCTGCTTCTCAGTTTTCTCTTGTTTAATCCATATCCTTATCTTTTTCATGTTAATCTTTTCAAAGTGTGATTTTTGGTCATTGTAATTACTTTTCTGGACTTTCAGTGCCCTCAGCCACAGTCTGTTCTCATTCACATTAAGTTCTTATTAGTCAGTGGGAAACCATAATCTCTAGTTAGACTAGTCACCTTATTGTCTCCCAGTGTACAGCCTCCAAGCTTATATTCATATGATTTCACTACACTTGAAATGTCCTCTTACCTATTTTTTCTATCTTTTTAAATTTCCGGTCATGTCCTACCTCCTCCATGAAACTTTGTTTTTTTTCAGTGTTTTACTGCCTAGTGATTTATTTCCCATTTGACTCTATTTATTTGCAGTCCGTATTGTCCAAAATAGCATTTAGTTTCACTGTTTTATTTTATTGTATTATTTTCTAGTTTTATTGTTTGTACCGACTAGATTATAAGCTCTTTCAGGGCAGGGGCCACCTGCTTTGTTTCTTTTGTATTCCTCTTGGATACAAAATGCTAAATTCTCACTGATTAATTCCCTTCCTTGCAGATGGTCTGGTAGTCAAGCACCTGGATGACATTTGGTAATAATTCGGTTTATCACAGTTGCTTATGTTATGGTTGTTAACCTTTGTGTACCTAAAGTGAGGGAGGTCATCTGTAATCATTGGTATTAATCAGTGTGATTTATATTTGACAGCTACAAATCCATGTGGAATTGATAATGGTGGTTGTTCCCACTTGTGTTTGATGTCTCCAGTCAAGCCTTTTTATCAGTGTGCTTGCCCGACTGGGGTCAAACTCCTGGAGAATGGAAAAACCTGCAAAGATGGTAAGAAGATGGTTTCTAAAAAGGAAAAATTTTAGGTAGCAATTGGGATTCTTTATAATTTATTTTATTTCTCTTTAGTAAGCTCTGTAGGTTACAATGCTTTAGGAGACTAGTCACTTAACCTTAGTGTTCATATTTGGTTATATAACAGGAATGTTTTGTGTTTTATGACCTTACATAGTATTTTATAAATTAATATTTAAAATTTTTAAATATTAAAAATTTGGAAAATATTAGGAGGTGCTCTTTCTTTTCTCTATCAAATCTTACAGATATATTCGTTTCCTATGGAAATGAGTATTCTCAAAGCAGACATTTTTAACAGTAGGTAGCACTTGTATATAAAGAACTTCTGCAATGAAACGAGGTTTATTAAATTTTTAACTATAAAGATTATCATGGGGTATATTTTCTAAAAATGTTTGAATAGTATTTTTGATTGCCTTTTAACAACAGAGAAGTGCTTTCAGAAAAAGAAAAAATTCCATATTGTACTGTCTAAAGCAACCTCTTTCTATACTTAACACCTACATTGCCTCTTCTCCTTACTTTCTTAATTCCCTGTAGAGAGAGGGCATGTTGGAGAAGTATACTGATTAGGACATTTCAAGGGACTTCTGGTTTGGGAGAACACCAGTTCTTCTCTTTTTCTTCTTAATGAGAATGTTATTCTTCATTCTTATCCCTATGGATCACCATCTGGTTCTCTAGCCACCAGCAAGACCTGGTAAGAAAATTGTTATATTTAGCAGTGGCTTCTTTATCCAACTCTAAAAAGCAGAAGCCTTTATTTCGGATTGGGTTAGAGAGTTCCTGGCAAGGGGGTCAGAGAGTCAGAGAGATGGAATTGAGCCAGTATACAGGATATTTGTCATGACTTGGCATTGATAAATTATCCTCATAGTCAAAGGTGAAGCTGGCTGACTCCTGTCAGACGGTTTCCATGGCAAACAATAATTTGGTTTCAATTTAAAACAAAAGGTTTTTGTAATGTCGCTTTTTTGTTTAAAAATGTAGCTTGACTTTAAAACAGAGGATTTGTTTTAGCAATAATGGTCTGTCTATTCCGTCACAGTGTGCAAATGTACACGTTTAACACGTATTTTGAATTTCAGATATATATTTGGCATGTACTAGCCTTAAGTTAACTATTCTGTTTTGATCACCTTGCTCAAATTAACAGCTTCACTTTCTATAACGTCTTTGTTTGCAAAGTTTTGGGCTGGCTCCTTTTGGTAGTTAGCAGAGGCAATGAATTTTACAAAGTTATTCCTCTTTGGTGCCTGCTGTGGCATTTAGGACTGTATTTTCTCCAAGATAGAGTTCATTTGTAATTAGTCCTACATTCAAAAAGCTGATGTTGAAAGCTTTACTGTTTTCATTTTTTTTAACTGTAATTCCAGATTGATGCTTGAAGTTTAATGCCAGTATTTTCTTTTGGACTCATTTCTTTGGTTAGGAATCTTTTTTCACTCTTTCAGATGTCAACTTGCTTACTATCTTTTATTAGCTTTTGTAGTTAGATGAATTTTTGCTAGTGATTTACTTGAACATTAAAAATCAAAACAAAAAAAGATTGAGCTTAATATTCTCATTCTTGGCTGTGTTTTTATTGAATACTAATTTGGGTTTAAAATATTTCATAAATCTGATTTAAAGAGTAGTGAAATAAAAATTTGAAAATATTTTCTAATGATAATAATTTATTAGCTAATATTTATTGAGTACTTTTATGTGTAGTACATTCCTGAGTTTTACATTTATCTCCTTTAATCCTCACAGCAACCCTAATAAGATCCAGATGAAGAAATTTAGGCTTAGAGAGAGTAGATAGTTTGCCTAGGTTTGTATAGCTGCTTGAATCCAGTTTTAGCAGATCCACAACTCTTACTTTTAACCACTGTATTAGATTTATCTGATTCCTTCTTTCTAGTGCTGCTAGCCTTCTCCATAGCCTCTTTCGTCCTAATTCTGTCAGGCATTGTCTTATAGATCTCTTTGTGAAAACAGCTTTACGAAGATATAATTTATAGATCATAAAATGCAGCCAAGCCATTTCAAATGTATAAGACGGCGATTTTTATAAATTTACAGAATGTGTAACCATCACAAACCAATTTTAGAACATTCTCATCAGTCACTAAAGGTTATTGTCCTAGATTTCCTTACCTTTTTAAGCATATTTTTGAACAAAGAATCTATATTATGTATCTTTCCTCCTTTAATATTTAGCTACTTAGCTTCCTAATCATTACTTTTTATTCATTATACCTTTAAGTAGCTGTTTTAATTCTGGGCCTGTATAATGAATGAAACCAGAGAAGGAATCAAAACTTGATTGGGAGAGCTCTGCCATTACAGAGCTTCACCTCATAATTAAATTCCTATTTCACTGCATTACTTTACATTTCCACCCTAAATAGACCCTTGTATCTTTTTGTACTCATTTACTTTTCAATTCCTGAAGAAGTTCTGCATTCTTTATTTAGAGTGGCTAAATTTTGCCTACAGGTTTCAATTCTTTTTTTCCCCCCTATATTTTTCACTTTGTTGTCCTAGGTGCCACTGAATTGTTGCTTTTAGCCCGAAGGACAGACTTGAGACGCATTTCTTTGGATACACCAGACTTCACAGACATTGTTCTACAGTTAGAAGACATCCGTCATGCCATTGCGATAGATTATGACCCTGTGGAAGGCTATATCTACTGGACTGATGATGAAGTGAGGGCCATACGCCGCTCATTCATAGATGGATCTGGCAGTCAGTTTGTGGTCACCGCTCAAATTGCACACCCTGATGGTATTGCTGTTGACTGGGTTGCCCGAAATCTTTATTGGACAGACACTGGCACTGATCGGATAGAAGTGACAAGGCTCAATGGCACCATGAGGAAGATCTTGATTTCAGAGGACTTAGAGGAACCCCGGGCTATTGTGTTAGATCCCATGGTTGGGTAAGAAGCTCTGTTGATAGAAAGTTTTGCCTGGTGTTTCTGTTTTCTACAGGTCTCTAAAAATATTGACAAAAACAGTATCAATCCTGTGTTGGTTTCCAGAAAATAGCTCTTTAATGGTTGTCCATTTTTAGAATGTAGTGATTAGAATAAAATCTCAAGTTAAAGAATTGCTAGTTTTTTTCCTTGAATGTTTGAATACTTTTCTTTCTAAATTAAAAGTCAGTGCTTGCTGACTTTGGGTGTTGGCTGCAGATTTTGCCGAGGTTGCATCATGACCATGAAAAATGTGGAAAGAAATTGTTTTCAGAACTCTTTCTCTTCCCATAAAAGAATTTTGTCCCATTTGCAGTATTTCTAGAATGATATGGTAAAAAATATATCTTTATATATTTATGACTTGATTTCCAAAACTTTGTCAGGATGTGCAGCTTTACACCCAGTCTTTTTTTCCTTTTTTTTTTTTTTTTTTTTTAAGCCATAATACCCTGACTGCAGTCCAGGGAAACAGCTTTCCACATACCCACCGATGTTATTCGTTACTGTGAGATTCATTTTGAGGATGAACATAGTGACAAATCCTTACACTTCAGTGTATATAATGCCTTAGAGCCACTTTTACTCCCAGGAGCCACAAGAATCACTTAGCACCACAGGAAGAGTGAATTATTTTGGGAAATCAGTTTGTTATCTGAATACTACCACTGGGGTAACCTTTTTGGGTTGGATGACAAGCCAGATGACAAAAGAAAGGATCATTCAGGAGAAGGAACCCAAAATATTTTTTAAAAACGTAACTAAAAATGGAATTCTCATTCTTAGAAGTCATTTTCATGATCAGTTCTAGAAAACACTGTTTAATCAGAAAATTTCTTATAAGCTTATACACTGCTGTTATAAATGTCTTAAACATGCTTTTGGTATGGTTAAGTCCTGGTTTTTTTCTCCTGTGGTGTTAATTGATGATAACAGTGTAGTATGAGGGGTGGATCTCAATTTTAGAATATCTGAAAGTTACATTCTATTATCTGTTTTTAGCTCATTTTCTGTATACTTCTATAGGTACATGTATTGGACTGACTGGGGAGAAATCCCGAAAATTGAGCGAGCAGCTCTGGATGGTTCTGACCGAGTAGTGTTGGTTAACACTTCTCTTGGTTGGCCAAATGGTTTAGCCTTGGATTATGATGAAGGCAAAATATACTGGGGAGATGCCAAAACAGACAAAATTGAGGTTTGTTTCTCGCTTTTTCATTTTAAAACCAGTTTTTATAATGGTTTTGAGTTGATGGTAATTTGATACAGATATTCTTACATCTTGTCTGGGGTTCCAGACGTATCTTTTATAGAAATTTTACTCAAATTTTAGGATTCTAGGCATTATGTATTCTCTTGTACCTAACCCTAGGACTTTTGAGCTATACTGGCATGAGAAATGGGTATTCATCTATTTCTAGTTTTAAAAGTTTATGTGAATAATTTTCTGCATTATAGTAAAAGCCACTGCCTAGATTTCCTAGGAGTAGTTTCTGCACAACTCAAGTATTATGCTAAGATCTATACTGGAAGAGCTTGTAGTCATATTAGAAAACAAAGCCCATACATGCTTTTTTTGTTATTGGTGTTGGGAACCAGTGATGGCATATATTAAATATTAAAATTGTTAAATGCAAACAGTTTTTAAATTGATTTATGAACTGTGTGATAGATTAATTAACCAAAGCTAGGGAAAAGATAATTACCAAATGATGGAATTAAGTTGTGGCCATCAGAATAGAATTATGGTGGAAACAACCAGTGGTGAATATTTTATCACAGTGTTTTGTAAATGGCATAAATCTTTGATATTGAGTGTGAAGTCTAAATTTCACAACTTCATTTAGGGTTTGCTAGAGATCTGGGTCTCATACTTAAAACAGAATTTCTATCACAATATTCTTTTGGGGGCTGCATAACCTCTCATATAAGGAGTGGCTTTGAATGGCTCTTCATAGCTACAGCAGAAATCTTCTAATACATAGATAATTTGGGACCTAGAGCAGTTATTTCAGAAAGGTAATTCTGAGTGAGTAATGAATTAAAGGGCCTTCCTTTTAGAATGGAAACTTGGAATGGAAAAAAAAAAAAAAAACATTAGTATTCCCACTAGGCTCAAATACTGAGAACTGCATCTCTTATTCTTGCAGCTGGTTTCCATTAATAGAAAATTTTGCATAGACTAGACTATATAAATTTTCTCCCTGTTGTTAGTTTTTCACTATCCCCCTACCCGCCTTTAAATCCAAGTTAGTGTTTGAGTCTTTAACAGCTGGAGAGCATTGCTAATGAGACAAAGGTTATGGGTTCACTTTTCAGACAGGCTATTAGTTTCACTTGAGTTGGCTTGAATACAAATTGCACACCCATTCTCAACCAGTTCACAAATGTGTTATTGTTGACCAACTGTGTACTGTACATGAGTGTGGAGGTATTACTATTCTTACAAAAACAGTTTAAAGCCCATGTGTCCAAGAAGAATGTACATAAGGGAAGAACACATCATTTATATTAGGGAAGAGCACTCTATTTATTATTTTGTAGGGATTTTTTAAATTCCATATTTGGTCTTTATCTTTTTTAGCTTACTATGCCTGACTGAGTAGATTGTAAATAAAACATTTGTTTTTACGGGAAACAAGTCTTATTTTCCCACTACAGATCACTTTTTAGCACTTTAGAGAAATTTATTCAAACTCACTAGTAGTTCAGGAGAGATTCAGGTAATGAGAATTTATGGAGGTTTTGAGTGACTGTTTAAGAATAAAAATGAAAACACATTACATAACAAAATATATTAATTAAACAGGATTCATTTTCTTAGTTTGCAGTGAGTATATATCTTAAAATTAGTGTTCATTCTGGCCTCTTTGTTCTGCTTTCTCGAGCTATATATGAGTGTACAGTGGTGTCATTTGCTCTTCAATTTCTCCTTCTTCCCTGAGTGGTACCAGCATCCTTAAAGCTATCTTTCAGATCTATGTCTTTTCCTCCAGGTTTGCTGGAATACAGCTGGAGTTAGTGGTTCATTTTCTTCCAGCAAATTATATACACAAAGACCTCCTCTAGTCTTTCCTCTGGAGATTCTGATGAAATTTCCTTAATTGAGCATCAATGCTTTTGTCATTTTCTTTTCACAAACACATTTGAGAAATAGAGAACAGGTATTTTTATTTATTCCCTTAATTTATGATAATGTGTAGAATTAATTTATAGCAAACTAAGGAAAGAGCTCAGTTCTTTATCTAAATTAATCTTGCATAATTGGGGGAGAAAACTGTTGGTTTCCCTTTCTGAGACTAGAAGTGATTATATAAGCAACTGCCATCACCAGCTTTTCATCTTGGTTTACTTAATAGTAGGTAGATTGTGTTGAACTTGAAACATACTTTTTAAAATACTTTTTCCGAGATTATTTGCTAGCTTTTTGTTAGGTAGCAGCTGATCCTCAATACTGATCTGACCCTAGTTTAGGTCACATGTTCTCTTCTAGGCCCATCCTCTTAGAAAGCTTTTCAGCTTTTGTCATCCCAAGAACGAAAGCTGCTTTTTCCTGGGTCTATAAAAAAATCAGATTATGACTTTAACAGCCCTGTTCTTTTCTGGAAGACTTAGAGTTTGCTTGGGATCAAACTGCCCTATATGTGTTTATAGTGCAATGGGGAAGAAAAGGTACTTGTTTGGTAAATTATTATGTAACAAGGTAAGGCACAGTAAACTCTTGTGTTTTGAGTGGATCTTATAGGAAAAGCTTGGAATGTTTGTTCACTATCTGTTCCCTCAATGAAGGTTCCTTAGATCAGGTTCTCACTTCCTTTTTATATAAGGGAGATATAATCAGATGCTAGATATATTGGGGAACTAGGGCTAAGGATTAGGGAAACCAGAGAAAAGTAATGAATGGGAGCTCTGGGTTTCAGAGTCAATTTTTATTGTACAATATTGCAGAAGGAACGAACAGGTTTACCTGAGGTTTATAACCATCTTCTGCAAAGAGGGATGGGATACAGGGAACTGCTAATGACATCAAAATTTTTAAAAGACTGTCATAATATTTGATGCTTTGATAAAAGAATGTGTCTATGAGGATATGTCTGATTTCCTTAATGGTCAGCTGATAGTGACCACTTACCTGTAGGTGATAGTAAAAAGATACATGCCGGTACTTGTTTGTGCTGCTTTCTTGTTATGCTGAAATCATTTCATTGCCTTTTATGAACAAGCTTCTGATTTGGTTGTCAGCACTGGACCTTCCCCGACCCCCTGCCCTGCCCTAGTATTAATACAATGTTCGGGGTCTTCCTTATAATAAAGTACTAAAGCATTAGCAGAAGGGATTATTTCTGTTTTTCTGATAGAAGCATCAGATAAGCCTTTATTTCTGTTTTATAAGACCCTGCAGTAGGCAGAAACACATTGTTCCTTAACAACATTCTGATTTTTCTTGGTTACATTTCACTGCCAAAAACATCTGTTGCACTGAAGGCCTATAGTACTGCTTACCAACAGCAGACATATCATTGATAATTCATAAGTTTAAAGCATTTTACTTGCCATTATAGAAAGTTAAGAATACATTGCTATCTTGTATCTTTTGGGAGATGCTTTTCTCATTACATCTCAGTTTAACTGATTGACAAAATTAATGTGTTTTGAATCACTGGTTTTATCGAAAATAATACTGTCGCAGCTAAATTTTGTTCACAATTTATTTTCTCATTAAATACTTTTTATTTCACTTTTTTCCTTCCTTCATATCTTAGTTTCTGTGGACAAATTCAGTGACACTTAGTAATTAGGGGTAAAAAGAGAGATTTTATCATCTACTTAAAGGGCCTGTAGATGTGTTTTGAAATCCCCCTTATTGTTAAGTTCCCTGCTTTGGAGAATACAATGCCTGCAGGTAGTTTTGTTCAAATCTAATTATACCTGGCATAATTTTGTTGGAAACAGAAATGGAGATTTTTAGAACCTTGAGTACTAAGATATTTTGAATAAAGGGAATTATTGTGTAGGATCTGTGCCGAAAACTTGGCATTTGGTGAATGTTCTATTTCATATTCTAAGGCTGAAATTGCAGTGCTACATTTTACTCTCATGACAACTTCCTGTATTTTATCAATACCCTAATAAGGAAACTTGTTTCTCAAGTATTCATATTTCTTTTTAAAGTAATTTCTTTGTCTAGCATCTTTAGCCTATGTATCATGTAAGTCTATTAAAACACATAAGGACCCATTTATGTTGATTTTTCTTATTGTTTGTTTCTAAGATTACTTCTTCAAGAAATCATAATATAGTCATCTGTTGAGATAAAGCTCTTCTGATTATATGACAAGTTCAAACAAGTACTTCCTTTTGAATCTTTACTAGTTTATAATAGTGTTCTTTAAAATAGATTATAGTATACTTTCAGTTTTAGATAATCAAGATACTGAACCTAAATACTTTAATCTTTGCCCATTTCTACTATTTTACCACACTATGTGTACGTATGTGAATATGTATTTTTCCTGTCACCTTCTTAACATACAATAACAGAAGATGATATTGATAAACTCTGTTGTTAGATTCCACGGCTCAACAGAATACCTGGATTTGGGGACTACATTGAGTTTATAAACATGGTGCTGCCCTGTTATATCATCTTGCATCTGTTTGGAGTATGTCTTATAATAATATATTTTTAAACAACTATTCGAAAGTTACTTGTTCATGTACAATTCTAGCAACATTATTTAACTTGTTATAGTCTATAGCAGCCAAAGTAGTACATCCTCCAGTTATATGCTCAGTTGTCTCATTATCCACTTGACTTTGTCTGACTCTAAAAAAAGTTATTGCATGTACATGATGAGAGAACAGTCCTTGGTGATAAGTGTAATCATGCTTTCCTGAACTGACAGTAATCAAGATGCTTTGCCTCCTTTAGAAATAAGTATAGTTATATCTATGTGTAAGATAATCTGACTCATGTTGGTACTTAGCATTTTAGTGAACACGTTTGAACTTGCTCTTGGATTATTTTTTTAAATGTTAGCATTTACACTTTTTCTTATGTTTTAATATAAAATCATTTAATATGTGGAGACATTTTTAGTTTCCATTTGAAATGTTTAAAACTATTCTTTGAAGCTTGTCAAATATGTCATTGTTTTTTACTAATAGAGTCCATGTAAAACATTGTTTTTAGGAGGTTATTATTTCTCTGTAGGTGGGAAACATTTTAAAAAGGTCACAGAGATTTAATTTTTGTTTTTCAAGGTTTGGAAGGATATGGAAGAGTAGGCAGGTACATACTGGCAAGGATCACAATTTTGAGACTTCGTGGGAGGAAATTTGCAAACCTTTGAGAAGTTAACAGTGACAAGCATTTTAAACTTTTTTTCAATTTAAAGTTATCACCAGCTATTGAAAGATTCTGTGTAATAGTCATTCCTAAAGTAATCCATAATGAACAGTGGATTCTCCTTCAGTTAGACCTGATAAAAATGTTATATGCAGGCCCCATATTTTTTTGTGTTGTCGAACTCTATTATAATCGATTTCTCAGACTCTTCATTCATTTTATACTATAATTTTTTTTTTTTTAGATTTGATCTGAAATAATCTCAGAGAAGAATTAGAATCCCTTTTTTTGTACTGAGATTTTCAATAGACTGGTGTTTAGTACTTCATTTATAATTTTGAGCTGAAATCTGCTGAGACTTGGAAAGTTTGTAAGTAGGAATGAAATTAGAAGCTTTATGCAATTAATATAGCCCCATTCAGAATTTTTTTGTTTGTTGTTCATTTATTTTTGATATTGGATTGACTCACAAATTGGCTTTTATATTTGGTTGAGAATTATAATACTGCTTTTGTGTTTTAGTTACAATGTTGTTCTTAAAATATGTCAAAAACCCCTCTATGCTGCGGTAGATTTCATCTACAGATATTAAGTAAACATTTTATGGGTTTTCAAAGTATTGTTGTTTTTGAATAAAATAAAGCTGTTTTCAGATGTCATAAAATTAGCTATGATTTCTAGATGGTATCATATACTCACTCAAACATTTTTTTTTATTCCAAGTTTTTCTTCCTACAATTCAGCAGTGCTTGGTGCTTTTTGCTTAGTTAGCTTCGTTGGCCCAAGGTTAGATAGCTTTCTATTTAGAAAGAATGGAATTCAAGTTTCCTGATTCCTAATACAGTACTTTTTGTATTATGCTCTGTTGCCTCTTTTTAACTATTCATTTTGAAATAATTTCAGGCTTAAACAGAAAATTTGCAAGAATACTGTATCTTTCACCCAGCTTAGAACAATTATCAACTCCAGGAAGTTAGCATTGATACCATTTCCATTATTCCTGTTATATTTATTAATTGGAATTCTCTCATATGGAAGAACTGTCCCCTTGCCTCTATTTATTCAGTTGTTCATGTATATCAATCTGGATCTATAGATGTTTATTTTATTCTATAGGGTATAGTCCATTATCATCATTATATTGTTATAAAAATTTCCCAGAATTCTCATAAGAATCACCTTCAAGTTGATTCCTATGTCCTTTTCATATGTCTTCATCTTTATTTTTTTAATTGTGATAACACAACATAAAACATAGCATCTTAACCATTTTAAGTGTATGGTAGAATAGGGTTAATTATATGCATATCGTTGTGCAACAAGATCTCTAGAACTTTTTTCTATTGCAGAATTGAAACTCTATACCTATGGAATAACTCCCTTTCCCTTCTCCTCTAGTCCCTAGAAAGCACCATTTTACTTATGTTGCTAAGAGTTTGACTACTTCAGATACCTCATAGAAATGGAATCTTGCAGTTTTGTCTTTTTATGACTGGCTTATTTTATTTCTCTTACTATAATGTCCTCATAGTTCATTCACGTTGTAGCATATAACAGGATTTTCATTTTTAAGGCCAAATAATATTCCATTGTATGTATATACCACATTTTCTTTAACCATTCATCTGTATACATTTAGGTTGGTTCCACCTTTTGGCTGCCATGAATAATGATACAATGAACATAAATGTGCAGATATCTCTTGAGATCCTGTTTTCACTTCTTTTGGAGATATACCTAGAAGTGGGATTGCTGGGTTATATGATAATTCTGTTTTTAATTTTTCAATTCACCCCCATCATTTTTAAGGCATTTTCTGAAAAACAAAATATTCCAGCTTTATGTCATATTTCCCTTGCCTCAGCCCTGGAATCAGCTGTTGCCCAAGGAGCCATGGTTCTTTTTAATGAAGAATACTATTTAAAAATATCTAGGTGTCAGGTGTGCTCATTGATATTGGAGTAATTTACCTATCGACAGTAAGGTATTACTGTTGATTTGTTTTTCTACGCAGAGTGCAAAGAATTTATTCTCGCGGCGCTTGAAAAGAATGAGAGGAAAGGGAGCCATTTTCCTTTATTAATGTGCTCATGTTTTCCCAGTAGGGTTTATTGAAGGCGCCAGGACAATGGGGCTCTCAGAAATGCCTTGCGAAGCAGTTCAGTACAGTTGACTGAGGTGGTGTTGCTGTTCATCATAATGATGCCTTCATCCGAAAATTTGTTCTCAGTTTTGTAGTTTTCCTGAGTAATTCAGGTTTTAGAAAGCTTTGGTCACAACAGCAATTCTTAGCTCTCTCTGAAAAAGAACATGGTAACAGCAAATGTTTAATATTCTAAGCATAACTTTCTTGGAAAAAAAACTACCTAGTGCAACTATGATACTTTCTCTTTTCATATTAAAAAAATCACTTATGTCTTAAACTAGACTTTACAAATAGCCCTGTAATTGCCCTTACTTCTCTTTTAAACAGGTGCATGGCATCGCTTTACTTTACCTACTGGGTCCAAAGCACTTCTCTTTTCTTGTCACCCCAATGAGATAATGCATGAACAAAATGTTATTTCCATGGATATATATTCTGCTTTTTTAATGCTGTGAAATTTTATTTTATAACCTATGAAGCATATCAGTCAGCCCCCAGTGATATCTGTTTGTCTCTCTTACATATAAGATTTAATTCACTACTAGTTTTGGATATTAGCTGGAACATTGGAAGAAGAGTGGTTCATTGTGAGCCTAACTTGAGTTTCTCTTTTGGAAGTACGTATCATTCCCAGTCCAGGTCATTTTATGATGGGTGCCTGGTTGTCCTGTCATTTATTTCTTGAATGTGTCTAGTCGAGTAAAGTTGCATAGCAGCAACTTTGGTAGTAGACTGGCTGCATTCTGAGATTTCATGGGTAATCAATCCTGTCTTGACATTTAATGAACTGATGAAACTGCTCAAAAAACCGGATGTGATGTTTATAGAAGGTTTGCTATTACCTCCTCTGTGTAGAGATAATGTTCTGGTTAACCCACATCTGTTTCCTGTTGTAGCCTATTTTCTCAGTGTGGTTTACAATATTTGGCAATGCCTTAGAATGTTAAATCCATACCACAATGTGGTCGAAGCAGCTGAAACTACTGGAGACTCTGGTTCAGATTTGGAGGTAGATTTTAGAGGTGACAGAAGCCTAATTTCAGTTTAATTAAATCACTCTAAGGTAACGCAGTGAAGCACACCGTCAAGAGGTGCCAGAAGATTTAATTAGTGTTGGCTCAGCTTTTAAAGCACAAGGGTAATCTTTTGGAATCACCTAAAACGGTTCCCTTTTTCTGGGTTCAGAATGTACAAGCAAGCTTTTACCAGCTTAAAACCATATTTACTACCCTAGTAACCTGTCCACAACTGTTGCTAGTTGAGTATGAGAAATGAAATAGTGAATTTCTTTGAGACAAAGAAACATGTTTTTGTTTCACTTTGTTGTTTCTGCCTAGTAGAAATTGTGTAGTTGTAGAAGAGAAATATTTTGGGGAGAAGTCAATTTTCTATTAAAAGTCAACTCTGCACAAATAATTAAAGGAAAGAGATTTCAGAAAGTAATCATTGGACTGTGTATAAAGGGAAATATATATAGTTTTTTAGATGTAAGTTCTCACAATCAGATTTTATTTAAGCTGTTGATCCCTTCTCTTCAGAGGGCTTTCCACATCATATGAACAACAAAATAGCAACTTATTAGTAACAACCCTACCTCCTCCTCCCTCCTCCCTTGGACTTGCTCCTTATCTTTTCTCCCCTCTTTTTTTTTTTTTTTTTAACTTATGGAAAGTTTCAGACATATAGTAAAGCAGAGTAAAGATTTTTATGAACCATCCAGCTTCAACCATTATCAGGACATGGTCAATCTAGAATGCTCTGAATGGGAAAACAAAAGTGGCAAATAAGGATTCTCTTATTAACAAAACTGTGGTTTTAATACTTCTGTTTTGAGATAACCTAAAAGAAATGAAAAAAAATCACACTTTTGTCCTTGTTCTTATAAATCTCAGCTAGCGCTTTGAAATTTACAAATACGAGAAAAGATGAAAAAATAATTTTATGAATTTTTTCATCAGAAATTGTTTTTTGAAGAAATTTTAGCCCATATTAGAATTAAGTATAGTGTAGTTGAGGAGAAAGAAAGACCAAATGGAAGACATTTAATTGTTTGTGTCTCTCCTGAGGCAGATGGGTAAAGCTAGGCATACCTGCAGATGGCAGGTGGCAGAGGAGACAGAGATCTAATTTTGTTGTAAACTGAGTAGTTACTACTGTGAAATTCTAATTCTGCATAATCCTTTATGGTAGCAGTAGTCACATATGGCTGTGGAGCATTTAAAATGTGGATACTCTGAATCGAGATGCTTGAAGTGTAAAATACATACTAAGGCAAACCTAGTATAAAAAAACATAAGCTCTCATGACTAAAATTTAAAATATTGATTACATGTTGAAATAAAAATATTTTGGATATATTGGATTAGATAAAATATATTAAAATTAATTTTACCTGTTTCTTTTAACATTTTATAATCTGGCTAGTAGAAAATTTAAAAATTACACACATGCCTCACATTTGTGACTTGTATTATATTTCTCTGAGATAGCACTGTTCTGGATGCAACCCTGTTGTAAAAACTGCAACCGACAAGAATAGGATAATAAAAAATTAAGAGAAACAGTGCTTACAAAATTACATTTAAAAAATCTTTAGCACATTTTAATTGTTCTATTTGAAATAGATATGATATATCTACCTTTAGTTTGTACTTTATTTATGCCACCCTCCCCCAGAAGACTTAGTTTTTGCTTTTAAAAAACAAATAACTGGAAGAGACTAATATTCTAGTGAGTAAGGCTACAAAATCCTTAGTTGTGGCTTTTAGTTCCTGGCCATTGTGCTATTCTAAAGATCTTTTTAAGATCTTCTTTACCATTTGTTGCTTTTCCTCCAGATGTTTCTAAAAACCTTAATATGTCCTTTGTTTTTTTGCTTCTTCCTGAGACCCTTGCTTGCACTTAGAACAACATTAACACTCATCCAAATCCCAGTTTTGTCAAGGGACCACAGTGAAGATCAGAAAGCATTCCTGATTTACAATTATTTATGCGCAATTCTGAAATCCAAAAAGTTTTCAAAATCAAATTATTTTTGTTAAATCAGTTGGCTGAGAACCTGGCCCGAAGCAATGTAAGACTTTTTGTAATCTTTATTTTTTCTCTTTGTAGAAATATTTATGTATTTGCTGTAAATATATATATATATGTGTGTATATATATATACATACATATATATTAATTAATGTGTTTGGCTGTAAAATGCTTCTCTGGACCCAGGTGGAAGGGATATGCTATGTGTATTGTGTTAACCTTTCTAAATATCAAAAAAAAAAGTCTGAATTTTGAAATAAAGCTGGGTGTAAGACTTTCACTAAGGGATTTTGGACTTATGTTACCATCTCACAGGAATTGAAAGTATTTCCTTTTTCATAATCTGTTTAATTCTATAGTTAAGATGTTTCTATATTTTAAGATATTTACCTTTAGCAAGTACAGTCTGCACACAGTGACAGAGGTAAATGAGGTCTTCTTGAAATACACCTTTGTCGTGTCACTCTCAAAGTGCTTTCAGAAGTTTCTTGTATTCATATTTATTCTTATTCTGGAATTTCATACCTGTAGTAGGGTGGTATCTGCCTGGTACTATCTTCTTTAAATCCCTTTTGTATTTTTTTCTACCCCAAAAAGTTTCTATCAAAGTCAGTTAAACAAAGCATCCTTGACTCCATTTCTTAATACGCATAATTTCTTTTATTCTGGAAAATACTTTTCTTTTTCTGTCAAAATTCTTCTAATTTTTCAAGATGGATTTGAATTCTTACTATTTCCTGAAGTTTCTCCTGGTTAGCTATTGGCTGGAGAAAGCCATATTTGTATGGTTTTAATGTAAATATAATTTACCTCCCCAACTAGATTTTAAGCTGGAAGAGGCCCTGTAATAAACTTAATGGTGATTTGCATTTGTTAGATATGTTTATTAATGTTTGATTGTGGAGGGAGTGGAATGAGGGTCCTGTTGAGCAGCAAAAGTATGCTCTGATCAAATTGTCAAACTTTTTGCTACTTTTTCTGTGCTGTTTTAGTTACTATACAGCTAAGTAGCATAAACAAACAGTAAAAATGGGGGTTAGAAATGGGAACAAGACCCTGTAGTTTTCCACTACTTGGCAGGAAATAGGTCTGTCTTGCTTTTATTCTTCAGTTTAACAATGTGAGGTTATTTTGGTCTTGTATTTCCACATATTCTTTTATATTTGTGCATTAATTTCTATTTTGAAAAACTACATTTTAATTAATTATAGCCATTTAAATATAGCTCTTTACTTTTAAGGACTAAAGCATTTTACTAAAATAATAAAGTAGAAGAACCAGCATTTACTAAACTTCTGATACTGTTATATATTTAATATTATTTAATCCTTAAATAATTCAATGACGTTAAGAGCTATCTCCCTAATTTAGATATGAGAAATTGGCTAATGTTACCCAGTGAGTGACAGGGCTAATATTTGAAATCCAGATCTATCTAATTCTGCCAGAATATTGTTTGCTAATGAGTTTTTCTTAGCAGAAGAATGAAGGGCAACTGCTAAATAGAAGGTGCTTAATTATGTAAACTGAAAAGATGTTTTGGAATTGTGGTTTTGTTATTTTTCTCACTGCAGTTTTCAGTTTCATTCTTTGCCCGTTATCCAAATTCATACTTAATTAGCAGTCTTTTGTTTAAGTTTTTCATATATCAAAATGAACAAACAAAAATGTTGCAGGATGACATAGCTGAAAGAGAAAAGAGTTGATCTTGTAATATTTTGAAGTAGAAATTTAAATTTTATTTTTAAAAAGAAGTTCGATATTGGGCATCTATATGCTTTTAGGTTAGCAAATTTTAATAGGAAGGCCAATATTTGGGCATAATAATCAGCAAAATTAGTGTTAAGTTTTTAAATGTAAGCTGCATAACAGTTGACTTAAGATAATACTGAAACTAGCAATAAAATAAAATCAGATGTTTTATATACCTTAAGCTTATAAGAAAGTAGTGTATTAGAGTTTTATAATACAGAATATTTAACACTCTGTATTAGATGCTCTCTGATAGGATGATGGAGAACATAGGTTCACTGTTAAGTATATGACACTATAGATAAGGCAGCAGTACCTCTTCTGGGAAATGCAGTTGGAAATTCTGTAGTAGAAACTTATGGGACCTTAGGTTAGAACTTTAAATATTTGTAATTTTTCTACTTAAGATAATAGTAGAAGCCATAAGCCTTGCTGGGCTTTCGAAGGGTGTTTTACAGACAGAGAAGAACTCAGGAAATCTTGGGAAATATCCACCGAGATTTGAAAAAGGAAGGAGGAAACAGTTAATGAAGAGATATAAAGCAGTCTGGGCTATAGAAAAAGAAATAAGATCATATTGTTCCATAAAAACTCAGTATAGAGTTTTAGTGGGTGGTTAAGATTATCAGATGTTAAAGAGAGGCAAAAGAACACAAGGAGAAAGGCAAGAAAATAGTCATTGACTATTTTCAGTAGAGTTATTTAATCTGACCCATAGATTGGAAGCCATTTATAAGGGAATACATTAAGAGGTGGAGGCAGTTATTAGACTTCATATCCAAAGCATATGGCAATAAAAACAGAATCATTCAACTTTTAAACAGTGTCTTGGAGGGGGGAAATTGTGTTGTGTTAAAAGAAGGACCTGATGGAGAGGAAGATACTGAAGGTCTTGGGAGGAAGGAAATATTTTTGGGAGGAAGTCCTTGTAAAGGGATTGGAGGAAGATACTGGAGTCAAGAGGTGATGTCCATTTTAAGATGGAGGCAAAGGTATAGAGTTTTAAAAATAAACTTCCCTTACCCAAAATAAAAACTTTTCTAAATTATATGCCTAATAAAGGAAAGATTTTTCACACTAATCAGTTTCTAGTCAGTAATAAAATGGAGCCAGAAATTCTTTCTCAGAGTTCTGTCATTAGAAGGGATCAGGAATGTAACCCCTCTCCAAAAGTAGGCAATAGAACACATTTTTACGTAAATTAAAATTTAGGCAAGAAGACCTTTCATTCATTTAAATGGCTAAGCTGTAAAATCTGAGGATAAGATTGTTATAGAAATTTTTGTTTCCATTTTTTGAAAGGTTTCTTAAGTGTCTACCAGTCTCCTTTTCAAAAGTATTTAACAAATATTTATTGAGTTCTTTGTCAGGCTCTTTAATAGCTGTGGAAGACACATAAATGGTTGAGTGAAGGTTCCTGCTGTTCTAGAGCTCACATCGTGGTTAGATATGTTAACAAATTATCAATCCTTTTTTTCCTGCTTAGTCTTTTTATTCTTAAACACCAGAGTAATTTTAAGATATAATGCAGACATCATAAAATATGTGAAGGAATGATACATTGCAAGAAAATATAAATGTAAAGTATCTAAACTCATGTCTCAAAGAGAAATTAACTAAAAAATATTTAACGGAGTTCTAGTGGTAGTAATTAATTCTTTTAAACTCCGTTTTTGACTTTTTTTGACTTTTAAAAATTTATATAAATGTAGATTTATACAGTTGGCTTAATGGAAGTTTTCTTGTTTCTCATATGAGTATTCAACTAATATAATCTCTTCCATCAGATATAGATCAAATATTTATTGATACTTGCAAGTGAAAGGGTATAGCATACTTTTGCTTGCTCAGTTTTTAAGTACTTTGTTCCCCATGTTTGGCTGTTCTTGGAAGGTCAGCATTTGCTGGGCTATGTCTTTAGGAAGACACTGTTTAAAAATTTTTTGATTTTTAGAGAGGAGAGAGTAAGAAATATCTGGCTGTCATTCTATCTAGGCAATCACAGTATTGGCTTACATGGAATATTTCTTACTAATTTTATGGATAAAAAATTAATACTTGCATATAAGATTGTATCGGATACTTTTTAGGTGGGTTGGGGGCAGATATTGTTTACATGTACATATTTTTAGTACCCGATTAACATTTCTGAAGGCTACTTTGTCTGGCCACTCTAAATAGTAGAAATGGGCTACTTTGCCTGGCCACTCTAAATAGGAGAAATGGTCTCAGTTTGTGGCTTGCAGGTTGATGCTTTAGAAGACTTCATCTTTTAGAACAGAAGATTGGTACATGTTGCAATGTCAGAGACGAAAGATGCCTTTGCCACTCTAGGGAAGTTGCTGATGTTTATGAGAGTGTCAGAATGAATTTAATAATGTTATTTTAAATTAAAACGATGAAATTAAAAAATGTACTAAGTGGAAGGAGTCCTAAAAAAGACATCAACTCTGTTTACAAGCTGTGTGATCTTGTAACAGAATCTGTTTCCTTAGATGTAAAGAAAGGCAAAACTCTCAGGATAAAATAAAATGTTTGAAAACAAATGCAATAAAATAATGTATGTGACAATACGTTATAATTTGAAAACAAACATACAAGCAAACTTAAGGTAATGGTATTTTTTATTTTTAACAATCATTTAATAGACGAGATACCTGCTAAATCTAATATTACCAAAACTTTTAGAAGGAAGGGTAATAAGACATTGGAGAAATAGAGGTAAAATGTGAGCTTATATTGAGTATTTGAAATTATTCTCATTAAGTCAGCATTTTGCCATTTTGAGAAAGCATTGTAATAGGGATAAGTAAGATGACACTTGGATTTTGATGTAACAGGCAGTTGGGTTTATCATTTTTATATACATATTAAGAATAAATACACATCTTTTTCTCTTCTCTTTAAACTTAATCTTGAAGGTTATGAATACCGATGGCACTGGGAGACGAGTCCTAGTGGAAGACAAAATTCCTCACATATTTGGGTTTACTTTGTTGGGTGACTATGTTTACTGGACTGACTGGCAGAGGCGTAGCATCGAAAGAGTACACAAACGAAGTGCAGAGAGGGAAATCATCATAGATCAGCTCCCTGACCTCATGGGCTTAAAGGCCACAAATGTTCATAGAATCATCGGTAAGTAATTCCAAAAATCTCTTAGAGGTGGAAGCCAGGAATGAGAAAATGTAAAGACAGGCAGTAGTTTATAAAGCAGCATTGTAAATTGTTTATCTTTTGAGGGAATATAGAAATCATCTGTTAACCCTTTTTTCTAACCAGGAATGGATCTTTTAAATGTTGGCTTAGTACTATGCCTATATAGTTTGAGTTGAAGAGGTAAATACACAGTCCTTCATCAAAAGAATTTATTCCTATTACATGAATAATGTAGCTTATTTTAAAACTTACTGTGGGTGCAAAGGAAAATATTTTGTCATGTTTATTCTCAATTGATCAGCCAGGGAGTTTTGACCTGCTTCATTTCCAGCCTGGGCTAGTTCACCCCTCCATAGACAGCCTGGTGATCCCCTACTCCTGGGAGGTCACCATATTGATGCCAACTTAGTCAAGACACCTGATCAGCATAGGTCTCAAGCAATTCTCCTGGCTCAGCCTTCCAAATAGCTGGGACAACCTGTGACATTAGGCTGGGCCTTTTATTCCCTATTAATCCTCATAGTGATTCTTTGTGAGACTAGACTTAAAACTCCAGATCTGGGAGAAGATTTAATCATAGGTCTGTGTGAACCAACTGCTTAGTCATTTTAAAGTGAAAATGTGTTATGTCAATGTGTTCCATGTTCTTTTATAATTAATTTATCTTCTAGGTTCCAACCCCTGTGCTGAGGAAAATGGGGGATGTAGCCATCTTTGCCTCTATAGACCTCAGGGACTTCGCTGTGCCTGTCCCATTGGCTTTGAACTCATCAGTGACATGAAGACCTGCATTGTCCCAGAGGCTTTTCTTTTGTTTTCACGGAGAGCAGATATCAGGAGAATTTCTTTGGAAACTAACAATAATAATGTAGCCATTCCGCTCACTGGTGTCAAAGAAGCTTCTGCTTTGGATTTTGATGTGACAGACAACCGAATTTACTGGACTGATATATCACTCAAGGTTAGCAAAAGAATTAGGATATTAAAACTGGGGACAAAATGGAAGAGCTTCTAGAATTTCTCATTCTTCATGCTATGATCTATCTCATTGCTTGATAGACAAAGTTCAACAAAAACCTTTAACTTTTTAAAGGAAATCAAGGGAAAGGCCTATTCAGTATTTTATTAAGTACCTTTTTTGTATAAGATACTTTTCTTGAGTGTTCTAAATTTGTAAGACCTAATCTTCCTCTACTGTGTTCCATTTGAAGATAATGGAATTACATTTTCTACAGGTGGAGAGTACAGTTGAACGCTTTACATAAATGGCTTTTAGAGGCTTGACTCAATTTATTTTCAACAAAATTTAGGAGCCTGACTTTAGAAAATGCCAATAGGAATTATATTACAACTTGATTTCTTTTTTCTAGAATAAATACTGAAAAAGCATACTGAGTGAGAAGGTGGAGTTCTCATAAAATCTGGAGAATAATCTTTTCTTCTTCTAGATGGTTTTGGGCTTATTTCAGATAACTTGTGTAAAATTTTGTCTAACATGCAAAAATCATGGATTATTGGAGCCAGAGTAGGATTCTAGTAGTGTTCAGTAAAATCTATTAAATGAGTGAATAAATGAAGTAAATAAATAAATCTTAGCTTTTATTGTGTGACCTTCTAAGTGTCCTCATTTTGAAAATAGAGATAATGCCTATCTTTCAGGGCTGTTGTGAGGATTAAATGAAAAACTATGAATACATGAAGTACCTAGGATAGTGCTTGACAGGAAATAGCAGCTATTATTAATAGCTTGAATTACGATTGTTTTAAATTTTAGGGAATTCAGATCTGTAGTAGTAAAACGATAATGGTATTATACATTTTATAAGGTATACAACATTCTGGTCATATCTTTTTTACTTGATTATTACTAAATTTTAAAGCAAAGTCATTCCCACTGTCTTATTAGAATAAATTTTTGGTACTTGAGAAATTCAGAAAATTTTCTTTGACTTGGTAGTAAAGCTTGAAGTCACAGTTTATTAGAGATATCTCCCCCTCCCCCACCCATGCTCATAAAATATGTGAAGTGTATTAAGAAACTCTGCTGCTGGTTCTTCTGGATCTTCCCACCCAACAAGACCCAAAGCAAACATTCTGTCTGGAAAGTTTTGTCTTAAGCTCTTTGACTTTGTTGTTAATCTTGTTTCTGCAGACCATCAGCAGAGCCTTTATGAATGGCAGTGCACTGGAACATGTGGTAGAGTTCGGCTTAGATTATCCAGAAGGCATGGCAGTGGACTGGCTTGGGAAGAACTTGTACTGGGCAGACACAGGAACAAATAGAATTGAGGTGTCAAAGTTGGATGGGCAGCACCGACAAGTTTTGGTGTGGAAAGACCTAGATAGTCCCAGAGCTCTTGCGTTGGACCCTGCTGAAGGGTAAACAGCTTTATGTATGCATTCTTTACAACTACATTGTGGATGGGCTAGTTATGGAGTATATTATTGATGGCTTAATACTGTTTAGAAATCTGACAGCTAAACCATAGATAGGCTTTATTTTAAAACCATTAGTTGAGGAGTCACTGATTTAGAATGAATAATTACTAGCTAAATTTTACTTTTGTCATTATTAACATTGGATGAAGAAAGATTAGTGAAATGGATTAATAATCTAATATTACTGCTTATATATACTATTAAACAGCCTTTTTAAAGGTATCGAGTCTATATATGCTTACACCTTCTTCCTAAGTTATACCAGATTCCAGACCTACTAAACCTATGGAAATAATGTTGTGTGCAAAGAAACAACTGCATTAAAGAATCTCTGTTTTAGAATATTTGTTAATTCAGAATGGACAGTTAGTTTGATCGTTATTACAAGCTTGGACAAACTTTGGTATTAAACAGCTAGCTTTTTATAAATTAACAGTAAACTATTTACAAAGAGTTAGATGACCCTTCTACATGATTTAATGAGTTTTAAAAAGCTAGCAGTTGAGAGTTCTGAAATTTGAATAGTTCCACTTTTAAAAGCAGAAGTGAATAGTGTGAACATAACAGGCATATTTTACAATATCTATAATTAAAAATAGTTTCCCTGAAATCACATTTACTCCATGATTAGCTAGTTAGCCATCTAATTAGAAGGCCATATCAAAGGCAGCTTCCCTGTGCTGACATGTTGTGGTTGGATTATGGTGATCTTTTACTCTAAGCATTAGTTACCAGACAGATAAATTTAGTAGTAGGGACCAAGGACTCTAGTTTATGTGGAAGCTGGCAACTGTGAAATTTCTTCACAGTTGTTTCTCTTTGGCTCTTGTGGTGTACACGTGCCCGTCAGCTGACAAATAGAAATGAAAACATAGTCCAAGACTAACTTTTCAGAAAAGCATGTTCACATATTGCTACCAAGTCAACCATCACCTGACAGGCTAATGAGTGAATGTCTGTCTTCAGGTATTTGATGAGAGCTGCCATGTGGAGTGCTTTCCTAGTCCCAGTATTCAGAGTATCTCAAAACTAGCAACTTACTAGCTAGTTTAGTTGAAAGGGCATTTGGCTAAGGATTAGGTTCTAGTTCTAGCTCTGTCATGTGATTAGTTTAAAAAAGACATTGGAGAAATCATTCACATTTCTTTTAGTGCTTTGGCCTCCTTGTCTATAAAAAGCCTATAGAACTGTAGGGCTACTCTAAGTGAAAAACTTGAAAAATTGAAATAAAAGCAAAAGGACATTCTAAAATTTCACAGCGATTGTAGTAGCATGTTCACGGCCCAGCTGACACATTAAGGGATGACTCATTGCTCTTATACATATAATACGTTCCCTTGGACTGTGTGTCCAAATATATGTTCAAACTTTGCTTTTTTAACTTCAGTTAAAGCCTGGTGCAAGTTGATTACACAAGTTGAAAAGTAAGTTTAAAAATTTAGAAACTCATTTTACTTTTATTTAGAAATACATAAATATATTTTATTCAGAAGCAACCCAGATTCAGAGACCAGAGCTTTAATCTTTTTTTATCTTTTTGAATATTAGTTTTATAAATGCAAGTGCTGCAATAGGAAATCATTGGTTTGTTTCCAGTTCCTAGGTTTTGGATGGAATACATTCATTGGAAAGACGAAGGAACGCTGACTCATTTCCTTTTTAGGATATAAGAAAAAATATTTAGTTGAGGGTGCCAAAATAATTGAAAAATTATACCCAGGATTTTGTTTTACCAATTTCCTTGATTTAGTGTGTATTTTCTTTAACGTTATTTAGTTAACTATACATGAACATGACCTTTTCTTCCAAATAATCAAAAGTGAAATGTTAACTATCCATTGTTTTGAATTCAGATTTATGTATTGGACCGAGTGGGGTGGAAAACCTAAGATAGACAGAGCTGCCATGGATGGAAGTGAGCGTACTACATTAGTTCCGAACGTGGGACGTGCAAATGGCCTAACTATTGATTATGCTAAAAGGAGGCTCTATTGGACAGACCTGGACACCAACTTAATAGAATCTTCAAATATGCTTGGTAAGCTCTCTTTTTTATTTATTCAGACACATAGTAGTGTATTGTTTTTTTCTATGCAAAAATCAGAAAAGTTGCTATTACCATTGTTAGATACTATTAGTAAAACTTCATATGAATGTCTAGATTCTTCCTTTGTCTGGCATTGTATTCTGTTTATTGTTACTAATAGTGGGCCAGGTACTTGGATTCACATATCTTTATTATGTGGAAATTTCATTATTGTTGTGCTTATAATGGAATTTATAACTCCCTAGATTTTCCTGAAGTGACTTTTTGTACAAGCAAAATACACTATATTCATTTCCATCTTCTTATGAAAGGAAGAAGAGAAGTTGAACTATAGACCCTAATGGAGAGAAAATAAGACCACAATTAAAATAGACCATTTGTAGGAGTTTAAACAAACTCAGTGATTTATAGCAAGAATATAAGTTTGAGGCATGGGGTCAGACTGCAGATGGATTGATTTCAGAAGACTGGTCTGGTTTTAAAATTGCTTTTAAATGAATTGTTCTACTTTAAATTGCTTACAAATGTAATGTTTTATGTGTTATAGTTTGAGGGAGGGGGCAACAGGACTCATATTCTCACATATTTTATCTGTCTGCTTTTCCCCTGTCTACTGCCTTTCCAAAAATAGGACTCAACCGTGAAGTTATAGCAGATGACTTGCCTCATCCTTTTGGCTTAACTCAGTACCAAGATTACATCTATTGGACGGACTGGAGCCGACGCAGCATTGAACGTGCCAACAAAACTAGTGGCCAAAACCGCACCATCATTCAAGGCCATTTGGATTATGTGATGGACATCCTCGTCTTTCATTCCTCTCGGCAGGCAGGATGGAATGAGTGTGCTTCCAGCAATGGGCACTGCTCCCACCTCTGCTTGGCTGTGCCAGTTGGAGGTTTTGTTTGTGGATGCCCTGCCCACTACTCTCTTAATTCTGACAACAGGACTTGTAGTGGTAAGCTGCACCCTCCCCCCCAAAAAAACTAACTAAAATTAGAGAAAGGGTTTTGAAAAACACTGTAGTTCTTGTTCTTGGAGTAAAAAGTTGTAGAAGTTCAAAGTTGATCATGTATTTAATAAAAGAGAAGGACTAACTGGAAAAATGTAATTCTTTATTATTTTTTTTAGATGATAGTTGATATTATGAAAACTGATATTATAGAAAAATTAAATTTTCTACTCAAGCATTTAATAGTATAAAATTTGCATTGCTTTATTGAGAGAGAGTCATGCATATGTGCTATATATAATTCATATTTATTCATTATAAAAAAAAAGGAAAAGTACAAATAGTTCAACAAAGAGAATCTCCAAAGTCCAACCCTCTTTTTCTTTGAAGTTCATAGAATAAGCTAAAGATAAAAAATTTAAGTGTATTAAAGGCCAGGCATATGAGTAAATTTAGCCCAGTATGCAACAATAGTAAATAGATGGGAAACTAGAGAGCACATGCTCTGAACATAGTGGGTGGTTGCTGCTTAATTCCAAGTGATGTTACTAGATATTCTTAGTCATGAGTCCAAAAATTTTTTTTTTGGCTACACTGTATCTTGATTTTTAAATGTTAGCAAGTAACACATATTAAACAGAAACACACACAGACACAGTGCTAACAACAATGAAACAGTGTGTAACAAAACACTATTGGTTTAGGGAAACCTAGTTTATGACTCCGGTATACATGGATGCCCATGTCTTGGTGGATAGACAACAACAAATTGGTAAATATGATGAAGAAATAGAGATTGGATCAGAAAGAAGAGATTCATGAGAGAGAAGTAAGCTATGGTTCACTAGGGTAGAAGATAAAATTGCTGTAGGATATTGGATGTTACTATCAAAATTACTTTATTCCATGTCTAAAAGTATAAGAAGTCACACAGGAAAGGGTTTAGTCTGTTCTGATACAAGGCTTCAGTAGTGAAAAAGAACAAAAGTTTATAATTTAATGATTTGGAGTCTCTGCCATCGTAGTTTTGTGTTTTCTAAAGTAAATCACATAAAATTTTTAAGCCTTGAATTTTCTCATTTGTAAAATGGAAATAATAGTAAATACTTTGTAGGATTACTGTGAAAAATAAATATGATATAACATGATTTGACTGCTGTGGAAGTAGATTTGAAGAAGAAAAGAAGTGGTAACAGGAAGTCAGTCAGTCTAGTGTAATCAGTCTAGGTAATGCCAGTAGATTTGGACAGGGGTGTGGCAGTGAGGATGGAGAGAAGCTGATGGATTTAAGGTATATTTTGAAGCTAATGAACAGGATTCATTAATGGGCTGTATATGGGGAAGAGAAGGAGGGAGGAAGCAAGGGATGACTTTTAGATTTTTGGTTTGAGCAGCGAAGTAGATAGTAAATGAGGAAGTATAGAGAGGAAGGTTAGTTTTCAGGAAGGAAAAAAAATTAATTTTAGGTGGGTTTATATTGATTTTCCTGTGGGGCATTGCAATGGAAATGCTAAATAGGTAGTTGGATAGAAAATTCCAGAGTTTAGGAAAGAAATGAGGGTGCAGATAATAAATTTTGGGACTGCCAGCACGTATTTAAAATGGGAAAGAGTACTTAGGAAGAGATTTAGAAATTGGGTCAGCAAACATTTCCTGTAAAGGGCCAGAGTAAATATTTAGGCTTGTGAGTCCTATAGTCTCTCACACCTACTCAACTCGATCCACTGTAGCATGAAAACAGCGATAGACAGTACATTTTAAAATGTGACTGAATTCTGATAAACTTTATCACAAAAACAGGCAACAAGCCGGACTTAGCTTGTGGACCATAGTTTTCCAACTCCTGGTATAGAGAAAAGGGATCTGGTAACCTAAAGAGTTCTGGTTGAGGAGGGAGAGCTTACAGTGGGCACCAGAAAGTAACAGCCAGAGAGGTTAAGAGAAAGACCAGGAGAGAGTAGTGCACACAAGACAAGAGATAAGCTTGCTTCAGAAAACAGCTGTGTCAGATGCTGCTGAGGGGTTGAGGAAGATGAGGCCTAAAATAGTATCTATTCATTGGATTTTTGAATAAGGAGGTTATTAGTAACCCTGAAGAGAGTAATTTCAGGGATGTAATGGTGAAAGATTAGATCAAAAAGGGAATAGAGACAAGGAAAGGGAGGTAGTATATATAAATGTCTTTTTCAAGAAGTTTGACTTTGAATGGAAGAAGATGGGGAAAATAACTGGTAGGGAATTGAGACAAGAAAATGGAAAGACCTTTTGAAATCATTATGAGTGCATGTTAATTAGTGAGTGAAGGCCATGAAAAATCAGTGCTGCAAGTATCTCTAATTTAATCTCTAATATCTAATACCTTGATCTTCCATGATAGATCAAGTGCTTCAAGAAGCTTCCTGTTGTATGTTCTCTTTATAATGAATACTATTTAATATTTGTGTAGAGGTTTATTAGATTTCAAGAAACGTTTAACACAAAGGACTTGCCCTCAAAACGTTTTCCAACATTGTGTAATGTACTCCCTGAACTGTGTTTCAAAAGCTAAGCCAGATCATGATTTTCTGATCAGAACCTTACAGTGGCTCCCCATCTCACACAGAATAAAAACCTAGTTCTTACAGGTACCTACATGATCTCCCCTCTTTTCTTCTCTAACTTCAGCTTTTACTACTCTCTCCCTGCTCTTTCCATGACAGCCACACTAGCCTCATTATTATTTTCACATACACCAATTACTCCCCATCTCAGAACTGTTGTACCACTTATTTCCTCTGCTCGGAATATTCTTCCTGCAAATATTTACATGGATATACTGCACCTCCACCTCTGCCTATTGTGCTTCACAGGAAGACTTGGTCTGCCCTATTTAAAATTTGCAAATCATCTTTCCATCCTATCTAGCATTACCAGTTTCCCTTACCTGTACTTTTCCCCATAACACTTGCCACTCTTTGATACACTATATAATTTATACATTCTATTTATATATATTCCAACTTTCTATTATGTTTATTGCTTATTGTTTGCTGGAATATAACTCCACAAAACAGTATTTTTCTCCCTCTTTTTTCCCTGATATATCTTAGATGCCTAGATTAGTGCTCGGAAAATAGATAAATTCAAGAAATTGCCATTAAAAAGAGTGAAAAAGTAGGGCAGGATTTGGAAGAACACGGGCTTTTCCATTCAACACCTTGTAAGTAAACTTTTATGCAAAGAGGTTCAGTGACTTAGTTAAGATCAAGTGATTAGATAAGAGAGCTGAGACTGAAACCAGTCTTGAAGTGTCTCCTTTGACCTGTGGAGGCCCAGGCTTCCTGCTACCCACAAGAATAGGTTATGGAGGAATAGGATTATTCACTCGATAAACAGGGAGAATTTTATATGTTTTTGTCAAACACTTCACTGAAATCAAGTCTCCTGTGATACCACTATGGACAAGATGGGGAAAAATAGGCTAGGTGGCTCTGCCGTTGAGTAAATTCATAACTGGTTTGATAACCAGAGTGTTGATTAGAAAGTTTCTGGGAGCATATCAAAGGTTTTTGTCCTCAGTCTTACCTCTCTCTGTTTTGTATGAGATATAGCTGCAAGCTGATCAAATCTTTGAGTGATACAGACTTAGAGTAATTGTGTTTCATATTTGCTCTTTTCTTTTTTAAGCTCCAACTACTTTCCTGCTCTTCAGTCAGAAGAGTGCCATTAACCGCATGGTGATTGATGAACAACAGAGCCCCGATATCATCCTTCCCATTCACAGCCTTCGAAATGTCCGGGCCATTGACTATGACCCACTGGACAAGCAACTCTATTGGATTGACTCACGACAAAACATGATCCGAAAAGCACAAGAAGATGGTAGCCAGGTAATTTAGAGCTCAGTGCAAAATACATTTCTTCTGCCTAGTAATTAGACTAACTAACACTCCTGTGCACGCCTGTGCATGTGTGTGTGTATGTGTAAAATTGAAATTCTGGACTGAGCAGCTTTTTTTCCCTTCTAATTCTTTGAGTAAATAATTTTTTGATATTGCTATTGGATTGAAAATCATATTATGCTTATATATTGGTTGTGAATTTATCACTCCCACCCAGATCCATTTTTATAGTTTTTTTTTTTTCATTATGATTCCCTCTTCATGGAGTGTTGGAAGCTTTAAAATCTAATAGATCTTGATTCTGATCTCAGCTTTATCCATCACTAGGTTTTTTTTTATGAACTTTTTGGCTGAATGGAATGTAAAGCACATATCCTGTTAGCTGTTACATGATAGGGACTCAATAAATAACAGTTCTGTTACTAGTTAACTATTATCTAAAAGGTTTGGCGGATAGGAAACATACAATACAACCTTAGTAAAATTAAAAACATTTAGGATATGTTATGATTAATTCAGAGATTTTTTTTTTTTTTTCGTTTTGAGTAAATATTTGCTGAATATGGAATGACGATGAGAATATTATCTATAATTCTTACCTATGTGTACATACCAGTCATGGTTTACATACCACTAACCATATTTATTTGCTTTCTTTCTGAGATCAAGTAGTGTTAGACTGGGATTACTATAAATAATTATTTGTCATCTTCTCCATGTCAGTGATGTTAAGTATGATTTTGAATGTATTAAAATTTAGAGAGATTAGATTACTAATTTTTTATATGTCTTATCTCACACAAAAGAGCAAGCAGATAATGTATTTAGGGTTGCTGAGGGGTCACTAGGGTAGGGGTATAGTTATAGTGGTATATTGCAAATGCACCTTACACTGTTGTAGGCCAGGACTACAGGCTAATAACTAGTAGAGAGATATTATAGCTGTTATTATATAGCCAAGGACACGGCAAATAAATAAGATAGCCTCATTATGGAATATGTTACCTTAGAGATGCTGAGTAAATAAAATATAAGTTATTCAGGTAGAACAGATAAACAAAGCTTCTCTTTTTGCTTGGCTTTGTTAAGAAAAATTGGGGGGGTTATGGATTTGAGGATTAGAGAAAGACATGATTGATAGATGTGGTTTGTAGCCCTAATTAATGTTATCTCTAGGGCAGGATTTCTCAGCTTAAGCACTGCTGACATTTTTGGACTGGATAATTCTTTGCTGTGGAGGACTGATGTATATGCAGTAGGATATTTAGCAGCATCTTGCCTCTACCCACTAGATGCCAGTTATATACCCCCCATAGACTTGACAATCAAAAATGTCTCCAAACATTGCTAAATGCCTCTGCTTTTAGAGGTATTTCTAAGGTGTAGTTCTAGCCATGATTGTCTGTGAGAGAGAGCTGCCAACTTCTCATGTTTATCTCTGATCAATGCATTATCAGGTTCTTAGACCAACTAATATAGCCTAAGGTCACTCTTCTGCCCATGTCATAATAACCAAAGGGAACATTTGAAATGCATATTAACAAAGAAGCACATTACTCATAAAAAATGTATCAGTAAGAAATGTCCCTTGAGACTTCTCAGGTGTGTGACCACATAAGTGTAAGCATTGTGAGTAATTGCCTCAGGGCTGTCTGGTATGGAGTCTGATTTTCCATGTGTCATGTGTCTTTTTCTTTGCCTAGGGCTTTACTGTGGTGGTAAGCTCAGTTCCTAATCAGAACCTAGAAATACAACCCTATGACCTCAGCATTGATATTTATAGCCGCTATATCTACTGGACTTGTGAGGCTACCAATGTCATCAACGTAACAAGATTAGATGGAAGATCAATTGGAGTGGTGCTAAAAGGGGAGCAAGACAGACCGCGAGCCATTGTGGTAAATCCAGAGAAAGGGTATGTTGCTAAAGTGACATTCAGATGTCTTGGCATCTGAGACCCTCATCAGCTTTTCTTTTAAGCCCTTAGTTATTTATTTATCTGTAAGTGTCCTGTGCTCCAGTGAAAAACTTGGTATTTTCTATCTACTTGCCTCTGCCTTTTCTTACATCCTTGCTTTCTCTGATTTTATTGCCTAGAATTTCCTTTCTTAGTCAATGTTGCTTTTGTTTTAATTTCTCCCCACACCTCCAGGACCATTGGAACTACAGCATCCTTCATGAAGTTTTCCTTGATCTGCCCCATCCCTGGCCAGATATGATTTTCCCTTACAAATGCCCAGCGCATTGTATTTCTGCCTCTCTAGTCGTACCCAGTCCTTTCCAAATTACCTTATACTTCTTTTTCAGTCTTATATTTCCTACTACACTTTCGGTTCCTTTGTGACAAGAACTAATATGTCTTCTTTCATTTGATACAGAGCTTTGCACTTAATAAATAGTACTTATTTGCATCTGAATAAATGATAAAGAATTCAGCAGGGAAAGTAGCTTACTTCAAAAAAATTACAGGAAAGAGATGAATTCCAGAAGTTAAATATAAGAAATAATTAATATATGACTTGTTTTTAGTTATGAAATGGACTAATTAGAGAATGAATTTAAAATTTTATGTCCAGATCTCTGGTTACTGCTCTTTTATTCATTTTATTTTATCATAATATTATTTCAAAAGTGTAGGTGTGCCTGTGTCTAACACTTCATTTATTAATCCATGAAAGTTAGCTCCCTCAGAAATTCTGTGTACTCTTTGTTACTATTACTGAAAGTAAAAAAAGTATCTTATGGCCTTTTTAAAAATATATTCTAAAACATTTAAAAATAAGATTTAAAAATGTTATTCTACCTTTTTTTGTTTTAGTCAGCAAAAATATTCTCATTTTGTATGGTTTCTTATTTTGGTAAACTTATCGTTTCTTCCTTTCTCTTCAGGTATATGTATTTTACTAATCTTCAGGAAAGATCTCCCAAAATTGAACGAGCTGCTTTGGATGGAACAGAACGAGAGGTCCTCTTTTTCAGTGGCTTAAGTAAACCAATTGCTTTAGCCCTTGATAGCCGATTGGGCAAACTCTTTTGGGCTGATTCAGATCTCCGGCGAATTGAAAGCAGTGATCTCTCAGGTACCTAAAAAAAATGTGTTCCTTTATTTTGATTTGGGTTATTGAGATGATTCATCCATAGCATTTGTATTTTTCTTCCACTTTATTATTTTTGTACACATTTCTTCACAGTTTTATTCACTAAAAGTAATCGGCATCAAGTTGGTTCGGAAGCACTTTTTTCTTCAATCATCAGTATGATTACTCCCTCTGTTATCTAATAACCTGCCAATTTTCTTTGTTTGGGCTCTGTAAATAATATATTTCTAATGCATGTCATCTCCTTTTTTAAATTCTTCTGCTCTAGTTTATGTTGTCATCATCTCTAGCCTGAATTCTAAGCTATGATTAGTCTTCCTGCTGATTTCCCACTCTACCTTACTCCTTGAAAGTTTACACACTTTTCCTAGTTTAATTTTCTGAAGAATGGTTTCTAATCATGTCATTATTTTACTAAAAAAAAAATTTGCAGGGTAGTCTCATAACCTGAAGATAAAAAGTATAGCTGTACACTTAAGTTCGTATTTGCCTTTCACAAACTTGTCATCAAACTCAAATGATCTTAACATTTCTGGTGTTTTAACCAAATTGAATCATTTGTTGGTCTTCAGATGTACTTTTACTTTCTCATTTCTCTGCAGTCCTCTTTACAGTCAGAGTTACTTCCCCCCCCCCCCAATTTCCGATGTCCAAATACTCTATGTGGCATCACTCTAGTGATCATAAAAATGAAATTAAAATAATACACTATTTACATCTGTCAGAATGGCAAAAATATGTTAAAGCTGATTATACCCAACATGGCCAGAGTGGTGGAAAATGGCAAACGGCATGCTCTCATGCACTTTGGTGGAAGTGGAAATTGGTAGAACCTTTCTGGAGGGCAATTGCCAATAAATCTCCCTTTTAGATACTGTCTGAGAGAAATGCTAACCTAGTATACAAGGGTATTTATATAATCTATTACAGAGAAGTAATTTCTACTATATCAAGTGTATGCAGTATTATATTCATTCAACAAACGAGGTTTTATATGCAGTGACATAGAAGGATGAGTTTAAAAAAAAATTAAGCTCATTGTTAAGATCTAGTTTTATTTAAAATTTAATATTCTATTTATCGGCAAATTGTCCTCCAAATATGTTGTATTTTTACAACATATACACACATATGTACATATACACATATGTATGTATACTATTAAGAAGGATATGGATATATATGTTTATTCCTTGAGAAATATGCAACAAAATATACCTTGATAAAGCTCTGGAAGATTAGTATACTCTAATATATTAAAGGTATTTATTCCTTTATCATTTGAATACATTCGTATTTGTTAAAAAAACTAAAAAAATATTCTGTCTTTCTGGGTTCAAATGCTTCCCCTTCCATTATGCCTTCCCTGGTTTCAAATAGTCATGCACACACCACATATGTGTGTACACATATGCTTAGCATGATATATTCTTTCCCTCATCTAGTCACCGATATCTCTTATATCATCTTTAATTTGCATGATTGCTACTTATATCAGTGTTTTAACTCTTGTTAACATTAAAGGGTTTTTTCCCCTTTTTCCCTTTTCTATTTCTCTTCATTTAGGGTGCTTATTTTTTGTTGTTTGAGTAACATGTTCATTAAAGACAGTTTAGAAAATTTTTAAAAAATATATTCAAAACACTTATCATTAACACTTTAATAAATTAACTTTCATTTTTTATATCACTTTTCTGCTCTTTTGTCTTATTTGCCTTTATGAGTTTATACCTTAATTTTTTGCCACTATTTAGGTAGATTTTTAAGAGGGAGCATTAAGTAAATTTGTGTATAACCACAATGAATCTAAATGTTGACTTAGGCAATGCCTTCTCATCTGGAATATCTTCCCACTTTTCTTCATTTATTAAATCTTCTCTTTATACTTACCTCTTCTTTCCCGGAACTTTCCCTGATATTTTCAAAGTATAAGCTAATGTTTTTTTGATAGAATTCATCACTTAGGAACCGTGAAAATATTCTATAGATATTTAAAGAACTATTATGAAGAAGAGAAAAGGAAGAAATATATACATTTTTTCTTTTTGAATGAGTGAGAAGCCATGGGAGTGGGAAGAGGGGCACAGATTTCAGCATACTGCAAAAGAACTTTCTCACAGTTCAACAATAGTATAGGTTGCTTCTTCAGAGTCTGGGTGGTTCTGTGTCTGGAATATTCTAGAAAGAGTTCTGACTTTGAAGTGAGGCTTGAACCAGGTAATGCTTTGAGTCTGTCATTTTTTCTGTGTTCTGAATGGCCAGGTGGGGTGAGGGTGGAGTTGTTCTTCACAGATGCCTCAGTTGTACACAGTGAATGTGTGAGGCCAAGAGCACAGAGCTCTGGGCCCACCACTATTAAAAGTACTTTTCCGACATTTTATATGTTAGAGCTTTTCATAAACTTTAATTTGAAAAATGGACTCTCCTTTTAAAAGAAATTAGAAAACTGCTCTAAGTTCTTTTCTACATTTCTTTGAACTAGAATATTTACTATGTATTGGGCCTTACTTGCTCTAAATTGCACTTGAATATCTAGTCTGTTACCTGTATTTTAGTATGTATATATCTTTACTTCTAAGAATGATTTTGGAATTTTGTGGTAGAGAGCTTATATTTTCCCTTTTAGTACACTTAGACTCTGATTGATATTCAATAAATTGTTGAATGTATGACTTGACCCACATGAATTATTTCTTTTGAATGTGCTTTCCAAGGTGCCAACCGGATAGTATTAGAAGACTCCAATATCTTGCAGCCTGTGGGACTGACTGTATTTGAAAATTGGCTATATTGGATTGATAAGCAGCAGCAAATGATTGAAAAAATTGACATGACAGGTCGAGAGGGTAGAACTAAAGTCCAGGCTCGAATTGCCCAGCTTAGTGATATTCATGCAGTAAAGGAGCTGAACCTTCAGGAATATAGTAAGTGCTACCGGTGTACTGTTAATTGCAGGATTCGCGCTTAAGAAATTAAGATAAAATTCAGATGTTCTTTTGTGTCTTCTTACCTCTTTATTTTTAAGGTTTTCATGCTCTTTTAGTTTTGTCGCTTTTTAAAAGCTCTTCATGTTTTTATAGTCTTATATTGAACTCATCTAGGAGCTTTTTCAAATTAAACATCTTTTTCTCATAAAAAGGGAAAGGGAAAGGAATGCTCTTACTCATTTTCAAAAATTTCCGCAGGTACAATTAAGGCTTTGCTTGCCATGCCTTCTCTTTCTCTCCCTCATACCCTTTAAGAATACTCATATAAAGCTTTTTTTTTTTTTTTTTTTTGCTCCCTGCACATCCCATAGTTGCAACGGAAGCAAAAATTATATTTGTATAATGATGAATAGAGTTATGGGATAATCTTATTCTTGAGCAAAAGCAAAACAAACTTAAAATTAGTGTGTCAACTTAGAGCTAAGACCATGCTTAGTAAGTGCTTTTTTCCCTTCTTGGATAAATTTTTCAATTCCCAGCTTAGAAAAGTAGCCATAAATATATATATATATTTTTATCTTATTGAAACTTTCGAAAATGGCTAATCATCTTGAACTAGTTTCTTGTTAATATGTGTCTGTAATCGAAAGTATTCATAGCAATCACTGCTATGGGTCTTACATGATTGTACCAGGAGTACTAATGTTAAATGGAGGACTAAAGAGAGAACTATTGAAACTCAACTTCTCAGCATAGTACTTTCAAACCAAAGTGGATTATGAAAGGAGAATGGAGGAATGAGAGCACCACTGCTTGCTTCTTTAAATCTTCATTATGTCGTCACTCTTTATGAACTTAGAAGTTAAGTTAGAAGCATTTCAGAAGTAGGAAGTTGGAAGTGTTGCTCTTCTATGTTATGAGATGTAACTCATGCTGAACATTTAATAGAAGTAAGGTAATCATGACACATTAGCTAAGTTATTTATTCAGTTGATGTATGAATATCTTATTGTAGAAAATCTCTTTGGAGGTTTTCAGAATTTCCCAGGGAGTATCTTTTTTAATAATTCAACATTTAAATATGGTTTTATATTTGGAAAAACATTTTCAAATTTCTAATATTAAAGAGAATGAGATTTTTGTCAAAAGTGTCATGGAATTAAAAGATCGAGAAGCACTGCTATGTAGGTTGTGTATCCTAATATAATGACTTGTGTCTCTTTTGGGACATCTATGTAGTATAACACAGCTGCTCATTTGTAGGTAGCTGACTCCCTTAGTGTTATCAACACACACTGAAGTAGGACTGCTGTGTTAGCGAGAAGAGAGTCAGATTATAAATGGGTGGCTACATTAGATGGTATTCTGTGATGACAAGTGTCAAGCTGCTTTTAACACAAGCTACGTAGAAAATTCAAAGCATTGATTTCATTAATCATTAAGTACAACTTGTGAGACAGATTTTGAAAAGTTGCTGAGTATGTATTTATTTAACTCGAATATGAGAAAATTAAGTATTTGTAACATTTCAGGTTATCGTTTGCAGTTAACCAAGCACATAATTTTATTGTTTCTTAGTGGTTGACTTCCATGTGAACTTTTTTTCCTTCTCAGAACTCTAATTTTCAGTGAATTCCTCATTAAAATACACTTTTTGAGTAAAATCACCTTATCTTTTAAAAAGGTAGAATTTCTGAGTTAAAATCTATAGGTTAGAGGAGTTTTTATGTATTAAATTTAAAACTATCCAGGTCTCAGCATTCCCCCTCCAAATTTTTCTAGTTTCAATAATCAGCTTTTCTTCACAAAATTAACATGAGCTGTACCATTACCTTGCTTAAAATACTTTAAAATATTTTATTTATAAATATGTAAAGACAGCATTTTGCATTTTTAAATGGCAGTCTTCATTTTCTTAGAGATCTTATAGGGGTGGATCGAGGAATTTTATTGTGTGGAAATAAAGTCCAGGATGATTTTACATTTGGTTTTCTTGGTAATTCATAAATGATGGATTTTTGACTGGGCTGTCCTCCCTCCTCCCTTCTTTCCTCTTTTCTTTCTTTTTTCTTTTCTTTTTTTTTTTTAATAGGACAACATCCATGTGCTCAGGATAATGGTGGCTGTTCACACATTTGTCTTGTAAAAGGAGATGGTACTACAAGGTGTTCTTGCCCCATGCACTTGGTTCTGCTTCAAGATGAGCTGTCATGTGGAGGTAAGTATATTATTTTCTTGTGCAGTTCTAAATGCCAGTTAACATGTTCCATAACTTAGTCTAGCATTCTGTAATTTGGCAGTGAAATTGTTATTTCTCCTAATTTGATTGGTCTCTTGTATTCTGTTCATCTGCACCATACTGACTTTTGGGTTATTGTAGGAATGAATCCATCATGACAAATGAAAAGGTATAACCTAATTCTGGGACTAAGACAGCAGTTCCCTGTTGAGGGAAACTCATTCTGTAAATGAGTGTATTTCCTAATACTAGTAGCTTTTTCCACCCCAGATGATAACAAGATGAATTAATTCTACCTCTTATAATCTTCATCCACTGAATTCTAGATTCTATTTAGTTGCTGTATCATTGCTAGAAATGTATCCAGTGAAAAAAGTATTTTTTTTGGTCAAATCTATCGGCAGTTTTCTGTTTTTCTTACTTATTTAGAAAAAAATTTTAAACTATATTCCTGAGTAGTGATAACGTTTTAGTGAAATTGGTTCAATCACTCATGGAAGCATAACAAATTAGTGCATTTTTTTGTTAAAGCATAGTATAATAGCATCAAACACCATAATAACATTCCTTTCCTTAATTCAGAAATCCTATCAGGTAATTCTAAATTAATTCAACTGAAGGAGAAAGACTGTTCTCTCCAGTGGCAGAAATTTAAAAACAATCTAATTTCTAATATTAGGAAAATTATTAAGTAACTGAGTTTATACAGCTATTAAACATTATGATCATAAGCTGATAATAAAAATGAAGCCAAAATTTGGCTCATGTGAAAAAAAAAGTGTTAAAATGGTGTTTTTTTACTATGATGACAACTACATATAATACATATTTCTGTGAACAAAGATTGAAAGGGCTTATACACAAAATATAAAAAGTCATTGAGAAGATAAGAATATTTTATTCTAACTTTCCTAAGTTTTAAAAAAACTATGTATTGAGTAGCAGCGGTGAGGCACTCTTGACTACAGGAAATTTGAAGATCTTTGAGATAGAGCTTAAAGTTTGGTTGTGGAGATCAGTTATATACACAGTAAAAGTTAAGCTCTGGTTCTTGGATTGTCTCCCCCAATATAACAAGTGTTATGCAAGAGTGTTAAAGTCCTTAATGCCACTAAACTGTACCCTTTAAAATGGTAAGCTCTTTAATGTATATTTTACTACAATAAAAAAAAAAAAACTTTCCATATCAGGGTGCTAGAGTGTTTAATAAAGCAAATCTTAGAAAATTTACCTTTATGTAATGTTAACATAGATAAAACTGAATCAAGGATATCACCTTCCATTTAGAAATCTTTTAAAAGACCTTTTGATTTTTTTCTTTTAGTGTATGTATTACATGAATAGTGTATTTTAACTAATGTTTACACCTGTGTTACAAATACCCAAATGAAGACATACACTGTTGTCATTAAGAAAAGTCCATTCTCTTCTTTTGGAAGTAACCATTATTCTTATTTTTATCCCCATAGCTTAGTTTTGCCTGTTCTTGAACTTTATATAAGGATCATTGTATGAGTACTCTTAATATCTGGTTCTTTTGCTTAATATAGTATTTTTGAGATTCAACTGTATAGTGGACTATATCAGTAGTTTTCTTCTTTTTATTGTTAAATAGTGTTTCATTGTATAAATATGCCACAATTTATTCTCCTGTTGAGGGACATTTTAGTTGTTTTCAGTTTTTTTGTTACTAAGAATAAAACTGCAGTGAATGTTAGTGTACAATTTTTTTTTTTTTATTTTACAGTGGAGGTAAATAAAATACAAAATCTAAATTCCTCTGCCTGACTTCCAAGATGTTTTCATTTAAGCCTATTACCTATCCATCTCATTTTGTATTCCCAACCTGCTCACTGTTTATGTGGCTGTTTTGAGTTTGATGATTAGTATGACATGTTCTGTTTTGTTTTGCCTCTTTGGATTCACCTGTGCTATTTCAGGATGTATTTTTCCTCTTGCATGCCCATCCTAAATCTTACTCATTTTTCAAGGTGCAGCTAGTTTCATGATCTTTGAAACCCTCACTAGCTGTTCTTCACTTTTTCTGAATTGTAGCTGTTACCACAATTTGCATAACAACATGCAGTTCGGAATAACGGAATTATATGTTTTATATTCATTAGTTTCTTCCTATCCCCAACCAAATTAAAGCTCTTTAAGGACATGGAACATTTTTTTTTTTTTTAATTTGTATTCTCCACATGATCTAGTCGTGTTAGCTGAATACACAATAGACTTCAGTTCCCTCTGTAAACAATCCCTCTGATTCCGCATGTAAAATGTTCACCTGGAATCCACAGTATTCTCTTTTAAAGGTAAAAAATTTTCTGATCTGTGGTCATATAATAAAGTTTCTGTTTTCTCTAGAGAATTTACTAACACAAATTTTTAAAAGAAGTCAGTGAGCCTGTGATATATATAGTGAAGGCAATGGGCTAAAGATAAGGAGACTGCCCTTCTAGTCCTCTCTTTTTTAAAAAAACTATCCCTTGTTTATAGGAAGCTCTGTGACCTTGGGCAGTCACTTAGCCTCTCTGAGCCTCAGTTTCCTCATTTGCAAAACAAAGCAATGACAATTCTCAAAATAGTCTCAGCATATTTTTGCATTTAAAAAAAATTATTGAGGACCCAAAGAGCGTTATTTTCCTTAGATTATATTTACCTTTATTTACTATAGTAGAATTTAAAACTAAGAACTTAAAAAATATTTATTTAACAATAATGAATCTTTATGTGTTTACAAGTTAAATCTGTTAAAAAATTTTATTTTCTAAAGAAAAATAATTTTAATGAGGAATGTGGCATTGCTTTTACAGTTTTGTAAACTCTTTAATGTTAGGCTGAATTCTCATGTCTACTTGTGCATTTAGTCTGTTCTAATAAGTAGTTTTGGTTGAAATATATGAAGAAATTTGGCCTCATATAGATAGATATGTAGTTGGAAAACAGAGGATTATAATAATAGCCTTTTCAAATAATTATGAATATTTATCTTGACTTCTACACCAAATTTTGACAGGTGACAGGTGGCAGTTTTCTATAGGTTTAGTTGCAATGTGGAATTTGAAACCATATCAGTTAACTTTCCATAGTCTTTTATGTTAAAATCTGTTGATCTATTTTGTGCTCTGAATGGATGTTTTACTATGTATGATTTTGTAACCCTACACTTTGGTCATTTGGAAATATTAGAATTTCATTCAGAAGTTCCCAGATCTTCAGATTTTGATTCATTTCATTAATATCAAAAGATCACGTGTTAATTTGACCACCAGTCTCATCAGAAAAGTCTTTAAGTACTGGGAATCTGTCGGGCTACAGTGCTAGATACAGGTTTTCAAAATTATCATTTCTGATTGAAAGCACCAGTGTTATAATTTGCCACAAAAACATGATATTATGATTTGCTGTTGTTTTCCTTGAAATAACAGGCTCACTTTATTTTTAAAAAACTTCCTGCCAAATACCTAACTGTAAAATAACTATAGTTTCTTTGTCAGTTCTTTCAAATAAAAATTTTGGGTTGAGTCTACTTAAAGTGCTTTCCCTTCAGAAAACATTATACCTAGGTGTGCAATGTGAACTTCATGCATACTTCCCATTTTATCAAACAATATTAAAGATATATGTACTCAGAGTTGATTTTTATATAATTAATATTTTTATTCATTAAGAACATTTTTAAATAAAGCTGTTTTTTTTCTTCCGTGAGTGTGTGGCTGTATAAAATACAGTGGCTACAAGTAACAATTTGATGCCTTTGCCTTGAATTTGCTAAAGTGCCAAGAGTTTTACCCACTATTTCTTTTGTAACATCAGTAAAAATGTAGTGAGAAAGGCAAGTGACATATTAGCATTATTATAAAATAGTTTTGACATTGTGACCTTGAAAAAGGCCTCAGGGATTCCCAAGGGTTCATGGACCACTCTTTGAGAATTTCGGAGCTAGAAATCTTATGAATTCTAAGCTAATTTAAAAATATATAGAGGTTAATGATTATAGTGATTATTCATAGGTTATGTGTGAGATTATAATGAATTGGAAATATAATAACCTGACTTGAATTGCAGTATTATAAGAAAAGTTCTGCCTTATAGTTTTGCAAGTTAGTGAATCTAAATGAAGTAGTGTAAAAATATTTCTTCTCTGATTAGATCAGATGGATTATAAATTTTGTCTATGATTAAGTCTTTTGTATATGCTGATTACTAAATTAGCTTCACTCTGGTGTGTTTGTACCTCTGTGTGACAGTTATTTTATTTTTCTCACTCCGCCCCATTTTTGTTTATTGCAGAACCCCCAACATGTTCTCCTCAGCAGTTTACCTGTTTCACGGGAGAAATTGACTGTATCCCTGTAGCTTGGCGTTGCGATGGATTTACTGAATGTGAAGACCATAGTGATGAGCTCAATTGTCCTGTGTGCTCAGAATCCCAGTTCCAGTGTGCCAGTGGGCAATGTATTGATGGTGCCCTCCGATGCAATGGAGATGCAAACTGCCAGGATAAATCAGATGAGAAGAACTGTGAAGGTATCTCAGAGTCCTAGGAACCAGTCGTGTAGTCCTTTTTCCATCAAGTTGTTTGAAATTCAGAGCATTGCTATGGCTCCATGGTAGATTTGAGGTTTTCAAGTACATTTGCCTTTATTATGTCTAAGCATAATAACATGTTCCAAATTACTGTTTTAATTCACTTAATGGGTATGAGGTTTATACACATTAATAAGCTTTGCAGATTGAGAAATGAGGCCAAAAGGTTAGACCTTCAGTATGTTAAAATAGTCCTTGTTTCCCACGAACTCAGGATTAGTGAATTTATGAATTTATTACAATGTGAAGTAATTTCATATTTTCCTTTCTCCACTATCCTTTAACATGATAAGAAAAACAAACAAACAATAAATTCTCTGGAATTCTATAGTGTCTAGAAATGCATGTAGAATTTTTTAATTCTTAAAATTATTAGTGAAAGGCAAAATTTAACATAAAGAACAAGATAGTAAATTTCCTGTTGGCTTTCCTTTCTTTTTTCTACCAATGGAAATACCCAGAGAATAATTTTTAAGTTATGCCTAAAAGTCTAGTTTGTTTTTCATTTGCACCCAGAAAGTACTTTTTGACTCTTGCCAGAGTTTGTCTTTACATTATAGTAAAAATAAGAAAACTATTTGTATTTCTTTCCCAGTGCTTTGTTTAATTGATCAGTTTCGCTGTGCCAATGGTCAGTGCATTGGAAAACATAAGAAATGTGATCATAATGTGGATTGCAGTGACAAATCAGATGAAGTGGATTGTTGTAAGTAGGACTACAACCTTGTATATTACTCTTAAGGGAGAATTTTTAAAACACATTTTTTTTTAAGTATGAGGTTCACTTACCAATATTTTCTTATTAAGAAACAAGTATTAATGTTAAGCTAGTTATTTGTACCAGGGCTTTTTTTATGTTTTGCTTTTAATAATCATTAAAGACAGCAGTTTTCTTAGGCACAAAAATCTTCACAGAAACATTTAGTAAACCATCAGAAAAGAATATATATTGTTTTGCCACAACTAAAGGAATTCTTAAACAATTTACAGGCATATCTCAGAGATAATGCAGATTTGGTTCTGGACCACTTCAATAAAGCAGATATTGCAATAAAACGAGTCGCATGAATTTTCTGGTTTTCCAGTGCAGATAAAAGTTATGTTTACTTTGTACTATAATCTATGAAGTGTGCAATAGCATTATTTCTAAAAAAAAATAGTGTGCATACCTTAATTAAAAAGTACTTTTTTGTTAAAAATGTAAACTGTCATCTGAGCCTAGTAGATAAATGATGCTGATAGACTTGCTCAACGTAGGGTTGCCACAAGCCTTCAGTTTGTAAATAATACAAAATCTGTGAAGAGTACTAAAACAAGGTATACCGTGTAGATAGTGGAAATCAGTGGTCTCAACCTTAGAAAAATTAGTTAATGTTTAACATCGGTTAATTTCTTGACAAGTTTCCACCAGACTCTCAGTAAATTTAAGACCTCTAAAATACAACCTGAGGGTACTTGAGCCAACATATTCCCCTAGGCTTAGAGACTCTAAGCTGAATAGCTTACTTACAGTTTCTTCAGGGTTTATAACTATTGACCAATGCCCTAACATAAAATATATCCCAAATTGATAAACTTAGTTCTGAGTAGAATTCAGCATAAGCTAGATCTACATTGTCAAAACTGGTTTAATGGAATTTAGATAGAACTCACTTAAAAACTCTTTAATCTTAATAAAGACTTTAAGCTGATATTTTTACAGATTCACATAGGATTCTAAGACTTTTAGAATCTATTCATTTATTTATTAAGCGTATACCAAATACCTACTATGTGGTGAAGCTACATGGTACCTCTACTAAGTTTCTCAAAGTCCTCTGTGGTTGAGGTAGTATTAAGATCATGGATTTTAAAGCCAAGCAGAGATGGATTTGAGTTTCAGCTCCACCCCTTACCAGCAAACAATTTGTTCTTGTTAAACCTTAGTTTCTTCATCTTTAAAATGAAGATAATATTTAGTTTGGTGAATGTGAGAAAATTAAATGATTAAATGTATATAAAACATATAGCCTGGCTCATAGAGGTACTGTTGATAAAAGAATGTGATAAGATATTTCAAATGTGCTATAATAGAGATCTCTGCAAGTAGTAGCACAAAGGAATGAAGATGGAGCTCAAAGAAGACTTCTTAGAAAAATGATGCTTAAGATTGGGATGTTGCTCTGTAGGGTGCCAGACACCTGGGTCACTCTTGTGCTCCTTGCTACAGGACATGCAGATATCTGGCCAGATCCCAGCCTTCCTGTTTCAGCCTCAGAGGTTTGACAGAAACATCCAGGGCTCCTGGAGCAACAAACAGCAGAGTCCCTGAACTGGGGAGGTGATTAGCTCACATTTTGGAGCCTGACTGCCCCTTAGCACTTTGGGAAGAAGTGACATGTTACCCCTTGATATGCAAGGCTCACACCCAAAAGTGCCTTGGGTCCCCCTAAATAAAGCTGCCTGGCTTCTGGGAGATGGAAAAAAGATTGGGTGTTAATCAACGAATAGCGTTAATTGTGCAGATAAGTGGAGAGAGTGAATTCCAGGCAGAACAGCAGCAGATTGAAACAGCACCTTTGAGAAACTAAATGTAAATGGGACTGCCAAAATATATGCTACAATGTGAAGGAGTGTCAGCAAGAGATCACATACATAAAAGCAAGATCATAGTTGACTCTGCTTTTCTTCTGAAGCACCTACTCAGTATTCTAGCATAATGGAGGGCCATTGAAAAACAAGTATAGGACTGGTGTGGCTATATAATTGTGAAAACTGTAAAGCAGATAGATTGGAGGTGATAAGATTATAGGCAGAGAAATCTATTAGATTGGTTGCTTTTAGACTTTTTGATCACATCAGGAGGAATACAAAGATGTAGATGTACGCATAAATACATCATACAAGAGTATTTATCCATATCATATAGAATGCATTCTGAAGATCTCTGTTTTAAAATGCTGGTTGCAACCCACTAAGTTGTTTTCACCATTTAGTGACTTGCAGCCTATAATTTAAAAATACTTAGACTATTGTAGTTTAGGCAGATGATAAAGATCTAAATCAGGAGCAGTGGTAATGGAAAGGAGGGGATAGATTGCAGAGTTATTTCAGAAATGGAATCAAAAGGATTTGGTAACCACTTAGCTATAGTTAGTAAGTTTAGGTAGATGCATAGAATACCTCAATGAGTGACCAGAGTCATTAACTAGAATATATAGCAGGGACTGAAAACTGAATGCCATTTCATATCTTGGCTGCAGATATGATGTTTGGCTGATGTAGGTTTTTAATTTTTGTTCTAAATTTAAATTCCTTTAATTTGGTACAAGTGCCTCATTTGTTTATGATCTGCTTTACCCCCTGGAATCTAGGAAACTGACAAATGTTGGTGACAGTCAGTTCAATTTGAATATTAAAGCCACCCATCAGATATCCCATTGAAGCTTTTCAGGAAGTTGTTGATTATATGGGTCTGTACCTCAAGAGATATGGGCTTTTCAATTTATTAATGATAATTAAAGCCAAGGCAGTGGATGAAATCTCCCTGGGAGAGTTATGTAGAGGAGGAAAGTAGCAGGGGGTAGACAGAACTGTGAGAAGCACCTGCACTTAAGAGGCAGACAGGAGAGAATGAAGCCAACAAAAGGAAACAGAATAATCAGAGATAGTGAAACTAAGAGAGTAGTTTTTTAGAAGGATATTGATCAGACATTTTTGAGACTAGAATAAGAGTCAGTGGTATTGGATATCTTGAAGGGTCAGTGAGATGAAGGGTTTATCGAACATGGCAAATAGGAAAACGGCCTTTGCCAGAATAGTTTTAGTGTGGTAGTGAGGATGATGAAGCCTTGTTTCAGTGAATTAAGATGGGACCCAGAGACTAGGAATTGGAGCTAGTGATTGTAAACTGTTCTTTCTTGAAACTTGGCATTGGAAAGGAATGGCAAGGCACTAAAAAGGAATGAAAATGACGGATGGCTGTTCCCAAGGACTAAGCAGAGTCTGTGACAGGGTCCACAGATGAAATATGTAACTGGCAGCCCAGTTATATATTATGTAACTACTGATGTCATTTTCTCTCATTCCTTTCATTTACTCTGCCAGAGGGTGAGTTTAACTATGTAGATGGGAGATTTGAGGTAAGATGAAGCAGAAAGAAGGTTTTTAAAAGATCTGCAGTTGTGAGATATAATCTATTCAGAATGGAAGAATTTTCCTCTAAATGAAAGAGTAATACTCTAAATTTGGTGAGCCCTTTTGATCTTTCCTTCTACCTCTAATATTGATGCTTTCCACTTCTAAAGCATCAGATAGCTCAAGGATCCTGTGAAGCTGGATGCTATTGTAGGGTCTTCTTCTAGTGCTCCCAATCTCTGGCTTTATTTCTGAGTCCTCAAGTACTCAAATATCAGAGATCTTCTATTTTTTTTTTCCTCAGGCAGCTAGACTCACCCTGACGGCAGCATCATGTTGGGCTTGAGAGATATTACTCATCTTTAGCTTCTAATTTCCTTTTACCAGGCCTAAATATCACTTTTCAAAACTGAAAATCAAGCAATGACTTCTCTGGATTCATCCCTTCTGGCCCTAAAATCTTATCAGAGATTCCAAACTAACCTTGTTGATTTTTTTGATGTACAGAAGTAGTAAGATAGATGTTATCTGTATACATATTTAAAACTTCTTTGTGGTATTTACATCTATAAGATACAGCTTTGTTTTTATCAGTTTACAATTATACTTCCCAGTTTATTATGTAATATCTGTCTTCACATAGGATAGTTCGTTTTGGTTCCTAATGATAATACCCATATATCCATGGGCATGGTGTATAAGTATTTATAAAAAAGAAAAATATTTATGAATTCTCTTCATTAGATTCACATTCTACTCACCAGTTCTCTTTGATTACTATTTTGAATCTACAGTTATTTTTATAGTATATAACTGTACTACATTCCTTTTTTTAGATCCAACTGAGGAGCCAACACCACAGGCCACCAATACAGTTGGTTCAGTCATTGGTGTCATTGTCACCATTTTCGTGTCTGGAACCATATACTTTATCTGCCAGAGGATGTTGTGTCCACGTATGAAGGGAGATGGGGAAACCATGACTAATGACTATGTAGTTCATGGACCAGCTTCTGTGCCCCTTGGTTATGTGCCACACCCAGGTTCTTTATCAGGATCTCTTCCAGGTGAGTTAGACTGATCCATTGAGAATCACACCTTAGTCTTGACAAGATTGCCAATTTTCCATAATTGTAACAGGATACTGCCCAGAGTCTATTTTAAACTAGACTACTTTGGGTTTAAAAAACTAAAAGAATAAATGTTCTCTTTTTATTTAGTACCTTCTCTTTACACAAGAGACCTGAGGTATGGCTTGGTAGAAGCTGCCAAAGGATATAAAGCAATTATATGTACAAGCATTTATATAGACTGCATATATTGCATTTCTAGATGCACTCTACTGATTCAGCGAAAAGAGTCATACATAAATCACAGGTTCTTTAGATTCACAACCAGGCTATTTCAGTACTACTGAGCCCAGGAATTAAAGGAAGCCAAAGAAATAAACTGAGATTCCTTTTCAGCAAAGATTTGGAAATAGCTGGGTGATAGCAGGGAGAGATATATTGTCTTAACATTTTGTCCTAACTCTAGGTATTGACAGTGGGGCATGGGTTTGTTCAGGCATAGCCAAGCAGCCAGAATTTCTTTGCTTGGGTAGGCCAGATTGCTCTAGAGAAGGGCACTTTCTTATCAATGCTTTCTGGTGCTATTAGGGTATAAAAGCCTTTCTTTAAATGAATGTGGAAAAGGAGGTGCCAGGCAAAAGCCTTCTGAAAAGAAGGACTTGTGCTGGGTGTAAGTAAGGAAACAGACATGATTTTTTTAAACTATTAATGATTCCATGTTGTCATACCTATTTGCGGTTAGTGGAATTTAGGAAGTCATTTGGAAAAAAAAAATAAGAGTTTTTTTTTAGCATTGGTAGTTGTGATTACAACATTTACATATAGTAGCCAAAGAAATACACTTTCATACATTGTGTTTATGCCCTTAGAAATGGGTTTAGTTTCCTTTTGAGCAAATCTGTTGTTTAGTCTACCCTGCTCCACAAACCTCCACTCTCCACAATCCTTTTTTCCTGAAATCCTCTAAAAGATTGAAAACCTCTCATTTTGATGAGCTCTGCTTCCATCCTGGGGGGAAGGGATGAGGGCTATTCTTGACCATGTTCTAAGCCAGTTCTCAGTGGACCTGTTCACTTCTAGAAATCATTTCCCTTCTCCATTAAGTGTTTTCAATCATTGTTAGGAAAGGAGGACATAAATTGATTTAAAATATGACTTTTTGTTGGCATTTGTAATCCTAATATTGAAGAAAATTATTTCGTGCGTTTTTATAGATCTTATTCATCTTCAGTACTTTTCCTCCTTTATTTTAGGAATGTCTCGAGGTAAATCAATGATCAGCTCCCTTAGTATCATGGGGGGAAGCAGCGGACCCCCTTATGACCGAGCTCATGTCACAGGAGCATCATCAAGTAGTTCTTCAAGCACCAAAGGCACTTACTTCCCTGCAGTAAGCAATCTGTTTCCTTTGTTTCACGTTGAATACAAAGATAAATAGGATCTTAGGATTTTTAGCTCATTTAAATATGGGTACTCAGTAGTGGCCATGTGAAAAGCTTTTTAGTATAGAATTTAGGCATATAAGTCTCAAAGAAAGCTTTACTATCAGCATGTGAGACTAATAAATCCACCTTTAGGTTTACTGTGTAGTAACCAGCATATTCGAAAGCACTAGATGTTAATTGTATATTTTAGGTAAAAGTAGAACTACTAAATAATACCTCCTGAGAGGCTCAGGACATTCATCCCATAAGAGGAAGCACATAATGTAATCTCTCTAAACAATTATAATTGTTAAAAACCAGAGCCCAGCTGTGCTTAACTTAAATCAATAGATTGTAGATTTCCTCATCACCTCGCACTGTTTGGCCATGATGACATTGTGTTTTGAGGAGAAGAGATCCTAAAGTACAATTCAAGGTCAGTTCTTTGGAAAGGAAGGGTTATGCCAGTAGTGTAATGGGAAGGAATCCGAAGAGGAAGGAAGGGAAGTTGAAAGACAGTCTAATAGTCTCTATCTGGGATTGACCAGTGTGATTTTAATAATTTAATTCTTTTTCCTTTTAGATTTTGAACCCTCCACCATCCCCAGCCACAGAGCGATCACATTACACTATGGAATTTGGTTATTCTTCAAATAGTCCTTCCACTCATAGGTCCTACAGGTAATACACATCCTCGTCTAATGTAAATCAGAGTGTTTATCAGAAGGAAGAGTGTTGTAGTTGTGGGCTTCATGTAGCCCTAAGTGAGTAGATGATAGTCACCAAGAGGAAACTGGTGTCTTGTCTTGGTAATGCTGACATTACCCCTACCACAAATTCTTTTCTTTGAGGGCATTATACATTTTTAAAAAGAGGGTCACAAATGCTGGCTTTTTAGAGTAATAAAGTAGAGGCCCCAGTGCTTTGGCAGTGTTCTAAGAGAGAGTTACTCACCAGAGTGGCTGACTTCAGAACAGGTTAGTGCTCAGGTTAGGTTTGATTGATAGTCTCATGATGGAATATTGGGATAAGACAGTGGTTCAGAGAGTTGTCAGAGCTCTAAGACGGCAGAGTTATTGAGAGCACATAATTTGAGAGAAGTTTAAGTTCAGCCCTTGCTTATCTATGTTATTTTCTGAAATGAAACATTTCTCATGTAGTTGGCATGGAATAGATCAAAACTCACTAAAATAAATGAAATGTATTGGTAAATCAGAAAGGGGAAAATTATGCCTTTGTGCTGATTTGTGAGTAGACAGAATATGTTAAGCAGGGTTACGTGTGTTGTCCCCTTACTCTTCCCTCTTACTTGAAAGGCCAGCAGAAAGTCAAAAGCTTGACATTCTCTGTCTAAACATGTAGGTCCTAGTGTTTATTGGCATCCTTCGAGTGCCTGTTATCTTCTAGATAAGGTATTTCTAGTATTCCAGTCAAATCGCTCCACTACGTAACCTTTTATATAGAAATCAAGTGGAAACTGTTTATGGTATCTCATTCAGAATTCTTATTTAAATTTGTAAATAGAACTATTTGAGATAGGCTTGACTCTGAATGGATTTTTATGTTTTATCGTAAATGTTGCATTCCCTGCCACAAGTTTGTTCTAAAAAGCCAAAACAGAGAGGAATAAACCTAAAAATTGAAAAAAAGAAAAGACCTAAAATTTTGCTTTAAAAATTCTAATTTCTTTTAATTGAATAAGACACTGATTAAAATGAATATAATTACATCAAAAACAATTCTTATTTAATCATTTCCCATATCTGAAATTGTCATTTGATTTTTCTGAGTAAACTTTTTATCATTAGTTAAGATGTTTGTCTAAATGAACTTTCTTTTCTGTTTTTCCCCCCCATTAAAATATATGTATTGAGTCTTTAAAATGTTGAGCCAAGAAATTCCACCAAGGCTCAACACCTGATTAGAAAAAGATAAGACCTAAAAAATACAATAACATCATGTCATTACTCGTATTTTAAAAAAAAAATTTTTTTTGAGAAAATGTGCTCAGCAGATTATGTAACCTTTGATCTTTTGGTAGCTATTCCTTTTGAGGCAAGTCCTAAATGATATCAGATGGTTTGTATCCTGGGGTAGCATCTTAAGTCAATCTCTATCACTAGGATTCTTCAATTTTGCACTTGCCCCTCTCTTGCAGTTACTTTGTTTAATGAGAAAGCATATAAGTAAGATTAACTTTACCATATTTAGAATGTAAATGGTATAAGAAGTTGCAGGTAAAGGTAGAAATGATAGGAAAATCAGCTCTTATTTTCACTATGTCGTCCTCTCTTTCCAGTGCCTTTATTTAGTTAGCCATGCTACAACCTTGATTAACAGCTATAGATTACTTAAAGGTAGCTAAACAAGTATAATACATAATTAGAGCTCTGAAACACATATTAGAAAATTCGCTGGTCCTGTATGGATATTTAGAGTTTTTCATTTTGATGTTCGGTTAAAGCCACTCTGTGACAATATGCTTGTCTATATATTCACAGGGTATCAAAACTCTTTCTCCCAAACCACAGCATTTTCCCTTTGCTGATGGTAACAGTGACAGCATAGATGTGCTGCTTAGGCTGTCTACAGTGTTCAGCCTGTCTTGTACAGTGTTTGAGTTTTAAAGAGAGAATGAATGAAGTCTTTAGGCATCATTAATTTATTCATTAGGTAAATTATAGGGTGTTTAAAGAATGTTGAAGAAGTGCTAACACGTTTGAATATTGCAAAATATGTAGATCCATTCTTCTCACAGACCATGAGGTGGCAGAAGTTGGCGGGGTCTGCTATGTAAACTGAATGCTAAATGTATAACTGCAAGATCATCCAAAGATAACCATTAAGCACAACTGTGAATAGTTCCTTTTTTTTTTAATTCCATGATACAGTTTAATGTAAAGATATAAGAGCACATCAAGGTCTAAATTGAGTTCACCTCTGCATTCCCATTCTATTCATTTTTAATTACCTCTAATCACACTTTTATTTGCAAATATAAAATACAATTTATGTTTGTCCAATCTGCCATTGAAAATTACCTCTTAGTCTGTGCAAATTTAAATTGTAATAGCTTATTATCTTCAAATTGAAGTTTACATCTAATACCTCTCTATTCTGATAGGGAAAACCACTTTTCTATAAAACTAACTGCTTCTCTTGATTTTCTCTCTATACCAGCTACAGGCCATACAGTTACCGGCACTTTGCACCCCCCACCACACCCTGCAGTACAGATGTTTGTGACAGTGACTATGCTCCCAGCCGGAGAATGACCTCAGTGGCAACAGCCAAGGGCTACACCAGTGACTTGAACTATGACTCAGAGCCTGTGCCCCCACCTCCCACACCCCGAAGCCAATACTTGTCAGCAGAAGAGAACTATGAAAGCTGCCCACCTTCTCCATACACAGAGAGGAGTTACTCTCATCACCTCTACCCACCGCCACCCTCTCCCTGTACAGACTCCTCCTGAGGAGGGGCCCTCCTCCTCTGACTGCCTCCAACGCAAAACTGTACATAAACAAGTTTGGTTGAGATCTGGAGGGGGGGGAGGGAGATACTAGAGAAGGATGAGGCAGACCATGTACAGGTAAAAATTATAAATGGGGTAGGGAATACTGGAGATATTTGTACAGAAGAAAAAGGATATTTATATATTTTCTTAAAACAGCAGATTTGCTGCTTGTGCCATAAAAATTTGTATAAAAATAAATTTGTACTAAAAGTTTTATTTTTGCAAACTAAATAACACAAAGCATGCCTTAAACCCAGTGAAGCGACTGAGTACAAAGGAAACAGGAATAATAAAGGCATCACTGACCAGGAATGTCTGGGCTTTATTGATACCAAAAAAAAGAAGAAGAAGAAGAAGAAAAATTAAGTCCGTCTCAGAGCAGCAAACCATAGATACTTGGAAGTAGCCAAATAGCCTTCATGTTAACTAACATTCGAGGGCCAGCAAGTTTAAGAAATCATGAAAGGAAAAAGAAAAAAAGGAATTAATACTAATCAGATAAAGGGCTTTGTTTTCTCTAGGAATCCAACAATTTTAGTGAGGAAAATAGATATTTATAAAAGTCCGTTCCGGGCATCGCTGTGGTAGGTAAGATCAGCTGTCTGGTAAGACATTGTGGGGCTATTTGTGCAAGTCTTCTGTCCCTACCTTAGAACCCACACCTTTTTCAAAAATTAATTTTTTCTGTAGGTGTTTTTACCTTGCTTCCTCCTCCAGCAGTTTTGTAGTACATCTTGCCAAGATATCATGATCTATTCAAAGCTTTTTATCTGAGGATCGATTAAATAGAATTTTCTAAATTAAGGTTTTATTTTAATATTTATACCAGCTCCATTCCCCTGTAGGCTTAGCTCTTCAGTTTGACTGCTGTTTTTGCATAATGATCGAAGGTTAGACATATTGCTCCTCTTCCAAAATTATTTTAATGCTCATTACAATGTCTTTTTACAACATGTATAGACAGTGTTTAAGAATTACAAATTTAACCATTATGTTTTTGTTGTAAATTAATCATATATCCTTTCAGTACTTTCAGCATATAATATCAATACGAAATCATTTTTATATATATTTTTCCTAGTAAAACATTTAAATATGTTCCGGTTAGAGACAATCTATTTAAAAAGAGAAATTTTTGTTATTATTAGGTTTTTCCCTTTATTAACTGTTTGTGACATTTTCATGTTCTCTAGGCCAATGTTTCTCAGAATGATGTCTACATACATACCTCTTCTAATGTGTGACGTGAGTTTAATATCTTTGTTACCTAATGTGAATGTTAGATTTTTTTCAAATTATCCACAAACTATTCTTATAATCACCTCTTATATATTTTTATATGTGTTCTCTCTTATCCCATTCTGGATTAAGGTGATTCAACAAACTTAACATGAATTAAATGAGAAGGCAAAGACCTTCTCAGCTGTCAGAACTCGGGTAGAGGGGAATAATGGAGGGAGGCCCCTTATGTAAAATCTGCCTGACCTGCACGGTACTGGGGCTGCTACATCTTCAGCTATTAGGACTGACCTGTGGAATGATTCTAGCACTGCTCTGCGACCTTGCCAGAAGTTAGTTTTCTGCTTTTTACATGTTTCCAGCATTTCTCTGCTAAAATGGAATGTGTTTTTAAACTAATATATTTTTAACCTTAACCGATGTTGGTCAGTTAGTTATTGAATGATGTTTTTAAAACTCTGTCTTGTTGAGGCCTCTCTGGATTTCAAGGCCCAAGAGAAAACAATGGAAGATAGGATTCAGAATATCGGCAGGGGTGAAGTAATTCTTTAAGCAATTAAAAAATACCTAAGTAAACTTTTTAAAGAGAAAAAAATATGGTTTCAGAATAATGCTTAGATTGTTGGGGACATCTTATAAGGATCAGGTGCACTTGATTTTTCATAGGAGTAAATGATAACCCATCAGTGTCTTGCATTTCAGTCAGACAAGTGTTAACTCTTCCTGTTGATGGAACAAAGTGCTCACAGCCTAACAAACAGAATGGGCACTGAAATTGTATTCTTTGACACATGGGGGCACTTGATGCTTAAATGAAGATGGAAAGGTTAGCAATAACTGGGTATCAATTAGAATTTGAGAATTCTATATGTTTACATTTTTTAATGTGCATCTTTATCTGGTGGGCTTCCCATGTGGAAACTTGCACTATAATGAACTAAGAAGATATCGCCTTGTTATATCTCAGTCCAAGTGCTTGTACTGTGATGGCAATGGCCTCTTCTTGCAAAAATGCTAATTTGTGTGCCAATTTGAAATTATTTGAAGGCAGTTCAGCTTAATCTTAAGAATCCTCTTTCTGGGGTAGTTGAGATGAATTTTTAATATTTTGGGGAGTACCTTTAAATTGTGAAAATTCAGGAAAGATTTATTGGCCCTCAGGTTACATGGACAGTTAAGCTTAAGTAAACAATCTTGATTTTTAAACACAAGAGTTTTAATGGAGGAAAAAAAAAACAGTAAAAAAAATAAACATATGCTCACAAATCAGGGAAAAAAGTGAAAAAGAGTTTTGAATTTCGTGTATTGCTAGATTCATTATCCATGGGGGAATTAGTGAATAAAATTTAGATTTTTTTAAATACAGAAGTATTAATTTTGAACATGTGTTAAAGTGTGCCCACTTACTAATGTAATTAGAATTACCTAAGAAATGTACTTCATCATAACTGCATTCTATGCACTGTAGTAAGCTATTCTACATTGGAATGGCCTTCTGTGACTGAACTTTTCTAATTTTGAACTTCACGCCTCTAGACCCTTGATCTTCTGAGCAGTGGCCCACGAGGTTTTGCTCTTACCCTTTAATAAATATGAGAACAACTATTATAAAGGGGCGATGTGTATTTAGAAATGAAGGCTATAGTACATTTTCATCTAATATTGGAAAATAATTTGGAGGAGGGATGTTTGAGCAGTAAAATTTTAAGATGATTGAGTATCGCATTTTTTCATCATTTAAAAATACTCTAAAATCAATTTGTATAAGGCCAACTCATTCACTATTAGGATATAAAAATAGCCTCTATTTGTATTAGGTAGCAATTAGTTTTGGGGAAAATCTTTTTGTTTTGCCATAGAGACCCATTAATGAAGACTTGAGGTAGAATTATAGCTGAGGCTTACCTAGCCTAACAAAATTCAGAAACAAAAATCATGGGCTTTTTACACCCCAGATATGCCATACTCGTATTAAGTTCAGTGCTTAAGAAGTCTGTATGACGGCATACATAGTATGTCTGGAGTGTGATTATTGAGTATGTGAATATTAGTTGGCTGACAAATATTTGGGCATCCACAAATGAGACTATGCATTAAGGGTAGACATAAACTAAGTCATAAGTTTATAATCAGGTGTTGTTTAAAAAATTTTCTCAGAATTCTTAAACTCAAGATATTTAATTTTATTTGGTATTTCTTTCTTTTTCCCAAACCTAAAATGACCCAAGAGAAATAACAGATGATTTTAGAAAGTAGTGGTAACATATGTGTGGTTTCTGACTTCTGGGATGGTATCATTTCATTATAATCTTGAAATTTAGCTCTTGAAATTCTCAAAGTTTTAGAGGACTTTAGACCCCAAAAATATATCATTTTACATTTGTAATTAATTTTTTTTTAAGTCGGGAGCATTATGAATTTATATACTTAGGATATTTCTGTTTGTCTTGATTCCAAATGTCATTATGCTAAGCCTGTACCTGGTGGAGAGGAGTGAGAGTCAGGGTAAGCTAGATGGTTTAGAATGAAATTATTGACTATTCTCACCCTCTTTCAGTCCGGGTACACTTTACTCTGTTTTCCTTTTTTTTTTTTTTTTTTTTTTTTTTTTTTTTTTTTTTGTAAGACATCCTTAAACCATTCTTAAGTTTACTGCTGAAAAAGTCCTCATGATCAGATAGAATTATTAACGAGGCAATTTCTTACATACTCAAGTGTATTAGAGAACTAACAAAAATTTTTTTTTCTCACTATTAGGGTTTGCCTAAAAGTTAACACCAAAGAATAATAGACAACTGCTTTTGCTTAACTGTCCATTATTTTTTTAATCAAATATAAGCAGGGCAGCGATGGAGATATGTATATGCCTTTAAATGAATATTGCAAGTAAAATAAGGAAATAAGTATCTGGGGTTAGAGAAGAAATTTTTAAAAGAGTAAAGAGGATATCAAGAAGTTTAAGCTGGACTAGCCGTATTTGCAAGTGAAGGATCTGGTGCTGCTTTCAGATGTTTATCCTTTGTGTTTTAAAATTTTTTCTTAAGCTTTAATCTTCGTTATTGTCTTAAAGTCAGCTGGTGTTCCTTGTTCATGGCCTTTGGTACAATGGTGCTTTGCAAGGATGTATTTATATTTTAATGGCCAACATTTGGTCAGCCCTTGTCCACTATTCACTTCCCCCTTTTTGTAAAATAAGTGCTTTCATTGTAAACTGTATAAAAATACCTTGTATAAATCCCCCTTTTCATTATTACGGTAAGCTGAGTTGTAACAAATGAAATGTTGATTTTTATAATAAAACAGTGGAAAATAAAAGTGTCATTTCTTTTCAGCAAGAAATTAAAACAACTGATTGTGCATTGCTGTGATAGACTGTTGTATTTCAGATATAACAAAACTCACCTTCGTTGTTTGCATTTCAGATAAAATACAGCCTCGGAAGAAAGGCTTGCTTTTTGGCAGTAATTGAGCTCAAACATCAGGTAGTTAATGGAAGCCAAGTTTTAATATAAAGGTCTTTCCTTAGCAGATGCTTTTGAGTCAGCCAGCTTGGCTTCTTTGCTCACCCTCCCATTGTTTCCTCTGGAGGGAAAACAAAAATCACGTTAGGTTGTGCCATTTCCAGTTGAGTCAAAGAAAAGAAAGGCAGAACTCTGGTTGGTTTGCTTGATTTAAAGGCAGGTACAAGAATGAGGGAAACAGTGTCAGTCGTTTGGGGTTCTTCTTTTCCCAGGTAGGTTTTCAGCTAAGTTTATGGTCTTTAATTTTAATTCTTTGCCTTGTATATGGTTACATTATTTCCATAAATTTAAATCAAAGGATGAGTTACTGTCGATGAGGTTCAGGCCAAGCTACTCCCTATATGGCAGTTTGGCATATTGAATACCTTAAGCTGAAGGAATTTGGGAAATGGCATGTACAGGAAGGACTGACCTTCCCTGACGCAGGTTGTCAACCCTCCTGTGAGAGATGCCTTCTCTGTACCCAGAGGACAGGAGCATCCTTATCTCAAAAGAAGGGACACAGAAACCTGAAACAGGCCCTGTTGTTTCCCCCATTTTACTTACTATTTATAGGATGAATATATATTTCTGTCATATCTTTTCATGACTTTGCACTCTTTATCAAACCTAGTATAAACACACTCAGGTTTAACCTTTTCATTGGGTCTTCATTTCCTTATGAGGGTTCCCATGTCATAAAACATTAAATACATTTGTATTCTTTTTCTTGTTGTGAGGGATCCCAATCCAGAATTTAGATATTTTTGTCTGCACAACACCCCATCCGAAACTGTTCTGAGATTTGCATTTGTAAATTCAGATTTAATCACCGTATAAACCTGATCTTTTCCAATAAAGAGGCTAAAAAAGGATAGTTCTGCTAACTGGGCCTGAATTTACTTTGTACCAGCTACTGTGATAAGTATCCCATTTTTCCCCCTCAAAATAACCGACTAATGACCAGTCTTGACAGGAAATGCCAAATTTGAGTATGAAAAACTCCAGTGCAAAATATTGATCAGAAACCATTGGCAGTGGGTAGAGGGAAAAGGAAACTGCACTGAGATTTAAATTAATTTCTGTTCCATTTTAATTAACTCTTAAGGCATGTCTGAACTCATTTATTCTCTCAGTGTTTGTCGGTACTAGTCTCTTCTGGAGTTTTCTGAACCTTAACTCTTCAGCCAGCCAGTTCCACTACCTTTCCAGACAGCTACTGCATGTAAAGCGTTCTAGGCATGAGTAGCATTACAGGGTCTTCTGGAGGCCAAACATCTTTGTAGTGTCCTATTCTATGCAGATACCTGTTGCAGGCCTCCTTTCTTCTGATTTCTTCTCTGATCTTGCTCTGCATTTCAAAGGAATTTACACTTCTCAAAAGACATTCCCAGCCCATCATATAGCACAAGCTGTGTGGCAGAATAAAGTGATTTTCTTGAGAGCTTTCTGAGTTCTGATCATCCTACCAAAAGCTTCCCCACTATCATTACCCAGTTTCACGGCCTTAGAGACTCTTGTGTTTTGTCAGTGATTAGGGTTTTTTTTTCCCCCTTAGGGATTCCATGGGAAGGAAAGGGTTAGAGCCCTCAGATTCTATGCAGTGCTGTGATTCTTAGGCACAGATGTATATCATGGGAGGGTTTTTAAGTGCAAATTCAATCTAGATCTAAGACGATTTATATTTTCCGTTCTTATATCAATTTTCATTGTCAAAGTCTCAAGGAATTTGTCCATTTCATCTGTGTTGTCAATATATTGGCATAAAGTGTGTCCCTTAGCCTTTTAATGTCTCTCTTCATTTCTGACATTGGTAATTTGTATTATCAATATTACCAATCTTTTTAAGAAATTAGCTCATGTTCTGATTTATTTTCCTCTATTGTATGTCCATTTTCTATTTCATTGTTTCCTACTAATTTCCTTCTTTTTACTTATTTTAGGATTAAATTTGCTGCTGCTTAAGGTGCAAGTTTATATCATGGATTTTAGACCATTTCTGATATAAGTATTTAAAGCTATACATTTCCCTCTAACCATGGGTTAGTTGCACCTCATAAATTTTGATGTTTTCATTATCATTTAGTTCAAAACATTTTCTAGTTTTGCTTATGATTTCTTTTTTGAGCCATAGGTTACATAAAAATGTTTAATTTCTAAATATTTGGGGATTTTCCACGTATTTGTTCTTTTTAGATTTAATTTCATGATGGTTATATATACCATACAATTTTAATCCTTTTAAATTTATTGAGACTTGTTTTATGGGGCCAGACTATGGTCTATAATAGTGAATGTTTTATGGGCATTTGAGTAGTAATTTGCAGTTGTTAGATGTAGTTTTCTATACAGGTCAAGTAGGTTAGATTGGTTTATATTGTTCAAGTCTTTACTGATTACCTACTTCAATCAATTACTGAGAGTGTAGAGATTTCCATCTATAATTGTGGATTTGTCTGTTTCAACTTTTTGTTTAATCAATTTTTGCTTTATTTCAAGCTCTGCATAATTTAGGATTATTATGTCTTAATAGGTCACCATTTTATCATTTTGTAATATCCCTCTTCCTCCCCATATTCCTTGACCTGAAGTCTACATTGACTGATATCAATATACCCATTCCTGCTTTCTTAGTTTCTCACATACCAGGAAGTGTCAGAATTGAGTTGAATTGGATACCCAGCTGGTGTTGGAGAATTCTTGGTGATGTGGAAACATACATACACACATACATACACACATGCAGCAGAAGATGCATAAACATTAGAATTATGTCTTCTTGATGAATTGACTTTTTAATTATTAAATTACATTAATATTAACACTAATGTTAATATTCTTTGCTCTGAAATCTACTTTGGCTGATGTTAATATAGCCACTCCATCTTTCTTTTGACTAGTGTTGTCATATTTCTTTTTTCATACTTTTAACATAATGTCTTAATATTTAAAGTGGGTTTTTGGTTTTTTGTAGTCTGCATATAGCTATGTCTAGCTTATAGAATTTTGTGTTGACAGCTTTTTTTGTCGATACTTTCAAGATGGTACTCCATCCTCTTCTGTCTGTATGATTTCACAGGAAAAGTTTGCTATCACTTTTCTTGTAATGTGTCTTTTTCTCTAGCTACTTTCAAGATTTTTTCTTCATCACTGGTTTTGAGCAATTTATGATGTGTCTCAGCATAGTGTTCTAGATATTTTTTTTTTTTGTAATTGGCATTTATTGAGTTTCTTGGTTCGGTGGGCTTACAGTTTTCATCAAATTAGGAAATTCTTCACTCCATTTACACATATATTAGGCCAGTAGAGGTCACCCCACAGTTCTCTATTGCTCTTTTTTTTCTCCAGTCTTATTTCTCTGTGCTTTAATTTGGATCATTGCTATGTCTCCAGATTTACTTATTTGTTCATCTATAATGTCTAGTCTATTAATCCACTCAAGTCTATTTTTCTTCTCATAATTATAGATTTCTTCTCTAGAAGTTTGATTTGAGTCGTATTTATCATTTCTATGTACTTCACATGTTCAGTCTTTCCTTTTGCCTATTATGCATATGCAATATAATTATAATAGTCCTAGTATTCTTTATTATGACTATTTCTATCATTTCTGGGGTATCTTTTCTTAACTTTTCTCTCATCATGGGTCTTTTTCTTTTTTTTCCCTTCTTTACATGCCTGGTAATTTTTGATTGGATGCTAGACATTGTTACCTTGTTAAATGTTGAATATTTTTGTGATTCTACAAAGATTCTTGAGCTTTGTTCTAGAACATAGCTAAGTTGCTTAGTAATGCTTTAATTCTTTTGGTTCTTGCTCTTCATATTTGTTAGGAAGAACCAAAAGTATGTTTAGGGCTAATTCTTTCCCATTACCAAGGCAAAATTCTTCTGAGCATTCTACCTATTGCCATGCAACTTTTGAGGTTTTTCCATTCTGGCTAGTGGAAATAAGCACTACTCCAAGCTTTATATGAGCTTTGGAGAATGTTCCCTTAATACTTTCAGGCGGTTTTCCCCCAAATTTTGGGTAACATCTTTACATGTTGATCAGTATTCATCTGAACACTTGTGGGGACCTATCTGTAGATCTCTGGAGCTTTGTGTTCCATTCTTTTCTTTCCAGCAAACTTTAGTTGCCTTGGCCTTCCTGGACTAGGCTCTGATTCCTCTACTCAGGGAGACTGTCGAGCCCTGCATGGGTTCCCCTCCTTCCAGCACAGCCCGAATACTTTTTATCTGCAATATTCTAGGGTATTCATAGGGCTCACTTTGTTTCGCATTTCTCAGGGATCAGTCCTTAATTACCTGAGGCACAATGTCTTGGAAACTGTTCTTTCATATATTTTGTCTTTTTTTTTTTTCCAGTTTTAAGGAGGAGATTAAATTCAGTTACTATTACTTCATCTTGGCTGGGAGCTGCAGATGATATTGGAACACCTGAAGAGCTTGTTAAAGTTATACATACCGTGGGCCATACTCCAATCTTACCGATTTACAGGTTATAGCAGTGAGGTTAAGGTATGATTCTACAACTGTGCACTGAAAATATGCCAGACATTAGGTATACAAAATCAAATTAGACATAATACTTGTTTACAAAAGACTGGCTCTTACGTACGATGTGTTAAGTATAATGTCTATATGTAGAGTGTTATGGAGCATCCTTTATGAAGAAAGGCAACCAAATGTAGCCTTACTGTGGCCAAAGGAGGCTTAGAAAATGCTTCCTGGGGAAAATGGAGTGAATGTGGAAATACGAACTAGAGTTAAATTAGTGGAAATGGAGGCAAGAGGACCAGCAGGCAAGAACACCTCAAATGGGGGATTGTTGTGAAGGCTCTGGGCTGCAAGGTTGCATAATACATTTGGGGAACTGCAAATAGTTTGAAATGGTTAGATCAAAATGGGAAAAGAGATGGTCTCCAGTATTTCCACTTGTAAAAAGAGACTCCTTTATCCCTAACATTTATGACTTTCATTGTAGGGGAGAAAGTAAAAGAGAATAACTCATTTTAATTGCAATGGGCCAGGTAGTGAAACGTGATAATACATAGGTCCAACTTTCCCTTGAAGCTGAAAGCATGTCTGATTAATTCATTTATTTGTTCCCCAAAGGTTTATTAAACACCTACTTTACATCAGGCTACATGTTAGATGCTCAGGATCCAGAAATTTGTAAGAAAGACCCTATAATTTGAAAGTATTTTTAAACACTGCTGTATCTTAAATACTTACTGTGAAACATATTTCGCTTACTAAATAAAACACCTTATTCTGAACAGTGTCGCTTTCAGAAAAGCAATCTGTGAAATTTTCAATTTAGCTCAGGGCAGGCAGCAGATGATAGTGAACATAAGTGAACACTTGGCACTAAGTACCAAGTACTGTTCTAAGTACTTTATATAAATTAACTCATTTTATCCTCATAGAAGTTTTAGTACTATTATTTATTGCATATTTTCACCATGAGATACTCTTATGACAGCGGTCTTTATATATATTTATTTTACCAGCCACTACTCAGCCTACTCCCACAAAAAACAAAGTTCCAGAGACCCTGAGAGGCAGAGGTGAGGTCACAGAGAACTTTTTTAAACTGCCAAAGAATTCTCCCAGGAAAGTGAGTCAAGATACAGCAGTATCTCCCCAAACTAGTTGATAAAGCAGTAAACTCGAGAGTCTCTTTGAGCTATGTCTACCAGTCTGAACAGCAACATTTTAAAGGTAGGCTTGAAACAATGTCATTATTAGGCCATCCCAAGTATAATTTAAAATAGTACTAGAAACCAAAGAGTAGGCACATGCACAATTTATCATTTTGCCCTCATGAGCTCGGTGAATATCTGTAACACACGTTCCCTAAGTTGGCCAGCAGAGGTAGGATGATGGTTTTTTCTGATTATTTGAAAGGAACATCACCACTTGTCCTTCTAGACTTCCCCACACTCTCAGTGGAGGGCCTGAGAAACATGGATGTCAAGGCCATGCTACTCCAGTGTACCTCTCCTGATGCCTCTGTGGTCAACAGGAATCAGGTTTTGAAAACTTCAGTGCTCCATCTGCCATGTACATTTTTATTTTCTCCTGGAGTCTCTGCTGAGACTGATGTACACAGGACCACAGCTGGCCAACGAGAATCCCAGATTACACATCTGATGTTTCAGTCGACTTCTTCATGTGGTATCGCAAGTACTTTTTCCTAGAAGGGAGAAAGAGAAATAGATACTTAAAAATTCCAAGTTTGATTCACTGTTGAAGTGAAAACATATGCCTGTTATTCCGGGCATGACCCAAGGCTCAGAGATTGTGTTAGGGGTGGGGGAGGGCTTGGAAAGGCGACTGCCATCCTCAGTATGCTTGAAAGGAAAACATCAGCTAAGAACGTAGGCTACCCATCTAAGGCAAACAGGCTAGATAAGAAAAGGCTTTGATGCCGAATTTAAAATTCCAAAGAGTACATCTGGAAAGATCAATGATTACAGAGAGTGTGCACCTCTCCTTTCAGAGTGCTAATGAGTGAGGTGGCAGGACCAACGGATAATTCCGTGGATCGTACTCCACGGTGAGGAAACAGGGCCAAGGAGTGAATGAAAATCTCATGGTAGTTTGTTTAGCATGTTTGTAAACAGAGTTGTTGTTCATTCATTTGATTGGTTGATTCATTATTCTATAAGTATTGGCTAAACATATGTGATGTATATAAAAGTAACAGGAGCTATGAGAGAGAAGAGGCATAAAATACATAATCCTGCCCTCACAGATTTGCAATTTAGTTGGGAAGGTTAGATGCACTTTTATGAAATGTGCAGTACTGAGATAAGTAGGAATGAACCCTGAGCTCCTAAAAGCCTAGGAATAGTTTTCTTCCTTCCACACCACTACAAGGACACCCCAGAGAGCCACCTGAAAAAAAAAAACAAAAAACTGAGGCCAATGGAAGTCCTGGAGGCTTGCCACCCGGTGTCATCTTTTTTTCCTGTTCAGGGAAACAGAACACAGGTCTCAGTCCACTTCACACATTTGTAGCTCATTACAACTTAAAGATAGATATATATATATATTTAAATCAACATCTTTCTTTATTCTTTGCAACTCTTTCTTTGTCACTTTGGAAAACTTGGTTCTTTCTCATTCCTTTTTCTTCCTCTTTTAATTTCCAACTTCGTGCTCCAAATTAAACCTAATTATGTCCAAGACTTGGAATTAAAATTTATGATGACCTGGCAAAAGAAACTAATAAATTTTGAATTAAAACTACAAATGATGAAGAACTAGTACTATCAAATTCTAAAGCCTTTTAAAAATTCCCTTTATTTAATGACAAATCCATCTGTTTTCTCTAATTAGAAGTGTTTTTCTCTCTAGCAACAGCAGCCAAATTAAAAAAATAATAAAAATATTTATGTTCTTTTGTCTTTCCTCTTTTTATTTGCTTATTAGAACCACTATTTTTCATAACAAATTTATGGAGATATACCGTAAGTCATCCTTCTAACTTATATATTTCATTGGCTTCTAGTATATTCATAGGACTGTACAAACCATCACCTCTATCTGATTTTAGAACAAAAGAAACTCTTTTTCATTAGCAGTCATTCTCCATTCCTTCTCTCCAAAGCCCCAGGAAATCACTCATCTCTCTCTATGAATTTGCCTGTTTTGGACATTTTGTATAAACGGAATCATGTCATAGATGATGGCCTTTTTGTCTGACTTCTTAGCATAATGTTTTCAAGGTTCATCCATCCATCAGTAGTTCATTTGTTTTTATAGCTGAATACTATTTCATTGTATGGATATACCACCTTTGGCTTTTTATCATTCATCATTCATCATTGATGAATATTTGGGTTGTTTCCACTTTTTTCGTTTATGAATAATGAATACTGCTATGAACATTCATGTACAAGTTTTGATGTGAACATTTGTTTTCAATTTTTAGAGGTATATGCCTAAGAATGGAACTGGTAACTCTATGTTGAACATTTTGGGGAGCTGCCAAATTGTTATCCAAAGGGGCTAGACCATTTTAGATGCCAAGCAGCAGTGTAGGAGGGCTCAAATTTCTCCATGTCTTCACCAATACTTACTTATCTTTTTTATTTTAGCCATGTAAGTAGGTGTGAAATAGTATCTCATTATGGTTTTGATTTAAATTAACTTAATATCGAAATGAAGGTATCAAGCAACCATCTTTTCATAAGCCATTTGTATATCTTCTTTAGAGAAATATCTATTCAAATCCATTGCCCCGCTTAAAATCAGGTTATTTGTCTTTTCATTGTTCAGTTGGACAAGTTCATTATATATTCTGAATACAAGTCCCTTATCAGATATACAATTTCCAAATATTTTTTTTCCATTCTCTAGGTTGTCTTTTCACTTTCTTGATGGTGTCCTTTGAAGCAGAAAACTTTTTAATTTTGACATAGTCCAATTTATTTTTTCTTTTGTTGCTTGTGCTTTTGCTGTAGAATCGCCATCGTTTGTAGGACACTTTGGGCATTTCAACTACATTAATTAACTAAATAGACTTTGGAGAACTGACCCATGAATCCAGTTGATACTTATAATCTCTCTGGAAAATAAATTAACTGGACCAACAATGATGGTGATTTCCTGTATATAATTATAGAGCAAACACGAAGTGTTATGAGGTTCAGAGCTGGTGAGGATCTTGAGCTGGAGTGGCCAGGAAAAGCTATGGGACAGAAGGACTTGAGGGGTTCCTAGATATAATGTCAAGGAATCTATCCTCTTAGCACAAGTTAAGGCTGCTTAAACTTGGAACACTTAAGAGCCTTAGTTGTTCAGAACAGTCACTAAGGGTTATCACATCTGGTGCAAAAGTGGAAAATGGGAAAGAACTGAAGATTGGGCGAGCTCAATGGGCATCCACTGAAGACCATGGGAGGCACTTCAGCCCCTTAGAAAGATCAGCTGCACTTTTCTTCTGGTGGCCAAGAGACTAAGCCTGTTTGGAGGCCTCAGGGTCATGCTGGGCCATGCTGAGAGAAGACTGACCCTGCTGCTGGCCCCTGAGCATCCCAGTGGAAAGGGCTAAGAATCATATGTGGCAAAGGCCTGTCCTCCCAGGAAGGGCTTAGACAAAAATGCCCTAGGCCTCTTGAGACTTAAAGCTCTGGGGTAAAGCATTTTGACGAGGTTAACCTTATGAGGCCATTTGAACATAGCAGTTTGAAGGAAATCTCAAGGAATGGGAATGAAGGATGAGGGAGGGATTAAGGCTGAGGCATGAGGGTGAAGACGTCTGTTTAGCCTGAGATCAGGTCATTCAACACAGTTGAAAATGTAACTGTTTGCTTTTGAGTTTGTATCTAAATGTCCCCATCAAAATGCTGGGCCCAAGCGGCAATGACAAAATGTCATGAACCTTGAATCTCTGCATGAGGGTTATGCCCACACCCTGTCAGCAACTGAGAGTATGAGGAACTGTCTGCCTCCCCTTGTCTCACTGCCAGACTTCTGCTGCCTGCAAAATTTGTGAAAACAGAAATTATATCTATCTAAACATTTTACATATCAACATCTCATTTCCTGTTACATCTGACCAGTCCCTCTCCCCTGACACACATACCCGTGGTCCCTTCGGGAGCTCAGTAAATATTTATCGATGATAAAGATAATCACTAAAAATATGTTCCCGTCAATGGGATATATCTCTTGCCACTCAAGTGTCCTAAACCCATGAGAACTGCTTCACAGATGTGTTCCCTTCACTTAAAAAACAAAACAAAACAAAGTTTCATCCCATCTACTCTTAGATATGGGAAGATTTATTTTTTAAATAGGATATACTTACCCATCCACCATGCTGCTGGACCCAGGGCGAAAAGTTCTCTTTCAGGTATTTGGTTCCAAAGCCTAGCACCTTGTTCATGGGATGGTTGTCGATGGCGGTGAGCTTGGCCATGACGTCTATTGCAAGAGCAGCCTTAAAGCCTTGAGCTTTAACTTCTGATTCTCCCCTGGTGTCTACACCTCTTAGGAACTGGTCTGTGATGGTCTTGAAAACAGAGTAGGTCAGCCCATCCCGGAAGCTGTTCATCAAAACCTTGTCTTTCTTCAGCTGCGTACAAGAAGATAAGCATTTGGTAGAGCAGCTTGGCCTATTGAGGCAGACTCTCTAGCTCAACAGTGGGCCACGAAAACACCCAATGGAAAACACTAGGTTTTAGTCTAAGTCACGGCACAATGTCTTACAGAACCAAACCAGGCATATCACTGCTCTGAATTCATTTCCTCTGGACGATCAGAGAAACAACAGAGCAGCCCATTCATTCGACATTCAGCGAATGTTTCCTGAGCACTTACAATGGACAGATATTGTGCGTGATTAGGACCCAAGCCCTCACTCAAGGGGCTCAGAGTCTAGTGACAACTGCAGTACAATTTGTATAGCAAAACAATATAGATGCTTTGTTAGAGATTGTGCCAGGGACAGACTGAAGTCTGGAAATCACTATCTCGGCTCAAACTTCTGCTCCTCCTCTCGGCTGCGCAACCTTGGGAAAATTGCTTAAGCTCTCGGCTTCAGTTTTGTCACTTTAGCAGGGATGATGACAGTACCTACCCTCTAGGGCAACAGGAAAATGCTTGGCACAGTGCTTGACATGAAGTAGTGCTTTCCAAATTTTAGTAATTTTTCAGGATGCCGTGAGAGTAGAGGGGCCTCAGGGAAGATTCCCTGGGGTACACATGTTCACTTAAAAAGAGAAAAATTCTAATCCATTGATTCCTTTCCATGTTCTAGCTGTTCTTTTTTACCTCCCCTAGTATCTCTCTGCTCTACCTCCTTTGGACTACCCTACCTCTGACAAAAAAATAAATACTGCTTCTGCTGCTGTAGGAAAAAAACAGGGCTTGTGTCCTGAAAGCAGACCTCCTCATTTAAAGCCATCCTTGCAATCAATGTCTATTAATATGATGGTTGTCATTGAAAACAGAAATGTCTTAGTGAGCGAGGACTAAATGTTTATTTTAAAATTCTCTAGTTCTGTGCTTGGGGAATGATAAGCTGAGCAGGTTTATAAAAGGGATATTCTGGGGATGAGGCAGATGCTATGGAAAGATTTTGGTGCACCCAGCCCATCCCCCAACTTCCACGAGACATGGGGGCTTATCCAAACTGCAAATCTGAAGTGGAAATGACCAGTGTCCTCCATACCGAGAACGGACGCCTCTTATTCAGTGACCCAGCTGAAGAAGCTACCCTCAAAACCTCAGCGGGAAGACTGGACTGGGCGGGATTAATAAAAGAATCCCAATGCCAGCAAGAAATATCTTTCGAGAGTGCCCCTCTCTCTCCCCTGCCCCTTTCCGGTGCAGCTGAATCTGTGGCATCGCAGGGAGGTGCAGGGTGAGCCTGCATGAGTCCTCAGGGACGAGGGGATGAGGGGCTTTGCAGACGCTCTACAGCCATGGCAGGGGCCTTCTTGACTGGCCCCCTCTGGTGGGAACTCATACCCACACAGCTCAAGTCAGAGCTTCCTTCCTTTCCTGCCAGGTCCTCTGCTGGGGGGTCCACAAAGAAGGAAGAACAGTCACATGTTCTACATAAATAACGAAAAGCATTACCTCAAATCATGAAGAGAGTGTATTGGTAAATTGAGGTGTTTTAAAGTATTAATTTGTGGGTAAAAATGAAAGCATCTCTCTTCATGACCGGAGGTGTGGCCTTCATCCCACCTCCTGCCCCTGGCTGGGCCCCCTGACCTGCTGCAAGTCACTGCCTAGGGAGGCCAGGATGGAGGTTGCTATGAGAGCCACGGAAGGTTCAAGCTGTAAAGGGCCTCTGAGGACATCTGATGGATCCCCCCCAGTTCAGGTACTGGGCTGCTAGCTGGTTATTGGCATCTGGGTGAAAGTCGTCTAGTGACAGGAAGATCATTCCTTCATGAGGCAGCCCTTGGCTGCGAAGGAAGCCCCAAGTGCTAGAAAATTTGTTCTTAAAATGGGGAGATATCCGTTTCCCTGCCACTCCTATTCATTCGTGGCAGTTCTAGAAACACAGGGGGTGTCCTTAAGTCATGCAACATGTTTTATTTTCTGCTTCCTCTGCACCCCTACTTGCGGCCCTGAAGTTCCTACACTCTCTTCTCTTTAGTCTAATATCCTGGGGTTTTCTCACTGTTTCTCATTTGGTACCATCTGCCATACCCTTCACTACCCTTTCACCACCCTCTGGGCACACCTCTGACAAAGGCGTGGAGAGAGGATGTCGTGGCTGGGTAGCATGACTGGCCATCCCCAAGGGCAGACTTCCTGCCCATGAGTCCTGGCAAAACAAGGAAATGGGTCCCCGGGCCAGCCCTCGAGTGACAAAGCAACCCTAGAGACTCCTGGACGGTCTGCGGGTGACAGACGTGGACGAGATGGCATTCAGGAAGCACCTCTCACATGTGCCTGATTGGAATGACGGGTCTCTACTTCTAAATGGCAGGAAATCCAAAGCCTCTAAGTCACAGTAACCGTCCTCCCCAGTAACCTGACTTTGAGCAGAGAACAGTCCAGCCACTCTGGAGGGAGGTTTCAGAAAGGCCTCCAGCCTTGGAGCAGCTGTGGGAAACAGATATCCAGGCTGCAGGGCAAATGCAAAAGTCTAAACTTCCCTGAGGATCAGTTACATGGGGAACTAGGTTCAGAATTCTACTCAGCAAATTCTAATTTATTGGTGTCTTTTCTTATAATAACAAAAAGTTACTTTTTTCGTTTCCAAAAATTCCAAGGAGGCTCCAGAAGGTTTACTTATGTTTTCCAAAGTGATTCATTTTTGAGATGCCGCCAGCATGAAGAATTTTGACTCCAAGGGAAATAAAATTTAGGGCTAAGTGGAAACCAGAACCTTGAAAAGGAGTACAACCCGGAGTACAGTTCTGTTCTCATGGACTAGTGTGTGGGCGCAGAAAGAAATCACGTTCATTTAAGAAGCTCTGTACCTCTCTTTCCAACTGATCCCCTGAGAATTTCAGCAGCTCAACGATTTTGGCTATTTGGTCTTCTCCATCTGTCAGGGGAAAATCTGTTATTTCTTTCAAGAAAAAAAAAAAAAAAGTCTTAAGTTTTCCCAGGAATCGGGGAAGACAAGCTCTTTGTAATTTTTGCAAATTAAATCGTACCTCCCCTTTTCTGATCAGACACAAACTGTTCCGGGCATCCTCTCCTACCGCCCCTCTTTTCCTTCCTTCTCATTCTTTCTTCCTTCAGCCCTCAATTCTCACCGCGAATGAAATTCATCACTTTATTTGCCGTAAAAACATCATTGAAGATGTTAGTTCCACTACACAAGATTCTATCTCTAAAGATATTGACTATATTCCCCCTTGAACAGCTGCTAGAAATAGCCAAATGTGTGGCCTCATTTAAGAGGGGCATACAGTCTTCCTGGCCTGCGTTTTGGGAATTAAACTCATTCCTAAACCCATCTTATTTTCTTGCTGTTGTTTTCTTTTGTACATTATCTTTCAACTTTGATTTATTTTACCTTACCAAAATATATGCTCTGTATGCTATGCTGTGTCTTTAAAACAAGGTGGGGTATAAATAAATAAAGTTAATAATTTCCGCTACTGCAAGGGCCAAAATGGCAGACGGAGAGAGAGACAGCTATAGTTGGTGTGTGGTGTGTATGTTGGAACGAGGGACACGGGGTAGGATTTTTCTTGTCTCAAATGTCTAACAATGAAACATGAGGGAAATAAATGGTCATTGCTATAGCACAGAATCCAAACGGAGAAAAAAGCCAGTTACTGAGAGAACAGCATTTTTTACTTATGGAACTATCTCTGAAGTCATGGAGTCCTCATATTTGTCCCAGATAAGAGCGAAAGAGAGGCCAAGAAATTAATGTAGGACGTCACGTCCCAAAAAGGTCAAGAGAAGGGCAAGGTAAGTAGGAAGTCTGAGACTCGGGTCACCTGGGAGAAGAAAGAATGCGTGTCTCCAGCGCCCACGTGTGGCTTCCACTGCTGCTGCAGCCTCTCTCCAGGAAAGCTGCTGGGCCAGCGGCCCCAAGGTCTCACGGGCACAGAGGATATGAGCCTTAGCTCTAGCTTGGTGTGGGTGTTTTGTTTTGCATTGCTCAGATACATGAGAGCGATGAAGTGGAGACACTCTCTTTTTAGCAGACTCAGATGAGTCCTTTCCTCCTCCGCCCCCCACCTCACCCCTCCCCCAAGCTCCTGTGATAGTTTGTGGTCCCAACAGTACAGCACAGGGTGGACAAACTCCGCTTTCAGGGTGGGGAGACACCACACCTTGGGAGGGAGAACTTTTGCCCTGTGCTTTGCCGTGCTACAGACCCAGGAGCCCCCTCGGCCCCCTCACTCTCTGCTGGAGTTTGGGGAATGTGAGCCATGAGCAAGGACTGTCATTAGTGAGGGAGTGCAGGACTGAACTCCTCTTCCTGTGGCATGTGGTCCTGATGCCCTAAACTCCAGAATTCCTGCAAGTCTGATGGGACTTATTTAGAGTCCCAGCTATTGCTACAGTTATGGTGACAACCGACCCAGTCTGGTCACTACCCCTCTGTCCTGCTTCATGAGTTGCACCAGACCTGATGTCTGATGCCCCAACCCTCCCACCCTACCCTTGCTCTTTCACAGGAGCCGAAAGCATTGTTATAACTTCCAGGGCTGGTGCTCCATCTACACCCCACGTTCTCGCATGAGCGAACTGGGCCTTGGCCATTGCGAACACGATTAAATCTAATACTGCATTTCCCCCTGGAAGAGGGAAAATGGACAGAGTCGATTGCACATTTTGTACTTCCTCCTTTCCGTAGACTTTTCTTTGGACTTAGCAGTGAACTTGGCTGGTCGCTTCCATCTGCTGGCACACTCCCCTTTGCTTGGGCTGGTCTCTAAGCTGAAGGCAAGGCCTCCAGCATGTTGCTGCCATGACTTTGGTTCAGGTCAGCAGAGGTTCCTAAGTCCCAGAGCACTAGGCCAAATAAATACATAAATGCTCGGATACCTCTGCCTAAAAAACACCAGCCCGACGACGCAAACACTCGGAGGGAAGTTTACCTTTCTTAGGACTTGCAGCTCTAGCCTGGGAGCCCTGGGCCTGCTGGTGGAGACCCTGTCGTACCACACTCCCTTTGGTCTTGAAGTGTCCTCCCTGGGTGTGCTCTTCTGGCGGTGGCCAGGAATAAACAATTTCAGCAACTCGGTTGGCGATGGAAACAACCTTGGGGTCCACAGCTGAAACAAGACAAAACGGTGCTGAGAGGCCCTTCCCAGAAGAATTTGGTCTGGCTCATGGGTATGCACAGTTGCTAGAAATGAAAAGGCCAGCCTAGAGCGAGAGGAAGCTGCCCGGGAGCGTGTGCTTGGGGGAGGCCCATTCTTCAAAAAGCCCTGGCAGTCGCCTGGCAGAGGCTGGGATCGAGGAGGAGTCCACAGAGGAATAATTGCCACCTCGAAACAATTGCCCTTCTGCACCCTCTTTTTGAAGTCTTGCAAAATTAGAGTCCCCTGTCCCCTTTGTGAGGGAAGAAACACAAAAGGGAGTGCTTAGTTCTTTGCCTGAGGGAATGCTCATGACGCTTTTATTTTTATTCTTTTTGTTGTTGTTGCTGTTGTTGTTGTCATTTTGGACATCCTTTATATCTTGGAGAGCTGGCTCTTATGTGCCTAGGAGGGCATTCAATAGTTTGACAAGCCATTGGGGGTTGGCCACTAAGAAAAGAGAAATATCCCTGCTCTCAGGCCATATTCATTACTCAAGTCTATTACCAAGCCAACACTGAACTGCCCTTGCTTACCGAGTCACGTACCTCCTCTGTCCTCCAGGTCTTCTGGGAAACACCCAATTAGGGCTGATAGGAAACAAGGACACACAAAATGCAAACCATGGACTTCGAGAATGTTTAATACAGGAATAGAGCATGTCATGTGTTTGCACACTCGACTGTAGAAAAAAACATTTTGAAACATGAAGGTTTCAATGACATTGGCCCCCTGAATGTCAAAGCCTGAGAAAGACAAGTCACTTTGCCCCTGGCAGGGGGTGGAGTCGGTGGGGTGAGCAGGTGGTATTGCTGAGTTGTTTGGGAGCACAATTTTATTGTCGATTCATTCCTAAGTTCTTAATTTTTAGAAGCTTGTACCAGGCCTGTCCTCAAAGCCATATGAAGCTGGCTTATCACATAATGTTTGTGAAATAATACTATTTAACTCACAGACTTGAAGGAACAGTTTTGGCTGGAATCCCTAGGCTTTATAAACCAGGATAGGTAAGAGGCAAGGCCTGAGTCTCAGGAGAGACTGTGTCACATGAAAAGCAGTTCTGACACCTTGTGGAGCTGCCAAGGTGAGTTCCGGTCCTCTCTCCCCGGGCTTCTCCATAGCATGATAGCTTTGCGGCTCTCCCTTCCACCGCCGGCATTCAGTGAAAGGCCACAGAGACAACCGCTTTGTTTGCAATGCTGCCTTCCAAAAAACAGGCATAATGCCTTCCTTCAAAAGCCATATTTTTCATGCTCCATCTATAGGGTTCAAAATGGATAAGGTAATTAAAGAAAAAAGAATAAAGGTCAAGTACAGAGGCCCACTGCTTTTTCTTCCTATTCGAACAACCAAAACAAATATACTTTCCACTTTTAAAACACCTTATTGCAGCCCAACCAGCCTCCTCTTGGATTCTGGCCACTGATGGCCTCTGGCAAGGAAATGGCAAGAGGGGGCATCCCAAAGCCGATGAAAACCTTCCTCTGCAGTGTCCACGGGAGGAGGGAAAGGAAAGCTTCATTTCCTACCTCAGTGTCCTGGCGCAGCCTGTCTAGGGCCAGCAGTGCATGGCTCTCTCACCAGAAGTCACGCTGTGCCCATCTTGTACCCAGAGAAGGCAGATACAGGCCCCAAAGGCTGGCCCTTGTCACCCCCCAGCCCCCCTGCCCCCAAGCGGCAGGGCAATCACAAGACCCCCCGCAGGTACAGAAGCGCACAGTCTGACTCATCCGTGTTCAGTTCATTGATTTCTATAAATCGCTGGGCACTGAACTACGGGTGCAGGTGAAATACATGCAGGAAAAACTACAGCAAACACATTCCGACTCGGATGGACCAGTTATGGTTAAGATTCCCATTCTGATTGCCTTATTTTTAAACACAGGGAAAAGACGAGATTCCCTTTCTGTCAGAGTAGGTTCCATCTCATAAGCAATGAAAAGTTAGAATGGGGTGGAGAGAGAACAGAAAGACTGCCCATCCTTTGGAGTCTACTTTGGGGGTCATTGTGGGGCCAAGGAGAGAGGGGAGCAGAGTTGGGAAGGTGCCATTCGGCCTTTGGCCTGAGGCATTTGCTTTAAAGGGAAGGGGCAGGGAGCTTGGAAGAGGTTTTCACATGGCCGAGACAGCAATTTCCCACCCAGTATCCATTTTCTTCTTCCTTAGTAACAGACCCCTGGAATGTCAGAGACAGCAGTGGACCCCCATGCAAAAACTACATTTCCCAGTCTCCCTTGCAGGAAGGAGCTCCCTTCACGTAAGGAGCTGGGTGCAGTTTTAAGAACCCTCTCCAAAAAGGGGCAGAATTATCCAGAAAGAAGACGCCCTTTTGTCCTTCCCTTGCCTCCTCTTTCTTCTTGCTTGAAATGTAGGCAAGATGGGCCAGAGTCCCAGCAGCCACTTTAGAATATAAGGTCACCGTGAGGCTGGAAGCCACTGACTGAGGGACGGTAGAATAAGAATCCCTAATGACTATGGAGCGGCCATATTGGGCCTAGGCTGCCATACTTTGGTCCTTTTTTAATGGGAGAGAAAAATAACCTCTATATTATTTAACCACAGTTATTGGAATTTTCCACTATATGTCGCTGAGCCTAATCCTAACTGCAGCATTCTACATATAGTGAATCACAGCTACAGAGAAATAAAAGATTCACAAGTGAAAGGACCTGCGCTGGCAGTTTCTAAAATTGGTAGAGACATCCACTTTTCTACATCACAAGGCCTCTTGCTGCTAAACTTCGGTCTGGGGACATCGCCTCATAGCTGTCACTTAAGCCTGGTGTCGGAGTCCTGCAAATGGCAGCCCGGGCTCCATCGTGACCTTTAGTTAAAAGAACCTAGGTGAAGCCAACTGCTGAGCTCTGATTTATATGCAGAAAAATAGAAATAGAATGCGAGGCTCACACCCAACATAAAACCAACGAACCACCCACATATTTAACTAAACAAGAAAGTGAGGAAAGAGAAAGGTGAGAAGAGAGGATAACTGTACACAAATGTTCAAAGCTAAGCCTCCTTAGGAGGCGACCATTCCTTCTTTTTTTAAGAGTTATCTATGTATAGAGAGATCCTGAAATTTTAGGAAATAAAAAAGGTCAAATGACAGTTCAGTAGTATGGAAATACAGGATGTCATTTATCTCACAAAAGCCAGAAGGTGAAAGTCTGTAAAATCGTCCTCTGTCTCCTGGAAAAGTCTACAGAGCAGGCCAAGAAGAAGAGCCTATGTAGGTGCCCGAAACTCTTCTGCTTGCTCCAGAGCTCAGAGACCACGCCTGCCGTACCACGGGGGAGAGGGGTGCCCCAGGTAATCTGACCCTCCTGTTCTAAAATTCGGTGTCTAATGGGAAATGTAAGTGTTCTTGATCACGAGGAATGATCTAATACTGTCCACATGTGAGCTGACTTTTCAAGTAAGCCAGGACAGTCACTAGATTTAAAAAATTGAGACATGACTGCCACCTGTTGACTAATTATTGACAAGTTACACAGTCCGATCAGCCCAGCAGGTGGGGGATCTTCTTTTAAATCTGGACATTGGGCACTAGGTGTTGTCCAAGGGCAGGAAGACGCTTGTGCAAAGTTTATGGATGAAGGGCAACATTCTGTGACGAAAATGTTTAAGTCAATACAATGTATCTTCCCACTGAGGGAAGAGTGCATCAAATACTCAGTTTTATTGTTGTTGTTTTTTTGTTTTTTGGTTTTTTTTAGAGTGGTTTAAACTTTGAAAAGTATTCTTCTACATAGCTACCTGATCTTTCCATTCGCCCTAAGAGGTGGGGAGGGTGGGGTACCCCAATGTACAGACAGAAGCACAGAGGTGCCGTGAAGTGAGTCGGCTTACTCCAGGGAGAGTGACAGCGAGCCCATCCTGAGCTCTTTCATTTACGTCGGTTTCTGGCATGGAGGTTTAGAAATTTGGCCACAAGCTCATTTACAGGCAGTGGAGCCGGAAAAACAGTCCTGTCGCCCTTCACCGCCATCCTCTTCCTTTTCGCTCAGTCTCGAGAAAAGTAGAGCAAGTATTACTGAATATTAATAACTTGGACAGCGAAGGCACAGCGAGTGCCCTGCCTAAGGCCACGTTGCCAGCCGGGAAACGGTGAACTACCATGCACACAGAGAAGGAAGGGAGGGATTAAGTTGAGGGAGAGAAAGAATCACCCCAAAAGCCTACCTTCGGGCTCTAAGCGCTGCTCCACGTTAGAAAGGGTCCTAGACCGCTGCTGACCGTGAAGTCTGCCCTGATATTCTGCCGCCCCTAGACTCTCAGCTTGGATCTCCGAAGGCGAGCTCGGTGAGTCTTCCTCCTTCTCTATTACTCCAAAGAGTGTTCTCCAGGAAGACTTTTTCTTGGCAAGGCTTATGGGTTTCTCACTGGATCGGGAATTTCTGCAAGGCCAGGACACCTGTGTCCATGACTCGTTTGCTGACTGGCTCCCCACTCCTTTCTGAGACAGACTTCTTGTTCTCAGCAGCTTTGGTGAGAAGACGGCGGAGGTGTTCTTGAAGACATGGTGCTTGACGTAGAACTCCAGGATTTTGAATTCTATGGAGTTTGGGTCGTCATCATCGAGGGAGATCTCCTCCAGGTCACACACACTGGTGGTGCACATGGTGAGCCTGCAACAACAAAGTTCCCATGCATCCTCCTACCGGAGGGCCGTCTACTCTCTGTAGGTCAGGAGAGACAGGGGTGAAACTCAACGCACCTTTACCGAGCACCTATTCTGTTCGTGCCGGGAGGCACGGGGTAGGCAAAGAGGGCTCTTTCCCTATAGTTTCTTATAGTCATACATATGTGTGTCTGCCTATCTATCATCTATCTATCTATCTATCTATCTATCTATCTATCTATCTATCTATCATCAATCATCTGTCATCTATCTATATCTATTGTGTGTGTGTGTAAAGTATATATACTGTAAGATATGAAGACTAGGACTTGGCTGGTCTTCCTAGCACCTAGCACAATGACTGATACATGGTTAGTTCTCCATAAATGTTGGATGAATGAATGAAAAATGATTATAGAGCTGCCGAATAAAATACGGGATATCCAGTCAAATGTCAATTTCAGATAAACTACATAGAACTTCTTAGTATAAGTATGTCCAGATATTGTGTGGGACATGCTTATACTGATGCTCCTCAACTTATGATGAGATTGTGTCCAGATAAACCCACTGGAAGTTGAAAATACCATAAGTCAAAATGCATTTAATACACAATGCATCACACATCATAGCTTGACCTAGCCTACCTTAAACGTGCTCAGAACACTTATATTAGCCTATAGTTGGGAAAAGTCATCTGACACAAAGCCTATTTTATAACAAACTGTTTGACTATCTCATGTAATTTTACTGTGTATATCGCTTTTGCACTATGACAAAGTCATAAAACCATAAGTCAAATCATCACTAAGTTGGGGACCATCTGCGTAAAAAAAATTTAATTGTTTATCTGAAATGTAAACTTAACTGGGCATCTTATATTTTTATGCAAATCTGGCAACACTGCATATGAAAGACGTTGCTCAGAAATATTGAGACCTGAGGTAGGTATAAGGGAGTAAAGGGGACCAAGGGTCAAGACTGAACAACCTGAGACAATGAACGAGAGAATGAGCCAGGAAGGATGAGGCAAGAGCGAGACATGTGGTCAGAACTCTGGGCAGCCACTTGGCATGGAAGGGGCTGAGCCCAGGCGGGAGCCCAGAGCAGGAGCCCAGAGCTGGAATGTGTCGGGAGAGGATTTATGAGGTTTCCAGACTGAAGCATCCATTTGAATTGTGCAGCTCGGGATGCTGTGGCAGGAAGTGCATTTGGGACCTACTAGAGCTACGTACTTGGGAGGTCCATGAGCCCTCTCTTCAACCCATAAAACTATGCTTCTGAAGAAACCACCACATAAGTTAAACCCAAACCTTCAAAAGTAGTGTGAGGATTTTGAAATTTTGTGTGTGTGTGTGTGTGTGTGTGCGTGCCATTGTTGAAAAAAGGAAAGGTTGGACTTCTTTACGAAACAAGTTTGCTGAATGTTGATTCGGGAGCAACATCAGAAAAGGGGACCAATCGCTGAGGTCAAGTTGGAGTGCATTTTGACCTTTGTGAATGAAGATATTTTCCATTTTGTGAAAGAAGATATTTTTGTGGTGTCACAGGCTAGGAAAGAAGGGAGAATTGGGCTCAATCGACAGGCAAGGCCAAGGGCGAGAGAGAAGCAGAGAGCACAGCAGTGCTCAGGCAATGGTCCCCCGACGAATGAGGCGACCCCCCTGAGTGGGCGAAGCGGGGCAGGCGCTGTGACCAGGGTCGGGAAAGCACTCGGCTGAGATGGCTAAGACGGAATGCATGGAGGCATAAAAGTGTTAGTTAGGACGCTTTAAATGCACTTAACAAGTGTGGGGGTTTTTTTCTCCTACTAATCCTCATTGTAAATTAAGGGAGAGCTTTCGTAAAATGTATAGCTAAGTCTTATTTTAAAGCAGCAGAGAGTCAGTGTATCGCATGCTGGATTCCTTCCGCTCTCAGCTCTTCCTGTTTAAAGAAAAAGCCCAACTTTTTCGGAAATGGACACTGTAAGTTTCATGCTAATTTTTATGGAAACGAAGCCCTGAGTGGGGCCCCCTGAGCACTGGTTCAGAGCTGGGAGGGGAGAACTAGCTCAGCAATAAGACCGGTGAGGCTCATTCTAACTCAGTGACTCACGGCTCACAAGCCCACTTTTATCACCTTATATGTACATACTCTCTCCTTATCTATGGCAAACCTCACCAAACTACTCTCAAAAGCAAAGTCACAGAGCTTCATTTGTTGGCCTCTTTTTCCTTCCAGAAAGTTCCTTTCCCCCCTACCTCTCAAATGGCTAAAGTTCTTGGGGCCTCCCCCGAGCCTGTCCTTTAGGAATCTGGCAGAGAAGGGCAGCCTGGTGGGTCCGGTGTGTTTGGCTGGGGAGCCCGAGGCTGCAGGGGAAGCACCGAACCCCCCTGTTATTTCCAGACACACCTTTGGGATTTTTCTAGCTCTAGATTTGTTTGTTGAGGTTAGATTTCACTTCCCTTCCCGGGGCAGGGAGTGGATACGTGAGTGGAGGAAATAACTCTCGTGCATCCTTCATGGTTCCACACAGAGGCTGCGTGACTAGCGCCTGAGGTGAGCTGCACAGAACTGACGCTTAGTTCACTCTGTGTTGGCCTGTCCCGGGTGCAAGGGCCGTGCAGGTGCCCTGGGCAAGAGGTTCAGCAAAAGAGCTGACTTCCACTGCTCTGGACACACAGATGAGGCCCAGTGTAACTCACCAGTGTGGACGATCATCTCCGAGGGAGGTTCCCAGACCAAATGATGAGCTAAATTTGGTCTGGGTGCCTTGAGCCTCCCTTTGAGTAACCTCTGTCCCCCATGCCCGTCAAAGGCAGTCTGCCCTTTTCCTTCCTCCTCCAAACTTCAGACCTCTGAGTGTCTTCATTCTTTCTCCCCAGTTTGTTATCTCCCAGTATGACATGTTCGTTAATCCTAAGGGTGGAATGAGGAATGTGGTAAAATGCCTAAACTTTCTACAATAGAAGCTAAACTGAGAGACAAGAGCCTTAGGTCCTATTAATCAGGCAAAAGGACTAAGGCTCTCCTGGTAGGACAGAGGGGGTAGAAAGGAGGGAGGTTTCTAGAGGGGAGACAGGGATTTCCGTTGTTACCTGAGCCTGGCACTCAAGGACATCTTTGGGGGTCTGCTCGGACTAGACCTGGTGCCCAAGTTCGCACAAAGTGCTCTGGACTCTGAGCTCAAACCTAGGATTCCTGTCCTTCGCGCCCTCCCTGCTCTAGCAGAGAGGGTCAGCATCGCCATGACCCACTGTCATATCGTCACATACCTTGTCATATATTCAAAGACGGAGAACTGCATCATATTAAAAATGATTCGGCTAGTTACATATTAACCGAACTACCTCCTCAACCTTCTGTAGCAAAGGAGAAACAAAAGAGAAACCTAAATATCTTTCTTTCCCTTTCCTTGAAATCCTAATAAAACAGTTTTTAGCTGTCATTTGCTTTCTGAGACTTACAGGATAAGGACTTTTTAATCAACTCAGGAAATGTCTCCTCTAGTTAGATCGCCTCATTCGTAAAACCAGGACCGGAGACCCAACTGTTTCCTCCTGGGAAGGCAGAGAATGAAGACTGGTGCCTCCTGGTGTTACCTGGTCTCGCAGCTCTCAGGGGTTTCTCCTGCTTCAGGGAGGTGGCAGTGAGAATATTTCTATACTCGAGTCTCTCTCCACGAAATTTAAGAGGAAACTTTCACCAGGTCTTCTTGGCTTCTCATTTAGGAAGGCTCATGTGATCTAAGTCCCCATCCGAGTGTAGCCTCAGTTTAGGACTGAGGCTGAAGGGAGGCTTAGGGAAGGATTGCCACTTCCTTGTTAAGCCCCGCCCCCAGCCTTTTAACTGAAGGAGAGGCTGACCTCTGCCCACATGAGCTGACGCTAAAAGTTCTGTATCTTTTAACAAAGAGTCTCACTGCGCTTCAAGACAAGTATGTGGGTGTTTCTGATAGTTTTTAACTTTCTTTCCATTTCGGCACTTCAGCATATGTTAACTGACCACTTAACATGCGATCAGTATTATATACATATTTAATCTTAACAACGCTGAGAGGCAGGTGTTATGTTTCCTACTTTTTAAATGAGAAAAGTGAGGCTCAGAGAGGTAAAGTATCTTGCTTGTGGTCCCTATCAGCTGAGCTAAAATCCAAACCGTGGGCTTTCAGGCTTCACACTATATCAAGTTACCTTTCCTATAGGATTTAAAGATTGTATTCAAATGAAACAACTGGAAAGCTTTAAAGACGAATTCTAACCCCAGCCATAGTAAAAGTCACAATAACTCATTTAAAGATCATATGTCAGAATTTTAGGAATAGAATATTAATGTACATGTACTTAAATATGATTTTACACTCTATCCAAATGCTTAACTGAAGTAGACATTTATGGCCATACTTGTGATCATGAAACCATGAATGCTGGCTGGTCAAAAGGTGAAGATAAAGGAAGTGCAAATGGCGAAAGAGGAATTAAAGCTATTATCATAGAAGTGAAGGAAGAACTGGCTCTTTAAATATTAGGCAACCAGATCCATGAGAGAGGCAAAGGGAGGGTGGCTGTGGGAAAGTCAGTTTTAACCAGCGAACCAATGTTTATGCACATCACAAGCATCAGTCTAGCCAACCTAAGGGTTATTAAAGAAATATTAAAAATGTTTTATTTTTTTTTAAAAAAACCGATAGTCTTTTTTTAGGAAGACGAGATATATTCATTTGAAACAACTTAAGAATCAACAAATGCATACAATCAATAACTAAATTACATAGTATGGCTACAGTTATTATTGGAGTTCAGAGTTACATAATTTAATGACACTGGTTGAGGAAAACAATTAAAATCCCACCAGGTCTTGGCAAGGTAAGTATGAACGCAGGAAGGGGCAATTGGCACAAGGAGGCAGCTTCATTGAGGACAAAGAATGTCCATCAATCATTTAACTTCACATCTGCCTACCCAATAAGCCGGCACGTAATACAAATGGGACTCAATATATGTTATATATTTTTTAAAATACACTTTTCTCTCGATTCTAAAACAACACATTGTAGAAAACTTGTAAAACATAAAATAGAGTGCATAAAGACCACCATGATTCCGTTATTCAGTGATAAATACTGTTAAAAATTTGGTATATTTCTTTCCTTCTATGACAATAACAGCTAGCTACCCTTCAAGTGTCTGCCCGTTTCACTGCCTCTTCTTCATGCTGCCCCAATAACACGCCTACCAAGATGCACCCCTGTAGCCGGGTGGACAAGATGATCCCTAATCATATCTGATTGGACAAGGAGTGGACTTCCTACCCAAGCTAAGCCAATTCACTTCTATATGACGGAAATTTGGAATTGTGTTACAGAGAATCCAGCTGGGTGTTTCAACTGGAAGGTCACGTTTGGGTCCCATACAGCAGAGGAGAAAAAGCTGATGTGCAGAGAAAGTGATGAAGGAACTAGAATTGGGAAACACAGGGTCCTGGTTCCTGAGAGCTCTTCACTTGCTTCTTGGGATCCAGGATACCCCTTGAGCTCTTGCTTTTTTTTTTTTCCTTAAGCTGATTCGAATATTTCTTTCGATTAGATGGATCTTTCAATAAATGTGATGAACACGGTTTTACATAGTCAAAACATGATAGTTGTGTGACTTGCCTTTTCCATTTAACATCTATCATAACTAGGTCTCCATAACAACAAACATTTCGTAAATGGAATTTTTAACAGCTTCGTAAGTCCAGTGAATGAAAACACTACAATTATTCCACCAAGCAACTACTTTAAAATATTTTGCTTGTTTTCAAGTGCTCATTATTATACATAATGTTGCAGAATACAATTTTGTCATCTTTGCCCATATTTTGTATTGTTGTCTGTGGAATTATTCCCAAGGAGTTGAATTATTGGGTGTTGATATTTTATAAATTGTTACGTTGATTTTCAATTTGCTTTAATCTTGAACTCTGGAATTTATTTAAACTATTACTGGGAATATGTCTCAGGGGGAAATTCCTAGATGTTAGAAAGTATAGATAAAAAGATCATTCTTAGGAAAATTTGAGGGTTTTTTTGTTTGTTTGTTTTTGTTTTTGTTTTTTGTCCATTTTTACAAGTGAGTAACCAAATAAAGCTTAGAAGGCCAGGTGAGTAAGTTTTAGAATCCATACTACATTACTTGGGGCTGTGATTCTCATCCTTATTTCAGTCTCATGAAACTGGATGAAATTTTATGAAGACAAAATAAAGCAACAAAAGAATATAACTGGTTCAAAGGAAACATTTGGAAAAAAAAAAAAAAAGAGCTGAGGAGAAGCATCAATTGTTACAATGTTTACCTGTGAAGGGGTTCAGAGTATGTTAGCCCAGACATTCCACTTTGACATAAGGAATATTTTGAACTGAAGGCAATTGAGAGGGATACACTAGAAAAACTCTCTGCCTTCTGTCTCTACCAGGAAGGGAAGGAGGTTTTTAATCACTGGAGACTACTCCAGACTCCCGTTAGCCTAGAGCTGGCACCAGACGGCTCTACAAAACAGACCTTACTAAAACAACCTGAACCTTCCATTAGTTTCCCCCTATGTGGTTGTCTCCCCACAGTTTGTCACCCCGAAAGCCTAAAGCCCTTTTCCTTTGTGTTGTCACTTCTCCACAAATTTATAATTCTCTTCCACCCCCCAGCTTTATTGAGGTATAATCGACAAATAAAATCGTACTACATTTAAAGTGTACAACATGATGATTTGATATACGTATATATTATGAAAAGATTTCCACCATTGAGATATTTAAAATATCCATCACCTTACATATTCATTTGTGTGTGTGTGTGTGTGTGTGTGTGTGAGAACACTTAGGTTCTACTTTCTTAGTGTATTTTGATTATACAGTACAGTATTATCAAGTATAGTCACCATGTTACAGGTCAGATCCTCAGACCTTGTTCATCTTATAATGGAAAGTTTGTACCTTTTCACCAGCCTCTTCCTGTTTTTCCCATGCCCCAGCCCCCCGCCCCCCCCGCCTCCCCCCCCCCCCCGCAACCTCAATTGTAATCTTTGTAACTGTGGCTAGATTGTTTGAGTGAAGACAAAATAACACAAGGGCTTGAAGTAATGGTGTTGGGGTTGCTTTAACCAGCCCAGATAGAGGGAAGATGGAGGATGCTGTTGGTACAGAGATCAGGCTGGCACAGAGGCAAGATGGGATTGTGATAGGAGATTTTAACTACTTTGACTTCTGCTGAGCACTCCTGATAAAGAGAATCTCGTACTTGATGCTAATGTCATCTCTTAAATAAAAGGAAGCGATGGTGATTAATGTTTTCTACATGTGAATCTTACATTTGGCAAAGAAGAACTTGTTAGTCTATTGGAAGCAATGGGAAATTTGGGAGAAAACATTAATGTTCATTTTAGTGTAGAATTTGTGATCAAGATAGAATTCTGAGGTTAGTCAGACATTACCTTCTAGAGTAAAGACAGACATGCTTTCATGGCCACAGGCTCCAAAGAGGCACAATAACAATAGCTACCATTTAACTGACGCTTTACCAGTTATTAACTCAGTTATGCGGTAGATGCTTATTGTTATGCCCGTCTCACAGATGAGGACATTGAAACACAGGGGAGTTCAGTAAAATTGTTCCAAGTGACACAGCCACCTGTGACAAAGCTGAGATTTCAGGGAGCCCAGGCAATAAGTCCTCAGAGTTTAGGAACCCAGCCACTTAACCTGACCATCTTCTGTACAGCTAGACCCTTGATTATTGCTGCTGTTCATCTTTCTGATTTTCTGAACTCACTTTTACTGCCGTTTGACCTCGGCATAGGGAGAAACCGGAAGATTTTGAAACGGGAAAGAGAGATTACTGGACACCCTTTCAATGGAATGCTGAACTCTTGGGGATTATTTGATTTCGAAGACAGGTGCACCTTTGCTAGCCTTGATTGGGCTGTGTCACAAGTCTGTAGAGGCGGAAGTTGACTTATAGGAAACTGATAGTAATGTAAATAATTCCTTTCATTAAAATGCAGGAGTGCCTGTGGGTGGCGACCAGTTTTTCCAGTTTTTCCTCTCTGTGTAAAATCATTTCGGCACCTGTAAAGGCGGAGCAGTTTGAATTCCCCTTGAAACTGATTGTAACATTTTACTGGTTCTGCTGTTAATGAGTATTTGACATGTATTCTTTTATATTATGGGAGAGCCGACAAAGATTCTCTCCTCGACCAAACTGTAGCGATGCTCCTCAGAGCCCTTTCTTAAGGTGGCCTCAAACTTCTCCTGTGGAGACTGGAACAAAACAGTAACATAGGTCCCAACAGGTTTTGTCTACATCCCTAGGATGACCCTAGCCAACTTGAAGTGCCTGCATGAGGAAACCCAAGGTGGTCAAAAGAGTTTACTGTTTGTTCCAGCTAACACCTGAATGTGGGGTCCCTGTCTCCCAGTCTCTGGGAGGATAATAGCCTAACACACCCAGTTGGTTTCACACAGACCAACCCCACCTTCTTGCTTTTTGTAATTTATCACTCCTCTGACTTTACCGAACTGCTCACCCCCTCCTGTTGGACCCTCATCTATTGCAATAGTATATTACAGAGCAAAATCTTTAACTAGGGTCTTGATTTGTTTATCTTTGACAGAGTCATGGTTTTACCTTTAAAAGGAGTATGTCCTAATCTTGATTAAGTTACTTAAATTCTCTAGACTTCCTGTCCCCCTCAGTTTCTTCTGCTGCTGCTTAATTGATTGATAGGCAGTTGGATAGAGATCTCAAGGTTCTGCTATCGGTTGTGTTTTAATTAATGGCTTAGTCATTGACACATTTTCAGATAATACAGGTATAATATAGTGTAGTCGCTAAAGGCTCAGACTCCACAGGCATTCAGGGTTGAATCCTGATTCTGCCTCTTATTAGATGAGGGGTGAGAGAGAGTGAGCTGGAGAAGAAAGCAAAGGGAAAACACTTGATTCTGAGGCTAAAAGAAAGTTCTTGGATGAGCTCTTATTTTAAAAGTACACATATAAGAGATGCCCAAAGGAAATATTAAATAAAAGATTATTCTGTACTCGTTAAAACACTAAGGAAGGCTATATTCAGGACTATTGTGATAAGTAGAGGAAGTACTTGTACTGCAGTGGGGTTTTGCAGTAGGGGAAAGAGACTTGGCTTAGCTCTCAATACGACAAGGAAAAGTGGGAACTCAGAGCCAAGGAGCTGGGCAGGGGGGTAGTGGATGGAAAATTAGTAAGAGGAAGCACCAGGGGTAAGGAGCGTGGGTCTGGCTAAACCAACCCAATAAGGCGGGCCAGGATAACCAGGCGTTACCTGGGAGGTGGTCGGGGTGAAGAATCTGGTCAGATATTAAGGGTGACGAGCTAGCGAGGGGAAGACATGCTGCTAAACTGCCTTAGCAGGATTGCAGATGAAACTGGACTCCCGAAGACCACGAGGGGCCTCACTGGGCTCAGAGGAGCCTGGTCCGGGGTAAGTGTCAGACTGGGCTGAGGTGCTCGAAAATGTTAACGGCGAAGGGATTTTCCAGGTTTGTTTACAACAACAGAAGGTAGGATGAAAACAGGGCCACTCTGTTTCAAGCTGACTTCACTCTTCTCTATCAGGGAAAACAGTCTCAGTCGGAAATGACTGGAAGATGCTGAAGCTCTGGATAAACAGTAGGTGGCAGAGGTGTGTTTAGCAGTTTTAAGTAAATCTCATGCCCGGTGTAGGGTGACTCAGGGCCACCCTTGGGTGGTGCCTGGTGACTGGAGTTGGCAGGCCGCAAACACCTCACACAGATGCTAATTCCTCGCAGAATCCTACACTGCATTATTACACAGATGACTTATGAACTGTTAGAATGGGGAGTTTCATGTGTTCATTAAGAGTCGGGCAGGACAAAGCAATCCCATTTCTTGCTGAGCCGGGGGTGTCTGGGAGGAAGTGCACATTCACTGCAGCAAGGCTTTTGATAAAGACCTTATGAGAAGCATGTGAACAAGTTGGAAAATTGAAGTCTAGATGACGCTGTAATCGCAAAACTTTTTGGATGGTTTCACACTTAATACCTGAAATGTGCATTGATGGAAAGGAGGCCTTGACCTCTCTGCATTACTTACTTTCTATCTCCTTTCCTCCCTAGGTATGTGAACTTGGGAAAATTGCTCAGCTTCTCTGGCCCTCAATGTTATGTAAAAAAAAAAAAAAAAAAAGCTTCAATCTCTAATTGGTCGTGACTATGTGAGTAATTGGTTTATATGTGCCTGAAGGGATAGTCTTCACCTCCGAGTTCTGTCCTTGATTCTGTTTGACATTTTTTATGATCGATTTAGATAATGATAAGTTTATAGATTATGCAAAGAAGTGAGAGAGCATATGGATACGAGTTCAGGACCCAGAGTTAGACAATCTTGGATATGAACCTTGGGTCTGTTACTTTCTAATTGAATCTTGAGCAAGTATCTTAACTTCGCTGGCTTTGATTTCCTGTTCTTTTAAATGTGAATAATAATAGTAATAATAATAATATAATAATAGATTTAACATAAGGACTAAACTAATATATAAGATACTATATGAAAAATGTTTAGCAGGGTATCTTGCACAAAGTTAATGCTCCAATAACTGTTAGCTGTTATTGTTATATTATTACTAATCTGGGAGAAACAACATTGGATAACATATTATGTTTCAAAATTATTGTAGGGTGAAACTATGAGCAAAAACCTAGAACGTAGTGAGGCTTAATGAGAAGACCAACATTTAAGATTAACTAATCAGCTTCCTGTGAACAGAACGGGGCTGACCTTGTTTAAGAGCGGCTCATGTCGAAAGCGTGTCAGGGATTTCAGGTGACTGCCAGATCAATCTGAGTCATCAGTGTGGTGTGGCTTCCAAGAAAGCCAATGTTGTCTTAGGCCAAGTTAAGGGGGAAGCAAAAGCAGCTCTAGTGCCACTGTATTCTCACCCTGATGAGAAAGAACATGTCTACAGATCCATGTTCAGTTCTGTTCTCCATTTTCTGTGGAAGAGGTAAAGCGGGAAGCCAGAACGCCTAAGTTCAGATCCCAGCTTTGCCATTACACTAGCTCTATGAACTCGGGCAGGTTATTTAATCTCTCTGTGCCTCCGCTTTCTTGTCTGTAAAACAGGAACGATAAGACGGTTGCCTGTGTCATAGGGCCATTATGAGGATTCGGTGGGATGTAAAGGTGAATATGTAAAGTGCTTCCAAAAGCGCCTGGCTCATAGTAATTGCTAAAGGAATGTTGCTGCTGCTGCTGGTGGTAATGGTGGTGGTGGTACCAGCATCACCATTCTAAGGTGGACATTGTCAGTGTCCCCAAGGACACGATCACGATGGTTATGGGGCTGCAGCAGTGCAACAGGCAAGATGTCGAATGAATTCTCCTCAAACACACACACACACACACACACACACACACACACACACACACACACACACCACTCCCTCGATATGGGCAGGACTTCGTGGGTTTGGATTCTTGTCTGAGTTGAAATGCTCAAACTTTGGTCTCTATCATGAGACTGTGGAGATCATCTAGTTCAGAGCCTTCATTTAAAATGTGCTCAAGGTCAAACGGAAAATTAAGAACCAAGGTCTTCAAGCCTATATCCTGTGCTCTTTCCACTCACCACCTGCTTCCTTCCCACATCTGTGCATCTTTCAAACTCCCATTCCGATCCCCTCTCCTTAGAAGCCTTTCCAGCTCCCCCAAGTTGAATTGTTCTACACTTTTTTTCCCCTAAAGCTACACCACATAGCAAGGTTTGAACATTTATCATAGTACTTATCAGTCTTCTTTGTATTAGAGTCCATTGTCCACACCTCTGTCTTCAACCCGTTTGCCTGAAGAACAAGGAAATAATTTGACTTTAGGATCCCACTTTGCACATGCATGTGGCTTTGTGTAAATTAGGACATCAAAAAGTGATCATTGACTTTGTTATTAAGGTTGTGTAATGCGAACTATTTATCCTAGAAGAGAGGAAATTTAAGGGGAATGGAAATGACTCTCACGAGGAGGAAGGATTAGATTTGGCTCCTTAGAGAGCAGAATGAAGACCAGGGTATAGAAGTCCGCAGGGGGGCGGATTTGATCTGGCTATAGGAAGCGATTTCTTCATAAAGACAATCATTTAATGAGGAGATGGGTAGGATGCAGTCCTGAGAGTCCTCGTTTGCCAGCTGCACTGCAACATCACTATAGATCTTGGTGCCCTTTTAGGGAGCACATGAAGCTGCAGACACGTCAGATGCGCGGGATGCCTGGTGCACTCACAGAGTTGGGATGGAGCCCAGCACGACCTAGGTAGACCCAGGTCTCGCTTAACATCATTCTTGGCTCTCACTAGTCCAGTGAGACTGTGCCTCCACGAAAAGCCAGCTCCTTTCCCTTTTCCTCTATTTCTTGCAGTATCCCTTCCCTCGCCTTTTCCCACCCTGCTCATTGCCGTCCTGTGCATCCAGAAGGTCAGTTTCACATTGAACTTCACAGTTATGTCCTGAAACCTCTCAGCTTGGCTTCAGGTTATAGTGATATTTGAACCTCATCAAGCACTTCCATGCAAAAGCCCTGAATCCATCTCTTCTAGGCTCTTAGTCTAAGAGTATAGTTTTTGCATTTCTTCTGGCTGTTCCATTTCCTTTTCCTGAAATGAGTCTATCTATTTCCTTTCTGTTTGGCTCCCAGAAATATTATTTACTATAAGCTTTTGTTTAAAACTTCTGTTTTCACAGCCTCCTCACCAATTGGGTACTCCTCTGGCATTGCACTCATGACCCTGGTTTTTGTTTGTTTGTTTGTTTGTTTGTTTTTTCTGTTTCTGAGGCTTCTTTTCCAGACTTCTCCCCAGACTCTCCAACCAAATTATTGATTGTGACATTCCATTAACTACCCTCCCCACAAGGTCAACCTGTTTTTGTTTGTTTGTTTGTTTGTTTTTAATAACACAGTTTGCTTCCCACCCTTGGCCCTGAGCATCTCTGTCATGTGGCCTCATTTTTAAGGTTCTTGCTGTGGGAGATCAGCTCCGTAGAAAATCTACCATTCGCCAGCCTGGTACATGTACTGTCTCCAAAGCATCTTCTCTCACGACATTAAATTCTGAGTGACACCAAACTGAAGAGTGGGTTCTATTCCAAAAGTCCATTTGTAAGAGACTCGTTTAGAACTCACATTTTCCCCTTGCAATAGTGGCCTTCATGGTGGTTAGTTTTTCCCGGCCAGTCCAGGAGAGGCCGTTAACTTATAGGATTAAGTGAAGCACAGAATCTTCAGAAATAACGACAATGGAGTAGAATACGATCACAGTGTAGAACAGTGTTTCCACGGGAAAATCTTTTCAGAGTTCCAACTGGGGATGCTGGGATTCTTTTAAATGCCACCAGTTAGACTGAGAATGCCCCACCCCCACGTTATGTTAAGAAGAAAAAAAAAGAACTCATTACAATGTATTAAGGAGTTACTACGGCACCAGGCAGTGTAAACTCATTCTGTGAGTTATATTGCACTGTCTTCACATCCACAATGTGATGGAGCAATATAGGTTCTGCTATTATCCACCTTTTACAGATAGGGGAGTGGAGGCCAGAAGAACTACTCTCAGTGACTTCGGACAGGGACTCTAATAAAGTCTGGTGAGTATCATAACCAGGGTGCTGACATTGACAGAATAAAGATACAGAGTGTTTTCATCACCAGAGGATCCCTCATGTTATCATTTTATAGCCCAAACCCCTTCCTGCCTCTCCCCCTACCCCCAGAACCCCTGGTGACTACTAATCTGTTCTCTATTTCTATCATGTTGTCATTTTAAGAATATTATATAGATGAAATTATACAACATGTAACCTTTTGGAACTGGATTTTTTTTTCACTCATATTAATTCTCTGAAGATTCATCTAGGCTATTGTGTCTATCTAAATAGTTTGTTCCTTTTTATTGCTAAATAGTCTTCCAAGGTTTAATGTACCACATTTTGTTTAACCATTCTCCTATGAAAAGACATCTGGATTGTTTCCAGTTTGGGGCTATTATGAATAAAGCTGCTACAAACATTTGTATACAGATTTTGTGCAAATATAAGTCTTTGTGTCTGTGAGACAAATGCCCAGGAACTTACTTGCTAGTTTATATGGCAGTTGGATGTTTAGATTAGAAAGAAACTGACAAACTCTACCATTTCATACTCCTCCAAGTAATACATGAGTGATCCAGTTTCTCTGGATCCTTATCGGAATTTTTATTTTAGCCATTTCGGTAGGTGCGTAGTGATTTCTCATAGTGGTTTTAATTTGTATTTCACTAATAGCTAATAATGTAGAACATTTTTTCATGTGCTTATTTGTCATCTGTATATCTTCTTTGGTGAAATGTCTCCTCACATGCTTTGTCCACGTTCTAAAAGGATTATTTGCTTGTTCACTGTTGAATGTCAAGACAGGAACATGTGGAACCATAACCTTGGGTATCTTTCAACACAGTGGTTTAAGTTTCAGCTGTTGTTTCGTGCCTGCGAATTGCCATGTTTTATTTTAAAAATTGGTTATTTTGAAAGACTAAGCACTCAGACCTGGTATTGATTCAGTATTATCGTGAAGGTAATTTCCTTTACTCTTGTGGGCCTATTTCCTCATCTGCATAGCCACTTCAGTGGTCATTGTGGGGACTAATGGGAATTCTGTATCTAAAACTCCTGGCACAGAGCTGGCACTTCTTAAATATTAATTTCCTGTAACGATATTTTTTAAACTGAGATTCTATCTGTGTGTACACACCGCAGCCTTCCATTCTTCCCTTGTTTTAATTCACAGAGCCCGAGTGACCCTTGAGATTAGGGCCTGGGAAAGTTGAAACTAGAGTCTGTGGGTTGATTTCAGTATCTAAAAGTCTACAGAAACCACACATGACTGGGGATCAGGATAAGGAGGAATGAAGTGTCTTTGCTTTTGTATGGAAACTCATTGGGATAACTCTGGTGGCTTCACGACGATCAGAAGCTCTGGCTGATAATTTGTACATCTGATGACTAAAGATAGAAAAGTTATTAGTTACTTTTAGAGATGCATTTTGGTGGGCAACATTTTTAAAACCATGGAATTTATGGGGAAAACAGTTAAGGGGATAACAAGTCTGGGGCACTGGGGTCCATGAGGATTAAGTAACTTGCCCAAGGTCACATAGCAGGTAAGTGGCAATGTCAAGACTAGAACTGACCTCTCCTGAGGTTTGTAGTCAGCATGTCCCACTCACTACCCACAGTGGCTCTTCAGACCATCTTTTCTTCCTACCATCCGTGTTCTTCAAATAGTGCTTCAGAAACATGAAACCCAGGACGTTGTAGTGTCAAGGGTACCTCAACTCTCCTATATCCTAGAACCCCAGGAATCATGGTAAGGGAGAAAGTATCCCTGGCAATGTGTCATGATTTGTAGGCACCAGAAATTTCTCTCCTGCTTCCTTTCGTCGGTTAGAAGAATTGGCACCTAAGAAGATTTGAAATGTTTGATTTCTTAAGAGAAAAACTCCGTTGCTTGTTTATATTGTGTTTTGTGCCTGTGAAATGACAGGAGCTTTTCAGCCGAGGCTGACATTTCCACGAGAAAGCAGACAGGGCATGCGTACCTGTCTGGAAACTGGGGCCTTTGATGAACATGAACAAGAGAACCAGGAAGAAAACTGTTTTGATACGCCGTGGTCGCCAGGTGGCGCTACACACACGCTGTCAAATCTAACAGTTTCCCCAAACCTGGGGAATTATTTTCTCTGGTTTACTGAAACGGGGGTTGGGGGTGGGGGGACCCACACAACAAAACAAAACAGGTAGGTCCAGTACTTCATTTGGAACAGTGGAGCTGAAAGAAGGTGGTAAAACCTCCAAGAACTTTCCCTCTCTCTCTCTCTCTCTCTTTTTTTTGAATATACTATTGATTCAAATTGGTGTTGGAGAATTTGCCCTCTTTAATTGTACCGTAGAGAATCCACCAGCGTTCTTGGGCTTCACTGAGTAAATGAGGAGCCTTCTCAAGTGAGTGGAGACTCAGGAAGGGACTGGCTCCAGCAGCAAGAAAGCCTGGAGTTATTCCGAGGGCGAATGAGCTCCAGGATTAGGGCTCCCGCAGTGGCTGTCGCTGGGGTGCACTCCTTCCTCACTTCTGACCGTCTGACCTTAGGCAATTTCCATTTCTATGCGGGAACTCATTTCCTTTGTTGCTTCCTTTATTTTATTCCCCTCCCAGGAATTGTGAATTCCCAACCTGGCTGGGGCCTGGGAGGAGGAAGCAGGTGGGCAGCGAACCAGCAGGGCCCTTTCTTCCTTCTCATCCCTCCCCTGCGTTAAGACCCTCCAGCACCTTAACGTCCCCCTTTCCTCCAACGAAAAATGCGTGGTGGCACATCCACGCTCGATGACCCCATGGATTTTCCTGCCAGTCCTGAGTTAAAACATCTTGCAAGTTTCCTTTCAAGGGGCCCCTTTGTATTAAAAGGAGAAAATAAAAAATCCCAATGCTTCCTACACTAAATCCTTTTCCTGGTACCACAAAACAAAACAAACAAACAAAAAAACAACTGGGATATCGGCCCATCAGCACCCTTTTCGATTCCTGGCCGATGTGACCGATGGCGCCCAGGCCGGCTCCCAGTGTCCCCGCTCATTGAGCAGCGACTCCGCCAGGTGCTGGTGCAGCCACACTTAGAGGCTGCGTGGCTGCGCTTTCAGAGGAAACAGTATTCCCGAACGGTAGTTCTCACACGCCTCGGAGTCTGTTAGGACGCAGATTGCCGGCCCCACTTCCAGAGTTCCTGGTCTGTGGTAAAGCTGGAAAATTCACCTTTTTCACAGGTTGCCCTGTGAAGCTGATGTTACTTGTCTGGGGTCTACGCCCAAGAACGACTGTTTCAGAACAGAGAGCTGGTAGGGGAAAAGGAGCAGGAGGAAGAGGCCATGGCTGTGGTTTGGCTGGTCCTCTTGCTGGGGTGTGTGTGTGTGTGTGTGTGTGTGTGTGTGTGTGTGTGTGTGTGTGTGTTTGTGTGTTGCGGGGGGAGGTGTCAGGACTGCAGGGGTACCAGGAGGGCCTGACTTCTGGGGGTGCTGCCAATCTTCCTCTCTTCTTTCTAGACTAGTGGTTCCAAAACTTGGCAGTACATTGGAATCGCTTTGGGAGCTTTAAAAAAGAATCCTGATGACTGGCTCCCAGCCCCAGAGACTTTGATTTAATTGGTTTGAAAGGTAGTTTAGGCATTGGACAGTTTAAAAGCTCCCCAGGAGTTTCTGATGCGCGGCCCAGGTTGAAAAACTGCTGTTCTGGGCTTCCCTCTCGTTGCCTTCTTACATCCAGCCCTCAGTGAGTAGAAGTACCAATCATCCGTCCTCGAACACTCCCAGCTCTGTGCCACTCCTTCCTACCTCTGCCTACCCTCAGGCGGGAACAGTCTTGCATCTCTTTCTGACTACTCAACTCCTATGCATACTTCAAAACCCAGTTCAAATACTGCTTCCATGGTGGAGACTTTCCTGGCTTCCCCTGACAGTGAAAGGCTTCTTTCTCTATCTCCTAAAGTACTTCACGCACACTTGAATGATAACCCTTTATTTCACCAGATTGTAATTATTTGTGTTCATATCTTGCCTCCCCACTTGATGGTGTACCTCTCAGGGGGTTTAATAAACCTGGTTGGATGAATATCATAGTTGGTTATAAGGTTTAAAATGCAAAATGTTCTGGGTAAGGAAGTTCATTAATTTCAATTTTGTTCAGCAAACTGAGGGCCTACTGTGGGTCCGAATGGTGAGTACTTGGGAAGCAAAGCCGAGAGAGCCAGGGACACTGCCCTTGAGGAATTGCCAGCTGTGCTCTCCTTAAATTCAGCTCAGGAACCACTTTCAGAGAGACCACCAGGAGCACAGAGCCAACCCTGGGCCTCCCTTCCATTCCTCTATGGCACTCACCACCCACAGGATGAAGCGAGTCTCTTGGCATGCCTGTCATGAACTTGCCCCTTGTTTACTTCTCCATACAATTCCCTGACAATTTCATGCTTGGATTGTAGTTCCCTGCACACGTAATGCCATCGCCAGCTCATACCTTTCTGTTCCTTGAGATGCCCTTCTCACCCTGGTTTGCCTAGCTAACAGCCGCGGACCAGAGGTCTTCCTTCCCTGACCCCAGGCTGAGTACCTTCTCTCTGTATTCTTCCAGCATTCTGTACCTACCTCTATTACCGTGCTGAAATACTACTGTTTTTCATAAACCTGGCACACAGTAGGTTTTCTTTAGTGTTGAATCAATGCTTACAGAGTAATTTTTGAATTTTATTTTGTGTATACCCTGTTCTCATGGGTTTGAAAAAGGTGGTCGCATTCTCCTGGGGGGAATCAGGATACTGAGGGAGAGGGAGGCATAATATGGTTAGAAACACTCTCTACTTGCCACCCAGATTCTGATACGTGTCCTGGGTCATGCTATCAGGTTGAGAGTTGTTGGATTACTATAGGCCAGGCAGTGTGCTAGGTACTTTTTAGACCATGGGCACAATGGTCTTTACAATAATTTTGCCTGGCCGTTATTATTATTATCCCCATATTATGGATGAGAAAACTGAGGCCAAGTGATTTGCCTAAAGCCACAGAGCTGGTGAGTAGCAGAGGGCTACAAGGACCAAAGACACACTACTATTTGATTTGTTTCTATGCCTCTTTCCCCCACTGGACCCGAGTACTTTTTTGAAGGCAGGGACATGGTCTCAATAACTTTTGTACCACCGGCACCTGGCACAGAGCCTGGCATCACAGGAGTTTCAGTGAGTGAGCACTGAAATGAACTGAATTACACGTATTGCACAAACACCCTGTCTTAATTGATCTTTCGCTTATTAAAAACCTTGTCAAATTCTCATTTTACAGTTCTAAGCGTGTGTTTGATTATAAGTTTCCTTCCTAGATCTGCTGCCTTTGTTCTCTCTGCCATCATTTCACACCATCCTTTCAGTGGACAGAGCCTTTTCCCTTTTTACTTCAGCGGGGCACTCTCTTCCCACCAAGTGTTTGTGTTGAGCAGATAGATTTCAAAGTTTGTCTCCTGCCTTCCACACATCTCAAACAACAGAAGAACTACAAACCAGCTCAAACCAACTGTCTTCCTTTGGGGGTAGATCCCGAGCCAAGTTTATGTGCTTGTTCTGTAAAGCCATGAAAATGGTACTCATCAGTTGAGCTCCATGCCCCATCAGTGAGGGCAGCCTATGGCTGTAGGTGCCCAGAAAAATCAGTGTGGGAAATAGCTACTTGGGGTCTATTCTGTTAGAATTTTCATATCCCTCAGGTTTACTTTTCATTTTCTTATTATCTCCTCCCCTCCATCCTGAAACCCACTGCCACAGCCTCATATTTATTATGAGGACAGCTGTATAACAGATCCACTTTCATGATTTCATTTTATTTTCACAACAGATCTGTAAGGTTGTTAGGTTGGGTTTAATCCTATCATCTTGCCATTTTTTCTTGATTTTACCCATCTAATCTTTGTTCCTTTCCCCATCTCTCCTGTCTCCTCTTGGATTAATGAAGTATTTGTTAGTGTTCCATTTTATCTCCTCTATTGGCTTTTTAGCAACAACTCTGATTTGGTTAAATGGTTGCTGAAAGTATGCATCTTTATCTTATCACAGTCTGACTTGAATTAAATATAAGAACCTTATACTATGTTTCCATTTGCTCCTCAGCTGTCCTGTGTGATATTGTTATCACATGCTTTACTTCCACATATATTATAAATCCAGAAACACATTGTAATTATTTTTGTTTTAAATGGTCAGTGTAAAGAAATAAAAAAAAAACAAAAAAAAAGTGTTTTCTGTCTACCCTGTGCATTCACCATTTTGGTACTCTTCTGTGTGCTTTGTAGATCTGTGTTTCTATCTGGTATTTCTCTTTGGCCTGAAGAACTCCCCTTAACATTTTTTATTGTGTAGTTCTGCTGGTGATAAATTCTTTCAGCTTTTGTTTATCTGACATGTCTTTAATTCGACTTCTTTATTTTGGAAGGTTTTTCTGCTAGATATAGAATTATAGGTTAACTATTTTTTCTTTCTCAGAGCTTTGGATTTCTCATTCCACTGTCTTCTGGATTCCACTGATTCTGATAAGAAGTCAATGATAATTCTTATTAATGTTCCCCTGTAGTAAGATCTTTCCTTGTCCCCAGGATGCTTTTAAGAGCTTCTCTTTATCTTTGTTTTTCAGCAATTTGACCATGATTTACTGAGATGTGGTTTCCTTTGTGTTAGTCTTGCTTAAGATACATTGAGATTCTTGGATCTGTGGACTGGTATTTTCCATCACATTTGGAAGTTGTTATTTATTTATTTTTTTTGAAATATTTCTTCTGCCCCAATTCCTCTTTGCTTTCCTCTGAGACTTTAGGTATGTATGTGTTAGACTGGTTAATATTGTCTTATATGTAACTTAAGCTCTGTTCCCACACCCCTAATTTGAATACTTTCTATTATTTTGTCTTCAAGTTCTTTACTGATCTTTTCTTCTGCAGTGTCCAATTAGCTATTAAGCCTATCTTGTGAATTATTTCAGTTATTGTGTATTATTGAGTTCTATAGTTCTCATTTGGTTCTATTTCATAGTTTCTATTCTCTGATCTAGTCATTCTTTATGTTCATTTTTTCCCCTTGAAATTCCTGATCATATTTATCTTTGTCATTTTAAACTCCTTGTGTGCTAATTTCTTCTGAGTCACCTCTCATTTGGTCTGCTTTTCTTCCTGCCTTGGTTTGGGTTCTACTTCCCTGTGCCGTGGTTTGGAAAATCCCCAGGTAGGAGACCAGAGTAAACATGAATTTCACCTCTTTTGTTTTTCTTCTCTCAAGATTCCCATCCCTGCACCATCTGTAGTCGATTATCCAAAACCAGTTGTTTTATATATTTTGTTCAGTTTTATTGTTATTTATGGTGGGAGGTAAGTGCAATATTCCTTACCCCGTCATGGCTACCCTGAAAGTTACTGTGTAGTCAGATATTATTATTAGCCTACTTTATAGTTGAGGGACCTGAGGCTCAGAGTTCATAGGCACCTCCTTGCTCAAGATCACATCAGAACCGGCCGAGTCAGGGTGGGGAAGCAGCTCAGAGCCCGTGTCTGTCTGGTTCTAGAGCAGGGCTCTCAAAGTCACTTCCCCTGTTCGCTTCCCACTTTCTTTTTTCATCTCATTCCCCTTTAAAGAGACTATACAGCACAGCGTTCTCCTGTCTGCTTTCATATCTTCAGTTCTATCATATTTCACACTGTCTCTCATTTTCTTGGTTGTGAACTTTGTTCCACCTTATCTTGCGAATTCCATATTTTAAATATGCTTCCTTTTCTTTCTGATTCTACTTATGTCACAATATCTAGCCATGTTTCTTATTTATTCTTGCGTTTTCTCAGTGTCGAGCACTGTGCTTGGCACATTGACATGTTTTTATAAATATTGACTGAACCGAAGAAGAATTAGGTTTCATTTCGTTCACCTTTTCACCCTTTTCCCCATGTGCTATTGAAAACAGGTGTTCAAGGAGGCCCAGGGGAGGAATTGAGGTCCCTAGGAATCAGAAGGAGGCCCCAGAGCATGGCTGCTTCTTCACACACGGCTTAAACATGCTTCTCTTTGAATATGGGTTTTTGGCAGATCATTCATGCATTTCTTTATTGTTCTTGGCATACTGGAATTAGCCCGCTGCCTTTTTCCTTCTTCTGTACCTTTTTCTCCTGGAAACAATTTCATAAATATCCTCTTTGTTATCCACTTTATCCATTGCCACTGAAAGCTATCTACTTCATTTTACCATTACTCTTTATCCTCACATTTCTAGCACACTCTAGAATTTTAATGGTAATGTCTTTATTTTTGCTGTATCTTTCTCTTTTTTTCCTCATTTTCTTCTCTGTACAAACTCCTTTAGAAACCTCTCTTTGGTACTTTAAATTTCAGCATTTGTATTCCAATTTCTTCATCTTCAGCTCTGATTATTGCTTCTACTTGAGGGACTCTGGTTTCCTCTTTAAAACGTTTGATTTCGGGACCACTTGAGCACTTCTTCAAATCATGTTCTAACACGCCCGCCATTGCCAGCAGGGACCACGGAGGGCTGCCCTCCCCTTGACCTCTCCCATTTTGTCTTTCATCTCTTCTTGTATTATTGGGAATTTACTCTCTTCTTTATACCTCTGCCAAACTTCTGGTTTTTGAGAAGTGAATTTTGGCTATTACTTTCATAAATAAAAATGGGACTGGCATTCATGTTACATGTCACCACCTGTATTCTTTTTTGTACGTAAATAATGTCATCCCTCCCGGTTCATTTCCAATTTTGGTAACCGTGTAGCCAACTGTTGGCCTATGCATTTAAATAAATTGAGTCATAATATATTCAGGAACAAGGTCTTTATAGTTGACCTGCCCAGAGGAATCACCAGAAGTATCCTATAGTATCCTGACTCCTTTTTACTGATAAAGTCTCTAACATGAATCAGATTTCTGTGGTGGTCCGAACTTACTTCTCACCTCTTGCTATTCATTTCTAAGAATGTCTGCAAATCTATACTTTAGATTTATCCATAATGGATTGAAAATCAGGTTCTCTACCATACATCCCAAACTGCAAGAGGTCTTAGGAGGCACTGCATGGTTGTGATTCCCACAACGTGGCATTGGAGAACCTCTTGCTATGTGCGGTTCTGTATAGTATTTGGATGAAAACCAAGGCTTTGGCATAGAGTGATGTGCATCCATTTCTGACTTAGAATTCCTCTAGCGCTTCAAGTTTTTCATTCTCCAGACCCATCGGGTTGGGATTCTTTGTTTACGTGTATGGTTGATTTTATGGTCAGCAGAACTGGCGATGGGCTCATTGGTGTGGTAAGAGACGCCCACACTTCATACCCACTGAGTCCTTTGCACAATTGCGTCAGTGAATGTTGATTATGGCCCCTTGGAGCACTGTTGGCTCAGTTGTTAGCCTCGGGTTTTAACATTGCTGTTAAAAAGCAAATACTCCTGAAACTGGTATCGGATAATTTCTTAGGGAGGACCCATGCCATTGCCCTTGAGTCCAATGAACATGGATTCCCATTCTGGCTCTTCTGCTTATTAGCCGAACAATCTATAAAGTCTTTGCATCCAGGATCCTCATCTGTAAAAAGAGGTATAACAATACCTACTTCATTAGATAGTTCTCAAGTTAATGAGGGCTTTGCAAGTGTTGTGTAAATGGAAGTAATTTATGCTTCTTTTTGTTCCTCTTGTCTTAACCTCCCTGGGGGAAGGGCATGACTGGCACCTAGGACATAAATTGACAATGATTTTAAAAATAAAGGACTCAGAGAAGGTGGAAAAAGTCTATCCTGAGGTAGAGAGGGCAACGTAGGACAAAGGATGAGAACCATGTATACAGAACTGAAGGGAATATATATATATATATATATATATATATATATATATATATATATATATATCAAGTGAGAGGGTTCCTCTTTCTTTACCTGTTTGTAGGGCAGTGGATGTGTCAGCACTGGTTTTTATTGCACGAGGTGAGGCAGGAGGGAACACAGTGTACAAATTTTTGATTGACATGTTTTTATTTGGAGGGGCCAGGGCAGTGTTAAGACAATGAAGAGTGTTAGATTCCAAAAGAATAGGACATGGAAGAGTGGAGGCAGGAAGGTTCACCGAGGGTAAACTGTACTCACGTGCCGACTTGGTTTAGGACAGACCCTGGTTTTCTTCACATCGGTCACCCGGCTTAGCAATGGGAATCAGTGTGATGGGTTAAACTGTTGAGCAAAAAACCCCACAAATGTTAACCAAGGAGCTGTGTCCCTCCCAGAGGAAAAGCTGTGGGGCTCTGATGTGGGATTTTAGGGTAGGCCTCGCTCTTAGGGGCCTGCGTGAAGGGTTGAGCAGTAGAGGAATGAGCTCAAGTCTGGTTAGGTGGCTACTTATCCAGGTGATCTTGGTTGTAGTTCCCAAGCTCTCTCTGAGCTTCGGTTTCCTAATATCATCTAAGATTACTACTTATGTCACATGCTTTTTGATGATTAAGTGAAAGTACTTGGTCATTTTTAAGATTCCCCATAAATCCTGTTTTTCCAAAAAATATGTATGGAACTTTATTATTTTAAAGTTCAACCATATTTACGTAAAAGATAAGGAAACTATAGGCTAAAGAGGTTAAATGAGTGGTAAATGGAACTCAAGGCTCCTGTCTCCCAGAGAAGGGAGTGGAAGGAGGTTGGAGGACTGTGGGGGTGACTCCGGCTAGGTGAGTAGGTTCTGAAAGACACGGGACAGTAACGCTGGCAGTCGGGCTCTTCACGTGAGTCAGACGTTAGAGGAGGAGAGCAGAACACAGAATGAAGTCTTTCATGAGTAAGTTGCTGCTTGGCCCTATTCCTAGTATGTCTGCTGAGCCAAAACTGCCCAAGGGAAGGGATCTTCGTTCATCCATGAATCCTCATGTCCTCTTTTCACATATGATTTGTGCATTCCATAGGGAAATCTAAAGAGTTGGAGGAGGTGAGGTTTATCTCCTTTAACCTAGAAGTGTATTCAGTGGCACTTACAGGGACACGGCTGGTGAGCAGGGCAAGGGGAGTTGTGGCAGTGAGGGACAGTACGAATCCATCCTTGGTGCCACCTGGGCCTGGCCAGGTGGACAGAGCAACCCTCTATGTTCAGGGGACAGATTCCTCAACGTCAGCTGCCATCTCTTCTCCGGCAGGGCATCTCTTTTCAGGACTGTAGGATGCTTCTTAACATCCTTTAGTAAGACTTTTCTTGGAAAAGAATGGACTGAGAAGGAGCACTCCCAGGAACTACGAATGGGATGTGGCTAAGTCCCTCACATTTTTCATTTCTGTTTCTTTGTGGACCACACAGAGGCTTGGCGTCTCTGCACTTTCTAGCATGTATCCCTGTCCCCTCATTTCCTCTTACCTTCACTGGCTGTGGGCATTTTGGGACCTCTAGTTAGCCAGCTCTGGCTCCTCCCGCCTGCCCCTTCTAGGCTCCCTCAGCTACGGTGTGCTTCGCTGGGGTTCTCAGTTCATTTCGTTACTCGGGCACATTGTTCTGGTTCCCGCTCTCTGTTAGGGTTTTGAGGGGCTCGGGGCAGTGTTGTCCTGCACCTAGAAATTCTGACTTGCTAGGGCCGAATGTTAATTTTCAGAATTTTTGCGAGCTTGTTTACATCACACCGGCAACTTGAAACTGGGCCAAGTCGGTAGTATTTACATCGTGGGAATTGACAAATGTTATACATCGAGTCCTTTATTTCCTAGAGAGATGGTTGTTAAACTTTTACTAGCACACTGATAGTTAAGGGGACTACAGGACTCAGTGTAGTTCTAGGAGCAGTATCTATTCAAGTTCCCGGAGTGACCTAGGGCACCCTGAGAAGATTCAGTGACCTAACACCCTAATTTAAGGCATCCATCCTCTTTGGTGTTGGATGCCCTGGGATAGAGTAGCAGAGGAAACTAATACTGAGCAATATTCTGGGCTGGACAGTGACCAGGCTTCTGTCCCAGGCTCCTGGCCGCCATCGCTCTGGTATGACTAGACGGAGCTGCTTTGAGGCAGAGTGACCACATTCTTTAGTGTGACAGCAGAGACAGGCCAAGGTCTCTAAGCCTGTTTGGAACTCCATGCCAAGACTCTCCCCTTTCCCTTCCTTATCTTGGGAAGGCAATCACACAAGATGTCAAACTGTCACTAATTTCCTAACCAAGGCATGTAGTATTTGGCAGGTGCTCAGACATCTGACTATGACTTTGAACCACCTTGACCTTTGTACGGTCAAACCCTGGAGGAGACACTGTACATGGGCTTTGCTTCCCCATTCCCGAAAAAAATGTCTCTCCTGATCCTCCATTTCCAGCTCCTCATTAAAACAAATCACAACATAACAAAACAAAAATGAAAACACCAACCAAACATCAAATCAAAAACCAAATCGAACTTCGTTTAAAAAAGGAAACCCCAAATATCAGTCTGACCCACCACCCCAAGGGGAAGCTAACTTGCCGCCTTCCAGAAAATGACAGAAACATGCTATTCGGAAATCACTCAACACATGAATCATGTTTCCTCCCACGACTTCATCTGCATGAAAATAGATACTTCATCTGCTTCCATTTCTAGTTTTCCTGCCCAGAAGTCATTATCTTTTGGTGACATCAGAACTGGTTGCTACAAGGGATGGTTTCTGGTGAGGGCGGCAGGCAGCGCCAATTGGTAGGGTGCCAAGGCATGCCAGTACTGAAATGTTGCAGGAGAGGGAAAGACTGAGAGCTGAGCTGGGACGTGGGAAGCGTGGACCACTGACAGAGGACACACTCTCAGAGATGACTGAGTTGAATTCCTATGTTGTACTTTCTATTAGGGTCCCAAGAGGAGAGCTAATCTGTCCTAAGTCATCCAATGAATGTGCATAGAAATGGGACAGAGGCGGAACATCACGTCCAAAAGTTCTGTACCAGATGTGACAGTTGGCAGGGTCTGGACCAGGCTGCTGCCCTTGCAGTAGAGGCACTTTGGTGCTCAAGAGAATGGGGGCAGCTGGAGTAGAGCTTTGCGGGAGGAAGAGCACAAGATGAGAATCGAATGTGTGAATTCTCCTCCTGTGCTCCCCTGCTAGTCATGTCTCAGGACAGGCTTGGACTAGACCAGGGATTGACGAGCTATAGCCCACGGGCTAAACCCAGCCTGCTGCCTGTTTTTGTACAGCCAATCAATTAAGAATGGCTTTTACATATTTAAGTGATTGGGGAAAAAAAAGACTAACATTTCGTGACACGTGAAAATTATACGAAATTCAAATTTTGGTATTTGTCAATAAAGTTTTATTAGAATGCAGCCATGTCCATTCTTTTATGTACTGTCTGAGGCTGCTTTTGTGTTTCATGGCAGAGTTGAGGGATTAAGACAGAGGCTACACATGGCGTGCAAAGTCGAAAGTATCTATTCCCTGGCCCTTTATAGAAAAACTTTGTCAGTCCCTGGACTAGATAATTCTAGAAATTGCTTGCAGCTCTTACTTTCCAGAAAGGGGACTGCATTTGCCTTCGGGGTCTTCCCACCTTCCTTTAGCATCGGGTCTCCTTATGGATTCTCCATCTGTTCCTACCCCTGCTGTCATGGTTAAACTTAGCTAAAGGGAAGCAATATTCCAGGAAAGTGTGGCTTAACATCCTTGGCTCTCATCAAAGGTGCCCCAGTTGGGGATCGGAAAGAGTGGGAAAAATGGGACGCTGGACATGGAACAGAAAGCCATTTCTTAGTCATCATGGTTATCGTCTGATCAACAAAAAGTGTAGCCAATATATTGCTGCAACCGCCTTTGTATCTCTAAAAGCTCAGACTCACAGCAGCATTGCTAGCGGGCTTCAGACAAGGACCAGCCTTCTAGCAGAGCCAATTTTTAGGAGGGGAAAGGCCCTTTTCTCCCGGGTTCGCTCCTCTGCTCTTTGCCTTCACGTGTTAGACCAGATCAGTCGGGGAGGTTTATTTCCACAGTCTGGAGTAAGTGCTGCCCTTGCAGTGAGCGGGGTCCTGTGGCTCGCTCCTTGGTTCCCACCGTCCTCTGTCCCTGGACAGTGCTTGTGCCTGGCGCCTGTTTGCTGTAGGACAAGCTGCTCCACCTGCGGCTGTTCTTTTAACCATAGAAACCAAGCAGTTGTGAGAATGATTCCAACTACAATTTGTGGGCAACTCTTATTACAATGCTGCTGCTCAGTTCCCATTGTCAAAGGAAAACTCCCCACTCCCTAGAAAAAAAAGCTTTCAGAACCTAAGGTATGTAAGATATGGGGATAGAGCAATGGTGTAAGTGTGTGTAATGGGCACAGGGCACTGTCTCAACTCCTGAAGTGGCAGTCTGTCCAACACGCACTGTTTTTAGAGCTGTTTGGACAAATTTTCTACCCATTCAGGAATTTTCTCAACACCTTTGGCAAGTGACATTGAGTTTCAGTGCTTTCTCCTCAAAAAACGGTCCTTTCTCTTTGATGACTGCTGCATTATTCTCCTTGTCCTCCACCCAGCCCATCATACATGCCTGGGCTTTGCCAGGACAAACATCTTATTTGTTGTGATTTCCAGACCTTCCACACTCTGCTTGCCCTTTCGAGAACACCCTCCAAAGGTACCTTGCTGTAGTGGAAGGAACACAAGCTTTGCTGGGTGTTTGAATCTTGACCCTTGAGTTATGCGACTTTGGAAAAATTACTTAAGTTCTCTGCATTTTAGTTTTCTCAGATATAAAAGGAATATAATAATTACTTTATAGCATAATTATGATGATTACGTAAGATTAATGTATAGTATGTTTGGCACAAATTTAGCCCTCAAAAACATTACTCATATCCCACCTCTGCCACATTTACTTCCTTTTCTGTTTTTTTCTTTTTTTTTATGTTGCTTCCAAATGTAGTAGAATATTTCAGATATGACTTGAACATTAAAGGGTAACAGTGGGGCCATTTCATCTTTATTTAGGACAATGATCTTATTTACTTATTTATTTTTATTTAAGAATAAGTTGGTATTATATTAGTAATATTAGCTTCAGGTGTATAATATAATTCAATATTTTTATACCTTACAATGTGATCACCCCACTTATTCTGGTCGTGATCTGTCACCGTGAAAACTTATCACAATATTATCGACTATATTCCCCTTCCTCTTTTCGCCATCCCTCCCTTCTGGAAACCATTTTTTTGGTCTCTGTTTTATTGAGTCTGTTTTTATTTTGTTTCGTTCATTCGTTCCTTTGTTTTTAGATTCTACATAAAAGTAAAACCATCCAGTGTTTGTCTTTCTCTGTCTGACTTATTTCACTTCTCATGGGTAAACTTTAGGTTTACCCATGTTGTTACAAATGGCAAGATTTTGTTCCTTTCCATTGCTGAGTAAAATTTCATTATATACACGACACATCATCTTTATCCACTCATCTATCCATGGACAAAATTTCTTCTAATGTAGCCTAATGTTGGCTTGTGTTCTTGTTGTTGTTTGGGACAGGCACACTACTGGAGAAGCAATACTGGGCTGGGAATCAAGACATCTGGGTTCTTTTCCAGTTCTTTAATTCATTTTCCCAACAAATGCCTACTGAGATCCCACCATGTGCCAGGCACCGGGGGTACACTGGTGTACAAAACAGACAGCAGTACCCCAGTGAGGGAGCAGGTGATGCACAAACAGTCAAATGTATAGTAACATGCCAGGGAGGGACACAAACGATAAAACAAAATGAACAAAAATTAAGCTTGCTAGGGTACCGAGGGGGTTCTGACAGCAACTAGCTGTGTAGATTTGGTAGAGCAAAGAGACTGATTCTACTCTGTTGTCTTCAAGCAATGCCTAGAAGAGCCTGCAGGAGTTTGGGGAGGTTTCTTAGGAGTTTTTATAAGGTTGGGGTAAGAGGCGAGTTGTGGGGCAGGAGGTGCTGACTTGTTAGACCCTTTACTTCTACTACACAGAGCAAGCAAGACCTTTAAGAAATTTCTTTACTAGGCCTCTGTATGAAATTCCAATTGATGAAAATGTTCCATTTTGTTAGAAAAGCACTTGAGATCCTCTTCGTCTAGTTCAAGGACTATGAGAATTGCTAGCATTTTTTCATAGGAACTGTTGCTAAGCAGAACTCCCTCATTGGACTGGTGGATTCTACTACTACAAGCGAAGGTAGCATTTACATTTATTAGTGTGAATTTTTAATCTTCTTAGTTTTGGTCTATTGATCTCGTAGGCTGAGACAATTTCACAACATTCATTCTAAGACCCTACATATTAGTGATACCGGCCAGCTTTGGTTTTACTGCAAGTCTGTTTTATGTGCTTTTTACACCTTCATCCAAGATGTTTATAAAAATGTTGCTTAGGATGGGGCCCAGGGCAGAGAACTTTGGTTCTCCAGTAAAGACTACTAGGTTAGTTTAACCATAATCAGTAGCATTTGAATTTTATATGTTCTGATGGCTAGAGACCCATCTAAGTGTAATAACACCAAGCCAATAATTTTCCTTCTTATCTCTATAACACGTTATTTTCTATGCTTATTGAATGGCTACTGCCTATTCAGGTCTGGGACCGACCCTGGGGAAACAAGATAAATAAGACACCAGGGCCTCACAGCTGGTAGGCAAGAAGGAAATATAAACCAATAATCACAGCAATGTGATGAGGGCTAAAGGGAGAGATAAACCAGGATGCTGGCAGGAAGTGCTTAACTTTGCCTGGAAATATCAGGAAGATTTTCTCAGTAAAGAAGACAACTGGGAATGTCTTATTTAAAAAGGTACCATGAAAAATGTCCAAAGTCCTATGAAATATAGATAAGTGATAGCGATGGCATTCTTCTGATCGAGGTACTTAATAAATGTTTCTCAAATTTAATTTGAGAAAGGAGTGGGGGATGGAAGCATCTTAAAGGTCAGGGAGCAGACAAAACCTTGTTCCAAGAGGGTGGAGGCGTAGGCCGAGGGAACTCGGAAGCTGAGTTCAGGCAACTGCAGTGGGAGTGGAGAAGAGAGACGATAGGTCAGGTCGCAGGAAAATCAGGGTTTGTTGGAAAACAGGGAGTGGGACCGAGGTAGAGAGAGGAGCCAGTCAGCTCTCTGTGTCTTGTTTCCTGGGCACCTGGGGTCAGGGCAGCTGGCAGTGCTATCACTCAAGATAGTGAGGAAGAAAATAGACTTGTTTCATAGACCTGCGAGAAATTTGGTGGAATGTCTTTTTCCCCGCAATCTTTTCCCTTTCAATTCTGATTTTGATTTCAGATTTTCACTGATAGCTGCTGAATTAGGAGAGGATGACTTCTGGCTTCTAAGTGTGTGGTAGGCATAGTGGAGGAGCAGTGACGATTTCCATTCTCCCCGAGGAACGCTCCCTCCATCAAATATCCTCTTTCGTTTGACCTGGTTGAACCCCTTGTAAACGTTTAGCTTCTGTTTCGGAGGAGAACATGTATCCGTCTGTCATACACTTGTCTGTTAGGGTAACCAACTCATTCTGGTTTGCCTGGGACTTTCCCAGTTTTAATAATGAAAGTTCTGCATCTATGAATTTCCTTAGCCCCAAGCAGACTGAGACTGTTGGTTGCCCTAGATGTATGTGAGGTGCTAAGAGTGCTTGGTGTGTGTACAGAGCGTCCCAGGCAGCATTGGTAGGAATGCAATTGCTGGGACAAAGTAGAGCTCTGAAGTCTTAGCTGCTCAGACTGAGAGAGATACATGGGACCTGGGTGGCAATGGGAAGGGGCCAAGGTGACTTCGTGTGTTTTTGTCCCCATAGGGGTCACCCCAAGGCAGAAAGTGTGCAGGGGTAGAGGGGCTTTGAGCAAAGCTGTGGGTGGGCTGCAGTCGGTCCAGCTGCCTCTCTGTGGGGCTGAGCCAGGCTTCTCCTAATTTACTTACTTGAGCACTTGATTAATTGAATGTAGAGATTCAAGAATACACAACAAAGAATCACACTGGGTCCTCCACCCCTCAGACCACATGCGGAAGGTTCTTGGAGAGCTGCTTTTCCTCAGTATGTGCCTTGTAGCTTGGACAACACTGTTGCAGAAAGCTGGGCAAAGTGGCCAGAGCCACAGTCATCTGAGAGAACGTCGGGCCAATAACACCAAAGGACCGTGGATATCCTGAGAGGGCGGTGGGCAGCGAAGGTGTGTTTTCACCTCTGCCTTCTCTTGCCTTCCCTGTGCAGGAGAGGGATGCAGGAATGGGGAATTATGCCTCTCTTCGCTTCCTGTACGAAGCATAAGAAAATCTTTGGCGAATCTAATGCTACATTTATCGCTGAGGTCAAATCCAGCAACCTCCTCATGCTCTTCCCACCCCCTCCCCAAAAGGTTAAATAGTTCCCATAGGGTGCTAGAAAGGGTTATTGAAAACAGCAGGTTTTTTTTTTTTTTTTTTTTCCTTAACTTCAGCACTTCTGGTAAATCTCTGATCCAGCATCTAGTGGTTAACCACTGATACAGGAAATGACATTTAACGTTTTTATCACTCAGCCAGAAATGGAAGAACAAGGCGAGTCTGTGTTTAGGGAAGATGGATGGTTGCCCACCACCTTCATCTTAAAGGCGCACCATCTCTTTTTCTGATTTCTGCTTGGAGTGTTGGTGGCCCGATAACTTCACTGAAAACAGCGGCAGGAGAATATTCCTGGCCTTGCTGCTCAGAATGGGAATTCAAATGTTGTCAGTTGTTGAAAGGATTCTAAATAGTCCTGCTTCCTCTTTTCCCGCAGCCATTGCATTTGAGGACAGGCAGGCAGGAAATGAGTGAGGCTGTCCGTCTTACCAGACACTTGGAACCACAGCATCAGCTCCCGGCGGCCGAGGGCAGGGCCACCTATTTGGGTGAGACGTTGAACGGAGCCCCTGTCCTGAGTGGAGGACAGTCCACAGAGGGCCATTAACCCCCTCCAAGACAACCAGCGAGGCAAGAATGTTGAACTCCACATACCCCAGTGAGAGAAATGTCATTGGGTTTCACTAGCAGTTTCCCTTGGTTCCTATGTTCCTCTCCATTTTTTGTTGCCCTTTTGGGGTGAGGGGTTTTCAGTGCCACTGGGAAGTGGATGCCTTATTAGAACAACAACAACAATCGCAACAACAATAATAATAAGCACAACATTGTTGAGAGGTAAATGGTCTAAATTCAAGATCTTTACATGCTGAAGGCGTAGAGCTGGTCAGGGCTACGGCCAGCCAGGATTTGAACCTAGGTCTGCCAGTTGCCAAAGCCATCCTGCCTTGCAGACATCTCACGGTAAGCACAGCCCTTGGCCCACCTCCTTGCCCAATGTCTGTCACACTCACTGAGCAGGAAACAAGGGCCTGACAACCCTGGCAGAGTGGGTGGGCAAGATCAGTCAGCGCACTGTTGGCAAAGACGTCTGTCTTCCCGTGTGAATTAAGGCCTCAAATTCTCTGATAAAATCTCCCAGCTCCCTCCCTTATTTCAGAAAGAACCAACATGATCCCATTTTTATGAAAAGAGTCACTCAGGTGCCCACTTGTCATCCTCCTCCACTCCACTTCTCTGTAGTCTTCCTGCGTCGATTCCCCGCTCTGTAAACGCCTCTCCATTAACACTAGGAGGCAGGGCGGTAGAGTGGGCCAGCTCTGCTCCAGGAAGCAGGACACCAAGCGTCCAGGTGAGGCTGTGCTACCCACTATGAAGCTGACTTCTCTTGACAAGTCGCCTATTGATTTCTGCTCTGCATTGTTCTAGAGAGGATTGAGGTGATGGCCACTCACAGCCTCCTGCAGCCTCAGTTTATCCATTTGTGTACTTGCTCTGAAAAGTAAATTTGTCCTTCTAAATGTACACTCCCCTCCATGCAGAGAAATCAGTTGCTATTTCATATCAAAGCCTTCCTAATGGGACAGAGTTGTAGGTGGGTGTTACACCTCCGGGGGCCATGCCTGCAACTCCAGCTGCGGGATTTTGCATTAGAATGAGCCAAAGAGACTGATTTCCAGCCGGAGCTCACTCAGGGGTGAAACACGGGTCCTCTCCAGGGCAAAGTTCTTCTTCAGAACCCATCTCTTCTTCTCCATGCCCTCTTTGTACAGCTTTCACCCTGCAGACCAAAGTGGGGTCATCAGAGATTCGTTCAGTGAAAGTTCTGCAGAGCACCAGGGAACAAAGACAAACCTGCATGTTCTCAGAGCTCAGGGAATCATGATCCACTCAGCGATGCCCATCTTGGCCGCTCATTGACATTATCTGGGGAACTTACAAACCACCCATGTCCAGATACACATCAAGAACTTCTTTAACTGGCATTGGTGTTTCTTATAAGATCCCATATAAGAAATCTTTTAATGACACAGACACCTAGAAATATCCTTTATGTTCCTGCTGACAAGTTCAGGTCCCTTTAGGCTCTCTGTGGACTCTGTCTTCTCTGCCCCAGGCATTTGTCCCCTCTAAAGGTGCCCACTCATTTCTTATCCCACACGGTTAGGTGTCTCCACTCCCTACAACCTATGGAGGCCAACTTTAAAGATCACTGTACTCTCTTCCCTGCTTTCTGGACGGTCTTAGTTTGGCCTGCTCTAACAAATTATCTTACACTGGGTGGCCTAAACGATGAATATCTCTCACAGTTGTGAAGGCTGGAAGTCCAAGATCAGGCTCTCAGTATGGTCAGGTTCTGGCGAGGGCCTTCTTCCAGGTTGTAGACTGCCAACTTCTTGCTGTGCCTTCACATGGTGAAAAGAGGGCTGGAGAGCTCTCTGGGGTCCCTTTTACAAGGACACTAATCTCATTCATCAGGGCTCCACCCTGATAGCCTAATCTCCTCCCCAAAGCCCAGCCTTCAAGACCATCACAGTGGGGGTTAGGATTTCAAAATAAACGTCTTTGGGGGGAATACAAACATTGAGTTTACTGCGTGGTCCATTCCTTGCTTTCTGAAGGCTTTATTCTTCCTCCTGTTATTTTTCTTTTTGGTTCTTTATCTTGTGATCTCCCTCCCCATGCCTCTGCCATCCACTTTTCTTGCCTTTTTTGGCCTTCTTTTCTGCCTCACCTGACATCTTGTTATTCCACAAATATATCAAAAACTTTTATAGACATGTCAAAGTCAGACTCTATGATTTTAATTTTGATTATTAGGGTCGTTTAATGTTAAATATGACAGTATAAGGTAAAATGTTTTGTAAATAGTAAATCGCCACATATATTTAGATAATGATAACAGGAATAGGCTTGGAAGGACTCTGCTTGTTTAAAGAATTAGGTATAAATTATACCTAGGGACAAAAATTGAAAAATAATGAGATTATATCCTTAAGCTCTCCTGGAAATCCAGCATCTATTGAGCTGATCTTTCATAAATCAGATTCTAAACTGAGATGAGATACTGGAAGATTTATGTAACATTCAGTTTGCCACCCACGCTCTTCTTGTCATTCATAAAAAATTCGTCCTGCAGATCATGTACATTTTTGTGCTCCTTTTTTGTCTCCTCTACTTGAAATTCTTCAATCTAACACACATACATCGAGTGTCTCTTTATATGCTTCAATCCAACACACATACATTGAGTATCTCATTATATTCATTCATCACTCACCCTATGTTTGTTGAGTCTTACTGTATGACAGATAATATTCCAAGTACTAGAGATCCAAAGGTGGACAAAAATAGAATTCATGGACTTGTGAATTTACATCTTAAGGTGGAGTGTAGGGAGGGACACAGTAAAATCATCACGTAAACAACTGTAAAATGCTAGTTGTGCTGAGTGCTACGAAGAAGTCCACAGTGCTCAGGCCATATATAAGGACCTAGGTTGGAAGTGATTGACAGGAAGACTTCCCTGAGGGAGCGATGCTGCTGCTCAGATCTGAAGGATCAAGAGGAGTTAATTAAGGGAGGCAGGGAGGTGGGGAATGAGGAGTTTTCAGGCAGAGACAAGCACATGAGGCTTGAAGCCAGAGGGTAATAGGTAGCATGGCACAAGCTGAGGCTGGAGATGCCCAAATTGTGGGCTTCGCAGGTATGTTAAGGATTTTGTTTGTTTTTAATCTTAAGGAGTGGAAATTTTCTGAAATATTTTAATCAAAATAGTGTTACGTTTGCATAAAGGTAAATACAAAATTGTAGGCTCACCCGATATCCTTGAGAAATCTTGGTTTATGGAAGGAATCCAATTCATGAACCAGTATGAAGCAGTGGGTTCATCACCTTGATAGAACTAAACGCTGAGTGCTATTGAAGCATAAGGAAGTAGGATATTTTTCTGGGTGGAAAGCGGTCAGAGAAAGCTTCAAAAAAGATGTAATATTTGAGCCATGCGTTTGAAATCAGGAGGAGTTTTCCAGGTGATAGGAGGTGTGGGAAGGGATGGAGAAGCAGGGAGAGAAGCAGCACATTTTGGGAAGAAGACATTGCGTAGACATGAGAAAACATAGCAGGTTTTCATGAAGACCAGTCATCTGGTGCGGATGGAGATGGGAGTGCTCCGGTGCTGGTCAGGATATTCGGCAACATCCCAACTGTCTTTTCTTCTGGGCATGTGGTAGCTTTGAGGTTGAGTTTGGATGTGACCAAGGGAAATAAGAAAGAGGATGTCTGTTGCTTCCAGGTGGAAGATTAAAAAGCAGGTGTCATCTTTGCCATATTCTCTTTTCCTTTGTCCTAGGATTATAATGGCAGTGGAGCCACCGGTTGATGTACAAAGGACACAAGAATGAGCAAGGAACAGACCCTCTGTTGTAAGCCACTGGGATTTGGGGGTCACCTGTTAGTACAGCATAACTTAGTTTACCCTGACTGATACAGGGGTCCGTCAAGAACTGCGAAGGGTCTGAGATTTTATATTGCATGTAAGCTAACAGCTAACTTGACAGAGTTACATGGATGCTGGCAGAAGACACAAGATTCTTGAGTCAGAGAGCAAAGATTTTATTTCTCGCAGCAGGGCAAGAATAACGAGCTTCGTTGTTGTTTTGGTTTCCCTTGCCCCCAGGTCCCACTGTGGCAATGTGCAGTAGCACAATGGATGCTGCGCTGAGCTGGTTTGCATCACAGCTGAGGAACCCCAAGCTTAGGAAACACCAATTTTTTATAATGGACTGTAAGACAACCTGCCTAACCTTTGTCTTGGAGGGAGATAGTATCTTTATTATGCTGGAAACCAAATAAACTTTTCCTCTACCCTGGAGGGAATCGCTACCTCTATTTTCCAAGGCTGCTCACTACACAAATACTCTTGAAAAGATGCTCTGGAACAAAATTTGTCAGTGGTGCTTCTAGGGGCAAGAAGTGCAGGAATGCAAGAGATCCATGGAGAATTGTCTTCCTCCACTTGGGTAAGTGGAGGAAATGAAAGTGGAAGACATTTAGAGCCTGATTAGCGGGGATTTCGGAGGCCATGTCAGGGAAATTGGACCTTACCTAGTAGGTAATGGGGAGCCATCAAAGGTTCTGAAATGTAGTAGGGAGAATAGAGGATGGATGGAAGAAGAATACTAAAACTATGAAAAGGTAAGGGTTAAACGTGTAGGTTGGAGAATTTTAACATCTGAAAGAAGCTGAAACCCCCGGACTAATCTCTACTTGGGTAAAGTTTATTATCCTTCAAAGCTCAGACCAAAGGGGATCTTGTGTAGTAGTTTTAAAAAATCATTTTTCAAAATCAGAAGTTTTTTTTCAAAGAAGAATAATGCAGACTTCCAACCAAGAAAACAGATGGAAGGAGATAGGCCGTGGCCGATAACGGGAGCCCTGGAGCCCTGGAGCCCTGGCCGTTCAGCTTCCACTGTCCCAGGACCCGGAAACATCTCCATGGACCAACCATGAGCAAAAAGCATCAAGGAAATAATGAAATAAAAAGATAACTCTATAACAAAAACAGTTTTAGTTTTGGTTTGTTTTAGTTTGCCTAATTGTACCAACAAATGCTTATGCGAGACACAAAGAGCTTTTTCTTAGAAAGGAGATCACAGTCCAAATGAATGACATCTTCCAAATTAGAGCGAGAACATTGCCAGACCCTCCTCAAGGATTTAAATTCACTCAGTAACCTGTATTTTCATCAAATGAGGAAGGGAAGCCCTGTGTTTACTCTGCTAACTTCTGCTAGAAGGATATTTACTTTAGAAAAAAACTAAATAATAATAATAAAAAAGAAGTTGGACATGTTCTGTCTGGCTTTATAGCTGTGTGGAGTTCACAGGTGAATTGGTGAAAACAGTTCCTGGTATTTCTGTGTGCTCTGCATTTTCATGGGGCTTGTTAGTAAACACATCTGGGAATGAATTCTACGGTGGGTAGAATTTCTATTTATCCTGCTCGGGATTTTTCCTGGCTATTGTCTGTCTGTCTAGAAGAGTCAGCCCTGAATTAGAGTGAAGAAGAACAAAGCCAAGATCCCATTGTGAGGTTGGTTTTAGGAGCTGTAGGACTGAAACTTAGACAGTATTTGGATCTCTCGCTAAGAAAACAAGATTCAAAATTAGGCATGAAAAGTGGGCATTTATTTAGAATGAGAAAAGAAGTCATAATATTTTTATTAACTACTAGAAATTTATAATATTTATAATATTTTATAAGTTATTTTAGCTCTATACTCTGTGTTTTTATATGACAGCAATTTTGGGATATTTTCTATAGAAAGAATAGACAGATTATTCAGTCATCTAGCATAGTTGATGAAAAAAGTGTTTATTTTTATTACTGAGAGCTTAGACAAGTTTCTTTTAGACAAGAAAATGTTTAAAATGGTCAAATCTGGGAAAACTACACAATCATGTGTCCTTCATATAGAAGCTGTATGATTTTAGGGCATTTGAGATTTTCTTGTGAATTTGTACCTTGAATACATTGATGTCGTCCATGTCCTCGTTTTCCTGGTATATTATGAATTTTATGTTATCTTCATCCATGCCAGTATTTTGTGTCAAATCAGCAAGAAATTTAAATCTTTTCTCAATGTATTCCTATGACTCATTTCTCATTAATTGGATTGTCTAACAGTTCAAGAGCTTATTACTTATTACTGCCTTTGGAATGATCCAATTTTATTTTATTTATTTATTTTTTTGTTACATTTTATTTCTTCCTGAAGGTACAGGAACCTCAGTCTAAGAAACTAGTGCAGCCAGTAACAATTAGTTCTCAGTTCCTCTGACTGGTTCTTAAGAAGAAACCAGCCAAGGAAAGGCCAGCCCTGGTTCTGATATGGTCATGGAGAGAGGGACCCTCCAGAAGCTGACGGGATGGGGTGGGAGCACTCTAGAGTTGTGAGCCCTGGTTAAGGGGAATACTTTGGTGCATATCTTGTTTGGTTGGATGACAGTGTAAGACCCAACCTGATATTTATAACTTCCCCATAAAAGGTAGGCCAGCAAAAAAGGAAGTAAACAGAAATAGAGGTCTGTCAATAGCCGTGTCATAATCTGAGAGGTGTCATTAACATCTTTATGCCATGTTTGCCCTCAGCAAGGAAAACGAGATTTGAAAAATATCCTTTAGTGGGACCTGGAGTAGAAAAATATGGCGATGCCCTTTCTAGATTTTTTTTGTTTGTTTATAACTCTCAATACCCTATCTTTTTATAGTGGTTAGTGTAGAGTGGCCAATTTAATTAAACCACACAGGAGGACTCGGAAGGATTTGGATAAGGCATCGTGCGAGAGCGTGCGCCCCTGTCCCCATGGAGGCCACGTGAGAATGTGGGTGACTCACATCAAACCTCCTGCCATCGCTGGCTCAACTGAATGATCTCAGGATATTGATATTTATGTTGTAATTACTATTAATAAGAATAAAATGAAAAAACAGTAAAAACACATTTGACTCCCCACCAGGATTTCTTTTTTCAGGAAAATAAATGTCTCCTATAGAAGGCCTAACCAGACTGAAAGGAACCCCTCGCCAGGTAAGAATGAAATACCTTCCTTAGGCATGTGAATTGTAAGCACCATACATGGAAATTAAAAAAAAAAAGAACATATGGTGGTCCTCACATCAACCAGTGGCTTTTTGTCATCTTATGTCTTATCAGCCAGGAGGCTTCCACTGCTAGTGACAAAAACAATCTTACCCCAAGTGGCTTAAGCAAAAAGGGCACTTATTACTGATGTGGAAGTCCCAGGCTCCAGTGGCTACAGGTGTCACAATGCTGTCATCGTACCCCCTTTCTCTCTGTGTACATTCCCCGGACTCTGCCCAGAGGCTCTCTCTTCAGGTCTTAATGGCTGCATGGCTTCAGGCCTCACCTCTTCTCACCTGTGAGCCTCAGGGGAAAAAAACATCAAGTCATTTTTCCAGAAGTCCCAGCACAAGTGCTGATTCATCTCCTTGGTGCTAGTGGATTATATGCCCACTGTGGTCAGAGAATGCAATGCTTTGTAAGAATGAAGGGAGGAGGGTTCCCAAACAAAAATTGGGGCTCTTGGTGGAAGAAGGGGGAATGAATGTTAAGGAGGCAAATCACAATTGTCCATTCTGTATGTGAAACTAGTGGCCACCAGTTCTAGGCCCTTGTTCTCTGGGGTCCTCTGAGATTCTTGTCTGGAATAAGTTCAGAGCACGTGGAGTTGGGAGAGGATACAGGGGGCTCCTGAAGGCTGGTTGGCAGCTGGACTAACTCCAAAGTCTGCTCCCCTCTTCAGTAGACACTGCTTCGAGGAGAAAGTTGGTATAAATAGTAACTTTCTTGTGCTGCTGAAGGATGGGGAGAAGTATGGGTCCAAGGATCATCCTGGACTATCAGGTGTATAAGAAAACTAGTGTTAAAATAATTTTTGCCCTCCAGCGGGTGCTTGGTAGCCCTTCAGAGGCCCCCATTTTAGCATCTGGCCATTCCTAGACCAGTAAAGGTCTGTGCTATTTCTTTCCTTGCAATCTCTGTCCCCAGATGAAAGACGTATGGTGTCTGGTAAATGACTGGTGAATAAATTTGTCCATGGTTCTGCTTCCTGGTTGGCTAATAAGAAAGCTTCAAGCCATTTGATTTGGTAATTACTGAAAAGCCAAGGAAAGTGACTTTTGCTCTTTGTTCCTAGGAATGGAACATGCAGAAGAATATTACTGTTTTTCCCCAGGGTTCCATAGTTTGCCATTATTGGATCAACTGAATGATCTCAGAATATTGATCAGAGAGGTCTGACCACTGTTAGATCCACAAATTTTTTCACATAAATCAGACTTCAACTAAAGTTTCTCTTGACTGATTATGTCTGTATTAGGTTCTTAATGCCAAGTTCCACTGGATGGTTATGGTAGCTCTAAGAGCCTTTCTCACTAATGGGAAGGTGGCGGCTGTTGGCATCTTCAGAGGAGCTACAAAGCAGCACAGCCCACATGGGTGATGCTTTAAATCCTTACCAGCTGTTTGATCCAACTGAGCTATAGCGGTGGCTAATGTAAACCAGGGGAATGGTACTAGAAAGGGAGGAACCAAAAGCTATTTAAATCATTCTCAAATCTTCATCTCATGTTCACTTTTGAAAACACTTCCCACCTCTTGCCAAGGACTGACAGCTCCTCCTCATGGAACCATAATACACCCTTCCTGGAATTACTGGGATGCAGCGGATGGCATTGCAAGATTGTGATAGAGATGCTATGTCTAGTTAGTCTCATGATGGAATGACTCTACCATAACTGTTTCAAGAAATAAAATTGTAAAAATATTCGTATATCAAACTATCTACCTGAGGAAACTTAGTAGCTGTAAGTCATCTCAGCAGAGGATGAATTCATTCTCTGTCATCTGGAGTGAGACCTAGTCTTGAGTCCGTGTCATTCTAGAGAGATAAGAATGCACTGCGTAAAGTCTTCCATAGAATTCACATATGTTCTCTGTAACTAGTAAAATAATATGAAGAAAGGAAAAAGAAAATTAAACATCTTTCTCATCACTTCTCCATTTCTACCTGTTCTTCTAAAGTAACTAATGATAATGACCTATTATGTTTCTTTTCCCATCTTTCCCAAGTTAACACACACACACACACACACACATATGCACACACACAATTTTGACTTTTTAAAATTAGAATCACATTGTATGATTTTTTTTATATAACAACTTTTTTTTTTTACATAATTTGCTATTGTTATCCTTTAAGATCAATAGAGCTAAGTCATTCTTAATAGTTTTAAGTAATCTATGGTATAGATGTACCATATTTTATTTAATATTTATTCAGTGGATATTCAGAAAATTTCCAGGTTTTCACTTTTGGAAATAATGCTGCAATAAATATTCATAAAAATAGATTATTATGAACTAGTATCACCCCCCACCTCTGCCCCAGAGGACCTATTCCCAGGGATGGGGATGCTAGGTCAAAGGTTATGTATATTTGAATTTTTAGGAGCTATGGCCAGCTTGTTTTTCAAAAAAGTGTAGCAATTCCCATTCTAATAGCACGTGTGAGAGTTTTTAATGTAAAAATGTTTAAAATTTTTTGTCAGTCTGAGGAACAGGAAAAATGGCATCTCCTTATTACTTATTTTGCATTTCCCTACCTACCAATGAAGATGGGCATCTTTTCATGTTCGATGGCTGTTTGAATTTCCTCTTGTGTGAATTGCCTGTTCTGTTGTATTGAGTTGAATATCAGGCACTGTGTGTTGCGAATATTTTCTCTCAGCTATCACTTGATTTTGGTTTTGTTAGCCTTTGTCTTTTGTCAGAAGATATCTAAAAATTATGTACTGGGTTTATCTCTTTTAAACATTTAAAAATTACTGAAGTAATATTAATTTTTATACAAAATTATTAAACATAATAAAACAAAAGAGAAAAGTAAAAATCATCCATTAATATATCACTCACAGACAAGCACCCACAGATAATATTTATATTTGGGAGAATATACCTCCTGTCCTCTACACACATTTCACTCCTTGTTTTAAAAGATCGCCACCGTTTAATAAAAAAGAAACACTAAAACAAACAAAAAGATCGCCACTGAAGGCGAGACCTCTGAATGGGTATACCAATCTGAAGAGAAAGAGAAATGCAGATGTGGGATCCATTTTATAGCTATGTAAGACATTTAAAAAGACACATATAACATATGGTGAGTGATGGACAGTATTCATTAGGAGAGCAATTTATAGTTCATATTGTAACAATTCTAAAAAACACATTTTTCTGCTTATTTTAATCTCTCTGAAATCAGGAAGTATCTTATAAGCAATGGTGTCTTACAAACATTGTCGGCCAGGCACCAGTCAGAATGTAGCCATTGTAGTCTGCACCTGTATAAACTTGTTCATAGCTTTTCTCAGTGTTACACTTCACTCGAGTTCTGCTCCCTGTTACTAGTACAAATGTTGGATTTAGCTGCTATTTAAAATGTCTTCAGAAGGATCACACTATGATTACATTAGTACATACTAAACAAAGCAACCTAAGGCAGGACAAATAGGCAAATCCTAGATTTCAAGATAACAAGAGGCTTGTGTGACTGATGTATGTACTGCACATGACTACCTTTAAAGCATTATCTGCATGAAGTGGTACTAAAATAATGGTGCAACTTATAACTGATGCTATTTTAATTTGATGTATGTGATATTAAACTGGTTAAGTAATATATGTGGAAATGTATTTTTTCAAGTGGTTCTGCAATATGACTATGTCCATTTAGAGATATTTCAGGTATTATGTTTTTGTTACAAGCAAAATATAATGAGTGAAGTTAGATAAACACGACTGGATCAATAATAGCCTTTAACAAGATGCTGGAGAGGCAGAGGTGATAAAAGAAGAAAAGATTGCATAGTTTTGACATGTTCGTGACCCTAAAGAAAGGAAAGCACTGGAGGGACTTTGGGAGTTGTTTTCTGTTGAAGTCAAGGACACAGATTGCATGGGAAAGTGTTCAAGTTGTGGATAAAAGGAGAGGTTGTGTTGATTTTGTGAACTCAAGAGCTTCTTGGATACAATGCATGTGGTCTCTTCTCCTGTTAGTTAGTGTAGATGAAGAAGCATAAATAACCCATAAATCCATGTTGCTCCATCTGTCCTGCCTGTCAACATGGCAGCTTGGAAGCAATTTTGGACTAGGAGATGGCAGTAATCATTCTCCTGGCAGTTTTGGTCAGTCACCAGCTTTTGTGAGTGGAAACCAGTTACTTTGCTTGCTCTTCATGCCCCTCGATTCAACCAAAGAGGATTAAACCTGCCCAGTTTGGATGAGGGTGGTTTGGTAGCAGCAAGATAAGTGCAATAAAGAGTCAACGTGTGCAACCACCCATTGTAACCTAACTTTTGCACCTAACACCACAGCTCCTGCCCACCTAATGGGACTTGATCCCTTCCTTAAGAAAAACAGGACGTGAGCAGAAGTATCCATCCTAATATGAGAAGAGTTTCTGTCCACTCTTATTTTCACCTCTGCCTCTAGTTTCCTATCAAGACTCTTGTTTTTTTCTGACTTCATCAGGAATGTGCCAGGACAAATTTTCCTAAAGTGATGACTGCGTTAGGGCTACACATTAATACTTTTCTCAGCTTCAACTTGCCAGAAAAAAGAATGGAGGCAAAACATTTAGGAACATTTTCTTCGTGGGAGACCCAAGTTAGTTTTGTGCAGTGTTGCCCTAGCAGCATATTCTTTCCATTTACACAATCCTGGGATATTTTTAAGCCCACCGAATAAATTTTTAATTTCAGATATATATTTAGGTATTTCTAACATTTCCACTTGGTTCTTTTGAAAAAAGTTTACCTCTCTGCTGAAATTCCCCAACTATTCACTCTTGTCCAACTTTTCTGAAATATCTTTTAATGTTATTATATTATAATTAACTTATTTTTTAATAACTTAATAATTATATTGTAATATAGTATAATTTATAATGTAACATGATTCTTTTGAAGTCCATATCTGACAATTTCAACATGTAGGCCATCTCTGGGTCTGTTTTTATTATTATTTCCTTTCTTGACCATAGGTCACATTTTCTTGCTTCTTCTAATCTTATAAATTTTGATTGTATGCTGGACTTTTTGTGCAAAAGAGTAGTACACCGAAATAAATAGTATTTATCCTAAAAAAAAGATACACTTTTTTTTGGTCACATCATTAGAAGGGGGTCAAGTCAATCTACTTTGTAGCTGAATTGAGTCTGGGCTGGGCTTTGCTGTAGTTTAGTTCAATTGAATTCACCATTACCTTTAGGAGCAGAGCAGCAGCAAGTCTTTAAGGAGGGCTTGGGATCTGAACACTGGTGGACTCCTGTTTTCCTTATATTTGATAGCCAGCTACAAGCTTTTTGGATGCCTGGGAGTCTTCTTTGCTCTATTCCTCTGGCTTTCAATTCTTCAGGAGATCTTTCTCTACCTGGCTTCCTGGTCCTTGGCAGGGCACTTAGTGAAGACTCAGAGTATTTTACAGGAATTCCTCTCAGCGATCCTGTGCTTCCCCCAACCTATGGAAGGCCACTAAGGCATAGTTGGTAAAGGCTCAGGTGCCTCAGAGATATTTTCGTCTGCCCTCCTGCTGTCCCCAGCCTTTGGAAGACTCTGCCTTGCAATTCGTGAGGGCCTATAGAACTCAGGAGGAATTTTTTCCAGCCCTCCAGCCCCACCTCCAGCCTTAGTGGGGGTCGCTGCCCTCAGAGCACTTGGTAAAGTCTAAATGTGCCTTGGATGTGTTCTCTCAGCTGTCCAATCCTGCTCTCAGCCTTTAACGGGCTGCTGCCTTGCACGAGAAACAGGCTCTGTGCATCTTGCTGAGGTGGGAGGCCGGGCTAATGTGTGGTTATCTTTTAGGTCTCTTGCCTTATCTACAGTTTTTTTGCCTACAGTCTCCATTCACTCAGTAAGTGCCTGTGGAGGACAGCTGGGTAGGCACCAACTAACTCTGTGGCTAGAGCTCATTGGTAGCCTAATCTTTCATGTTAGCCCACACACAGCTAAAATTTATAGAAGGTTTGACTGGTTTCTTCCTATCTCGGTCCATGGTAGATTCCTCTTAACTCTTCCAGGGATGAAAGTAGCCATAGTCTCTTCTTTCCTAGAAAATGTTTATTATTTTCTGAGATTTACTTTGTGTAGACTTCTTTGTGTCCTCTGCTCTATGATGAATTTTAAAACTATGGTTAATAGCTTTTTCAGCTACTGTGTGACTTCCTACATTTGAAATGGAAGCAGAATACCTGGGGATATTTGAAAATGTGGAGCTACCATAATCTGCCTCTTGCTAATACTTTTACCATTTTATGGTTTTGTAATAGAAGCTTAATTTTCACAAGAAATACCAAATGACCCATTAACTCAGGAAAAGACACATAGAAGCTGAAATTACAGCCTTTGGGGGCCCATCACCTCCAACTATGAAGGTGGAATGTCTTCTAAACCGGTCTTTGTCCTGGCCTCAGTGGCATGATCGAAATTGTGGTATTCCTGCCTCTAATCTTCTCAGTGGCCTCCACGTGAGCATCTCTACAGGCCTCTAGAAGCCATGGGTTGGCCTACTCTATCTGAAGGCTGTGTTGTTAAATAATTTAGAAATCAGCCAGTAGATCTCAAAACTTTAATGGAAGGAGAAAAAAACAACAACAATATATTCTCTTTTGCAAAATATCATCTATGCTTTACTCATGTATATTGGCAACTCTTCCATTTATTTATTTGTTTATTTAATTGTTGTTTATTTTTTATTTATTAACTGGAAAGACAGTCAGCTCTTGGGAGCTCTTTCCAGTCAAGCCACAGACATCTTCTGAGCAAGGGTATCATACCCTCTGTCTCCTTCCCCACCTTCACCCTAGGTAAGGTAGCACATGCTGGAGAAATTATCAGCTTGTGAGTTCATGTTTAATTACACTATCATCTGCTTCAGTAACAAAATTACTTGAATAAGGTCGAAGACAGACTATCAGTCAGGATTAGGTTTGATTGTGTGACAAAAAAAGACAAACAAACAACAAATCCAGAGTAACAGTGGTTTAAACATGATAGAAGTTTATTTTTCTTTCAAACATAAAAGTCTTCGTCTAGAACATTCCTTGATGTCAGGAACCCAGAATCTTTTTTCCTTCTTGCTCATCCATGTGTGTCCTTGGCTCACGGTCTATGGCGGTGGTATTCACATTTTAGAAATAAGAGTAGAAGAAATGTGAAGAAGCCAGGCAAAGGATGCAGGCATGCTGTCACTTAGCAGAGGTTCTCAAAGGCTGTCCAGTGCACTCCTTCTCTTTGCATCAACAAGAACTTTTTCACATGGCAACATTTAGCTGCAAGAAAGGCTGAGAAACACAGCCTTTATTGTGGGCTGCTTTTTCTCCGGCTAAAAGTGAGGGTTCCATTGTTATAGAGAAAGAAGAGAATGTATTTTAGGGGGCAACTAGCAGTCTTGGTTACCAATCAGCTTTCTGAGGAATAACATTAGAGAGTTTCAGTTTAGTTCTGGACCATTTTGGGGGAGATATCAATGACATCCATTCCAATAACTACTGTATGAGTCTCTAGAAACAGAGCAGTGTTATATACGAAGAGAAGAACATCCAAGACCACAAAGGAACTAAAAAATCATGCCACATATGGAACTGTTGAAGAAAATGAGGATCTTTAGCTTAGAGGAAAGAAGAGTTTGATGATGATGCAATGTTTTTACACATTGGAAGGGCTATGCAGTGAAAGGTCTGGATGGACCAGAAGTGTGGAATCCAGACAGTGGGTAGAAATTATAGGGACAGTAATATGAGTTTTATATACAGAGGGAAATTTTAATAATAAGAACTGTCTCAGGAGGTAGCAAGCATACATTTACTTCTCTCTTCTTATCACTGATTAGTGCTGAGGACAAAATACTCAGCAAAGAAGATCTGGTTCCTACTCTAATAGCGGCTACAGCTTAGTGGGAAGACAGAAGACAGAAGATCATAAAGTATAGCAACTAGGTCTTAGAGTGTTGGCTGTGGGAAAAGCAAAGGACAGTGTGTACCATTTGTAGACCTCATACAGAGAGGATAGGTGCTTATGTAAGGTCTAAACTACACAACTTATGGCCTCCCTGGTTTATTTCTAGAAATGTGCTTTAGGTAGTGCTGCAGTGGAAAGCATAAGAGAGATTTGCCTTGGAGAACAAAGCAAATTCCAAATTTGTGGGACTTCTAAAATGTACTTTCTAGAGTTCCAGGGCAAGTCACCATAACTAAACCAGGTTGCGCTAATCTCTTGTCTGAATAGAGGAGGTTAGTGGAACTCATGTGAATTCAGTGACTTGAGAACTTCTAGATTTGCAACAGTAGGTTTGGGAGAAATAAAAACCCTCTAAAATCTGTAAGTTTTCTGAAGAGTTTCTGAAAATTCTGAAAAGTTTTCTTGCTGAGAACTTTAAAAAAAAACCAAAAAACCCAAACTCCTTTTTACCCAAGAAAACCGTCAAGAAAAAAAAAATCATAAAAAAATCCTTTTTCAGTTCTTCCAATGTCTAAATATATCAATATACAAAACATGGTAATTTTATGAGTGAAATAAGTTATACATAATGCATTTTTATGTTCCTAAACGAACAGCATGACTTTATATCTGTAAAGGGCACTAAAAATAAGCTTTGCATGTATTTCAATCCCCTGCCCCCAAATTTTCTTTGAAGAAAAACATTTTTTGTTTTTCTATAGCTTAAAATTTCTGAAAAAAAAATCTATGTATCTAGTCTGTTCCTTTGTTCTTGCTGCCTTGTAGCTTGTGTTCTATTCCTGTAAAGTTTATGGGTATGAAATTAACTGTTCCTTTAACGTAACTGATATGCAAGGTTTAACTCTTTACAATGTCTCACATTTACCTGCTAGGGTGTCTAGAGAACTAAAGATTTGAGGATGAGTGTTCTGTCAATGGCTTTAGCCAAGGTAGGCTGCTTCCTTCTTCCCAGCTTTACATTCCATGGGGGTCTGCCAGGCACACTGACGTGCAGCAAGTTTATCCAAAGGAGTCAAAAATCATGTAGCTAGAGAGTAATTTATCTTCATGACATCCCCGGGAGGCATTCAGGCAAGAAGCCTGTTACCACTGTGGGGCATTGGCGATAGGATCAGCTTGGAATCCAGACAGAGTGGTTGGGGGCCAAGAGTCTTGGGTCTGCCACTAACTCTGTGGGACCATGGGCAGGTCACTCACGCTTCCATTTGCTCAGTGAGGGATGAGGGTATTCGACAAAATCTCCAAGGTCCTCATAGGCATTAACATTCTATGAGTCTATTATCCTGACCCCACATTCTAAAGTAAGAAGGTCAGAAGATTGATCTAAGGGTATAAAATGAGAGAGTTGAGCTTTCTTGTTTTCTGAATGGCACTGTAGTATTTTGGATAAACACTATGAAAACATGTGGGGCAAGCTTGGTTTACCAGGGAAAGGAGTGAAAATTGACATGGGGGAAAGCAGGAATGAAGGAAGAGAAGTTCTTCTGGTGCCAAAATGACTCTGTGTCACAGCACTAATAATTTCAATACCTACTTCAGGCGGTGTCACCTTGACATCTCTTAGGGGGTAGAGTTGGAGAAGGAATGGTCCGTCAGTTTCTGGTGCTGTTTTGTTGGTTTATTTCCTTCAAATTCCCCCCCTTGAATGCCTGGCATAGATTGTAATCAGCCAGCTTGATACTGGCTTTGAGTTATTCCTGACCAGTGTAATAATGATTGGGCTACTCTCCCCTGCTATGGTGATGGAGATGGGCTGAGGAGCTGGGTGACATTTCTGTCCTAGTGCTTCAGGAATCTGTGGGGCTCTTTTGTCCTTCCAGAAATGACTCCAAGGGCAGGATCGCCAAAAGGCTGCCAGGGAGTCTGGCCTTATTTTATCTCTAGACTGCCTGGCAGACCCGAGAGGCTGAGATGAACATCTGAATTAGGAGTGCTTAATGCTGATTCAAAACTTAAGCTGCATTCTGGAACTACCCTGCATCTATAAACTTTTGAGTGGATTGCAATCAGCATGTAAAATGTACATATGTGCTCTCTCAAAAATGACTAATCTCTACCCAACCACACTATTTCCTTTCTTGCTGCCCACATTCTAACACCGCAAGGGTGGTTCTATTTATTGTCAATAATGGCTCTTCATAGATTTCTTAGATCTGAAAATGAAAATAAATGCTTCAGTTTGTATATGAAGTAATGTGGGTTATTATGCATGTAGAAAGTAATTCTGAAAAACTGGAAATAACCTAAACTTCCATCGATGTAACATTGGTTAAATAATTTATGGTAATTCAAAAATGAAATACAAGGAAGCATTTAAAATGAATACATGTGTGTGTGGATGTATATATATATATATATATATATACACACACATATCTTTGTTGATAATAAAAATTATTCTGATATGTGGAACAAGTAGGTTAAAACCAAATACTATAGGTTATCCTGTCCTTGAAAAAAAATATGCATACACTATAAGCACTGAAAAAGTCTGTGAGAGAGGACCTACATAGGCACCTGTAGTTGAGGGATGAAAAGGAGAGTTTCTGGTGTTCGAGTGGCTTGGACCCAGAACCTTAACATTTCCACTACATTGTTTATGTATTGCCACCTTGAATTCTGAGGCTTTGTATTTGTCCATTCATGAAAGTTTTGAACAGTGGCTAACTATGGGTGATAGGATTATGGCAATTGTGTTTTCTGCTCACAGATTGATTTCTTTCTATAACCAACATTTATTGCCTCTGTGATAAAATAGTAAAAATAAGAAAAAGGAATTCAGGAGAATGTTCTTTTCTTGGGATGTTTTGGTTGAAATTAATTTGAACTTTATTTCTAGTTCAACTGCTGACTCTCCTTCCTCCCCTAACTTCTTTTTGGCTCTAAGTTCTTTATACTCTGTTATTTTGTGTATTTGCCTCCCTCTCCAAACAATGGAGATGTCTTGACATGGGGTACATTGGGCAGAACCTTCCAAAAGAAAAGTGGTTTCTTCTTCATTTGGGTGGATAATACTGACCTCTTGGTAATTTGGCTCATCTATGGAGGTGCAAACATTGGGAAGCCAGAGGCAAAAAACAGAAGTTGCCAGAGGAGGAGAAATTGGTCGATATATGGAGATTTAATCATCACTGTGGAAAAACGAATTACCATTCTTAATTCTTCATAACATTCAAAGAGAATTATTCATCAACGTGCTTGCTATGGCCTCATGGTGGAAGGAATATACCTCTTACCCCTTAATTTTGAGTTTGGCTAGAGTATCAGTGGATGGGACGTGACAGAGGCTTGAAAAGAGACTGTGCGTTCAGGCTGTTCTTTTTGTGTCAGTCCTCCACCAAGGGAAGAACTTTCTCCAGGCAGCTGTTGCCCATTCGGCCTGAGCTCCAGAATAAATATACATGCCTACAGCCCAGTCTGTAGTCTGGAGCCAAGTATAGCTGAACTGCAGCCTGAACCAGAGCTCCCCAGCCAGGCACAGCCTGGACCAGCTGAATAAAGTCCACCTTGCTAACTTGTGAGTATGAGACTAAATGCTTGTTGTTTTAAGCCAAAGAGTCTTGGGGGTGGTTTGTTATGCAACCTTATTGAGGCAGTAGTTGACTGATACACTGGTCTAAGCCCACTAAACAGACCCTCCTGAGTCCTTCCTTGCAAAAAAAGAAGAAGAAAAAAAAGGATTTCTGGCTGCTTTCACACAACAGGTATGCAAAAACTATCCAGTAGATGATACAATGATAACATGGGAATGAAAAGAATATGGCCAATCTTGACTTCCCATCCTGGCTAACCAACTGCCACTAATTTTTCATTTAGGGTAAATGTGGTTTTCCTTACCTGATTATAAATGCATTCCAGCATCATTTGAGCTCTTTAAATTAAGGATTACATTGTTAACATTCTAGCTTTAGGTCTGTAATAATTCAGTTTGCCGTCAAAGCCTGACCAGTCAGTAAGTCATTATTAACAGTTTACGAGCCAAGATGCCCAGACTATACCATTCACTCTGTGTTTTCTGTTAACCCCATTGTGTTTCAACGTACTTCTTCCCTCCCAGTTTAGCTTTGCTCTTAGACAAGTCAGAGGTAGAGAATAGCAGGAGAAAACTCACAGACGTGGAGGCAGGGATGTTGGATGTTTTTTGCTTTCTGTCCAGCTTTGCAATCTGGGGGGTTCCCTTGGAGCCAGGATTGTGTTTAGATTCTCAACTGCAAGCATATCCATATTCACCTTCTCTTTCCGTGGTTGGCAAGAAATGTAGAACTCTCTTGGATGCTTGCCTCATGTGCAATCAATTGTTAATGCTCATTAGATGGCGGTAACACAGTCCCAGGGTGGTGCTCTCGAGGAACAGACTCAGGGACGTTAGCACATAGAGGTCATCTGGCAGCTTCTTGTAAATATGAAAAAATGAGATCCAGTCAAGGCCTCAACACAGAGCACACCTGGAAGCGGTAGGCCTGGAGCTAGAAGCCAGAGCAGCAAGACATCCCACCCGTGGCTTTCAGTGGTACTTGTAGATTTCTTCGACTTTTCTTCTGTTCCATGCAGGATACTCAATGAGAGTGAATTTTCTTATAGGGCTATTTTGTTAAATCAATGAACTTTTGAAAATTAGGAAAGTAATAAATTGTCAGTGTAGGTAGTTTGGAAAGGTACAAACAAGAAAACAAAATCACCTGTGACCCCACAGCCCGATCATCACTGTTGGTGTGTTTTTGTATTACTTGACCTCACAAACACCTTGGTGTTTGGAACACAGGTCATTTTATTTAAGAATTTTGTAGAAGTTATTTTTCTTTGTCACTTTATATTCTTTGAAAACACTCAAATTTAATTCTGAAAGTTGATCCATTGTAATTTAATTTTTTTTTATTACTAATGGGTGTTTATTTTTTCCAAATTTTGCTGTCATAAATGATGACAATTTTTTTCTAAGAATTCTTTCCCAGGAGGGAAATGAGAGTTATCTTTAAAAGTCCTTATATTGTCTTATAAGATATCATAACTGCTGTTAATAGATAAATCAATATTATATTTTTGGTAAATCCTAATGATGATTAAACAATTTATACCTTTCGACTATGAAATTATTTATGTTCCAAGGAAATAATCTGAAACATCATTATAAATCTACGCTCAAAATTGTCTTTGTAATATTTTGTTTTTAATAACAGTAAAAGATTGAAAAAATTAATTCCCTGTATCAGGAAATTAGTTAAGTAAATAATGGTATAGTTTTCTGTGACAATGTACTTATTTAAATAATAACAGAAAATGTTGATCGTAAATGTAAAATAACGGTACCAAATTGTATGTATTGTATGAGCTCAACTCCGTGAAACAACATACACGGGAGAGAACTCGACCAAATATCGGTGCCAGGTTGAGCAATTTTTTCCCCTTCTTCTCTGTTCTTTTATATTAAGTATATTACTTTCATAATCAGGGAAAAGAGCAAGTTGTTGTTCTTTATACTCACATATTAGAGATGAGGTCACTTCCAGGGAAGGGAGGTTTGGCCGGTCTGCGCAGGTTCCGCTTCCTTCCCCACCAGAAACACTGAGCATCGTCAGGTGTATCCCATTAAACAAGACGAGTGCCTTTTCTGCGCAGCCTCACATAATCTGACCTCCAGTGTGGTGTTCTTGAGTATATTTCCCCCCTACTTTAAGTTTCCTGGTTTTCAGACATTTTGATGCTTTCTTCAAAATGAATCAAAGTTCATACGTTAGGTCTAATCCCCCAATTTTTCTCTTACTTTTGTTTTTGTTTTAAATCTCAGGGAAAGCGGTTTTTCAAGTTGCTTGTGTGTGTGTATACATACACACACGTCAGTTTCACTGATATGTAAATCACATACCACATAATTTACCCATTTAAAATGTATGATTCAATGGTTTTTAGTATATCACAGAGCATTGCAACCATCATGACAATCGATTTTAGGACATTTTCATTACTCCCAAAAGAAACTCTATACCCCTTAGCAGTCACTCCTCATTTTCTCCAACGCAACACCCCACTCCACCCTAGGTAATCCACTAATCTACTTTCTGTCTCTATAGGTTTGCCCGTTCTAAACACTTCATATAAATTAAATCATGCGATTTGTAGCATTTGTGACCGGCTTCTTTGACAGTATGTTTTCAAGGTTCATTCATATTGCAGTATGTGTCACTACTTCATTCTTTTTTTTTTATTGCCAAATAATATCTTTTAGTAAAGATTGGCCACATTTTATCTGTTTATCAGTTGACAGATACTTAGTTTCCACATTTTGGTATTATGAGTAGTGCCGCTCTGAACATCGTGTACCAGTTTTTACATGAACGTGTATTTTCGTTTCTCTTGCATCTGTTCCTAGGAGTAAAATTGCTGGTTCATATGACAGCTCTATGTTTAACCTTTTGAGGAACTGCTGGACTGTTTTCCAAAGGAGCTATGCCATTTTATATTCCTACCAGGAATGTACTAATGTTCTGGTTTCTCCACACTATTGCAATAGTTATCTATCTTTTTGATTGTAGCCATCCTAGTGGTATAAAATGGTTTCTCATTGTGGTTTTGATTTGCATTTTTCTGATGGCTAATAATGTGCTTATTGTCCATTTTTATATGTTCTTTGGAGAAATATCTATTTAGATCCTTTGTCTACGCTTTAATTGGAATTTTTTTTTAAATTACTGAGTTATAAGAGTTCTCTGTATTTCTAGATACAAATCCTTTATCAGATATATGACTTGAAAATATTCTCTATTATTCTGTGGGTTGTCTTTTAACTTTCTCAATGGTGTCCATTGAACCAAAGCTTTTAATTTTGATGAAGTCCAGTTTATCTATTTTTTTCTTTTGTCATTTGTGCTTTTAGTGTCATTTTTAAGAAGACATTATCTAACCGGAGGTCATGAAAATTTACTCCTATATTTTCATCTGAAAGTTTTATAGTTTTGCTCATGTATTTAGGTCTCTGACCCATTTTGTATTAATTTTTGCATATGGTGTGATGAAGGGGTTGCTATGAACTGAATGTGGATGAAAGTTTATATGTTGAAGCCCCAACCCCCCAGTGTGGCTGCACCTGGAGATTGGGTCTTTAGGAGGTAATTAAGGTTAAATGATATCATAGGGGTAAGGCTTTAATCTGATAGGACTGTGGCCTTGTTAGAAGAGGAAGAGGGAGACGTCTCTCTTTACCATGCGAGGACACAGTGAGAAAGCAGCCAGCCATCTGCAAGTCAGGAAGAGAGCTCTTACCAGAATCCACAGGCTAGCTCCTGATCTTGAACTTCAGGCCTCCAGGACAGAGAACAGACTTCTGTTGTTTAAGCCACCCACTCTACAGCATTTTGTTATGGTGGCCTGAGCTGACTAATGCAGGGGTCCAGCTTCATTCTTTTGCACTAGAATATCCAGTTGTGCCAGTACCATTTGGTGAAATGACTATTCTTTCACATTGAATTGTCTTGGTTCCCATTACTCTTAAACTAACTCATGACTGAGACTAGAATTGATCAGATCATCTGTGGGCAGAGGAAAAATCATTGAAATAAATACTCCTTAACTACTAAGCAGATCAGGACATTCTAGAATTGTGATCTGAAGCATTGTCCATGCTAAGCTTGCACTTTTGAATCTCCCTTTCTTTGCCAGCATTTGATAGTATCTCAGTAACCTTGCAACTGTTTCTATTGACAAGATAATCAAGCGATGTCAAAGACTGAGGCTCCTTAATAAAGGCAGTTCCAGTGTTCTGGAGCTCAGCCACTGCTACTGTGAGGAGGGAGGGGAGGGAAAAAGGAAGGAGGAGCGAATGAATACATGTGTGTAAGTGAATACATATTCAGTAACAATATTATTTATAAACCTATAGGTTGTTACAGAAATCTAAATCCCACCCAAAGAAAGAAAACTTTGTCTACCTAGTTCTTTTTCCTCATAGCCCAACGCCAAGTTTAATTCCTGCTCCAAACCAACACTGAAAGAGGAAAAAACGCAACAACAAAAAGCCTTTTGCTCCCTGAAGTACACAATGGATTCATTGATCTGAGAACAAGTTAGTTCAATTGCTTGCTTTACCTTGCTGCTGGGAAAAAAACAAAAACTTCCTATAAAAACATGGCTTGTGGGAAAAGGTAAGATGACTCTGAAAAGCTTTTCGTTTTTCTGTGGACGTGCTGCTCTACAGAGCTGGAGTTGTGGAGAGAGCAGGCACAGGCTAAAAGTCAGGCCTTGCTAAGCTACTGATTGCGCCTGTGGTTCAGACAGACCCAGAAGTCTTCTTAAACTACCCATGGGAAAAATGGAGACACACACACACACACACACACAGCGATTCCTCTGTAAGGCCACATTCTTGGATTTCCACCCTTCAGCATTCAAGGATACCACCATGACCCCCTGGAGACACAGAAAAGAGGAAGCTTTCCTCTACTGCGTTCTCTACTCTTAGGCTTGGATAAAGAACTGAAAACTGGAAATAGGCTGACTCTTCTGTGCATGCCTCAGTTGGCAATGTGGCTAGGTGTCCCCAATTAGTGGGGTAACTCTAGGCTGGATTTTCTGTTCATATGTTCAAAGCCGAGATAAAGTTTGCACAAACCTCTTTTCCCAGGGTATAAAATGCCATGGGCCTGTTTCGGATATTCAGGTTCTATATGCTTTGGCATCTCGAAGCTGGAACGCAAGGAAAGCTACTGAGGCAGCTCGGGTGGAACGTGTCACATCTTCTTGGTGGTGGGGAAAACCTGGCTCAAGCTGCACTTGCTCAGCTCCCACGTTTGTTGACATTGCATTTCTGGAAGCTGGCATGGCTTTGGGTCCCAGCCTGCTGCAATAATTACCTTTCACAGGATTTAGTAGACCCAGGTTGGTTTTTTTTCTTCTTTATTAAATCATGCATAACTAGATGTTAAATTAAACTCATCTTGTTGCTTAGGAGATGGGCAAAATCCCTAAAGTCTGAGAATATTTCAATGGGCGGTAAGTCACTCCACATAATGAAAGAATATGAAGCTGGACTACTATTCAGGATATGCTAAGAAATGGTAAAACTAGATCAGCTAGCATTATAGTCACCACCTGAAACCTTTAAAAAGAGTTGAAATGAAGAGCCAGGGGGCAAGGATTCCTTTGGAGACGATCGTTGGAGTGCTGGCTCCATCCCCTCATAGAGGAGAGGTATGAGGGGACTTCCCTCTTACTTTAAGCCAAGTGAGCCCAGCTTCAAGGTAGCTTCCATATATTCTCTGGAATGAGAGGAGTTTAAGGACTGGTAGGGAAAGTGAGTCAGGCTTGAGGCAGGAGAGAAGTAACACAAGGGAGGGAGAGACTGAGCTGTAGTAGGTGTGAGCTGCACTTTCTTAGACAATCGTGAGGAAAGGGGTCCATTGCCAACACCAGATGTGAGCCACGTGGGAGGTGAGCCAGCCTGAAGCTTTCTTGAAAGAACTTTGTCCATGAGGACTTCCTGGCAGGATAAAGTGACTGGTAGGAGGGGGTTACTGGGAGCCTACAGAGCTAGGGGGAGTTAAAACTTGTTCATCCAGAGGGGGTCTCATCTGTGTTCAATATATAATTTGTCATCTAAATGAGGACACTTTTGAAAAAGAAAGGGAATTCTATTAACAAATATGCTGAAACAACAAGGTTCAGCTCCAACTGTCTCCGCCATCAGGACTATGGTCACCCCTGTGTTAAGGTAACTGAGCTGGAGGTTCCCATAGCACCTGCCACTAGCCCCCACAAAAGGGTCACCTTTGCATATGTCCCAGGCTCCACGGGCACCAATACCAGGTCATGGTAGTCCCAGCCATATGAGAGAGATGCTCACGTCCTTTAATCCCCACTGCCTCCTGCCCCCACTTTAACCTGGAAGGGGTCAGAAGCAGCAGCTGCTGAGCGTGTAGGAAGGCCCAGTGGGGGACATAGGGAGGAAGACAGCCACACGATGCCCCCTGACTACAGGCAAACAGTCAGAGTCTGAAGTGCTGCTCTGCCAAATGAGAAAAAGACTCTCTAATTTAGATAAAAGTTCAGAATTCTGATTATTACCATGGCCTGAATACTTAAAATAGTGAAATGAGGCTGCTTTTTGTCACTGACAATGACCTGTGTGCCTAGAAATGACTAGAAAAACTACTAGATCTGCCTGAAATCTCAGTCAGTGCCAGAGAAAGAACTCGCTTACAGAGTAGATTCGAAGGGACCCTGGGGAAAGAATAAAGTTACTTTATGACAGTAACCTGTTGAAAATATTTCATTCATTAAAATATGTCTACAAGAGGATATGAGAACCTCATCTATCTTGGTCTCAAGCAACTATTACACAAATCTAGCGTGAGGCTTTGAGAAGTTCTCCAAAATATTGAACGTAACCATTTCTCATGCCCTGAAATATAGCGGGAGTGTAAAATTGATCTACTGCCATTGAATTCAGTGCAGGAAATGAGTAAGTGGGGCCCAGCACATGCCTAGTACCTGAGAAACATTGATGGAGATGAGCTCTTGTAATGACTTACTGAGCATCTACTATGTGCCAGTTTCATGCGTTATCTTGCTTAATGCTTAAAACAGCCTTATGAGGTTCAGGGTCTAAGGTCTCACTCTTCAGTGGTAGAGTTAGGATTCTAAATCAGATTTCTTTCTGCTCTACTTGTTGCCATTCAAGGAGTTGTTAAAATTCTTAAAGAACAGAAAGAAGAAGATACACTTTACGAGTTTTGTAGACTGCTTTGCAGTTGAGTGTGGTGGTCAAGAGTGGGGACCCTGTAAACTAATGGCCTACATTCGAATCCTGCCTCTGAGCCTTACAAACTGTGTGACCTTGAGAAAAATAGTCAACGTTTCTGCAACCTGCAAAGGGTAGTGATAATAATGGTGTCTTTTTCATAGGTTTGTTGTGTTTTAAATTAGTTAATACATGCAAAGGCTTAAGAAGATTCTAGAACATGTTTAAAACTTTTGACTGTTAATATACTTTCCTGACCTCATTTGCCAGATGCTCAGAGCACAAAACTCTCCATAGCTCCCGGGAATTGTAAACACAGCATCTTGATGCTACAGGTCTATATCCTGCTCCTACCAGCCTTGTTTTGAAGTGCTCTCTCTTGCCAGTTGGCCAGGACCACCCACGGCCCCTCAAGGAGGTCATGCTCATCTTGTCTTGAGCTTTTGCTCCTGCCGAACTGCCTGGCACTCCAACCTCCCCTCTCTATGTGAAGCTTTTAAGTCCAGGTTCTTACCAGTGTATTTTATCCCAGAGATTAAATCTGTATCTCTGATGACCAACCTTTTTGTCTTGTTGTTTCATTCCCTTTTCATGTTATTTGCTTTTCTTAACAAAGGAAACTTGCAACCTTAGTTCAAATTTCCTTTAGCAAAATTTTCCCCAAAGATTAAAGTCCTTCTCAGAAGGCTACTTAGAACAGGAATCCAGGAGCTTCCTTTTTCCTTTTGTTTGTGGGCAGAGTTTCCTGTTTGCCTGTAAGTTTGAGTTGGCCTATTCCCCAATCATTCTGGGATGAAAGGACCCTCCAGGAGGCCTCCCCCCAAATTTGTTAGAGACACCTTACGATAAACTCTAGCCAAGCCTGAGAATCTGCATTTGCTCCTCTCTCCACAGTCCTCATTTTTGTACTTTTGGCTTATATCACCAGACTCAGTATTGGTTCTACCACAAAGCTAGAAATCGCAAGCAAAGAAATAGCCTCCTCCTTGATTCTCATCTATCTTCTCAGTGTACCCTACTCTGTGGTAGACAAAGTCTATATTAAGGGTGCTAAATTTGAGAGTGGCTTCAAGAAAGTTGGCTTCAAAATGGGCTAAGAGTTCTTTGTTAGGCAGCCAGACAACAGGCAACAATGTTTGAAGTCATACCAAGTGTCTGGTCAAAGCAGAGATGGTACGATTTAAAAAAACAAACAAACAAAAAAAAACCTGCCTTAGAAACTGGGAATGGGCAGAAACTAAAAATTTGTTCCATGCCGAGCAGCATGTAGAGAAGATTAAGCTGGTCTGAAGGAAGGAGAAATGACTTGGGGATGAAAATCTAGCTAACAGGAAGCAGTTCCAGATGAAGCATAAAACCCAGGTGAGCTTGGAAAGTTGCCAGAGAAGACTCTGGTAGAGCAGGAAACTGGATCCACCGGAAACTGGACTGCAAAAAAGTTATTCAACCAGCAACACAAAGGTTGGATCTGAAGTATACCAAGAAAGATTTGTTCAAGAAAGTCTTATACCAGGCGGTAAGCACTGTGGACAAAAACCGAGTGTGATTTTCAGCTCAACAATTTATTAGCTAGAGACCTCAATCAAGTCAATCTTTCTTTGTCTTGGTTTCCTCACTTTTGAAATGAGGCTGATAATAGTACCTACCTCTTAGAGTGTTGTAAGAATAATTGAAATAATACATCTTGAGAGCCTAGTAGAGGACTTGACGAAGGCAGAGTACTCAATCAGTAAACGTTGACTAGTGGCAGTAGTTAGAGCAGTGCCTCCAGCGGGGTCTTGGGTAATCTGGAATGAGCTGTTAAGTCTGGAAGAGGGTAAGGTTGTGCTGACAAAGAGAACTTAATGCCAAGTTGGATTTAATAGCTAAGCTCTTCATGGGTAGCTAGTGTCCTGGAGTTCCTTACAGGATGGGAATGCAGGTTCTACTCTAAATAATGATTGATTGGTGTGATAATGAATCTGGGATAGCCAACTAAGATGGGGATCAAGTTTAAAGTCTAAAGTAAAGAGTCATCTTTAGCTCCTTGGAAGCATCTATGTGGAGAAGTGAAATCAAACTATTTTCTAGATAATTCCCCCACCGTAATTTTTTTGTATATGGATAGCAAGAATGTAGAGATGCAAAATAATGCAGAGGTTGAGGGTACACACTTCGACAGTGGTTCTTGGCCTTTAGTGTCTTTTAGGATCACCCCACGGGCTTGCTAGAACACAGGTTTACCTGACCCCTCACAGGTTCCGATTCAGGAGTTCTCTGATGAGCTCCTAGGAGGAGCTGCTGGTCCAGGGAGTGCTCTATTAGAAACAGGGTATGGAGTCAGACGAACTTGGTTTTACATTTCCATCACTAATTACTTTTATAACCTTAGGCAAGGTATAAAACCCCTGTGAGCTTTAGTTTTCCCATTTGTAAATGGAATAATAATACTTACCTCTCGAACTTGTTTTGAATATCGGTTTTGGAAATATATGAAAAGTGCCTGGCACTTAGAAAAGAAACTATTAATGAGTAGATATTTGGGACTTAGCAGGAGAAGGAAGCTTAAAGATTGGGGAAAATGGGTTCAAAAGGGCACTAGCAAGCCAGGCAGAGAGCTGAGCTATTTTCCCTTTCTCCTCTCCACTCACACCATAAACTAGAGATGGACATTGGTGTTGAGCACAGGCAGCAAATGCAACTTTGGACAACCTGGTGTAAGAGGGGGGAGACTTGGATATTTTTAGCAAAATAAGCATTTCTGGCTGGTTTTTCAGCTTAGTAACTCAAGGCAAAAATCACATCTCAAAAGAATTTCGAAGGCAGAGAGGAAACCTCCGCTGAGGTGTCGACCCGTCCCACCCAGCGCTTCCGGGACGGGACTTGGCCTCATGGAAGAGCACTGTGTGTTCAGGCCTCCGGGCTGGGGCTCCGGCTGTCTCCTAGACTCAGCATAGTCTTCTCGTCTGGCCCCCTCTGTGTGTGGCACCTGTCATCATGTTTTAAGGTTCTTCGTCTCTGTGCAGCTAGTGGCCCCTCACAGGCTGATTTCATTTTTAATTCACCTCTGTGCTTTTGTTTTGTTTTGTTTTGGATTTTGAGACTATAAGCAGCACCTCAAAAACATGACCCATAACTTATCTTTATATGCCTTTTGTGTTTTCTCTCAAAAGACTGGTTCAATAAATGTTTGGGAAATTATGGAGGGAGGGAGGGAGGAAGGAAGGAAGGAAGGAAGGAAGGAAGGAAGGAAGGAAGGAAGGAAGGAAGGAAGGAAGGAAGAAGGAAGGAAGAAGGAAGGAGAAAGGATTTGCGTTTTAAAATTTATCTAGAAGGCAGGATCAATAAGCTACGCTTTAATTTTATCTTCTACGCTTAGCTCAGCACCCTGAATATATCAGGCATTCAGTAAATACTTTGCAAGTAAATATTTGCCTGCTTTCGATTAGGATATGTACCACCTGTATTTGGGTTTAAAAAATCTTCTCTCTTAGTTTTCTTCTTTCCCTCTATGAGTGTTTTCTTTCTTTACTCTTTCACCTGTTCAAGGCTTTATTTCATTTCTTTTCCAAGAATAATTTAATATATTGAGCACATAGCTAGGGGCATAATAAATAAGTTTTTATTTAAATTTGCTTTATTCTACATTCTTACATTTCATAATTACAGCATTGAATTATTTTAAGAATCTAACCGTAGTGGGGAACTCTTTTTTCCCCATGTTCTACCTCAACCCACCAAAGAAGAAGCTCCTATTAACACTGTCACTCTTGGAAACTATGAGGCCATGTGCATCTGTCTGCTCAGGCTGCCATAACAATGCCATAGGCTAGCCAGCTTAAACAACAGAAATTAATTTTCCCATAGCTATGGAGTCTGGAAGTCCTTGATCAAGGTGCTTGCTGATTTGGTTCTTGGTGTGAACTCTCTTCCGGCTTGCAGATGGCTAGCTGCCTTCTCGTTTGAGCCTTTCCTTTGCAGCCTATGGGATGGGATGGGAGAGTGGAGAACGAACTCTGGTGTCTCTTCTTCTTATTATTAGGGCCCCACCCTGTGACCTCATTTAACTTCACCTCTATAAAGAGTCCTGTCTTCAAATACAGTCGCACTGGGGTTGGGGCCTCAATATTTGAATTTTAGGGCCACACAATTCTGTCCGTAACACTTTGTTCTCTCTACAAGAGGAAAAGGAGTTAATTGGATGGCCGAGAGCCTGCCACACCCATTGGGCAGATTTTTACGGGGTGGAACACGATGTAGAGATGGGGGCTCCTTCTGCCCCATTGCCCACTCCCTTGACTTTCTCACTCAAGGCCCGGAATGGTTGGCATTTGTGTTTCTGGGCTGCACGTGGTGAGTGGGACGGCGAGTGGGCTTGGGCGGCTGCAGCCAGACCTCTGCTTGATCTTTTCCTGCTTTCTGACCTACGGCTGAATGGGTAAATCAAGCCAGTGCTGACTGCAGCTCTGTTTGCAATTCTGAGAAGGAGGTGGAATGCCCTCCACCCTCGCCCCAACTTGAGTCCAAGCCACATTCTCCAATCAGACTTTATGAGAAAGCCCAGTCCTTTGAGGTTTTGACGTACTTGACTATTCTGTTTTAAGTTGCACGCCCCGCCCTCCACCCATCTTTGCCCTTCCCATTTCTTTTATTCTGCTTTTTTTCCCTCTGTTTCATGGCACTTTTCATCTTCTAATACTTCTCCAGTTCATCCATAAGAGTCTTTTAATACACTTTCAAATGCTTTCTGAAAAAGGACATATTAACTTAAAGGTCTGAATGTTACCCTATTGACAAAGGTGAGGGCATATTTAACCTAGGGAAAAATGCCTTTTAGGCCCAGAAAAGGGAGAGCATATTAACTGTTATGAAATATCTAAAACATGATTTTGGAGCAGAGGCACTGCAAATAGGCTTTGAAACTTCAGCTCATGTAAGCTATGTAGGAAAATGGCGATGATGACGGTAAACATTTACTGAATCTTTCAACATGATAAGCAGAATGCTAAGTGATTTACACATATTTTTCCTTCTAAGTATCCCTGTGATGTAACTAAAATATTCACTCCATTTTACAGCTGAGGAAACTGAGGCCCAGTGAGGTCGAGTGACTAGCCCTAGAGTCCAGCTTAGGTCTGCCTCATTCCAGGGCCTATGTGCATGTTGCTCAGTTTAAGAAAAGAACATTCTCACAAGTAGAGCTGGCCAGGGATGGAATGGCAAGGATACCACGTGGTTTCTTCTCTACTCTGAGCCTGATCCAGTAGAGGCTGGGTGACCATCTGTTAGGATTGCTACAGAAGGGAGATCGATTTAGACAACTTCTGAGTCTCTTTCCAACTGTAAAATCTTACAACTTGATGGGCAGTCCTGTGGGAAAGGAATTAGATTCATTCTTTGTAGCTCTGTTCAATGAAGTAGCATTTCTCAGGCTTTTCCATCTAGAATTCCCCAATGTCAAAGGCAGGTGAGAAGATACTCTTGGGAAATCTGGGGCAGAGCTGCCAGAAGCAAAATTTTGTGTCAAATCTGAAAAAGAAATTATCTGAACTTTATAATAGTCATGAAAATATCCTTGTTTTAATAAAAAGTGTTTAATTTAGAAAATCTTTTAAAAAGCAAAGATATTCACGGCAAAGCTTAAATTCCACCCTGACTCCCAGCCCGCTAAATCTTTTCTTCAGTTTGGTTCATCAGGAAAACATGCTATATTTATTTTATGGATTAAAAAGCCTAACACAACACCAGCTCTCCCAGGGGTAACATTTATCTTTGTATGAGAAGTAAAGCAGTAGTGTTAAGACTAATACAGAGAAGTTGTAGAGAGGCAGATCAGATTTTATTCCAATGCAAGACCGACCTTTCCAAGAACCGATGTCTTCCATCAGTGGAAGAAACCCTCTATGAAACTAGTAAGTAAGCAGCTACTGAAGTTTCTAAGCAGAAAGTTAAGAGAGGGTTCAACTTTAGGAGTTCTAGTTCCAGAACAAATTCACGGCCATGATGAAAGGCATAGGCGAAACCCATGCTCTCCATCACTCAAAGAAGGCTTGTAGAGAAGCCATTATGAGAGTAAGAGCATCTAACATAGTCCTTGATACATGCCAGGCCTTAATCCCAAAGCTTTAATATACCATTTTATTCTTAGAGTGACCCATATTCTTAGAGTGACCCATTTTCCAGATAAAGAAATAGAAATGCAGAGAAATTAAATACATGGACCCAACATCTCACAGTTGCTGAGAAGCCGGGCTGGATTTCGAACTCAAACTCTTAGAGTTAGGGCTGAAACTGGCCCTCTTGGTGCCCTCTCTGCTCTTTCTGCCTGTCCCTTACCACACAATGCCATCTTTTTGGTTCCCAGCTCTGACCCAGAAGGAATCTTGTCCAGGGAAAGGGCTGGTGGTGAGTGGTCAGGACACTTGGACTCTGTTCCATACTCTGCCATTAATCAGTCACTTACCCTTCCTGTTTTTTCACATGCTAATTTATTATTTCTGTGTCTGTCATGGAGGCCATCATTTTTTTTACATGTCTTTTACTAAAACTCAGGGAAATTGTGCCACATCACGTAGGAGGTCTACTCTGCAGAACTGAACTACAAAATAAAAAGTGAAAAACCTACTGGGAAGTGCCTCTCTCTCCCTTGAATTTACTTTTCCGGCAGATGGATTCCTGTCCCCAGGGCTGTGGACTCTGGGAGTGTGTCTTTGATTAGGTCAGGGAATGTGTGTGTATTAAGGGGTGCTCTTCGTGGTTCCCAGCATCAACATTATAACAGCATTTTGCAGGACTCCTCTTATCCACTGTGTATTTACAACTTCCAAAATATGAATATATTGTATCCACATGGCTGTCTGGTTTCCAGTTAAAGGCCGTATGATGAATTGATGTGAGACAATGACTTCAGCTGTGGGTTGTTTTGGGGTTCCCTTCCACTGCAGCGAGATGATGAGGAATCTTCAGGGTCTCCCAGGGAACCTTTGCTCTAATGTTCCCCCTTCCAAAACCAATGGAGACAGGAGGGGCTTCTGATAGGGAGCCACGCTGACCACGGAGAGCTTTGTCTTATAGCCCAGGATGGGAGAGGCAAGTGTCAAATAATTCTTTGCAGGATGATTTTTAAACCATGAATGGATCTCGCTGGGAAATGGGCTAGTGCAGGAATCTCACTCCTTCAGCTCCATGTCATCTGCGGAAGAGACTCACCTCCACCCGAGAGGCAAATGCACTCAGTCTTGGTGTTTTCAATCTGGAAAATTTGTCTGAGTGACCAGACGTCTTACGCACATTGTGTTTTGTAAGTGGTAAGAAAAGGCAGCATTGATCTGGTATTCCTGGAAGTCCTTCCAAGTGGCCTAGCAAGACTGGAATAGTTCAGAGGAAATAATCTGCTCACTCCCTCATTCCACATGCATGCACTGAATACCTACTAGGTGGGGATATGTAGATTAATATCTCTAGTTATTTATATTTAGCCTGTTTATCTATGATTTATCTATCATCATCATCATCATTCTCATTGTCTATCATTCTATCTATCTATTATCTATCTATCATCTATCTCTACCTAGATAGATCTATATAGACACATATAGCTCACAATATGGCTAAGATGTATATTCCATAAATGAAATGTGGCAATACAGTGAGACAAGTGCAATATTAATGATGGGTTCAAAGAGCTATGGAGTGAAGGACTGATTGTCTTGAATAGAACAAGTGAGAAGACTATTCGAGGAAAAGGAGCACAGAGGAAGCGAGGACAGAGGCATAACAAAGAGCCGCCGTCACTGAGGCCCGGAAAGAGTTCACTGTGGCCAGTGCAGACGATGAGTTTACAGAGCGAGGGAAGTATTTGAGCCTGGCAAGACAGATTGACAGAGGTTCTGGAGGGACTTGTGAGCCTGACTGAAAGAGGCGCAGATGCAGGCAGTAAGGAGGTGACAGGCTGAAGGCAGCTGAAGTGAACCGAGAGACCCAGGGGGGTTAAATGGGGAGAAACGAATAATGAGAAATGAATATTAATAATATCAGTTAACGGGTATCGAATGCATTCCGCGTGCCAGGCATGTGTTAGGTGCCTCATTCACATTTAATACTTATAGCCACCCAAAGAGATTGGGTGTAATTATCTGCAATTATCTTTTATTTTGCAGATAACAAGACTGAGGCTTATGGAAGTAAAGTAAATTGCCCAAAGTCACAGATAGTGAGAGAGCTGAGATTCAAACCTTGGCTGTCTTATCCAAGAGAGCAATAACTGAAAACAAGAAATGTAAAGAAAAGAGAAGAAAGTCAAATTATTTATCTTATTATTTCTCTGACTATTTAATACTACAACACTGATTTGAAATTTTTTTTTTTTATTTGCCCTAGATGACCCTTCTTTCCAAAACCTTTGGTAAAATGTTTTTCTTTGCTTATACCTTTTATTATTGCTCCCCTTCTGCGATCAATATTGCATTTACACTGATCATTGTGAAAATCTCTTCAGATTGCAGTTGTATGAAAAGCATAATGCAAAATAAAAATTAGTCTATAAACATTGACAGGGTAAGCAGCATCCATTTGTGGTTTTCTCTACACAGGTCATCTGTTTCTCAGCACTGGGGTTTGGAAGGGAGAGTCACAGTGTTCATTCTATTTTTCCACAACATTTCCTGAGCACAACACTGGGAATTTGGAACTTATGCACATCCACCCATGTCTCAATATAAACTGAGATGCAAAGTAGTAAAGAAAGAAAGAAAGAAAGAAAGAAAGAAAGAAAGAAAGAAAGAAAGAAAGAAAGAAAGAAAGAAAGAAAGAGAAAGAAAGAAAGAAAAAGAAAGAAAGAAAAGAAAATAAAGAATGAAATGCCTTCTCACCACCGTGAGTCTAACTTGTGCATCTGTGAGATTTATCAGTATAATTAAGCTTAGTGTATGAGTCAGTCTTTCTCCATGAGTGAGGTGGGCAGAGAAGTTCGTAGTAGCGCCTTTCACAGGTGAGATTCTCTGAGGACAGTGTATCCTTGCATCTTCATGAGCTCTAAGTCCTTTCCCTAATGGGGATCTAAGTACTCATTTGTAAACCCTTACTGCAAATGCCAACAAAGTATGTTTTCAGGAGTGGGAGAGGTGGGATGAAAAACTGTTCTCAGTCTGCACTGCGGCACCTCTATCCCACTAGCAGCTAGGGACTTCCCTGGTTAGCTGAGTGGAAGCCAAGAGCCATCAAGGGCAGGGGGTTCTGGAAAGAGACCCTTTGCCTTTCACATAACAGTGTTCACAAGGGAAGAAAAAGCTCAAGTGTTTATGCATCTCCTTAGAAGTTGTCAGAAAGCATTCCTAGGTTGGGCATTTTTATTGATGCAGCGTCCTTAAGACGATCACATAGCAGCAGCAGCAGCACCACCACCACCACCACCACCACCACCACCACCACCACCACCACTTCTTGAGGTAGGCTAGTGTGCGAGGGTGGTTGGCCCTGGGACCTAAAGCTCAGGAAAGACCAGCTGAGGAAGGTGCTGTAAAGCCGTGGGAGCACCACAGAAACCACCACCAAAAACTGAGACATGAGACTTCTCCTTGGCCATTCAGAAAACAACACGGGAATTCTAGAGAAGATGAGTTTTTAACTATCACACCCAAATGTGGTAGAGTCAAGCAGAATCAAGGGGGCCTCCCTGGAGTAGATTGAGAATTTGGGAGAAAACTTAGAGATAGTGAGTATACACAACACTTTGAGGGAATTTTATTGCAAAAAAAAAAAAAAAAAAAAAGGTGAAGAGAGCAAAAGAGAGAGCACTAAGTGGCTCACAAAGTCAATGGAAATTTTATTTTTAAGATTGGAGATATTATAGCAGTTGGAATGTATGACTCAGAATCCTTATGGTTATATCTCAAAAGCATAATGTTGAGTAAAAAAAGCAAGCACAGAATAGGACATTCAGCATGACATAATTTTATTAAAAATGTAAAACATGAAAAAAAATCTCATCATTTCTTCATGAGTATATATATAGTAAATATTTTTTTAAAAGGCTTCATGGGACTGACACCCTCAGCCTCAGGCAGGCCAGCGGTTACCTACTAGAATGGAAGGAAGTGAATGGGATCGGGGAGGAACACTCAGTAGTACATGTGTCTGTTCTATTTTTTTTTTTTACAAAAAACTGAACAAAATAAGGTAAATTGTGAATGTTAAAACTTGATGGTGGATACACAAATATTTGTTTTATTATCATTTATATTTCTCTATATTAAAGTAGTTTATAATATAAAATAAACAAGCACAAAAATATCATCATCATCATCATCATCATCACCAACAATCAACAAATAAAGGATGCTCTTCCATTTGGAAGATTTCAAATACAGATCTACCAGAATAGATAGGGTAGGGGTTATAATTTCTTAAGGTCTCCCCCCCCCCCAGGCTCTTAATGTTGTGAAAACAAAAAGTTCATTCAATGCAAATGTATCGAATGAAAAGATGTATTAACTAGTTAATCTTCTGCTCTCCATCTCCCTTCTCTCCAGAGGGGAGTGTTCTGTCGGAGGGATTGTGAGAAGACAGGGTGATTTTCTGACAGTTCACCTCAGTAGAATATACCTGCACCTTTTCTTTAGAGCAATGTTGACATGTTTGCAAAAATAATTTTGGATGGAAGTTAAAGCTATGGGTCAATGCCTGGATTGAGGCACCATTGGAAAATATAAAATTTATCATTGTGGGTTTTATTTTGTCCCTAATAAGTATTGAGAAGCAGCCACAGCTTTCTTTTTCTTGATGTTCACAGTCACTTACACGGACCTTTGCCTCAAATTTTCTGTAATATGCATGTGCTAGCTACTACAACGATTGGAGGGTTTTGCGATATCTAGGAGTACACTAGAAAAAAAACTTTTATAATTGATCAAGAATTGAGTCTGAATACCTGCCTAAAATGAGCTAGAAAACAAGCTGAAGTACCTCCATAGGGATAGATTAGGAGGAGGATCTGAAAGGGAGAGGCAATAGTTCCTCATCTTTTCGACGCTCATATTTCCCGAAGGTATTATACAAATGTGGTATGTCTAACAGACCAATGGAAGAACTTGCTAGAGAAGCTATTTTCATTTCGACATAAGAATTTTTTTTCCCTCAAATAATTGATTATAAATTAGAGCATGGCTCTGCCTCATGCAGTAGACTCTGAGAAGGTTTAAGCAGATCAAGCTGGGAGGCTCCTGTCGAGGATGACTTGGATGGTTTTAGGTTGGGAGGAAGGTTGTATGAAGAGGTATAGTTCTATGGGTGGCTTGGTCCTCTGAACAATAGGGCCTTTCTCACCTTTGTTCTCACAGCGCTATCTTCACTCCCTACCATCCCACTGGCACCAGGATGGGTGGGTGGAAAACATGACTATCACAATCTTCCCACTGTGATACTGTAGAAACATTGTGTATGCATATGAGCCAACCACAAATGTTCTTGAATTTTAGAAGAAGATAGTAGATTTGATGAAATGTTATTGGATGTTCATCTCTGGATACATGTGGGCAAATTGCCTACAGTCCTCCTATAAACAACTTGAGATAGCTAAGAAGAACAAGTCAATATGAAGACAATGTTTATACGACACCCCAAGTTGACATTTTAGGGTTTGGCTCTGTTTCTGCTAAGAACAAGAGTTGAGAGCTGGGAAAATATATTTGACTGCTCATCTATCACATTTGATCTGGCTGCTGGAAAGACTGAGATATCAGCCAACTACTCATGACTTGTCTCATCAGGAGCTCAGCAGCTGGCCGCTGACAGTCAAGCACACAGTCCTGGCCCGAGTCCACAGTGGAAGATTGGAATATTTTGCTTGAGGATTGCTCAGGATGGAGCCCTTGGAAGGACACCAGCCAGATGCCCAGGCCCGTTCAGATGGTGGGACAGCAGCTGCTTTGTTACTCAGAGATGAGGCAGTGTTCCCAGCCCATGGAGCTCAGTGGTCAGGGCACAATCATTCAGACACAGAATAAGGGCAGAGTCACGGGGAGGATGGCAGCAACTGTGGTGACAGGGGAGCCCCAGTGTAACTAAATGCTTCAGTGGTTCTAGCAAAGGTTTTAGAAATTCCTTCTCTTCTTATCTGGCTCTTTATTCATTGAAACTACCTAAACTTCCAGCGTGTGCTACACAGATCTACACCCAAGAAGAACTGGAAGACAGGAGCTGGCATGCAAAGGTGCCTGGCACCCACTTTCTTTCGTGACCCCTTTGCCTTCTGCAATACCACTCCCTAGCAAGGCCAAAACTGTCATGCAACAGAGTAGTTTGAAATATTCAAAGGTCGTGGTGTTTAATGGAGCTTTGTGAACTGATGAAAACAAAAACTGTCCTGAGTTTGATGAATAGAAACAGAAAAGAATCATAAAAGCTAACTTTGATATATTATTTTCAAGGTACTTTTCAACAATGTCTCATCCGTACCTCTATACTCAACAATATCCCCATTTACAAACAAAGAAACTAAGTTGGTAGTTGAAGGGCTCACAGATGGTCACAGGCCTAGGAATGGTGAATCCAGAACTGGCCCCAGGATCCTGCCTTCAAATCCCCATTCTTTCCATTTCCACATCAGCCCGCCTACCATCCATCAGTGTCTGAATGCTCAAGTCTAGTGGGGGCTGTTTGAGCAGTAGCTGTACCCATGGACATCCAATGGCAAGAACACAAGGGGATCCACCACCAAGGGCGAATGAGGGGCCCACATGGTGTTCACCTCATAGTCATTTTCAAGAACAGGGCTTCATCTCATTTATCTAGGTGCTGGGGATCCAGCACCTTGAACAAAGGTATCCAACGAGTAATGAATTAATTTGTTACACTATCATCTCCCTTAATAGATTATAAAGGGAAGGGATCTCATTATGTTCAATGTTGCATCCCCATGTGAACTATGAAGGAGAATTATATAGTGAATCTTTAGATAGCTTTCAAGAGATAAATAAGCTTCAAATTCTGGCCGTATGCATTCGTAGCCTTAGGACCTTGATTTAGTTTTTAAGCCTCTCACATCCTTAGCTTCATTCCATGTAAAATGGGAAACATGGGACTTTTGTGAAGATTAAAGGAGGTAATACATGATGGACGCTCAGCCTTTATACATGTAACATTTTTGGTTTTCCCTTTGAACTTGAATCAAATAGACTTCAAGGCTGGTCATCGCATAGAGGAAGATTAAGTCACCGCCTCTGCACTGTACTACCCTTCCACATTTGGGGAGTCAGGACAATCTTGGGATTTATCCCTGAGGTAGGTGAAGTTTTTTGCACATCATATGTTCTCAAATATAATCCCTCCTGCCCTTAGGAACTTCCCAATTACATCAATATTTATTGCTGGGTGTATGAATTCTATACATCAAAATAATTAGTATTTAGTGGCCCCTCTTTTAAATGGACTGTCCTGTTGACAAACCAGAGAAAGGTAAAATGCTATATAATCACTATAGGGATATTTATTTACCTCATACAATGTATTTAAGTTGAACCTTATGAAACACCATTGGTAATTTCATACCCAATCCAAAACCACAGGTTTTCTTTTGAACCCTAATTTGCTTATCCTATCCCAACTCTTATGCTGTTTGGTCTCGGTTACCTCTAATTCTGATTTTTGAGTTATAATTACTTGCATTGCTGTTTATCTTCATAATTACTGAATACTGTCTTTAACACTACCTTGTTTGACCCTTAAGGCAGCACGAGGACTAAGTGAGATTGTCCCCATTTTATAGATGCAGAAAGGGAGCTTAGTGGAGGGGTCAGTGAATTTGCCTAAGGTCTCAGCCAAGAAGTAGCCAAGCCATTTGAAATGGGGTGTTCTGACTCTTGGGTTCAGCACTTTTCCCATTATACCCCAGCTGTCCTCTCTCCGTCGTCATCATCACTGGCTATGCTATAAAGATATTTGCATCGCTCAGTTATTACCTATCTCTCTCGATCTCTGTTGCCTCCTGGTTTTAACAACTGGCTTTCCCTGGCTGTTTCAGCCATTTGCATGCCCAAGTCCTGCTCCAGGGCATTTATCTTATTACATCCTGAAGGGGGTGTAAGGAAAGGACCTTGGTGTTTGGGTCTGTTTCGCCTGTAACTTTTCCAAAGATCCCGGCTTTTGCTCAGCCATGTAGCCGTAATAATGATAATTATTTCAGAACTTGGAAGGTTTTCTTTCATTACCTATATTCCCCTGGCACAGCTGACGGACCAGCCATGTAGGTAGAGTGCTTTTTGCCTCAATTGTAACAAAAAATTTTAATTATTCATCAGTACAGTAGCTGTTAGACAAATGTCCAATTATTATTCATCCATAGCTAAGTAATCTTCTGCTTTTTTTTTTTTTTTTTTTTTTGGAGCTGTGACAAACACAGTCCTCCCAGAACTGGCAGAAGGCTCAGATCAAAGAGTGAGTTGTGTCTTGCTTTAACCAGGAAAGGAAGGGAAAAGCCAGCTCTCCCTGCTTGTGCCTGGGCTTCCTCCCTCACCTGTCCCCCAATGCAATTCAGGTCTAAAAGCCTGGAGTTAGGAAAGCTGGGAGAGAGGAGACTGTGAGTCCTGCAGCCCTGGCAGGCAGACAGCTGGGAGGCATCTTGCACGGCTCCCTGGTTCACCTGGCAAAGGCTCTCTCCGTGGAACAGCTGCACGGGGCCTTTTGCCAAAGGGACGACTGAATTGCAAATGTAAATTGCTAAATGGAGAGTGGTTCTTGATTAGATCTACTTTGTGGCTTATTCTCCTTCACAATCCATGGCCTCCTCCCTGCATGACGTCCCCTGCAGGTCCAGGTCACGGGGAGGGCGAAGCCCGGAAGGAGGAAGTGTCTCAGGCTGCAGCCCTTTCGCTTCCTCCCTGTACTTTCTCCGTTCAGTCTCTCCCTGGCGAGGTCTTCCTCCTTGCTCAGCAATGATCAGGACATTCGGCTCACCCAGATCCCATGCGGTGGGGCCTTTTCCTGTGCTGGACAGCTTTCCCCGGTTTCCTTTCTTTCTTTTTAATTGTTATTATTATTTAAACTTTCCCCCTCATATTTTACCATGGGACAAGTCTTGGCCAGAAAGTCTCTTGCACGCCTGCCGTCCAGGGTGCCATTCTGCACATCTGGGCTGTGTTCCAGCTTCCCCTCCGTTCCTCCCCCAACCCCACCTCCAAACATCCTGAAACCTATGGGAGCTTCTGGTGGCTTCCACATTATGCCACCTCTACAGACCCCGGTAATTTTCCCTGTGCTCTGATACCTGAGCCCATCCTGTCTCAAAGCATCTTGGTCCCATGTCACCTCTCGGTACTTGAATCTTGATCTCCAAGGCACCCTCCCCACCGCCTGTCTTCTCTCGCGCTCTGTCATGCCCCTGCAGCTCTACCCTACCTCACCCTGGCCCTCCTCATCTAACTCATTCCACTCTGCCCTGTAAACCCTCACCTCCCGGTGCTCAGCCTTCTCAACCCACTCTTCCTCCACCCGTTGTTCCCCCTGCGACCCACCTTTCCTCTAAGGAGCACCACCCGTGGGACTTTCTCCATTACAGATTTTCTATTCTCCCGTTTCTGGATCATGTCACTTTTCCCCCCATTAACTTACAGTGGCTGTCCACCTCACTCAGAGTAAAAGCAGAAGTTCTTACAATGTCCCTGTGTGATCTGTCCCCTGTTACACTGCAACAACAACAAATCCTGCCACTTTCCTCCTTTCCCCTCTCTCCTTTCTAGTTTCTCAGGTCAAACCCAATTCTACCTCAGGGCCTTGGCACTTGCTGTTCTCTCAGACTGTAACACTCTCCTACCAGACATGTGATGTCTCAGCCCTTTCTTCTTCCATATCCATTCTGTACATGGTAATGCCTGGGCTCTCCCTCACCCCGCTAGCCTAACTTTTTTTTATAGCACTTACTGCCCTAATATAACATATAGGTATTCTTTTTTTTTTTTTTTGCTTATCGACTTCCTTCCTCCATTAGAATATAAACTCCATGAAAACAGGTATTTTGTTTCATTCACAAATAGTGGAGTTCTATGGACTGAATTGTGTCCGCCCACAAATTCATATTTTGAAGCCCTAACATCCAATGTGATGGTATTTGACGATGGGGATCTTAGGGAGGTTATTAGGGTTAGATGAAGTCATGAGAGTGAGGCCCTCATGGTGAAATTAGTGCCCTTATAAGAACAGATACCAGAGAGCTTGCCTTTCTCTCTCTCTCTCTCTCTCTCTCTCTCTCTCTCTCTCTCTCTTTCTCTCTTTCTCTGTCATGTGAGGACACAGAGAGAAGGCAGCTGCCTCCAAGCCAAGAAGAGGGCCCCATCCAGAACCTGGTTATGCTGGCACTTTGATCTTGGACTTCTAGCTTCTAGAACTGTGAGAAGCAAATTTCTGTTGTTTATGCCACCCAGTCTGTGGTATTTCTTAATGTTAGCCCAAGCGGAATAGGACATGGAGGTTTGCTATTTGCTTAAATGAACCCATCGGTGTCCCATGTATCAAGGGGCCAGGAGAGGAAAACTGGGATTTCGTGGGGTTTTCTTTGTTCCCCCCTTGGCATAAAATCCTTCCTGTGTGAGGTTATTGCCTCTCTCTTCTCCCAGTGGCTGTCACCCACTGTCTCCCTGTAACTCTCTCATGGAGAACTCTGGAATTTGGCTCCTTCTTCTTCTTTCTCTAACTCACCATTTAATGTCCACGTTGATGATCTGACTCTTAAACTGCTTCCCCAATTTCTAGGGGTTCTTAATGCCCCTGCACGTTATGCTCCCACAGGCACCTGTTATTCCCACCGAGAGCCCCCTCTAGAACTCTCAGAACCCTGCACTGCATGCTGGGCCCACAGCACCTGGCCCTTGGGCTCACAGTCTCCCTCCCACTGCCCACGCTCTCTGACTTGACAGAGACTTCTTGGCCTCTGTTTCCTCCATTGGTTCTCTCTCAGTCAGTAAGCTCCAGATTGTCCCAGTCAGTAGTGTCCTTAGAGTATTGCACAGATGCTGCCACATGCAGAGGCTGGTGGAGGGGGCGCTGAAACCCAACCGGCATTTCGCTTAGTAAGCTGTACGCGGGGCAGGGCAGTGTCCCCAGAAGGAGCATCTTTTTCTTCTTATAAAGCACAGGTCTTGCCAAGCCGTATGCCCACAGGATTGCATGTGCCGAGCAGATCAAATGAAAAAATGTTCACAGAGGCTGGGCGGGCTGCAGGAGCCTTGACCTACCCCATAGTGACGGCTGCCTCAAACTCTTCAACATTTCCTCCACAGTGCAAAAACCAACCCCCCCTATTGAGGGTGTGGAGGGGAAGGGAGATTAAACACACACACACAGTTAGGTTCTCAGCAGAGCTGAAGCATCTTTTCCTGGGAGCATGGTGGCCAAGGGGGTTTGATTCTGTAGCTGGTGGCTGTGAGCTGGCCACTGAGCTAAAGCTTCATGATTATGGTAGAGGTCTGGCTCCTCTGGTGGGCCAGTGCTGTGTGTGTGTGTGTGTGTGTGTGTGTGTGTGTGTGTGTGTAGGTATTCCTAGACATTTAGCCAGACTCTGTTCCTTTATACCTCTCAGTGATTTTTTTGAGCTACCTTTTTCTCTGCTTAAGCTCGCTGGAGTGGATTTGGTTCTAATGAGAACACTGGCCGCTATGAGCACCCTCTTTGCCTTTCTCCCTTCGTGCCTCAGTCCAAGTCCTATGATCATCTGAGCTCCGTGCCTCCCCGACCCATCCTTCCTCTGCACTCACTCAACACAATACCTGCCCCTCCCCTCCGTTCCCTCTACACCTGGGCATCGGAGCAGCTTGTAGAAGGAAATCATGTAGCCAATGCCGACTGCTACTATTTGTGTTTCAGCCTCAATTGGGTTGTCGCGGATACCCGTCCTTTTCTTTCTTTTGTCATGTCCTCTCCTATTCTTTTCAGCAATTTAGAACTTTCGCCATTCCCTACATGCATGGACTCTTCGCTCTTAGCAGATAGCACTTTAACTTCCTGTTCAAATCACCCCTCACTCTTCCACCCTCCTCTGTACCTTCCTCTCCCTGCCACTCTTACACACCTGCCCTCATTACCTCCAGGGTCAGAGCATGGGGATCCCTTTTCCTGCTTACAGGTGACTTCATCATGGTACCTCTGACCCTATCTCTTTTCACCTTCTCTGGACTTTTCTGTATCATTCATTGCCATTTCCTCCTGCATTTTCTGCCTCTCTTTCTATTCTTGAAAAATAACATAAAAACTTTAATTTATTTGCATGTTAATTAATTATTTTGGATGCAAATTGTTTCCTCATATGTAAGGAAATCAGTTCTTAAGCTGAGGTAAGGATTTATACCTAAGAGGGGTACTGAGGAAACGCTGAAGATGGTCTGTACACAGTAAATCTGGTCTGTACTGTTTTGGGGGTAAACCAATTAGCTGGCAGCCAGCAAAAAGGGTCAGTCTGGGCCTCCTGTCCTTGAATCGATCACAAAGGGAAATCAATAAAATCAATTTCCATTGTTGATGGATTCTTGAGAAAACCTGGAGAGTCTGGCCGAGCACCACATGCTCCAGGCTCTCTCTGTCTGGTCTCCTGGCGACCTTCTAGAGGCTCTTCCACCCCCAGGAGGACTTCTCACACCCTAATGGATTTTTCCCCGGAACCTCTCATCATGCTCAAATAATTCCCATCGTGAAAAAAAATTATTCTTCCTTGATTCTCTCCTGCTAGCGTATCCAAACGTCTCTGAAAACTCGCCTTTCCTCGTGGTCTCTGCCTCGTCACCTCCCTCTGGTCCTTATTCCACGTGGGCTTGTCTTCTGAACCACATCACTTTACCAAAACTCTTATGCTAAGGTGACTCATGATCTAAGTACCAAACCCAGGGGACGTTTTCTAAGTTGCCTTCTTCCTGTTTTTTTGTTTGTTTGTTTGTTTGTTTTCTGCTGGATCTGACCGTTGGGGACTTCCAGGACACCTGTCAGTCCTGGTTCTTTATGTCCACACATGATCACATAGAGTTCATGAGTTCCTCTTTTTCACATCACAGTCTTAAATGTTGTCACTCCCCAGGGTTTTTCTTAGCCAGTTCTCTTCCCTCTGGACTCCACGTATCATCTGCTGTCATTTTTACAGCTAATCACTATGGGCTGGTGACTCTCAAACCTGCCAGGTGCTGCTAGAAAATTATACAGAAGACAATTCCAGTTGGGGAAAAGGAAGAGGCTTTGTTTTATCCTAAGGCAGAAATGCTAACACTTCACTGAAGTCTTGCTATTTACGATTCACCTTTCGCTGGGGAAGTTACTCAAATGTTCAAGGGGAGGTGATCAGGTTTGCTAAGGTGAGAGCAGAGCTATTCTCCCAAATCGCTCCTCCTTTCCCGCAGCAGAGACCTCCAAATGAACACTGGGAAGTGGCCGCCTTTTGGTTCATTTTATCCATCTGCTGTCCCTTGAGTTCCTCTGTAAATATTGACACTAGTTAGGCCCATTACAAGCATGGGGAATATTCTCTGCCCCTGGAAAACTGCCATCACTCAGATTGGTGGCTGGGCCTTGGGAATGGCAGCTACAGCTTATGTCCACAATCTGGCCCAATCAGGCTACCCATGGTCATTTGTCTTCTATTGAAACATACTCAGGGTGCCCCATTGTGCAGCATCAGATAGAGACATCGCGAGGGGCTGTTTTTGCTGTTGATAATTTTTGTACCAGAATTTGTCTGGGGGCACTGGAAGAATCCCCTGGAGGCAGTTCGAGGGACCCGATGCTTTAAGAAGGGCATCTTCTCCCCATGGCACCAACACCCCCCTCAAGTTTTCCTCTCCTAGCACGAACTACCTCTGCCATACATTTGGGCACTCAATCACTTTTTGGTTGGATATTTTCTTATCTCCCACCATTTTCTGCATGTAACTTTATCCTTGAAGGCAGAGGCCATGGAGGTTACACATGATGTATATGACATGTTTCTAGTGTGGAAAGATACAGAAGAGTGAGCCTAGACCATGAAACAGAAAGAACATGAACTTCACATTGGACAAATCTGTACGTGAGTCTGCTCAGTTGTTCACAGACTGTGTGACCTTGAGGTAATTATTCATCTGAGGCTGCACTTAGTTAACTATAATATAGGAATAATAATTCACTTTGTCACATGGTGATTGCAAAAATTAGATGAAGAAGCACAGGTAAAGCACTTGGCATTTGTTAAATGCCCCCAAATGGTAGCTGGTAGCAGTAGCATTAGTAGATGCTTAAAATATATTTCTTGCTTCTACTGCTTTCTTGTTTCTCCCTGGAGAATTCACTCAGTCCTGTGAGTCATCTATCACATCTACGTCGTGGGTAATTCCTCTTCTCTACTCTCCACTGGCTGTATCATATACTTCAACATTTAACATTGCTGGTGAATACTGACGAATATGTTTTTGTGTTTATAGTTTGTATCCTAAGCTTCAGCGCAAGGTTCCTGAACTATGAACCCTACTTTCTAGCTCTGAATCCCTCCCGCCTTGCAGTGTCCCAATCACAGCAGGTGCTCGGTAAATACTTAGTGACACAGATGAATTTCATTTCACCTTGGAATATAATTAGACATATTCTGGGGTAAAAATACTCTTTTATCCTTCATTCTATATTCTACTCCCACCCCTGCCCTTAACATTCCCTTAAACAGCCCTAACCTCACCCGAGCTGGGGCCTACTGCGCTGGCCTAGGCTAGAACAGATTGCTGTGCAAATACTTGGCAAAGTAATAATCTATTTGTGGCTAAGCAAAAATTGGCTGTATTCTCAGTAGAGTTATGAACTGTCACTATTAACACCCATGAGTCACTAACATCATAGTGGGCTGAGTGATTTTTCTGCAGGCTTTATAGGGCATATTATACTAAAAATGTCACGGTCCATCTGTCTAATTAGTGTCTGTTCCATTGATGTCACAGATATTTAAATGAGCTTCTTTCCTCATGCCCAAACACTCAGGAGCTTTATGTAATCCCCAGACTCTACATATGGGTGAGGTTAAGATATCCAATAATGGTGTTATTTTCTTTTTTCTTTTTTTTCATGGTTCCCAGGACAAGCTACGGTATGATGAGAGAAGTTAAGGAGGAAAACAAGAAAACGAACTAATTCTGCGTTTCTACTCCCTAAGCCAGATTGTTGGGTTCACATCCTAGAAATGGAAGCCGTGAGGACTAGATGCAGGAGCAGATGGATTGGTTGCATGGCTCTTAACCCAGTAGAATTTTAGCCCCCGAAAATTATAGTTTATTGAATCTACTGCTTCATGTCCACTTTCTAAACCATTCATAAATTTCTTGTGCTTTGTATTCTAAACTGTAGTGCAAGGTTCCAGTTCTGTTCAGGGACATATAGGAAAGGGAATTCTGGGGAATATGGTTCCAACTTAGCTAAGTTGATACAGTGCAAAACCACTACAGATAGTAGGGTTGGTTAGCATCCTAGAAAAAGAAAATCCTAGAGGAGAGAAAGAGACAATATTAATTATAACTCTCAACTGTAAACGTAACTTTCTCCATTTGTAATAATCTGAGATGGTATGAATATCATGATGCCAAAGTTTTCCCAGGAGTTTCGGTATCTATTGCTAATCCCTGTCTGAATTAATTTTTACAGATTACTTGAATTGACCCAAATGTGGTCAGGCAAGGTCCTGTGACCCTTTAAAGATAACTCTTGGTCTTTGTGTACTTTCTTCCTTTGGGCTCAGCTTGAATTATCCTGGCCCCAGACCAAGGAACCCTGGTCACTGTTAATGGAGAATGCTATTTACATACCAAGATCTGGTTGCTAGGTGTGCTTATTGCTGTCGGTGTAGGCCCTTTCAATGAGAGTAATAAAAAATATATTTTAAAAAATCTTGAGTTCACCGATATTTGTAATTCAAATTTATTTTTATTTTTTTTTTAATTTAAAAATCTTATCTCTTTTCTGTCACAGTGAAAACCTTGGTTACTAATAACATTAACACATGTATTTGCTTTATCCTATTATATACATAAAATATATTTGGAACATAATACCATTATTACTACTATCAATAAACCCACTAAGTAAAACTTAAGATTTATTTGCAGTTCTTTTGTCCTTAGAATATACATTTAACTAAAAACATAGAGAATACAGTCTTTAAAAATTACTTGAATTAATTCTTTTTGTGGTTATGCTATTGAATTTATATAAAGTTAGATTAGTTTTTTTTTTAATTAATAAACTTTATCTTCTAGAGCAGTTTCAGATTCATAGTAAAATTGAGCAGAAAGTACAGAGAATTCCCACACCCCGCGGTCCTCATGCAGGCATGCCTTCTCCCACTATCAACATCCTGCATCACAGGGGTGCATACGTCACAATCAGTGAACCTACATAAAGCACAGCATCACCGCAAATCCATGCTTTACCTTAGGTTCACTCTTGCTGTTGTACATTCTGTGGTTTTGGACAATTACATAATCACATGTATCTACCATATGGAGATCCACCATCTCCATAGTTCTGCCTCTTTTGGAATGTCATATGATTGGAATCATACAGTAGAAAGCTTTTTCAGATGAGCTTCTTTCACATAGCAATATGCATTTGAGTTTCCTCTGTCTTTTCATGCCTTGATAGCTCATTTTTTTCTAGTGCTGAATAATATTTTATTGTCTGGGTGTACTATAGTTTATCCTTGGGAATATTTATCCATTCACCTACTGAGAACATCTTGGTTGCTTCCCAGTTTTGGCAATTATAAATTAAACAATTTCAAATTTAATTTCAAATTTCAAATGTTTATAGTAATAAATATCCATGTGCTAGTTTTTGTGTGGACATGTTTTCAGTTCATTTGTGTAAATACCAAGGAGTGTGATTGCTAGTCCTTATGGTAAGACTATGCTTAATTTTGTAAGAAACTGCCAAACTGTCTTCCAAAGTGGCCATGCCATTTTGCTCTCCCACCAGCAATAAATGAGACTTCCTGTTGCTCCACATCCTTGCCAGCATTTGGTGCTGTCAGTGTTTGAATATTGGCTATTTTAATAAGTGCATAGTGATATCTCATTGTCTTGATTTGCAATTGCCTAATGATATGTGATGTTAAACATCTATTTGTATACTTACTTGCCATCTGTCTATCTTCTTTAGTGAGGTGTCTGTTCATGTCTTTTGCCCATTTTATTTATTGATTTTAAATTTCTTTTTCAGTTATAGTTGACATACAATATTATACTAGTTTCAATGTACAACATAGTGATTACACTTTTATATACCTTACAATGTGATCATCCGATAAACCTAGTATTCATTTGTTGCCCATTTTAAAATCAAGTTGTTTTCTTATTGTTATATTTTAAAAGTTCATGATATGTTTAGGGCTATAGTCTTTTAGTATATGTGTCTTTTGCAAATATTTTTTTCCCAGGCTATGACTTGTCTTCTCATTCACTTGACATTATTATCCTTCTCAGAGAAAAGTTTTAAAATTTCAACAAAGTCCAGCTTATCAATTCTCTGGATTTTTTATGGATCACATCTTTGGTGATATATCTAAAAAGTCATCATTGTACCCAAAGTCATCAGGTTTTCACTTATGTTATCTTCTAAGACTTTTATAGTTTTGCATTTTACACTTAAATCTGTGATCTATTTTGAGATAATTTTTATAAAAGGTGCAAAGACTAAGTCTAGATTATTATTTTTTTGCATGTGGATATTCAATTGTTCCAGCACCATTTGTTGAAAAGACTATCTTTGCTCCATTGTATTGCTTTTGCTCTTTTGTAAAGAAGCGTTGACTATATTATCTGTTTCTGGGCTCTCTATTCTGTTCCATTGATTGACCTACAAATTTCATTTCTGGGGATAAAGTGATGGACTCTTTTATGTTAACCTTGTATTCAGTAATCTTTCTACAATCTCTTATTAGTTCCAGAAGGGTTTTTTGTTGTTGTTGATTCTTTTGGATTTTCAACATATATGACCATGTCATCTGTGAATAAAGGCAGTTTTATTTCTTCCTTTCAAATCTGTATATCTTTTATTTCCTATTTTTGTTTTATTGCATTAGTTATATTTTCCAGCATGACGTTAAAAAGCAGTAGTGAGAAGGGACATCCTTTCCTGTTCCCAAGGTGAATTTTTGATAATTGCATTCAATTTTAGGCTTCACTTAAGAAAATCTGTATGCCTATCACTCTTATCCTTGTCTCTTCTACCCCATTCTCGTCTACTATTTCTTGCTAACTACTTGCATTTATTTCTGGTTTATATTTTCTGTGTTTACTTTTTGCAAAAATAAGCAAATATGTATAGTTGTTTTAATTATCCCTTCATTCTTAAACAAAAGATGGCATACTATGTATATTCCTTTGAACCTAGCTTTATTTACTTCACAATATATTCTGAAAATCATTAATATCAAGTCCCAGAGATATTTTACACTCTTCTTCATTGCTGTATAATATTCTATCATCTGAATCCACCATAGTTTATTGAAACAGACTCCTCTGAGTAAGCATTTGGGCTTTTTCCAGTATTTTGTTATTATGAATAATATTGCGGTTGAACATCCTTATATGAATATTTGTCTTGTACTTGTAGAAATGATACCTTTAGGGTAAACTCTTAAAAGTGTGACCATTAGGTCAAAGAATAAAAGCATATATTGTTTCATTGGAAATTGCCAAACTCTCCTTCATATGAGTTTCACTCCTATCAGCAATATATATGAGAGTCTGTTTTCCCACAGCTTCACCAACTGAATGTATTATCAAGAATTTGAATTTTTGTTACTTCAGTAGGTAAGAAATAGTATATGTGAGTTTAGTTTGAATTTATCTCAAGTTTAGTTTGAAGATGGTGGTGGCAAAGATGGAAAGAAATGGATAGATCAAGAACTATTTTGTATATGAAGTTGATGAGGCCTAGTGATAGATTAGATATTGTGGGGTAAGAAAAAGGGAGGAATCAGAAATAATTTATCAATTTTTCCAGTCTTGAGCAGCTAGGTAGATGGTGGTACTCATATTTTTTTTTTGAATTATGTTTACCAATATATAAAAAAAATAAGGATAGAACTACCATATGATCTAACAATTGCTCTTCTGTGTATTTACTCAGAAAATATGAAAACACTAATTCATAAAGATATATGTACCCCTATGTCCATTGCAGAATTATTTACAATAGTCAGACATGGAAACAATCTAAGCGACCATCAATAAATGGCTGGATAAAGAAGATGTGGTACATATGTACTCAGCCATAAAAAATGAAATATTGCCATTTGCAGCAACATGGATGGATCTTGAGGGTATTATGCTAATTGAAATGTCAGAAGGAAAAGGACAAAAACTGTATGATTTTACTCTTAGGTGGAATATATATATATATAAGGAATAAACAAACAAAACAATCAAAAACAAACTAATTGATACAGACAACAGAATGGTGGTTACCAGAAGGGAAGGGACGGGAAGGAAGGGCAAATTGGGTGAAGGTGGTCAGGTATATGGTAATGGAATGAAATTATACTATGGGTGGCGAACATTCAATAGAGTATACAGATACTGAATGCCAATGTTACATACCTGAAATTTATGCAATGTTATTAAACAACGTTACTTCAATAAAGTTAATTAAAAAAAAATAGAACAGTACTAAAAAAAATGTATAACTGAAAATAGCCGTCCCTTCCTGTTCCACAGTTTTGTTCCTTAGAGTCAACTATCTGTAACTCTTTAGTTATTTTCTTGGTATTTATCTCTAAGTTTCTGGATAAGGTGGATACATTGTTATTTTTCTTAAATGCCTGTTGATCCTTAGTTGTTTATTTACATTTAAGCGAAGGATCCTAGTGTGTGAGTTAAACTTTATGTACATGGCTGGTCTTGTTCATGGTGACTAGAAGACCTCTCCAGAAAGGGAACAGGCAGCGAACTGGCAAGTATCAATGTCTGAAGTTTGTTTCTGTGAGACCACTCAGTTTCTCCAGAGAAGAAAATCCCCGTCTCTTGCCTGGGGGGCTCGCCTTGACTACCGTTGTCTTGGGAACCGACAGGTGAGGGAGCTGGGTCCGCTTTCTACCATTCAACATACAGTTCGGCTTTCTAGTAATTGCCTTATTTTTAGCTCTGAATCTCATTGTCACCCTCCTCTGTGGCCGGTGTCCAGAGGTTGAAGTGGCAAGCCTCAATTCCTCTGAGCACTAAACTTTTGGTGTCCTGTCCAGTTTAAGGAAGGGTTTTAGTCACTTTTATCTTGGGGGGTGGGGGTGGAGTGGGGGGGGTGGGGAACAAGAAATCTGGTTTTGAACGTATTATGAGGTACTCATAAAGAGAGCTGGGAAGTATGCAGGTGGATATAAGGTTTGGGGCTCAGAAGAATTCTTGTTTGGAGAGATAAGCCTAAAGTCATCAGCACTGGAGGCTCTTAAGGCCATGGAAGTAGATGCTGACATTCAGAAGAACATGGAAAGAGGGACCAGTCCTGAGGAACTCCAGGGTCAGGAACGAAGGAGTTGGGGGAGGAGAAGGTATCTTTTCTCTGAGGTGAGGGGAGAGAAAAGGCCTGCCTCACATTGTTTGAAAAAACTGGTAGCCGAGAACCCAAGTGTCCAACAACAGAGGAGTGGGTAAACAAAATGTGGTATGTACAAAAGATTAAATATTATTCATTCTTGAAAAGGAAATAAATATCGATATATACAACATAGATGAACCTGAAGACATTATGCTTAGTGAAATACTCCAGACACAAAAAAACCCCATTATTGTGATTCTACTTTCATTAAATACCTAGGCTAGCATAGTTAAATTCGTAGAGACTAAAACTAAAAAATGGTATTCGCTAGGGTCTGGGTGTGGGAAATGGGGAGTCGATGTTTAATGGGTACAGTTTCAGTTTTGGAAGATGAAAAATTCTAGAGATGGATGGCGGTGATGCTTGTCACCACCATGTGAATGTACTTAATGCCACTGAAGTGGACATTTAAAAGTGATTAGAATGGTAAAGTTCACATGATATATATTTTACCACAATAAAAAAGGAAATTAGAAAGTAATGCTAAGAGCACTGATGAGATAAAGCAGTGATAAAAAAAAAATTTTAAAAAGACCCCAAACTGGTAGCTGATGAAAGGCGACAGTGCTCTGCATACTTGTTTTGTTGATTTCGGCTGCTCCCCTTCCCCCTCCCCTGCCTGGCTCGCCCTTATGGTGTTTTGGTCTAGTCCTTGTGGAGGTGAGTGGGGTGTGGGGAGAAAAGGAGAGAGCAGAGTGAGCTGGAGAAGACACAGGTTAAAGAAAAACATCTGGGGAGGGTTTAGGTGTGGGGAGAGAAGGAAGAGTAAAGATTGAAGAAGGGACAAATAGACAGAGGGAGAAAACCTTCTTCTAAACCTGTGACGGCCAGGCAAGAAGACAAAGGCAGGTCAGCCCCTCATTGCCTTGGACTTGCTTCATAACCATATGACAAGGACTCAGGATGTAGGTCCCATGGAGCTATACCACGCAGCTGGATTAAGGTCCAGGTAAAGTCGATCAAAGCAGTGTCTCTCTGTGCCTGTAGAACCTTGATTCTGCCAAACAGATGTGCTACAAATGGATAAGGAGTAATTTCACTCATGTAATCATACGTAACCATAATGCTTCTCATATGATGTGTCATGTATAGAGAGAGTTTATGAAAAAAATATATGGATGTAACTCTGAACGCTGTCACTACTTCAAACTCATAAGGTAAATGCATGAGAAACATGATTTTGCTGTACTCCACAGAAAAGAATTTGAGATCCATGATTTTTCTAAAACACTTATTTTATAACACAGGTAATACTTGCTTATTTAGAGAAATTAGAAGATAAAGGTAGGCAAAAAGAGGAAAATGGAAATCTCCCCAAATTCCACTCCCTAGAGATAACTACTGTTTTCAAATTGATGTACTTCATTTCTATTGAATCTGACTGAGCAGGCTTGTGACTACTTGAGCCAATAGAGGATGGTGGAAGTGATGTTATGAGAGTTCAGAGGCTAGTCATAAAGGCCTCACAGCATCCGTCTTGCTTGTTGGATCACCTGCTCTTGGAGCTCTGAGTCGCCACATAGGAGATCTGACTCCTCCGAGGCTGCCATGCTGGGAAGAAGACCCAGTCATGTGAAGAGGCCATTTGTAGGCACACTGGTTAAGAATGCCTGTTGAGTCACTGCAGCCTAGGTCCAGACAGGGGAGTAAAGAAGCCATCAGCTCTGGCCATCTGAGTCACATATTGTCAATCAATTTTTCACAGTAGAGGTCCAGATTTCAATGAGCAGAGATAAGCCAATCCCCTCCCTTGCCTCCTACCCCATGTGTCCTGGCCAAATTCCCGACCTGCAGAATCTATGAGTACGATGAAATGGATGTGGTTTTATGTCACTAAGTTTTGGAGTGGTTCATTATGCAGTTATGGATAATCGGAACTCCCAGCTATTCAGTTCTGCTTCTCAGAGACAATCACTGTTACCAGTCTTATGTATTATATCAAAGATATTTTACGCCTATGAAATCACATCCTTTTAATATTTTTAATACAAATTATTGTATACCATACACATTGTTCTGCACTTTGATTTTTTTTATTTAACAACATATCTTGAACATTTTTCAACTATACATGTTGAAAACTTTTTCATTCTCTTTTTTAGGTGTGTAATATTTTATTATACAGTCATGCACAGCTTAATGACTAGGATACATTCTGAGAAATGCATCGTCAGGTGATTTTGTCATCATGCGAACATCAGAGAAGGTACTTACACAAACCTAGCTGGTATAGCCCTAGACCCCTAGGCCAAACGGTATAGCCTGTTGCTCCCAGGCTACAAGCCTGTACAGCATGTCACTGCACTGAATACTGTAGGCAACCGAAACGCAGCGGTGTTTGTGCATCTAAACATACTTAAACATAGAAAAGGTATAGTAAAGATACTGTATAAAGATAAAAAAATGGTACACCTGTGTAGGGCATTTACCGTGACTGAAGTTGCTCTGGGTAAGTCGGTGAGTGAGTGGTGAGTGAATGAGAAGGCCTAGGACATTGCCGTGCACTACTGTAGACCTTATGCACGCTGTACATTTAGGCTACCCTAAATTTATAAAACAACATGAGATTAAATCAAGCACAAGAAAAACGATGCAATCAAAGGCCACAGTAAACAAGACGGTGTGAGGCTGCAGCTGGTGTAACAGCACACTGTTCTACGACGAACTTTAAAATGTGTATTTATTTTTTCCATCTTTTTAATGTTAATTTTTTATTGCAGTGATATATACATAAAATTATTTTATTTATTTTTTAAAATTTTTATTCATTCATCCATTTATTTATTTATTTATTTATTTATTTATTATGACATTGGTTAACAAAATCCAATAAGTTTCAGGTACGCTTTAACAGTAAGGCATTTCTTTCTGTCACCACATATTTGATCCCCTTTGCCCTGTCTACCGCCCCTCTCTCCTCTACCCTCTGGTAGCCACTAACAACAAACTTTTTAAAAAATAAATAGAAAGTATACACTCTAAAATAACAATAAAGCGTACAGTGTAGTAAATAGATCAACCAGTACTATAGTCATTTATTTTCATTTTCAAGTGTTATGTATTGTATATGATTGTATGTGCTATGATTTTATATGACTGGCACAGCAGTAGGTTTGTTTACACCAGCATCACCACAAACGCGTGAATAGTGCATGTGCTAAAACACCTAAGACAGCTTGATGTCGCTGGGCGATAGGAATTTTTCAGCTCCATTATAATCTCATGGGACCACCATCGTACGTGTGGGCCATTTTTGACTGAAACATCATTAAGTGGCATGGCCGTATAAATTTTTCATAATTTACAAAACTAGTCCAATATTGATGGACATTTAGATTATATTCAGTCCTTAATTTTGTTAACAGGTAGCAATTGCCGGGGTGACCTTTAATTTTAGTGACATGGCAAGTTGCTTTCCATGGAGGTTAACCCCATTTTCTCTCCTAATGGAAATTTTCCTCAAAAATACATTGTTTTGTCAAACTTCATTTTAAACTTCTGCCAAACAGTCTATGGCCATGTCACCCTGCACAAGCTCCATCCTGTCTGATCTTGGAAGCTAAACAGGGTCAGGCCTGGTTAGTACTTGGATGGGAGACCACCTTGAAAAACCAGATGGTGTAGGTGTAAAAAATAAATTAAAAAAAAGGAATTGTAGGCTGACAAGATCCTTGCAACCTGTGAGGTCAAACAAGGGTTTCCTCGCCTAAAAAAATTCTGCCAAACAAATTGGTAAGAATATATTACTATAAGTTAAATTATTGTTATTTTATTATTTATTTTATTTTGAATAAAGTTGAACATATTTTCATATGATTAAGAGCCATCGGTGTTCTTTTTTTTGATGAGTAGTGTTTCTATCCCTTACCAATTTTCCTAGTGGGTTATGGTCTTTTTGCTTCTTATTTGTTGAGCTCTTTATTCAGTAAAGATATTAACCCTTTGAATGTAATGTAAATTTTAAAACATCTTATTTCAATTTCATGTTTTCCCCTTTTACTGACTTTTTTTTTTCTTGCAGAGAATTAAAAAGTTTTCATGTGGTTAAATTGCTCAATCTTGTCCTTTAAGTCTTTGAGTTTTGTGGCATTTTTAGCATGTCAGTTAGGATTGCGGATATCACACAACTGCAAGAAACAAAAAGTCTAAACCCAGTGGCTCAAGTAAATAAGGCTTTTTTGTCGCACAGTGAGAAGTCTAAGGATAGGTGGCTGCTAGCATTGGTTCAGTTATTGAACAATTTCAGGGCCAATGTCTTTTATTCTACTCTCCTGGATTGTCCCTTCTGGAACAATCAAGATTATTTCTATAGAACTAGCCTTTCAAAGGAAATGGGGTGCCAATGTGTTTGTCCATTTTTATTGGGAAAGCAAGAGATTTTCCCAGAAGATTTCCACTTAAGTCTCATTGACCAAAACCAAGTAAAGCCACCATAGCTTCAAAGGAGATTGGGAAAGTAAAGAACAGGACTGCCATCATGACCCCTCTTTGGGGGTTGGGACTGTTTCTACTCTGAAGAGAATTTGGATTTTCTTTAGCTGGGAAGAAGTAGGGAAGTAGGGAATGGATATAACGGGCAGACCACTCCCAGTGTTTGGCACATTAGAAAGGGCTTTCCCCACTATAAGATTATTAAAACAATTTCTCTGTGTTTTCTTCTAATACTTTTAGGGCTTAAATTTTTACATTTGAATCTTTGATTCACTTGGTGTTTATACTATTATTAATTTTGGAATGAGATATAATTTTTTTTCTGAAGATGACAATTCAGTTGTCAACACAATTTATTGACTATTCATCTTGCTATCACTGATTTAAAATTTTGTTTTTATCATACAAAATATCTGCATGAATTTGAATCAATCTCTTGATTTTCTAATTTATTTCACTGATATATTTATGAGCCAGTATCATGTTGTTTTAATTAGCTACAATTTGGGATAGACTTCTTTCCTATTTCTCCCACAGAATTATCCTGGCAATTCTTGCATGTTTATTCTCTAAATGAACTTTAGAATCACTTTGTTAAGTTAAAATTTTTCTGTTGATATTTCATGAGGATAACATATATTTTAGGTTAATTTAGGAAAATTTAACATCTTTATGATGTTAAATCTTTTTATCTAAGAACATATACTTCCATTTCACATTTAAGATTTTAAGATGATGCTTTCTTCAGTGTTTTATAATTTTCTTGCATTTTACTTTTGAGTTACACATATGTGTTTGATCTTTTGTTTCTATAAATGGGATCTTTTCTCCCATTATAAATTCTAAGCAGATGTTATTCATAGCCATGAAGATTGTTGTTTTTAGATATTAATTTTATACCCAGACAACTTCAACTTCTTATTATTTATAATAATTTTTAGTGGGTTTTGTGGGTTCTCCAGGCAAATATAGTACCAGCAAATGTTACACTTTTTTTTTCTCATTTAATTTATTAGAATAATAATTACAGAATAATGTTAAACAGAAATAGAAATAGTGATAGTTGACAGTCTTGTTATGAATTAGCAGAGAAAAAATATATTTCTTGTTTTATCTATGTGTGTATATTCATATATAATATTCTCAAGGAACTATCCATCTATTACTTTTATAAGAGTTTTTGACTGATGCCTTTTTAGAAACCTTATTTTGAATAATAAAATTAAGATATAAGCCCCTGAATTTTAGACTTATTGATCAGATGAGAGATATTTCAAGCAGTATGAAAGAAGGGTTAGTGAGAAAAAATATCTTATCCAGACAATAGTGAGATTATTAAGTTTATAAGAAGTCCAGGCGAAAGTTTTTAGAATAGAGCATGTTGCAATAAAACACATTTTTATTTTCTGGCAAATACGATCTCTTTCTCTACTGCCCAGATACTTAATCATCAGACTGAACTGCTACTTATAATTGAGGGTTAAATTCTACATGGTATATTTTGAAATTACCCCAAATTCTACCACATACCTGCATAGTTCAAGTCTTCTTGGAAAGAAACACATTAAAAAAAAGCGATACCATTCGCATTTGCTTTTTTTGTTAGCATCCTTAAGGTAGAACATTTGTAAAAACTTTTTGATATGAAAAATAATGAAACTCCTGATTTGGAGTTAATGAAGAAGAAGAATGCGGAGAAAAAAAGTTAGTGTTTTTCCTTCTGGGTCAGGTTAATGCAGGCACAATAATGACCAAGGCCTATTTTGATGGTATTAAGTTTGCAGAATCAATGTATGCTCTTCTTACTCTGCTAATTGCAAAGAGGCTGGATTCATGCTAAGCCCCTCATGTTGTGCTTTGTCGCTCAGGAGACCAACACAAATTTTTATGCTATTTTCTACTTCCTGCAGTGAGCTTTTAGTAGACTTGAAATAAACAGCAGCAGCAAAGAATGAAGAATGACTACACCTGGTTGGATGACTGTAAAGATGACTGGGAGAGGAGGACCCAAGAGAGTTACTGTTGATAAGGATCCCACATGCTTTACTGTCACTTGAGCTCTCCGGGGAGTTCAGAGGATGTTACAGTACGGTCTGATTACCTCTCCCAGCAACTCTGGACTACAGGTAATAAGGAGAAAGGAAGCTCTCATCTGTGGTGGTTAAATGCTGGAAGGGGAACAATGAGAGCCTGTTCTTCTATTACTCCCCAGACACTGTACAATGGAAACCCTAGTCCTCTCTGGATTCCCTCTCCAGGTGAGGTGACACTGGCCAAGACTCCTCTTGCCCTTCTCTTAGTTGAGTCAGCTTCATTTTCCCCCTTGTGTTAGAGAAAGTGAATCCCACACTCTTAAATCACAATAGACAATACTGGCTTTGTGGATTCAACTGTCTCTCCAGAGTCTGCTCTTGATGAAGGGTGAAAAGTGGTTAAGTTAGAAACAGGATCCATTGAGCTGGCTTGGCTGCAAATCAATGACCCCAGGCAAACAAGTCTTATCAGCTTTCATGAGATCAATTCTAATCCCTGAACTGTGTTATTCTTCCCCAGCTGCAGTCCTTCCCATATCTTTAGGTGCACAGAAACATTGAAAAGTAACCTGCAGGTGTCTGAATGAGGAATTTGGGAAGAATGTGTTACTAATAGACGCAGGTTTTGGTGACTGCTAAGAGTGCCACCTACTATATAGTTTTAAAGTTTCCGAGAAAGCTGGACATCCACATGCAAAAAAACATGCATCTAGACACAGACCTTACAAGCTTCACAAAAATTAACTCCAAATGGATCACAGACCTAAATGTAAAATGTAAAACTGTAAAACTTTTAGAAGATAATACAGGAGAAAATCCTACACCAGATGCCCTTGGGTTTAGATATAATACCAAAAGCACAGTCTATAAAAGAAAGTACTGATAAACTGAACTTCATTAAAATGGAAAAATTCTGCTCTGTGAAAGTCACTGTCAACAGAACGAAAAGACAAGCCCCACACTAGGAGGAAAATATTTGCAGAAGGCTCTTCTCCAAAATATGCAAAGACTCTTAAAACTAAACAGTAAGAAAACAAACAACTCAATTAAAAATTGGGCCAAAGGCCTTAATAGATACCTCACCAAAGAAGATATACAGATGGCAAGTAAGCATATGAAAAGATGCTTCATACCATATGTCACCCAGGGAAATGCAAATTAAAACAATAATGAGATATCACTACATACCTATCAGAATGGCCAAAATCCAGAACAGTAACACCACCAATTGCTGGTGAGGATATGGAGCAAAAGGAACTATATCGTTTATTGCTGACGGGACTGCAAAATGGTACAGCTACTTGGCGGTTTTTCACAAAGTTAAGCATAGTCTTACCATATGATCCAGCAATGATACTTTCTTGTACTCACCTAAATGAATTGAAAACTTATGTCCACAAAAAAAAACCTACATACAAATGTTTATAGCAGTTTTATTTGTGCCAAAGCTTGAAAGGAACCAAGCTGTCCTTCAGTAGGCGAGTGGATAAATAAGCAGTGGTATAACCAGATGGTGAAATATTACTCAGCATTGAAAAGAACCGATCTATTAACCACGAGAAGGCATGGATATTACTAAGTAAAAGAGGCCAATCTGCAAGGTTTTGTACTCTAAGATTCCAACTACATCCCATCCTGGAAAAGCTAAAATTACGGAGACAGTGAAAAGATGGTGGTCGCCAGGCATTCAGGAGGAGGAAGAGTTGAATAGGTGGAGCATGGAGACTTTTTAGGACAGTGAAATTACTCAGTGTGATACTGTGATGATGAATACAAGTCATTACATATTTGTTCCAGCCCATAAATGTACAACACCAAGAACGAACCCTAGTGTAAATTATGGTCTTTGGGTTATAAGGAAGTGGCAATGTAGGTTCATCAATGGTAGCAAATGTACCTCTCTGGTGGGGGGAGGTTGATAATCGGAGGCTGTGCTTGTGTGGGGGCAGGGGGTGTATGGGAAATCTCTGTACCTTCCTCTCAGGATTTTTTTATGTTTTTTTTTTCTCCCCAGCTTTATTGAAGTATAATAGACAATTAATTGCTCATATTTACATTGTACAATTCAATTAGTTTTTCTTTCAATTATAGTTGGCATACAATAATATATTAGTTTCAGTTGTATAGCATAGTGATTAGAGGTCTATATAACTTATGTAATGGTCACCCCACTAAATCAGTCCCTCCAACAATTCCTGTAATATTGGCTTGGCGTTAATAAATTCCTTCAGCTTATTTTTGTCTGGGAAGCTTTTTATTTGTCCATCAACTCTAAATGATAGCTTTGCTGGATAAAGTATTCTTGGTTGTAGATCCTAGGTTTTCAACACTTCGAATATTTTGTGCCAAGCCCTTTCTTACAAAATTTTTTTGGAAAAATTGGCTGCCAGTCTTATAGGTGCTCCCTTGTAGGTAACTAATTGCTTTTTTTCTGGCTGCTTTTAAGATTCTCTCTTTGTAGTTAACCTTTGGCATTTTAAATATGATGTGTCTTAGTGTGGTCCTCTTTGGGTTCATTTTTTGGGGGACTGTCTGAGCTTCCTGGGGTTGTATGTCTATTTCCTTCACCAGGTTAGGAAAGTTCTCCATCATTATTTCTTCGAATATATATTCAACTTCTTGGTCTCCCTCCTCAGGTACCTATGACATGGATGTTGTTGTCCTTAATTTTGTCCCATAGGTTCCTTAAATTATAATTTATTCTTTGTTACTTTTTTCTTGCCATTCTTGTTGGGTATCCTTGGCTTCCCCATCCTCTATATTGGTGTTTCCGTCTTCTTCTTTATCCACTCTGTTGATTCCCTTTAATGTACTCTTCATTTCTGACTGGCTCCATTTTATAATTTCCATTTCCATTTTTAGGTTTTTTTTTTTTTATCTCTTTGTTAAAGTTTTCACTGAATTCATCTACATTTCCTTTAATTTCGTTGGGCATCTTTATAACCAGTGTTTTGAACTCTACATCTGTGAGGCTGCTCGACTCCATTTTTCCTTGATCTATGTTCTGTTCTTTCATATGGTTTCTGCTTCTTTGTCTTCCCATTTTGTCTGCCTTTCTATGCCTGCTTCTAAGTCTCCTGGTCTTAATAGTGTGGCTTTGTTTAGTAGGTGTCCGGTGGCACAGTCCTGAGAGAGGTTCAGCTGCAGGCCAAGTTTAGCCCCGGCCTGTGCCCCTCTGGGGCCACCTGTTAAAATTCAGCAAGCAATCCACAGATGCTGTGCTTATAGTTGCCTCAAGAAGCCATGCCAGAAACTGAGATCAGCTGCCACCAGTGTGAATCTTGGCATTGCTCAGCAAGTGGCACAGGACTTGCCGAGGACACAAGTGAATGTGGCTTGGGTGGGGCTGTGAGTTGAGAGAGGTGAAAGTTCAGGGAATCCTCTGAGTGGAGTGACCTCTGTTATCCAGTATGATGACGTCTCTGCTATGGTGGTGCTGTGTCCGCACACTTGGAGGGGGTAGGGCTAAACAGAGGAACAATGGATACCGCCAGCACTTCTGCCCAGTAGAAAGACTTACCTCCAGGGCTTGCTCCAACAACTTGGCATCCTCCTGTACATCCCCGGTGACTCCTGAGCAGTGGAGCTGGCACTGGTGCTCAGAGCGAACAGGTCACAGGGAAAGTCTGGTTGCAGACGCGGCCACTTTATGAGGTGTCTGCAGCTACTGACTGCCACTGCTGCAGTCGGTAGCTGTCCTACTTAGTCACTGTGGACTAGGTAGCCTTATGTCTCCACCCTCTCCTACTTCTAGTCATTGCACGGTGATGTTGTATTTCTCTCCTTAATTGTAGGGCCTCTGTTTATCTAACCCCCCAGGCAGCTCTGCTTGCTGTATGCTCCATGTTTCTGTCTCAACTTTGATGGGGTCGCAAGAGAAGATGAGCGAAGCTTCTACTATCTACGCCGTTTTTCCTGGTTCTTCCTTTCCTCTCAGTTTTGTTGTGCACCTAAAACTGCTCTTAAAAAAAATAAAATATATTAAAACAAAATAAAAAAAGTAAGTCAGGACTTAAAAATTCATTTTAGTGCTCTGAAATTTTATTTATATGTTATATCACCAAATGCATGACAAATTAATTATTTCTTTATTAAACAGAATTTTGAATTCTAAAAATATTGAAAATACAATAAGTTTGGGCGATTATGCTGAATAGTCTAGTTTTAAGTTTCACTAGGGATACAGAGAATTCAGTAGAGAATCAAACTAGTATGAGTTGGGGAAGAGAGTAAGAGTATTCTCTTTGAGTTATTTTCCTATTTGACCTATGGAATACAGGTCTTCCTTTTTGGAAAAAAAAAAGTATGTTATCTGACTTTCTACTTCTTAGATTCTCCATGTGCTACAGATTTATATTCAGGCAAAGGTGAGAATGGGCCATCTATTCTGGAAGCTGAGCTTTAATTGGTAATTGCTGTGAAAGAGCAAAGCCTTGACATGACTATCAGAAAATGAAGAAGTTACTACAAGAAACTCCATGAGGGCTGCATTTAGATACAGCCTATTCTGTCTTTTTTATTGCCTGCAGAGTGTCTCAGCTGAGGGCTTGGGTAGAATCTGAACTGAGTCTATGTGTAGTTGGGTCTAAGAATGTTGGCTCTTTGGCAAGGATTGAGCTTGACAGAGGCTGGAGATCATTCCAAAGGAAGATTGTTCATAAGGATTCAGAACCCGGGAGCAAGTAGAAAAGCAAGATGGAGTCTGAAAGAAAATTCCAGTAGGAGACCCGTAGTACAAGTCATAGATGGATTTCAGAGATAGACTGGCCATTCGTGCACTGATGTTGCCTCTGCAAAACCAGACAAATTATTGACACTTGACTGGATTCTATCATGGTATTTGCACCTGTTACTCTCTGTTGCTAAAGAGGGTGGGGAAGAATATATCTTATGACAGGGAGAAACATAGATGGCTGTGGAGATATAGGGTCAATATAAGTAGTAGGATTGACTCAAGTCATTGCTGAATTGGTAGATTTAATCAGAATGACTGGATGGGTTACAACCAGAAAAAGGTCAAAATTATTTAGGATGCATTGTCAACTCTTTGCTTTTCCCTAGATGCCATGCAGGTGAATCTTGCCAGTGGAAGGCTCAGGAGATTCTTAAATGGATCAAAGAATGACAAAAGTACTCTGGAAAAGCGATGCGTTTACATTTGATCTATTGAATCTATTGAATATTTGTTGGTTCATTAAGATAAGGTCTTGAGTCTGACGGGATCTCTATTTTGTTGGGGCTGATTTTGGCTTCCCATCTCCTCAAGCTACTGGTTGTTCCTTTGCCTCAACTAGACAGGACTGCCTTAGAAACAGCATCTCAGCGGTCACCCTGTGGTGAGGAGGAGGAGCCGAAAACTTTTCAGAGCGCCACCCAGCTTTCCCATCTTGTAGCGCACTCCTTTGCCCCTGCCTCCTACCCCTGCCCCTGTGTGTTATTGCATAGCTTCGATCCCAGCCTGCTGCTCCCCTTCTGGACTTGGGAATTTAAATAATCAAATCTTTCTGCCCCATTCCAATCCTCCAGAGCTCCCACAGGGACAGCTAAGTCTTGATCCTTCTTCCCCGAGAGTATTTCCCAGATGTGAGGGCAATAATGCACAAATGACATGAGTCAGCCTTCCTGGAGCTTAAGAAATTTGAGGTTGGATGGGAAACATTAAAAACAATACATAAATAATTAAACATCAAGTCAGAACCCAAATAATCATCATTGGGAACCAGTATATTCATAGAAATAAGTTAGTCAATCACTACCAGGCTAGTTATGGTTTGGAATTTAGTTTCTAGGTATGTTTAAGAAAAATACTCTTATTTTTCTGTCTTTCTGGCTGATGCACTTTTATAGAAAGAGTTGTAAGAAAAGATAGAGCAACAATTCTGGTGAGGTGATACACACTTTATCTAGTAATGGACTCTCCTAATGAATGTCTTAGCTATGTCAGATGCTCCAAGTCACTCCATTATTTCCTCCTCTGCTGCAGAACTGAATATAAGAAGCAATACATGGAGGGTTCACAAAGCACTGGTATGCTCTGTTTTGTTTTGAAACAAACAGAAATCCTCTTTGAGTGGAGAAATCTGTTCCTACTTTTGGATGTTATCTGTCTGACTGAATTTTGAGCTCCCAAGATATCAAGTGTTCAATGGTTTTGGTATGAACTTAATGATATTCACTTAGTTGGACCTACAAATGACAGAAATGCCCTTTAAAAGCAGTAAGTTTATATTTGATTCATTCAATCTAAATATTTATTAGATCATTAAGAAAAAGTCTAGGGTTTAATGACATCCTTTGTTGGATATGAGCAGCTAAGATTTTTAAAAGAAGATTGTTTATAGAATAGGAAAGGCAATTCAAACTCTATTTGAGAACAAATAAAATTAAGTCTTTGATTGATACTCTGTCCAGGTATGCCTCAGAATCTGGTTGACTTATTGCTCTATGTGTAACTCATTGAAGTTTTCTAGAAAGGCTCTATTTCCCACCGTCTTTCTCTGTGCTCCTGAAGGACCAGCAATCCTAGAACACAGAATAAAACCTTTCATTTTACAAGCAGAAAGAATGATTGAATTCCTGCTATTGTCCAGTGTTATAGTCGGTATCTACTACATGGTATTTCATTTAGTCATTACACAACAACTTAAAAAACAGATATTACCACTATTTTACAGAGTGGTTACACATGTAGTAAAATGGCCAACCCCAACCCCAAAGCTTTTCTCCAAACAGAAATGGAATGGGATCATTCAAGATGAGATTGTGGGCTGAGGGTAGGAAAAGGAGCAGACTAGATTCCAAAGGCAAAATTTACCTATTTACAAATTTGCATAGGGCCAGTTCTCTCCTGCAATATAAATCTGAAAGCTGAGTGTCTCTATGATCATAAGTGCTGCCCACTGTAAATTTGTTTACATCTCAGTCAAGTGCAAATTTTCCAGCATTATGAAAAGCAACAATGAATTGTTTTGCCAATTTTCAAAATGTAATGCTTTGGGCAATTTTGTAATATCTCCCAGGGCTTATATAAGTGTTCCGAGTATTATTGACTGGATTTGGGATTTTGATATCTACTTGATGAGTGCAATTTTCTTATAATTTCCTTTATTTATTTTTTTATCATTGTTATGTGGTTTTGGAATCAAGGTAATGTTAGTCTTTTGAGTTAGAAAGTTTTACTTCTTTTTTACCTTATGGACAACTTTATATAAGATTGGATTTTATGTTCCTTGAAGGTTTGGTAGAACTGTCTTGCAAGATTTAGTTCCTGTCTCCCTTTCTCTGGGCTCCAGCCACTTTGGCTTAGTTCCTTAAAAACTCTGGAGCTCTCTCCTCAAATATCTGTGGACCATATTGCCCTGACCCCTATTCAGACTTTTCCTCTGAAGCTCTTCTGTAATTATCCTATCTCAGGCAGGTTTCCCCTCTCATTGGTTGTTCTCCATCTCAGCACCATAAGTATTTTCTTGTTATCATTATCACATTTTATAACTGGTTTGGTGAATTGTTGGTTCGTCTATTTGTTTTAATATGAGTGGAGGGGCTGTGTTTGCATGATTGACCCAATGCTTAGCCTAGTTTCTGGTACATAGTGAAAATTTAATATATATTTGTTAAACATACGATTGGTCATTTCCTATTTATTTAAATTATATGTAAGTTCTATAGTCAGCAAACTAATGGCTACTCCCGGAGGGTTTTATTTATTTATTTTTTTTATCTACAGTAATACTTTCTTCCTTGAAGTTGATTTTGTCTAATAATAACATAGTTGCTCTGGCCTTCTTATCTTTGTTGTTTGCATGGCATATTTTTCTATTTATTTTTAACCTGTGTCCTTATATTGATAGTGTGTGTCTTATAAGCAGTATATACTTGGGTCTTGCTATTTTATCCATTCTGACAATCTCTTTCTTTTATTTGGAGTGCTTAGTCATTTTATATTTAATGTAATTATTAATTTTATTGGGTTGATTGAATACTTTTCACAGTTCTATTTTAATTTACCTATTAGCATTTACCTATTAAAGTTATTGCTTGGACATTACAATACATAGTCCTAACTTTAAAGTATCTTAGAGTTAAAACTGTACGACTTCACATAAAATGTAAGAACCTGGTAACCAGATAGATCCATTTACTGCCTTCCCTACTGTCGTTTAGGCCTTAGTTGTCATATGTATTACATTTCTATATGTTACAAACTCAACACTATCATGCTATAACTTTTGCTCTACTCTCATTTCTTTTAAAGTTTTGTGATTTTAGGCACCAGTTTACCTAATAGTTTCTGGGACAAGAGTGAAAATCAAAGCCCAGCTTATAGCCTCAGTAGACTCCTTGTTCTGAGACTGTCTATGTATATTTATAAATCTCTTAGAAGCCTGCAGGAATCCACTTTATTGGAACACCCAATTACAGGCTTTCACTTAATAAACTAGGTTTATTCATCGTCTTTTTAAATTTAAATTCCAGTGAGCATCCAAGCCTCTTTCCTCTCACACAAACCAGTCCCTTGTATTTCTTCATGCAAAATCAAATATTTATGGCATGCACTTTATTATAACACTTTGGCATCAAGCTGCCCATAAAATTAATCTGTGTATGTGTATGTGTGTGTTTCCTTCTTAGACAGTATCTTATGCCTTTTCTGTTTTCAAGATCTATTTTTCCTAAGGGTAAATTGTCTTCTCGTGTGTGGTACTTTTTATATCTGAATCTGTGCTTTCCAGAATATTTTCCTCTCTTATTGTATATGCTGTTAGTTTGGTAACTTTTGAGGACTGTTTTTTATTCTTTTCTTCTGATTCCTTGCTGAGGTGTTTTCCTGACTCTTTGTGACAAAGCCAATAAGCCATAGAGAAACAATTTAGCTATGCCCCTGAGTAGTTAGTTGTGTGACTTTAGATCAGTCGCTCAATTTTTTTGAGCTCCAATTTTCACGAAGTGATTCCAGATTTCTTCTAGTTCTAATATTCCATGATTCTATGAGTTGAACTCCACTTTTAGTGACACACAAATACTGCCTAGCAGGGGATGAGGTCAGAGCTACTATACCAGTATTATCACTTATTCTCTCTCTCTCTCTCTCTCACTCTCACACACACACACACACACACACACACACACACACACACACACTACATCCAAACACACATATATAACCCTCCTCTCTCATTATAGTCTGACACTTCTGGATTGATCATTCTCACTCTTGGAAGCTCTTACTGTATTACTCCTGATTCTTGCCCAATATCTGGCTCTCTGTTCCTTGTTCTACAAATACCCTCAGTGTTTATATTCTTGAATCTGACTTTTACTCATTTCAGCTACTAATCTGCACAGCTCTGCTCCTGGACTTATACTCTACCTCTGCCTGTTGAGTTCACCAGAATTTTCCTTCTGAATCCCTTCACCAGACCTCTCCCCTCAGAATGCCTCACCTAGGATAGGGAGCTTCCATTCTGCTTCGAATGAACTGGGCTGTATTCTTGTGAGTGACTGAATTCCTGAGAAAAGGCATAGAAAAAGTCAGAAAAGCTTACGAAATCAGTACAGTAAAGAAAAGAGGTGGGACTGGCCCAAGGTAAAATTTTAACGTAGGGGAAGTTTATTTTCAGTATTCTTCCACAACTTTTTCAGACATACCTCCTTTCCTTGGTTCCCTGAATTTCCAGGGGTCTCATACTACTCCTTCCTGCCTTAGAAAACACCGGCGGCACTCTCACCTAGTTCTCAGGACTCTAAGTTCTAAATTATGGCCTCATCCAATCCTTCCTTCTAACCAGACTTACTTGTCCTGTGATCACTCCTTAAGAGCCCTGTTATCGACTAGCCAAATCAAGAAGCATTTGCGTCAAAGGCTGACAGTGGTTTGAAAAGTGTTTTTTGCTGGATAACATGACAGAACTTGAAAAAAGGAATTAGAAAATCTTGGTTTGAAGCCAAGCTCTCTTGCTTTCTATCTATGTGAACTTGACCAAGTAACTTACTCTCTCTAGAGTCTCATTTCCTTCTCATTAAAATGAGAGAGAAAATATTTTTCATGGGTTTTTATGAAAATTTTAGACATAATATATGCAAGCACTTTTTGTAAATACTGTGCAAATATACAGATTTTTACTCAGGATTTAAAAATGCTTTCCAGCTTCACCATATACATTACTAATTGGGAAAGAGGCTGGTTCATTTGAAAAAAGATAAATCTAGAAGAATCCCTTGACTGAAGTTGCTTCTTTAAACTTTTTTCCCATTGAATAAAGAAGGGGAGGAGGGAAGAATAACAAAATAAGCAGAGAGAAGCCAGCAAGATTTGGTGAACGAAAGATAAAATATTTGGACAGAAGATTCCACATCCATCTATCCATCTATTATGGAAAAAGACTCACCCAACTGAATAATGATATGTACTATTTATTGAACATCTATGATGTGCCATGCACTTTACATATATTATCTCTACTTTTCAAAGAAACCCTTCAGAGCTATAAAGAAGGAAATGGCTACTCAAAGAAGATGAGTAATTTTTATAAGTTCATATCGCCACAGGGAGCAGAGCCATGTTCCAAAATCAGCTCTGTCTGATCCCAAAGCTTATGCCCTTTTCACTGGACTGTCCAGATCTCAGTTCCCTGAGGAAGCTTACCGATCCACTTCAGAAGCTACACACCATCTGGGGCCCCTAGATCTCCTCATCGCCTTCAAAATATGTTAAAAAAATAAAGAACAGGCATATTTCAAGCTGATTTGAAGTTGACTGGCCTAATGGCCCAGAGACTAGACTTGTTAGAACTGTGCTGTGGCCTCGATGGTCTCCCCAGAACAAGGTCTTGTGGAGTCCCCAATACAAAACGTGCTTGGCAAGTCTGAGCCCATCCAAAGGTCGGCACCCAAAATTATAAACTGAGGGAGACTACAGGAGCAGCTACATCATGACACTGTATAATTATTTTACACTGGTATAATTCCTGCTTGCCTGCTTTTTAACCCGCATGACATGTCTGAAATGGAAGAAGTCTTTTTGGTAAGTCTAGAACTAAACTGGGTATTCTTTGTAGCGAATATCTCGGCTGAATGGCCTGGTCCAGGAGACCCTAAAGTTGTCACCTCTTCGACCACTCATGTTGAATTTGAATCTGAGCCCACATACCCTTGATGGGAAAATGCTCAGTGGTCCTCAAGGTGGTTTTCCCTTGCACGTGGCCAGGTGCCATCCCATCACTGGCATTGAGGCGATATTTGAAGATGACCATCACAGTAAACGTTAAAAGCAGAGGGAAAGAATGAAGCATCCACTAGCAAGGGAGCTTAATTCGAGTGTCTAAAACGCTGACAATATCTAAGCAGGATAAACAAACACCAAATTTCCCTTTCAATAGAAAATCTTTTGTTTGGAGATAAAGCCATCTCTGCATTTGTCCATGTTATCCTGGTTTTTCCTCAGATGGGAACTGGTATTAGGAGTTATAATGGGAAGGAAAGAGCTCCAAACTGGATTGCCCTAAACAGATTTCAAGTTTCTTTGAGAATTTACATGCATCTACCGATTTGACTAACTAGCACCAAACTGATGCAAATGGCGAGTGAAGGCTTTTACTAGGAGGAAGAGGTTGGGTGAGGGGAGTAGCTTGCAGACTTCCAATCTTGGAGGAGGCTCCTCCTTTGGAAGTCTGGCAGAGAAAAGATGTTCTGACTTCCAGGTTGCGTTGAAAAGCATTCTACCTTATTTTAGTCAGGGTCTTGACTAAGGGTCATAGGTGTCTTGAGGAGGTAAAGTGGCAATTAGTTGATTAGAAACAAAAGGTCTCACATCTCTCAGCAGTTGGGTGATTTTCCCACTTGGAATTCTATAGACTCAGAGTCATAGAAATTTAGTGCTGGAAGGGCAGTGCGAATGTGGGAGGTTTGGCAGGCAGGAAAGAGGGAAGGGAATTAGCATGTATGTGTTAGGACTGTTACATGATTTTCTTCACTGAATCATTTCAACAGTGCTTTGAAGGAAAATAATTTTCCAAGCACCTGAGGCCCAACCCTTCGGTGAATTGTTCGAGAAGTGTTTAGGTGGGACTAGAACCCAGTATGGCTGCTGTTCCTCTTACTGCTGTGTACGAAAATTCACCTCGACAGGAAAGAAGAGAGTTTCAACCTGGTCATGCACACTTTCCCCTTTTCTGAAAGGAAAGCAGGAGTCCGGTGTGAGCACGTTGGTCAGGAACGTCTCGTGGCGGGACCTCCTGGTTTCCCAAATGGCCACACTCCTAGGGCTAAAGTAACATTCTAATTTCCCAGTCCCCAAATTGAACCCAAATAACATTGCTTTGTGTACCTGTGAGGTGGGCCAGGACTTCCTCAACAAGAAGGAGCAAACAAAATCAAGAAACCTTGCAAACTAATTTTAAATAGAACAAAACCTATGCATTTCCTGAGGCCTTCGAACTGGAATAAAACCAGATCAAAATATTCTCAGTAAACCTGAATCGAGCCAGTATTTCCCTTGGGTTGAGTCCACTGCTCCAAGTGCTCAGGTGCTCCATGAGGCTGAGACATTGGCCCACGGAAAACGGGAGCCCTGACTCAGGGAGCCGTGAAGTTCAGGAGGGCTCAGGTAACCCTCACCTGCCCTGGCCTCTGACTCATCACCTGAGAAGCGAAGGGGCAGCACTCGTTTCACAGCGTTTGAACTAAAACAAAATAAAACAGAAACTGTGGACACTTTGTAAAGAATTATGTTTTAAGAGGAATCTGATGTCTAGAACTGATAAAAGCAGAGCAGCTCTTGGGTGAAGCAGCAGTTGGTGGCTCAGTAGATCCAGAGACAAGTATAAAAATAATAAAGGGTAGTATTTACTGTTCCGTGCATTTTCCTAAGCTTTCTCTGTAATAACTCATCTACTGGTCATGACCATTTTTTTGAAGTAGAAACTATTATTATCATCATACTGATTTTAATTTTGAGAAAACCAGAGGCACAAAGAAGTTAAGTAAATTGCCTGAGGTCATACAGCTAGTGAGGGGAAGTTTAGGATTTGCATCCAGGTGTTCTGACTAAGCGTGTACTGGTTTAACCCCTCTGTTGCTTTCTCAGGCCAGCCAGCTAGGTCTGTGGGGTACCGGTCTATGTAAGGGACGTGAAATCAGAATGGACTAAATTTGGCACCAATAGACTCAGGTCTTCACTGGAGATTCCTGATGTGACTGGCAGAATGGAAATTGGACATTGAAGCCCAAGCAGACAGAACCATCAGGTGGACAAAACCAACATCCTTTTGAATACTGCCCTAGCTTTGATGACAGTTCTGCTCCTGACACAGCGGGTCACACCTTGATATTGCAGGATTTTCTCCAGCTCTGAGGTCCACCATCTAAAACTGTTGCTTTCAGAGACTCATAGGGACGAACAATAGACTGGTGGTTACCAGAGGGTGAGGGTGAGGGGGTAGGGGGGGCAGTAGATGGGGTAAATGGGGTCAAATTTGTAAAATTGGAAGTTATATAAAGTATGAGTGAATAAAAAAAATTTTTTTTAAGTGCTGCATTGCCTGTAGGTGCAATAGGCTGAAGTTCTGAGGCCAAATGATTCAGCGAGTAATGCTGTTTACTGGAAATGAGTGATTTTATATTATTATCTAATTAAAAAACCTTTTAATGTGCCTTCCAAGAGGCTGCCTACTTCAGAAATTCACAAGAGGAAAGGGAAGTAAGAATATGAACTACAGAACAGTGAAAAGTGTTTCGCAAACATGACAGAAGAAGAAAAAAATTTTAAATGCAATTTGAAGATGGTTTTATTATAGTAGACATGTAATATATCTCTTTTATGTATGAGTGACTAACTCTACTTATGAATGGAAAGATAACTGTTTTTCAAGACAGTTTTAGATGAAGTAAAACTATGTTCAGCGCATGTAATAAATTTCTCATTTTGTGCATAAAAGAGTTACCTTTTCTCCCAGTCTGTAGTTTGTCTTTTCATTTTCTTAATGGTATCTTTGGAAGAACAATTTTTAATTTTGATAAAGTCTAATTTGTCAGGTTTTTTTCCTTTTTGGATTGTGTTTTTGGTGTCACACTTAAGGAATCTTTGCGTAACCCGAGGTCACAAAGGTCTTCTGGACTTTACTCCCTCATTAAAAACACTTATTAACATACCCTTGTGCCAGGCACCACCCCAAGGGCCAGTCCTATAAAAGTGCATAAACTCCTCCCCTCTGAGAGCTCCAGGAGGAGACCGAGGCACGTGAGCGAGCCACCGAAGGAGGCTTTAAGTTGTTCTAAGAAGCAATTTAGCTAATGAACCGGAGGGGGGTGGGGAGTAAAGGTCAACTCAGGTGGTCTGATATGGACTCTCATGACCAAAACTGTGGATGAGGGGAAAGTTATCCAGACCCCTCACAGGACTCCAGAAGAGTGGTGCTGAGAGGATTTAGGGAGAGAAAGAATAGCTTTCTACTTTCTTGAGAGTAGGCAGGATTTACTCAGTGATTTTTACTAGCAGGACTCTCCAATCCAGCAGGACTGAGGTCCTTAAAAAAAAAAAAAAAATCTGTAAGTACAGACAGTGAGCACATTGCCTCAAGGTTGTTTCCTTTTCATGTCAATATCTTAGTTAGGATGGAGGCGCTGATCAACTATCCCGCTGTTCTTTGCAACAGTGAGAATGGCATTGTCGGCTTTCTCTCTGCTTACAGTGATCAGGACTAGGCCACCTAGGCCGAAGGAGAGGCACTCCCTCCCATGAGCACGGGGACCGTGAGCACAAGTATGAAGGTTCATTACAAGAACAGCTGCTCCTTCACTTGGTGAAGAGGCTTTTGATCATGTTTATTCTTGTTGCTGCCCTAAAAGGAAAACACGCCAACTTCTTGCAGAGCAGGACTGGCCCTGGGAACTATTCGAGGGAGGACCTGGCAAAGGAACACAGCTAGGAGAGAGGCTAGCTCAGTTTTGCATTCAGGTCGGAATCTCAGGGCTTGAAGGGAGAGCATCAGTCTCTTGCTACTCAAAGTGTGGTCTGAGGATCCGCAGCAGTAGATCACTGCGGTACTTGCTAGAAACGTTGCATCTTAAGCCTCCTCCAGAGACTAGAGCAAAAGAGCAGATCTGTTCATACTTCCCAAGAGTCTGGTAACATGGGCGAAATCTGCCCATATTAGGTGATTCTCAAGCACTTTTCGGCTTTACGTAGTACTGGTCTAGTCCAGTGGCCTGGCATCCCCTGCAGATATCCTAAGTGGTCAACTAGGCTGAGCTATTTCAGGAACAGATAGCCAAGGTCAGTCAGCAGATGAGAACGATCCTTTCATTTTTTGATTAGGCTTGTTAGGTAGATAAATGGGCATAGGTGAATAAATTGCTACGCTCTAATTTGCAAGGGCAGGTCAACTTCAGAGTTATCTTTTAAAAACAGCTCCTTTTAATAGCAAATGGACTGCTTAAAACATTTGGAAGAAGCAAGAAGAGGATATTGGCATGGGATTCTGTGTCTATTTAGCCTCATTCCATAGTTTATCTAGTATTAGGAAAATGCAGCATGATCGATTGTATTATTAATGCAAATTAGTTGTCACTAATTATTCTGTGTACTTATTGTTTAAATGGCCATATACTCTTTTTCATACTAAAATGAATAAATTGATGCTAGCAGTGGTTCCCAAACTTCGGCATGCCTCAGAATCATCCAGAGAGCTTGTTAAAACAGATTGCTAAGGCCCATAGCCAAAGTTTTTGATTCGCTTTAGGTGAGAACTGATACTTCACATTTCTAGTAATTCCCACATGATATTAATGCTGGGTTATAGAAATAGTAGCTTCAGGTGCATTTTTAGCACTGCAGGAAATATCTAGACCCTTATTACTTGATGCTGTGCTCTGAAGATATAGAATATAGGGCCAAATTTCAGCAATCCATAATCATGGGAGACAGAGTACCTGGGACAATTTAAATACAGAAATAATCTCACAACATTCTCTGAGATCATTGGTTTCAAACTTCTGCTTTCCAAACTACATCTGAGTAGATAACAATGTAATTTGCTTCTCTTAGTTTCTACCCACCTCTGACGGCAGAGGGATAGGATGCTTCTGTTTGACTGCAGGATGCTTGGTGTTCAAATCATAAGTGCCTACTGGTTGGCAGGTGGTTCCACTGGCCAGTGTGGCTGACATTCTGAGCGTGGGGCCAGCTCTGAGTTGTCAAATGACCTTCCGGGTCATTATGTCCTGTGTATAGTTATGGGCTTGACCTACGTTTTTGCCCTCATCACCTATAGGCTCACAGCCATGACTTCAGTAGAATTAAGGAGCAGCTACACTGGAAAAGGACCGAAGGTCCTTTAATTCTTGAAATTGCCTTAGTCCACAGTGAATTGAAAAGTCTAGCGCAGCACAGGACCCAAACATCTCTGACTGGGGTTCCTTCTGGCAAATTTCCCAATCTGTGGCAGCTGCTCAGATTTAAACTGTTGATTCTGACCTTTCTGATGCTGCCTGTCTAAAGACTGTCTGCAGATGGCTCTGCCAGAGGCTTCCTGCCAATGAAAAACCATGACTGCACTTACACCATAATTGAGTGGAGACAGGATTTACCTCATTGGAGCACCTTGCCTGTCTGACTCTCATTTTCATCTTATTAAAAACAGAGACTTGGGACTTTTTCCTTTTTTATAAAAAATTTATTGAGATGATGCAATTATAGGCTTTTCTTTAAAAATTATTTGCAACTCACTGGCCCTGAGAAAAGGCATTTTTTTGTTTTTTTTTTCTTCTTTTTGTTACATTCATTTGATTCAGTCCCTTATAAACCCCACACCTCATAAACAAGAGATCAGAAATTAAAGAAAAAAACAAACGAACAAAAAAAAGCAAGAGAGAAATTCTAGATTCATTCTGGTTTGCAGGTGGTTGTAGTCACAAAGAGAAATCTTCGAGAATGTTCACTTGGCATGTGTGAGATTCAGGGAGTTTGTAGTTGTTTAGTGTTGATGCAGATGGGGCCAAAAGTATCAGGTTAGTCTTCTGCGGTTTTTAGAAAGGCAGGGATTATTGCCCGCCTTTCTTCTCATTTGCTTTCTTGTATCACTCCCTTCATTCCAGGTTTTTGCCTAAAGAGGAGCAGACTGAGTGGGTGAAAACTAACTAGCACTGAATGCTTAGGCAAAAAAAAAAAACTGCCCTTTGTGAATTTCACCAAATCTTTTATCTTCAGCTTCCTGGGTGAGAATGGGTCAAATGGGGCTATGGCTGGGCTGGATCTCAGCCTAACTCTGTCCCTGGCAAGTTGTCTGCTCCTGGGGCAAGTCGTATTACATTTTAGATACTCCCTTCTGAAAAAGGGAGTCGATGTTTGGAACTGTATTCAGAGTTGGAGCCTAGGCGGGGAAAGGTGGAAATAGTGGTTAGTCATTTAGGCAAATCCTGTCGTTTAAGTTTTAGCTAAATTTACATTCTCATTTGGGCAAGGATTAGTGTAAAAAAACAAAAGGATCAGAGGGTTGAAAGGAGCAAATTTATCAGTCCGTTTTCCCTCTTTGCTTGAGGGGATCCCCGCAAAAAGACTGGGAACATTGGTGATACTGCTATAGGCCAGACCAAATTGCCTTGGACAAAAGATCTTAGGAGCCAGTCCAGCCAGTTGCCACTGCCATCTTCTGATGGAGAGGAGGCAACCTGGCTAACTCAAGGGGCGGGGAGCAGAAGGCGCTAGAGAATTTCAAGGTGCAAGTGAGTGTGTCCATCCTGGACACCGCTGGAGGAAGCTGTCCTCTGCAGCGCTCTTCTGCATTTTCCCTGCCCAATTTCTGATGGCGCAAGTCAAGGATTTCCATGATGGCAGCAGGGAAAGACCAACTATTCTGATCATAGATGTGCTTTTTACCTTGGTCCCAGGTAAAATTTTCATCACCCCTAGTACTTAGTGTTGAAGTGAGAAATGTCTTGATGGATAGATCCTGCAGGTAGAATGTAAATTCTCAGAGGGCAGGACTGTGCCCGATTCACCTTTGAATCCCTCAGAATGTCTAGTGGGTGCTTCAACAAGGTTTGCTAAATTAAATCTGAAATCTTCGGGGTCCGCATTGTGTAAGTACCGTATTCCTAGTGTCGGTACTGCCCATGTATTCTCTCAAATAACAAATGAGAACTTTTGCCGTTAAAGGAAGCAATAGAAATCATTCTTGGTAATACCTGGATGCAAAATAAAGACTACACTGGAATTTGCACCTTCTGTTTCTTCTTATAGTGGCTGAAGGTGTCATCCTCTGTTACATATTCTTATGGGATGGTCCTTTAAAAATCCTTGGATCAAAAGGGAATTTCCCTCCATGATTCAATTGTAAAATTCTTTGAATAGAAAGAACCTGAGTCCTCATAGCTGGGTAAGGTGAACAGAATGAGATATCCTAATTTTAGGGAAGAGCAACATCATGCCCTTGTCTTTCATTTCACAGTCACACAAAGGACTTTAGAAGAAAATCCACCCTTTCTCTCTTGTTCTTAAACTCGATGGCTTTTACAAAGCTCAAGGTATTTGGCTTAATCTCTCCATTTGAGATACAACGTCAGTCATCATAGAGGCTGGGAAATGTATTACTGTGTGCCATTGGACATTCTTGAAAGACATCTGTGTTATGCTGGGATGCAGCTGCATTTCATCACTATTTCAGCAAATTCAGACCAAACCCTTCATAATGAGAGTCCCTGGCCTCACACAGGAGGTCTCTGACTTCACTAGAAGCCTAATATTCTGGAAGGTAGAGTCGGGGGAGCACATGACAGGGCGAGTGGGCTGGCTACCTCCATGCTTCTACATGTGGTCTGATAAGGGGCAGGAACAGAGCAAGACTGAGAGCCCTAATCAGCTCCTCAATTCCAGTGTCCTTAAACCATAGTCAATCTATCTGTGCCTCCCTCCCTGCAGGCTGGTGTCCTTGCCAGGAGGCTGGGGGAGAACACCTCGTGCTTGTGTGCTGTGCCTGACTCAACTTAGAAATGGCTGGAAGAGAAGCCGGGGGTCTGGCCACTTCACCTAGGGACTGCCGCTTACAGTCACAAGCGTACCCTAGGGGAGCTGTGAGATGCTCACCTGACAAGCAAGGAAAGAGAGAGAAATGAGGAGAAAAGAGGAGAGGGTGCTTTGTAAGGCAGGCCTAACCTTTTGGATTAAAAAAACACCATAGTCCTAATGTTGGATTCTGAACCTGTATTGGAAAAGTCAATTTAGACGGCTAGAAAAGGAAAGCAAATCCAAACAGCTCTCGAAAAATATGTTATCATCAAAAGTACTAAGGGGTGGTGTGTCCCTCATTTTACAAGATACTATCAACTTTATTTTGAGGTGAAAAAGAGCCACGAATGAGTCCATTCTGAAACACAGCTATGCAAAGAAAGAAGGAAATGGTAATGTATCTGAGGAACTTCCCGTCTGCCCGGGCTGGGCAGACACTGGCAACAACCAAGACCGCACACTCCAGGGTCCTCCCCTCTCGAATGCCCTGTGTCCTATGGGGACCAGGAAACTGTAAAAAAGGCTAGGAATTGAAAAAAAAAAATAGGTGAGGGCATGGAACTGACACACAATGGCCTTTGAGATGGAGCAGAGAAGACCCTTCCTGCCTCCCTATCCTCCAGACCCTGCTTTGGGAGAAGAGATCCCCACCGCAGAAGATTCTTCACCCAGTTCCTGGACCATCAGGCTTATGTGGTCTTTTTGTATCTACCACTTTGCAGCACCTGTAAGCTGATTGCAAGGTGCTGGGTCCTTCTCAACAACTTGAACAGCCTTCCCTCCTCACCTGACGCTCTGTGGAACCAGGGAGCTTCGGGGTTCTCACAGCCGTGTCAGGGGCCACCTGCTGGACTAGCACTTCTCTTTCTGGAGGACAGCAGCATCTCTGATGTTTCTGGCCTCCCTCAGACAGGTGGCCAAAAGCCGGGCTGTGGGTCTGATTTAGTGGTGCTGGCCCCAAAGCACCCAGGCCACCAATTCTGTTTAGGAGCCGACTGCTCCCCAGACTCTCCAAGAAGCTGAGCTCTGCTGGAAAGTGTCTGAAGCTCAACAGCAGGCAGGGAGGGAGGGCGGAGGGGAGGCAGGGAAGGAAGGAGAGCAAGAAAGAGAAAAAGAGAGCTCTCCTTTTCACTTTACCTTTTTTAAAAACATTTTTTTCTTTTCTTTTCTTTTCTTTTTTTCCCCCCAGCCAAGATCCAACAGCAACAGGAACAAACCTGATTCACGTGGCAGGAGAAAGAGGAACCTGAACCCTTTTGCAAGTATTCTCTTTCCTGACCAGCTGGGTTTGCTGCACTTTTGTGAGATTTGCAAAAAATATATATATATATAACAGATATATATTTCCATATGAAAACGACCTTGGTAGTCTTCCCCTAGATGAATCATGAAAAGTCAAATGGCATGGTCTTAAAAAAAAAACAAAAAACAAAAACAAAAATGATGAAACTAACAGTAGGTGGAAGGGTGAGGGTGAGGAATTACAGACGGAGAGATTCCGAATGAGCGGGGAACGTGAACGTGAACCGCGAGTCCCAGGCTCGTGCCCTCGGCCTGACTTCCAGCCCCGCCTTTGCTGGGTGGTTTGTCTAAGGTGCTCTTGGGTCCCTCCTGATATGCAAGCCAAGTGTCACTCCCATTCCTGGGTCTCTGCCTTTTCTACTCTCCTCAGCCCGCCTGCTCGCTCCATCACGCCTCCAGCAGTCCCGCCGGGCAGGGGTCCCTCGGCTGCCAGCCCGCTGACGTGGTGCGCTGGTGCCTTCAGCACTCGTCTTCCTGGTATATTTGTTCATCCAGCTCCTGGGACTCGAGGTGCTCCAGACGGTCTGTTCGGCCACTCATGATTTCATCTGGGGTTTTCATAAACCTTTGGAAGAGGAAATGGGGCATAAAGGGATTACATTTTCCTAAAGTTGTCTTCCCCTTGAACTCGAAACTTAAAAAAAGAAAAAAGGCCCTATCACCTCATATAGCTTGAGAGCTACTGAAACCAACCATTAGAGCTAACTTAGTGTCAATTAGAAAAAAAGTGCTCCTTCTGAGTGCCTGAAAGATGATGAAATAATTATAAAAACAAAACAAAACAAAACAAAAAAATGGTGAGGCCGAGAACACCCCTCGGAGCTGGTTAGTGCATTCCTGCATGACCATATCAGGGAACCATGGCATATCTCGCTTATCTGCGTTTCTTATTTTTAGAGTCAGATTTTATAATGACCCATGAGACCTATAGATCCATTTCCATTCTGGACCATGAGTCCAGGGAATGGTATGCAAAACTTGAATTTAACTCAAAAGATATAAGTACATGCTGAATGGAAAATTTTGACAATAGGGCCAGTTAGTGGTGCTTTTAGAAATCACAAAGGCAAAAAGGGAGTCTTTTTTTCCATGTTATCAGTGATGCACCCAAAATGCTAGCAATCACTCCCCTTTATTCTATCTTCCCTTGCAGCTAGGTGCACGCAGCAAGGCTTATCTTGTTCATTGGGTTCGCTTGGAAATAACTTCAGGGATGTGTTTTGACCATGATTTACACGGTTCAGGAGGCAGCCTGGGTGCAAACGTTCTGCCCTTACCATGGGGGTGCCCTCTCCACAGCCCCCCTCTGTGCTGGCACACCCTTCCCTTCCCATACACTCTGCCCTGCACCAGATGAACTGTCTTAAAACACCCATTTTCGCTTGTCCTTCTATATTCAAGAGCCTCTGATGACCACTTATCGAGTCAAGGACATGCTCTCTGGCCTGCCCGTTGGGGCCCTCTGTCATCTCTACCCTGGAGAGTCTTGGTTTCCACTGCTGACGAGAGTGAGCCCTCCGTTCCACTCTGGCCAGTCTTCTTTCTTCTATAACCATGCCATCGTCCAAACTTCTAGCTTTGCCCTTATTCGCAACCCTCTTTACTCCTTTCACTCTCTGAGCCCTACTTATTCTTTGAGCTCTGCCTCATCGCCAAAGGTCTGCTTACTGGCACCGGTCCACACCGAAACCTTCCTTCCCGCAACTCCTAGAAATCCTGTAAAGAGGACCCACAATTTAACACTTCGCTTGATTACACGCTGGCTTTTATACCGAGAAGCCTTCATTTTGTGGCAAGCCTGGCTTCCGACACTCATTTACTCAAAAATGACTAATCTATCCTCACTAATAGGCCTATTCTTTCCTTTTATCTTGTTGAAAATCTCTATTGGAAACCTGTGAACCTCCCAGCTACAACTGCCTTTCTTTTCTGCCCATTATTTCTGAACCTTAAAGCAATATGATCTGTAGCATCCGAAGTCTGTCTTCTACTCTTATCCCTCAGCTGAAACTTCTCCCTCAACATCTGAGGTCACCCATAGTTCCCTCTAGGCCGAGTCCACAGATATGTTATATTTGGCCCTTCGAACTACCCCTTCCTACTTCTGACTACGTTTTCATACTCAGCTTCTGATATTCCATACCCGGCTTGTCAAGAAACTTTTCTTGAAAGCCTCCATAAGGTAGAAAACAGAATTATATAAAATACAATCTTCTACCTTCTATGGACTTTTGACCTAGTTGTGGGGAGGACTTCACGCATACGACTATTAATAATGAGAATCAAAATGTGGTTTAAGGCCATGCAAACCCAAGAGATGATAGAAGAGTGTGTGTGTTCGAGCAGTTGAAGAAGGCCTCAGAAAGGGCAGCAGACTTGAGATGGATCTGGAGAGTACATATATTAAAAAAGCAAAAATTAAAGGAATATATGTTTTTGGCATAGTGTTAGTAGGGCAGCCGGAAGTGTGTATTAAAAATCTGGGAGGCAGGAGAGTGGATCAGAGGTAAAAAGGGAATGTTGAATTAATCTAGGTGTGAATCACGAAGTCTAAGTATCAGTCTCTATTGCCAGGGAAGCAATAATAACGCTTTTGCCTTTCTTTCATCTTCTAAATCTCAAGAAAGTGCTTGTCATTGGTAGACTCTAACCTGGACCCTGCTGGTAAGAAATCTTGGGAAATGTGGTTCCCAGACTATTAGCCCCTGTCACATAGAATGGAGTGGGAATGGTGCTGAAGAGCCAGTGGGCAGTCCAGCACGACGACTGACTTGGACATAGGAAGAGTCACAGACGACCCTAGCATCATGTTGGTTGCTTAACACAGCGATGATGCCACTGATGAGAAACAAGACTACTGCGGGAGTGTGTGGGGAGAGTTCTAGTATGTGTTATGTCTTGAAATATTTCATGTCTGTGAGACTAATGCGATATTTAAGTGGACATGTCCTATCAGCAGCTCTTGGAAATTCAGAATTGGAATTTAAGAAAGTTTTTTGAGCTGGATGGAGGGATATAAGAGTCTCACCATTGAGGTGATAACTCAAGCTGTGTGAATGAGATCAGTTCGCTCAGGAAAAAGTATATAGAGCAGGATGAGTGGAGCCAAGGACTAGGTTTAGGTAGAAGGATGGGGGGAAGGCATCAGCAGAGCCAGAGAAAGAGGGTTGTTTTTTGTTTTTACTTCATTCCCTTCTGTTTTCACCTCTTGAACAGCCTTTTCCCTTTCTTTTAAAGATCCTGATTGTTTTTACTACCCCTAAATTACTACGCCTTCCCAATGCTACAGCTCAGGTTCTCTGCTCTTCCCAGTAAGTACTTATCCCAGCGACCTCCTCTGCTCAAATATAGTGTCATTTTCTATCTGTATATAAATAATTCCAAGTCCATATCTCTAGTTCCATCTGTAACTCTTTTCTGTCCCACCAGCCGAAATCTATTATGTAAGGTCATGTTTCTTGATCCTATTTTCTCCCGACCTTTGCTTGGTCTCACCACATCAGCTACCACCGGTGAACATCAGTGTTCTGCCTGCTCTGACTGGTGCTTTAGATCTCTTCTTCCTCTTCCATTTCTTTCTCCTCTCTTACATGGTACTTGAATCACAATCTACGTGGTAAGTTAAATGGCTGGAACTCATTAGCTGTGAGGAATTCTGGGAAGAGGAATGCCTAGTGCAGTTGCTTTCTAATTATGATACATTGTAATAACTACATTTTACATCATGACTCATCTCTCTCTCTCTCTTACACTCCCCAAAACAAAATTTTCATGAATCGGCGGTCATCCTTAATTACACTTGATATAGTCTGATATTTTCAACTCTATCCTATCCTAATCAATTCTGTTCTATTTCATTTAAAAAAGGTGTGACTGACTCATTAACACTATCGCTATTTGACAAACACTGGTTCAGTTGCTAACCTGGAAGTCTAGGTTTAGTTCCTTGTGCTGACATTGAAATATTACTCTGATTGCTCCCTTTAACTAGGCTGGATGTTAATGCCAGGTAATATATTTGATCATTGCCTTCTCTGAAAGGTGAGTCGGATTGTGTTTATCTAGTTTTGGTGTTACTATATGGCTAGACATAAGTAAAAGAAAAAAAATTTTTTTCTTAAATTTTAACAAACCAGCACCTGGTATCCATCCAATCTTTAGCAATGATGGCTTTGAGTATCAGATAGGCAGGTAGAGATCTTAACAGTCTCCCTCCTCCCTCTTATTTAAAGAAAACAAAATCCTCCCAAAAGAAGGAAAGGAGAAAAAGGAAGTGCTACCTGAACAAAAGCCTTTGTCCTGGCTCCTTCCTGATAATGTTTAGTTTGTAGTAGTGGCGCAGGGCTCTGGACATTTTCTCATAGGTCATGTTTGTTCTGTTCTGTTTGTTCAAAGGAGGAAGAGAGAAAAAAAAGCACAAAGACACAATGAAATGAACCTCAGAAAAGGCTCTGGGGGAGCTAGTAAAATAAAAGCTCTTTGGCTGCTCCTGTGGCTCTGCCAGTTTGGGAAGGCTACCTGCTCATCTGCTGCCTTCCAGGCCCATTCGTCCCCTCCCCTCTGCTTTCACACGGGTCATCACCAGGATTTCTCTGAAAGTGAATCACCCTTTGTCAGAAGTCTCGGAGCTGAGCTAAGAAAGCATATCCCACAGCAACCTCCCTCGGTTCCTTTCCCAGGGAATTTCCTGCAGGTTCCCACTATCTGTGGGTCATCCTTCACCTTCTGACCCACAGAGAATTTCTTTTTCTTTTTCTTTTCTTGTTGCAGTGACCTTTCTCAAACTGTGTTTCTGGTCTATGTCATTTTAAGGAAGAGATTTGCAGTTTAAATTCCTGTTGTGGAAACAAGAATATAGTGGTTCCGAGCGCGGGTGCTGTGGCACAACGTGGGAGTTGCAGAGGGGTTTTTCTCAGTGACTCACACGCTGGAGTGCCTCTCAGTGGGCCTTGCCATGTTTGGTCACGGCGCACTGGGCCCTGGAAGGCCGGGGCAGAGTGCGCTTGGCTGTGTCCCTCTCTGTCCCCTCTCATCTGGCTGACCTGGCATTGTGCCACCACAGCACTTTGCCCGTCGGTCAAGCCTGGATCTTGATTCTTTCCTTTTTCTTTCTTTGAATAGGAATAAGGATTTACTTATTAAATGTTTTTTGAGGAGTGATCTCTTTGCTCCATTTATTTTACTTTATTGTACTGTGGTCAGAACACATAACATGAGACCTATTATCTTGACAACATTTTAAGTGCATAACATGGCGGTATTAACTACAGGTACAATAGTGTACAGCAGATCTCCAGAACTTACTCATTTGCCCAGTGGAAACTTCATGCCCATTGATTAGTACCTCCCCATTTCTCCCCCTCCCAACCCCTGGCAATACCTATCCACTCTTTGATTAAATGAATTTTGCCTTCATATAAGTGGAATCAGGCAGCATGAGTCTTTCTGTGACTGGCTTATTACATTTAGCATAACATCCTCAAGGTTCACCTCTGTTGTCTCATCTTGCAGAATTTCCTTTTTTAAGGCTGAATAATATTCTATCGTATGCACAGACCACAGTTATTTCATCCATTCACCTATTGATGGACATTTTGGTTGTTTTACCCACTTTTTACACCTACATAGTTGAACAGTTTTCCTAACTTTAAAAGACTTTATCTTTTAATTAAATTAATTCACTCTTCCTAGTGCGCAAGATTGTGGGGCGATCCTACTTCTTGCAGTGTTTGCTTTTAAAGCGGGATGTTTTAAAGTCAGACTGTGTTTTCCATGTAGAAATGGGCCTTCGTGAACATAGGAATTACTAACTGAGCAGAATAGAAGTGACACTTCCCACAGCTCCCTGTGAGTCAGAGAGCCCCACAGTGCTTCCCTGTTACCCAGTTCCTAATGACACCCTGGGTGTCCGGGTCAGGTCCAGGGGATGGGAGTGAGGGTTACTCAGACCTCAGCCCCGTCAGACCAGATAGTTAACTGGCACCTGGCAGAAGTAACAAACAGAAAGGGGCATCTTTAATTCTCTCCTTCCCTTTGTGACTATCTAATTGTTTGTCCGGTAAGGAAGAAACTAAATAATTACATGCAGACTTAGGAAGCAGAAGACAATTATCCTCCAGCCCAGGGATAAAGGCCTTATTTTGGCACAAATTTACAGAGTGACTGTCTGGTGCTCTTTTTACCTTATGGTTTCCCCACAGTCGAGCCAGTCCATTGGGATCCACTATCCGGAATATTTTGGATTCTTTGTCCTCCCATCGGATGAAGTTTTCGTACCGGCTGTCAGAAAGCAACTGATAGACGTAATCCCAAAGCAGTCTACAGTCTACAGAGGAAAAGGGCAAAAAAACATGGTTGAAAAAATGTTTCTTGTTGAGGCACTAAGGACAAGAATCAGAAAATAGTTGAATAAGTGCTTTTGCCTACTTTGGATGGACTAACTCCCTCATTTGACAGGGAAGAGACCGAGGCCTGGAGAGGCCTGTGGGATGGTGTTGGAGAAGGGTGACCTTTCACCTGTGGAGGCTTTAGAGACCATCCAAGCCAACTGCCTCCTTCCATAGATGGGGACACAGTGACCTGGAGAGAGGAAGTGATTTGTCCACGGTCATGACCAATGACTTGAACTTGACAGAGCCCATAGGAGAGCCAGAGAGCTAGCTCTAACTGCAAATATGTCTTTGAAAGTGGGCTCTAGAAGTCGGCTGACAAGGTGACAAGGCAGGAAGCGAGCCCCGATGTTCCAGGGCTAACTATACCGTTAAGATTACTTCAGCGTTGGAAGGCGATACTGAAGATGAGAGGACTGGGGTCGGCTAAAAAATGGCAGGAAAAGAAGCGTGATGTGTAAAAGGCTGTGGGAAAAGAAAAACTGTACGGCTTGGCGACCACGACCGTGGGAACTGTGACTGGCGTGGTTTTAAACAGAATACAGATCTCATTATAACAGACTGTGGAGGTCTTTAAAATTGTTTTATTATAATGGAATCAAGGTAAAAAGAAACTCGGGGCAAAAAAATCCCTTTCCCCACTTGTACAACTGATGTTTGCTCATTTGGTTAAGCAACAAATATTAAGCGAATTAGTGTAGGCCAGGCACGGTGCTAGGCCTCGCCTCTTAGCTGTGAGTTGGCAAACTCAAAGAGAAGACACGTACTGCTTGTCTTCCTTTTGTTCTAGTGCTTTTCGGGTTTGTGTCATAATGGTATGTGGTTTACCCTCTCGCAGAGCCTTGACAGGTGGGTGGGGACAGACAGGTACTTTCTAGGTCTAGTTGATGTTGGACTGGCCTCCAGGTGTTCACTGTTGATTCTGAATGCTTTGATAGGTACTAACCAGAATGATTGGTAATAAATAATTCACTACTAAGTGTCATGCATGTGCCTGGGTCTTTACATGCATTATTTCTAATCGTCTAATGCCTGAGGTCCTGGGATTTGAACTCCAGGGCTCCTGCTCTACGATGTGCCGACGACCTCCTTATGTTGGGTGAAGCCTGGGAGACCTGGGGTGGGGAGGCTCTGAGTCAGGCTCGGAGTATCTTAGAGCCAACAGGTTCACCTCCCAGAGAAACAGACACAACCTTTCTCTGGAGTATATTTACAAGGGGAATTGGGTCAGGTCACCGTGTGCAAGTTTCTTAAATCTCCCTGACTGTTCTATTTCCTCATTTAAGAAACAGGAATAACAACGCTCACTTAATAGGATTACTGGATAAGTGATAATGCCAGTAAAGAGAAAGTAATGAAAGTAACGAGTTGTTGTTATTATTATTATTATTATTATTATTGTTATAGAAACATCATAATGTATAAATCCTAAATGGAAGAGACAATGTTGGAGGGTAAGCACCCACGAGGCAGAGATTTAGCATCCTCAGCTCTCAGGCGTTTCTGTATCTGACTAGTCCATCAGCCTGCAAGGATGCATCCCCAGGGCTGAGAGTGTGCCCCACAGGGACATCATCTTTAATTTTATCCTGAGACCCTCCCCTCCAGGCCATTCTTTTTCTGCTGAAAGAAAAAGGAACAACAATGCTATTTAATGGTGCTGTTTGCAATCACTGCCTGAGTATTCTGCAAGCATGGTTGCATTTGACCCTTGTGGCACCTAGGGAGCCAGGTGCTGTTGTTATTCCTATTATATAGACAAAGAAGCTGGGGCTTAGAGGGTTTGGTAATGTACTCGAAGGGCAGAGCTCGTGAGAGACCACCCATAGGATTCTGGGCTTTGGTGACTCTGAAGCCCGTGCGACGTCATGCTTCTTGATGCAATTTCTATTCTCAGAGAAGCTGCTTAACAGGTGCATATATATTTAACCATATTTGTGTGCGTGTGTGTGTGTATATCTATCTATCTATCTATTTATCTATATACACACATACACATTTATTTATTTGTAAAATTTTAGGACTTTCCAGAGCAAAGTTTAACTCTAACATATCCTTTACAAAAGCCAACCTTTTCTCTGCACGGCAGAAGAAACTGGCCTAAAATGTGGCATTTTCCAGGAGGCTTAATTTCTCAAGGAACTACTATCAAATTTAAGATGGCCATAAATCTTTAATATCCTTTACTGTGTCCTTTTTGCCTTGATTATCTGTGTCTAAAAAGTAATGTGATGTGTGATTTATTGCGTTTTGGAAAAGGACAAGTGGCATTCTTAAAACAATGACGCCACACTCCTCGAGTCTGAACTATTCTAACAGACGCTGGTCAGCCTCTTCTGTCACCACCCCGACCTGCCACTTCCTCTGTCACCACCCCTAACGACCTCCTTGTTCCTGTCGCCAGAGGGCGGGCTGAGGTGGGGGCAGAGTGCAGGGGGAAGAATCCTAGCATCGCAAAGTCCCTTGAGAAGTCAGTGTCACACTGTGGCAGGCTGAAAACAATCTAGCTCTAGTAAGAGAACGACTCGTTTCCACGCAAAGCGGTGATATAGGCAAAATGTCTCAATCACCCCCCTCTCCGCAGCCTCCTCTTTTGTCTTGCAACATTTTTTACTGCAAATGGAAAAATCGAGAACTGAGCTGCGGTTTCATTGTTCAGTTTTTGTCTTACCATCAAATGGCAGATACATTTTAATTTCCCACAATCTCTTCCAACTGGAAAACATCTGCCAAAACCAAATATTATCACGTAAAATGCCAGTAAATAGGAGGAACAAGGGGGAAGGGGAGTGTTGTGTATAACAACTCTGTTTTCTATAGAGTTAAATCATTTTACCACAGAAAGGCCTGATGACACCTTTGGATTCATCTGGATTGGGAATGTAATTCTCTTAAGTGTTTATATTAATAAAATTTAATAAATCTGGTTGTCTTTTGTATTTTGCTATAAAGGAATTCTATGCTTATGGAGAGCAACATATTGGCAGTTCTCTCAGATTAGGCCTTACTGGACCTAAAACTTCAAGTTCTCCTCCATACACATCTGCATAAGGATTTTTACTTTCATTGTTCCTGTTGCTTCTCTTTTACTGTTTTGGTAAAGTCTATTTCTCATAAAATGTGAACCAGACCATTTCTTCAAGTAAGGGCTTAACCAGCACTGTGGTACAATGTTGGTTTTTCAGAAGCATCGAACTGGGACTTTTATGTAAACAATTTACTAAAAAAGATCTGCAAGTTTATCCGCTCTTTGGTTGGTAAATTAAAAGTGGGCTATCAGAAAACAGTCTTTATCTGTCTAAGTTTCAAGAACATTTGTATCTTACAAACTTTTCCCTTTCATAAATGTGAAAATAACCCCAATCCAGCTGCCAACTGACCATTTAAAATGGCATTTAATCCAGTAAAGCCAAGTTTAGCTGCGTAATAAAAATATGTTGACATTCAAGACATACAAAATTACTCAGTCACTAAAGGAGGTAGCAACAGGAATTTTATGGCATAAAGCAGTTGTTTCAATTTCAGAATATAAGTGGCTTTTATAACACTATTGATTGTTTTGTTTCTTTAGTTAAAATTACATCAGATGATAAAAATAACTGCCTGACCGCACAAGATTTTTTTTTGTTTTTGTTTTTAAGATTTCAATTAAATAAAAGGCAGATCCTTCTTAGGTCCCTATGTCCTCTGGTGGCCGTTACCACAGCCCACTTGCAATTTTTCAGCTTTGGTGAAATCCATGTCTTCACAGATACAATGCTCTTTTTTTCTCTTTTTTAATTGAGGTATAATTGACATGTGACATTGTAGTATTAGTTTCAGGTGTACAATGTTACATAATGATTCGCTATTTCTGTATATTGTGAAGTGATCACCACAATAGGTCTAGTTATCAGTTATAATTTTTTTATGTGATTAGAACTTTTAAGATTTACGCTCTTAGCAACTTTTAAATATACGTGTTACAATAGTATTGACTCCATGAATTATTATAACTGGAAATTTGTACCTTAGACCCGCTCACCCATTTTGCTGACCCCCAACCCCTACTCTCTGGTACATCATTCTATTTTCTGAGATACAATGTTCTTTGATCATCAATGAAAATGCTTAATATTATAAAATAAATGCATCAAACTCTACAAAAGTTCATCCCATTACAAAACACGTGAATATGCATGTGAAATAAATTTTTATATCACAAGGCATTCATTAATTTTAAGTGCATCTCTCCTAAACTAAAGGGCCTTCTATACCAAGGCATGTGGGCATTTTAAACAGATGTCCATTATTTGTATTGTCTCTCCCATGAGAGGAAGTTTATAAAAGAGTTTTAGCTCAAGTGAAGTGTTATTGTAAAGTGTCATTTCCCAATTGAAGGAAGAGAGTTCTCTCTTTTTCCGGCTGGGTGAGTGTCCATGCTGGATGTCTGCAGCTAAAAGGCATTGTAAAAAAAAAAAAAAAAAAAAAAATATATATATATATATATATATATATATATATATATATATATATAATCTCCCTCTGGTAGTTAGGGAGAAATATTTTCACTCCCACGTCTGTCTCTTACCAGAAACTAATTGTATAAACTCACTGAGCAAAGATTGTAAAAATGATAGGCAATTCACACATAACCAACGTGGTTTGCAATGAAAAAACCATGCTAGACAAAATTGATGCTTATAAAAACTGAGTGGGAAGTCAAGCTATTGACAAAGAGAATCTTCAATGATGGGAGTTAATTTAAATTTCGGGAAAGCTTCTGAGAGAGTAATTTTATGTTGTTTTTACTGCCCAAATGGAATTTTAAATGAATGTCTGTAAACTGGAGTCTCGTGGGTATAATCTCCATCAAGAACAGGTTGAGTGTCCCTCTTTAATTTCTTTAAATTTATTATGAAAAATTAATAAATTTCAGCTTCAGCAACAAAACAGGTAAGTAACATGCCAAAAACCTTTTGCTACTCTGCATTATAATAGTGTTTCTAAACTAGGGGCAATCTTGTACCTTATGGGGTATTTGGCAATGTTTGGAGACAATTTTGGTTGTCACAACTGAGGTGGAGGATGTTACTGGCATCCCCCACATCAAAGAATTATTTGTCCTAAGTATCAAGAGTGCCAAGCTTGAGAAACCCTGCTTATAGAAACACGGGGTTTATTTACAACATGCAGGGGACAATCTGCAGCTCGGTTTTGTTTTTTTCTCTTCCTACTCAATTCTAGATAAGCCATTACCTAGAAGCAGAAAGTTGATAAATCCAGTGCAGCCAACCCTGTGTTGATACGTAGAGGTGAGTTTGCAGTGGATAATTGCCCGTGCTTTGCTGTGGCTTAGGAAAACAGAAACCATATGTGCACAGTGGCAAGCCGGGGGAGGGGGAAGCTGAGGTAAAGAATGCAGATGTAGGCTTCCTGGCTTCCCTGGGGCAGAGGGAGCACAGCTGCAAACAAGGCTGGACCTTTTCACTTCTGGGTGCAGGTGAGGAGTAAGGCTGGACGTGCTGGGATCTGTAACTCAGGCCTTCCAGCTGAGACTGAGCCCATAGCTGGAACCCAGGACCGTCCAGCCCCGGCTTTGCTCAGCTGTGGGGCAGCCTGGGAATTTGCATCCAGGGACTGCCAGGAGGTAGGGCCGCTTGCTGTATTGCAGAAACGTGTACCCTCAAACAAACTTGAATTTCCCGATTCTTCAAGCCCTTTCTATTATTTTCCATGAACCACCGTGCTGTTACTCTTTATCTTTTAAAAACGTTGCCTTGAAAGGTCCTTCTCTTTTGGGGCACTTTGATTTTTCAGTAGTTCACAGTGAAAATAAAGTGAGGTGACTTGGCCAGGGCGTGAGAGGGCAGAGCCACTCAGGATTATCCTGTTGGAATGGAGGACCCTTCCCTCCCCACGGCTCGCATCAATCCCCTCCAAATACGGACAGCAGGCAAAGCCCCAGAGGAGGTGAGAGGGAGTGCAGAGCTTAATCTTCAAGGGCGCCTTGTAGTGTCACATTTTACAGGCCAGCATCACTCGAAATAAACGCCCCAGACACAGGCCGCCCAGGTCAAGGTCCCTGCCGGCTCTGGTGGGTAGTGGTGCTCGCTGTACCCACCGCTTTCCTCTCGCGCTTTGCAGCCTTGAAGTGGGGCAAAGAAAAATGGAGCAGAGAAAGGGCACTAATACTTAGTAATTAACCTATTTGTGCTATATATTCATATATTGTCTCAGTACTCAGTATCCAGAAATGGGTATTAGTGTTCTCATTATTATGGATAAGGCAACTAGGCCTCAGGGACATTAAGTTCCTCTGCTTGGGGGATAAGGCCAAGAGTCAAATCTTGGTGACTCCAGAGTCCATGCTGTCCCACAAGGCCACACTGGGCTAGCTATTGATTAGGATCCCGGGCCAAGAGACCTAGAGAGTTCTGGGCTGCCAGGGTCTGCAGACAGTTATCTGCCTGAGACAGTGCAGAGGATGTGGTGGCTCTTTCAGCTGCTACTAAAATCCTGAGCCCCTCTGGCTAATGGAGACACCCCACAACCCTGTCCTTTCCGCCAAACACATTTACACACATATGAGTGTGTGCAAAGTGCACGTGCGCACACACCTGCACACCCTACACCTTACTGCAAAGGCCTGTCTTCGCTTTCATATGAATCCTTTCAGACTTCTCTTTTATGATGCCGTTTTCCCTTCAAGGCTGCTCTTGAGGCTCATTTATAAAAGAAAAGACCTTGAGCTTCATGTGAAAAAAATTTCACCAGGACTCAATACTGCTGGAGAGGAAGCCAAAGGGAAGAGTACAGTGTGACTTCCTCCCGGTCCAAGGATGAGCCTCCAACTGCTCACCCTGGAGTCTCAGGCTTATTTTTCTTCATCTGATTTAAGATTAGAGGCTTCCAAGATTGACTTTCTGTGCATATAAAACTTATCCAGTCAATAAAACTAAATCAAGACAGTACATTGTTCTAGTCTGGTCACAAACAAGCAACACGGGAGACTCGATGTCTCCCCAGTTGGAATCTTTTTGTTTCTGTTAAAAATGTAGCCTTGAGAGATAATCAACATATTTTTTAAAGTCCCCTTAAGGATCTGAAGGATGACCATGACGTGTGTTATATGAGGGCTGGAAATGGAGAAAACAGGACCTGGTATGGGAAGGCGGGGGCTGTGGGGACGATTAAGAGGTGGGAGGGTGGAAGAGGTGGGATGTCTTATCTGCTGTAGGATCAACCAACCAATGGTATCCTCGCGAACCATGAAGAAGTTCATGTTTGCAAAGAAAACAGATTGCAGCGAAAAGCTGTGAGATAAGCACAAGAAATAGTCTCCGTTTGGATGGGTCATGGACTTTGAACAACTCGACGTGCACAGACTTCCAAAGTCCCCACTTTTGTGTAGCAAATGAGAGGCTATGGACGGATTATAAATCAGTGTGCCAATGAATCTTGCCTCCTTAGCAGATTTTTGGATTAAGGCCAAGGAAGGGACAAGCAGACAGGAAGTCTGGTCACTTAGGTTTTAATGGAACTGAAGAGCTTTAAGAGACCCAAAATGACTTAAAATTTTTCTTTTAAGACTTCGCTGTCTATAGTTAACACCAAAGCAGGAGCTTAGTTTGCTCGATGGCATAAAGTGATAGGGGTACTGCCTATGCCAGCGAAGACGCAAAATTTGGCATTTAGGGACACGTTACACTATCACCTAGAAAAATGCCGAGCACACAGAGATTCCCGTGAAGAAATGAATGACTTAACTACATAATTCGAACATGCAAAGCAATCATTTTCCTCAGCTGTATTTTATTTATGTTGATGATGTTATTGTATCCTTTCTAAACTGGTCTGTAAACAAACAACCTGAGGACTAGAACTTGTCTCCTTTCTTACATGGCTTGCTATTGTCCCTCCCACATGTTTTAGGCATGCCCCAATCTTTAAAGCACGGGAAATTCCTTGAGAGGAGGGACAGTGTTTTCTACTTCCACATCCTATATTAGGCCAACGATTCTAAGCACACTGACCAGACACACAGGCAATCCGCAGAATAGGGAGCAGCAAACATTTTCTGTAAAAGGCCAATTAGTAAATAGTTTAGGCTTCGCTGGCCACATCATCTCTGCTGCTGCCACTCAACTCTGCCTCTGCGGTGCAAAGGCAGTCACAGACAATACCCAGTGATGGGTGTGGCTACGTGCCAATAAAACTCAATTTACAAAAACAGAGGGTGGCTGATTTGGCCCACAGGCCAGAGTTTCCAATCCCTGCCCTGGAGGCCCAGGTCAGAAGGAAGCAAGTGTGCTGGAAAGAACGCTGGAGAGAAGCTTGAGGATGGCCTCTCGATGTGTCTGATTCCTGGTTCTGTAAAAGACCCTAGTAGTTTTGAAATCATCTTGTTCTAAGAATAAATTTCAATATATACTCAAAACATGACTCATGGAATCACCAGAGCTACACCTCATCAACTTGTGGTGTTCACTGCCAATACACTCTTTGCCTATAAAACACATCGGTGAGACACAGGCCAGTAAAACTTTTGTGGGCTGAGAAAAATGTTAGCAGGATGACAGATGCTGTACCCCACCTCCCCAGCCCCAAGCAATTCCTTCCTGAGGATAATAATTAGAAAATAAGGACAGAAAGAAGAAACTTTCTTCTTGTTACACATACCATGGCTATTTGATTAAAAAAAAAAAAGAGCTCAGGATCTTGTCTCACTCTAGCCTTTGTTAAACTCTCCCCCAGAAACGCCAGCCATTCTAACTTGTTAAACTCAGTTACCAGTCTTTCTCATCCTTTGAAAAATAAGCGACATCTTTAAAAATAAGCTACATGTTATATTTAAATAGGTCTAATTCTAATTTATGGTTTGTATTTAAACTGTCAACTACTTACTGAATTTCTTTTATTGATTATTTTAGCTTTGCCACAGGGTAAATACCTAAGTAAACTATCATAACTTTGCACGTAACCTCTTAATTGTATGATGCATCCCAATTTCTGAGATATGATAACGTGAAAAAAAATAAAGGACCGGTGAAATATGATAGATTTTCAATGGACCTGGATTCTTGGATTTATATTTCTACTGAAATAGAAAAAATTTCTACTGGGCCTTATTTGCTTTGGAGTCGTCTCCATTTGGAATGACATTTTCCCCGTAATCTCCACATGTCTGCATTCTAAACATTTATCCAAGCCCAGCTTTAAGCCAGCCCCTCCTTGAATCCTTCCCTGAAATGCCTACTTCAACCTCCTATAGGAGTCTTTCGAATATACCACATACTGCATTTAGAGCTAACTGTGTTTCGCTCTTCTCATGGTAAAAACTGTCTAAATCTCTTTGAACACTCCACCTGCATGAATGCAGTACAGTGCCTTAAATGCAGAAGGTATCCACATGCGTAAATCCTAGTGTACCTGAGCAAATTACATCTGAATGGATAAGAATTTGCCTTTACATTTTGATCCACATTCTTAAGAAGCGTTTCCATCCATACCCTCCAGCCACAGTATTCATCAGTGTGACATTCAGCAGTACCTTCATTTCACCTTCATTTCTTTCTGTGCTGCGCTCATTCAAAAAGCTTTGGGAACTAAGTTCCCTCATCTAACAGCTGCTTTATAGAGATTTGAAGGATTATTATGGCTGTTCAGTAATGACAGAACTTTACACGGTACATAGACATCACCCAATGAATTCAACCTTCAATAAACAGAATTAATTTTACAAGGATCTGAGTCATCTAAAAAGATGCTGGAAGGGCTGGGTTGCAGAGACGGAGATACCCCCAGTGAAACAAAGAAGACTAGAATTGTGATGAGTTCTCCTCAGAGAGCTGTAGAATCAAGACTAAATGTTAGATCATAGACTTTTGGAGCTAGAGTTTGATTGCAATTTTCCAACCTTCTTACTTCACCCCTGAGAAAAACAGTGCCTTATAGTTAAATTAGCTAATCCTGGAGTTAGTTGTATCAGTTAATATATACATCTGGAGATGTTTAAACTTTTGAATATGCCATTAGAACATTAATAATGAATAATTTTAGGAGATTTGATCATATTGTAGGAGTTAACGCATCTCCCCAAAGGATCTGGGCCGTAGGATATTTTACATGAATATTCTGACTTCCCAGAGTCATAAAGTGAAGCACAGATTCCCTTTTTTTTTAAGGAGAGGCAACCCTTAGTTGACCTTACAGATCGCAAGGACCTTGTCAGTTTACAATCCCTTATTTTTTATTTTTTTACTCCTATTGCACCTGGTCTTCCTAGGTGGTCTCCCATCCAAGTACTAACCAGGCTCGACCCTGCTTAGCTTCCGAGACCAGATGGGATCGGGCTTGTGCAGGGTGGCATGGCTGTAGACCAGATTCCCTTTTTTTGCATGTCTTCTTGAGAGAGGGGGACATCCACAGGCAACAAGGTTCATCACTTGGTTGGTATAATATGCCATGCTGTGTCTTATTGATGAAATGACAGCCATCATCCAACAATTCTGATATTTAGGCATAAGTTAAAAAAAAATAACACAATTTTTAAGAGTCTAATATTTAAACAAGGGGAAAATAACTCCATTTGTCTAAAAAATTTAACTTTCTTAGTGTACGAGCTTATCTTAGATTCCTAAGAAGCCTGTGGTGAAGACAGTGTCATGGAGGAGGTAGACACAACAGATCTCCATGATGAAGACAGGCCTCTCCACCCCCCGCCCCGAGGGCAGCACTACAGCCGGCAGCCAACGGGACAGCCAGGACTGGCCTGCAGTCACCCAGCCCCGACTTGACCTGTGCCTCTCTGGGGCTCAATTTCCTCTGGGGTTTCACCTGCCCAAATGACCTTCCCATATAAAATAAATATAGATGTCATAAGCTATCTCAAAAACCTGTCCTGAGAATTACATACAAGTAGTAAGTATCTGCAAAATATCCAGTATTGCTGTACAGACAAGGCAAGAAATATCTATATAGACATGAAGGGTCTTGCCAAAAAGTACAGGATGGATAATTTGTATTAGTCACAGAAATATACTGATCCATCCTCTTTCTCCAACTATCTGGGGGAAATTCACATGTTTTGCCTAAGTTCTGCTTCTTTATCCCATTCTTTCTTTTTGCAATTTCTTTTTCTCTTATTATTAAAAAATACATATATACATATTAAAATACATACATACATATATACATATATAAATTTTACATGTGTATATATGCGTATACATGTGTGTATATATATACATATATATGTGTGTGTGTGTGTGTGTGTATATAGTAGAGAGGCCAGTAATTTGGACCCCTGTGCATCCATCACCCAGCCATATGGCCAGCATCTCATAGCTAACTTTATCTCATGTATACCCCATCCATTCTTTATGCCCAAGCCTGTGGAATCATTTTGAATCAAACCCTAGACATAGGTCATTTCATTTTTCATAGTTTTTAAAACACATAAATCATATTGCTTTGCCATTCTGTTTTCTTGATTTGACATCCTGATGTAAATTATTTATAACCATAAAACGAAGGCAACATTGGAGGTGCACTTGGGGCCAGAGGGAAAAAAATCGCAAACAAACGACTTAAAGAAAAACAGGACAATGAGTCAAGGCAGAGATAAAACAGCCTGTAGGACAGGGTCAGCGAGAAGGAGGGGGTCAGCGAGAGCTCTGCGCTGTGGCATCAGCTCATGGAAGAAGGGACATCTCTCACCTTTTCCTGAAAGGGTCTGACCTCTCCTGCCTGCATGCATCTTTCCCACTATTGAACACATGATCACCTTCGGCATCAAGCTACCTCCCTACAAAGCCTTCCTCAGTTCCTCCAGTGAAAATGCCCCTCCTCTCTGCTTTGCTTCCACAGTACTTAATTATCCTAGCACACAGTAAGAGAGTAATAAATAAATGAATAAATACTTGTGCACTGAATGAACAGGACGTAAGACTATTTTATTTCGACTTGTATTTTTAGTTAGTGGGTCTCTCCCAGTAAATCCGAAATATCTTAAGGAAATAATTGTGTTAATTCAGCTCTGTGTCCTCTCTACTTCCTAAGTTTATGGTACCCAACAAATGTCTCATGTTTGGAACGATGCTCTAGGAGAAGAGCTAATCTCGCCAGGTGGTTAAAGGATTGAGTTTCTGGAGAATGACCTCATATAAATTATGGGAAGACTAACGAAAATACAATGTGTAGATTTCCACTGGTTTCTTGTCTTGGGGAAGCAAATTTGGGCTTGTCATCATAAAAGTAAAAGAATTTGGGAGCGGTTTCCTCCCAAAACGACCCAGCAACACCTGCCTCCAACATCATAATCCTGTTTTCCTCTCCTATCCTCCTCCCAAGGTGAAGACTGCATTGAGTTACTGCCCATAGGATGGAATTACAGGCCTGAATCTGAGACAAAGGTTCTTTATGCTGTGTCTGCTTATTAATTAGCAGCTGGAAACTTCAGGACAGGGCCATTAACATGCTCATAAACCTTTTATTTTAAATGTTTTCGCTTAGCCATGATTCTGATGTGACTCTCCTCATAAGCTGGACGTAGGACATTTGTTTCTTAACATTTCTGAGGCTCATTAGCTACTGCATCCCAGCGGCTCATTAACTAATCCATTAGGGATTTCGCCTCATCCAGGCAGAAGCCTCCACTTGCCCTCACGGAGCCTCTGAGAGCACTTAATTGGGAGTGGTGTGAGGCTAGCTGCAAGGCTCGCAGGAGAGAGCTGGGGCTTTGCCAGGTCTCCCCCGAGGCTGGAGTGGCGGCGAAGGGGAGCACCCACTCACCTGCTATCCTCCCAATGGGCATGGCGTGCTCCTCAGGCGGGGAGACGGAGACCATGATGTGGTTCATGTATGCCAGGTCTTCTCGATGGGAAAGGTTGATGGGCTTCCCTTCCCTATGCAGCCCGTCCTCGGGGATCCTGGACTGTTTGAAATCCACGGAGTGCCGGGGGTTCAGGATCAAAGGGTGCATGATGGGGCTGGGCATCAGCTGGATCACGCGTGTGCTCTCCTGCCGGGGGCTGGATGGCTTCTGGTGGGGCTCGGAGGATGGTGGGCGGTGGTTATTCTCCATGGGAGACACTGACAGGGGGTAGGGCTCCTGGTGGTTGTTCTCCTGGTGGAGCCTCGGTCCCTGGCCCCTCTCAGCTGGGGAGAGGCGGCGGATCATGTTGTCCAGGGGGGACCGGAGGGGCCGCTGCTCGGGGTCAGGGGATGGCCGGTGGTTTGTCGTGATGGGTGACCTGGAGCGGTGCAATAGTTCAATGGTGGGAGGGTTCTGGTGCACATTTTCCACTGATGGCCTCGGGGTCCTCTGGACACAATTATCTGTGGAGCAGAGGGGAAGACAATCACAGACCCCAGTGAACTGTCGGGAGAAGGCCCTCCTGCGGTTCTAAAGTCGTGAGCAATGTGGCACCTTCCTGCCCAGGAAGCAGTGTCATTCCCACTGCTAAAACACACTTGTAGTGCACATACTGATAATTCTTCTCTTCCTCTAGACAAGCTTAGAATGTCTACAGGCATTCCATTAATTGCCACCTAATGGCTTATAAATACAAGGAAACCAAACTTTTATTCTTTATCTTTTTGTTACTTGACTTTTACTTGATGTGGTTTTTGGGAATCTTAAGGGTTTCTCTCTAGATGCTTTCACTGACTTACATTTTCATGACCAAATTTTTATATTCTCTACCTCCGTGAATTGTTGGTATTAATGACAATGATAGTAATAATAATAAAGCAATTACTGTATCCTGGGTACTGGATCATATTGTTTAAAATTTACAACACTCCTAAGTAGGAGATACTGACTACATTATTTATATTTTACAGGTGAGAAACGGAGGTATAAAGAAGTTAAGCAACTTACCCAAGGTCACACGGCCAGTTAGGAAGTCAGAACCGACTCCAATCAGATTCTCAAACCTATGTACCCATTACAATAGCTATCACTTTGTTGTGTAGAAACTGGGGGTAGGGGAGAAGTCATATCAAAACACACTCTAAGCATGAGCAGCAGGCCTAATGTACAGAATTACAGTCTTGCTATACTTGAGAGATCACTTAGAATCACATGTTTCTGAGTGCGCAGACCCTACCTACGAGTGCTCAGAGACAGGTGAAGTAAGAAGGAGGGAAGGTCGCCTCTAACATGCCCCATTCCACCCGAACTTTCAAGCTGGTGAGGTCTGAGCATCAGACAACATCAGAAGTGTACACAGCTCAGCAACAGAAGTAGCTCTGTGGGCTGGGTTGCGGGCAGGTCCAGCACACACATGGCTTTAGGAGTCTCTGCTAAAGGTAGGAAGGAGAGAAATCTACCTACGAAAATGGAGCTTTCTACAGGGCCTCACATTCATCTTAATGAGGTTTTTCTGGCCACATCTGGTCCTAGAACTGTCTCGCCAAAAGAATGGGGATGCTTGCAGGTCCCTGTTCTGGTCACAGACTTTTCCATGGTTCTAAGTAAAACGAGTTAAAGATATCTCCTTTGTCCATTACGATAATATCTATATGAAGACCATATAAAGGGGATCTGGGAATCTGACAGGGTTAGTAAGCAGAAACAGAAGTGGTGGTTTCTTAGAAAGTTTTACACAGGGTTCAAAGGAAACTGGGGACTCCGCTAGATTTCACCTATCACATGAGACAGTGAACAAAAGAAATATTATTGATGATCTTTAAAAGATCATCTGCCTGAAGGCAAAAGGTTAATTTTGTAACTACTGTATAACCTGCTGCCATGAATTTAAAAGTGTTTACTGGAATTAGCTATTACTAGCTATAGTTAGCTATTACTGGAATACTACCAGTAGGAGACTAATGTAATTGGAGTCTAAGAAGGAGAGAACCGAAAAAATGAGGCAAAAAAAAAAAAAAAAAATTGAAGTAATGGCCAAATTGTCTCCAAATTTGGTAACAGCAACAACAACAGCAAAACAAAACTTAAAGATCCAAGAAGCTCAGTAAATCTCAAGCAAGATAAATATAACAAGAGCTACACCCGGGCACATCATAGTCAAACTTCTGAAAACCAAAGGTAAAGAGAAAATCTTGAAAGTAATGGAGGAAAAGAGACATGCTACATACAGGGGAAAATTTATGCTGCTCATGGCTAACTTCTTCTTTAAACACCCAGGAGAGAGGGACATGTGCACAGGAGAGACATAGATGGAGACCCCCAGGTGGAAAGAGACTTAAGAGACATAGCAACCCGGTGCAACGTAGAGACCCTTGTCTGGATTCTGACTGAAATAAGCTGTGAAAGCATTTATGAGATAGTTGGGAAAATGTGAACGTTAATAGGATATTTGATGATATTGAGGAACTATTAGCTTTCGGGTAATATGATAGCTTCGTGATTATGATTTTCTATAAAGGGGCCTTCCTTGTCTTCTCAGATCCGCACTGATATATTTACAGATGAAATTATATATCTGAGATTTGCATTACAATAATCCAGGATGGCGAAGCAGAGAGTAGGTGGGTCAAAAAGGAAACAGGATTGGCCGCAACTGATCATGAAGCTGGTGATGGGATTTTTTTTAGTGTTTACTCTACCTTGCAAGAACACAGTTTAGGATGACAAGTACTAACTTCCTTACTTGAACCCAAATGCAAATAAAAGCTTAGACCCATGGAGTTAACTTTAATGGCTGAGATTTTTAGTATGATAGAAATGATCTATAATCTTTTAGAGATGAGACAAGTTTTCTTTCCATGGCTAATATGAATCTCATTTCTGCAAAATTCCACAAAAACGAATTTACCTTTTGTCCATGGTTCACTTTTCACTTGTCACAGAATATGACCATCGAGCAACTTTTGAAGACATTTACATTTTAAAGTTTCATATGTTTTCTTCTAAATGCCATGGACAGAATGTCTCCCTTTCTTTAAAAGCTTATTAAGGTTTCAAAATACTTAAGAATGATGAAAATCATGTATTGAAAATATTCTATTTCCTGAATCCATTTCCCGTCTTACAAATTTTAAAACGGACACAGGCGTTAGCCAGTTGTCTGGTTACCTGCAGGTCGCCTTTGATGTCCTGTGCTTCAAGGCTCAACATAAGACTGTGCACTCGGGGCAGGCCTTAGGAAGTCTGGGAGGGCTACGAGAGGAAGAACTTTCATGCCAAGGGTAAAAGAGGAACTGATGTAATGTCCTGGAGAGATTTCACTCTCTGTTCCTGCCCAGAACTTTGGGAACAATAAAGGAGGGAGACAGTGCTCTGGATAATCAAATCAGATTTTACTTTTGATTCAGGGTCCGGGCAGGGACAAGACTTGAAGGAACTTGATTTATTTCTTTCTCTGCAGATACTACTCAAAGAGGAAGTACTCGATGAAGTTGATAACATTAATGGTAGAGAACTGGATCCGCAGGTATTTAATTCCAGGCTTCTGGTGGTCTGGGCACAACCGCTGTTAAGGCTGAAAGGCAATGAGACCTTCCAAGCTTTTGTTTCGGTTTGCAAAGCACGCGCCCACAGATGGAGAGGGCTGTGACGTTGCTACCCTGCTGCCTCCTGTCTCTGTTATTATAAGTTGGCAGCAGGGTATGGAAACTTACAAGACCAGAGCCGGCAGGCAGAGAAGCTCCGGACACAGGAAATGCACTGAGCGGACAGTGGGTGCATTAAATCCCCCAGATGTAGGAGTCTTCTGTCTAAAACAAGAAGATTTTTTTTGGTCTGGCCTTGATGTCTGGGTTTGCTCTTGGTGAATTGCCCAGCTGGAAAACTGGGAAATTATCCACATTGCCCTCGGACTGAAGGTCTTGATAGGGGAGGGTAATGCACACGGAAGAGGCCGGGAAAACCACACATAATCAGTGTGGGCATGGCAAGAAGCGGGCGAGCGGGGAGAGGACCAAGGACTGACTGGTAGGGAACCTATTCTGGTTGAAAGTATTTCCTGATCCCAAACCTTTCTCTTTGTAGACCTCTTTTAGACATAAATAACCCCTTCTCACTACCAAACGGCCCAAAATAAATTAGGACTTTAAATGTGATGATTATGAAAAAAGATCTGATTATTTTTCTTGTCTTCTTTCCTTTTATTTATTAGAAAAGTTTCTCTACTTAAAATTCACCAAAGTTCAACCCAATTTAATCATGTTATAAATAATGAAGAACTAGTATACCTAAAAAAACAAAAACAACAACAACAAAACAACCATAAAAACTGCCTTTGATTAAAATCATGGGTTTTGACTAGAAAATTTCTAGGGTAGAACAAAGGCTAAGATCAAGTTTATATCTCACACACCAGGATCACAGTTCCACCATCGCACTCTCCCTAAGGTCCGGGATGATGATAAGAGAAGAAGTCAGCCAGGGAGATGCAAATCAAGAGGCCCAGTAGCTACGCCTCACTCATCAGGCTCAGTCCACGTACTCCATGTTCTTCCTGAAGGGACCAGTTCCCAGCACAATTTTGTAAAAGATTAATGGGTACCATGAATGATATAAAGAGCTATACAGAGATTAAAGGCTCTAGGTTTTGAGGTTGAATTCAAAACGGATTTCATATACACACTTAGGTTCTATCACCTCTTGTGATCGGTTAAATTGTGCCCTCCTCACTCAAAAAAAAAAAAAAAATTCACACGTTGACGCTCCAACCTCCAGTACCTCAGAATGGAACCTCATTTGGAAATAGGGTCATCGTAGATGTAACTAGTTAAGATAAGGTCATGCCGGAGTAGGGTGGGCCCCTGATCTAATATGACTGGTGTCCTTACGAAAGGGGGAATTTGGACACATAGGCTTACACACTGCATGACTGAAAGGGGAATGTTTTGCCCCACAGTGATTACAAAATATGAGCTGAATCACAGAACCTTGATGATGTCAACTACATTTCAAGTAGTGTCTCAGATACAGAATATGCAAAGAGTAGGAACATGTGATCCTTGCTTTCAAGGATATTCTAGTTTAATGGAGAAAGCAGCAAACATATTAAACACACACACACACACACACACACACACGTGCTCGCGTGCGCACACACATAAAAGGGCTATAGGTGCAGAAGTAAGAGTCAATGCACACAGGGAGTGTCCCATGGGAAGATGAAGGCAAGGAGCACCAAAGACTGCCAGCAAATGACCAGGAGCTAGGAATGGGGCAGAGAACACATTATCCCTCACAGTCCTCAGAAGGAACTGATCCTGCCCATACCTTGAATTTCGACTTCCAGCCTCCAGTACTGTGAGATAATACGTTTCTGTTGTTTAAGCCAACTATTTGTGATACTTTGTTATGGCAGCTCTAGCAGACTTACACCTGCTCCACCACTCACACTCCTTTTTTCTGAGGTTCAGTTGAGACTTTCCACTGACCCTTCTCCTGCCCATTTTGGTCTATTCCTCTCACCAAGTTGTCAAGGTCACTGAATTCCCTTGTAGGGTCTGTAAAGAAAACCGCCTTAGTTTGCAGGGTTTGATTCACAGATATTTGAGGTCATATACGATAAATCCTGCATAAACTCCTAGAATTTTATAAGCATTTGGTGAAAGGGGCTCAAAGAAACAATGTAGATGACTTGCAGGAGTCTGAGGCTTAATCTCCATTGCTGTGGCCTCCAAATGGGCTACTTTTGCCATTGGCTCAGTACAGAGAACAGGAGCAGGCCTGCATGCTGCAGAGGGGCTCCTGGCCGTAAGCTGTCTCTGCTCTTCTGAAGGCAGGTGTGTAGAAGAATCTCCTTATGTCTCAATAAAGTAGCACAGAAGGGATCAGATTTCAATGAGCCTATTAGACCTGTCCAGGTAAACCTTGTAAATAATTTACAGGGATGGGGTCAGGGTGCCACACAGATAAAGCAGAGGAGTGCCGGAAAGGGGAAAGAGCAAGATAATGTCAACCGAAGGCTTTCTTCTGAAAGTGAACCCACACTGCCCCCAGTGTCCTTATCTCAACGAAATCAGATGACATTTCCCTACTGGTAAGAGGAAGTTTCTTGAAGACTTCCTGGCAACCTTGGAGAATTATTCATGCATATTAGGGATATCTTGCCCCTAAAACTTTTGTCTTAATAGAGCCTAGTAGCCCTTGAGCTAAGGGCACCTCGTACACCAATGGAGGAAGCCGGAAGAGGCAGGGAAGGTGAGTATATACTCCTCCAGGTGGACTGACAGCCCAGACCATTGAAAAAAGGCCCTGTGCACCATCCAGTGCCTCCACACTGCCCTCTCACAATCAAATGCTGCATTAGGGGACAAGGGTCAAAGGATAAAAGGTCATGCTATCCTAGACCCAGAAATATAGGAAGCAAAGTAGTGGAAGAAGAGGTCCTGGAGAGAAAAGGAGTTAGAGAAGAGAGGAATGAGGTCTGGTAACAGGAAAAGATGTTAACTGGCTCCCCGGGATAACAAGAAGTCAAGACCTGGGCCTGTTCTTCCTTGGGTGGAGCCTTGTTACCTCCTGTCAGATCCAAGAATCACATTACTGAAAGGGGGCACGAAAAGGTTAATCTTATAGTCCTTAAATGTGAGAGGAGACAGCAGGAAGATTAACAGGTTCCAAAGGGGTCGTGAAAGACCTACTATGTGTCAGGTCCTGCGAGGTAACAAAGCACTGCGAGGTAACGAAGTGAAACCTGTTCCCTTTCAAAACAGGCCGTGTGCTGAAAGTAAATCAGGCTGGCACTTCGAATGTAGTTTCCAATAGAAATAATGTCACAGGTACCCGGTTCATCCATGAAGGGGTTCAAGGACAATGGCATGGGAAGGCAACTGGCCCTTCCTACGTCCGGGATGCACAAATGTGGAGTTTGCACAAAGTGCATGCAGTTGCAATAATGGGAACGGTTAACGGAATTGGAAAGGGAGGTTAAAAGACCAACCACTGCACGGTAGCATGAATAGACTTTACTAACACTAAATGTAGAACTCTACACTTGTAAATGGTTAAGATGCTAAACCTTATACGTATTTTATCAAAATTAATTTTTTAAGTTTATTTTTTTTGAAATCTGCATTTTTTTTTTAAGTTCAAAGAGGAAAAAAAGGGGGGAAAAAACCCTAACCAAACAGTGGTAAGAAAGAAATATCAAATAATAATAATAGCATTTATGGAGTACTTGCTATATTATATGATAGATGCTGTCCTAAGGGCATTCCCCATATTGTCAATCATATTTGATAGGTACTGCTTTTTTCCTTCCTTTACAGATGGAAACTGAGACACAAGGAGGTTAAGCAACTTGACTAAAGTCACACAGCTGGTAAACTGGGGAGCTGGGATTTGCACAGGTGGCCTGGATCCAGAGTGTGTGCGTGCGCGCGCGCGCGCACACACACACACACACACACACACCCCATAAACTCTCTGCCTCCGTCGTGCATTACATGGTTAGCACGGCTTACAAAGATGTCAGACCCCAGCCAATAGCCTCCTTGACACTTTTGTCATCGACATGATTCCAGCAAGACTAGAGAATCAGGGACATTTTTACAACAATCAGTAATAGCATGTGGCCTGAGCAGCTCAAAACTTCATCTACCTCGGTGCCTACTCAGCAGCTGTCCTGAGGGGCCGGCTCGCAAGGGGGACGACAGTCAGTGTTTCTGCTCTCAGGAGCCGGTGCCCGACTCAGCACCCACATTTCTCACAGTGTGGAGATGTTCGTTGTGCTGTATCCATTCGTCCTGAGGCAATGATTTATCTGGGTTAATTCAGTCCAAGTTAGTGTGAGGTTTTAATATCATGAACTGAAGACATATCCGGTGCCTCAAAAGTTATCTTTGACTTTTCTGTTTAGATTTGGCAGTTTCAAGTACTATGAAGCAGGGGACCTGACCTGGCATCCTAATCTCTACAGTTCTCCTCATCATCCATCTATCTGTTCCATTTTCAGGGTGCTTGTACAAAAAACATTAATAAAAACGTTATTTTGGTTGGCTCACTCATGCTGCAGTGGGATGAACACAGGCATTGGCGTCAAGCAGGGTTAAGTCTTAGCTTTGCTCTCTTGCACCTGTGTGACTGGGGGCACGCTACTTTACTGCTCTAGACCCAATTCCTCCATCTATAAAGTGGGAATAATATCACCTTCTTTTATGGCCGGCTGTGAAGATTAAATGATTTAAACATGTAATAGCTCAAAATAGGACCTGGCATGCAACGAGGACCCAATAAATGCTAACTCTTACTTTGTTATTATAAAGCAGGTCCATATACCTCATCTTATTTAATTATCTTACTAAAATTGTGTAAGATTTCCTTCCTCCAAAGCAGTCTCTGGGCACTTGATCTAATAAGTGGGGAAGGGGGCAGGGGTAATATTTCCTTCAATAAAGCAATCATATGTAAGTAAAACTTCTGTGGGCCATCCCAGAATGCAGGCCACTCTCCCCATCCCCCACAAAGACATGATTTCTCTCTACCACCCCGCGTGGTGTAAGGGGAATTGAGAACAGCAGTATTTCGACACTTGAAATGTCTCATATCACTTCAGATTTTCATGCCCACATGGTGACAGCTGCCCCAAAGCAGAACTTTCACCTTAAAACTATGTTGACTGTTGTGGGAACAGTTATAGCATGACATGTCTAAATGTTTTCAAGTTAAAGTGATTCAAAATCACCTCCTACTCTCTTAGATGGGACATAAGAGAGGAAGGGACTGAGAGCTGAACTATAGAAGGGTCCCACAAAGGGGCTGTGGAATAAGAACATTTAAGAAACGGAGATGCTTCTCCCTAGAGACTTGTGTATGTCTAGGACGACAGGGGTACTCTGACGTTTAGAGATTAGCCCAGACTGAAAGCATACTTTATATCACTTAATGATCTTTTAGGAAATCACTATTTAAGTAGTTCTAACATCAAAGCATCAGTGGCAATGGAATATATACTTTGGGACAACCCCTTTCTTTTCAATATTCCATGGGAGTTAAAAGTAACTGATTTCGGAACCTAAGGTATCAAAAGAAGTTGTTATTACAACCACATGCGACGAAAATAAATTTATTTTACAATCATTTGCTGGTCTGAAGTTTCTAAAGATATGTTGCCTCTTGGTTTTGGTGAAAGAAGTTGTATCACTGCATATTTTGTCTCCTTCCTACATGACTTCCTAATGAATTTATATTATGCAGATAAAATGGGTCATGACAATAAAAAAAAAAAAGAGGAATCTATTTAAACTGAGATTTTCACCCTGAAACAAGTGACGGACACTACTCTTGGTCTGACTACTGCGAGGGGTACTATTACCAGCAATTCTTGATAAGGTGAGACAAATGGGAATAGAGGGATGCTCAAATGTCTCTGAGCAGCGCCAGGCAGGACCCATTAGGATTTTCTGGATTTTAGTTGCCCATGACCCTGAAGGTAGAGAATGTGCCTTTCATCTTCACATCACCCAGGGAGGCTCAGACCTTGCAAAGAATGTTAGGATTTGAGAGCTGTTAAGATCTGAGACCATTTAGTCTAATCCGCTCCCTTACACATGGGAAAGCTGAGGGCCAAAGAAATGAGAAACGGTCCTTATGATTGCTCTAGAAGAATGGAGGGTTAGAACCTGGTTTCCTGACTTCTGATCCCATTCTCTAAACATTCTTATCTAAGCTGACCATGTGTTCCAGTTTGTCAGGGATGGTTCTGGTTTATGACTATTATCCTAGCTTGCTTATTAGAGTCCTATTTCATTGTCAGAAGTGTGTCAGCATGGGTGAAAAATTTTAAGGTGACCGTAGTTATACAATATTGTGCTCTCTTCCCATAAGTAAATAAGGGAAGAGAGTAGAAATGCTGGTTCTCCTAGACCTAGGGTAATCTGAGGACTGCTCTGCCCAAGGCATGACACAATTTCAGAACAGTGTACATTATGGAGATAAAGAATATTTACAAGAATCAAGGGTCTGAATTAGTACAATCGCCCTCCTCTCCTGCCTATTCTCCTCCTCTCCTGCGGGGGGCGGGGTGGGGGGGGGGTTCTCCTGAGCTGGCACCAGCTTCCTCGGCTTCCTGGTTTCTGGCACTGCCACTTGGCTGCTAGTGAGGAAGGTGAGATTTCAACGTAATGTACTCACACGGCATATTTACAGAGCACTGTTGCTAGATTAAACGAGACACGTTTGCATGGTGATAGAAACTCCCGCTGTGGAATTACGAGGGTCTGCGCTGGTGAAGTCGGGGGCAGCGAGGAGGTGAGGTCACGGGAGGCCTGAAGGGAGCTTTTTTGTGTTTGCTTCGCACTCTGCAGGCCTCCCCGTGCCAGCCTCTCTCCTTCCGTTTGGTCATGTTTCTCTCGGCACCAAGTCAACAGCAACATACTTTTACATGGTATTGTATCCTCAATTATGTAAAAAAAAAAAAAAAAAAAAATCACCGGGGATATAATATTTGATATGTATAATTTCACTTTGCAGACTTTTTTCAATACCAGCTCTTTTTGTATGTTAACATATGAATGTGTTACCATTCACAAGTATATATAACAGTATTGATTCTGGAGGTGATTCATGTCGAGCTGGATATATTGGTGGAGAAAAAGGGGAAGAGGTCGGAGGTGGTTGGAGGTAGGGAAATTGTACTGGTCCATTCACCTCTAGTTGGTTCCTTTGTCACCAAGGGCACCCGTATATCTGGATGTCTGGGGGCAGGTAGCCTCTTCATGTCACCTCTTTGCCTTCTACAGCTTCGATTATTTGTTGTGACTTGATAAAGACCTACGACTCCTTTCCTGTGTGTCCACCTGTTCACCTGAGACCATGCCCGCACCTGGATGGGCGAAGGAGAGGGCCTGTGCTCTCAGATCTTATTTCCTGGCTGACAGCTTTAGGAAATGGTCTCTGAGAACACAGTACTTTTAAGAGGCTGGTCTGAAGCAGAGCTAACTGGTTCAAAGAGCAATGAAGCCCTCGACCTTGGCCTCATTAGCTCCATTCTTTTGCTCGTCACCACCAACACTTGAGAGCATAGATCATTATAGCGTAGGTCGTAGCACATCTGTATTTACTTGGTTTGAGAGGAGCTCTGAGAGAAAACCAGCTTTCTCTATTGATTAACTCTTGCAAATGAGAACAACAACAAACACACCTACATATGAATAAAATCAGGCGGAGGGGAAGGGAGGAAGGATTAACGATAAAGTGAAACCATCAGCCTCCATTCGTATTTGGGAATAAAAAGAATAGAAATTCCAAATGGTATTTGTTTTAAATAATGAGAAAAAGAGAGAGGGAGGGGGGAACCCATCGCACGTCTTTTGTACTTTTGTATCTGAAGAGGCAGGCAAGGTAATATGATTCTTGCCTTGAGGTCAAGCTTCAGTAAACCCACCTCCTCTGGTCTGGAGTGGCTGCTGGCTATTATGCAAGCCGGAAATATATTCACAGGAAGAGCAAGAGAATGAAGAAACTGAACTGGGGGTGGGGGGCGGCTGCTAAATTTAGCAAGGGGAAAGCTAGAAGAAGAAAGGATGAGAGAAAACAAGCAGGGAGCAGTCAAGAAATGCTCGTCTATTCCACGTCATGGAAGCGGCAGCGAGGGGACCTGCTGCGAACCACTTGGTACAAGAAAGAGATGCGGCCGCCCGCAGTCAGGCTCTCCTTTGTGAAGTGTTAACTGAGAAAACAAATAACTTCTCATTTTTTAAAATTTGCCAATGACAGAACAAAAATATCAGCCCTGCTCTTGGTGGTGATCTATCAATTTCAGGAAATACTCCAAGGGACCAGGGTTTTAGGCCCCAAGTAATCTGCTCCTAAGAAAAAGTACAAGTCGAAAAGTATTCCTTTGTGTCCCCACGTCTGTTGTCTAACCAAGCTGGGCAGGGACACAGGGACATAACGCTCCTTGGAGGCACTACGCATCACACTGTACGATGGCATGATGCGCAAGTAAGATCTGTATACCCTATTTCTGTACCCAAACACTTGATTTGTAATTACATCCAGGGCCACGATTCGATTCTGGTCTTTTGTCCTGTTTTCTACCAATGGTTTTACGATGACAGTGACTCACTGGAGATGAGCAGCACCTGGAAAGCTGAAATAAGTGCTTACACTGAGTACATTGTAAGAAACCACCGTCAGTGCCTGAAGAGGAACCCCCTGGCTCACCATACAGTTCACAGAGTTGGGGTCTCTTTTTCTTCCCCCAGCTCGTATTACCCTCTGCTCATAACAACTCAGTGACTCCCCATTACTGTCCTCCATCAAGGTCTTCCACATTCTGGTTCCAATCTAACCTCCTTGGACTAGCTTTGCTAAGGCAAAATGTTAATGTTGAAACAGGGTGATCGTCATAGGTATATTTAGTTTATTTTCTCTATTTTGGACATGTTTGAAATTTTTCAAAACAAAAGATTAAGGGGGGGGGGAAGATAAGCTCCACAACCCAAGTCATCTGACTGCTCTCTAGTTCAAGGACTTCAACTGATGTCATTCTCTGCCTGGAATGTTCTTCATTGCATTCCTGCCTACTGAAATCCTGCTGGACCATCAAGGCATCCTCCAGAGCCACTTCCTTCATGAAGCCGATGCTGCTGCCTGCACCTGGACGTAATTCCCCTTCTACTACCTTTTATGGTGCTTCCTATTATAGTTATGCTTTGACACTTATGTGTCTATCTATCTCATATCTTCACTTAGATTGTGACTTGCAAAGAATCAAGAGTATATCTTATTCATCTTGGCATTTTCCCCAGGATCTTATACATAACAAGCATGCAATAAATCGTTTGTTGAATGAAAAATGAATCGCACGATGAAGAACGATTTATCAAATTAAGGGTGAAAACTCTTTGATATGTCTAAGTCTCAGGCATGGAAAGAGAAGTCTCCTCGGTTACCTTCTTCGTGGTTCTGATGCAGTATGACTTCTGGCTGTGTGTGGATAGAGTTTCCGGGGTGGAAGAATGGTGAAAAAAGAATCCGAGGTTTCCTCTGCTTCAGAATATGCTGAAGGAGTTCATAGAGCACATCACCTGGAAAGAAAGAGGAAAGAGGAATAGAGAAACTGGAAATATTTCATTCGACTATTTACTTAGCTTTGACTCTATGCATGGCACTGTCATGTGAGCATGACAGGCATGCTACCTGCTCTAATGGGGCTTACGAGGGACAGGAAGTGCCACCTGGAATTCAAGAAGGTCAAAGCCACGTGAAAACAAAAACAAAATGCAAAAACAACCCAACCAACAGGCTTTTCTACCCACTCCAGTTCCAGGGAGGATAAGAATATATATAAAAAAATTCACTAGTCTGGTCAGAGGTGTTAAGCACTGAAGATACCTCACAGGGAATTGGCATTTTCTGGGATGTTTTCCTCCTTTAAAAATACATCATGGGCACTGCTCCAAGGTTCTATAATCTCCAGAAAATCATCTTTACATGTCAGCCCTTTGCAGAGGATGGTGAGATTGGTCTGAGCTGGGGCCCTCGGTTCTGATCTATTTGGTATTTGAAGTGTCCACTGAGTAGTTAATTAGAGAAAAAGACCTGTCATGATCTTATTCCACCCCTTTGGCTTAGATTCAAGTTCAAAATGCAGGTGGGTGCCTCAAAACCCCTTAGGAGTGGGTGATTAATCTTTAAAATACCATAGGCTTCTGACTGTTCCCCCACGCCCTTCCACACACAGATATGCAGTCAGCATTTGTAGCAAACAATGGGCTTTTATCTCTAATTTTAGCCATTTTTAACAGATTCTTTAATTAACAACTTAATTTAACTGCATATTTTGGGCTACAGATATGGCTAAATTATTCTTTTTCTTTTAAACTCGGTTTGAACCTGAGAAATGCTCCATGTTAATTTCTTTCTTTCTGCAAACTTCTACTCCTTTTCCATTTGTACCAAATAGTTGCATAATATTCTATTCTAAGGGATTCCTGAGGTCCCTTGTCTTTGCTTTGATTTCGTTTCTTCCTCTGCCTTTGAATTTTTGCTGTCATTAAAATAACTTATTGCTACTATTTACTATTATGATGAAATAAAGCAAAAGACTTTTTAAAGAGCTGAAGACACCTTGTCACTGGGTAGTTCCTCTAATGACATGGGCGAGAAGCAGCGGAGGTGTTCTGGATCAGACTTTTACATTACAAATGTTCTGTATAAGGTAGAACTGTGGCACGCGCATCTGTTTTGGGGCTGGGAAGACTTTGGAGATCATGGAATCCAGACCTAGTAGTCATGGTGATGCTGTCTCTGAAGAGAGGAGGATATAGAGCCTGAAATACAGTCCTATTTCAATGATTTACATTTTAATCGCTTACAAAAATAAGTCCCTAATCAACACTTTGTTTGTTTTGGTTTAGTGTAATGTCTTCCTGAACTTTTCTTAATTTGCATGGCCTCACACTTGCTGGGTTTTATCCTGTGGGCTTGAGTGATGCTTTATTTCAGTAGTATGCAGAAGAGAAAACGAAAACACTGAAAAATGTGTTCCTGATGATCACTATTACTAAAAAAAAATGGTCAGTAATTAGTGTATCCATTTTGGAAGGGGAGGCCAGGAAATATAAATTTAGTGTCTGTGAGGGTGTTCGACTTTGTTCATTTAGAGAGGCGTGCTGACGTGGCAGGAAGGCACAGATTGCAGACACGGGCTCCTTGGGCCGGAGTGCCAGCCCAGGTGACCTTGAGCAAGTCCCTGAACTTATCTGCAAAATGCCAACAACAACACCCACCTCGGAAGTTTCCTGTGAGGATTAAATGAGGGAAATGTCACGAAGCACCTAGAGCAGGGTCTGATGGGTTGTTACACCCTAACCTCTTCCTGAGGGTTCTTCCGGGGCTGGAGAAACTCCGAGGAGTGGTGGCTGAAGACTGAGCTGGAGCAAAGGCAGGTCATTTTCTTGGCTGTGTTACCATTTCTCCACATGCGTATAGAGAATGAGGCGATAAAGTCGAATGGAAGAGGCTCACTCTGGAGTCAGACCTGCGCCTTTAACACCTCTAGGCTTCAGTTCCCTCTTCCGTCCAATGGCCTGCTCACAGCATCTACCTCATAGGATTACGCAGGGGTCCCTAACCCCTAGGCCAGGGAAACGGGAGAGCCAGCGAAGCTTCATCTGCATTTGCAGTCGCACCCCGTTCTCCCATGCTAGCGCTGGCATTAAATTCTCATAGGAGCAGGGGTCCCTGGTGCCAAAAAAGTTGCGGACTGCTCATCCCGGCATTGGGCAAACGGTAAGAACCCAGGAGACACTCGCTCTTGCTGTGACCAACTCTATCGCCACTGCCACCAGTATTATTAGGGTGGTTTAGGACAGACATGTAGGCCCCCATGGGGGTCTCACATATCGGACAAAGGAGAACTGCCTGGGTCAAAATCAGTGCTACGTTCCCCTTCCAAAAAGGGCAAAGGTTAACTGAGGCCACTCGCACATTCTTGGCCTCTCTGGACACCTCACCCTGGCCTGGTGGGCTAAGCGCGCAGTGGGGCTGACATGTGCTCTGCCTCAGACTGTCCCAGGTCTTCGGTGCTGACTCTCTTCGGCCTCTCATCCCAAAGCTGGCAAAGGGAGCCAGGCGTCTCTGAGCGTGCAGGGGAAAGCAGGGGGAGGAGCAAACCGAGTGGAGCTCTGCCAGTTCCTTACCTAAACCGTAGGTCTATTGTGAGAACTAGTGAGATAACATTCAAAAGCACCACCTGTGACAGCTGGCTAACGGGTGGGAGCAAAGGCCACGGTCCCAGGTTCCAGGCCAGGAAAGAACTTAACTCTAAGGCCATAACTAGATCAATTCATTCACAGACAAGTTTCCTCAGCAAGCAGGGGGTTCAGCTGGGGATGTGGCTGGCTTAGCACAAATGTGTCGCTGCTGTGGGGGGAAAAACAACTTACTGGGCATGCGCCGTGTGTGTACGACTGGCGGTAATGGTGTGTGCCTGATAACAGCTTGGAACCTTAGACCTAGAGAAGATTCTAGAGGTCTCTCATATCGACTTGAACTCGTGTTTAGTAAAAGTCCCCCGCCTCCGACTTCCTCTGCCAAGAAGTAGCTTTGGCGGAGTACTTCCAGGGATGGGCAGTGGGCCACAACATAAGCAAACCATTTTTGGACAGCTCTAGTTGATAGAAAGTTCTTCTGTTGAGTTGGAACCCGGCCCCTCCTGTAATCTCATATACTTCGGTACTTAGTTTTGGCTTCTGGAGCAGCACAGAACATGTGTCCTGTCTACAACAGTTTTCTAAATAAAGACGGCCTCCCATCCTCTTCCATCTCAACTGTCCCCTAACTCCAACACCCGGCCTATTCTCTTGGCACGTTCTTAAAATGTTCAAATAGGCAGGAGATCGTATCTAAAAAGCAGTATTAGCAAAAAGGTCTCTGGAATAAAAAAAAAAAAGATATTTTAAAATGTGATATTTATTTGCCTGCTAAAAATAAAAAGTATGAGCCATAGCACCCCATATCTAACTTAGCTAATGATCACTGGCTTGAATTCAAAAGGCACTTTTCGGAAAATTCTTGGCCCATTCAATTCTTGATAAATCTTCTCGGTCTTCCCAGAAAAGAAATAACTAGGACTAACCGTAAAAGGTGTTTCTAGCTTATGTTGGTTCTATAGTTTATGCACACATATGCACATACAGAGAGAATTTGCCATGAAGCTAGTGAGTTTCAGGGGTCTTTATTTGCATAGTCCCCTGGAAGGAACCCTAGAATTTTTTGCATCCCCCAAATTACAAACTTCAGGGCCCATTAAAACCCAGATGCACACACATGACACATGCAGAACTTATATGCATGCACACACATGTGTGTGCATACACAAACACATATACAAAAAAACCACAAACTGAACACACATACGATTTTGCACTGGTGATTTGGACATGAAAGTTCAGGCATCTACTTTGAGAATCCCAAAGTCTACTATTTTGTTTGCAATTTGTTTCAAGTGGATAGTAGAGGGAGTGAACAAAACTGTTGCAAGTTGCTTATCAATTTTACTAGTGTCCGAAGACCAAGAACATACAGATGCTGTTTAAAGAGTTAAATTTATCTAAGTTTCTTTACTTTTAGTGGAAAAAGCTTGTGCTCTACAGCAATAAAGGCCCAAGTTTGAATCCAGGTTCCTCTACTTGTCAGCTGCATGCCTTAGGCAAATTATTTTTCTTCTTTGAGCTTTAGTTCAAGGTTTCAAGAGTCTTTGTCTCAAAGGAGAATAATGCCACAGACTTGGCCAGGCTGTTATGAGGATTAATTGAGATGATGTGAGCAAACATCAGCTCATGTATGATTTGCTCTCACATGTGCTCAATAGATGATACCCCTTTGCGATTACGGTAATTATTAACAGATGTATCTCGAAAAATCTGGAAACTATTTGCTTTGCTTCAACACTTTTGTATTAAAAAAATACTTTTGTATTTAAAGTACATGAATAAGTTTAATAAAGTCACATTCGTAAATATGGAATTTTTTTTTCCAGTTGACATCATTTCATACAGACATTTCTAGTTTATAGTCTCCTTCTCTAGTTCATGGCTCTATCTTCTGCCTCTTTCTATGGGTTTCTTCCCTTTAGCATTTAAGAAGTTTCAAGTTTTTCCTGTCTTCTACTGTCTCTGTCTCTCTGTCTCTCTGTCTCTCTCTCTCCCCTTTGTTCACATCTTCCCCTCAAGCAGGTATTCCTGATTCTCGCCTCCAATAGAGACCTAATGTCTCTGAGGAGCTGTCCAAATCTGTTATCACCTCCCCCTCTACCCGACTCCTCAGGGCCCTTCATTCTGGCCTCCACTCCAATTCTTCTCTAAACGACTCTTGCGTAGACTCCTTCATTGCTGTCAAGCCCAAAGGGCACTGGTGGGTACGTGGGGATTTACCTGCCTTCTTAGCAGCATTCATCACCAGGAATCACTACCTCCCTCCTCTCAGAACACTCCATGACTTCAGAGATTCTGACTTTTCCTGGTTTTCTGCTTACCTCTCTGCTCTTCCTCCTTCTCCAACCCTTCCACAGCAAGGCTTGCTAGTCTTTCTTCCTGGGGAATCTCATCTACTCCAATGGCTTCCATCAGCTTGTCTATGCTAAATCTCCTCCAGCCAGGGATTTCTTCTCAACTCCAGAACCTTCAGTTTATCTCCTAGATGCTTCCTCTTGCTTGTCATCCGGGCACTACACATTAATGTGTCTAACACGAGTCTTTAAAACCCACGTGGTATTTCCCAGTTCAGGAAATGCCCAGTTGACAGGAGTCATCCTTAACGCCTCTCTCATCCTCATCCAACATCTAATCAGTCACCAAGACTTATGGACTCTGCCTGTTAAATATTCCTTGAATCATGCCCTTCTCCCTGCTGGTCCCATCTTAGTTCAAGTCACCACCATTGCTCCTTAGTGTGAGCCAAACCGACTGCCCCTCATCGACTTTTCAGCTCTGCACCTTGTCATGCCCACGATCTCAGCTTAAAGCCCTAAATGGCTTCTACCTGTCTTTAAAATAACATTGACAGTCGTACATAGAGAATGCAGTTAGCATTAATATAATGACTGAGTGGAAAGCCAGGAGAGAGCAATTAGGGGGATTGTTTCATAAACTATATAAATGTTTAACCAATGTATTATATAGTTGAAACTAATAAAATAAAATTAAAAAAACAAAACAAAACATTGACAGTCTTGAACATGGTCTGCAAGGCCCTGGATTATAAGCGACTCCATGAACGGACATAAAGCTATAGTGCATTCTTTTATATTTACATTCTCTGAGGTTGTTTAGTAAGTCCCACATTGGGGGTGGCTGGGTCACTTCCAGTTTTTACAATTATAAATAGAATTGCTAAGAACATTTCTTTACACTTATTGGATTGTTTCCTTAAGATTTTTTTTTTTCTTAAAATAGTATCATCGGTGAAAGGGTATGATTAGTTTTAAAGTTCTTGTTATATACTACTAGTTCCGCAGAAGGCTGGCACCAATGCATAGTGTCATTTACAGTGCTACCCAGTGCCTTTCCCCTGGGATTTTATAACATTTAACTTTTTTAAGCTTAGTAGGTTTAAACCAGAATCTTAACATTGTTAAAATTTGCATTTTTCAAGTGATGATTTACAATGTACATACCCTCATAAGATTATCTGAAGTAAGCATATTTTTATATTAGCAAACTATTCTCTTTTTTTCTTTCTCTCTTTTGTTTGTTTATTTGTCTGTTTTTCAGAGATTTTAGCTTCCTTCTGACCACTTCTTAAAAAGAATAAAAGCACGCATGGTGTGAGAGGGATATTTTTTGGACTTGTCAGAAATTTCTCTCTGCTGGGTCCTTCCTGCCTATGACAGGTTCAGGATGAAACCTCACATCTCAGGCTCTTCAGTTTCATCATCAGCTCAATGATGAAAACACCAGCACAGTCCCAGGCCCAGGGGATCCCACTGGCAGCTGCCATAGGCCCGCTCCTGTCACAGGACTGCTTGGGTTGTTTATTCTCATTTTCCCAGCATGCCATTCAATCCATTTTTGTAGGCCGATTGGATTACACACCTTTTTTATTTAATGCAAGTGCCTTCAGTGACTATAAAAACAAACTAGTTGCTTACTTAGGAACAAATATTTGAAATTTAGCTTGATAGCTATGTGTTAGATACAGAGATCCTGAGACAAAGGGAGCAAGTTGTGGAAAAATCTGAATATTGTATTTAAGATAAGAATAAATTTGTTAGAAAGAAGACCTAATAAGACAATTGCTTTAACTGGATAAAGAATAGAAGGTAAGAAACAAAATAAGCTCCTGAGAAAATAAAAATATTTCAAAAGAAGTATGTGCTTTATTAAAGTGCTATAGTTTTACACATTCTAATATCACTCTGTATGGCAGAGGGATCAGTTATCACCATCATTTCACAAACGGGACAAGTGAAATGCTAAGAAATTAAATGACTTTCCTGTAATTGACTTACCTAAGCATTTCTTTGATGTGTGATACACTTTTTTTTTTTCTTTTTTCTTTGTTCAAAGACCCACTCACTGAGAGAAGAAAGAGCCAACCCTGGGTATTTTCAGTCAAGGGTCATCATGTCTGCTGCAGCTCTCAGACTTCAGGGCTACAAGTCCCCTCTGTGACCAGTATCCTCAGATTCTGTGACTTGATTCTAAAACAGCCAGCTGACCCAGCCATTCAATCCAGCAAGCCACCCACTACTGCTTAACATAAATTGATAGGCCGGTAGGTCTAAGGAACTACTTGTAGAGTAAGACTAGTATTTTCAGTTTGACCTTGAAAGGGAATTTTACTGCTCTTTGAGGGTCACAAGCAAAATTTATTTCCAAAAACAAAGGTTCTGATGGGTTAGAAAGAGAAGAAATCATTTGTAATATCACACTTTAGTACACTAAAAGACTAATTAGTAAGTCCCTAATACGCTTTTTGCTGAACTGAATTGAAGGAACTCTGAAACTATTTTTATTTTCCTCCTTTTTTAGCATTGAGAGAGAATGTAATGTGGATTCAATTGGTAACTTGTGATTTTTTTATTCATATAAATAATATACCCAAATCCATTCCATCTGAATGTCTTACAATGGATAACTCTAAATGAGAGTTAGGTCACAGCTGTCTTATGTGTTTTCTCAGAGTCTCGAAGTGGTCAACTAATCAAATACTCCTCTGAATTTAAATCTTCACAGACCATTTCATGTGGTAACTGCTTAGCAGCTCAGGGACTAGGTGAAATTATCCTTTCCATGTGAGGTTTTATAAAAGGGAGATTCCTTTACATTTATTCTTTGGCTTTGCAATGTTATAAATTTATCATCTTGTTATATCCTCTAATTGGGAGAATAGACCATAGAAAATGTCCCATTTATCTTCAACTTTGAAATCTTCGGTTTAGAGATGATATAGTTATTTAATACACATTGTGAATGTTCCCTGCTTTATTCTAGTGGTTGAAAATGGAGGACGCTTGTCCTGGAGGTGGACGAGGTAAGTGTAGTTTGTTAAATTGGTTGAAGAATGTGGCATTCGGAGAGGCTATCATATTTGGACCTAAGGTATATTAATATTTCAGGCAATTATAATTCATTGAGTCTCATTCTTTCCTTTCTACATTTGACAGGAGTTGTGTTAAAGAATGTTATTTCCATATTCAGACAGCATAACGCTGGGTGAGGCCGGGCAGGAAACGAGGTCAGGAGGAAGCTATAAACATCTATTCATGGTGACGGGGCAAACAGATACTTTTGTTATAGTCTGGCAGCCCCATGATTAGTGAGACGCTGCTGCTGAGTCTTCTGAGGCAGCAAAAAAGATTCAGGGAAAAGTCAGGACAAAATTGGGTGAAGTGTGAGTTTTACAAGGTGTTTAAGTTGAAGGAGATGAAAGTATTTACTCACTGCCTGCAGGGTGGGAACTTGTACTGTTTACTAGAAACTTCACAGTGTTTCAGTCATTGAAGTTAAGTTGAGCTGTTGAGTTGAAGGGCACTGAAGAGCCACAGGGTGAATATCCCATTTTATGGATGAGGAAAATGACAAATGCAGGGACATGATCTGAGAAAGAACATCGTTGGGACATCTACTGCACCAATGACAAAGCAGAAGCCCTGTCAGAAGAAGCAGTAGCAAATATTGCTCCCGAGAGATACAAAAGATTTTCTATTTATACCTTGTCTCCATCTCTGGAGAACGTAAGTAGGTATATCATGTCTTCATTACCCTGGTGGGTGGCTACTTCATGAGTGTTCTCAACTCTTTCTTAGTTCTGTCTTCTAAACCCTCTGACAATACTCCTGTTTTGTGATGTTTTCTTGTATACCCTACTGGCAGGTAGCACCTTGAAATTCTGTCCATGGCTTTCTGGTTGATGCCTTAATTAAGTTTCCTACCTACGGCACAAACTTATCTTTATTCCCTAATCAACGTAACATGGATGATGCTTGTATCTATTATTCCCTGCTCTGGCCTGGCTCTTGTCTCAGATTTCCAACTGCAGAACAGGACATGCCTCACTGGATGTCTTGGCATCACTTGGCCAAAATGAACTCTAACCTTCCTTCCAGATCAGTTCCCTATCTTTAGCTAACCACTCTGTGCCTGGAAGTACTATTACTTTGGTCTCACTGATCTAGTTCTGGACTTCAATGTCTCACATCAGGACTACAGTGGCAGCATTCTAACCAGTTTTCCTGCTTTTAGTGGCCCGATGAATCCACCCTCTGCACCAATGGCAAATGTCTGTTTTCAAGAGAGAGCTCCAATCCTACCATTTTCCTGATCAAAACCTTTCAGTGGTTTCTTATTACCTGCAAAATAAAATCCAGACTTCCTAAGGTGGGCTTTAAGGTCCTCTCACAGTGGTTCATAATTCGACCAATATTTATTTAGTGCTGACTGGATGCCATACACTGTGCTAGATGCTGAGGATATAGTGGCTTAACAGGACAAGACCCTTGCCTGAACTGAACTTTCCACTCTAGAGGAGGGATACGGAATAGAAAACAATCACATATAACACTGTGGGTGCACATGTGTGCATGTGTGCATGTGTGTGCGTGCGCGCGCGCGCGTGTGTGTGTGTGTGTGTGTGTGTGTGTCACAAGGGCCATGATAAAATGAGAGAAAGTTCTTGGATAAAAGAGGAACAGTACCCAACCCAAACTGAGGTGGGGAAGGTGGAAGAAAGGAAGGTGGGGTGGAATCAGGGCAGCAGGGATGGGAGTCTGGAAAGTTTTCCTAGAGAAAGTAGCAGAACTTGGAATAGGAAGAGGCTATCAGACAAATGAGGGAGGGGTGATAAATGATGATGAAGGGTTTCAAACAGAAGACCTAGCCTGCGTAGCCTTATCTCTGAACTCTTCCTCCACACAAATTGGTCTATACCTCCTGAACACCTTTCCTTACCTCCCGCCTGCGTATCTTTCAAGGCTTTCAAAATCCAGCTCCATTACCAACATCCTTGAGATTCCTTTGACCACCCAGCTAGACGTCACCTCTCCCAACCCTCAGCTCCCTTAGCCTGTACTTTTGCACCACCGGCATGGGTTGCTCCGGGAACATTCACGGAATGAATTTCTACTGCCCCCATTTAATTGGGGGCTTACAGTACCTCATATCCAGACTAGTGCATTAGCCTTAACTGGGCTTCCTGCCTTCCGCCTTTCCCATTCATTCATCAGGTGGGTTTTCTCACCATTACTCAAATATACTAGGCTAATGCTGCTCCAATTACCCAGAATATTCTCCTTCTCTCCTCTGTCTACTCAGTTCCACCCATCCTTCATGGTGCAGACCAACTCCATTCCTTCTTTCAAGAGACCATCCTACTCTGCTTTCTCCCTTCCCCAGCTTCCTTTTGGCGTTAGGTTCAATGCAATCCTGCCTATCTTCCTGGACAGCAGGATCCTATCCAGTCTCCCACATACCCACTCTGGCAAAGTGGCAAGGAACTACCGACAGGCTTTTGCATATCTTTGCTTCCAGCAGCTTCAAGCAGAGGGAACCAAGTTCATAAGTAAAGTTCAGAGGTCACTGGAGAGAAAACTAAACCAGCAATAAAAAGGTGCACCTGAGATATGATGAAGGGAGAATCTGCAAAGATTCAAGGAGGAAATCTTGCCCGAGGTCTAAGTCAAATCAAGTGAAAACACATTTCTTTGTCTGCCTTACATGAATGGTTTCCGGGAACACAAAAGACTTAAGAGTTCTTTTCCTCTAAATCAGTAATTTTGTCTCTTTGAGTGTAATATCTTTTGAGTTTCCACTGGAACAGAAATGGAAGTATTTTTGCATTAAATTATTTTGCATAAACTACCTAGGTTCCTTTTACATTAATTTTATTTACATGGTTGTTTTAGAGTTTTCTTATTCTGAGACTACAGAAAAAAAAAACAATGATTTGAGACAAAATGTTTTAGGTATGTTTGTATCCCTTATAAAATCTTAAAACGGATCTGTTTTTCAAAGATATAAACTTTCAAGTTTCAATAACATCTTTACTTCTGGGGGAAACTTCCTCTTTACCATTTCCTCATATAAACGGTCTGCCACAATTGGGAAAAGCAGGGGAGATTCTGTTCTCTCTCCTTATCTCACCCCCTGTGACGGGGGACATTTCCTCATGACGGTTAGTTTATTAGCTTCTGGCAGGCCTCCAGGAGTAAAAACGGGTTGAACGGAGTTGGGGACAATGCCAAGACTTTCTGCAGGACCTTTGCCTTTGGTCAAGGAAAAAAAGGTCTCCACCAGACAAGTTACATCAAAGCTGGGGACCACATGAGACTCGACAGAAGGAGGGTCCATTGGTACTTGAATAAGTATCTCCTCAAGAGGCATAAACCCAAGACCAAAGTTTTCCTGTGATATATGGCGTTTCCAAATACCTACCTTCTAAATATCCATAAAGTTTAAGATACGAAATTGGAAAGTATATTTAAAGTCTTGTCTACATCCTTAATATACTTTGCAGATACAAACACTCCTTACGGAATTAAATCTTCCCTCTGGTCTTCGGAGCTCTCATTTGATGAGTCTTCCTAGTTAGATGAGCCTGAGGAACTTCTACCTGAATCGTTCAGGGTTTCTACGAGCTACAGGATGTATTACTTCAAAAAAAAATTTCGTCCTTCCAAAGGAAGTCGCCTGAGGCCCTTGGAGCTTATTTCCCAACGGGCCTTCGCTTCTAGGATCTCCACATTCCCCAGTCCTTACCTCCTGTCAACTCGTTTCTTCTTTCCTTTTTACTCCAGCTGCATCAGCAGGGCTCATTTTCCTTCCTCTCCTGTCTCTGTTATTAACTGAGCAGTTCACAACCAACACTCACTCTCATGCATCTCTTTTAAGTCTTCAGACTCAGGGGCAAGGTAGAGAGAAAGGGCTGGAATGAATTTCCTTCTTTATGTGGTGCCACAACTAGAACCTTTATGTTCTAGTGTCTGTGTAGTTCCATACTGAGTCACTCCTCCAAACCTTAAAACTTTCCCCTCGATCCGGAAATTCTCCCTCTTCTCCCCTCAAACTGGCAATATGCCAGCAGGATCTTTCCTCTACTAAGCTAGGCCATCGTCCTTGTGCCGATGGTGACCTACAGTGGACAGCTTTTGGGACAGGATGACCAGTGGCAAAGACCAATCACTGACTATAACAGATTTCCTAGGCTGGGCACATTTCAAGGGTCCAGACTCTCACCTGAATGAGGAGATCGATAGCGAAAGTCCTCTTTGGTCAGCAGCAGGAGAGCTTTGCCATTCATTTCAAACGTGTTGCTGTCAATTGGCCTTAAAGAAAACTCATTTTCAGCCCACTTGAGCCACTGGGCTACGTCATCCCTGCTCCAGTAAATGGGCTGCAAGCCTGTTGGAGAGAGAGCAAGGCAGAAAGAAAGAGAGAGAAAAAGGATCTTGTTAGTGAGACAGTTGGAATAAAGGGGAAAGATTTCTGAATGGTTAACAAAATTGAGTCTCCATATTTGAAGAGGCCTTATGTTCAACTCTGAATCCCCGGTTAAAACTCAAGCTTCATAAGTGCCAAGGCGTGATATCGAATGAACTTTTTATTTAGAGGCAAAATGAGAAAAAAAAATCCTCTTTGATGTGTTTAAGGGATCACAGTCTTAGAGCTCTGTCTTTCCTTGTCTCCAGGCTTGCCTTAAAGGTACAGGTTCATGGTGGTCTGATGCACCTAAGAGGGCTAGAAGTCATGACAAATGTCAACATAATTTGGAGGAGACCTTAAAGTCAGAGCTGATTGTAGCTCAGCCTCCTTTAGAAGTGAGACTGTTTATGAGCTGGGCTCGACTTTCCAGAGCAGCCAGATAATGAAGTGTTCCTTGGAACTTCTTCCAGGAAGAGCAATTCAGTCAGCTTTTGATAAACTATCAGGCTAGCCTCTGGGAATGAGAGGGCAAGGTAAGGGTAAAAAGATCTCTTGCCTTTTTATTCTACTTGCTAATGTCAGAACTTTCTGGTGGGGGTGGTACTTGGACTCTGACTAGGACCAGAAGTGGGTCAAAGGGAAGACAGCAGCTCAGGCTGAAAGGGTGGCTCTGGCTGGATCTCTGTCTGGAAGCCTGCCTGGGAGCCTATATTTTTATTTCATTTTGCCGTTTTGAGAAATCTTTGATATCGTTTAAGTGCTTTAGAACAGTGGTTCTCAAAGTGTGATCTGTGACCCCTCAGGGTTCCCAAGACCTTCTCTTTTTTATAACAATAGTAAGAGGTTATTTGTCTTTTTTCACACCCATAGTTTTGTGAGTATACACTACAATTTCCTAGAGGCTACAAAACATGTAATATTGCAGTAGAAATGAAAATCTAACAAGAAGCTAGACATTAAGGAGACTTGCAAAAAGGTAAAATGTCACTTTTCTCATTTTTTGTTTTGGAAAATATATTCATAAATATCTGTTTATGCCAATATATGCTTAGCTCATTATTTTTCAGTAAGCTTACAAATATATATATTTTATATTCTGTTTTAATTTCCAATGTGGTAACTATAGATAGCTATAATCCATATGAACAAAGCTCTCTGAGGTCTTTAATAATTTTTAAGATTCAAAAGGAGTCCTGAGACTAAAAAGTTTGAGAACTGATGGATTAGAAATAGCTAGATCCTCAACAGAGCTTTGTTCTCTAAAATGGTCTTGTGTGAATTAATAGTTCGAATACAATGGAGGCAGTGTTTGCTAAGAGGAGCCTCAGTCTCTCTATTTAGTTACTTAACCTTGCTAAGGAGACTCGATGAATGTGCTATGAAAGTGTCCTTCAGTTTGATCCTAGAAAGAATCACCTGTCATCCTTAACTCAGGCATTACAAAGAACTGTCTGGTCTTCTTGGATGGGCTGCTCATCCTTCCTGCTGGACATGGGAAAAATGGCTCAGATTCCCTGGAGAAGGTCCAGGGCCCCCGGGCATGACTGTTTTCCAGGTGGCTCCTTTGCAAAGTCTAGCTTTGAAGAATGGTAGCTGGCGTCCTTGAACTCTGTGGATGTCTCTTTCAAACTGGTCTATTGTGTAGGGCTCCAACAAAGAACTATGAGCACTGGAATAATTAGAGATGGGCATTTAAGAGTATTCTCCTTGGTTTTTTAGTTTTTATAATTTTTTTTTCACATGGAAAGAAAAAAGTGACATTATAAAATAATAATGTGTAGTATGTTACTGCTTTATGATCTTTAGAATAAAACAGCCACTAAAGAATTTAAGGGTTTTTTGTTTTTGTTTTGTTTTGACTCTTAACTGGGCAAGAAGCAATGCCAGCAAAAGAAATCGTCAACAGGGTAAAGAGACATCCAAATGGGAAAATATATTTGCAAGCAACACCTCTTATAAGGACCTAATATCTAAAATATACAAAGAACTCATACAACTCAGTAACAACAACAACAAAAAACAAATGATCCAATTAAAAAATGGGCAGAGGACCTGAACAGGCCCATCTCCCTAGAAGTCATACAAATGGCCAACAAATATATGAAAAGATGCTCAACATAGCTAGCTGTTAGGGAAATGCAAATCAAAACCACAATGAGATACCATCTCACACCTGTTAGAATAGCTGTAATCAACAGGACAAGTGATAACAAATGTTGGAGAGGATGCAAAGATAAAGGAACCCTCATACAGTGCTGGTGGGACTGCAAATTGGTACAGCCACTATGGAAAACAGTATGGAGGTTCCTCAAAAAACGAAAAAGTTGACCTACCATATAATCCAATAATCCCTCTACTGGGTATTTACCCCTAAGACTTGAAAATCCATATCCGAAAAGATTTTTGCACACCAATGTTCATAGCAGCATTATTCACAGTGGCCAGGACGTAGAAGCAACCTAAGTGTCCTATGATAGATGATTGGCTAAAGAAGCTGTGGTACATATATACAATGAAATATTACCCAGCCATAAGAAGAGATGAAATACTGCCATTTGCGACATCATGGATGGACCTCAAGATAATCATGCTAAGCGAAATAAGTCAGACAGAAAAAGTTGCAAATCCCATGATATCACTTATGTGTGGGCTATAAACCTAAAAGCAACAAATGAGCAGGACAAACAGAGACTCATGGACATGGACTATAGACTAGTGGTTACCAGAGGACTATAGAGAAGAGGTTACTAGTGGGGTGGGGAGAAGAGGGGAGGTAGACAGGGTAAAGGGGATCAAATTAGGATTTATGGGGAGGGCGAAGTGGGTAAGGGGGATCAAATATATGGTAGCTGAAGGAAACTGGACTTTGGGTGGTAAACACACCCAAATGATAATGTCAAATGATAATGTCCACCTGAAAATCATATAATTGTATTAACCAATGTTACCCCAATAAACTTAATTAAAAATTAAAAAAAAAAAAGCAACGCCTATTAAAAATGGTCATTGGATACAGGGTGCCCCAATTCTTTACAATGACCTTGAAAACGCATATCTGGAATCACAGTGAGGTAGTCGTGGGCGTGAGGATGGCTCAGCAAAATCTCAATTTTCTAACTGGTAAAAAAACCTCTAAAATTTACTTTTTATTATTGTCATCTCTGAAGGGGAACAGCATAGTGATTTGTAACCAGGGACTTTTCCCTTTCTCTCCTGCAGATGAGCAGTATGAGTACAGCCAGCCATGAGGGGACAACTGTGAAGTCCTAGTCAGCTTGGCCTAGGAAAGTGCCAGGTGGTAAAAGGGCCATAGAGTAGAAGAGGCTCCTTCAGAAACAGGAAAAAAGTATGGGGGAGCTTACTGGACTTCTGAATGCCAAAGCAAATACAGAACCGAATCCCGCTGGGGAGAGGAAATGAGAGTAAAATGCTGAAGTTTCTGCAGAGGATACAAGGCACTGGAGGGAGGCGGGTGAGAAGGGGGCGGGGGACGCAAGTAGTAATTTGAGGTTCTTTGTATTCTATGGAAGAAAATAGTCATGAGTAATCTTTTCCCTAAATACAAGAAGAGTCACACACTCCAAACAGCCCTGCCAGTTAAGAACAACAGTTTCTCTTTTCACTTCCTATTAATCTCTCCCACAGCGCAACCCCTGCAGCAAGCAAAGCCACCACGTGGAAACCCCCTCACCGGGAACCTAAGCAAATGCTCTGGGCTTGTGTGCAAAAGGGGACCCAGCGAGTCACAGGCAGCCCAGGGAATACCATGGTGATCCTAGCAGTTTTATAAAAGTGACCCCAAAGGAGCAAGCTACCTGCTTGAGGCCAGTCAATAAATTTATCAGAGTCACTGCTCTTTCATTAGCAATAAAGAGAAATGGCAGACACATTCACTGAGCTGGAAAGAGGCTTAATAAACTTCGGTGTTCAAAGTCAAGGCCCACTGCTATTGCCTTTTTGGTTCAATAGAATAAAAAGTTTGTGGTATAGGGTGTGCTTTGCAATTCTAATTGAGGAAAAAGATGCCCCCTTTCCTCAAACCTAGGGGCCTGAGGCCTGGGAGTTACAGAATCTGATGGAATAGAGCCTTGAACCCAGAGCCAACTCTGGGCTAATCAGGGCCCTTTAATTTACTCAATAGTCTTTTACTAAGCACTTCTATCATCTAGTACTATTCTAATTACTTCATAAATATTAGTTCATTTAATTACATGTTCACAGCAAACCTATGAAACTGTTTCAGATTAGGGAACTGGGGCCCAGTGCATTTAAGGGAGTTGCCCAAAGTCATATGGCCACATAAAAGAGGAGCTGAGATTCGAACCCAGGCAGTCTGGCTTCAGAGTCTGTGCTCTTATCCAAGACGCTATGCTTACCCATACATGTCTCATCCAGATTCAGATTCAGGTGGATTTTCCACACTATTAGGGATTCATATAAGACCAAGTGAATTGAATCCTTCCCATCCTTGGAGGCATTCTCAAGTTATCAATAGGCTAAAAATAGAGTGAAAATAAAATCTATAGATCCCTGAAGAAATTGATTTATAAATGAAGAGGAAGGGGGTGGAGATGGAAGCCTGCTTTTAACACATCCAGGAATAAGGCCCTGCCTTCCCTGGCACCTTGCACACAGTAGGCACTAGTTTTGAGACTTCACATGGTTCACAGCTGCTCATGTAACGGAAGCTGCAGGGGCAAGATGAGGAAGGCACGTGTAACACAGAACTTGCTTTACAATTATATCTTGCACCTTTAACTCAACAAAGTTGAAGAATGTAGCTGTTGATGGTCATTGGTAAAAAGTTAAAAGAGACCATGTATTTTGCACCTATGTAATGGTACTCCCTGTGCACATAGCAAGTCGGTGAGAGCCGTACTAAGTCTGTCATTTTTAATGGCGATTACTTTCAGAGCATACTTGAGATGAGTTTGTACAGAAGAAATGAATTGCTGATTAAGAAAATTACTTAGAATTCCACTGCCCTTTTGACCTAAGTGAGTCAAGTCAAGTTCATGGTGCTATACCCCTCAATGACATACCCAGGCCCTTCAACTTCCTTCTAGTATTTCTTCGATTGCATGTTCAAAGGTGCAGCCACGTTCATTAGTACATTCTTAGCCTCATTTCAGACTTTCTGAGTTATGTTTAAACTAACGATGAAAAGCGTGCTGGGACTTTGGAGCCTGGATTTTACTCTCAGATCTGCCATTAATTAACATGTGATTCTGGGCAGGCTACTCAGTTTCCCTGGCTCACTGATTTCATCTGTAAAATGAAGGCCTTAGAGTATGTGATCTCTATTCCCTTCTGGGTTTAATACAGTCAATATGCTCCCATTTATTTTGAAACTTAAAAAACAAAGAACGCAAGCAGCAAAACCTTGTTTTTACAGAACTACTCCATGCTGACTGCCAACAATGACCCTGAGATTTTGTAACTTCCTCATGATCTCCTGAATCATGGAAAACAGATTAAGTTACTTTAAATAGAGTTTAGTGCTTAAGAGTATTTTGTTATAGAAAAGTTATAACCTGGCTATGGCAATAATAAACATAACATTTTGACAAGGTGCTTTCATATGTATTACCTCATGGCATTCTCACAAAAGCCCTGCGAAATCACTGCAGTTTATCAAAATAAGGGGCTCAGAGTTATTAGATGATTTTACTGGTTTGAACAATACTCAGTTCAAGCTCTTTTGCTGTGGTATACATCCATCAAAAACACCCTTTATCTCAAACTTTCTGTATAAACAGGAATTTGCTAGAGATTCTATGGTTTAAAGCAGTGGTCCCCAACCTTTTTGGCACCAGACACAGGTGCTCTCATGAGAGTCTAATGCCTGATGATGTGAGGTGAAGCAGAGGTGGTGATGTTAACGCTGGGGAGAGGCTGCAAATACAGATGAAGCTTTGCTTGCTTGCCTGCAGCTCACCTCCTGCTGTGTGGCCTGGTTCCTAACAGGCCACGGACCAGAACTGGTCTGAAGCCTAGGGGTTGGGGACCCCTGGCTTAGAATCATAGAATCATAAAAGATAGAAGACACCTCAGTGATGATCTAGTCTAACCTGCACCCCACCTTACTTATTAGGAATCTGACACGGGGAGAAGTTAAGAGACTGAACCGCAATCAAGCTGCCCCAGGTTCCCTGCCTCCCAACATCTCACGTCATGTGATAACTTGATTCAGTGACACAGAACAATTCTATAACCTTTGACATAAGGGAGGAAAATGATCACTTCCTTGCTTAGTCGTCTTGTCTTCAGATTACACGTTCTTAATTGGTCCAAACATAAATTCTCTGCTGTAGTTTTTAGACCCTCACCAAGCTGCCTCCCTTCTCCAGCGACCCTATTTGGCTCCCATTCCTAAACGAAGAACCAGAAGCAGGACTAGAACCCTTCTTTCTCTGGACAATATACTTCTATTGATAGTAAGAGCCAACAGTTATCGAGCACTTACACTGAATCTTCACTACAACGATTACGACTCTCGTTTTACAGATGAGGAAACTATAGCACACGATAGAAGGAATGATGGTGCTCAGTGCGAAAACCCTACTACAGTGCTTCTCAAGCAGCCTGATAACAGTGAACACGAGCACTTAATGGGTGGCAATGCTCTACATGCTTTCGGTACAGCATTCACTTAGTCTCCATGGCAATTCGGCAGGGTAAACAATCACTATCCCATTGACAGATTAGAGCACTGGAGCCCAGGATGTTAAGCGACTCAGCCAAAGTAACATAGCCAGGAAGCGGAAGAGCCAACATTTGAACCCAGCTGATTTGGCCCAAAGTTGTATTATAAACCACCTACCTCTCTGCCTAAGGTTATTGTACATTTTGGCAGGATGTCAAATTAAATTCATGATTTTTTTAAAAAAAAAAAAAAGAAAGAAAGAAAGAAAGAAGGGTGGCTCCATAGTGGAGTGGTTAGCACGTCTGCTTTACATGCAGAAGGTCCTGGGTTCGCGCCCCAGGTGGAGTCATGGACCATACCCCATGCGCACCAGGCCCTGAGTGCACGCTGGGAGCATATGGAAGGAGACGCCCTGCCTTCAGAGATCCAGTTCTTACGGGGAAACGGCAATATCTGTAGGTCAGGGATGGAAGGGGGGGTAGTGGGAAATTAAAGAGGGGAAAAAATAAACACACAAACAAATAAATAAAAAGAGAGAACAAAAAGTTTCAGTGACTGTGTGAACTTTCACAGCGTTTAAGCATGCGGGCACTAAGTACCAGCATGGAAACTCTATTTTCCAGCTGTGTTGTCTTGGACAAGTTACTTAACCTCTCTGTGTCTCGCTTGCCTCCACTGAAAAATGTGGACAACTTTCAGCCTGTGAAAGAAGTACTAGTACACAATGCAACATATTCATATATGCCTTACCGTTAAATTGTACATCTGAAACTTATCGGATTTGTTAACCAAGGTCACCATAAAAGAAAAGTACTAGTGAGTCATAGATAATGTGCTTTTCAAATCTACAGATGACATAAAGCTAATATAGAGTAACATGGTACAAATCACGATGATATAAAACACACGGGACAGACAGTATCTGTCATACAGCAAACATTTAATAAATATTAGCTATTGTTTTTCTCTTATTACCACTGTCATTTTTACAACCACCCTACCTTGCACATACACAGCTGGCATTGGGAACCCAACTGTAAAAATGTACGTAGGCCAATATTAGATTTCATTTTGTTATTTTTCACCATTATTCTAGCCTGCTTGAGTCTCTCGGGATGTGGATCTATTTCTAGTATTATCCATACGTTGTGGTTTCTTGTCATCTGCAGCTTTGATAAACATCTGTCACCTCAACAGGCTATTGACAAAGTGCTGATTAGGTGAGGGCTGAGATGGGAGCACTCCGGTGACACACTCGCCTCCTCCTTTCAGACAGGTACTGACCAAATTGTTGGCTCCTTTCGGACACAGGTGCTCAATTACCAATCCATCTAAATGCTCTGGTACTTGGACTACATTTTCCAAGGTCAGTCATAAAGCTACCATCTGAAATTCAATGAAATTCTTTCCTGATGTCCAGAAATATAGTTACTACAAAATCTGCAGCAACCTTATGGCAGAGGCAGAGAAGGAGCAGGTGGTTGGATACTAAGGCATAACTTTTTTCTAAGTGCTCTAACATATATGTTTGAAAATCTCTCCTGAATTGCACCTGAAAGTTACACCAGGTGGCTGTTTTTAGCCCGTACATACACTCTGTTTTCCTTTACTATTCTGAATATCAGGTAAACGGTGGCTAATATTATTTCTTTTAGTAACACTCCCATTTCCTATAACCCTTAAGGATCACTGTCCGTGGCCTATCTTTCATCCTTGCAAGTTCTCTATTCTGGGATGTCATTTGTCTGGGCTAAAGGCCTTGAATTTATTTAGAACAACTTAGATTTGCTTTAACAATCAATTCGCCCATCTTGGGCTTCAATTCCCTGATGCCAACGTTTGCACTACCTGTTTCAGTCTGACAATAATTCTCCTTGATGGAAGACAGCGAAGAAAGAAAGAAGTTGAACAGTTTTGTTTTCTCTTTGCCATTTATCAGTGTCACTGCGTCCAACCCAATCTGCACACTGACATCACGCTCATTCTGATGCTGCCCCCTCAATACCTATTGTTTTCTTTTCCCTAAGCATCTTCTATAGCTCTCGGATCACTTAGCCTTAACATTCTAGATCTAAAAATTCCTCATATTTTTCTTTTCAGTAAGTTGCTGTTATTTGAGCTCATTATACTGGTATGCAAAACAGTGGGAAGATAAATTCTCATGCTCTTTCTGGCAAACAACTTGGTGAGGGTTTAAGAGCCCTGTAAATGTTGACTTCTCAGAATCTACCTTAGATAAATAATTTAGGGTACAGAGAAATTCATGCACAAAGATGTTCACTGCAGTGTCATTTTTAATAGTGGAAAACTGGGGACATCATCTGGGGAAATAGTTAAGTAAACTGTGGACAACATCTCTGATAGAAAATTAGGTAGCTGATAACAATACTTGTAAAGAGTACCTATTCATACGGAAAAACACCAAGTAGCGTGTGTACATGTTTATCATAATCTCAAACAATGCACAGAAAAATATAAAATATAAAAATATTAATGGCAACTGTCGCTCAGTAGAATTATAGGTGATGTTTACAGTTTGCTTTTCATTTTTATCTTCCATTTCTCCTTAAGTATGTGTTACTTTTATATTTTAAGAAATCTATTTAAAAATTGAGCTCATTGGAGAATGTCCCCAGTGTGGCCTCATTAGATTCTCTGGTTGTCTTTCCCCCGCTTATTCCAGTAAGTGCCATGTGTAGTTGACATGTCAGAATTTCATTTTCAAAAGCGCCCTGACTCTTTTGACTTGCGTTTTAGCATTTTAGATCACAGGACCATAGTTACTTTTTCTCTAAATTTTTCAAATGTGCTTTCCTCAAGTCAAGAAAACATATTTGATGAGGCTTTTCATTTCCCTTCCTTAATTCTCAGGTGACATTTTCACTCTCACCGAACGTTCCCATCATTTCTGCTTTGCCAACCAAATCCTCCTTATTTGTCAGTCTCGAGGCCAAATTACTACCACCCCTTATTGCTCCTTCTACCTTCTGGGAAATAAAATTGCTAACTGTTAGGTACATGTGTTAAGAGTTAAAATGTGGCACAAGGGGATTATTTAGTGATTGTCACATCATGCTTGATACACCTAATGCCAGACTGTATAGCCAAAGATCCCCAGTATGACTAATCCACCTGTGGGCCAGCTCTGCAGCCTGCAACTGCCATGCCTATCACCCCTACTCCTGGCCAACACCATTCTCATCAGGCAGGACACTTCGGATCCATGTGGTTCTTCATCATGTCATCCCAGCAACTCTTCTGGGAGAGAGCTAAGGCTGGCACAACTGTATCTGCAGAAGAAACCTGAAGCTCAGGACAGTTAAGGGACCTTCCCAAGGTCACATGGGCCCAGGACAAGAATGGCAGCTTCTGGTCTTCCGTATCAGTCCAAGGAACGTCCTCTGGATCAAAGGAAATAACAGATATAAAAGCCCTTTGCATTCTCAAATCCACTGTAAAAATGTAAGGGATTTAGGAATAAGAAACCAGAAACTCAACTTCTCGTGGCGGGCCTGGTTTAGCTATAGATCCAGAAATGTGAGCAGTGCCCAGAGAGCACCTTCAGACCTCTGCAAAGGGGTTGCAGCAGGCAGGGTTTACCTTAGAATAAATAAACCCTCCACAATAAACAAGGTATCACCAGAGCCCTTTAAGCTGCCCCAGAACACTTCCCAGGGACCTTTTCTGACTCCCCTCCCTTCCCACTGGCCAGGTCGTGTCCTCTGGGCTCCCACACTGGTCCTGGGTGTACTCTGACAAGCTCCAGCATTCTCATTCCTCTGGGTCTGCCTCTAACTTTGAATGTGCTATTTAATCAAAACTGCTTTTGACATACAAATTCTGTTACTAGGGAATTGGAAGTTCCAAAACATTTCCTATTTTTGTCCCCAAGGTTACCCTGTATCTTAGCACTCCATTTCCAAGTGGAGGTTGGAATGTTATACTCTTGTCTTTTGGCCAAAACCTCAAAAGCAAGAACACTGTATGTTCATGCTTAGATCCAACGTCCTATTCAATTCCTTAGATTTTTCTGGCTTTCACTCAGTTTTATTCACAAAGGGGTTTTTATCAGCAAACCTGTCGACAGTGAAACTGGCCTGGGGCCTGCTACTCACCCTCACGGATAAGATTCCTTCTTACTTCTGCTTTTGTGTAGCAAGCCCAACATGGTGAGAGGCATGTAATAGTTTAGATAAAAACTTGGGTTTTGGACAGATAGTCCTGAGTTCAAATACTGGTCTTGCCACCTACTAACACAGTGACTTTGAGTAAGTTCTATCTCTGAACCTTAGTTTCCCAACAGTAGAATGGGACCAAGAATAGTACTTACTTTCCAAGAGTAAATTTAAGTATGAAATGAGATAATCCATCTAAAGACTGTTTGATACACAGGACAGTGCCCGATACACAGGAAATGCTCAGTGAGTTTTGGGTGGCTGGGTAGGATAGAGATTGGATAGCAGATTAGTTGTACTTTGTCACAGGTCTCCAGGGGACTGAAACATTGTCTGCAGCTTATCTACAAAAACGTGGTTCTTATGAGCTGTGTGAAGGACCCTGTAGGAACTATGAGGCTGATACAAGGCTTTAAGGAGAGGATAGGCATCATCAGTGTGCGGATGGGGAAAGGGGCTCAAAAGAAGATGTAGACAAAGGAATGGAATAGGTGAGAGGCTGGAAGGAATGTCGGATTAGGAGCCCACTCAGATCTAGGACCAGGGTGAGGCAGGTGCGGCTTTCACCTAAGGTGCAAAATTTAAGGTTGTGCCAAAAAACTCAGTAATCATTAAAAAAAAGCTAATGCATTATTTTAAAATCAAAATAAATGTAACGAATCGATGATGAACAAAATATCAGCATTTTAACTAAAGTTATATTGAAAAGACAGATGATGAAGAGGGTGTAGTAAGAATGCAGACAGGGAGAGATCAGGGCAGTATTTCTTAAGTTTTGGAGGTAACGGATCCCTTTGAGCACTCAGTGAGAGATACTGACCCTCTTTCGAATTGCGCAGGCATGTGCACACCAATATTTACTTGCAATTTCAAAGTTTATGAAGTAGCTCAAGTTTATCTACACACCCTTGGAGAATGAGTTTACAATTTTCTAGCCACATGTATGCAAATGGATCTCATAATATATACCAGTGAAATAATGCAAAAACCAAATTAGATTTGGGAAGAGAAACACATCCAAATACATTTCACCTGATACACAGGGGAGGCAAAGAGAAGAGAGAGGCAGAAATAGTGCCCTCTCTCACTCTAAAGTGGGGGTTGTGGGGAACAATTAGATGAAAGCTGACTCTGGGTGTCATTTCCTTATAAAATGCACACACCTGACCTTAAATATGGAATGTCACTTCTTCAGGTATTTTAATAACCATCGCTAACATATTGCAAGTTTTTATTCATATTAGTGAAGGTTAATCACTGCAAATTACCTCACTTCATGAACAGTGAGGCAACTGGGATGCACAAGGAGAGATACGATTGAAAGACGAATTTTTAAAAGAAAGAGGCAGTTAAGGGCAGAATTTCTTATGCCGCAGGGTGGAAAGATACATTGTACTCTCAGATTTTCTGATATTTACGCACACAAGCCCACATTTAAGAAGAAAAAAATGCAGGAAAATAGATATTAAGAGTTAAAATGTTCTTCAAGTAGACTTAGTGAGCAGGAAGGTTTAACCCTCGGTGGACATGGATGGGGTAAAGAGAACATAACGATTTTGCAGGGTCCACGAAACCTAGATGATCTACTATGGGTGTCTGAATAAAGAATAATGGATACCCTTCATTTCCCCCCTTGCTCCTTTAAACCACACAGGATCATCTTTGTGCCTGTCACAGTCTACGGGACATTCCTTTGCGAAGTGTAACAAGAGTAGAACTCATTCTCATTCTGGACGGGGCCTGATCTGTCTGGTCACTGGCATGGGAGAGGCTCTCCTTTGTGTGCTTCAGCTGTGCCTGGTCCTTTCCTTCCCGGGTTCTCTTTCCTCCAAGGAAAGTTTGAAAAGCAGGCTGCCTCTTCTTAGGATGGAAACAGTTCCCACTATCACTGAATCCTGTGAGGTGAACAGGAGGCTGGCGGTGGAGGGCATGCGTGCATGGGGGGAGGAGCCAGAAAAAGGGAGGCTGAAAGAAGCGTTTGCAAAGCTAAGATGCAGACCTTGGAAAACACAAAGAGGGGCCAAAAGGCAGAGATGGCCAGGGGTTTAAGCAACCTAACCCGTAAAGCAATGCTTTCCTGGAACACATCTTCTTTTAAGAATCCCACAGGCCTCCCACCCTTTCTCCTCGCCCCTCACTCTGTGGGGAGTGTTTCCCAGTGTCTTCAAAGGCCCCGATGGTTGCCTTTCGGTGCTGTTTTTCAAGGCTGCCTGAGCGATACCGATTCAGCATGACGAGGGGCGGAATGGCTGCGGCAACATGAGCAGGATGAAATCACTTTATCAGTGTTGCAAATGCCTCATGAAACAAACAAACAAAAAATCAGACTCGAAGAAGCGACTGCTATTTAAAGATGACTGTGTCGCCTCTGCGTGTGTGCATGTGCATGTACGTGTGTGTGTCAGACCTCTCTCCATTCCTCGGCCCCTTGTTCCTTCTTCACTGAGAATATTCACAGGGAAATGGCTTTCGGAGATTTATCCATTAAAAAAGTTGTAACTTGTTTCTCACCAGTTATATTCCCCAGTGTCGGAGTGGTTAAAGTCGCTAAACTCCAGGTTTCAGGGCTTAAGCTGGTTGCTTGGAATCAGGAAAGTTAAAACAACTCTGAGGCCCTTTCCAGGGCAGCAGACACGCAGCTAGAGGCAGTGACACGTGCTGTTTGGTGCTTTACCACTGGCCATTTCAGTGTCTGAGACTCCAGACACTGGGAGATGGAGTGACTGGAGTTCCCTCCCTTGCCACACCGTATCTTTCTCTTTGCCTCTGTCACCCCCGTCTGCAGTTTTGTATCATTCACTCCTTTGGCTGAAGGCATGAAGACCTCTGTGGAAAGGGAAGCTCGTAAGGCAAACATGCCAAGTCAGCAGAGCCTGTTCACACCTGAGCTTTATTAAAACCCTCACGTTGTAAGAATGGTGGGGGATCCCGAGCATCCCGGATGCAGAATGGTGGAGGCACGGAAAGAAAGGCTGCTCATGTTGGCTTGGAGCTGCTCGTGGTTTATGACTCTTCAAAGGAGTTTTCAGTTTGCATGAGAAAAGGTGAGTGCTAATAGATGTGATATGAGCTCAGCAGAGAGGCCTATGTCTGTTTCTTTTTTTTTTTTTTTTTTAACTTTGAGTTGAGAGTCTGAAAAAAAGATGAACAGATTAAGCGGCACATTGCTGGTGACACAGTAATGTTCACGCACAAATGCTTCCCGGAGGCCCGGCCGAGAGAGCCAGGGTGAGGTCTCCAGGTGATCTGCGGGCTGACCTCCTATTGTCCTGCTGTTTATGAAAGCATGACGTCTACTTTTTTTTTTTTTTTTTTGGCAAGAATAGCTAATTTGCTGGAAATAGTGAAATTTTCCTTTAGCTACTTCATTGTAAAAGAAAATCCAAATCCTGTTTTTGTCGCCTATCATCTCAGTGACTGCAGAGGGTTGAATGGTGCCCGCCCACCCCAAACAGATATGCCCATGTCATAATCCCTGACACCGGGAAAAAAAGATCTTTGCAGATGAAATTTAAGTTAAGGATCTTGAGACCTGGCCAGTTAGCTCCAGAGTTCACAGAGACCGGAGAGAGAGCTCTAGATCCTCTCAACTTAGTCGTAGGTCACTTGTACTCATTGCTCTTGGAATCAGCAAAAAAGATTTCCACTTTCAGCTGCTCCTCTCAAACCAACACTCCAAGCTTTCCAGTGAATACCTCTGTGCTATTTGGTCTTGTTTTCCTATTTTGACATCCATCAAAAGCCCCACTGTATCTTGGGGATATATTGTCACCTAGTTTTATCATTTTCCTGGGTTTTTGGTTTTGCTCTTTATTCGCTCTGCTCTTAACTGGGGATTCTAACAGATTACAAATGATGCTGCTGCCACTCCATCTTCCCAAACTGCATCCCAGAATACTACATATTTGCAAGCAGAGCATCCCAACGGTGTCTCATAATAAAAGAGCACTCGTCTTCTCATGTCTCTTGGTGAACTGTTGCTGGGTTTTGTGGCAGTAAGAGAAAGAAGTGTGATAAGGAATCCGAGGGGTCTCTTCTTACACACAAGAGTCTGAAGGCACATACACAGCACCCAGAAGGAAGACATGAAATAAAATGGCTGTGGGCTTCAATGGGCATCAGATGTCAAGGGAAGGAAAAACTGTCTGCTCTTATTTTAAGTACTGAGGAACTATCCTAGTGAAGATAAAACTTCCAAATGAAAGGAATTTGTGTGGAAATTAAAACAACAGCAAGGATGACAATGAGACAATGATAAAGACACCCAACCTTTGACTGTCTTCTCAGCTCCAATCACAAAAAGTCAAGACTTTCAGAAGTCAGAACTGCACAATTTTTTTTAAAAAATTCACAAAAATGTGACTGAGTGACTCAGCCAGCTATACATCTCAGTAATCCTAGATGATGGAGCTCTCACCCTGCAAGTCTTTCTCATGCTCACCGACAAACTGTAGCTCTAAGAAATATGGAATTCTGTTTCAGACACCGAAACTTCCCACATTGGCTCGAGGAGGAGCGAGTCGGCTGCTCACCTCAGAAAGAGCCCCACGGAGCTACGCGGCGTGCACCGCCAGAGGCTCTGCAGGTGCGACAGGTCTCGCTGTCAGCCCTAACTCGGGTTTCCTGCTTTGAAAAGCCTTTCTCATTAGCGTTTTGCCTGTTTGGAAGACCTGTCTCATCCCTGACACGCTAGTCTCGTCAGAGGATGCCGCCACGTGATGATAATTTTTAAAAATGGCTTTTTTAATGCAGCCCTTGGAAACTTTGCAAGAAATGTATTGATTTGAAATACTCAAGCTGAATTATTGAGCCTTGGCAAGGAGGAATAAATCTTTCCCATTCCCCATCCCTGTTGCCAAGTGCAGCTTCCAGGAAGCAATGACTGTCCTTTCTGGAAATGAAGCAAAACTCAAACATTCTCTCACCTTCCCTTTACTTCACCCCTCCCTCTTCTCTTCAGTTTCAATTCACCGACAAAAGCACTTTACATTCATTGCTCATTTGCCTGAATAGGCATCCGAATTAGTAATGCCCAAATTAGTAATGCCTGGCTGAGGCAGCTTCCTAAATAACGAGGCCTGATCGTTTTGGCAGACCCGGAGGCTGTGGAAAGCAAGCCTGCAGCACGTCATTAGGTTAAACACTCTTCCGGTTTTATAACAAAATTTCCCCTACAGACCTGGATGTGTAAAGTAGAGGGTGTATGTTCACTGATGCTAGAGATTAACAAGCCCAGGAGCCAGAACCAGGTCAGGAAGATGGGGAGAGTGTACGGGAAAGGGGGACCTGTGCTGGAATGTTCTAACACTCATGTCAGGATTAACACAAAAATTTCCTGACATCTGCTGTTTCTTTCATTTCAGTCTGGGGTGATCATCTCACCTGGCGATGTTCCAGGGGAATTCCCATCATTACCATCAAAACACGGTTTGGTCTAACAGTGCTGAGAGCTCATCTGTTCACCTCTCCATCCAACCCACTCACCCATCCATCTAACTGCTTACGTGCCAAGTATTCACTGCACCTTGTATCAGGTGCAGGGGATATCAAGGTGAATGGGGTGCAGATTTTAAAGTCTTGGAGGGAAGAAAGGAACATAAAGACAGATTGACAAGTCAGTGCATTAGTGAAGGACCAGAAAAGACTTTCTGAACTGAAGGATGGATGACAGCTTTCTCCACAGAGGGAACAGCCGATACAAAGGCCTGGATACATGAAAGGGCAAAGCCATTTGGGGAAGCTTTGAGTAGTTCAGCAGGACAAAAATGAGACACATATAAGCATGTGTTTGAATGAGGAGAGGAAGTGATAAAGCAACTCCATTCTGATGCTTGATAGGCATGTTAGACTCAGTATGTCCCAAAGGGCCCTCCTGCTATCACCCAGTCTTTCGCATCTCAGAGAACGCCAAGACCCCACACCTTGCAGTCATCCAATCCACAGGCAGATGCTGTTGGCTCTACCTTCCAAATGTATCCAGAATCTGACCACGTTCACCATCTCTGCTGCTATCACTTTAGTTCCAGCCACCACCATCTCTCACCTGGATTACTATTATTGGTCCCTAACTGGTTCCCCAGCTTCCATTCTTGTTTCCCTAAAGTCTATTCTCAACATACCAGCCAGAGGGATCCATTTAAAACAAGCCACTCCTCTGCTCATAATTTACATGATGTCACTCCCTTGCTCAAAATCCCCCAATGGCTTCTCATCTCGCTCAGAGCTAATGTCAAAATCCTTCAAACGACCTTTTGGGCCCCACATAATCTGACTCCTGTCTGAACCTGCCCCCTTCCATCCTTCCCCTTCCTCATTCTGCTCTAGCCACAGTGACCTCCTTGCTGTTTCTCAAACATGCCAGTCACATTCCTATCTCGGGTCCTTTGTACTTGCTGTTTCTTTAGCTGGAGTACACTTCTTCTAAATATCCTCACTTCCTTCAAGTCTGCTCTAGACATTTCATAGAAAACTACAAATTTTTGCTCTCTGACTCCTCCTTATACTCTTTCTTATTTTTTCCCTTAGCATTTACCACTCACAGGATCACAGGAGATACATATTTTTTAAAAATTTCAAATGTAATTTTTATTCTCTGGAAAACTATCTAAATGAAGCAACTGTTATTATCATTAAAGTTATTTTATCTTGACATCCAGTTTCTGAATAATATGCTTCCGAAAATCTTTTGTTACGGTTCCACAGGTAGAGTCCTAATTAAACGTATTTGATATTTACAAGAATCTAAGGTAGCAGTGAAGGAACTGTTTTGATATCGCTCTATCCCCAATGCTTCCAGCAGTTTCTGGCACATTGTAGGTAGGTACTCAACAAATAGTGTTGAATGAACGAGAAGCGAGGCCCTGTGAAGGAGAGATGGTACAACACAGTGGTTAAGCGTGTGGTCTACAGTCAGGCTTCCTGGGTTTGAACCTTGGCTCCCCAACTTACTAGCTATGAGATCTAGGTGCCTTAGTTTCCTCAATGGTAAAATGGAGATAGTAACAGGAGCTCCATCAGGGAGTTATGAGCATTCGGTATGTCGAGACATGTGTTAGCACTTAGAACAATGGCTGGCATAGATTAAGCACTTGATAAATGTTAGCCATTGTTATGAAGGGCCTTGTCTGCTTACACTAAGGAGTTCAGACTTTATCCTAAGGCTCCTTGGAGTCACTGAACAATTTTAAACAAGGGAGTACACAATCAGATATTGTTTTTTGAAGGATCACTCCAGCTGCAGAGTGGAGAAATAATTAGAACAGGGCAAGACTGGTACAAGGAGATCAGTGAGAAGGCTGTTGTAGAAATAGAGATGACAGATATTGTTAGCCTGAACTAACGCAGAAGGAATGGGGGAAAGAAGGGGCTCAAGAATTATAGAGGTAGCATAGACGAAACTTGGAGATTAACTCAGCATAGAGAGAGTAGTCAATAACAAAATTCAGGCTTGTGATCCCCACAACTATATAACTAGATGGTGGTGCCCATCCATCCCACACATAGAGGACTGCTGAGGAGAAAATACATTCAGTTTTATTTAATATGAAGTGAGTATGGGAGAGCTAGGTGAAGGGGCAATTATATACATGCATCTGGTACTTAAAAGATCTAGGCTAGATAGAAAAGATATTTGGGAGTCATCATCATATTGGTGATTGTTGAAGCCAATGGAGATGAGATTCAAGGGAAACGTTTAAAAAGCAAGCCGTTTAAGAAAGGTACGCCCTTGAGGGATGGGGCAGCAAGAAACAAACCACGGGAGAGTGGTATCTTGCAAGTCAGGACAGAGTGAGTCTCAGGAAGTCGTTGGACATGTCACGTGCTATAGTCAAGATAAGGAGGCGCAAGTCACATCCACTGGATTGAGCATCCGGTGATTCTAGTCAGAATGGCAGTGTGATGGGGGTAGAAACCAGGTCACGGTGGGTTGATTCATTAATAGGAGGTGAGAAAATGAGAGGTTTGTGTGGATAACTCTTTCAAAAACTTGGCTGTGAAGAAAAAAAGAGATGAGGTGGTCATGAAGAATGTAAAATCCAGGCAGTTTTCTTTTAAGGTAGAAGGAATTACATGCAAATGAAAAAGAAGCTGAGTGTCGAGAAGCAGGGAGATAACCACTGGGGAGGCTGGGGCAGAGGAGACTGGGCTCAGGGAAAGGGTCCCATGTGCAGTGCAGGAAAGACCTCTTGCACTGTGGCTGGAGGGGGCAGGGGGCTTGGGCAAGTACGGGTAAGCCGAGGGTGAGAAGGGGAGGGGTGAGGAGTGCCGACTGATGCCTGTGAAGGAGGAAGGGATGGGGTGGCAGATTAGAAAACATGGCGCCCAACCACAGTAATAGCTGCAGGGAATAGGGGCTCCAAGGCCTGAAGAGCAGCATACAGCTGAGAGATGTATAGTGAACACAGCGAAAACCAACCAAGTCTCTTATGGAAATGCAGACTGTAGGCTCAGAGATACTAAGCTCCACAGTGTACCTGGTATAAAACTCAAACCACAAAAACTATTCAGTGAGAATACAGTGTTCCCAGAGAAATCTTCCTTAAGAATCATTCCCACTGCTCCTTGGTTAATAACCTCCAAGGCTCCCCACCAAAGGCATACAAAATAAAATCACTCTTTCAAAGAATTCAACACCCTAACCAGACCCCCTGCATTCCCCCAAGGCTTTCTGCCTGAAACTCCCTATACCAGCTCTGGTCCGGGCACTCCCCAGCATGCCTTTGCTCACCAGCTTGCTAATTCTCACCGGACTATGCTTCTCCTCCACCTTTGCCTGCTGAAACTCAACCCTCCTTCAAGGCCTGGAACTAAAGTCACTCTTTCCACTCTTCTTGCTTCTGGAGAACTATGAAGCTGGATATAGAATTTCTAGGAGCTGTGTTAAATTAGATTTATCCATGCCTAAGCCTTTCCCCCCATGAGGCAACAAGCCCCGGATGTAAGCCTATTTGTGTTTGACTTGGCGCCCCACTGTGGAACCCACCTTGGTGGTGCTTATGCCCTTGAGTTGGCAGCCTGGCAGGCCAAAGTATACCGTTTACAGCCACGGAATGAGCAAGAAGATTTCTTGACAAGTAATAACGCTTTGTAGATTACAACCGAATATGCCCTGTTAAGTGTTGTCTTTCTGGCTCAAAAAACATTATTGGGTGAGTAGGCATTGAGCTCATCAGTGGGGATTGGTCCTTGGAGTTACGATAGTAGACTAGTGTATGCGACATTTTGACCCCCATCACGTGACTTATTTATTGGCTCTTCTTCCTCCCTATGTTTTCATTGTTTGGCATTTTAGAGACATTTTCCTTTCTGATATACTTCACCATTAACTCCTATTTCTTCTGCTTCCGTAAAACAGTATAGCAGATGTAGAAGCATCACACACACAGGGTCTCTTGTTTGCTTCTAAGAGAATAATTACTGAAAGAATATTAACTTCTGGCGCTTGAAGGAAAAACATAAATTGAGACTTTACTATATACCTGGCCCTTTGAAGATACTATCTGTTTGATCCTCACAAAAGCTCTGGCAGGTGGAGATTACTGTTCTCATTTTCCAGCTGAGAAAAGCAGACACGGGCGGAGGGGTTAAACGACTGATGAAGATCCTAGGTCTATAATGGCGGAACGAACGCTCACAGCCCAGTCTGTCTGACTCCAAAGTTCAGATCTCTAAGGGCTCCAATGCCACAGCACATCACTAGACAGTTCTAAAGGCTGAAGAGCACAGCTTCTCCCCTCGCTTTGAGGACGGTAATGGCACATGCTATTGCTGGCTTAGGACTTCGAACATCTGAATTCTAAGTGGGCTGTGAGTCCAATAGAAGGATGGAAAGAAATTGGCGGCTGGTCAAAGTTTCCATTTGCTACATTGAAATATCAAAGGAAAAGCAGGACAGTTTAATTTGAGTGACTTAGTGCTATCAAATTGTCAACGGTAGTGCGGACCCTCCAGCCAACTCCCACCCTGTATTACTCAGCTCCAGGTTGTGTGGGCTCTGCCTCCCCCAGCCCCCACCCTTTGGCTTAGACCGAGAAAGATGGCTGACTGCAGGCACAAGGAGGAAGGTGACAGGGAGGCCGGGACAACTTCTGATTGCCTGCTGACTAGTCTCTTCAAAATTTGAGACCTCTCCTCTATCTAACAAAAACGAAAAGGGTGAGGTAGCTGAGCGCTGAGTTTGAGGCAGTGATCTTTTTAAAACATAAAGCTATGTGACTGCTTTGCTTAACCATTTTCAGAAGCCTCCCAGGGCCTCCTGCCTAACTTGCTATGTCGCCCTCTGGCTGACCTGGCTCCAGCCACACGGACATGTTTGCAATTCCCAGAGGCACCATGTTCTCTGGCCTTTACCCAGGCCGCCCCCTCTGCCTGGGATAGGCGGCTTCTGTTTTCTGTCTGGTGAACCATGCATGCTGTAAAATATGCTAAGATTCCTCAGGCGTCACCTTCTTTGTGGTGTCTTTTCAAATTCTGCCATCCCAGGAAGGACTGGACATGTCATGATGTCATCAGGTCATCCTCAAGGGTGGCGAATAGTGCCCCTCCAAAAGAGCAATGGAATTTCCTTTTGCATCTTTTTTGAGTTTCAAATTCTGTGATTTCCGGTTCCAGGTATTTCCACTATACTCAACATAGTGATCTCTGCCCCCAAATGAGTTTATTTGCAGTGTCACCTAGCTGTCCTTTTCCTTCGAGCCAAAGCTAGGGAAATGGAGACATGATCCTGTATCTGGCAACACAGGGCTTTCAAGTACTTTATCTCACTTGGCCTTCACAACAGCCAGGTTGGGTCAGTGGCGCAAACCTTACTGTTCTTATTTCCAGCTGAGCAACCAGAAGGAAAGGAGGCTAACTGGCTTCCTCAACGTTGTTCAACTAGTCCGAGGGCTGGGATTAGAATGGAGGTCTTCTGGCTCTTGTTCCAGGGTTCACCTAACTGAACTCTGGAAGTAAAGGTGGCCTTGTGGGTCAGTGTCCTGTAAGGTCCTCTACTGCTTATAACAGGGCCACCACATTCCATCGGGGAATCACGCATAAGGAACTAGAAACCTTGTGCTTTAGTCCTGGCTTTGTCACCTGCCTTGTTTGGAGAAGACTTAGCCAAAGCACTCACTGTCTTCTCTTGAGCCTGTTTTCTCTCATCTGTAATGTGGGAGTAACTATTTCTATCATGCCCACCTCGCAGCACTGCTGCGAGATCAAATGAAGCAATGGAAAGAAGGGTCTTTGACGCTACCCTGACTGATGATAAGTAGACATCTGATTTTTGGTAAGCTTTGACTTCTCCAGCCCAGTGTGTGACGGACCGTAGAAGAGCGGAGTACGTCCTTATCTGTTGTTTTAGGTCCTCTGTTTCCTTTTCCTTTAGCTCTCGTTGGACTCCGGCTCTTGGCTTTCTGAGCTTAACCTGCAGAAGCAGCACTGAGGTCTCCGCCCCTGGACCATGGCTACCCTGGAGGGCAGTGTGCACCACACTTCCTAGAGAAGAGCTTGATGCAAGGCAGAGGCAGTGGGGGAGGGGGCGTCATGCTCACATCTCTTCCCCTGGGTGCATTTTGTCTGAACCCCTTTCCTAGATGCTTACAAAATTCTAATTTCTTGGTTAAAGTCTCCTCGTTGTGCATTGTCTTTAGTTTTCTATATAAGGTTTCCTTCCAGGAAAATGATACAAAGCACATCTCACAAAGCCTGCGAGCGAGTGGCAGAGCTCAAGGAGGAGCGCCATCGACCTGAGCCATGCGAGGTGAATGCCAAACTATTGTCTGTCTCTGAGTGACGGTGTCAAACCCTGGCACGAGCCAGAAATCTACGAAACGTTGGGCTAAGATCCAAAAGAGTAACAGTGGGGAATGTTTGGGGTGATGTGCCCATACTTTGGTGATCATATTAGGATATTTCATATCTGCTATACCTGCTCCAAAAAAGAAATTTGGTGTCCCATTTATGTCTGAGATTTAATCTCTATGTTTGAGTTTGGACCCAAATATTGAGATTATTGTTTTACAAGGTTTGGTTTACAATGCCAAGAACAACAACAACAAAACATTTATATTGGTACTGCCCTGGAAAATCATGGTGGACATACACTTGGACTTCTCTAAAAAGGATTTAAACATAATAAAGTAGACACAACATTAAAAAACTCTATTGAATCCAATTTAATCTTTTTTTGATTCCTGAGTGGGTAATTCAGAATCTTACAGAAGTCCAGGGTCACCATTATAAACATCAGCTGTCATTGTACTGGTGAAATAGATAATGTGCCAGTTAATAATAGCTTTAAAATTCACAGAAAATCAGATAATAGGGGTTTTACTGTAACTGGGATCATGATGGTTAAGAGAATCAATGCATTTTCCAAAAGAGCCTAAATCATTTCTAGGAAATAATTCATGCTCTGTGAGAATAGGGCAGAATTTACAAGGAAGTGCTTTATACTCCTTAGAAGAATAATGCTATATGTTTGTAAGCTGTTCTTCATCGTTAAGTTTTCATTTTGCAGGTGTATTTCTTTGCATTATTGTTGTTCTTAATCCTGTGCCCGAGGCCCTATGCCTCAACTATACGGGCTCTTCTTAAATGGAGTGGAAAATATCTGCAGCCTTTCCTAAATCCGAGGAATGACAAGCAACTCCAGAGGGGCATATCAGAAGAAGGAATCTTTTCAAGGTCATGTTCAGAAGGGCCCTTTGCTTAAAGGAACTGGGGCTGGAAGTAATGGTTCTTAGATAAGAAAGGTGGGAGAAGAGGGAGGGAGAGAGAAAGAAAGGAAGAGAAAAAGAGGAAGGAAAGGAAAAAGAGAGAAAGTGAGAGAGGAAGAAAGGAACAAAGGCAGGAAGGAAGGAGGGAAGGAGGGAAGAAAGAGGCAATAAAGGAGAGAGGGAGAGAGGGGAATAGTGGGAGGGAGAGAGTCAGGGTCATAGTGCACACCATTTAGCCACCAAGGACAGAGTTTCTGCGCTGTTTCATTAGAACATGAAACCTATTCTGTTGCCTATGAGTCCACTGTGAGCCCAAAAGAAGTTAGTTCACTTCCTTAGCATCTGGGGTCCCATAATTCTGAGTCATGGCCACATTAACTCTGCTACTGAAAAAGCAAGAGCTTGGCAACACAGCCAGGCCCACAGTTCACAGTGCCTGGCACTATCGGGCAGGAAAGCAGGTTTCTGTCAAAGGCAGGGCAGCAGGATGGTGTGCCTTCAGGGATGAACTGCGAGGGGAGGAGACGTTCTCTTCAATACCTATTACTTTCTCTTTAGAATTTAATTCTTCCCAATTGGGGAGGATGAAAAATTCTGACTTCCTGTATCTCTTCTGAAACAATAAACCCCACACCCCGAGAGAAGGCAGGTTACCCATGGCCGTGGGCTCTGGCTGGGGCCTGTGAACCTGGCTGAGGGGCCGCTCATCAAAGGGAAGCTGGTCACAATGGCGAATGCAGAGCCCCGTACCCACAGGCTCCCAGTCTGGCTTCCTGGGGCCTCCTGATGTCGGGGAGCCCTGTCGCTTGCTCGTTGGCTCGGGTGGCAGGAAATCACTAAGCTATGAGGATAAAGACTCACTGGGGTCCCTGTGCAGCTTTAGGGCAGATTTCTATTTCCCTGTGTGGTGGGGAAGCAGATTCCAAGCTGCATCCAAACACAATACAGTCCCTAGCGATGAAGAAATGAAACCCTTTAAATCTTCAGTCCCTCACGTTGTACCCTCCCCTGCTGCTTTCAGGCTCACAGAAGCCTTTTGTTAGAGTCGGGAATGTGTACTTAATAGAGAAAGCGTGGTTTTGTGGTTGCTGTGAAAGAACACTGGGGGTGGGGAGGAGGCAAGGAACTGGGGGGGATGGCAGACCTGCCTTCCACAAGATCCTCTCCCAAAGTCTACTTGATGCGGCCTGTGTCAGGAAAACAGGGAAATTCACCCAAAGACTGTGCATCCCCAATGCTTTCCTACCAGTGAGAGGCAGGAAATAATCCCGGATAAGCATTAAATGTATTCGAGAGAGTACATGTCGGTGACAGGAGGGGAGTTAAAGGGGCTTTGCTGCATCAGTTGCTGTGACTTATGTAAGGGGATACGTGACAATTAGTCCCATATCATTCCCTGAGGGGACCTGCGCGGAAAATCGGCAGTCTGCTCACTGTGATCTAGTGTAACAGTGCACAGCCACAATGCTGCAAAGAATGAGAGGAGGCAAGGCCCTCCAAACTGACCTTCATCAGGCGTCTGGTGATAACGCGAGATCTGCGCAAGATTCTCTGAGCGAGAACACAGTTCACGTCTCCAAAAAGGGGAACCAGCCATCATAACAAATAAGAAAATAAGAAAAACTATTCTGATCAAGTGGAGTTTCCTTATAAGCAAATACCTCATTACAAGTCAAATATTTTAAAGTGTTATATAAATGAGAGATACAGCCAAGACTTAACATTAGTTAGCATCAGAGGGTATTTTTACCACCACGCGCACATGATTTCAAAGTGATACTTTTAGGCTAGGTTAGCCTTAAGCAAAACTCTGAAGTAGGCAAATTTTATCTCGGCTTTCTAGTTCTTTGTCTTTTTCCCTTCAATGACGGCATCATGGAATAATAAGAGAGCTCAGCATATGACCTGGGCAAGGACACTTTGTCTCCTACCTTCATTTACCTACCTGTAAAAACTAGATCTCAATTCACAGAGACTTCTGCAAAAGTTCTATGTGTGAAAGTGCTGGAATGTTACCTATTCTTTTTTTCCTCCTACCTGCCCTTCCCCTGACACCTGTGCCCTAGTGACCCGCACATCCCTGTCGGTCCCACCCCATTAATACATGCTTCCAGGAAGGAATCTAAAAATGATTAATGCTCCAGTGAAATGTCCAGCCAGAGCTTAATGAGCAATCTCCCTGGTTTATGGGCCTTTTTTTTTTTTTTTTTTTTTAAAAAAAACAAAACAAAAATCCATGCTCAAGGAATTAACTGATAAGGGTAGAAATTCAGGCACCAAATGAAGGGCAGGAAGTATCCAGAAGGCAGCAAGTCTTTTCTTTAAACTCTGAAACCGGACGGAGAAGCAGATAACTCCAGTGGAAGAGTCCACTACTTCTTGGAAGTATCACCAGCCTTTGCTAAACTGCCTTTTAAAATTTTTCCTATTGGTTGACAAGTTTTATATTTCTATGTTTTAATTGGTTCTAAATAAGTCTCATATTCAAGATATCACTAGAGCACAAGGCAGAGACTGAAAGCATGGTTGAGGTTGAGATCCTGTAATAAACAATATCTGGTTAATGATCACAGCTAGAAAAGAAAAAAACTCAGAGGACTAATTATTTGTTGTACCCACTATGGAAGTGGTATGAGGTTTTGTTTTACTAAATGCCATTAAGAATTTAAAGAACTTCCTGACAACTGGTGTTGTTTAAAAATGTCAAGATTGCCTAGGAGACAGTAAGGTCCCATGCACAGAAATGTCCAAGCAGAAAGTGGACAGTCATCACTCAGCGATGTTACAGGTGGAATGCCGGCACAAGCAAGGGTAGACTTGGTGACCTGGAATGTCCTTCTAACCTCAAGAGTCGTAATATAAATCTTTAAGATCAGCAGTAAAGAAAAATAAATAATTTCAAATCTTCCAGAAAGTATAGATTATTCTTAAAGACGAACCCAATCCAGCTTCCCAGATTAATCCTAATCAGAAACAGAGAGGAAAATCTGATGTGTGGACCTTGCTAATGGTGACGGCCACACAGGTTTGATATTGCATTTTGCCAACTCTAGAACCTCAAGATATAACAGGTATTTCAGTTTCAGTGTGGCTTTTCTTAATACCAGCTCATACTTCCACCTTTTCCCCTCTGCGACACTTAGAAACTACAGCGTGTGGCACACAAAGGCTTGGTGCTGAGCTGCACAGCTCTGACAAAGGCACAGGTGTCACGAGGGCACCCTCCAGACCTAAGCCAAGCCCAGCTCATCCTGGGTCTTCAGAACGCATTTAAATTATTGGTCTTCTGTGCTCTTTCTGAAGTAGTGTTTTTCTTCATGGGTCTACAGTCGAGAATTTTCTGCTTGAGACGTGGCATCATCTCAGCTCTTTCAACTCCTCTGAATTCTCACTCTGGGACGCCACTGTCCAGCAGTAATCAAGGGAAAAGGGGACTGGGGTTCACTGCCGATGCTCAGGGTCAGCTCACAGAAGGCTTTAACTAAATTTCCCCCCTCATTTTCAAGCAATCTCTGAAATCAGGGTTTTTGTGGAGGGTGGGAAGGGGATGTGGCCTAGTTATAGACGAAGAGACATCTGCAGATTTTGATCCCTCTCAGACAAAAGGAGGATTCAGAAAGGAACTAAATTAGTGATAAAAAGCTGGTTCTACTCAATCAACTATGTTTCTGTGGCTTCTCTGTTTTATTTAAAAAAATTATTTTAAAAAAATTTGAAACACACTCAAAGAGACCAATATATAGTTTAATATAATTATAAAAACATACCCTAAGTCAAAACATATTAATGGTTTGGAAATGATCCATTATTTTGGATTATCCAAATCATTCTCTTCATGAGAATAGAAAATTGTGGGTTATATGCTTATTTTGTAACTGCAGAAGCTTAATTCCTATTTTACTTGTTTCTCTTCATTCGTACAGCTTCCTTTCTTTTTCTTTCACGTCTCTTCGATTTCTTTCTTATATTCATTTTGTGTCTTTCCTTCTTATTCTATGGTTCTTTCCCTGCTCCTTTTCTTCTTCTTTGTTGACCACTACACATTCCATAATCCCTTTACCTACAGTTTATCTTCCACTTACTTCCTATCATTTTTAAATATGTCATCCGGCTATTGATGAATTCCCTCATCACATTACTCATCCTTTCTCTTCCAACATTCCTTTATTTTTCCTAGGCACCCTACTCTCCTCTGTTATTCTCCCTTAGTACTTTACTGCCTGCTATCATCCTCTTCAGTGTAGCTTTCTAGTATACCTTGTATTTTTTTTTTCTTATTATAGCCTATGGGGGTAGTGGGTAGTGGATGGGTGTAGGTGGTGTGGCTGGAATTGTGGGGAAAAAATATAAGATTCATGTTAATGCTAGAGCTACTCATCTGGCACAATAGTTTGCAGGGCCCAATTCCATTCCCCTTGCCTCTGTCACATAGCTGAGATTTTGCAGTGAACTCTGTACCCCATCCTTCTTATCAAATGTTTGAGAACAATTGACTTTGCTAACAGAAGAATGATTTATATTGAAAATTCTAGGAATGCTTTATAGGTATTCTTTTTCAAGTAAAGTTTATGTTTCTCTTTCATGATCCTTTCATCGATTTATGAGTGGGTACTCTGATGATGATCATTGGGGAAGGGAGCTGCAGGGTATCAAACAGAAAAATATATGCTGCTATTACTTTAGAAGAATGTGCTAAGGTACAAAAAAATGTAGGTCAAATAACTGGTTTCTCAAGTTCAAAAAGTAACTCTTCTTTTTGCAAAAGTTCTTGGGGCAAGTAAAAAGATGATTTGATACTACCTACAATTATTTTTTTTTTCAAAAAAAAATTTAAATCTGCCAGTCCGATCAAACATCCCTTGCTCTAGGAACAAAGACATCTCTAGACAGGTGCATTTATTTCACTGGGAAGGCAGTTGATTTACATAGATAGTTTAGGTAAAGCCTCTCCTCTTTAAATATATGTTCCTGTCTGCCAGGGAGTAAAACCTAAAGTGGATTATTTGGTTAGTCTTTACATATTATTTTGACTATCCTTTTCCTCTCATCCATCTTTCAACGGGCTCAGAAATGAAAAAAATCTTTATGTCTGAGATTTCACAGCACAGCTGTCAACCTAATAGCCTTGAGCCTCACCTGTCATACCTAATGAGCCCTGCAAAGGTAGAGGTCCCTGCCAAGAGCCACTGTGTCCTAACAGGCAGCCTGACCACACACGTGCTCACTGAAAGCCCACGTGAATCTGTACTTCTCTTCACTCTACCAATTTTCTTTCCTACTACATATTTCTGCAAGTGCTTAATAAAAAGCGATGTTTGAAATATGCTATCAAAACCCACCTACTCTCTAGTGTGCGTTTATTTTCTTTGAAATTCTCTAAGATCAAAATGAACTAGATGCCTGTTTCTACTACAATTTACAACTGCAAGCAATTTCTACTGAGCTGTAAAAAGCAATACCATTACATCAATTACATCAATCACCTGTGAACCACGCTGCCTCTTTATAGATAACTTTACAGCCTAAATTTACCTGGCAATCTGGAATTGGCCTCAGAATCTGCCCACTTCTTTAAAAGCCAGAATAAATTCAGAATAAAGTCAGAATAAATTCTAGAAACCCTAGAACATTTGCCAATGTGACAATTCTATTTATTGACTTGGTTGGTGCTAGGACATCATCAAGTGACTACTAAAAAGTTACTGCTTTCCTTTAAGAAATGTTCGGCATATTCAGAAATGTTGGGTCATGAGTTAAAGCTGATTCCCAGGCTCCAAGGGTGAGCTCACAGAGTGAAGCCCACCAGCTTTTCCAGTGCTGGCTGGCAACAGGCAGGATGAACACCACATGTATGTGTTACATATCTGAGAGGCCTGAAACTAGCCAATGTACTCTTGCACTGAAGGTCCAACTCTCCGGCCAATTCTTTAGACTAATAAATATATGACAACTCAAATAAAAATAGATTAAAGCTCAAAAATTCCTTGAGGACAAAAATCTCCTCTTTAATATTTTATTGCTTGTTATCTATAGTGTTGAGTGCATTGCCGGGCATATTATCAAAAAAATTTTTTACATGAAAACTTAAGATGACTGTTTTATTATCAACTTACATTTTCTAAGACACAGGCGCATAGAGCTACTCATCTTTCTTTGGTGCCTGACTCCTCTATAGTGCCCAACCACTGACTTATAAACTTCTTAGCCTACACGCAGTTTTTGTTCTGAAATATAGCTAGAATACTATCAAATTCTTATCCTTTAACCTCTATACCATCTTGTAAGTTCTACTTCACTCTAGGGTGTGGACAATAGAAATTTCCCTTGGATGAGATTTTTGGGTCCCAGAACAATGCCTCTCAAGCGTCTCTTACTTTATATCTTTCACTTACTTGACTTCAAAGATTATTCCTCAACTTGACATTTTTATTATACTGTTCTTAGGGGCTACAGTAACTTATCATTCTCTTAAAAGGTCAAATTCAGCAAACAAGTATTGCAATTTAAGTCAATATAGTATAAACATGATGCCATTTAATGCTCACAACTCCATGGGGTAGCGAGATTACTGTGCCTGGTTTACAAAAGAAGAAACGAAATTTTGTGAGGTCCAGGGTTACACAGGTGACAAACACCGTCGTGGGTGTTCCTTGTTCGTGAGATAAAGACCAAAATCCTTAATGTGACTTTACTTCTCCCCACCTCATCATTTTTACCCTTGGAGCTCTATAACGTGTCCCTCAGGTTTTCCAAAACAAATGCATCAAATGTCATTTGGCTGGCCTTTCCATTCCGTGAAGACCAAATCCTCTTCTAGTCTCAGGACTTTCACATACCTTATTCCCTTCCCAGAAATAATTCTACCACCTCTTTACCCGATAAACTCTTACTAAGTTTTTAAGTCTCCTATTAAATGTACGCCATAGATTAGTCCAAGTTCCCGTACTTTATGCTTTCAAAGCATCCTGCATCGCCACGTCAATGCTTAGCCTCAAGTGTAACTAAATAAATGAGTCGTATCTGTATCTATCCCCGTTCCCGTCCAAGGGCCTGGTAAATCACAGCAAATGAATAAAAAAAGGTACAAATCCATAAGAGATAGAATGGAAGAAAAACAATGGCAGTTGAGAGAGGCACAAAAATTTTAGAGGATAAAAAGCAGATGGACAATTGGTATCCCACTTAGCAGAGTAAAACAGCTGACCCTTACCTGCCTGCAGGGGGAGACATCAATAAGAAACAAACTGGTTTTCCTGAAAGAAACACACACACACACACACACACACACACATACACACACACACACACCCCTCAGAAACTAGAGGTTCCAAGTATCTCTGAAGGCAACTCGAGTGTGCCCTTCCTCTAGGAGGCTTTTCCGCCCTGGGCCCAAGAGTTGGGTGGCAACCCTCTGATATCCCAGGAGATGATGGCAGCCAGAGGAGCAAAAGAGGCTACCAACAAAATGATCGTGTAATGGCTGTACTCTACCCTCCCCCAGCCCAGCGGCGCTCGTCCAGGTAGATAGGACATCTGCTTGCTTGAAACAGGTTGAGTCAGACAGCACCACATTCAGGAGAGAGCAGGGTGAGGATGACATAGGGGAATTCAGTGGAAATCTGCATAATGAATGATAAAAGCTCTAGCCCCTTCCCAGCTTGATTCCTTACAAGCAGAACACAGAGGATTTCCTTTGGGGCACACTCTCTTGCCCAAAAAACTTTTGGAGTCTCTCATGAGACAGTCAGATTCCCATCCAATTGGACCACCGCCGTTGGACCCACCAAGCATCGAGCTCCACCTCTGCACATACAACTATCGACTGCCCCTCCCCTTTTTATTAGATACCTATGGGTCACCATCCAATTAAAACATTACAAATCAAATGGCGAAAAGTGCTATAAAGAAAAACAGCGCAGAGGTAAAGGGGGTGGGGGAATGAAAGAGGGTATCGCTTTGAATAGAGCTATCAGGGAAGCTTCTCTAAGAAGGTGATATTTGAGCAGAGACTGATTTAAGGTGAGAGACTGGGCCATGGGAAAATCCAGAGGAACAGCTTTCCAGATAGAAGGCAGCAAGTGCAAAGGCCCTGAGGTGGGGGCATAGCTGCAGGGTTCTAAGAATAGCAAGAAGACTAGCAGAGCTAAAAAGGAATGGGCAGAACAAAAAGTGTTGGAGAACGAGGCTGGAGAGGTTTACAATGCCTACAATGCTCGACAGCTCATACCAAGAGCTCAGAATGTTTCTAATGTAATGGGAGGCCAATGGAGGTTTTGGAGCAGGAGAATGACACGACTTCACTTATATTTTACAACAGATTACTCTGACTGCTGTGTGGGAAATGGACTGCATGGCTGGTGTTGACTAACTCCTTGGTAAGTGTCTCTCTCTCCTACGGCAGTGCAAGCAACATAAAGGCAGGGGCCATATCTATTTGGTCATTGATACACACCTAGTACTTCATAGTATACAGCAGCCACCCAATAAATTACCTATAGAAAGAATAAATAAAACAGCAAGAGTAGAACTAAAAATTAGTTCTGAGAATCCAAAGTCTCTGGTTGTTCTAACACACTAACTGGATTTCCTGAAAAGATAAGGAGTGGACTTCTGTAGCACTTTAACACAATTTTGATGAAGACCATATAATAATAATAATAATAATAATTAATAATAATAATAGTGCTGCCTTGGTTCAGTCTCTAGGTATTATGTATTAAAGAATACATTGAAAATGTCAATTATTCTTCTGTAGAGAAATGTTGCTAATTAGTGTCTACAATGACAGTATCTCTATAACATATTCCAGTTAATCCCAGCCTATAATATAAAATCAAAATAAAACCAAAAAGTAAGTCATATTGCAAAACATTCTACTTCTGAATGCCCTAAACTAAATCATTATTTTGCAGTTCTGTATTTAAAGCTTATCCCAGGGCATTCTTACAAAGATATTGTTCCTAGCCTTTGTAAGTACATTACATGCAGCATCACTTATCATTGATAAGTCACCATTTTGAACATCAATAGTCAATTCACGAGGACAGTTTATCCTCATAATAAGTTGGAAAAATTTGCAACTTTTACACATTCCTGAAATGAATTGTCCTAAAATGTGTTTCCTTTTGACTTTTAGGATTCATTCTTTCAACAAAAATCTGTTGGATTACGTGTTAAAAAATGACAAAATATTGTACATGCAAAGATGAACAATGGTCTCTGTCTTCTAAGAATTTAACAGGAAGATTTCTTATCAGCCAACAAATTTCTTCCTGGGTAATTGGAATTTCTTTTAGGCTTCCGCAGTTTGCAATGTGGACCAAGAATATAACCACAAAATCCTACCTAAAAATATGTCTAGTTCAATGGAATGATCATTTCCTAAAAAGCAGGAGAGAACAACCAGCCTGCGGTAAGAGTTTGGGGAGGTAGAAAGTAGAAGCTTCCATTAAATCTAGCATATTTTAGGGGGGAAAGGGCTAAATTAACTCTTAAATCTGGAAAACAGTACCTATTAAACGCGTATAGAAATGGACTTGGGTTGGGACAAACAAGTAATTAAGAGATCATTCAAGCAACTGTTCTAGCCACATGGAAATAGTAAAAAAGGTCAAGAGGTCAAATATTTTTATTATACAACAAGGGCAGGACAAGTTGTAATGGGTCTATAGATCACCAGAGAAATCAGAAGACCAAACTTTTAAACTATGAGCTGGGCTATGAGAGCTTCCTAGGGAACCCACATGATTCCCAACACTGGATATATTCAAAGCTAAATTCAACCCCAAGGGATAATCGAGGATTAATTAACTTTGCAAAAATGCTGGTAAACAACAAAATAATTCACCAGAGGTCCACAGTACGTCAAATGAACGTAAAGCCTACTGGAGAATTTTGTGCTATGGCTCAAGATTGGTCGTCCTGTGGTATAGATAACTCAGAGGATTTACACTTGGTGTAAAGTGAACCTTGTCTCAGATATAGCCAACTGCATCTGCCAATAACAAGGATTACTTAAAATTCCCAGTCTGTAAATGACAGCTGAAAATAAATATTTGTAGTACTCATAAACCTGCAACACTGAAGAGTTAATAGGGATGTGTTTTAAAATGATAATGGAAAGAATCAGATCCAGAAGTCTGAGACAGTTTCCAGAGCCCTCTACGCTTTTAGACAGATGATCCTGCAGGTACCAGTCTCCTTAGAAATCTGAGCATCCCTCCTAGCCGTGAGGACTGATCTTCTAGAAGACCTTGCTGATCACAGCTACAGCTTTTAGCTTCTGGAAAATGCCACCCAAGTGAGACTCCTGAGGTTTCCACTTTCTTTCCCTCTTAGACTTGGAGAAAGCTGGGAAGAGCCACCTCATCCTCCTTGGCAGCTGAAGTTTGGAGGTTTAAGTGGTTCATTTTATCAGCCCCCTGCAGTGTCCTAACCAACAGGAAGTTTCCCCAGAGTTTCCATCACAGGAAATTTCCTGTGAGGAAGCCCTTACTGCACAAACAAAGAGTTCGTCAGCCAGCCCCGCCACAGAAATTGCAGAGGCGGCTGAGGCAGCATGGACAGAGGGGGTGGGTGAGACAGGGGTGGAAGACGGCAGGGGGTTGAGGCGTGAACAGCATGGGAAGAAATAGAGGGGAACAAAGAAGTTATTTCACTTCCCTTGTTCCTGGATTTGTCAGAAAATTGCTTACTAACTGGCACATGTTGCCTTTTACCTCCTGGCCAGCAGCTTCGCCCCAGGCCAAAGTGAACATGGAGGAAGAAGCCCTGACGTGAGTGCAGGTTCTGTTGGTTGACCTTCACCCTTAACCTCTCTGAGTCGATTTCTCCATATGTACAACAAGAGATGCTGTGATGATTAAACGAGATAGATTAATAGATACATTGATACCGGTGAAGTATCATATAATTATAGGATAGTACTAGCTTAACTATAACAGTACTTTCACTGTAGCAAATGCCTGATCAATGGTATGTTATCTACAGTGAGGTCTGTCCCTGGGAGGACCATGCTAGTCTCCAGTCTTTGTCAGGCAATCTGAATTAAACAGAGCACCAGCTGTGGAAATGAAGCATTCTGATGACCTAAATTTTGGGGGTTACATCGAGATTCATTAAACGAGCCTTTATTTTTCCAACTGTAAGAAGCATTTTCCAAATGTAGGAAATTGGTCTAATTACTCTAAGCCATGACCAAGAGCTGCCTCTTAAACTAAATCAGATAACTTAAAAAATATGCGTTTTTCTTCTAAAGGCCAAGGTCAGAGTTTTAAAAAAGAAAGGTCAGTGAAGAGGTTTATTTTGCTCTCTTCCAGTTAATTTATGCTTCTCTGTTTGCATATTTAACATTCTGATGTGGGGTGTCTCTGCCAAATAATGTAAAACAAGATCACACAGACTGAGTGGGGACTTTTCAAGTGAATATGGCTCTCTTTTTTTGTTTCACCCATATTTTTGCTTTTATTTTTAAAACCATGACGTAATTGTACTACTTCAGAGGGTAGACTAAACACTCAAACAATGTTTGCTGCAAAACACTCTTGCTTTTTAATTCTTTCCGGTAAACACGTGGTCCCATACTCTTGAAAAACATTTAAAAATTGAACCCCATCTTCCAAGATAATTCTGGAGGCTTACTCTATCAACGGTCAACACCATTGCCTTTTGTATACAGACCTGTTGCAGAAATATTTCAAATTTCTAGAGTAGGAAAGAGGAAAACTAAAGAAAGAGAGAGGAAAAAGAAAACACGGTTTCTGAAGAAATGGGGGCCATGAAAATAGAAACCCAAAAATATGACAATGGCACATGTAGGCCAAATGGCAAGGGAAGATAACACATATATATAGTCAGCAGAGCAGACAGACACATATTTTTCATAATAATAAAGAACATTCAGCCTGGCTAGCAGGGTATCATACAACACAGTATTACACCGTGCTTTGTGCTTAGGGCCCATGTTAATGGCCTTCTTGAAACTCTGCCCTTAAATACAGGTGGATTCGATGGCACAAGCCTTTATTAAACACATACGGTGAAGCCGACATGGCGTCTGTTCTCAAGAAGTCACTATCTAGAAGGTGATGTAGACACACAAATAAGTATAATGAAATAAAAATTCATGTTCAGCTATCAGCCCTGTATGTGAATAGGAACCGTTAGGGCAGAGTGAGAAGGATGGATGGTGAGGTGGATGATACGTTGAGGGCGAGATACTTCTACATGACCCAGAAAAGTTGAGGATTATATCACTCCCCTCCTCCGCCCCTGCTGGAGCAAGCCGTAACCTGACACTAAGGTGCAACTTTGGTTCTGAAACTCAAACATAAGCCCTACTCTTCAGAGACGGATCACATAAAGCCTGAGTGCAGGCTGTAAAGGAGTAACAGGCACTTGGATGAAAAATAGAAACACTAGAAAAAAAATTCCTTAAGAACAAACCACAGAAGCTGAAGGAACAAGGCTCCTCAAGGCCTTACCTCTGACTCTAGCTAGAACCACAGTGGAGTCGTTTCCCATTTGTAATGATGATAGACTCTAGGGAAAATACACCTAAAACTCTCAGCGTCTACTTTGGGATAGGCATTTTTCTACACGTGATCTGATTTAATCCTCATGCTGATCCAGAAAAGGGGAATTTTTTTTTTTTTATTCCCCGGGTTAGACAGAGAAGCTGAAAAGCAGAGAGATAAAGTGACTTGCCCTTTACACAGCTAGGCGTTACACAGCTAGTCACAGTCATCAGTCTCAGCTTTGAAGCTCTAAGTCCTGCCATCTTACCTCCCTACCACGGTGTCACAGAAACTTCCCTGTGCAGTAGGATCCAGTTCTGCCATGCTGACTACCCAGGGGACCTGAGAAGTTTGGCTGTGAGGCATTCATCGGGACTTCATATCCAAATGGCACTGTTGAACAAGAATACAGCATTCTCCTATTGCTTTTGATTGTGCTTATCAACTGGATTTATTAATTGAGCCTTTCATTATAATTCAGTAACGTTTCTTTAATGTTTTCTGAGTCAAACAGAGGTAAGCCGAGGAACCATTTTTTCTCCTGTTCTCTCTTTCACACCTAACTCAGGATGGAAAAAGATTACTAGCTCCAAAGTCTGGACACCAGCAGTCACAAGTGGTTTTGAGGCTAATCAGGAGATTCCAACCAGTTGATGGAGCTCAAGAGAAGGTAGCCACTTCATTCAGGCTTTCCAGAGGCAGGGGTGATAAGAGGACACTCATGGATCATGTAACAGTGCTTGTCTATGGGAACCCTAAGGAAGCATCGAGGATGCTCTGAAAGATGGCTGGCAATAAAGGAGACTGGGCACCAGTGACCTTGTTGTGCACTGGACATTTAGTTCACTTGGAAAGTTCTGAACCTGTATTATTAGCCCATTCTCTCCTCAGGCTACACGGATAAAAATGTCTGTGGGTAGCTGTCTCCTCCTCTTCCTCTTCCCTCCCCCGTTGCCTTTAGTTAATTGCAGCTGTGGTCAAGGGCCTGCAGCCAAAGTCCCACAATGCACTCCTCCACAGGAAGTTCCCAAGATCTCTTCCTGAACAGGAAATTTCCTGTGGTCCAACAGACATTCCTCTCGGCGTTTATCACTCACATACATTTGTTTTGGCAGATACTGGGTCTTGGGTAAGAACAACAAGAAACGGTTGGAGAGAAAGCTACCCCAGGAAAAAAAAAATGCAGTTATTGTCAGGAGAGGAAAGTGTAACTGAATTAACTCCTACTTCAAAGGAAAACAAATACTAGCAAAATGGACTCAAGAGATCTGAAATATGTGAGAATGTAAATACCACTCACATAGCTATACAACATTTGAATTACTATTATTATTATTATTATTGTAACTCAAGTGAAGGTAGGAAGACTTTTGGGGGGCCTACTTCAAAGTATTTTGTAAATTTTACTGTTGTAACATTTTAGGTTTTATAAATATCATGGCTGCAAAGTGATTTAGATGATAAACTTATCTGTAATTTCCTTACATATGTGCCCTAACATAACCTATTTCCTTATTATAGAATCATTTCAATCTCCTCCACTCCTAGGAACCCTTTCCTGAATGGCCAGTATTTCACATTCATGTGACTTCTCCGTAGTTGAGTCTACACTTTCAGAAGCTACAAAAGTGGTATGAGAACAGTGCAAACGCTTGAGCATTACCAGTTTCCCCCCCAACTAGCCTTACTGACCGTCTTACAAACCATCCTTCACATAGTTCCCAAAGCATCCTTTCTAAACACACAAAACAAAGCACATCACAACCCTGTCTAAAACCCTCCAATGGCTGCCCACCGGCTTTGAGGTAAATTTTAATTCTTCAGCTTAGCACAGGAGGACTTTAGGCCTGTTTTTCCAGTTTTATTTTCCTCCATTCCAGCCACCAGCTTCTGGTCATTTCTAGAACCAATTATGCATCTGTACCTCTATTTGCCATCCCCCGACTCTTCTTTCCTTTTACTTTCCTTCATGACCCAGGTGAAACACTTTCTCCTTTCCTAAGTCAGTCATGTCTTGTCTGTGAGCTGATGACATGAAACGCATCCCCAGTCACCCTATGTTCTAATTTGTGGTTTAGTTCTCTGCCTTCCCCGGGAGATGACAAGTTCCTTGGAGGGCAAGAACTACCTTATTTGTTTTTGGAATCACAGCACAAAAGACGGCCTGACACAGAATGGATAGTTGATGGGTATTTGTTGGAAAGATAATCTCCCGAAATCTTATTATCCTTGTGTGGTAACAAAAACTACAGGAATATTCTTTCATTTCTACTATAAATACATATGCAAACAGACAAACAGATCACATAAAACTATCTTGTATCATAAGCATTATAGCAATCTTCTAACTTAGTCTACAAACCCCCCAAAACTGCAATCCTTCCCTTCAAATCATGCAAACTTGGAATGTCCATTTTCTCCTGTAGGAGAGATTTGTGCATCGGTCCTATTTATTATACCCGGGTTTTAACTGTAGTGAGATGCTTGGCTGTCTGCCCCTATGGCCCTATAACCTTTTCAGCTGGGCTTCCTTAACACCCTCTCTGTAAGTTCAGCTCCACCCAGACTCCTTGCCCTTTATCAAGAGGAAGCTTGGGATCAGTCATTCAGGGAATCGGTTTGGAATCACCCCAACTGCGGGCTTTACTGGACTCTGCTCTGTCACCCAGAAACAAGTCTTTGCCACAATTGGGTCCCTTGCCTTGGTTTCACACCCCACCCCACTCCAGTTCTCATTCCCAGTCCTTCTCCATAACCAAAGTCCTATGACTGGATGCCAGTTTCTGTGGCTGGGTTTCTGCTGTCTCTTCAAGTTCATGTTTCCAAGGTTAATGTTAGACCCCAGCGCCCAAAAACCTGCCGCCTTGCCACTCACCAGCTGGCCTGCCTCGCAGTATCTGATCCCAAAACGTCCCTAACTGTCCTGACTCTGTGGGCACTACTGCGGTTTTGGTACCATGAATTTCTTAGAGAATATTCTTTCATGTCTGTGTTCCTAGTGCCCAGACTAGTGTTTGGCATATTGTATGAATAAAAATAATAGTGTTTGAAAAAATGAATGGCCTCCCCAAAACTGAGATTTATTTATGGTGTGATTTGGATTAAGAACATCACAGCAGAGGACCTAGGTTCTTACAGAAGAGAAAGGATCTTTCATTGGAGAAAGGATATCTAAATACCACTTGAGAAGAAGGAGATGAAATCCTGCTTCGAGAAATGATCCCTCAGGGCTACTCAATTTCTTAAAACAAAAGAAAGAGAAAAAGAAAGTCTGCAGAGAGAAAACCCGTCGGCGCACAGCCTCGGCGTCCTTGATGGGTTCCAGGCATGCATGATACACAGCAAAATCTCTGGATTCAATGCTAAGTCACATGTCAGAATGAGTGCCACCTTTTAAGATCATCAGTCCCTTTAATGCCTGTGAATGCTCTGAGAGGGTTCAATAGTTGTTTCCACTTTTTTATTCCTACCTCATCAGGCTAGGGATCAGAAGGTCTGGGCTCAAACCCGTCACCTGCCATTTACTAGCTCAATAACCACAGACAAGTCATCTCAGTCACAGAGTCTCAGTTTCCTCACCTGTAGACTGGATAACACCACCGAGCCTGTGGGTGGTTGTAAGGGCTAAAGGAAATGATGAATGTCGTCGGGCCAGCACATAACAGGCTGAAGATGAATATGCTACAGAACGAGTGAATGTGAATTTTGGCCAAGGACTAGAAGGTGATTTACTGCAATGTGCTTTTCTCCTTTCCTTTGTAGTATGTGCGTAACGCCTAAAACTCCATCTGTCCTCTTGTCTTGAATCATAACTAGTCCTTCTCATGTGAGTTTCACTCTCAATGTACTTTCCTTCTTTACAGGACAGTAGCTGAACTGGAGGCTGAGGTGCCTGCATTTTACCTGTGGGAAGTGGATTCTTCATTCATAAGGAAACACAAAAATCTGAAGAACGTGGCTGAGGTTATGTGCACGTCATCATCAGTTCAGGGAAAGGACTTGGTATAGCTACTCAGATCAAATATACCATTTTGAAGTTGAGCTAACAGATAAGGGTGGGAGCCTCTTCATGTCTTAGCTAACATTTATTGAGTCCTTCCTATGTGCCAAATACTGTATTAAGTGAATGGATTTTAGGAAATCACCCCTTAAAGCTCTGTATCATCCACAGTGGCTCCTGACTGTAACTCAAGTTGTTCGCTGTGGCTCTTGGAAGTCTCCATGTGGTAGCCTGCTTTCCTTGGAGAGTGCCCCTCCTCCACAAGTCACTACCAAGGCCAGCACAGCTGGTGCTCTTCTGCTAACAGGGCTCTGGTTCCAGGGACAAGGAATTGGGGACGGGATGTTTTGTGAGGATGGTCCTTGTGCCCGGAGCTTCGGCCACCAGTGGACTGACAGAGCTCCTACTCTTCAACTTCAGGGCCTTGTCTAATTTATCCAGGTTTAAATTTATATTTTGAATCTATTTTGCTTTAACTGCTTTACTTTTACAAATATTATGCTCTGGGGTTCAATTTGAAGGAAGCAATCTTAGAAATTAAAATTAAAAAAGCATAGATGCAGTTCATATGCAATGAAACTATTAAAAGCACACATACACATTGATTACTCAGACTACGGGTGGACACAGAACCTTCAACAATGGGATGTCAGGCGAATAACATAATATTTATGCTGGTTTCTAGAGGAGTGCTATGAATATTAAGGAAAGATTGTTTTGGTCAGTTTTATAGTCACAAAACATGTTAAGATGTGTAAGAGAATTTATTAATTTTTGTGGGCAGTTATAATGAAAGGAGAGGACATGGTTCTTTTCTTTGAAGTGTTTACTGCCAAATGTGAAAGAGATAACAAATAAATGTATGTATCGGGAGCAAATAGCACTGCTGTCTGCGTGGAAAGATCACTACGCAATTTCTTTATTGGAACCAAAAATAAAATAAAGTTCTCCTGCCAAAATCCAGATACTGATACTGATGCCCACAAATCTGAGATGACTGCTTTTTCTTGCATAGACATAAAAAATTGGCAATAGCATAGCATAAAACTAAAACAACCTCAAGAGATTGAAGACTTAGATGCAACGAAACCCACAGGTATGAGAGTCAGGTGCCTTGCTTGAGTAGAGCTGACTTCTGTGCTCATTGAGTATCTCTCCTTCACTTCCAGCTAGCACCTAGAGGCTATTTTTAATCCTCCAGCTTTAGATAGCGGAGTCTGGTTAGAATAAGATATCTGAGTATGGAGCAGAAGCGAGGCGCCAATGCCTGCAGCTCGCAGTAGAAAACTTGCTTGTGCTCAGGCTGCTGGGCTGAGAAAGAACACGCTCCCAGTTCCCCAGACCAGAATAGTCAAAATAGTCCCAGGCTTAAGGGTCAGACAGGGGCTGGTTTAATAGGGAGCATCTTTCCTCTCTTTGAGCTTAGCCAGCGTCCAGTTCCAAGAGCTATTTTAAGTTCACTCTTAGAGCTGCTTCTATCCTCACACCCACACTGAGGACCAGGATGGATAGAGAAAAAGAGAGAGGGAGGGAGGCTAACTGACTGGGCTTTACTGCTCCTTCCCTGACTTCCGTGGGTTCCCATTGTGCTTCTAAGAAAGCAGGATTCAGCGGGCGTCAGTGCTGTGGGCTATATTTATACCCATCCAGCTGCCCAGTTGCTGAGCTCTTCACAATTACAAACAGCAGGAGAACAAGATGCCTTCCAGAGGGACCATTTTCTCATGGTATTGATTCTAGATTTCTCCGGGATGATCTCAGCATTCCTGTCTTTTTGATGAGGAAGAAAAGAAAAAAACAAAATAAGACAACAAAGAGTCGGTGGCCACAGTTCTCTTGTGCCAAGGTAAAAGAGTTTATTTGTTCTAGGCACAAATGGAAGGCACTGCCTTCCTCCCTGGGCTTTATTTGCTATGCAAACACTGTCTGAGAAACAGACATGAGTCACACAACATACTGCGCAAGGTAACTGAGTTACCTACTCATCTCTGCCTTTCTTTCCCACCTCCTGAGAGGCAAAACAGTAAAAGAAGAGAAGGGAGACATTCCACTGGCTTCAAAATCCACCTTGCATTGAATCCTGGCTTCCACTGTCCATCTGTGAGACTTTGTGTAAAGCAGCTGAGTTCTCAGAGCCTTACGAGTCCTAACAGCCCCCTATGAGTGTTGCTGTTGGTTTCGAAGGAGAGAGCCTGTGGAAGGGAGAGCGGGCACATCCTGACTTCCTTTTCGCTTATGTCTACGACACCTTCTACTGCCCTGCCGGCCCAGTCCAGAATACCACATCCTGTGGGCTGGGCACGTGTGGTGAGCTTCCCAAAGTGGTACAGCAAGGTGGTTAATCGACAGGAGAGCTCCACCACTTACTAGCAAGTTAGCCTCCTGTGCCTCAGTTTCCTCGTTTTAACGGAACCTCCTCAATGGGCTGTGGGGAGGATTAAATGAGTTAGCTGACGTAAAGTGCTCAGGACAGTGCCTTTTGGCTATTATTATTTTACAAACCGAAAGCTCTGATATTATTCTCCATTGTTCTAACACTATAGAGAGAATTTGAAGATAATTTTTTATAAAGAAGTATTCCTTAGAATCAAGCATTAAAACTTTTATAACGTAAAAACATCAGTGGAGTGAATTTGGTCATTTGGTAATTTTGCATTTTGTATCTCCCACCCTTCCCCCTAGCCCCCAACTATGATTTCTATGAAATTAGATAATCCTATTAATTATTCTATAAATCACTCTTCCATTGCTGACTGTTTTAGTTAAATAAAGGGTTGCTATTAATTCTCAAATAAGATAACCATTTAGAGCCCTCTGAGTCACTTACATGAAAATAAAATATAATGCTTTTTTATTTCCTCCCTTTTCTCTCTCCTAGCTCAGCCGCAAATAAGGGTTATATGGTTTTACAGCAGATGAGTGAAAATTGAACCCCATTAGCAGATGAGATCTGAATCTGAACAAGGATTAATTAAATGTAATCCATCAGAATCACGTGGGTCTCATTCAGGAGCAAGGATTTTGTCTAAAGTAAATGCTTAGCTGCTACTGGCCAACAGTTCACAAATGTCTGCCACCAAGAGAGCAGGAATAAACACACACCACCCACATGAAAGTTTTCTGTTAATTCGCTCTAGGTAAAAATCTGATTTAAACAAAGGGGCAAAATAGCATAAAGAAAGGGAAAGATACTGCCTAAATGTCCTGTGTAGAAGGAGGGCGAGGCGTAATGCCGTGGTTTCCAGGCTATGTGTGTGCATTTACTGTATAAATATATATTTATTTGTTGTATAAATTTATTTATTTGTTGTTGTTTTTATATACTCGACTCTTGGAGATGGCTCCTTTGCTTCATCTTGCTATCTTCTTCAACTACCATCCATATGATACATTCCACCAGTGATGTCGTGACCCCTGCCAGAGTGATTCTCAACAAGTGTCATTTATCTATTCCCCCAGAAAAATGGAGCTAGCTCTATTTTGTTATGTGTTTGAAAGCCAGCCCTGAAGATTCTGATTAAGTAGGTCTGAGGTGGGAAATGGATTCTTTTTAAAAAGATGATCGGGTAAATCTGTTTGAGAGCCATTGGCTATAAGTCTTGGAAAATTTAGAAGTATTATAAAAACAACAACACAAAACAATAATAGTAGCAATTAACATTTACACGGTGTTATGTGTCAGTCATGGTTCTTAGAGCCTTACATATATTAACTAGTTTGCTATTAATACGTATATTGATTTCTTTATTAAATTAAAGGGTGTTGGTGGAAAAAACAAAATGAAAGTCTAACTAACTGGGTTTTAGCCAAATTCTTCCATCAATTTTTTGTAACAAAGGAGATATAACAATTCGTTCCCTCAATAGGACATAAGAATACAAAATTACAGCTACCTGTCCTTAAGTTGCACTTCATAGGAATTCTGCACAGGCCACACTGATATAAATTGTACTTGTCTAAGGGTAAAAAAGTTATCAATAGCAATAACAATTACAATTGACAAAGAATTTTCTTCCTGGAAAGCTCAAGTGTGATATATGTAAGAACACATATATTTTAGACAATCTCCCTATGGCAGAGATTGTCAAAATTTGTCAGAGTACGAGGAAGTTAATTTTAGCACTTATCTCCTTCCCCAAACTCCTCTAAAATAAGAGCAAAGAGATTTTTAAGAGGCGCAAGGACAAAGACACCAGGAGAGGAGATAAAAATAAAAAGGAGGAGAAGGAAAGGAGGGGAAGAGAAGGACAGGAAAAGAAAAAAAGAAAAAGCTCAGAAACTGAAAAGCAGTTGAGCCTGTGGTAGTTCACTCAGCAGACCCAAGGAAGTAGAATTCTAAACTCACAGTAAGGACAAAAGAAATAGCCAGATTTACAGGTCAGAACCCCTATAAGGCTTGGGAATTGAGGGCACTAATACATTTGAAAATCTGGGCAACTGAGTCACTGCTTCTCCTCTACCATGGCAGATTAGAAGTTTATGTTCTATAGGCAGTAAAATACAGTGACATCAGAAAGAGTTGATACCAACATGATTAGATGAAATTAGTTGAAAATTTATATACGGAGGATTAAAAAAATGTGACCACTGAGATCTCCCCACACATTTTTTCCCACTGCACTCCAAGGAAGGAGGCTGGCAGCTAGATTTACGTCCTCCAGAAAGGCTACTGGAAGAGTCGTCCATCTCTGGGGAATGTGAGTAACCAAAAACAGAAGACCTGGAGATATTCATGCCAAAGGCATCCTAAGGAAATGCTCAGACCGGTGATCCTCATGGTCAAGGCCACCCGTGCATGTAGAACTTCCAATCAGTGTTTCAGTGTTCTAGCAACTCTTAATTATGAGTAGACGAGTGCAGATCACCACCAGATGCTTGAGTATAAAAGGCGGAGAACAAAACAAAAATAAAACCAAAAAATAAGAAACAAACAGAAAAAGGCAACATGGAGAAAACAAAGACAATGCAAGAAAATGAAAAAATAAATATAATTATTATTACTTTTAGATAATTAAGACATTGCATCTAAATATTAATCTATCCAAAATTATTATTTCCGAGGTGCTTCTATGGTAGGAGTGGAGTAGGGGGCAAAAGGAATAAATGATTCATTCTCAGTCATCTTCCACAGTGAGGTAACAAGAGATAATGTCTAGAATTGAAAAATATGTGATTTAAGAACTAGAGGTAAATGAGGCAAAAGGACCAGTTAGTTAAAAGATTTGAAAGTGGTTGCCTCTGGTGAATGGGAAATCAAGAGTGAGGAGAGTAGGGGGGAGGGGGCACAGCATATTTTTCTAACAAACCTTGCGGAATCATTAGCTGCTGTAAACTCCAAACATAACAATATCGATAACCATAAAAAACAAACAAAGTTATTAGAGGAGAAATGATGGTTCAGAGGAGAAGGGACCAAGGACCAAGTGCAGTAGATGCTAAATTTCCTTTCCACTCACTTACACCGTTCCTCAAGTGCTCAGACAAACTACACTTCCTAGACTGCTTTTTAGATTTTTTTTTTTTAAGTAGAATTGTTGGATTTGGTTATACATTATGGAAAGGAAAAAAAAAGACCCCATTTGTGGGCAAAACATTGTTAAGATCATTTACCACATTAAAGTCTTATTAGTTCAATATTTAAAAAAAATTTTTTTTTCAAACGTTTTAGAACAATGCTATGTAGTATTACCATAGCCCCATGCTAAATGCATATTGTTGGGGTTTCTAATCCTGAGGACATTATGTCAAGTGAGCTGCCTGTCTGGGGACCAAGAAACAATTTATTCTTGGTCAGCCTTAATCTCTTAATAGTTATTTGTTGAAGGGATTCTTGCTGTATTGAAGGAACAAGCATGATGAATGAGGGCTGGACTCCTCGTAAATGTTTTCTTATTGTGGTTTTCTTTAGCAACTAATGTTCCAGTATTGGAGTGAAAATCTGCTCAAGAAGGAAAACAGATTTCTCACTGGGTCCTACAAAGGAAGGCTTTTTGTTCTCTCTTTTTCTCTTTTTAATTTGGTTGCATTTGACACATGGAAGGGATATAACATGAGGCTCAGGCTTGAACTGCTAATAATCTACCTAAGAGCCTTGTCTTTTACCCAAAGCAGCAATTTTACCAACTCCAGGTTAAACAAATAAATGTGGTCACTTAGGACATTTTTGATAATGGAAAACCTACTGGCCTACTCAGCTACTAAGATGCTGTGTGATCTTGAACAAGTGGCCTAACCTCTCTGCTCTCACTTTGTGTGTCTGCAGAATGAAGTAGTCTGGGCCTTTACACCACCTAGAAATCTCTCACCAGAAATCTTTCACTAGAAATACAATGTGAGCCCTATAATGTAATTTAAAATGTTTTGGTCATATTTAAAAAAAAAGGTTGACATTACTTTTAATAAAATATTTTGTTTAGTTAACCTATTATATCTAAGATATTATCATTTCAACATGTAATCAATATAAAAATTTAGGAGATATTTCACATTTTTTACAGCAGACTTCTGATATCTGGTATGTATTTCACACTTGCAGAACAGCTCAGGAGGGACTAGCCACGTTTCAAGTGCTCAATAATGACATGGGGCCAGCGGCTAACTGTATTGGACAACACGGCTATAAACGCTGATTTTGAAAGATTTTGCTTAACCAAGGATAGTTACTAGGAATAACTATTTTATTCTCACATTTATAACTCCAGCCAAAAGCAAAGCAACCTCATGCTTCCATAGCTGAATCACCTTACCATCCTGTCCTCAAATATTGGAATTACCATGGGACATTGGGAAGACTAAGATTGGCTTCTGGACCCATGTCCATTACTCTTTTCAGACTCTTAGAGGCCTGGGGGCCATAATCGAACTAGATAATACTGTAGGGTCTCTTTCAGCTCTATTATTTGGTAATTCCAGCATCTGATCACTGGAAACAATCAATTATGCAGGCACTTATCAGTTATGTAGATATTCAGGGTTTTAAATAGGGAGTGGGTCAACTGCCCGGGAGAGTACGACAGGGGACTGGCATCTGCTCTCTTGATACGAGCCACTTCCCTCTAAGGTCAGAGTGCTCCTGAGAGCTCTCATTAACTCCAAAGCTGCAAAAAAGAGGCAAGAGGCATGGGCGTACGCAGAGAATTATTGTACATTCGAAGTGTAAGAGTCTTTAGAAATGATTTGGTTCAATACTCTCCATGCATCTCTCTTGTCCAGGTGACTTGCCTAAGATGGCATATCTGAAGTCTCTCTTCAAGAAATGAACTAAGGTTTTCTCAAAAGGCATCCTATTTGTATGTTCAAAAATATCATCGGAAATCCTATTATTGACCCACGATGAGGGTGTGAGCATTAAATCTACAAACACTTTGTTTTTATTTTGGAACAGTATCAATGAAATGTGCTATTTTCATTTATGAAATAAATGAAGTTCTCAACAGCAGTCCATATACATGTGTGTCTTTAATTAGGGAAAAGAGGGAAAACAAATTAAGTTGTACTTGATAGATTCTTTAGGAAAGAAAATAGTGCAAAACGTGGGATTCGAGTATAAAAACTAATAAAAATGGAAACTTAGCATAAAAAGACAACAAACAAGAGCATCAAACCACACTCTCCAGACGAGGCAGGTCTGTGATGGTTGATGCATAAGGATGGAATAATCCCAAGACTAAGTACTGGAAATGCAGGTACATTTTTCAAAACAAGAATCCCAGCCCATCTTCTGAATCCTGGAACAGCTTCCATCTTATTCCTCCAAATCCTCCTTTCCCCCCTGGATATGTGTGGTCATTTTCTGTAGCCGATGACTGAATTATGCAATCAAACCTGCTAAATCAAGCGCCAAAATTAGATGCCAAGCACAGAAGGCATGTTGTTGGCAGTATCCTTCATCTGGTTCTCGAATTCCCGGCTAACTCCAATGTCCAGAGTTACTCAAGAGTTTAAGTTAGAGGATTCTAAAGAGCGTGAGCAATGTGACTAAAAAAAGATGCGAAGACTGACACCAACCAAATGCAAGGCTGCTCGCCACACGAGGAGCCAAGAAATCAGCTCCATGGCTTAGTGACATACTTCTGCTCTACGAGGGAAGATATACGAAGCTTAATGTATCACATCTTTCCAAAAAGGAAGACATGGTAAAGAAAAAATAATATTAGCACTGTCATTATCCTTACTAATTATAATGGTAGAGGTGGTATGGGTCTAAGTGGCAGGCATAGAGCAATGAAGAGCAGAGAGAGAAATCTCCATTCTTAGGGAGCTTATATTCTACTCATGAAAAACAGACAAATAGATAAACGAGTGAAATGTTCGCTATGTCAAATGGTGATAAGTGCTACGGAGAGAAAAAAAATGTCATGGAGCGGGTATGCTGGCCGGGAGGTGAGGGCTACCATGAAGGCCTCACATTTAAGCAGACATGTGAAGGAGGGGAGGGTGTGGACCACGGGAATAACCTGGGAGAAGAACATCCCAGAAAGAAAGAGGAGGAAACGCGCAGGTCCTGAGGTAAGACATGCCTAGTCTATCCTTTCAACATGTCGTGCCAGACCTGTCGTTATCGGGCTCCTAACAGGCCTCTCTCTTTCACACTCCTGTCCTCCTCTCTCTCTCCTCTTATTCCTATAGCAGCTAGAATGATCCTTTAAAAATCTGACTATGCCAGACCACTGCTTAAAATTCTCAGTGGCAAATTAAAAGCCAAACGCTATACAATAGTCTACAGGGTCTTCCCAAATACTCCTGCTCCCACCTCTCCTTTCCAGACTCAACTGTCCCTCACCTACCATACATCGCTTCCAACACACTTCCTTCCTCATGGTTTCTTTAAATACCCCAAAACGCATTCCCTCCACAGGCCTTTACTGCCCTCTATATTTGGAATACATTTAACCCAGGCAGCCCGGTGGCTCACTTCCTCACTTCTCTGTTAAGTGCTGTCTCTCAATGGTATGGAACATACCCGGCACACATCACACACTCAATATTTGTGCTAAAAGAATGAGTCTCACCATCTCCTCTCTCCTTCACTACACCATGGTGTCGAACAGCACAGGGGAGAACCACACAGACAGGCAGACATGTATGAACACGGACTCACTGCCTCCCACTGGGAGGCCAGGCCCCCAACTTGCCAAGGCACCTTTCTCGGGCTCAGTCAGCCTCTCTGGCTCAGTCAGCCGCTCTCCCATCTCCTACACTGCCACCTCCTCCATCTGTGGCTTATCGGGAAAAACAAACAAACAAACAAACAAACAAAATGGAATTTTTGTGGGGAATTCCCATCAATTATTAAGCCTGCCCTCATACAGCTATCGTATATGTACATACGGCTTTCTTCTAGTTTCAGTGGAATGAATCCATTTCCCTATTGAAAACTAAAGAATATCTCCATTTTTATATTGGATCTTGTTTTTCCCCCTTTCTGAAAGACCCAGTTTCATAAATTGCTTTTATTTCTCCTATATTCTCAACTCCCAACTATTATCAGCCATTTTTCATGGCCAAACAGCTTCCATTAAACAAATAAACAAAACAAAAACCTCCCTTCATCTACTGTCACCATCCACCTCCTCTCACTCTCTCTCTTCCAATCCACAGTCAATTAAAAAGACACCGATAATCACTTTCTTCCACATTTCAACCTACAGCAATTAGGTTTCCATCAGCCTCTCTCAAAAATTGTTTTGCCTCTGTCACTGACGACTTCCTCACTTGTAAAAGCCAAGGACATCCTCGGTCCTCATCTTACCCGACTTCTGCACAGCCTTTGGTAGTGAGGGATCAACCTTTCCTTCTGAAATCTTTCCTACACATCTCAATGATTTCCCTCCACCTCTCTGGCCTCATTATTGGCTCTTCCTTTTTACCTTGCCTCCCTAGATAATGGGCTCCACAGAGACTCACCTTTTCTGCTTCTGTCCCTTATCTTCCTCATCTGACCCATCGGTAAACATTATTCATTTAATCCATTTAATATCACTAGAGTATTTCCCATTCACTCCATTCAATGATGCTGCCTTAATTTGGACTTGTATTTTTTCTCACCTGGATCATTGCAATGGCTTTTAACCTCGTCCCATCCTCTGTGTTGCTGCCTATGAAAGCTCTTAACATAAATCTAATCATTTTTCTCCCTTATTTAAATTCCCTGAATAGCACCCTTACAATTTTCAGGGTAAAATCTAAATTCCCTAGCATGCTATATCCTAGGCCACTCAAAAACCAGCATCTACTTCCTTCTTCAGTCAGTCAATAGAATTGTGGTTATCGTTTTACATGTATATATACCTCCCATATTTTTCTTATCTTCTGAGGATTTTTCAAAAAGATATTTAGGGAGAAATAGCACATAAGCAAGAAAAGCTACCCCCTTCTGAACTCATTACTGTGAATATTGACATAATGGATTGATCCCAAGACCCTCCCAGTGATCCCCGAATCCCTCTGTCTTTACATTGCATTAGTGAACATTCCACAGAGTCCATTTAAAAGTGAAAAATGAAATAGACAAACTCATCATCATAAGTGTTCAATGGGAGAAATACAAATGTACACATATAATACTGCCATGAATAAAAAGAATAAAACATACTGTCTCAAAGTACATTTAAGATATGTTTTAGCTGTCTTGCCAGGTTGAAAACTCCTCTCAGACAAAACTACAATTCTTTACTCTCTTGAAAGCACTGAGAGTATATAAATTGATAAACCATCTGTTATTACCACTGACCCAAGAAGACATGAGCAGATCCACAAAGTGAAAAGAGGGTGCACGGTAAAGATTTTTCAGGCGAGCCAAGGAGTACAACTTGATTTCGGCAAATAATCTGACAGTCTGTCTTCACATTTTCTTATGGGCTAAATTGAAATGTGCCATTGCACATATTTGCAAAAATGATGATGTATCATTCATGGAATACATGGCATATGACACATAAAAAGAGAGTTATATGAAATAAACTTGTATTCGTTAGTTGTAAGGATCAGTTTGTGCCTACCTGGAAGGCAGTCTGCAGTGCTATGCCACAGGCTCTTTCACTGATCCTGTCCCATTCGATTTTTTCTCGTTCCAAATAATTACCATAAAGGCAAATAGAGAAAATTCATCTAAACTGGATGACACAAGTAGAAAAGAAGATATTCTAGAGAGGGATGAAGACATAAGGTCAAAATTACCTCTGCTAATTTAAATGAAATTTAATAGAATTCAATGTAAAGGCATATAATTAAAAACAAAAAACAAAAAACCCGGCCCAAAAAAGCATAAGGGAGGAGAAGAACTGTGACTTTGACTGTAGTCCAAGTAAAACTGATCAACATGAGTATAACACAGATATTAAAATGCCGACGTAACCTTATTTCACATTGATAATTGTCTATGTATTCATCCAACAATTAGTTTGCACCTATTGGTCCTATTCTCTGTAGCCCAGTCAGTGTGCAGACCACATTTTCACACAAACATTAATTAAATTGGGAGAAGAGTGGCCGAAGGGAGCCCAGGAAAAAGACAAGAATGGTAAATTACTCAGGAGGATTTATCTCAAGTGCGAAGAGGTTTAACATGGAAAAGAGAAGACTGAAGGACAAGATAATCATCTTCAAATGCATGATTAATAATAATGAGGATAGTTAGCATTTATTAAGGATCTACTATGGGATAGGCACAGTGTAAGGGACTCTGTTATAGTTTAATTCCTGAAAAGCAGGTATGACTTCTCTTGTTTTGCCAATGAGGAAACAGCATTTCGAAAAAGATTAAATCACAGAAACACCCAAAGATACAGAAAACACACTGATGATTGCCAGATGGGAGGGGGGTTGGAAGGCTGGATGAAAAAGGTAAAGAGATTAAGCAGTACAATGTGGTGGCTACAAAATAGTTACGGGGATGTAAAGTACAGCATAGGGAATATAGTCAATAATATCGTAATAACTATGTATGGTGTCAGGTGGGTACTAGACTAATTGGGGGATCACTTCATAAATTATATAAATGTCTAACCACTGTGCTGTACACCTGAGACTAATATAAAATAATATTGAATGTCAACTGTAATTGAAAGAACATAAAAATGAGGGGGAAAAAAAAAAAGATTATATAACTTGCCTAAAATTCACCTACCTGGTAAATGGAAAAAGTGAGACTCAAATTCATATATGTTTCCAAAGTTTTGTCTGTCTCTAGAATTAATGTGGGAGAACCATGTCCCATCTTGTCCCAAAGGACAAAACTAGAACCAAGGAACATGAGAGTGAGGTGAATTTCAGAAAAGGCTTATCACATCTGGAACTATCCAAAAATGGAATGAAAAGGGGGCAGTAACATACTCCTCGTTGAATATATTCAATCAGAGGTTGAATGTTTTGTTGTAAAGACACCCATGACTTAGGTGATGGGTTGAGAAATATCACCTCTGAGGTCCTTTACAAGTCTTAGACTCATTGATATGTATCAGAAATTATTTAAAAAAAATTTTTACAAAAAGTAAATAAACACTTCCAAAAATTTTTTTTTACAAAAAGTAAATAAACACTTTTTAACAATGTACATGTTAAAAAGCCAAGCCTACCATTTTCTTGAAGAAAGGCCTTGCCACCGTTTCATGGTATAGACAAACTTCTTAACATGCACGCTAACAGAATTTGGAAGCAAAAACTCAGTTGAGGTTTGCATCATTTTCCAAAGCCTCATACATGAAGTGGAGCAAAGCTAACAAAGACAACAACCTACTGACGTTGTGTGTGCTGACCTGGGGAATGCGAATGTGGAGACACTTAGCTTTGCCATGAATAAAGTTTCCACAGGACATAAAAACAAGATGAGATACACTGCCATACGATAATTTACAACCTCATGCTAGATATCTACATTTCTGTCCGCTCAGCATCCACACATGCCTTCTGTTTGGGGGAATCCCAAGATTGGCAGGGCTTTCTTACCTGTTCCCTAGTATATAACCTGGGCCAATCAGAGGCACCAGCCCTAGTTTTTGAATCTCAAGGCGGTGACCGCGTCCTCAAGGATGGTGAGATATTCATGGCAGTGGTATCAGCCTCGTAAATTCATGCATCATACCACCGTGGCATCTAAGAGGACTGTCCCTTGGCCAACCTCTTGGTTGCCAATCTTGCCTTGGTTCCTGCTTCCCCTCCCCCACAAGTGAGCCATTGAGCTATCACATATCTTTCCAAAAAAACTTTCTGATTAAGTCAAATGTAACTTTTTTGTTGCCATTTGCACATAAGAACCCACACGCTTGTACCAGTGTTATATCACAGAATGAGTTTGACTGCATATTTGCTCTTGTCCCAATGTAGTAAAAAAAAAAAAAAAAAAAAAAAATCTATCTATCTATCTATCTATCTATCAATAGATGGATACAGATATATATGCTACTGGACCTGAAAAACACTTCTAATAAAAGATGTTTGTTCTGCTGGGGTCCCAGTGACAAAGAAAACTACAACTTAAAAAAATTAAGCTACACCTATTAAACTACAGGAGATAACAATTATACCTCCATTAATCAACTGTGCGATAAATTATGATTCACAGACTGGTTCATTCATTCAGGGCTTATTTATTGAAAGCCTTCTCTGTGTCAGGAAAAGAGAAAAGGAATGATTTCTAATTAACCCTTTTGTTTTTTGACATCTATGTAAGTAAAAGCAGAGAAAGCTAAAGGTAGAATATATGGACTGTTATAGGCACAGAAAAAAATATTATGGATAAAACCTTTTTAGAAGGCATGTTGTTTATTTGATATTGCATAACACTTTATTTCATACAGGCTTTATCTACTCATTTAATTATCCAGCACACTGGGCAAACACAGAAAGGAATAATCAGCCACTTCTCGGCAATTCTCTTTACACTTTTTACCTCCATGAAGAAGTCTTGTGATGCACTCAAGTGTAACAGTGGGAACTGATGTATCAATCAATCTTTGACTAAAAACCTGGCTATCTGGAAAACCTTAGAAGTGAACCATTCTAAAGATCCAAGTTTTCAGGGTATCATACTAAAGCACCAAAGGTTATTTCAGTATTTTAACATCTCTGGGAAAATTTTTCTACATTATATTACAAATTTTCTTTTTGGCAGAAAAGGAAAAAAAGTAGCAGGCAACCAGATGTTTGTATCACTTGAACTATGTCATTTCCATCCTAGAAATGTTTCTGTCTTGATTCCCTAGGTAGAAAAGTAAGTGGGCCTTAAAGGTGTGGAAGCTATTTTTAGTACCTGACTTCTTTTTGAGAAATTTGTTTCCTTCTTGATGTGAATGATTACCGAGATTTTCAACTACAGTTTTAGATCAGAAATGAGCACATCATAGGGAAAGTCAAAAGAATTTCAAGTTTTGAAGATGGGAACTCAGCAAATTTGGTATCGCGTTCTGGGGAAGGGCTGTGTGCTTTCTGCCAAATATATTTGCTGCAGTGATCTTCCAAGAACCATAAAAAGTACAAGCTATAAAATAGAATCATTTTTCAAATGATGAAAGGTTGAGTTTTAGAGGGGGACTTATTCAGGAAGGCATGCACACGTAAACATAGAGATGCATGTGTGCATACATACAGAGAAGTCAGTAGATTCAATTTTCATGTTTACTTGAAGCCCAAATATATGAAGATATCGAGAAAAGTAATGAACCCAGTTCTGAACTGTTCAGGGCCCAGATATAGGAAGGACAAAAGCCACACTACTTCCAACATAAATCTGGTTTTGGTTGTTGGGAAGATAAAATAACCACCAGCTCATATCTGACAGTTTGACAATATTCAAGACGCTACAATAAGGTGACAGCCCTAAGGCTGTAGTGCTTGAATGATCACTTTTATAAAAGAACAACATGTCTGAATCTCTAAGACCTTTTACCTGAAATCACCCACATACAGGGCTCTGACCTCAAAGAAAGAACTTGGCTTTCACACTATGCAGTTCAAGCCAAGTGTACACAACTGGGCTGGTTTAATGATGTTTGAAAGAACAGCGATTTTTAGAAAGGAAAAACAAGAGCTTGTTGGCCCATCAGAGGAGTTCTCCTTCTCTTCTTCTAACCATGTGTCAAGCAGTTTCAGGCAGGGTTCAGAATGATTTGCATCCACAAGGAGAAGGCAGCAGATGGAAGCACAGGCATCACTCAGTGCCTTGGTCTGGTTCTGGTCCAATTTAGCACACACATGGAGAGCTGGGCAGTGTGCTGGGTCCGAGGAATCCAAGATGGTAAAGGCAAAATGCTGCCTTCCGGGACCTCACGACGTGCGCTAACAAGATTTCATTTTCTGCAAAAAGGTTATTTCTTTTCTGAGAACCCGTCCTGAAGTGACTTACAACAGAGTCATACTAAAAACAGGTGTGTATCAGCCCTGGCCTTGTGGCTGAGCACAGCGGGCTGCCCAGGACCACAGCATCACTTACTGAGTAGCCACCATTCATTACTTTGCTCTGTATGTTCATGTGCCAGACACTCTACTAGGCACTTGATAAACAATAACACATGTAAGCTCACAACAACGATGTATAATAGGCTTGTCATTCTCTCTTTTAGGGATGAGGAAAATGGGACGCTGTGGCATTCAGGTCTGTAGGACTCCAAAGCCTGTGCCTTTCTACTACTGGGCATGGCTTGCCCTGAGAACAAGAGTTCCAGTCCACTTCGATGAGATTCACCCACTAGTACTCACACTTCAGAACCATCTTCGGTGAGCTGAACCCTGTGCTATATTCTGGGGAAATGAAGTAGTGTTTGATGTGACACAGTTCCAGCCCTAATGGAACTTGTGGTTCAGTGGTGAGGGAAAACAGGGAACCCATGTTGTAAAAAGGGAAGTTGAGAGCATGTTGGAAACAAATTGGGGGTGCTGGCGAGTCCTGGTGTAAGCGAGGCATGGTGTAAGTGACTGAAACTGAGGCCCAAAAGGACGAATTGGAATTATACTGAATTTATCTAGCTAAGTTAGGGGTGCATGGTGGAGTGGAGGGAAGGGCTCATTACAGAGATGACTGTTGTAGTCAGAAAAGTGAGAGAGAATGTGATCCATACAGGAGTTTGAAAAAGGCCCAATATGGCTGGAGAAGCAGACAGCAAAGAGGTGAGTGTACAAAATGAAGCTGCTGAGGTGAGTGGTTCCCAGAGCCTGCAGGACCTTGCAGGCTGCTGCATTTGTGCTACATTTAATAGGAAGGTCCTGAGGGGTTTTAAGGGGGTTGGGGGCACAATAGGAAAAGGTTTGCAATAGGAAAAGGCTTAACACAATATATCTAGGTGCAAAGTGGCCAGCTGGGGATAGATGTAACCACTATTTCGTAGGCCCCACAGACAAAAATAATCCTAGATAATGCTAGAAAAAATTACAGTAACAGAAGAGAAAAAAAAAATCAACCCATAATCCTTTCATCTAGGGATAACCACAATAACTATTTTCTTGCATTTCCTTCTGGTTTATTTTCATGAACTAAAAAAATAGGATTATTTTGAGGAGAGAGATTTGCATCCTGCCTTTTCAATTACATTAGCTGAGCATTTTAAAAAGCATGATTTTTAGTTGCTGAATAATATTCCAGGATAATGAGCTGCCCTAATGTATTTAACTGATTCTTGTTGGCTTCTGCTGTTCTGCATATCCATGTGTAAGAATCTTTGTCAGCATCTGAAATTGTTTCCTAGTGATGGATTTTTTGAAAAGAAATCATTGAGCTAATGAATAAAACTGTTTTTAAGGTTCTTCATCCATAATACCAAAATGTTTTTATAAAGATTATGCTTACTGAATTACATTTTTGTTCTCAGGTCACTGCTGGTGGTTTTTTTTTGTTTGTTTGTTTTTTGTTTTTTTTTTTCACTTACACATGAATGCCTCTTGTGTGAGCTGCTGAAACTTTAGAGTGACCGGCTGTGTCAGGTACAAATAAATGTGCCATCTCCCTACGACTCCGAGGTCTGAACTGAGAAATAACTTAAAAAAAAATATATCTGCCAGTAAGAAAAACAACAAAAAAACGATATTTTATTATTGTCAGTATATATTGGTATTTATTCTTTGGTCTGTTATTGAATTTTAATGCTTAATCAAAGGTAGACGGTGTCTTTTGTATGCATCTGGTACGGTGGGTGTCTCTCCTCTAGATTTTCAATTCCGTGAATTGACAGAGAAAATGTCTGTTCTTGTTTGCCATGGTTTCCACAGTGCCTAGCATCTACCTGGCACGTGACGGGTGGCCACACTTTGAGCCAAAATGAAAGCCAGACAGTCTGCTGACTAGGAAGAACGTCTCTCAACCTGAGACATGAAATTGCCCAGAATCTTCCTAACTCAACCACCTTCCTCATGTAACTCAACCATTCTCATTAAAAGAAAAAAACAAAATGAACTAACAAAACCTCTCTCCTTTTTCTCCCCTTTCTGAGACCCGTCAATTTCTTCTTCTACTGGCCTTGCTGTTGGCACCTGCCCCCCTCAGGTGTCCCCAAGCCCTCTGGGCTCCAGGTCTGCCCTCACCCATGTGACAGCATCTGTCCGTCCCCGCTCTCTTCACACTGTCTCACTTTTCTAGCAGAGCCAGGAGGTGAAGGAGGGCACATACTAGCACACACTGCACCCCCAGAAACACTGCTCCCACAGTGGCTATTGGGAAGGGTGTTCCAGAGAAGAACCCTTATGTCGACGAGATTTCCTTCCCGGACCTTGGACTGAGAATCTGAGAGTCTGGGTCTTTTTTGTTTGTTTGTTTGTTCTGGTTTACCTATTTGTATTTTGGAGGGAACGAAATAAGCTCTCCTTATAAGTACGTGTGCTGTTTCCTCAACTGCTCTCCTTTTTCTACTAGAATCTTATTTCTGAAAGCCCTACTAGCCAGTGCTTCAAATATCAGCTCAGCTGGAATAAGCCATGTATAATATCTCCTCTAAAAGAGCTCATAACTATCAATTATCTCTCCATTACACGCAGAATCAAAAACATAAACTAACAGATAACAATAAATTAATATCCATTTACATTTGAATGTAGACAATGCTAACATTTTGGAGCTGCAACTGCTCAATAATAAAACCATGTTCTAAAATTCTAACTCTCCATCTTGTCCATTCTGAGATCATGTCAAGAACTTCCCGTTTTCAACTGAAATGGTCTCGAGCATAGTTAATCCTCAGGCAAAAGGATCTTTAATATATCTTTTAGCTCTTGCTGAACTAAACAGAAATTCCTTTTATGTCAACGAAGTAAATTTAAAACAAAGAAGTACAAAGGGAATGAGATAAGATCAAGATTTTTCATACTTAAATCCCGATTGTGGACTTTCCTTGAAGCAATTTTAGAAGCAGAGTTATGATGTGGGCAATCTAAAAACCTTCCAACATTATGATTCTAAAATAAACATTTTAGATTTTTGTTGGTTAAAGATAGATCACAGAGAATCACAAGAGAAGCTTAAACGGAGCACTACCATTATTGGTTGTTCCTTTTAATCTTGCAAAGTGTGGTAAAGAAATATTCTGACTCCGTGGTAGAAAGGAGCTGCCGTTTTTGCTTCAGTCAACGTGAAGTCCATAGCTGCCTTTTACAGGAAATATGCAATCAGTTACTTCCTTGACTTACAGTGGATTTAACTTCCCTGCAGCCCTAGGAATAAATTCCTTAGAAAAGAAGTTTCCCTTTGGGGGAAAACTGGGTTCCCATTAAATGTATACAACAGAAACTCAGGCAAATCACCAATCACCCGATCACTCTGAGCTGTGGACTACAAAGAATCTCACTTCAGAGCGTACCAAAGCCCAGCCCTGGGCGCACACCTGACCATGGAAGACTATCTTCACTATTCTGACACCTTTGATCGTTGGGTTATAAAATTCCCCAGGGAAGAGACTCATGAACTAACTAAATTACATAATTGTTCTTTAGAATTCATAAAAGTTCTTTTGTGGTTTAAGATAAATGAATCAGTGACTACTGACTCTTTCTTCAAACTGATAATCTTTTGTTAACTAAGGCTTCAGAAAAATAAACTCTTTTGTTGGCTGTCCAGCCTCCAGATTTTGGTTGTTACATTCAGAGACTGATATTTAATAGAGATGAATCCAGCCTTCTCCTTTTCAGGTGTTTAAAAGTTTTCATATACGTTATCATAGCATCATTATACCTTTGACGGTAGTGAGAATGGCACACTATATTATATTTAATTGGCAACCTGTTTTACTGCCAATATATTGTGTATACCAGGGGCTTTCAGTTTACTCGGAAGACAGACTATTAGAACTGGGGGGAGTTTGAGAATCTGGGAAGGAAGAAGTTGCGGGCAGTGTAAGAGCTGAGTCTGCCTTCCTGACTCCAAGTTGGGTCTCGTTCTACCGTAACACAGTTCTTCGCCATGAAAGCCTATTTAAATGCTGTATGAGTTTAGTTGACATTCAGGAAAACACTGTGAATCCTCTGAAGAGTCTTGGTTTACTCAGAGGGACCTAAGTGGTTAAATAGGACATGTCGTTGGTTATATGAACTGAGACTTCATGGCCAGAACTCTGTAAGAGGAAGGAACACGCATCCATAGTCCTCGATTTCTTCCCCTCTTTGCTGTGAGAATCCACTTTCTCATGGGAACCTAAAGCTCTGAATGCAGAGCTGTCACTGGCGCCATGTTGATCTGTTACCATGGAGATCACTCTGGTAACATACAAACCTGCCACCCTCAAGACACACAGTATCTCATTCTGACTCTCAAAAGGATTGCTCTACCTCTGACTCCCATCAGTTTAAAGTTCATCTCTGCTAGGATTTAGCTCTAAAGTGTTTGGAGATTGACTTTTAAATGTCGTTAAAAATATAAATACTTGGAGACAAGGAGAGAGGTAAGGAGAACATGTCACGCAATTTTAAAGCAACAAAGTCCATATAGCAATTGCTATTTGGGTTAGAGTTATGAACTCGGTTATTACGAAAAGCCAAAAGGAAAATTGGAATGAGGACACCACTAGAATTACTACCTAACACTTATTGATCATGCGCAATGCACTGTTTATACAGCAACTAGCTCATTACTGTGAGTTGTGCAATGTTAAAGCATTACTCAGTGTTAATCCCCATAAAGTCTGCCACATTTCCAGAAACTGGAGTTCCTATATCTGGCAGGTCAATAGCAATGCTGTCACAATCAGTCTCTAATGGGAGAAACAAAGAGACTTGATGCTGGTCATCCGTTAAAGCATGTCAGAATCACTCTGGGTCTTAGGCAAGTCCACTGGATCATCCAGGTGGGTACAACATAGCCATTAGTTAGTCCTTATTACCAGAAGTCAAAACGCTTTCTTTGCTAGAGTCAAAAAAGCTATTTGTGTGCATGAGAACTTGATACCTTTCTAGAAGGGCTATAGTAATTTCCCCTAAATCTTAAGGTTATTAGAGGGCAGGCAGAAGGAGGAGGGGCTATAGCCTATCCTCTGGTTGACAGTGGCTAGATATGACTTACCCTGTTAGGAATCCTCAGGAGTCACGGAAAGGAAGCGGAAACTGCCATGTTTATGTTCGGAAGCCTCAGGCTTCAGCATGGGCCTGGGCCACACAGATATAAGTTCTCTAGGCTCCTTTCAGACAGCCAGAGGCAACTCCATCATCCAACGAGTGTGAGGTAGACAAAGCAGATGGAGCTTCCTTTCTCTGCACACTCAGAGTTACACCTGGGCCACTGCCTCGTCACTTGGGGTCTTGGTGTCACAGTGAAACTGTTAAGCACGTGGTAAGACACTGTCAACTCCCAACATCTGAGGCCTACCGTTCTACGTAGGGCTCTCAAGACCCAGTGGTTTTTTTTCACATGTGTCTGAAGAGCAGGGGGTATTGAAAAGAAGAGAGAACTCAAACTTGATAATAAGCAACTTCCTTTTTTAAAATCTTAAACAGAAAGGATATTGAATTTCATCTACCTGTTAGTTATCTTGTTCCTTTTAACACCTCTTCAGGTCCTGCAACTTGTGCTAATATCTTCCTGCTAATGTATTCTCCCCCTGGCAATGCTGCCTGAGAGCGCCAGGTAAGAAAGACACCCAAGGAGTCACAGAACTGAGACGCAGGTTAAGTGTACACCAGTTCTCATTCCAAACCCTCCTCCACCTCCTCTCTTTCCAACCAAAATAAATAATAAATCAATCAATCTCTTCCACACCCCCTCACTTCCTCACCAGAGGAGCAAAAGAGTATGTAAAAGTTTACTTTGGTCATAGCATTTCAACAGTACTAGCTCTTTTTTTTTCTTTTTTCTTTTTGTTAACACTATAAGCCCAAATAGGGGATATAAAGTAATGAAGAACAGGATTTTTTAAAAAGACCCCACTGGCTATTAGAAGCCAATGAAAGATTAAAATGAGAAATCACATTTCTCTGCAGGAGAAACACCACCATTTATCTCCTTACTAGGAACTCAAAACAACGCCTCCATAGTGTTTTGCTACATATGCCAAAGAAAACCTTAGTACTGTGAGCCTCTCATAATTAGGTATCTTCAAAACCATATTTTGTCTCAGATTTTTTCTTAGCTGTTATCTGTGTTTTAAACATAAGTGAATTTTAAAAATATCTGGCCTTTATTGAAAAATAGTTTTAAATGTCTATATTCTTTGGAGAAGAAATATAAGATGGGAATGAGGAGAATAAATTAACTCTGGAGCTATTTAGACTATAGTCAAATCAGAGGGGAAAATAACTTTGGACTTAATAGGACACATAATAAGCTTACTTGTACAGAGAAAAGTTAATAAAATCAAACAGAATCAAGAAAAAAATGTACTTTCTGTGGAGACATAAAACATGTCCTTGTCAGTTTTAGATATTTATCTCCTATAATTACCATTCTATTGGGCATAGTAGGTGCTCAGTAAATACCGGTTTTGTGAATATAAGATTATCTGAGTTTTTGCTTTCTCATACTGAGTTCCTACCTGACTTATGTTTGTATTCCTAGCATTGAGCATAGCGATTCATTGATGATTCTTGTTTAATAGAATGAGATTTGAATTTTCTCCATAACATGCCCAGGCAGCCATAAAAGATATTTCCAAAGAATTTCATATGGAAAAGTCCTTCTTCTTACCTATCTGAAACATGGCTACCAGATTTCTGTCCTAATTTGCAAGGTGTGGCCAGAACTGGCCAGTGGGGTTCTAAGTCAAGTGAGTCCTAAGATGAACCAGAACAGGCTCTCTTCCAGAAGCAAGGAGCAGGGTTATGTCTGCTCATTTTATCACCCACGTACGTTATTTTCCACAATGGAAAGCTGTAGGCTTTTCTGCCATTACAAGCATGCAGACCATGAGGTTAGTTTTATTTCTTTTCAGGGATCTGGCAGAAATTCGGCTTCACCTCTAAGCACCGACGTCGATTTAATAAGCATCAACAACACACGTGGGATGCACCAAAGGCATCACGAACACAGATTCCAGAGCAGATATACCAAGGTACACATTCTGGCTCTATCACAAACCAGTTCTGTGGCCTTAAGCAAATTACTGAACATTTCAAAGCCCGAGTTTCTGTACCTATAAAGCGAAGATAATATCATCTACCTCCCAGACTTGTGACACATAGTACACACTCAATAACTGTCAGCTGTTTTTACTCAGTGCTTGGGGTGTCACCATTTTATAATTATGATCTTATATAAATAAATGGTATCTAATTTTTCTAGTCCCTTGGTTTTCTCAAATCAGAAACGGGTGCTAAGACTTTTTTATTTTTTTAAGGCAAAATTAGGAACAGCCCTTTACTCATACAAATTGAAAACAAAAGGAGAATAATGTGGCTGTCCTAAAATTACATGTCAGCACATAATAAAACCTAACTGAGAGGACCAGCCAACACTGTGGCCTCTATCCTGGATGCCTACTTGGACAAGGATCTTCATAATGGGAATGGCTCTAAATGAACAGCTGTCTGGAAATATCCTGAGTATCTCCTGGAGAAGCTGGGACAAAGTAACCAAAGCCCCAAGGCAAGTTGTCTTGAGGAAACTGCCATGTTCATCTCATGATTCTAGTTATTTTCAAGTCAGCATTCACTCACAAACACCCCAAACCAAATTGTTGTAGCTGACATATCTAGCAAGCACCGATCTTTCCTGTTTACATATGATATACTAATATAAAATATCGAGCTTTTTGATGCAAGTTTCTTCATCAGACAGGCTGTCACACAGTGAATATTTCTCCCTTACTCTTTAGAATAAATCCTAAAAAACAACAAAAGGTGGGGACCACTTAAAATTGATTGTATAATGGCAGAGTTGGACAGAACTTATTTAAGTCATAGAGTTTGGTTTCCCCCAGTTTTACAAATGAGCAGATGAGACTCATGCAAGTTAAACAACTCTCCCCAAGCCACAGAGCTACTAAGTGACAGCCAGGATTGAACCTTGGCCTCCAGACTCCAAGTCCAAGATTCTTTCTGCTCTGTCATGTGGCTGCTCTAAAACATCGCTTTGTTTATTTTCCACCACAGAGCCAAGCATATGGCACACACAGAAAACCTCTAATAAATATTTGCCAAGTTGATCTACAAATCCTACAATTCTGCTGTTTTAATCTACTAGTGTCTACTAGTGTATTTCCATCCCAAAAGATCCCAGTAGCGGCTAATTAACAAGTGCAATTTTGCAAAGGCTTTAGAGGAATTTACAAAGTGTTTCTGAAGTCGTAATTGAATTCGTCACAACAATGTGAATGGAAAAGGTATTGCTGTACCCCTTTCAGAGATAAGGAAGCTGAGGTTGAGACGTTAAAGGACTTGTCCAAGGTTATACTGCTAGTGGTCTATTGCCAGAACTGGCACTTGAACTGAAACGTCTGATTCTAAAACCTGTGTTATTTCTACTTCATTAACCTAGCCCTAATTAAATACTGACCCCGAATGCTACTGCCATCATCTTTTCTTCTAGTCTGTTCCTTTTAAAAAAAAATAAATTTAATTCATAAGGCATATCAATTAAAAAAAAAAAACAACTTTCAACTATAGAAAATAATATGCTCAGGTATAAGAGCAACCTCTACCCAACACAGGCCCTTATCTCCCTCAACAAAGCAAAGACTTCAGACCCAGCTCCCGACACCAGAATGCCACTTATATTTATTGCCTACAAGATTTTAAAGGCCAGCCAAAGGAAATGGCTGCATTATTTTTTTATTTTTCATCTTTTTTTTTTTTTTTTTTTTTTTTTTTTTTTTACCCCATTGCTGAAGATATCTTCAATCATTACTTTGTGTCAAAGGGGGAAGGAAAGAGGTCATTTCTGAGAGTCTTGGCAGCATGGGGCTGTAACACAACCCATAAGGCCTCTGTGTAGGTCATGGATGGGTGAAGCCACAGAGAAAGGCAGCAAGAGATGCTCCAAACCCTGCTCCAGAGAGCTGTTAAAGATAGAGGTGGTGGCAGCTAATGGCGGAGGTGGGAGGAAGGGAGACGGAGGCTGTGAAGGAAGGTGCGGGGGGACGGATATAATCCAGCATAAAGAAACCTGTCAGGATGGGATTTATTTTTGTTCTGTGAGGGTGTATAATAGGGCTTTGCCTGTACTCTCAATAGCTGTTTTGAAGTGAACCCGGCTGGTATGTCTTTAATTTGTCATTTCATTATGAAACTGTTTCCCTTCCAAGAAGCCTTCAAGTCAGGAAGCTCTGTCTGCCCACACAGGAAATTCCTTTGCTTCAACTTCCCCAAAAAGGAAATTTCCCTCAGAAGTGAGCCCAGCATATGCCTCTGAGCAGAGCTGTTTCAAGAAACTCTGGCAGCTAAGTCCTGAAAACACCCCTGGTTTTCTGCTGCTGCTGGGATGTCAGAACAGAAAGTTGGGTTCTCACCCCAGGGTGGGACCCACTGACCCTGGCCCACCCATTCTCCTGTGCCCTCACCTCACCTCACATCCTCTGTAACACCAAGAACTTGAACTCTCTGAGAGGGAATCAGTACCTGCAACTTTAATCAAACAATAAGCCTATCTGTAGACTTAGGTGCATCACACACAAACACACACACACACAAACAGGCCCCCCATAGCCACCACAAAGCACTTCAACACAAAGCACGAATTCCTGTTCCCCCTCAGCCTCCCTCCACGCAGTTGAGACTTCTGGTAGAAAGACTGAAGTATTTCAAATGAAGACGGTGCACGAAAATAAAATCGCCAATTATAGCTCCTAAAGCATGTGCATTATCAAATTACCTTTTATCAAGGATGGTGGATTTTTTTCTAAACAAACTTCCCCAGTGAGGATTTTAAGTAAAACATGGAGGGGGAAAGTATCTCCAACCACAGCCTTATAAAAATTAATCTCTCAGACATATTGTGAATGACTAAGCGGGTGAGAGCCCAAAGCAGCTGTGCCGAAGTGAATAATGTATATTATATTTTATGAAGCTTCTTAGCAGAGAGGCATTAGCAGGAAAGTGCCAGACTCACAGTTAAGTTTTTAATTTTCCATTTCAAATCACTTCATTAGAAAGGAAAGTCATGCAAAGGAAACAACGTAGAGACCTAAAGCACAGAAAGAGGGAACGGCACTGAGCTTCGAACTGTATAGCAAGAGGTGGACAAAGGGAGACAGATGAGGAACTAAGACCGCCCAGGACTGTCGCCCTGCAATTAAACTGCACTAGAATGGCAGAGCGACAGGATCTCATCTTATCACACTATTCGTGTACCAGGACTCAGTGAGGGGTACCACTGACCAGGAAACAGAGCGATATTTACGGGACTGGCAAGAATCATATAGCTCACTGAAATCTGAATATATTAACTCTGAGGTTTGGGGTTGTGGTCGATTTTTTCCATGGAGTGGATTTATAATTTCATTTTAATGAGTTATTCTATTTTTCTAAAATTTATGAGGTTTTTAACTGCAGAAGAATCCCAGAGGGGGACCCAACATTATTTTTCATGTTCGTAAAGAGAATGGTCTAGGGAATAGGGCTTTGGCTTATGTTGGGAGGAAAAGTGGAGATTCTGATGGGCCTGTCTGCCACCTACAAGCTCTGTGGCTTTGGCCAAGTTCCTTAACTTCTTTAAACCTGACTTTGTTTCATTAAAGTGAGAATAATAAAACTAAGTTCATAGGACTGTTGTGAGGATTAAATGATATAATACATGTGAAAAGTGCCTACCATTAAGCACTCAATAAATGGAAGCTAGTACCCCATACAGAGAGCTGTGAAAAATCTTTCTCCCCAATTCCACACACCCACTCCTCATATAAACCACTCACCCCTTGCTGGCTCCTTTAAGTTGCCCACAAGTCAAGATTTTCCTGACCACTTCAACTTAAGACCTGAATTACCAGGTCCCCTATATAACTGCATGGTTTTGACATTATGATCAGACATTTAGTCACCCCAGAGAATGGTTGAAAGGCTTAAGAATTCAGGTTCGCACTCCCCACCCCCACCCCACCCAATTCACTAGTCCTCTCAAGGAAACACAGAAGACTTGCACATTCTCAAGTTGCCAGTGTGCTAGAGGAGGCCCAGCTTTGTTTGGCCAATACTGATGCTAGCGATGTCTGGAGACCAATAGTCAGGCACATGAAGTATGAGATTAGTCATCTTGTTCCCAGAGGTCCAGGTTCACAATGTTTTGTCTAAATCAGGGGGCCCGGATTTTCCGCCTAATCTTATGTCTGTCTCCTCCATGGAGAAAACCAGCCACAAGCAAAATCATAAAGTTTATTTCTATCTCTACTCCCTCCCTTGATTTTCCATGCTGACCATGGTTCTTCTATTTCAAAAAACTCAAGAGATTTGCTAAACTAACTTTCATTAAGGTATCCGAGACCTGAAGGTATTCATTATCTTTATCCAAGGTACTAGGTGCTACCATAATTCTTTACTCTTAAAAGTAGAGTTAGGTAGAAACAATGCCTGGTCCAAAAGGAATGTATGTTAACAGTGGAACTTCAGGTACTACAGTGGTTCATCATGGGAGATATTTAAGTTCAGGGCAGTTTTAAATCACTGCAGCTGAGTGAGCACATGGCCTGCTGAAATGTAACATTGGCCCTGCTCACTGACAATTATAAGCCCTCTGTCCTGGATCCAGAGTAGTACTCTCTGGACAATAAAAGTTTAGAAGCCAGACACTTTCTGAATCTTAATGCTCTTTCAGCAAACAAAGAAGTACCAGATGTGAGATTGCTACACACCGGATGTACAATGCCAATGATACAATACCCAGTTGTATTTCTTCAAGTTCTTTCCCTGGATCACTCTGGGTGGTAGGAATCATCACAGGAGTTCCGTGAAGCAGCTATCTGGCGTTCTAGCTATGAGACAATCCAACCAAACACACGCATGGAAGCGTGCACATTCTCTCTCTCTCTCTCTCTCTCTCTCTCTCTCTCTCTCTCTCTCTCTCTCTCTCCCCTCCCCCCTCCCTCCCTCCCTCCTTCCTTCTCTCTCTCTCTCACCTGGATTCATCTGAAGTAAAATTTTTCTTTGCCTAAGAATCAAAAGAAAAAGAATTTCCTTCTACAAGGGCCAAACAAATCTTTTATCTGTTGAGATTTCTGAGTTCCTCTCAGCATGATCAGAGAATTAAAGTGTAGTTTAAAAGGACGTTTCTAACCCATGACTCGCAAATGAGAAATATCTGTCTTAGGGAACTTCTACTTTTGTGTTCCTAAAAGACCTTTAAATAAAACCCCAAATATCTGGGTAAACATTTGAATCGTAGCCAACTTCTAAGGTCAGCGAGAGCCCCACACAAAATGATGGAGTCGTAAGTAGGGGAACAAGAACTGTTGGTGTGGGGCGGGGATTTCGCAAGGCGGCTTCTCCAGCACCTTGCACAAGAAGTGAAAGGAGTCTAAGTGTGGGAGCTCAGTTCCGTGAGAACAACAGTGTGGAAGGAATCAGCATGAAAAAGAAAGGAAAGCTTTCTCCCCGCTTCTGTCCACGTCTAGTAGGAAAATAGGCCCAAGACAGATGACCCTTCTAACCCATCAGAATAACAGGTTTGTGAACTGGCACCGCCTTAGGGCCACTTCTTGAAGTAAGGCATAAAAGGAGAAAGGAGAAAGAATAATTTTATTTCCTCAAGAGAACTGGCACCAAATCATATTTGTTTCTCTATAAAGAGCTCCTGATGTTGGTGATGCAAGAGATGCTTCAGGAGGCAAAATAAAAGCCCTCCTCACCTTTGTTCGCCAATCACTGCTGCTTTGGGCAATTCTTTTCTCCCTAATCCTATGTCCTCTTTTCACGGCCCATGCAATGAGGCGATGATTCAGTAACTAGTTCGGGACCTCTATTTAGAAATAGTTTTTTGGGCATGAGTTTTCATGCCCAGGGGATGGTATAAGTGTCACAGATTCTCTCCACTGGCTGGGGCAGATGGAAATGTACTTTAAAGCTCGGCATCAAAGCCTTTACTTTAGAAGCTGAAAGCCTTCATTCTTTTGCCAACTGTGCTTTTCCCCCCATAATTAATTAATGCAATATTAGCTGTGCATGTGCTATGGGGCTGGCTGAAGGAGTATAGTGTGGCCTATCTATGCAGATCAGCTGGCTCTATAACACCCAAAGCCTAGTGGACACCATCGAGAGAGGGAGCAAAATACACACTGTCATTTTACAGGTTCCAGGAAAGGCCAACATGTCTAAAGTTGTGGAGGGCATTCCCACAGATCATACAATTGGGTCAAGTAGGTACTTACCAGAAGCCACACCTATGCGTAATGCACTCAGGCCAGAAGAGGGGCTACGAGAACAGGGAAGCAGGCCCGAGATTTGGCTGTCTGGTCGTGGACCAGCATAAGGCACAAGCGGCCATGACTGCCTTCAGAAGACCTGCAAGTCTTAGGAGCTGGCATCATGGGCAGCATAGGGAAGTGTCTGACAGTGTTGGGCATTGAATTTCCATATTTCCTGGCAGAAGGGCATCCTCACAAAACAATCACAGCTAGAGGACCACTTTCTGCATCATTGAAATACCACCATCTGCACTAAAATTTGATGTTGAGTGCTCGAAATCAAGTGAACAATCACGATCCTTAGCATTTATAGACAAGGCTCCACTGCTAACGATCCTTGGATTTCTCTTCTGGATTTAGAGAAGAACAAATGGTTGAGCTGCAAAGAAGCTGAAGAATCATATGTTCAGGCAGCTACTTGGCTTTACAGATGAGAAAACGACAGCCTAGGGAGAGTGAATGAATAGTTTGGGGTGACCCATTAGTAACCATGCTAGGCCAATGCTCAGAAGATGGACCCCAAGACAAGCACACTCCTTGCTGCGTTGCCCTATTGAAATAGTTTCCCAGCAAATATGCCAAGTGGGTAAACTAAGGCACCAAAATATCAGACGATCTTTCTGAAGCAGGTCAGATTAATAAAAAGTATTAGAAAGTGAAATGCTTTCATTTGTGAACCCAGTAATACAATCTCCATTGGAGCCCAACAGCTTTCTTACTGTAGAGTAATAATCTGGGAGATTGATCATCTTTTTTAAAAAGATGGAAAATTGCGGGCAATATAAACCTCTTTTTACTTCATTTAATTTTGTTTGTAACACTTCAGAATTTACATGGATACCTGAAAATACATTGCGGATAAGTATACAAAGAGAATTGAATTTGAAAATGTGCCTACCTCTAAAAATTCAAAAGATAATTTAGTCTGTCTCTGATTTTATTTATCCCTTTGGTCTTTCTTGTCCATGGTTTGTACAAATTTTGCTTAAATTAAAAAAAAAAAATCAACCTGTTAGCTTGGCTTTCTCCCTCTAACCAACAGCTAAAAGGAAATAATACAGTTCCTAATAGTTCTAAGAAGCCACATAATGAAGAGGGGAAAAAAAGACTGGATTTTGGAATTAGATCTGGATTCAAATTGTGCTCCTTCGCTTTCTCTCTGTGTGTCTCTGGCAAGTGATTTACTACTCTGAGCCTCAAATATAAAATAGATATACAATATCCACCTTGCAGTGTTAACCATTATTCAGAATAATATGTATAAAGTTCCTGGCATTAAAAAGTGCTCAATAAATAGTAGTGACAATGATTACTTATACATTATTGTAACAATAATTCTCTAAAGTGGCATCTTATACACAGGTGGCTTCAGAATGGCTCCTAAGGAGGAACACAGCTCCTATAAACTGGGAGGTGGAGTCTGATAACAAAAAGAAACGTTTTTTGCAGAGAGAGGCAAGCCACTTCTGGAAAACAAATTGGTAATGAAATCTTAACACTGCTACTTCTAAAGTAGAGCTACATAAACTGTATGATACCCCATAAGACAGCGTTATTCCACACCCTGCAGTACTGATCTAGGTACTTTTTTTTTTTTTAATGATTGTGACATCTTTCCTTACAAATCTTTGTCCTCCTCAGTGAATCACTTTACTTCATGTTCCACCCCCAGAGTAGAGCACTCAGCCCCAGCTGAAGGAGTGAAATAAAGCGTCCCCTGCACAGCTCTGCAGGAGTTAGACTCTTCCTTCCAGGCGTGCAATCTGTATCCACCACACATCCACAGCTCTTTATCCAGTATCTATATCTGCAATCTGCATTTCTATTACTGAAATCGTAGAGCCCCATTTGAGGCTATTTCTATCCATGCTCTAGAGGAAACAGAAATAGAGACTAATTTCAAAAGAATGGGGTTTAGTCCACCTACCCAAGATGGAAGAAGCAGTAAATATAAGGGGAGGGTGATTCATTGTTCTTGAGAATTTACAGTTAGCATGTGGCCAGACACGGGGACAGTTGAAATCTCTCAAATTCAGCTCCATCTTGCTTTTAGAACAGACCTGAGAAAACTACCCCCAAAACATACATGGATGGTTCAGACAACGGAACCAGAGCCCTCTATTGCCAAGAGTGAAATCAGTAACATCTGGAGGTCCTCGGTAACATTTACTTCTGGAAAAGCACAAAGTGGTCAACATCATTCTTGTCAGAAACTTTAGGAATCTGAACTACCAATGAGGTTTAACTCAGGCACGAATAAAATGGGAGAAAACATCTATTATTAATATCAAATTTGTATAGACTCTGCCCAATCAGTGCTTTGGGATAATGCAGAGGAGGTGGGGAACAACTGAGAAATAACTTTTATTTTAAAGTTATTTATTTTATTACAATGTTATCTCCCAGTTATTCCCCACCTCTAACAACATCATACTGAATCTTTATCATGCCTGCCAGCAGGATTATGTAGGTACATATGAGGCCGACCATGGAATTGATGGACAACACCTCTCATTTTGCAAAACCCTAATATGCCAAGAGAAAGACCTCAGAGGTACTGAGAGCTGGGAAAATCCAAGGGGAGATGGGTGAGGAGAAAGAAGAAATCAAAATGTCTTTTCTTATTTCCTGTTGTTCAAGTTTCTACTCAGAGCTGATGGGTTCTTGTCGGCTTTCAATTTTAAACAGCTCTCACTTAGTCTATCATAAACTTTCAATATTGGGTCTAGAATAGAGCTGGGCATCTCTAGACTCACACAAATAACTCATGGCACCAGGTAGGGACAACCCATTGCCAACAGCTTCCAAATGTCTCCTTCAGAATTCTAAGCACATTGAGGGGCCTCCCTTACCCACCCCCACAGGACCAGAGCCTCATTGTCATAGAGTTTCTGCCAGAGGAACTGCCTTAAATGTGTATGGAGAGCATGGCATGAAATGCGAAGTGAAAGAAAAGGTCAATAGACCTCTGGTTATATATTAAAAAAAAAAAAAAAAGACATCTAAAAATAGCTGCATTTATTGAAGCTGCTTCCTTATCAGGAAGCATGGAGCTAGGAATTAACGTCTGCCTGCATCGGAAATTCTTTCAGACAGCAAACCCAAAAAGGAAATTTCCCTTCCAAAGCATCCTGGCTGGTCTGCTGTGGGCTGTTTTTTCTCTTCGAGCTGTTTGAATCTGAAGCAGCTAACCTGGGACCTGGTACAGCCCCATGGGCTGCTGGAAAAAGGAAAAAGCCTTCAAGCATCTGAATGTAAAAAGTGAATGTGCTCAGAGGAAGTTTTAAGGAGAACAGAATATAAAATGTCGGTGGCTGGCCATGCTTGTGAGAAGTCATTGCTTTGTCAAGATCCTGAGAATTAAATCTGCTTCCCTATGTCCTTGCCTCAACTCTGCTGGTGATGTCATGATACGTCACAGGCAGCTGTGTGAGGTTAGGCCATTTCTGAAACACTGATAATGGCAGACAATAGGGAAGGGATTGCTAAGTCTTAGAAGGGTGGGGAAGGCTAAAGAAGGAGGCTTACAGATAGGCAAGGCCAGCAAAAAAACAAACAAAAAACACAGTTACAGTGTTTTTTGAAAAGGTCCTGTGCTGGCATGCCCTAGGGCTTCTAGAAATCATAGGGAGTGGAAAGCTGGTGTTCACAGTGACTTAGAAAAATCAGTCTCAATACTGTGTAGACAGAACCCTAGGCCCTTTCTTTAATGAAATGGACAAGGATATGTATGCTTCCTTTGGCCCTTGAAAATGGGAAAGCCACCTCCTAAAGAGGCTATTTGACAGATTGGAAACTGAAATCGAGCTCTAGTGAGTTATGGGCCACTGTCTACAAGGTGCTGTGCTAGGTGTTATACATTTATTGTAAGAAACCCTCATCAGTTGGTGTATTATTAGAAATTTGAGTCTTAGTGAGGTTAAATCATAATAGAGGGGGCCCTGAAACCAAGCCTACTTGGGTCCGTCCAAACCCAAGTCCTTCCTATTACCACGCTTTTCCATTCAGAAAGAACAAAAGGAAAATGGCACCTGTTCCCAGGAGGTCATCTTTGGTGAAATGCCAAGAAATGGGGGTAGTTGGTGGAGCCCCACTCCCAGGCTGGCCTTCTGAGGCCTTCGTGGCTGGCTCTGTCCCTTTGGTTGCAAAGATAAACTGAACTTCATCCTGAGCTCACCAGAGAGTAAAAAGGAGTAGAAATGGGTGAGCAAAACCAAAACGAATTATCCATCGTAACAGACTCACTTTCCTGATGAAAGCCAGCCTGTTGGAGGTTCAGCACAAATTACTAGTCAAGTACATCACTTCAGCCACAGCTACTTCCATCCCCGTACCCACGGCCCAGGCTCCGATAAGCATCAGTGCCCCCACTTTCGAGTCCATGAGACTTTGCCGTCATGTGTCCTCCTAAGAAGGGTAAATGGTGACTTCCAAAATAGCAATCACATTAGATTCTTCATGTGCTGAGTCAATCTAAACATTCAGTGGACCAATATGAGCCACAGCCAGCTCATCCATAAACTAGAACTAGTAACACCTACTTCAAGGACTGTTACATGATTAAATGAGACAGTGTATATGAACACATTTTTGTTACTTATAACAACATAAAATAGTATGATTGTATTGAAGTCCCATTTTTGCCTCTTCTTTGGAAACAAAAATAACTTGGTGGTATATAAAATTGTTTGTTGCTCCAGCTAATTAGAAACAAGCAACACTGAATCTCTTTTCACTATCCTGGTTCTAATATAGCTTTGCTTGTCACATGACTGACTTACACTCAGTTACTCTGCTGAGAATGCAAAATCGCCAAGTGGGTAAGTGGCAAGGTAACATTTCCAGAGGAAGGCATTAAATTAAATTATTAAACATGCACAAGTAGGAGTAGTAATGTAATAATTTTGAAAGGTTCACAAAGAAAGGAAGTAGAGCCCAGGGACTATTTCTGGTGTTCTGACTCTAGAAAACTCCAGGCAGTTACTATGGCTATTTATTAACCCGCAACATCATAAACCATAACCCTATTAAATATGATGAATGAGTCCTGGGTTCAATTTTTAAATACTAATTCCCAGGGATTTTAGTTCAAACTGGCACTGCAGAATGCAAAGTCTTTGGGAAAATGGTGATTATATCATTAGATGCAATTGTATCGACTCAATATGATGGAAAAGGGAATTTAGAATAAAGAGAAGACACGTACTTATTTAAATTCTGCCCCATCAATCTGAAACATACTACTGTTATCGTAAGGGGCGGCCTGAATCATTGAGTGAAGTCAAGTGTTCCCCAGGGCTGGCCCCACCTCATGTGGCACCTTTTGCTGTGTCCTCAGCACTCACACCTCCATGAATTTAGAAAAAAGTGGTCTCTGGGCAGACGAGTTAGAAAGTCTCTCCTTCATGGGATGAGAGTGTGAAGGTCCCTTGTGAGAACTAAAAAAAGGCATTTCTTGCTCTAAGCAACAGCCCTTCTCTGCTTAGAGAATTAAGAGTAATCCTGTCGAGGAACTCTGGGGGTCTTTGGTCTTTTTAAGTGTTTCAAGGTACAATGAAAGGTTTATGTTCCCTTTAAAGAATGGAACTTTTTGTTTTTATCTACCTGCTAAAACTGTTGTACTTCAGCTCTCCTATCCTCAAACAGTGCTCTTTATGAAAGATTTTTTTTAAAAAAAGAAAAAAAAAAAAAGGAAGCCTTTTTTAGCTTCTCAATAAACATACTGTGTTTGCTCTCCTGATGAAACAGGGAAGTTCCAGGAGCCGTAGGATGCCGAAGGGCACTGGCCTACACATTTGGGCAGTAAGGAAGCCAGACCAAGATGGCACAGTGCTGGCCCTTCTCTCCTTGGTTCTCCTGTCTTCCTGCACTCCCGGACTGCCCCTGACTGTCCCTTTCAAGTCCTCGACAATCACCACTTAACACTCTGCTCCATTTATCACTTTGACTTTCTACTTCTCAATAGCTTGCTAATTTGTCACGCTGTGTCTTCAGTTTGGCTATAGCCGTGAGTTTGCAGAACAAAATGATGAGAAACCCTCAATAAGAGAATCTTAAATACTATGATCCCTGCCTTCCTCCAACCAGGAAGGAATATATTTTAAGAAGGAAAGGAGAAAAAGAAAGAGAGTTGAGAGAGAGAGAGTTTATCTGGAGATCAATGAGGATAAATGGTGAAAAGAAGCCACTCTGAAGCACACCAGTCTGGTGAGTATCTCTTTAAAACAAGCAGCTAAAAATGCTTTCGACCTAGTAATACCATAAAAGTCCTGCTGCTGTCTTGGCTTCCAGATTCTTCCCCGTACTTTCCATGAGCATTCCACTGGGAACTGTCTGGAATCCCAGATTAAAACAGCAACAACCCAACTCCCTTGTTAGAATATTTATTTTCTTTTAGGTTTGGAAACCCAGCTGGGACGCATCTTCAAGTATACAGCATAGCCTCCACCACCCTACCAGCTACATGAGATGTTTCTCAAACAGCTTGATGGGCAGCTGAATCCAGGAACAGGAGCGGGAAGAGGGCATTTCAGCCTCCTGTGGAAAGCCCCAGCTGCGGACAAACAGCAAGAGCCTGGGAACCTCCACTTTCAGAGGATTCATTCCAGATGCTGGAACTAATGGTGTCACAACAGGGCTCTTGCAGATTACCAAGGAGGTCTCCAAAGTCAGAATGCCAGAGAGCAGGCATTCAGGCAAAATCATCACCCTGAACTGAATCTATAACCTAACCGCTGATTATATTCGAAGGTCGGCAATAATATGACATAGTGCTATATCTGATAATTATCTATGTGAGGATCCATCCATCCATCTATTCACCCACCCTCCCACCCACCTACCTACTTAAAATGGAGAAAGCCACTGAATCACTTTGAACAGATTCTTAGAGTCTATATGCTAATGATCAAGTTAGAACAGATTCCAGCCATAAACCAATGCTATGGCCACGTCAGTGAATAATGGCTAAGTGTTAACCCCGAATTCATCTATCTGTCCAAAAAGTATTTATTGAACACACGTAGTGGCATATTAGATGAGAGCCTAAGCTTTAGAGTCAGACAGAATTGAGTTTGGATCCCGACTTCATCTCTTACCGTGTGACCTTGGTAAGATGCTTGAATTCTCTAAGCTCTACATTCCTTATTCGTGGCATGGATATAAAAAGAATGTCGACCTTCTAAGTATTGCTATGAGGATTCAATAAGAATTTCCATGAAGGACTGCACACAGTGCCTGGCATCCAGGGTCCTCTCACAACAGATATCAGCTCTTATGATCGTGTGCTGGCACACAGTGGGGCCTGGCAAAACAGTGGTGAGCAGCACGGCTGTGGCTCTATGAGGAATCTGTCTACGCTCCCCAAAATTGAGGTGTTGGTAAGAAAGGAATAGTTCCAAGTAGGGAGAATGATTCTTTAAGGGAGAATCATATTTTGAAGTTAAGAGGGCTGTTAGATCTTCCCTTGTCCAATCACAACATTGTATGGTAGGAAAACTGAGTATTGTAGCGACTGACTCACAGTCAAGCAGCTGGTTTAGCAGCAGAACTGGTTAAGAATTAAGGCCTGCTGACTGCCAGTTTGATGTGTATGTTAGTTTTACCATGATAACTTCCTACGGAGAGGCAGTTCTATGGTAAAGGAGCTGAAATATGCAAAGCCATCTGGAGCCAAACCAGGAATTAGGGCCTCTTAATTAGGGAGGATGTGTCAAAGTATAGGAATAAAAAGCTTGGAAAGAAACAGCAGCCCATTTGAGAAAAATGTTCATAATTTTTTTCCTCTATGTACTTAGGCAAAGAGTTTGGTCTGCTTTTTTCATTTCTATATCCCCAGCATCCAGAAGAGTGTCTGGCACAGCATGGGTAACGAACTACTTGTTCAATGAATAAATGAATGAGGTTAGGTAGTAGGAGTGTTTTGTCTGAGTGTGTTCCCTCCCGAGGTGGCTATACGAGTCATAGGACAGCTTCTGGAGAAAAAGACGCTATGCCCTCCCTGGCTGTAGTTTCTTTTGCAATCTGGTCTGCTCCAATGGTGCAACCACACTCCAGTTTACTGAGGACGACAGTGCCTGGAGCCATGACCTTGGCACCATTACAGTCCCAATTTCACCTTTCAAAGTTCATTGAGCAGAAGATGGTAGAGTGGAGCTGGACCCTTTACCTCCTTGCCCAAGTGAAGCTGGAATGTGCTGACCGTAACATGTAGCAATTCTGTAAATACTGATGGACACAGCAAGTTGGAAGAGGGGAAGAATTCTCATGGTCCCTAAAAGCCTCGCAACCCTCCCTACTGTGGAAGAGAAGGGATAAACCAGCCATGTCCCCCCAGTCCCTCCCAGCATCACGGTCATCTGACTCCCTGAATTATATCACAGAAAGAGTAAAGCGACACCTGCGTCCTCTGTCTCCTATTGTTCTCTACTTTCAGCGAGCAACCTTCTGGCTTGTGAGGAAGGATGGAGCAAGAGAATAATAACCTGGGGATCATTCCCATGCCAGAGAGAGATGGCAAACACAACCGTGCCACTATTTAAGTTATTAGGATTTAACTAGGGAAGGGCCAAGGTGACCCCCAGCATCCTCCATAATCTGGACTTGCGCCCTCGGGATAACATTCAAGCCAGAGAACCTGGCATTTTCTTGGACATCGTGATCAGGGTGGGAATCAGGTGATTCATTCTCCCCAGCTGCCCCCATCACATTGTATCATCTGGGCTGGGTGGCAGCACAGGAAAGCAAGACAAAAAAGGAAATGACAGGTGTCGGCTGCTTTGGAAGCTGGCCCCAGCAGCGCAAGTGTGTTGGCCCTGCTGCCCTGCCAAGTTGCAGTTGAAGATTCAGACAGGGGAGGTGGTAGAGGCAAGGACAGAGATGATTTGGGAGGGAAAGGTGGAAATACCACAAACGGACTGTGGAGAGGCAATGCAGGCATGAGAAGCAAGAGAGAGGGGAGCAGAAGAAAGGAGGGGGAGAGAAAGGCCATGTCTAGGCACATAAAAAGAAACAAACAATTAAAGCAGCCGGCATGGAAAACGAGGGAGGAAGAGACAGGAAGAGCGCACAGCTTAAAAATTAGCGAAGCAGGGAGTGAGACTGACTCAGAAGCTGAGACGAATTTAAGGCCTAAGAAAATATTAAAGCGGAATCAGCGTGAATCTAGAAGGACAGACAAACTGTCCCAACAAATTCACCTCGCTTCTTAGAAGATTTAGCTGACTCTGCCATATGTTGCCCAATTCCAGATTTCTAGGTAACATGTCAGAGAGCCGAAATGAATCCACAGAGAAACAAGGGGCAGGAATCTCAAGGTTTTCAAAGCATTTCTGAGGAGGCGGGCGAACGACTACACAGCAGCTTTGGAAGTCACTGAAAATTCACGATCTCAGAGCTTGCCCCTCTCCAGCTTGAAGCCATGCCCCCTCGTCCCCCCTCCCCGTGCGGTCAGTCATTCTGACCTTGCGGTCCCTCCATCCGTCTGTCCGTCTGTCGGTCTGTCTTTCCCCGTCCCCGGCGCGCGCGGACACTCACGCAGGTGCGCAGGCAGGCGGATCGAGTCTTCCTCCATCCTGAGCGCTCGGGGCACTGGAACATGAAGCGGCGTCGAGGAAGGGTAACTGGGCACCGGGCTCTGGGGAGGTGTATATGAAATTCGCTCCTGCTGTTAAAAACAAGGGCAGGAAGGGGGGGGGGGGAGACAATGAACACTTGGAACTGAGGTGTGAAATCAGGGAGTGGGGTGGGGGCCCCAGGGAAGGGGCATCTGAGCCCGGGCCCAGCCGGGCTTCACGGCAATCCCACCTGCCCCCTCTCCAGACACCATACGGTCGTCTTTCAGATCCCTAGTAATTGGGATTTATAACAGAAACTCTGGAAAAGTATACAATAGGGCTTCTCCTTTGCAGTGGGTGTCCTTTTCTTTTTCTTCTCTCTCTGCACTGGTGGTTTGGTCAAGTAAAGAGGAAAGACAGGAGGAGGAAATAAAACAGTTATGTCCAAGAGAATGGCTTTAAAGACCCTCAGAAATGAGGTTTTTTTTCCAAGTCATTTAATTAATGTCACCAGTACTCGAAAACTATGTTTCCTCTTCTCTGGCAATATCCCCAGCTTCTAATCCAAGTGTGATCCTGTAGTCAGACCCAACGAGAGGTGAGCTCAAAGTGATGGATTATAAATCCGAGATTTAGTTAGTAGATCTATGAGCAAGATTTTTCCATTATCCACCTATCACATTATACAACCACCAAAAATATCCAATAATTAGATTTTTCCTTTATAGTAAGGAATCATCTATAACATCAATAAGTATCTCCTTGTCCATTCTCCATCTCAGAATCAACATTTCCTCTCCTTCTGACGTATTTAAAAGTTCATTCAAAGAACCGTCTGCATTTAAGAAAAGTACTGTTTAACTGAAGATACTTATTCAACTGACAAGGAAAGCAGGAAGGGGCCTCAGCAGATCTACTGTTTAAATTCAAACAGGCTTGTGTTTGTTAGATCAATTAAAACAACTCGATGGGATGGGGAGGACTATCATTTGTTTGAAGTTAAAACATGGCAAATAATGGCAAGAAACCAACTACCGTGTTCAGCCAGATGCGTGCAATTTGCATCTGACATCTACATGAGCACTAGTTTGACTTGCAGTCCGTACATACTGAACATAACTTCCGTTAGTTTCTGTGGTTTAACTGGGCAAAGTAAAGTGGGACACACAAGGTCCAAAAATAGGTTGGGGGAAAAAGATCAGTAAGATGCCATTATGAAAACAGAAATCAGGAGCAAAAGAAAAATCACAGGGTAAAATAAAGAGCAGGAGGTGTTTATGTTTTGGAAAGACAGTTCTCTAACGTTTTATGTTTCATCAAATGTGCAAAGGGAAGCAGGGGAGTCCCCCGGCCCTATAACCAAATTAAAGGTTTTCTTCTGCTCACAGCCTGGAAAGTTTGGTGGTTATGGTAGGAAGTTTTGATTTTAAATGAATATATTCATATTTTCATAATTTCCGAATGGAATCGCTATACCTTCCCTGAGGCATCCTGAACCAGGAATTAGGGCATTTGAAATATTTGTTTAAATATGCATCCTAAAGTTTCCTGGTGAATTTTTAAATTAAGAGCATTCACATACATCCTAAATTTCATTTCTGTATTAATCAAGATGTCCTGAGAAAGGTCACCCAGAGGCGAAACTTGCAACTTCACTTTTCTTGAATTTTACCAAATATCACACATATTTTGAGCAACTCTAACATAAGGACAAGTTATATTTTTGGCGTTTGGTTTGGGGTTTGGGGGTGAAAGAGGTAAAGACAAACACACATATGGGAAGCTTACAAAATCTGTTTAGGGGTTTTTTTTGGAAGTGAAATAGGCTTTTAGAGCATTTTATAAATAGTCTGTTTTTCTAGTGTAACAAATTCTCCATAAGCTTCAACCCTTGAATAAGCCCCCAGTCCCCAATATATATATCTAGATAACTTATCTACAGTTAACTTCATTCCCCGAAATAGCTTTCTGTTTTGTTAGGGTTTTTTGCAGAAGTGAAACTGTTGATGAAGAAAACATTGTGCAGCCAGTTTTCAAATGGCATAGCATGAGTGCGAGGGAAAAAAAAAGAAGATGGCATTTTGTAATATGATGATGACTTTCTCTTTAAAGCATGGAGAAACTCCCAAGATCCTGTAATTATTCCACATGAGTGACAGGCCACCTTATCCCGGCTTTCTTACCCCTCGCCGACTCCATTGAGGACAAGCTGGCAGAAACCCAGCCCTCAAAGTAGATGTTATTTTATCTGGGGAAAAATCTGCGTCCAGCTTACTTATAAAAGACAAGCTAAGTACTACCTTTAGAATGTGTATACTCTGACTTGCTAAGTTACCATCGTGCTGTACCTTCATTTCACTGTATTTTCTCCAGAGGTAGCCCCAGGTGTGTCTGCGCTTCTTCATGGTCCCCCGTCCTTACTACTACACTGAAATGCCACACTTCAGTGCTTGCCCGGGGATTTGATGCCACCTCCCACCCCATATGGAAACAATTCTAGCTGGAGACAACTGTGCTATCGATCTGATGAGGAAACTTATGAAAAGAAGGCCAGAGGCTGAGTGAGTGTGGACGCTGACCTGCTCTCATTCTCGATGACGGCTTCCACTCAGCGAGACTGGGACACCGTAAGCTTGGGATGGGAAGCTCTTTTGAAAAGGGTCAATGAAGAGACTTATCAGTAACAGAAGAGAGGGTACCTTGATCAAGAGGGGGAAAAGTAAAAGTAAAATGTACTTCTAGGGCCTCCAGCGTTTGCTAGCAGCCATTACTCACTATCGTGACCCTCGGCCCAGCGGCCAGCAGCGCACTCAGAACCCCAGGGAGGATGTAGCTCAGTGCCTGGGCTCCTTTCCGAGGAGAACAAAACACACACCTGGGAACCCCACACCACAGACTCATCTCCTTTTGTCTTTTTATTATTCTCTAGGGTGACTCACACGGTCCGCATTTTTCAATCTATTTCTATAACCATGCACTTAACATCCACAGTGGCACATTCAGCAGATTATCAGCAATTAGAAAAATGAAACAAAGCCCACCATCTCAGATGGAGACATCTAGACAGAGAGGTTTAAGGAGACAAATACCCCATTTCCCAAATAAAGGAAACCTCTTTCTTCTCACGACTGCTTCTCTGCTCCAACCCCACCAGAGAGAAGGGGAGGACCCGCTTAGAGCTCATTCACCTCTGAAACAAACAGTCAGATGAAAACTAAAGGTGTTTCATTTTACCATTAGAGAGGGGATAACAATTTTCCCAAGAGGATTATAACCGCTACCTTAATTAAATTAAAATGCTACAGACAGTGATATTAATGCATTCGAGTGTTGTAGAGGGATAAACTGCCGGCGGAGGTCAATGATGTGACTAAAAATGCGGTGATGTGGGAACATTACTGTTTAGACGCTAAAAAAATGAAACAGGCTGCTCTGCTCTCAAATTGGCAGACACAACCTAGCAAACCAACCAGAAGATCAAAAGAGAAGCACTGTCATTTCTGAGGCCAATTGCAATACCTATGAAAAGAGGGTTGGAGGGTGGGTGGGAAGAGCAGTAGGAAGCTCTGAACTGAGAAAGTAAGGCTAAAAATAGTTTTAGGCAAGGGATGAAATGTAAATTTTACTAACCATTATAGAAACTTTTCAAAAAAAAAAAATTTAAGTGGAATATCGAGTGAGTGGTGTGGCTGCGAGTACAACTACCGAAACCAGGATGTGTTCAGCTCCCCCTCCTCATTTCTGCCCCCAACCACGAAGGACCAATGAAGGGTACCCATCTAATGCTGCTCATTTTTAAACCAAGTGCTTAGGAACCTGTGACTATCATATGAATCAAGCTTATACATTTTGGGCTAAGTAGAAAAATGGCATTTCTCCCCACCTCCCACCCCTGGTTGCATGTTACAGAAGAGTCAAAAAATGAATAATATTATTACTAAAAGATGTCCTTCCTATTCAAAAAATATAGAGCATCTATAAATCATGGGGATCCCCCTAATGCATTTATGCACTTGTTTTTTTACACCATTTGAAAAGGCTGAAAAGTTGAGAAACTTAGAGCCTATTGCTAATGAAACATTAACTTTCTGGAAAGAAAGAGAAAGCATTTCTGGAATTGCGAAAAACAGAAATAGAGTTTGGTTTACTTGTAAAAAGATGGTGTGCAGGTAAATTCAAAAATTCCTTACTATAGAGCTGAGTTGTCCTTATTTTCGGGTCTTTTTCCAAAAGTAGTCCCCATTTCCAATATAAATGCCCAGATTGCCCCGATGATGGTTGCTGAAGCCTATGTATAGTCCTGAGGTGGAAGAGTGTCACAGAAACAGAGCAGTGAATGATGACCACGGTCATTTCCTGGTGAACTCTGGTAAAAAATGCCACAGGTACCCTTCGCATCCTGCAGCATTTTGCACTGAAAATCAGCAACCCAGACAAAATGAAAAGAGCAGGCATAGTGGACACATGAATAATATTCAATATTTTGAGGGAAGGACTCTTTTCTACCTGCAGGTTTTTAGGAAAGCGGATGATTGTGCTGTAGTTGTTTTCTGTAGCTTGAACAGAAGAAATCTCTCCTATGGGAAGGCATTTATTGAGATTTGCTAAACGTAAGTCTCAAATACACAATTATTTAAGTACATTCTTCTGGCTGCAAAATGATTCAAGGTGGTGACTGGCTTTCTTTAAACAAGCTTTCATTAACAAGAGAAAATGACATATCACCAGAAAAATGAACAAGATTGAAATTTGAGAGGCACGGTTTTCTAGGTTTTTGGCATGGTGATCTGGGTGGGAATACAAAGAGACATACACAGGAACCTAAACTAACACACTCTTGAATGTCAATTCCTTTACTTGAACAACTACACTGAATATTTTGTTTACCCCCAAATACAGCGAGATCAACTTAAAGAACTTGAGAAAAAATGCAAATGTTGGTCTTCCTTTTAAAATATACATTATACACGAAGCCGCAGACCATGACGTTTTTGGCACACTCCCAGAAAAAACGGTATCCCTTGGGATGTGGAATACACACACCTTAGGATGTGGGTGTTCAACTATGAATTTTGAAGTAGAAAACCAAATCCATCAAATCACAGCATTGAAGTTGCGATGCTATCTTTCCGTCCCTTCGAGGCTCCAGAAGATGTCCACACTCGTGGCCTAGGTCAGCTCTCCGCTTACTATCCAGCTCCTCTCCTGAGAGAAACAGCCCTCTGGGTACTGAATCATTAGAGTTTTGCAACCGAATTGGTCTTTTGCTTTAAACATGCTTGAAATAATTTCAGGATAAAAAATCAATGGGAGTACCCTGTGAAAATTAGGGAGGGCAGGAATTATACTCCTGGTCTCTGGAGCTTCCTCCCTTGGTCACCTAGATGCCCGTTCAGCTGTGGGGGGTAGGGGGCCGTGGTGCAACAAACCCCACTCACACTGATGTCGGGGATCTTCTAGGAGCTCAGCTTCACCGGTCTGAGGAGTGCTTTTGCTATGGACATCGAAGAAGTGTTTAAGACCTAAAATATGCAGATTCATGCATATTTAGAACTGAAATAGTCCTTTTCCTTACCTTCTAGCCTATTACATCCTAAAGTCAGAAGACAATGTATTGTGTACATCAAACAGATAAAATTAGGTCACAGTATCTTATCCTTCCCTTTACCCAGAACTATGCTATCTATGCACAGTAAGGTGACTAAAAAGAAGCGTAAGCAATAGACCCTTCAATCAAGCATTGCTGTAGAAGGTCATTCAGGTTCTTTCCTCCCTATGATGAAATATTTTAGGATTCATCAAGCATCTACTAGGAGCCAAGGCCTCTAAAAGACATTATGAATTCTGCTACCATAAGTCCCAAAATTTCCAAGATGGCACCAATATAAAAAATTCTGGGTCATTTTCCCCAGAAATACATATGGGTGCACACGCATAACGGTGATACCCCTCAGAGCATACGTTCCAATCTTAGTTGGGAAATATAGTCACTGTAGGAAGGGGAGCTAGCATGAAGAGAGCCCTTGGAATGTACCTCCCAAGAAGACTTTATTTCAGACTCACAATAACCCTGTAAGGAAGGCATCATTATCTCCATTCCACATGAGGAACCTGATCTGAAGATCACAGGGGTTCAGCAATCTTTTCAAGTCATCAGCTTGGGAAATGGCATAGTTGACATAAAGAAGAGAAATAAGAAATTACATTTTAAGTAGCACTGGCCAGTCCACAATGGCTTCACAACTTCTGGGGAATATCCCGAGAGATAAGTTCAAGCTCGAAAGGATTATTGCAGCGTTGGGATATTTCATTGCTTTGTGTCCTCGCTTCTCACAGAATTTGAGTGCAGTTCCTCTGGGTCAGTCAACAGAGCTGCCTAAGCCAGGCTGCTGACTTTCTTAATCCTGTGTCTTATCCTATGAGGAGCACAGATGGAGGGGGTTGATGCATTTAGCTGAAGGAAAGGGACCAGATAAATACGATGTATAAAAGAATTCCTCCAGGCACGACCTCTGAACAGGCACAGCCATTGGCATTCATCCAGGGATGTGTATTACCTGTGGACACGATCAGCAGGGCCAATAGGGCATTTATAGATTGCTAGTGCATATGATGACTTCACCTTATAGAAATCTCATCTTAGGTAATTTTTGAGTAAAAATACATTACTTTTGTCTCTAACATTTCCTTAAACAACAAAATACAATTCCCTTACTCAACTCCTTTTCCTTTACACAAGAGCAGCAAATCTAAATATACAGGAGAGATGAACAGGAGCAGTGAGGAAGAAAGACCCTGTCAACATTTATTCGGAGCCTGCGGTGTGCAGATTGCTCTACTGAGAAGGAGCTGAGTTGGCCTCCAGAAATCACGGTGGCCACAATCCAACAAGGCTTCTCCAATGGCCTGAAGATGCAGACTCCCATTCTCTCAAATGACGAATGGATAGAGGATCGAAGGACATATGTGGCCTGTGGGGAAAGAAAGCTTTAAAGGATCCTCATGTGAAGGACCAGTGTAAGGAAGGGTTAATGCTGACCTGTTACCTCTCAGAGGGCAGGGCCAGCAACATAGACGTATGCACTAGAAATATATGTGTGGCTTATTGTTCCCCTGAAAGCCGATTTTAAGCTGAGACTAGGTGACTCTAAGAGGGGTTCCTGCCCCAAGAAGAAGCTCAGGTGGAACTTGAAGGTGCCTTATAACTCTAAAATGCTGCTTCTATATGATCTTACATTTCCTGGCAGGTCAAAGGCTATTAACTACAGTGTGGGTGGAACAGATCCAAATAAGACATGAACACCACAGTCTCCTTTTCTATAGCCCCCTGAGTTCCCTCCCAGGATCTTAGGGAATCCTACTACTTAGAAAAAGCACTGGTGTCTAGAACTAAGAGCAACTCCCTTAAAGACAAGCCCCCAAAGCAAAAAACAAACAAAAAACAAACAATCTCCCCCCCCACAAAAAACCTCAAATAGATTTCCTTATTGTTCTAATTTTTATAGTTTAATTAAAATCCTTTCCAATCTTAAGATGCAGATTTTTTTCTGAATTTCTTAAATATTTCTGACATGAACAGCAAGCATAGAATCTTAAGCTGTGACTCCTTTTCAGGTCAGGTTGTGGCTTCCAGGGATGTTTTTTGCTTGAAGGGTGCTCAGCCTATTTGGCTGGAACCCAGTGCTGATGCAAACAAGGTCACAGGCTTCAGACCTGGGTCGGACAGTTAAAAGCACGCCCCTCCACATCCCAGCTTACATGAATCCCGACCATGATGTAGATGATTGATTTCGCTCAAAGTGGAGATTAGGTAAACTCAGCAACACACATCACCACTCCTGAAAATCCCAGGAAAGTACATGTCCTACTGAGAGTGGTTACTTCAGTATAAGAAAGCTGGTTATATGGAACCAGCAGGCATTACTTCTGGGAAAAAATGAAGTCTTGCTGCTGGATTTATCCAGAAATGCCCCTAAACTTTTGATCAACCTTTTGAAAGAGAATCAACTAAATCCTTTCTTCCTAACTAATTCTAGTAACAGAAGAAACAGGTACTTAAATTAACAGCAGCTTATATCCTGGGCTCAACAAAGTGCCAAGTTCAGCTCTTTATTAGCTGCTTTTTCCTTCATTAATGCTATCTCCCTTAACGGTTTGGCTATTAAAATTAGCCAGTCTGCAGTGTCCCTGCCTGGGGCTAACGAGTAATGAACTGAGAGAGTTGCTACTTAGTTGTATCAAGGACGCCATCAGAGAGGCTTCTCAATTTCTCCCACCAAAGGAGAGATACCTTCCAGGCATATTCTACCTGCCATGTGACTGCTCTCCTACAGCAGTTTCACTGCCTCTGGGGTGGGAGCTCCCCAGGGCATCATGGGACCTTAAAACCTGGATAGCAGATAGGATGAGGGTCAGGCTTCTGCAGAGCCCAGAGGCATAAGGAGCCCAAAGGGTTGCTTCAAGGCTTTGTATTAACCATTAATTCCTCCCTCCCTTGCCACCCTCCCTTCTCCTACCTCATAAACCCTTTCTCCCCTCCCCAAGCAACTTTCTTCTGTAACATCGCTCTGGGCTTTGCTCCTTGTGATCTCTTTCTTGAATAGTTGTATCTGGAAGTCTTGTAAAAGGAAGAGAGATAAAGAGGAGCAAAGACCAGAGTGAGGCAACTCAGACCTCCTCAAAAACGAAAAAGATTTTTTGCCCTCTGATTTATCTTTAAGAGTTGTCTACAGCTTAGACCACAAAGCCTAATAAGGTTTTAAAGACTTGATACCAGAGCAAGATTTACATTCTAGTTCAAGTGAGGGTAATCCATAGAAATGCTGAATAAAGCTGAATAAAGTCTCTTAAATGGCAGCCCCAAAGGAGCTGATTGCATGATGTCCTACAAGGTCCTGACTGCATGCAGCCTATTTCCAATGAACCAGGAGACACTCCCCACTCCCATATGCTTCAACGAGTAAGGAAGAAAGCTGGGTTACAACCACTACCACCACGAAGCGAACAAATTTCCTTGCCCTACCTATATCAGATAAGTCTTCCGTTGCCTCAGGCTGAGAAATAAATATAAATTTAAAAAGCCTTGTAAACTATACCTAGAGTAACAAGTGCAAATTAGATCTGGAAAAGATTTATATCTCTGGAAAACGTTTGCTACCAAAATAATTTTCAATAAAACCATGTTAAGAACACCACGCTTGATAACAATGTAAGAGAAATAGGGCGGCATCTCCTCAGCGTTGCCGTCTGCGAAACTGGCATAACGACACCTGACCTTTACTGTCACGTAACATTTCAAAGATAAATGATATGAAGCTTATAAAATATTATGAGTTTCTTGAAACAAAAGCTCTCTGTAAATGCAAGACATTGTTATGAGGAATTTGAGGTCACAAATAAAGTATTACTTTTTATGGCTGTTTTAATAATTAAACTTGTCTTTATGTTGTAAACGGGAAATTAACTTAATGGAAATGAAGACTTAAGATGACAATGACCTAAATATATGACTGAGTAATTAGGGCTAAATTTATCTTTTTCTCCTCCAACCTCTAGAACTCTAAAAAGTAACATATAAACAACATTGAACACCGATGAAGAGTGTCTGCAATCATCTTGGCAAGTAATTTCTACCACTACTTGTCAAAAAAAATCACAGAAATTTCCAGATTCTTAGATACAAGACTCCTTATAGGAACTCAGAAGGGCATCTTTCCCCTCACTGCAGTCACAGTTCAAAAGATCTGAAAGCTTCGTTTTTGACAATTGATCACTGAAAACGGGTTCCGCTGACGAGGAGAATATTACCATGAAAAATGCCACAGGCATCAGTATCATTCTAAAAATTTAATGACAGGAATGAGAATGAAATATGTGTGTGTGCATGATAACAGCAATTAACAGAATATTAAGCAGCTGGAAATAATGTGTTGTATTCTTGTAGCCCTGTTGTTAAGACTAATTAATAGTTTATTTTATGTAAGATCGTGTGCCTTCATTAAAACTATTAGTGATCAGTAGTGAAAAATATGCTTGAATTTCCACATACTTCAGGATCTGAGGATCAGCTAACAGTTTAAACCAGGAATTCTGAATCGTCACCGGACTCATCTAGAGAAGCTTTAAGAAAAAAAGAATCTCAGCATCCAAATAAATCAGCCAGGCATCAAGAATTTTTAAAGCTTCCCGTGCAATTCTAATATGCAGAGAGGTGAGGCTGAGAATCAGTCTTAAATCAAGACATAAATAGAATATGTCAAGAAAATACATGTTAAATGATTATCTTTCACAACAGGTTTTTCGAAACCTTATTAACCAATTTGCTAATTGTCCTTCCCTCCTGAATAAATTGCTTGTTCTGCCTTTAACCATAAAATGGAGATTATTGGTATAATACAGGAAGTCCCTGAATGATGACTACCTAACCTATATATGAACAACTGCCCCAGACAGGTGTGCCTTCAGTGGTTCCTCTTCTCTCCCAACTGCCTCTGGAGTTCCCCTATACCCACCCCAGGAAGGCCGCTCAGCTTCACCATCTGGAGATCCTCCTGGAGCCCGCATTCTCAGCAATGGCTGCACTTGAAGTGTACGGCAGGAGCAAGACAAGGTTAATGAAGAAGAAACAAGAAGGAAAGAAAAGCCATTCTACTTCTGGCCTTGCCCTCCCTTCCCCCTCTCTTACCCAGAAAGTTCTGTCTGTCTTCATGTGCTCAAGTCCCAGACCTGCTTCCTGCTCAAGAATGAATCCACATGAAAACTGAAGAGCCTCTTCACTAGGTGCAGTAATCCCTAGGTGATCCCCTTGATGCCAGCAGGGTTGCATTTGTGCCATTCTGAAGTGGCAAGTGGGACAAGTTTTTTCCCCAAAGTAACCTTGATACTAGTGATTATGCCTCTGTTTTTGGTACGATGAACTATCAACTGATCATAATTTGAAAAACAAAAAACAAAAAACAAAAAACGCCTTGAACTCTAAGCAGCTGACTTCTTAATAAAATCTTATAACCCTAAACTAGTAGATGGAAAAAGCCTGCTAATGCTCTTCACTTGTAAGACAGTTTATAGGCCTTCAATTAAATGCTGCCAAATCCTCTTAACACCCATAGAATTATGTCAACAAAACTAGCACAAAACCTACTTGACAGATGTAAGAATTGAGGTTGAAGGGTTATAAAAATCTTGAATGAATAACCTAACTTCTCTTGGATGGAGCTAGCAGTCTTAACCCAATGCTGTCCTCTTCCTCCAGTTATTTTCTGTCTATAATGTTTTTTAAATTCTTTGTTTTCATAAAGTTTGTGTTTAAAGCATCCCTGAAGGGGAAAGATAGCTTACTTAAAAATCTCATTGACTGACGAATTCATTCCTTGATAAAAACATTCTCAAAAAACAAAACAAACAAACAAAAAACCAGTGGAACTCAACTCAAGTTCTTCCTATAAGACAAAAATTTCAAGTTTCCAAGCATTTTGACATTATTAGTATTTTCTCTCTTCTTTTAAGCAAAATACAGTTCTAAAACAGTGAAAGAATTGTGACACAAATATGGCTTTATCCTCTGAAATTCATTTAGGCATTGAAACTGCAAGAGTGGATAGTAATTCTCTTCACATCTTTAGAAAGCTGTGAAGGCATGCTACAGCATTGTCAGTCAAGCCTTACCAATGGTTTCAACAACAGTTCTAACATGGAGACCCCAAAAATAAATGCCTAATTTTCAGAAGCTAACCTTGAGTGTGTTACCACCAGATTATAGGACAAATATTGATAAGATGAAAACCTCCGCATGACCCTGGACATCCTAAGACCTCAATAACAATCCTACTCACTTCAAATCACTGTCCAGAAACACTTTCTAGTTCAATAAAGCTGTTTAGAAAATTTCTTATAGCTAATTATAGGTTTTTAACTCTATTACCCTGACTGCTTTAAGCAGTTCCTTCCCCATCCATGGACTCAGCAGTAGGTACCCATTCAGAGCTTCCCCACCTGCCTCTCCTCTAGCTCCATGCCAAGTCTCCCAAGTCCATGCTCACCTGACCTCCTCAGCAGACCCTGCCCTTGAGTTTGAATCTAGGTCTCATCTTCGCAGTTCCTTGTTTCCAGGTCAATGGTTTGCTGAAGCTTGGACTTTGATCTTCCTGTGTTCACATCCACAGTCCGGGGCCTACCTTACCTTCACCTGCGTCTCAGACCCCCAAACCAAAATGGAGCCCTAAGTCCTCCCACTCACCTGGTAAGGAAGATTGTCATTAGCAGAGAATTCCGACAGAAGAGACCTTCCCTGTCTTGTTCACTACCATATCCCTTGCACACTGAGTGGTGCCTGTTGGCTCACAGTAGGCACTCCTTAAGTAGTCACCGAATGAGTGAATGAAGGAGCCTCATTAGACAATCTCAGAGCATTTTCCAATGCCAACACAAATTCATCTTTAGTCCTGTGTTTTCTCCCAGGGCTAGCGAGTGCCTTATTGACAAAGTTTTAAGTCCAACTGTCTACATAAAAATCTTGCTACAGACTGCCAGCACCACCTCATCTCCTATTTCTCTTCAGGAGACATATTTGCCTCCCGATTATCCATTTATTTTCAGGCCTTATTCCAGGTGGTTCCAAGTTACCCGGCTTACCTTACTTACTATGATCTTATCCCATCAACTCTGCTGCCTTTCAAGATAGATGCTCTCTAATGGGATATTATACTTATCCCAAAGATGCCATCATTCCTCAAAAGTACTTTAGAAACACCTCTTTTAGGACTTTCTGAGCCAGTTATAGATAATGGTTTATTGCTATTTCTCGTATGTGACCAAAAAACCTTCCTCACAGACTTGATGCCAAATTATTTCGGCTATTTCCAAAATTTAAATCCCACATCAAGGAACAAAGTTGTTCATTAATTATCTATGTAATGTTTCTCTCCCAGCTAGACTTTAAAAAGTGGCGACACACACTGTGTTTGCATTGTTGACTGCACTCCCCTCATGTGCCTGGTACACTGTAGATACACAACTAAAAATTGGTGCGTGAATGAAAGAATGATCTGGAGACCTTTCAAAAAGATTTTTCTCTGTTTCAACAAATACCTGCCTGACATTGCTAGGAGCTGAGAATATGGAGATGCGTAAAGGAAAAAAAAATTCTTCCTTAAGGAGTTTAAAGTCTAGAGGGCATAAAAAAAAACTTAACGGAAAAGGAAAATAAAATTGTATTATTTATTGTCAACTCTTATGTAAAACAGGCACAGATAGTATATCATTTAAATTTCCCAGCTATCAAATAAGCATGACATTTCAATCCCCATTTTAAAGACTAAGAAATTGGGATTCAGCAATGTTATATTAACTTGCATAAGGTTAATAAGTGACAAGCTAGTCTCTGAACCCAGAGCGTAGGGACAGCAAAACCCAGGTCCTTACTTCCAACACCACCAAGCAAGGTGTGTACAATTCAGGTAAGTGTTTTGTCTTGTGACTACTTTTGAAGCGCTGACGGAAACAAGACTTACATGGCTATTTGAGTGCTGGTACGGGTACACTTTCTGTTAGCCTTACCCCATGCTACTCTAGAAATCACGTTAGGTGACACAACAACTCTCGTCTCACTGAGAAGTACTCCAAAGACCAGCTCCCTTGCCCTCACTCCCACATCAAGAAGCAAGGTTTATTTAATCACAAATCCATGACACCCACTCTGATATTGGGGTGAAGGCAGACCTATAAATGCCTACAGAGGGAGTGAGTGGATTAAGCTGCAGATAAACACTGGTACACATGGAATTGAGAGGAAGAAAGAGGCCTTTGGGATATAGGCCATAAATTACCAAGACATTTTGCCCACCCTTACTACGAAGGAAATGAAGAATGGAGCCTTTCAAGTTTCATTCCAGTGACATTTTAAAGAGACAAGTTTCATATTATGACCAAAAAAATTTAGAATCTCGGGGCCATGGTTTCCTTTCCTTAGACTTCTTCATTCAGTTCCACATCGATTGTGGAGCAGTGCAGAGAGCTGGTTAAGAGCTTTGGCTTGGAGGCACGAGACTTGTTTTGACTGTTAGCTCTAGCACTTAACCGTGTGACTTTGTACAAGTTACTTAAACTCCCCAGGCCTCAGTTTCTTCATCTATTAAAATGGGATGGTAACACTGGCTCTGCCCGAAAAGGTTGTAAGAATCAAGGGAGATAATACGCTAGAACTTAGCATAGGGCCTGGCTCATAAAAGTATAACGACTATCAGTGACAAGTTCACGTGCCAGGGTTGTGGCAAATCTTAAGGACATACAAATATACACACGTAGTACAGTCATTTTTGAGGTGGCTTGGTAGTTACATCCGCGGTAGGCACAAGATATCACATGACTACATAGAGGACTCTGGTGAAAGACACAAGGCTCATGTAAAACTACCATCTATTATAGAGTTTAAGTCACTTTCAAGAGGCTTTGCAAATCATGTTTTTAGCAGGGGGAAAATGAAAACCAAAGGACTCAGTTCCTGTAAAGATGCTGCAATAAGAGAAGCAGACACTGCCAGGACCACGTGTCCTGGCATGATCAGACTATCCATCTACCTGGATGCAGTAGGTACTTAAACAGGGAAGTTTCAAGGTAATTTCTGTTACACTAACACCCATGCTCTGCCCAAAGGGAAAACCTGCATTTGCTTCTTCTGATTCACATGTTAGTGACGACAGGAGACACCAAGTGGTCTGCTAAGCGAAGGTTTTCCCGCTGTCTGCAACGACGGCCAGTGCAGTGGGCCAGCTGGCCGCGCCGGCTTCACCTGGACTTACAGATCAACTAACTCTTCAGCATCACCGAGCGTGGGCGTGTGCTGGGGAAGGCGCCTACCTTGCTCTAATGATGAACGCGTTTCGTTCCTTAATAGCTGGTTCTTTGCTAACGACACCTCTTTTTTCCAGATGGTTCCATCGATATTCGGGGGCAGGGTGGCCTAGTATGAGTCGTCAGGGCAGAGTGTGGTATACTTATACTCGACCGGTACCCACTCACTGTGTATTTACTCTCCTCTACTTATAACCTTTTCTGTAAGCTCTGAAATTAAACCGAGAGGAAAAAAAATTAAAACATGGTGGGTGATATTTTAGGGAGCTCTGTGCAGGCGGAAGGGCTAAAGGAAAACGAAGAAGTGAGTAAAATATATTCAGCACCTTCTATGTACCAGACACTTAAGCTCTGATATCTTTCTGTTTTGTAAATGAAAAAAACCAAGACTCGGCAAGCTTAAAGAACTTGTTTTCTAATGTCTTATAATAAGTGGTGCTAGACTTTGAATTAAGGTATGTCAGATTCCAAAGCCATTATTCTTCTACATTTTCTCCCCAAAATGAGGAGTAAGGATCTTTGGCAAAATGAAAGTGGTACTATGGAATCACGGAAGACAGTAAAAAGAAAAAAAAAAAAATAGGTTTTGAAAATTCTAGTATTTCACAAGATGACTAGAAACCTGGAGTTGGGCAATTTAAATAGCAGAGAGGACATTCTGACATGCAGGGTAATGTATTTAGGCCCAGTGTCAAGGTGTCCTAAGAGCAAGGGTCGTTCCAGGTCCTGTACAGGCAGAAAAAGTTGTCTGTGTGTCAGGGATACCTGGAGAACCGTGGAAGCTGCCCGCTCCTTCTCTGACACTGACAGAGCAGCACATTCAAAGAATACAGTGTTCAGATGGCAGAAACAGATGAGGTGGGATGGCACGGGTGGAAATACCCGAAGTATGTGGAAGGATTGAAGGAAACTGCCCTCCTTGTGAGCAGAGCCTGTTAAAGGAGATGGAATCCATTTCCGCTTTGACTTCTCTTGTTTCCTACTTCCTGCTTCTTTCCCATAGTAAGCGTGAACAGAAAAGGGCCCTAGAAATCAAAACTAGTACTCGTTTTTCAGACAAAAAATCGGAGACAAACAGAAGTGTCTGAAATCACACTTCTTGTTTCAGAAACCAGGTACTTATCAGTTCTTGTTTTCGTTTTCTACCACATACTGTAGTAGAGACAGGGTAGATTACACACACACAGGGAGAGAGAGAGAGAGAGAGAGAGAGAGAGAGAGAGAGAGAGAGAGAGAGAGAGAGAGAGAGAGAGAGAGAGATTTTACTTTGTAAGCACAAAGATATCCCTACTTATCTTGACTTTCCCTAACCCCAGGACTGTATGCTTTGAATCTTCTACCAAACTGCATTAAAGATTAGCACTGCATCATTCACAAACTATTGTCTCGGTCATGTCTAAGGTACCTGGTGAGGTTGCAGGTAAGGGCTGTGTGGTGGGAGGGAGGATTTTTCTTTATTCCGGGCTCCCTGCACTGGTTGCCTTCTTGGTGACAACCAGCCATCCTGATTTTCCTGACACAGGGGTAGGGGTGGTGGGAGGCGGGGGCAGGGTGGGGGTGGGGGGTTGTTCTGTGGTGAGGGATTTCAGTGCCAAAACTTGCAAAGTCCCAGAGAAACCAGGACAAGTTGGTCCCTCAATTGCCTTCGGTAGGGTCACATTCTCAACTGAGCTACAGAACCCAGACAGATAAAATGCATTTAGTTGGACGTTTTAGCTGGTCTAACACCAGCTAAATGGTAGTTAACATTTCAAGTTTTTAAGAAAAGAAGCAGGATGAAGATTAATGACCATAATGGGCTTTGAGCCCTTGGGGAGGAAGGTATTCTCAAAGTAGGAAGTGTTAAGTCCATAAAAGAAACAATATGAGAATGCAGTGGGACTTTTTCATACCTAACAAGTATGACTAAACCTCTAAACACTTCCTGTTCTGTCCCATGTTTTGCTGAAATTCGTTTTTCCTTATCGGCCAAGAAGGTAAGGGGCAAAAAAAAAAAAAAAAAAACCGTTCTCTCTTCTCTTCTTAAGAATAACAGTGGGGAATTTTAAAACCTCTAAAGGTTTAGCAAGCTCTTGCTTTCACATAGAAATATTATGGGAAAACAAACAGCTCTCATTTTTTTCTCCTTAAGCATTCTAAATTCTAGCTACATATAATTTGAGTAAGTACAAAACCATCTGATTAGGAAAGATAAATACTTGTACCCATTCAGCCACCTAGTTATATTATGAATCAAAATTGTTGTTGTTGTTGTTGTTAAACACTGTGGTAGGTGATGACAATACAACACTAAATAAGGAGAATATGTTTTTATTTCATATGTTGCAGCATCCTAAAGATCAAAAATTGCCTTTTTAGATGTAGTCATGAGTCTTCCTATCGCAATAGAGAAAGCGAACCACTTCTAACATAAAACTCTACAATTAAATAATTTCTTCCCATTCAAAAAGAGCAATGCCACAAAAAGCAGTCTCACTTCCACCATTTCTGGGTCACCAAATACACTGGAGGCACTTGGCCTACAATGGGATAGAAAGGATGTGAGCCAAGGAGGGGGTTACACCAGGGCACAGGTCAATGGATTCCCTGACTCACGAGAACAGCTATACGCTGCCCTGTATCCATATTGGGGAAAGGCCCTCTCCCTCCTTCTCTGATCTCTTGGAAGAGTGACTTGAACAATATAAAGTCGTATTTTAGGGAAGGGCAAACGGCAGCCCACTGAGGGGCCAGGGAACCATGGAAAAGGCTTTTTCTCCTTCCATCTCCACTCTAATGGGTTGACTGCTGTACCCTCCAAAACAAAAGAGGCCAATTAAAACCAAGCTCACAAATCCACCCCCCTCCCCGTTCTTCCGTGCATAAAGCTGCCGACACCATTCTCTTCACCTGTGGGATGAAGTCTAGAGAACTGAAATGGCAGGGTGACGGGACAGCAGAGCAGGAACAAGTGTCAGATGTCTACCCAGCAGCATGGCCAGCTCAGGTAACAATGCCACCTCACCGAAGAGTCCACGGTCATTGAACTCAGCTCGCCCCCTGGGCTACGATGAACCTTCCGTCCTTGATTAGACCTCTGGGTCCTGCCTGCATGAGGGCCTTCTGGGTGCTCTCTGGGCCTCAGAGACTGGCACCTTTGTGCACACTACAATTGGCTTCTTTGAGCCCGGCAATCCCAGACCAGGAGCCTTGTTGCACTTCCTCTGTTTATACAAGACTTGTCGAGCAGGTTATGCTGCTTTTCTGCCACTTTTCTTCCCAGACACTTCTAAAATGCCAAGACATCAGGAAGCTAATAAAGAATAGGGTTTTCTCACCACAACCCCAAAGATGTACGAAGGCTTTCACAGGGCCTAGGTTTTGCAGAAGGCCTGCTGCTATTCTTTTAAATGGTAGAGTGTGTTTTTAAAGGTTGTAAGGGAAGAGTTGTCAAAAAGTAAGGTTGAAGTCAAATGCACTGTGTCACTGTCATTGAGAGTAGCCTCTTTCTAGAGACATTAAAATGCACCCCTCGAAGCCGGCAGCAAGTCCAGTGGTTGTATCAATAACAATTTTCACTTACCCAGAAAAAAACCCCTAGTAGCACACAGATGTTCATACCTTTCCCTCTCTATTTTGCGGATCTAGAAAAAGTGGTAGAAAGAAATTAAATACCTTCATGAAGCAGCAAAAAAAAACCTAGGGATAGAACCCAGGACAGCTAGCTTCCTGCTTTATAACACACATAGCCAGCACACCACAGGAAAACAGTTATTTTTTCACTACAAAAGAGGAGATCTTCAACTTTAAGCATAAAAGGTAAAAAAAAAAAAAAAAAAAAATCTTTAACATCACCAGTTATTTTGTGGAGAGAAGAAACAATAAAACAGTAGCCCAGGGCATAGTTCTTTCCAGAGGTCAAGATGGTATCTAACCAAGGTCAAGAGCGTACGAACCCAGACTTCCAAGGGCTACTAATCTTCCCCACGGTATGAGTCAGTCACACTGAAATTGCCTCACGGTTAAGGAGGGAATCATCAAACCACCAGCAGTAACACCAAATAGGACTGGGATCCCAGCTACTTCTGTCACATCTCCTTTGCCATTCATGGGAGGTGACCCAGGGAGTGACTCTTTCAGATTCTGGGAAAGTCCATTTATTAGGCATGAACCCACACCTACCCATCCACAACCCAGCCCCAATCTGTTCCAAGATGGTTGCCCAACAGCTCTAAGGATCTTCAGAAAGATTCTTCAGTTACAGGTACAAGGCCTTTGAATAGGTCTCGAATGCTTCTACCCACAGGAGTATTCTCACAAGTACACCCAGAGAATCAGATAAAATCCTGAAAGCATGGGCAAAGTTCAACAGAGAGCTGCCCCTTCTAGGCCACAAACTAGCACACCTGGCCATTTGGCAACTATTCCTTCCTTTAGCAGATCTTACCTGCCTGAGCAGGAAGCAGTGATAAGGCCAAAGCAAGTTCATGTTAACTGCTATGGTTCCAAACTCATACTTGAGCAGCACTCAGTTTAGAAACAGAACCTTAAACCATTGCAGATCAAATCAATATAACGTCATGGAACCATAAAAAAATAAGAGAATATAGGTCATGTTGTTTTGAAATCTAGAAAGCCCTACGTACTATACTACATATTATTATTTTGATATTCAATAATGCTAAAAGTAGAAAGTTGTAAAATAAACATCAATAACAATGGTAGAACAACTATGTAAGCATATAGCTAAAGACCTCAAGAAGTCAGGTACAGGCAGTTGGTTATCACGAAAAAAGGCTCAATTAAAAAAATCTTTCAAAGGGCTTCAACATTTAATAAGCAAATAAGTTTAAATGGTATCCTTTAATTATAAATGTTTATGACCCAATTTGAGAGTAAAACTAGTGTCATAAATCCTAACTTTGAAGAGGATCCCCAGGTGGCCTCAAGACCTGCTCCATCTCTTCCATCACCTACCGCAAAGTAAATGAATCTAATTTTTTAAGGTGTAGACTCTTTTCTTGTGAGACATACTAGCGCTCGCTAGTATATGATCCATCCCTGATTTACTCCTCTGTGCTGAACAAATTCTAGCTGAAAAGAGGAACGGACAAGCAACAGAAGTCTTTACGCGAGCCCTATTTACTGAATTGTAGACTATCAAGTCTTACAACTGGAAACACAGCCAGTTTCTCCTGCCAGGGTCAGCTCCGGTGGAGTCATCACAGGCGCACTTGGTCACAGCACCCTGCACACACCTGCGGACCACCAAGCCCTTAAGCCGCTTCCGCACACATGGGACGCAGCCTGTACAGAACGTGTGCTATGACGCTTTCTTCACTTTCTAGAACAATGTAAATCAGGTTCACCCCCACATTTTTATGCAAGACTCTCAACTGGAAAACCAGCTCCAAGTATGCTTGAAGCTGTATTTTCTTAGCTCTTCTTATTTTCTGAGTCTTTCTTTAGGATTAGTTATTCCTCTCAAATGACTTCACGAGTGACACGGATGAGGGAGATGAGAACGAAGTGATATAAAATGATCGAAGGAAACTCGAACACCACACGTGGTACAGGAAGCTCCCAGGTACACTGCCACTGGGTGCGAGAGGGCCCTAGAAGAGGGTTTTCACTTGGGGCCCCTGTCACAAAAGCTAGTTCTGTGAGGTGGGCAGTTGGTTTGTGTATGAGTATGAACAGCCCCCGTAACATACGGGATGCGAGCATGTCTGTGGTATGTAAGATCTCTTCTGTGTCGGTCGCTCTGTTGGAGAGTCGCACAAACTCCACATTCAACAGCTTGTTGTCTAGGGTGGTATCTAGCTGTGCATGCAAAGGCAGGCTACCTCAGAGCTACAAGGCAGGCCACTGCAGATTGGTGTTCTTTTCCCTCTGCCCATCCACATATAATGTTTTTTCCCTGACCACAAATTCAAATTTTGGCACTGACATTTACTAGTTGTGTCATTTTGCACAAGTGACCTGTTTCTCCTCATCTGTAAACTGGAGAAAGATGCCTATCATGAAAGGCTGTGCAGATTAAATGAAGGGGTGTGAGTGTGTGTGTGTGTGTGTGTGTGTCTGTCTGTCTAAGGCTCCTACTGCTGTACTAAACACATAGGAGGTTTGTTTTTTCCTCTCGCTAGCTTAAGTACTTACATGCTTAATCCTGAACTGATTTGTACTTTTTAATTATTTCAAGTTTATATGTTATCTAGACTGTGAGGAATCAGGTCATTTTAATTTTTGCTTTCTACTGTCTGAGCTGTGCACACATGGGTACCCAGTATCGTGGTTCACGATATTGGACAAGTGCATCATTTCCTCCACGTTCGATAATCTCTGGTAATGTTTCCTCAGGAAACCACTGTGAGTTCTGGACACAACTGATCTCCCTTCTGTCCTTTCGGCTCCTCACGCTCCTTCTTCCACACACACACCTCTGCCATGTGGAACGCCCTGAAGAACTCCCATAAGCCAAGTTACCCACTCATCTGATCACTTCTCGAATACATAAACATTTCCTAAGTACGTACTATGTGCCAATGAGAGGAACTGTGGATCCACACTTGGACACAGAAAAGGAAAGACTTGACTCTTGCTTACCCTCCAGGCTATCGGAGGGAGTCAGATGGGAAGGCAAAACACACAAAATAATACAGTGTATCAGATGCCAAGAGAAGAGTATATATCAATCCTATGGGACAAAGACGAAGAAATCTTAATTCAGCCTAAACACACTATTCTGAAATTTTAAATACGTATTGCCTTTGAGGTAGACCTTTAATGCACTTAACTTTGTTGAAATAGTGGGAGAAAGGGAATCTCCATCCTGGTATGTTACAAAATAGGTCAACTTATTTTGGAATAAGTCAAAAGTTATTCCAAAGATACTCTCGGGATTGCCAAATTCTTGTTAGTACCTTTTCTCATGTTAAATCATGTACATTGCAATACAAAAGAATTTTCTTGCAACTCATCTTGGAATTCTGAACAATCCACTCACACACGTATTCATGGCATGACGTGTAATTATTTAGCACCAGATTAAGTGTTGAGTGAAAAAAAAAAGAAACAAATATAAATCTTAGAAGCTCCCTGCTAATTCCTGGCAGAGAATGAATGGATCCTGAAGAAAAGATGTTCATTCCCTGACCCAGGGTGAACCTGATAGGGAAAATGGACAGAGAAGTAGGGTAGTGGCCAGCTGATGGGAGAAGAGACCAAAGGAAAGTGGGGGCACCTAAGGACAGGAGGATAGGACCTGTCTGTGTGCATATCGGAGCAGCTCCACTCGAAACTTTGGTGTCCTGAAATAAAGAGGCACCCCACACCCCAGCTTCATGCTAATGCAGAGCACCCAGTCAAATGCATTTGGGAAGCCTGCAAGGGTCTCATGCGTGGACCACACAGCAAGACAAGCCCCACCATATCTATATACATAGCTCCTACAAATACCTTCACAAACAGTCTAAACAATTTTCTAAGTTAACACTTAATTCCTAAGGCTTTCATTATCTCTTAGTCCCACTTTCCCCCTAACTCTTTATTCTCGCAACCAACTCAACCCTTTACTGATACACAGGGCAGAAATGAAGGTTTCCTGGAGGCCAGGTCTTATCTATTTTTGTATCCTACTCCCCACGCCTGCTAGTACCAAGCAGAGTATCTGGCGCATAGTAGACCCTCAATCAATGTTTATGTAATACCCAGTCTTTGGGAAACAGAAACAGAATGAGAAAATGGACCCTCAAAACATCAAAGGGTATATGGATTCTCCTATGTATAAAGTCATCCACTCCACATGATTGGTCCCAAACACTAAAGATCCACGAACGTGCCTTCCATGGAAGAAAACGTCCTTCTAAACTCTCAGAACATACTCCCTCTCTAGGAGCTGCTTGGTAAGAAGGCTGTTCATGGAAATCTTAAACCGTGACATAGCCCTGGCCGTATCAACTGTGCAAAACTAGCCCTATCAGGAAACCCAAGCTGCAAAAGGAACCGGAGACTCAGGCAGCTGACCCGCTTGCGATCTGGAGGCAGTGAAACCGTTGAGTTGTGAGTTTAAACCAACTGCAACTGGTACCTGACAACCAACTTCCCTATAAGACCAAGCAAGAGTCAAGCGAACTGCCACGTAGCATCCCTGGTGTTGGGGGTGGGGAGAGAAGATTATCTAAGCCTTTTGCTTCTCCCTGGAGCAGCTCCCCTTTGGACCGTTTCACTGTTCATTAGCACCTCTACTGAAGATAAGCAGGGGAGAAAGGAGGTGAGGAAACTCAAACCAGTCGATGTTTTTCCTTGTTAGCAGTTCTGGTAGACTTGGTGGGAGAAGAATTGTTATCGGCTAAAATGAGACACTGGGCCTATCTATGATTTTCAATTTTCCATGTTCTCCCTGCCCCTAATTATCACGTACAGTCAAGCCAGCCTAACCTTATAATGATAGCTCAGTCTGCGAGTGAACAGAAGCATAATGTTCAAATTCTAGAATTTTTATAGAGATAACCTATGAGATCGTCTTCTCTTATGTTAAAACTCTTAAAAACACCAAAGTCATGGATAATATAATCACAGGCAAAAAAGCTCAGAAATGTGATCACATGAACCCTATCTTAATTTTAATAGTTGACTGCTCCTACTATTCCAACTTTCCATGACCTGAATACATGCATCTTTATTTACTCTCATAAGAAAAATAAAAAACCTACCATGAATTAGGCACCTACTATATTCTAAAGTGCCGGACCTTCTGCTGAATATCTCATACAGATTATATTGCTTATTTCTAAAACATCTTGGCAAGAAATTTTTATCCTGATTTTATAGGGAAACAGGTCTAGAGAATTTAAGCCTGGAGATAGTAAGTACCAGAGCTAAGACTTGAACACAGAGCTGCCTTTCCGCCATCCCTACCCCCAAAACCTGTGCTCCGTCCACTCCACAGCTCAGCCTCGCTGATAACATTTCTCACCTCCACCCAGAACTCTGTCTGCGACAGTGCTCTCAAGGCTCGTCTAGAGGATGAATGTACTAATTATCCTCTATGACTTTTAAAGGTTCAGGCTGTACCTGAACGTGCTAATAGTATCCTCGGAATATTTTCAGATATCTGCTCTTTCCTCTGCTATCAGCGCTAATACAAATAACCACCAGCTTCCACCCCTTTGCCAAACATATATAAACTGCCCCTAGTCATGTTCATAGTTTCTGATTAGTGGGACACCAGACCATTCCCGGATGACAAAAGCCTGAGGCCACGGTGGGAGAGGAGGTCGTATGAGACGGCTTCACTTCCCGATGACTCAGGGCCAGCGAGGATGCCAGGAAGCCGATGCAGCAGAAGCCTGTGCCCTCAGTGTCACCACACGACCACTTCCTACTTCAGTGAGGGAAGTAGCCTAACCTCTAGTGTGAAGGCGGAAGGAAGAAAGGGGGAAGTGACTCCGTTGACTGTCTTAATCCCATATTCCATTCCCCTGTTTCTGCTCCTGTCTCTTTCCCTAGCCCCGCCCTTGCTGAACTTTAGTGCCTGAATTTGCCTTTCTCCTCCCCAAGCCTCTCTGGCCTGGCTACTTACTCCCTGCAACTCTGCCCTAGCACCTTAACGCAGCCACAGCACCTCTCGGTATTGGGCAGAGATAAATTCACTTTATTCGGTATCCTGTAAGATTACAAATGGGCTTGCTTCATCATTTGTCCTCTCTTGCCATCCTTGGCGAGTGAAAGATGGGCTGATGTGACTTAATCTCAGTGCAGGAAACACTACAAAAGCTTGTCCTTCAAGAAAGAAAATCTCTTCACTTTCCTATCCACAAGCACTTAGTGTCTCCATCACATCATGGTCCTAGAAGATGAGCATCTTTTATGGGTCTAAGGTTTGTTGGTATTTTTAATAACATTACAATGACCGAAGAGATTATAAAATAATTAGTGTTCACCAAAGAACACCAGTATGATGCTAGACACCTAGGCAGTGCCTCCTAACTTGAGATGCAGGCCTCTTGCCTGGAACAAATGGATCCCAGACTCCAGAAACGTGGATCCCTGTGGCCCAGACTCACTCACAGCATGGCAGTTTAGCCAGTCCCAGGTAGCTTCAACGTCCTTGATTTAATCTGGGCTGCTTCCAGTTTTGGAGATGCCAGAGAAACCACACTGACTGCCAGGCTGGATGAAACACTAACCAGATACAATCTGCGTGGCCTCAACAACTTCAGAAGAAAGAGAGAAGCCCAAAGTCCGGGCAGTTCCTGTCTGAGTGATTCCTTCTGAGTCACAGGTCAGGGACCTGCCAAAGTACTGGGCTGAAGAGTCGGGGAGTCCTAAAAACTGACTATTGCTTATTCTAAAATACAATACTGAGCATACACCAGGCTTCATTTACGACCTACGCAGTCACACAACCAGGGGAAGGCGGGTGGCTGTGCTCGTTTGAGCTTGCCTGTGCTTGTTTTAATACACTGCTGTGGATATCCTGAAATTCTTCATCATTTTTGAAGAAGGGGTCTCACATTTTCATTTTGCACTGGGCCCCACAAATGATGTAGCAGGTCCTGCTGAGCATGTTAACTCCAGTCAGAGTCACTTCAAAACATCTAGCAAGTCCGAGAAGCTGTGCCAGCAGAAGCGGGGTGCAGTCAAGCAGGATGTGAGGTTTCTGGCTGGCAGGGATGAGGGATGGAAGGCAGCGTATGAAGAATGACTGCTCTTCAGAGAGGAGGGAGGTAGTCTGGTGACAGGGAGCACAGGGTGCCCGGTGTGGGGCACCACCACCAGTGTGATAGAGCTTCTCAAACACACAAAGCAAGCGTGGCTCATTTTGGAGCGCTACTTTTTAGAAACTCCCCAAATCTATCTCAGATCTCTGATTATGGGCCGCATTTTTTCTCTGTCTGATTTATACCCAGTCTGACATTCCCCCAGTGATTTATTGAAGCTTGTTTTAAAAGCTGGCATTCTATTTGTTTGTTTTTTCCTTTTCAGCCTGAGAGAAATTTGCATGAGATGGGGGCTGCTGAGGCAGAGAACTCTACTTCAGGCTGTTAATTCTGTGTCGAAAGTCCAGACTCCAATGGCTACAGCTGGGTTACTGCAGTAAGTCACACGGGGTCAGAGCAATCAGGACGACAGGTGGGAATATCAGGGCCACTTGCAGTCTGGGTTCTGTCTGAAAGCAAATTTCCCAATGTTCAGCACCAACACAGACTACAGAATTGCCCCAAAGTATATTCTCTAAGAAGTGCCTTTGGGGAAAGCTTTCCCAAGTATGTTCAAAAGGAGCCAGAAGACAAAGACATTGTTCCTTTGGATGCTTCAGTAGCTGTGATCACCTGCAGGCATGTGAGGTTGATACCCTCAGACATGACAGCTAGAGATGGATGGATTCTCCTTACTCTTCAATACACACACACGACACGCACACACCTCACAGCATTAGAGTTTAATACTGGTGGGGAAAGAAGCTGTGTTCCTTTCAAAAGGATAGCTATTCTCTTTAGCATAAGTAAAAATAGTCCGTAGTACCCGTCCTTGGTACTGGAGTCTCTTTCAGAACCATAAAATCAGCAGGTAGCAGATATGTTTTATGGGCTATATGTCACTTAGCATAGCCTGCACATCCTCATCAGTCAAGAAATAAGGGAACTAAAGCAATTGCCATCAGAGCTGAAAATGTGGCACCCTTGGCTCCAGGTCTGTCCTCTCCTGGGCAGGCAGAGGACAAGCTGCTTGCCTGCTTCTTGGCAAAAGAAAATGGAGCAGAGCAAGCACTGCTGTATTTGTACATGGTACAGAAAGAGCAACGTTAGGCTAAAGAAAGGTCTTCCTTGAGGCTCAGGAGAAGCCATCTGCCCGTGGGCACCGAGGCCAGAGTACTGGAACCACCTTCTGAAACATCTGCTCAGACGAGAACTTGATGCTTACCACACTGGCCCTTTCACTCTTGGAATCAGAACTGCATTTAATTATTTCACATCTAAGAGATAAGGAATCTGTACCTACTCATAAGCCTAGGATATGTGTCTGAGCAGTTTATGGACTATGTATAACTGCTTGCAGGCCACTAAGGTGTTCTGAGAACCGGACTCCATGAACATGGAGTCGAACCACACTAATCGGTGAAGAAATAAGCCAAACCTAACACATCAGCTGAGATGGCTATTTCACTCACAGTATAAAAGAAAAACTGTAGAATTTTAGAGCTGGAAGGGGAAAGAGTGATCCTCTTGGCTGGGTCCCTCATTTCACAGGTAGAGAAATGGAGATGTCTAAGCAAGTCCAGCTGCTTGTCTGAATAGTGAGCCTCCTTAGACCATTTCTCGAATAGAGGATAAAAAAGAGAAAACAGTTCTGCTCTGCCCACGTCCACAATTTCAGCCAAAAGTGGACCAGCATCCACCAAATACTAACGTGAATGCCAGTCTAGCAACTGAAGCAATCTGGATGGATTCCACTCATTCAGGTCAACTCACCTGGGTGCCATAAATCAGTCCCAATTCACCAGATCACAACCAGGGCAAGGGGCTCCAGCTAAGTGGGCCCAAATAGTCTAAAAGACAAGGTTAATAACCAAGATGTTGCTTCTTCAGCTTTCCAGTGTTGGACCCAAAGGGCTCAGCAAATTCCCTTTCCCAAGATCGTTGGCTTGACACAGTTGGGTCAAAGGTCACTGTTCTTCCCTGGGCTCTCCTATTCATGTGAGGAAAGAATCACTGAATATTTATTGATTATTATAAGAAACCTAATAAATATGACAGAAATTCTCTGATTTGTCTTACTTTTCCTCTACAATTTAGATTTTTTTAAAGGAACTCAAAGCCTTTACTTTTAAAAGGTCACACTGTGTCATCGTGACCAAAGTTAGAAAGAAATCAGCTCTCGTAAGTCCCCAATTTAAAATAATTGGAGAAAACAAAATCTTGTTCAAAAATAAGGAAAACAATAGGACCTTTCTTTATAAGGTGGACTCACCATCAGCAGTGGGTGAGAGAGCTGAGTCAGGAGCCAACATGACTCAGCAGTAAAGAATGAGCTTAGATGGGTCAGAGGTGGGTTCAAATTCCAGCTACGCCACTTATTAGCTGCACGATGTCAGGTGAGTTGCTCAACCTCTGAGTCTTGGTTTTCTCACCTTTAAAATGAAAACAACTAAGTAAAGTCATTCTGTAGAATCTCACTTACGTGTGGAATCTTAGAAAACACCCAATCAGGTTGCAGGGGAATAGGTGAGGGTGTCATAAAGTACAAACTTCCAGTTATAGGATAAATAAGTCTCGGGGATCCGATGCACAGCACGGCGACCATAAGTTAACAATATTGTTATTTACAAGTTACTTTCAGATCTAAGAGAGTGTAGATCTAAAAAGTTCTCATCACAAGAAAAAGAATAGAGGTTATAATTGTATGCTGATGGATGTTAACTAAACTTATTGTGGTAATCACTCTGTAATATATACCTATTATCAAATCATTAACTATATTGTACACTTAAAACTAATCCAATATGTCAATTATATCTCAAAAATAAATAAATAAAATGAAAATAATTTCACCCGCTTCATAGGATTGCTGTGAGGATTACAGGAGTTAATATGAATGTAAACCACCTGACACTCAATGCCTATCCAATGAGCATGAGCCTCAGTCCTGGCTCTGATATTTCTATCTCAGTCTCATTCTTTTCATCTTCAAAATAAAATAGTCAAAATAAATAATCACTAGGATCTATCTTGACTGAAAGCTATATGAAAAGGAGAGTGCCAAACTCTCCACTAATCCCATCTCTCTGATGGCCAATGGGAGAGAAATAACTTATATAATATTGTAGCATTTTCAAAGTGGATGCTCAAAGTATTATCAAATTTTATCACCCCAGAATTCCTACTCCTTTATGTTAAATAACCAAGACAATCTTCCACATTTGAAAACTTCTCAAAACTTTCTCCGCATTTTACACTCGACTGGCACCGCCCAAGATCAGGGCCCGGTCATCTAAGTAGGATGTTATGTGCAATCATCTTGGAACTGGTTCTTATGCTTCCATCGTCTCCTTTCTCCCATCACCTTCCACAGCCATCAGCCGTCTTTGCAAAACAGAACCAACTGTGCTCCAGCACCTTCACTGCTCTCTAACCGCCTTGGCTACAATGCAAACTCGTGAACAGGCCTCACCTGTCCCGTGTTCCAAACACTCACATTCCCGACTCAAATGTCTCCTGCTCTCTCCACCAGGAATTCTACTCTGATCCTCCACAGCAGTCAGTCCACACGTCTCTTACAGCATTTGCCTCAAGTCATAAATGACTGTCTCTACTGCTGAACTGTAGGTTGTATCTCTTCCACCTTTGGTTCTTAGCCTCTTGAGCCATGTTAAGGCATGCATGTAGTAGATAGTCCATAAAGTCTTACTGAATTATTACTTAATTGGTTAATTGGTTTCAGCCGGCCTTTAGTCAAATATATGCATGAAGAGAAGACGCAGGGCTGGGCAGTTAGGCAATTCATTTTCACAATATCTTTGATTAGTCAGCTATCACCTTGGAAAGTACAGCAAGCTGGAGGCAGGCCCATGAGATGCTGGACACCAGCCTGGTTAAGTTTTTATTGGGCGCAGAGAGCAAGAACAGCCCTGCTTATAATTGTGCCCAGGGAACTTGGGCAGAGCAGAGCTGTCTTCTTTTGTCCTCCCTTCCCTCTCTTCTTCTGTCCTCCCTCCCTTATCACCTTCTCCCTCTTATCTCCACCTTTAATTCCTCATTCACCCAGTAAATATTTAGTGAGTGCTTATTACGTTCTAGGTACTGTTCTAGCTTTAGAATACTGCAAAATGAAACCACTAGCTTACATTCTAATGCAGTGCACCTTGAACCTCAAGGTCATATGAATCATCTGGGATCTTGCCAAAATGGCAGAACTGGACTCAGAGGGCGTGGGGTGGGGCCAAGCACCTGCATTTCTAATATGCTCCCAGGTGATGCTGACACTGCCAGTTTGCACTCTCTGTAGTAAGGTTCTAGACTAGAGCTCTGTTTCTCAACCTTGGCTGCACACAGAAATCACCTGGAAAATTTTATAAAATATTGATGCCTGTGTCTCTTCCCCAGTATTTCTGATGTAATTGTCTGGAGTGCAGCATGGCGTTTGAATTCCTAAAAGCTCCCATGGTGATTACAATGAACATCGAAGGTGGAGAACCACCGTCCCACTGGGAGATGTAGAGAGAAAATAAATATTTACTTCGGATAAGTACTATGAAGAAAAATACAGCAAGGTAAGTACAACAGAAAGCTAGAAAGCATATTATTTTATATTAGGTTGTTGGAGAAGTCCTTCTAGGAAGGTCACATTTGAGCAGATACCTGAAAGATGTGAGGACTAAACCCTGCAGTTATCTGAGGGAAGAGCATCCTGTAGCAGAAACAGTATGTGCCAAGTCCCTGAGGTACGAGTATGCTTGGTGTGACTGAGAACAGCAAAGGAGACTCACATGGAAGAACATTCACTAGGAGACTTTATTAAAGCAATGGTTCACAATCATAGGAAAATACTGAATCTGATCTTAATGGTAAGTCTAGGCACACAAGGCCTGAAGGAGTTCAAAATGAGTAAGGTTTAAAATCTAAAAAGCACTTTAAGAAGGACAAACATTTGGAAGCAAGGGAAATGCATGTAGCTATGTTAAGTCATTTAATCATCACAAGAATTATATGATAAACATCATCATCCAACTGAAGATGAATAACATCATCTCCATTTTTAGAAATAAGTGACCAGAGGCTCAGAGAAGTATATTCACTTGCCCAGGGCGACATTAACTCCAGCCAGCATGACTTCAAAGTCTTTCCCTTTACATTGTGTATTAGTCACACTGGTTGTTCTCTCTGATTCTCACTCCGCATGTGCCCCCTTCTCAGGCAGAATGGGTGGGAGAAGGAGGGCACGAGTTGGAAGCAGAAAGGAAAGGGTAAAAGTGAGGGAAGAGAAGAAAACTTCAGGGGCAAAGGAGGCAGAAAAAGAAAAGACGAGAGAAGCGTGGAAGGACAGCTGCCTCCTTCCTACATGGCTTCGGCTCCTGACTGTTCACAGTGGATGCTCCTGAAAATCCAGAAAGACGGTATAAGAGTTAATTTACGTGTCAACATGGCAGGGCCATGGAATCCAGATATTTGGTCAAATACCAGTCTAGTGGTTGCTGTGAAGGTGTTTTTAGATGAGATTTACATTTAAATCAGTGGGTTTTGAGTAAAGCAGATTCTCTTTAATGTGGGTGGCTCTCATCCAATTAATCAGGTGAAGGTCTTAAGAGAAGGCAGTCCCCCAAGGAAGAGGGAAGTCTGCCACCAGACTGACTTTGGACTTGAACTGCAACACTAAATTTTCCCTGGGTTTCTGGTCGACCAGACTGCCCTACAGATTTTGAATTTGCCTATTTCCACAACAGCATGAGCCAAATCTTCCCCATCTCCCCTTCTACACACACACACGCACACACACACCCCTCTATTAGTTCTGTTTCTCTGGAGAACCCTGGCTGCTACAGACGGGCACAGCCAGTAATATCATCTCCCTCTGTGATGAGGAGGTACATCTCCGAGAGGCCCCACTTCAAGGAAGGGATAGGACTAAGGCTGGCCTCCAGGTCCTTTACTGGAGCTGGCATTTCTTCTTAAGTCTCGGACCAGGTTAAAATGCTGAAAAGAATCCAACCACACATAGAATGCTTTTAACAGCATTTTGATCCCTTAAAATGAACTGCGTGGATGAAGGAAGGAATAAGGGCAAAAGCAAATAAAAGGAATGTACCTCACTCTGCCTATGGTTGGTGAGATCACTAGCCTTCAGACTTCCAGGATTGCTAAAGAGTGAGACAGGAAGGTCCAGGCTGACTAGGGTTCAAACTTCCACCTGAGGATTAAACAAAATGCTTTGTTTGTATGAGACTGCCCGGATGGGCTGGAAAATAATGATGGAGAATTAACACAATCACAGATGCCATGCTAAAACTTCAGTATTAAAAAACACCAAAAAAGTCTGGAGTGTGCTGGAGCCTTGACAGAACAGGAGACAGAAAGCGGAAAAAACAGAGAAAAGTGATTCAGTGATGCAATTCCACCCACAGGGGAAGGTTGGGAAATACCATACAATTCTTCTTCAAAAAATGTTGGTCAAAATACTTACTAGTTCAAAAATAATGAAGAAAGCAAGGAAATGACATAAATCTCTACTTCAGATGAGTATTCCTCTGTATTTTATTCATTTTTTGAGAAATTAAGAATGTGCCCCTAAAAGGACCCAGAAACTATTGTTACCTTGTAGGACTGACATTTTGAAAATGCTTTAGGGAGAAATGTTTGGAAAGCAGAGGGAGGAACGTGGAACTCCCACAGAAAATAATCACATTCACAAACATTCTCTTTCCTGCAAAAAGGAATTTGGGGTCAAAAACAATCTCCTTACATACCAGTGTCTACATGAGAGGACGAGAGAGAGGGAACCAGGATATATGAAGAAAAGGGAAAGATGGTATTATAAAAAATAAGTTTCTATACTTAAATGGAATAACTTCTGCTCTCTCTGCAGTTAGGGTAGAGAAAACCAATCTTGTAGGTAGAGATAACTCCTAAGACTCTTGGTATGTGAACACCCTCTCAATGTACTGCCATTACAAAAAAAATAATAATAATTAATCTCCACGAAAAGATGGAAGTCATTCCTTGAGAATCGGTTTTAAAAACTAAGTGGTATGGGACTATTTCACTTCTTACCCGACAGGAAAAAGAGTTAAAACCCCTAAAGAAACAAGACTAATGGGCAGAGTTAATGTCGAAAACCTGGAGAAATATGGTTGGGAAAAGAAAAAGAGAGAGGCAAGACTAATCCAAGCTCAGTTCTCTGGGGACACCCAGATCTCCACAAGAATGCCCAAAGAAGTTTTGTGTTTTGTGCCCAACTCTATTGGTGAGTAGTGGTTATTCCAAAGGGTGCTATGATTCCTTAACAACCTTTGCATGGTTCTGGGAGGGAGAAGATGTGCCAAATATTTGCCATGGCTTGCTGAGGCCTTGGACATTCATTACCTGAGTCAAGTATGGAGTCAAGTATACACTGTAGCCTGGAGGACCCATCTAAACACAAAGTAGGGGGTGGCTTCCTTGGTGTGACCTGAGGGGAGGTTCAAGACCCAACCTGCCACTAACCATCCAGTCTTAAGGCCTCTTATAGAACTTTTCCTTGGGCTCAGGAACTGTGGCCACCAGAGGCTTCTGTCAAAGAATCAGAGCTTTCCAGGAAGGGTCATAGCTTTCAGTTAGCAGGGCGCAGGGCCCTAGGGCGATGGGTGTATTTTAATAATGGCCATATTTTACATCTGCAGAGCACATTCTAGTTTATAATGTATTTAAAAAGCGTAAGGAATGGGGGATCTAAGGTCAGATTGCCTGGATTCAAACACTACGTCTATGACTTTCTTGTCTTTTTCTCACTGCAAAGTGAGCATGATGACAGCACCTGGGATTTTTATTGTCATAACAAGGGATAAACAAGTAAAGCACCTCAATTAGTGCCTGGCACATGGCAACACATAACAGTTTGGTGACTCCCCCTAACCCTGGCACAGATGAGGAGAAACAAGCTCAAAGGAGCTAAATGTCTTTCCTGGTGACGAGCAGAACCAGGGTTCTGTACAGAAGGTATGGAGACCCACTGATGTGACTGTACACATGTGCTGGGAAGAGATGGGTGTACAGGGAGAGGATGGGAGGTAGGTAACTGAGTGACCAGAGAAAGCCATAGTCCTCTGGAAGGGAAAAGAGTACTAAAAAAGAGAAAAGAGTACTCTAAAAGGAGAGAATGTGCTTTGCTTCTATAGAAAAATCATCAAGGTGTGATATGCTGTATTAGTCAGGGTTTTCCAGAGAAACATAACCAATAGGATGTGTGCATATATATGAAGAGATTTATTTTATGGAATTGGCTCATACATTTATGGAGGCTGGCACGTCCAAAATTTGCAGAGTGGGCCAGCAGGCTGGAGATCTAAGCAAGAGCTGAAGCAACAGTTCAAGTCCAAAGGCCATTTGTTACAACATTCCCTCTTGGTCAGGTGAAATCAGTCTTGTGTTCTATTCGGGCCTTCAACTGATTGGATGAGGCCCACCCGCATGGAGAGCAAACTGCTTGACTCAAAGTCTTCTGATTGAAATGTAAATCTCATCCACAAACACCTTCAGAGAAGCTTCCAGAATAACATTTTAGTACTTATCTGGGCACCGTGGCCCAGCCAGGTTGACATAAAATTAACCATCACATAGGCCCTTGATGTTTTGCCTTCAGAGATCCCATGTCCCAGAAAATTATGAGATCATCAAAGAAAATATGTAAAGTTCTCCAAAAACTTTCAAAAAAAGAACAACAACAACAAAAAGCCAGAGAATTAAACTGACGAAATGCAAGATGGTGGCTAACTCAGGAAGGGAGATGGGGTGGGAGGGGAGAGGAACTCACGGGCAGCAGTACTGGTGATGTTCCAGTTCTTAAGCTGGGTGGTGGTGAATTCTTAGGTGTTCATTTTATCGTTATGCTTTGTAACTCATGCATCTCCTTATGTATATGTCAAATATCACATATAACGTAAAGGGGGTGGGGGAAATCAAGCTTTCAGGCCATGTAGTAAGACCACTACCTCAATACAGCCTCCCCTGACAACTCCTTAAGAGAAATCAGCTTCTCTGCGCTTCCTGTCTAGTCTACCTGTAGGCTGATGTCGCTGGGAGGCTTTTCACGTGCTTGGGCCTTCCCTTCTCGCGTGGATTTTAGTCCCTTATGTTCCAGGATAGTTCTTTACAACATCTTTTTATTCCCCCATGGAGTCTGGCTGAATGTCTGAGTAACTCAATAAAAACTCACCGATGGCTGAAAAACAAGGTGGGTGGGGGCAAGGATAACAAAAATAAACCAGCGGAAAGGCAGCGGTGCTTAAGCGGCACTGGGTTTCTGCTTTAAGGAAAGCAGTAACAGCTCCAAAAGTTGGCTGGAGAGATCAGAAGCCAGGCAGAGTCCCATGTACGATTTTTACAGGCCTGGAATGAAACTATGCCCGTTCCACAAATGGTACCTGTGTTAATAAGGATAACACGGCCAGGCTTGTAGAGGGGATGTAGGCGAGACAGGTGAGAACACAAATTATCGTGATGTCCGGACTGTGAGCAGTCAGAGGGAAGCATTTCCCAGGGATGCGGCACCGCAGCCCCAAGTGTCCATAAGAAAACACAGTAAGGCACCATGGCACTTCTAGCCAAGTCCCCAAGCAAACTTCCGACCTTTCACAAGGTTCTTGTTCAGTCTAGTCAATAGCTAGGAAGATAACAGGACACTCCCCCAAAAACCCAACAGTGAGGAGTGCTCATGTTATCTTTAAATCCCTAGTCCACACTCTGTTTTCAGTTTTCTCACCAGGACTCCTCCACCCTAAGCCTGAGATCCCCCTATTTGTCCATGATCCCCGGCTCTGACTTATTCCAGTTTTGGTTAAAGGAGATCGAGGCTTTGTGTGGTGGTGAGAGCTCTGTCCTGTTTAAAACAAAGGATAACCTGGGGAGAAAGTACACCTTGTCACATATGTTTACCACACACAGAAGGCTGACGGAATGCTAGATGAGGATAATTTCTCTACTAATGATCTCTGGGGAATCAGGCTGGGAGAATGATAAACACAACTGCTGAGAGAAGAATGGATAGACTTCCATTCCGACAGCTTATAAATGGATTCTGTTAAAAGGTCATTTCATATACTATAATATAGAAGGCAAGAAGGCTGAGATTCAAATTACCGTAGCCATGTTTCTAGTTCAGCCTCATCAATTAACAGGTGAACGTGGCCTCTGAAGTGACAAGAGCAGCTCAGTGACTTGTCAGGCCACTGTGAGAACTAGAAGCAGTTCTCCCCACTCCAAGGCCAGTGCTCTTTCTACCATGACGTGCTCTAGGGTAGATAATTTGGCCGCTCGCCACATATATGAGTTTGTGTAAACTGGTACTGAATCATCAGAAAGATCCAGATTAGAACACATAAATCTACATGAAGGAGGTTAGAGGGTGGTAATGAGGGGAAAATAATTCTCTCCTTACACCAAGAGAAGAAGCATCGTCGGGGGCGAAACCAAACTGAGCACATTTCATGGAACCACCACTAGGACCTACATAAGTTCCAACAATTCCAAAATTTCTCACATTTTGAAGAAAATGTTCCTTCACAGTGGCGGAATTCTCCACACCAGCCTGCTGTCTGGGATGAGAAGGAATGAGTGAGAGCATTAAATGCATCACCGGAAATGCAATGCACAGAATAAAAAAGGCTGCGTCCAACTCACACTGAGGAATCCTGCAGTTCAGACGGGGCGTGACTCCCACAGCCGTGCTCTGAGCTAAGGAGACTGCTTCTGAAAGCGTAAGGCCACCAGCCACATCAACCCTGGTCCTGGACGAGAAGCCCACAATGCAGAGTTGCTTTACTATTTCTGAGACTACCCATTTGAGAAGCAGAGAAGGAAAAAAATTTTTTCTCACTAACACTTTTTTTTTCATCTCTAGCCTCTTTTATACTACTGTTCTTCTAGAATCTGAAATTGAGTACTTCTGTTTACTTTCTTATGAGTTCCCTGAGGTCTGATTGTTGATGTCTGTGCAAGTCAGTGATTAGCATTCTGACTTCAATTCCTTCTTCAGAGTCAGCCAAGGAGCCCAAGAAGTTGGCCACAACCACTCCCTGGGAACAATAGGCCCTTTCTACAAAATACAGGTTTGTCTTCCTTTTCAAATACACAGGAGTTGGTCCTCTGGCGGAGAGGCCTACCTGACTCTACGAAATGTTCACTGTGAAGCAGAGGGCTCCCCAAATAAGAGAAACCAGATGGCAGGTCATATGTCTGACGAAGTCAAGATTTTACCTCCAATTCCATTTAATAGAACTCAAAAGGTAAATTACATGCCCCATCAGAAAGCAAATAGATACAGCCATGGAAGCAATTTTCCTGGATGTACCCAGCTCTTAACAGTCCAGGTCTGGAAGAGAAGTTGGGCTGTAAGAAGCAAGCATTACAGGGGTGCTCCCCCCACATTCCACCTGCCCATATAAGAACCCCTTTAGTGCCTAGTTCACTTATGACTTACTCTCTTATCTGCCCCGTTCACAAAACACAGTCCAGTTGGCCCTACTGTTTCTCTAGCACTTAAAGTTGGGGTCATTAGAAAACTCAGTGCCCATTTTTACGAGCCCTGATAACCAAGAAGGTAAGGAGGCCTCTCCACCACAGAGGCTCAGAGAACACCGAACCACTATTATACTGAGGAAAAAGAAATATTACCCCCCAAAAGCTGAAGTTCACAGGTCCCCTACTCTTTTTCTCTCCACCAGGACCACTTCATGAGAGATGATCCTGCATTTGAACTTGCTTTCGCAGTAAGAAGACATGGAGTCCAGTCCCTGCTCTGCCCTTTACGAAACTGGGCGACTTAACCTCTCAGTGCATCAGGTTCCCCACACGTGTATGAGGACAATAAGAAAGCCACCCTGCTCTTCTCACAGTTATTATCGGGATGGACCCAGATAACCAAAGCAAATATTTTAAAAGCTGCTTTACAAGTATAAGGCACCATTATTTTCATTCCTTTCATCAACATGGACATGGGGCCGAGGACATCAATAGCTCAGACATAAGACACAGGCCCATCAGCAGAAGGAACATTTGCTTCTTATCATCCCTGTCTCAAAGAGGGCTTGGCAGGGGGGCCCCGAGCCACTGAAGTCCGGGCCCTCCACAAGATTTATAAAACCATGGAAACTCAGGGAGTAACACCAAAAGGTAGGATCTCACCACTACAATAAATCTCTGAAAACGATTCTGGAAAAGTCCGTATGTTCAAGGCTCTCACTTTCGTTTCTCTGCACCTCCGTGGATATTAAAAGCACTTCAACACGGGCAGCTGGAAGCACGTGTGGAGGGGGCGAGCGTTCGGGTGGTCTGATGGCGGCTAGCGCTGTCTTTCCCCTGGAATATTCTTTTAGCTATGAGGGAACCCCATGGTTCAAAAACTTTTCCCTGAAAAGCTACATCAGTATGGGGCATTTTGGAAGGTGAGATTATTTAGATTGGGTGAAAACTTTGTTTTGGAAGAAGTGATTTTTTTTTTCCTTTTTTATTTTTTATTTTTTGCCCTTTTGTTAATATGTTCATGTTTTCGAGTTAAGTATCCTAAGGTCTGGGACTTCGTGTCCTTAAGTCACACTACACCAGACCAGACTAGACTAAATCAAGATCTTTTTTGACTACTCGGGGCAAGAAGAGTTGAACAGTCTAGAGCACAGAGGCAGTTTGCCACAAAATTGCTTTATTATCCCAATGCCGATAACCTAATCTAAAGCTGCTCAAAAAAACATCTGAAGGCCAGAGCAGAGAATATAAATAAAAGAATCCGATGCCATACATGCACGTGCACGTGCGTACACACACACACACACACACACACGCCCCACTACCACTAAAACCTCCACATAATTTCCACACCAGGAAACCTTATTAAGGAGCCTTTGGCTCTTTTTGAAAAAATTAACAAACTTTACCCAGTGGCAAATGATCATTAATTATTTCCCAGAGCTAGTGTGTCTGGCACTAGCCCATGTTGTCTCCTGTATTTTATATGATTCTATAGGACTTCCATTTTTAGCACATTCTTACCTAACGTACTGGCAACAACAGGGAAAACAGGCCTTGTGAATTCACTCTCCTTCCCCTTTCTCACAATTTTACCCTTTTTCTTCTCCCTTCAACCCCAACGCTAGCAATCCTTCCAGATGGCCATTATCCACTGACTGGTCTTTGAGCACTCTACTCTCTTTGACCTATTCTCATTCACTCACTCATTCATTCATTTATTCATCCAACCGTATTTCTGGAATACTTACTATGTGTCAACACTGTGGCTGATGCTAGAAATACAGTAAAGAACTAAGTGGCCCCAAAGACTTAAAAAATCATATCTGTAAAGATATTTGCACACCAATGTTCACAGCGGCCAGGACATGGAAGCAACCAAAGTGTCCTACAATAGATGATTGGCTAAAGAAGCTGTGGTACATATATACAATGGAATATTACTCATCCACGAGAAGAGATGAAATACTACTGTTTGCAACAACATGGATGGACCTCAAGATAATCATGCTAAGCGAAATAAGCCAGACAGAAAAAGTTGAAAATCACATTTTATCGCGTATATGTGGGATATAAACCTAAAAGCAACAAAGAAACAGGACAAACAGAGACTCATGGACATGGACTATAGACTAGTGGTTACCAGAGGGTAGCGGGGAAGGTAGATGGAGAAAAGGGGTTAAATATAGGAGGGTAGGGGGAGGGTGAAGTGGGTAAAGGGGATCAAATATATGGTAACTGAAGGAAACTGGACTTTGGGTGGTAAACACATGATAGAATATACAGATGTTAAGTTATAATGTACACCTGCAAATTATATAATTGCATTAACCATCGTTACCTCAATAAACTTAATTTAAAAAAAGAGAGAGAGAACTAAGCAGACACATCCCTGTTCTCATGGTGCCTACCTTGTAATGGCGAGACAGACAAAATAATGAGTGAACAAACAAAATATCTGCAACTTACAATACTTCTAAGAAAGAGGCAAACAAGAGTCTGAGATAAAAACTACAGAAGGAGGGCCTAAAAACAGTTTAGAATAACCAAGATAGCTTTCCTTCATTATCAAAACCTTAAAAACATAATTTATTTCAGGTGTTGACACATACTTACAGGGCAGTCAGCAACCTATCTCTTCCTAAAGTTTCCTTCCACTCTTAGAATGGAAAGGAATTACACGTGGAGATCATTCAGCCCAGACTCCTTCAGCTCAGCCCTCTCAACCTCCAGGAAGGAGACTCCTCATGTCCCAGGGCGTAGTTAGTTACAAGGCACTCTGCTAAGCTCTGTGGATCATTCAAAATACCTCCCACAACTTAGCATGCACTTCCTTTCACTTAGTGTTCTTGGGAAATTTTTAAAAAATTGATCAGTCATTTGCATAATGAAAATCTGGCCACTAGATTAAGGGTAGAGCATCAGTTCTGAACTTCTTGGTACATTCACATTGGCTGGACCATAAATATTCTTTTAAATTTTTGTTGTTGTTGTTGTTGAAGATAACTAAGTCAGCCTGTTTTAATCCCCAAATTTCTCTGATCTTTTCTTTTAAAACCGATGTTCTACACCTTAAATTATTTTTATCACACTTCTCTTGATCTTCTATATTTATACATACTCTTTTAAAGTGTGACTAAAACAGGAAAAAATACTCTAATAAGGAACTGACTAATGCAAAGGTTAGCGAAAGGGTTATTTTCCTTGAAACCATATTATTTTTAGTATATTTCAGCACTTTTTCCTCACCCAGCTTTTAGTCAACTAATGACGCCTGGGTATTTTCTTTCAATACTTGTACTAAGTAGTATTTTCCCTTTCTGCATGTGAATGTTTGGGGCCCTCATGACACATCACTTTTTAAGAGCACTGACTGAATTCATTTTTTCTAATTTTCCAGAGTAATGTCTGACATTTTACAATTCGACTATAAACCGCACACGGGCAGAGACTGTCTTTTCCTATTAAGCTGACTATCAAAGCACTTCGTGAAAAGCCAAGCTCCTTATGGACCATTAGATGCATTCTGATGGTCATGCCGATGGTTTTTAAGGCTGACTCAACTTTGTTCTTCAAAGTTTAAGTTTATTCACTTGTATGAAAGTTTTGTTTGAGTCTTTTGTTACCGAGAGATCAGGGAGTGGGGGGAGGGAGTGTACTTCTAATATAGCTTGACTAATCTGTTAACGGTCGTATCTTTTTCTATATGTTAGATACAACACTTAGAATATGAAAGACTCTTAAAAACTATCAAAAAAAAAAGTACATTATTGAATGGGAAGCCTGAAGGTAGGAACATGTCCCATTGTCTTTTATAAATCAATGCCTTCTTGCCACTATGGTTACAATAAAGACAGACATGACAGAAATTTTACAAAGATGGACTCTAAATTGGAGTAGAAATTACAAGAATTTCAGAACATAAAAAAGCAGGCTAGGTGGACATGGTCTGATGAACTCTTGTCAGTATATCTGATGACACTGACTACGAGCAAACTCTTGTCTGTAGCAGCCTTGGTTCGGGCCCTCATCACCTGTTGCTTAAATGCTGCAACCACATTGCCTCCCCACTCCTACCTGCACACTCTGGTCTCCAGTCTCCATCACTCTTACTCTGATCCATCCGCCACCCTGTCAACCTACAGATCTAATTGGATCATTCTAGTGGCATAAGGCCTACAAGTGACCTATTCCCCAAACTCCGCAGCATAGCGTTCAAGCACCTCTCGCTTCCCACCATGTCCCCAACTCGCTCTGTTTTCTACATTCATAGCACTGCTCCTTGCTATTTTTCCAACAAACTATGTGTTTTCTTTCACTTGCCTGAGCTCAGGCTATTCACGTAATGCCATCCATTCTTTCTCTAGCTTGAACACCTAGTGATCCCTCAAGGACCATTTGAAATATGACTTCCTCTTTGAACTTTTCCTAAATTTTTCTCACAGTGCTTGGCATACTTAGCAGATCCATTTTGGCCCCTCCTTTAGCACTTAACACATGGTACTATAGTTAGCTGAGTATACAGCTGTCTCCTCCAAAAGACTATGCAATCTTTGGTTGTAGGCAGAGCCCTTGATACACGTTAGGTGCTCACTTGTTGCACTGACATTAAATGCTTCAGTTTTGCTACTCAGCTTCCCCAAAGCATAACAACTCAGGAAGACAGGACATATCCTTGGAAGTTTCATCCCAGGAAAAGGCCAAGGATATAGGTCTGTAAGAAAACTCTACCTCTGGCTATAAAAACTAAAAACACTGAAACTCTTGAGTCCTAAAAGACAATGGCTGACTTTAAAAAGAATGAAATTCTCATACAGGCTACAACATGGATGAACCTCGAAACATTAGGCGAACTGAAATAAATTGGTCATGAAAGAACAAATATATTGTATAATTCCACATATGTGAGGTCCTTAGAAGAGTGCTATTCAGAGGGACAGAAAGAAAAGTGGTTACCAAGGACTAGAAGGAAGGGAGAAGGGGGTGTCAATGTTTGATGAGCACAGAGTTTCAGTTAGGGATGGTGAAAAAGTACTGGAAATGGATAGTGGAGACAGATGTGATTGTGTTTAGTGACAATGAATTGTACACATAAAAATGGTTAAATGGTCAATTTTATGTTATGTATATTTTAACCATGTATTTTTAAGTAGAAAAAAGACGATAGCTGAGAGCCCCCAAAGATTTTTAAAAAATAAGAAACATTGACACACGAAGGATAGTGATACAGTGGCCTTGAATTTGTTCATCAACTCTCATCCCTGAAATGAGGGACTCGACCCCCTCTAAACGTTACAATGGAAGTTTTAAACTAGAGTTTGGAATCTCTGCCTTCCACAGTAGAAACGAGTATATGGAATGTATTCAAAAAACTTTTATTCTATCCAACCAATACAGTGGTACCCTCTTTATTATGGGGGATATGTTCCGAGACTTCCAGTAGATGCCTAAATCTGTGGATAGTACCAGAGCCTATACATACTAATTTTTTTCCTCTACATACATATCTATGATAAAGTTTAATTTATAAATTAGGCATAGTTAGAGACTGACAACAATAACGAAAAATATAGAACAATTATAACAATATAATATAATAAAAGTTACGTGACTGTGGTCTCTCTCTCTCTCTCTCTTCCTCTCTCAAAATATCTGGAATTTTCTATTTAATATTTTTGGACTATGGCTGATTGTAGATAACTGAAACCGTGGAAAGTGAAACCGTGGATAAAAGGGATTTATTGAGCTCCTCCAATGTCTCAGCCTCATGCTAGGCACTGAAAGACGATCAAAGTTGATTAAAAACAGACTACAGCAGCCTGGGGAGAATGAGACATACCTAAAAAACTGTAGCACTGAGCTGACTTGGAAATACAAATGTAGTATGGGAGAAATACAAAGAAATACAAATGTAGTATGGGAGAAAAAACAACAAGTAAGTTCAAGTAAGATTTCCAACATGAGTTGAGGGAAGACAAATTCATAAACATGTAATGCAGGAAGTTGGACAGTGACCTTGGCCCACTTACACATTTGCATCCCTGCTAGTAAATGAATAGGAGGGACTCGGTATACCTAAAGGTCCTTCCAGCTGGATGACACTGTAAGGAGGAGGACCATAATACTTTCAGGTGTGTGGCTGGACCTGACTCAGTATGGCATTTTTCTATCCACTTGACATCTATCTGCAGCTGCTCCACTCTGCTACTCGTGAAAAAACTCAACAATAAAAACAAAAGTAAAAACTTCTCTGTATTTTATTTTTCCTCTGTATTTATAGATCTTAAAGTATTTTGCAGGATAATTCTCTAGGTTTCTAGAAATATGGAAGAAACACATATGCACATACAACTAGATTATTTCATTCTAAAATTTTAGTTTCTAACACTCAAGTTAAATCTTGCACATCTCTCAACATGATCCAACTACATAAATGGTTTTATAGGGTATAAAGTAGACCTAGTTTCCCTCTTCTAGATTATTGGTATTTTGTGGAATAATGAAATGCATAATGCTTAATTAAAACAAACATTTTAAAGAAATTAAAATGAACAAGCTGTATTCTATCAACTTTGAGGAGTTCATAATTTTGATTTTTTTAGATGCATATGCAGCAAATGTTATTAAATCATGCAAATCCCACTAAATTCTGGTTTCCTTTCATTTGTCCCCCGTCTTCAGAAAAATGAGAAAGTCTGGATCAAGTAGAAAAGAACACTGTCTTTCCATTGTATTAATGCACTTTTAGGAAAGCAACCTATTACAATTATCCTTTTGAAATACTATAATGATTTAGTACCTGACAAAAGAGAGGAAGAATTCTGAGCATTATGTTCTAACGGCAAGATCTTCAGAGCTGGATGGTAGAGGCATCTGGAATCTGCCTGCCTGTGTTCAAACCTGTACACTTTCTGTGTATAAACCTCGGGCAGATTATACAACCTTTTGAATCCTCAATTTCCCCACCTGTTAGTTTAGTAACAGTAATACCTAACTCAAAGCACTGTACTGAGAATTGAATGAGTATATAGTGACATAAAGCTCTTCACAGGGTACCTGATAGGTAGCAAATATTTAGTAAATATTACTTTTTATTAATCAATTCTTATTCTAATGCAACCATTATCTGCTTTGTAACCTTAGACATATTGTTTAGCTTTTTTGAAGCTTCTTGGTTCTCCCTACTACTATCTTAACCTTACAGGGGCAACAGGGAAAAACTGAGGTCACATAAAGTAATCTGAGCTACAGAAAAACATTCAACTTCCTTGCTAGTTTTGAAGGAACATGCCGCTTTGTGTGAAGTGCCTGTGTTAGGAGGTCCGCATGCTAAGGAATTGATGGCAGTGTCTGGCCAACAGCAAGCAAGAAACTGAAACCCTTTGTCCTACCACCACAAGGTAACAAAAGTGGATTCTGCCCCAGTCAAGCCTCAGATGAGACCACAGCTGTGGCTGACACATTAATTGCAGCCTTGTGAGACCCTAAGTGGGTAACCTATTTTAGCTGTGTCCAAATTCCTGACTCGCAGAAATTGTGAGATAGTAAATGTGTATTGTTATAAACCATTAACTTTGTGGTAATTTGTTATGCAGCAATAGAAAGCTAAATTAATGTAAAGTTTGATAATGCAGGCAGATAAAGATGGTACTAAATACACACACACACACACGGATTCCTATGATTTAATAGCACTGCTGTTGTGATTTAGCCTTACTGGAACAGTAAACCAAGGAGAAATATTTAGGAGTGAATGGTGAAAAAAAAAAAAATTATAGTTTTCTGTGGCATTTCATCAAACAAGTAACAACCAAAGATTTTGTTTTCAATTTATTTTCAAATTAGGTAAGTCAGCCTTTCTGGAAACCAAACTGGGCAAGAGATTTTGTCAAAGTCCAAACCCTCTTGCCAAATTGCATTACCTTATGGGCATGATGGGAAATCTCTCAGGAGTTAGTTATGGGAAAGGCTCACAAATCAGAGGCCCAGACTGGACGGCCAACATACAACTTGGTTCACGTTAAATCAACTGAGCCAAACCCGGAGATTGGAAAAGCCTTTCGTTCAGATGTGGCTTCTGAGTTCATTTTCTATCTAAATACTATAATTTTCTAGTTCCTCTTACAAACAGACACTACATGTCATTTAGTTACTCGCCCAATGCTCCTACAGTCACATTCCCTTTTATTTTGTCAGTATCTCCACTTAAAACTCTGCTCTTAAATTCTTACTCGGTTTGGGGCCCTTTTAAACACTTTCCACAGAATCAGGAAATTTAAAAAGTAAGATGGTTCCATGAAGGTCACCTAGTCCCAATCTCTAATTTTACTGGAAAAAAAAAAAACCTGTGAGGCCCACAGAATTCAAATGTCTGGCTCAAGTTTAAAAGCTGAATCTTTTTACTACCTTTAAACTCTTTTCTGAGAACAGAGGAGAGGAGTCTGTTTCTCCCTTACCCATTCCTTTCATCGTTTCCTGCATCTGCCTGCTTATATGCCTGCAGCCTCCACTAAGCACCCACTTGCCAGGGAAGCATTTCTGTGAAGTCCCAACTATGAAAGGAAGAGATCTCAAGTAACAGCTTTTTTTTTTTTTTTTTTTTTTTTTTTTTTTTTTTTTTTTTTGCACAGGCTGGGGTGACATCCATCAGCCACCAAGTTTCTGCCATGGCCGTCAATCGCCAGGATATTTCAGCCAAGTCATGGCAACAAAAATAAATTACTGGCCCCACTGCTTATGTGATGAGCTAAGGCACAACATAATCATATTATTTCATGCATTTTCACCAACTGCAGCTTGGGGAAAAAGACAGGAAGGAAATCTATTCATTTAAATTTAACAAATATTTACAGAAGTATTGCCTACAATTTCTCTATGATTTATTTATTTATCTACTTAACAAACACTGAATGTCAATTACGTGTTAGTCATGTTGCTAACAGGAATAAAAAGGTGAATGTAAAAACAGTCAGTGCCCTCAGGGAGTTAACAGTCTAGTGAGGAAATCAAATATTTAATAATCATTATAATAACAGGGAACCTTTAATGAGCATTTACTATGTGCCTGGCTGGTTCTAAGTGTTTTATATGAATGAACTCCCTCAGTTCTCATTGCAACTCAATGAGCTAGGCTCTATTTTTAGTCCCTGTTTTACTCACAAGAAAACTAAGGTACCGAAAGGCTGAGTTACTTGCCCAAAGTTCATGCATCCATTGTTTCAACAAATATTTGCCTATTGTGTTCCAGGCACTGCTCTGGGTGCTGGGGATACAGCAATGAGCAAAAAAGACAAAAATCTTTGTTCCCATGGAGTTTACATAATAGTAAAAGGGAAAAAATTTTAAGCAAAAACAACTAGAATTGGACACTCTCTTGTCAGAGAAAGACAAATGCAATACAGAAAAACAAAGCCGTGAAGGCACGAAGAGTTGCTTGTAGAGGGTCGAACAGGTGTGTGTGTGTGTGTGTGTGTGTGTGTGTGTGTGTGTGTGTGTGTGTGTTTTAAACAGTGGCCCGTGAAGGCCTCATGGATAAAGTGTCACTTCAGCAGAGACCTGACGTGACCCCTGAGCACCCGAGTGCTGGCTACAGAGCCCGTGTTCAAACTACTATATACACTTACTGCCTCTCTCTCAGAACGCAGCGTAGAAAGAGCTGGGTAAGTGGGGCTTTCACTTTCCATCAACCTCTTCAAGAGAGCTTTGTTTTCTCTTCTGATTATAAGAGTAATATGTTCTCCTTTTTTGTAAAAAAAAAAAAAAAAAAAGATTTAAAATTGGGTTTTATAGAAACTTCTCATGGAGGTTCAAGGTTCATTGGCTAAAAGCGTCAGGGCGGTTCTCTAAGTCTGACCCAGCAAAGTGGAAGAGAGAAAGGGCATCACATAAAGGAAATGGACTTGGACGAGAATTCCAGAAACTCGGTTCGTTCTAGCTCTGACTCTAACCAAAACGTGTCTCTGTAGGCCTGTCACCTCACCTCCTCAGGCCACAGGGGTCCTCACCCCTAAAATGAAGGAGTTAGGAGCCAGACCCTGTAAAGCTCTTTCTAAGATTCCATGAGTTGATGACTGGGAGGAAGAAAGATATCGCTAGTGCTGTGGAAAAGGCCAAGTGAACATAACATGCTAAGGGCTGCTGACCACATGAGACCCCAAAGCTTCTGGCCAGGTCAGAGGGCAAAGGGAGTGGGGCTAAGGTTCCTTATGATCCTCAGGATGCCCCTCGGTCCCCAGCACTGGAGGAAGAGTGATAAGGAGAAAGTACCATTAGGACAAAATGCCCTCTACCTGGCTACTAGTCACAGTGAGTACAGCATGAAGGCGAGAGCTGGCGCCTCCTCAAAATCTGACTACATATCTTATGGGACCTACCAAATAGTTGAGGAGAGATCGCTTTGGTGGGTATTGGGTCACATTGACTAAACTAGTCCTCCCTCTAGTTTTCACTGTTAGTATTCTTTCCATTTCACCCCCTTGAAGTGCAAAACCAGACAGGGCTGTAATACATAACTTACTTCAACTGGGGTACCAGGGACCCAGTGAGGGAAGAGAGAACACAGGGCAAATGCCAGTGTCCAGCAAGAAAAATTCTAACGTCTGATCGAAGAATTCCAATTGCTTAAAAGCAATGGCCTCGTGGCTGTGGTTCCCTTCACCTCCTCAACATTCTTGTCTCCAACTTTCCCCACACTGCTCTATCCCTGCCTGCCCACATCCTCTACTTCATTATTGAATTCTCAAAATGCAAATTACACATGGTGGAGAAATCTCTATTTTAATTCATTAGAGTCTGTTCATATGATAGTAATTTTCTTAAAAGTCCTTTGAATTTGGGCTAGATTTGATAACATTATGAAAAGGAAGGACAGTGTACCTTCTGTTCATGATAGATCAGTTTGACATCTATGAAAATGCCAAAATATTAAATGTTTCAAATGGACCAGTCCTAATCTTTGTATAGATTCTGGGGAAATTCAGCATACAGAAGTTACAGATGACATACACTAAGAGACATACACCATCTTTACATGACTATTCTCCCAGTTTACTTTTCTTAATCACATGATGATAAGGAAAGAAAGACACAGTAAAAAACTGACACATAATGAAGGTCAAGCCAAATTCTCTCCTAGCTCCTTGAGGAGAGGGAAGATAGCATTTCCTTAGAGAAGGAGGGGAACATCTTATTCCATGTGCCAGCAGGGATATGTCTTCTAAAGAGAGATGGGACAAACACACACGAAAGTATATGTGGATAAATGATTATGACTTTGCAGAGCTAAATACACGAAAGCAGAGAGAAGGCTGTAACAAACACAGAGACAACAACCAGATGGAAAAAGAGTTTTCATTGGAAACTTTCACAGGGGAGATTTTTAAAGCACCGTTTTGAAAGCAATAGAGCCATGTTTATTTTAGTCAGAGATGCCCACTTTGTATACGATCATCCTCCTATTTAACCTCTGCACTGAGTGATATTAAACATGTGTTAAATATGACAGAAGACAGCCCATTTGGTCTCAAGATGACCAAGCTGGCTGATGCAGCTTAAAAGATGAACTTAATCTTTTTATAAAAACCAACATATGGGTCCAAAATTCAAATAACTCCATAAAAAGTTATTATAAAACTTTTTACATGCATTACACCTCACATAACCCTCACAATAACCCAGCGTAGGAGCTAAGTGTCAGTGGCCCATTTTTCAGCTGAGGAAACTGAGCCTCAGAGGTTAAATAATATGCTAAAAGTTACAGATTTAAAATGTGGGAGTGGTAGAGTTCAAACACAGGCATGTCTACCAAATTTTAAAGGCTGTGTTCTTAACCACTGTGTGAGGCAGGTACAAGATTCAAAAAGAAAAAAAAAAAAGAAAATTAGATCTAAGGCATATCTAAAATAAACACTTCCGAAAAGTCATCCAAAATATAACACCATATTTTGCCATGGCACAGTAAATTCTGTTTCTCTACCACCATCCATTCCAATAAAAATTGTATTTGATACAACTCCATCCGATCTTCCCAGTGTGTGTGTTGTGTGTGCAGTGGCTGTATAATCTCCCTAGTTAGAAGGAGAATTGGCCACAGAGGACTAGCTGTTTTCTCTGGGAAGAGAGACGCCTGCTGTCCACCAGCCCCCTCTGGTACTCTTCCCCAAAATCATCGCTCCCACTGCCAGCCATAGAGTCTCTGAGAACAGATGGGCAGGGATGGGTGGGTGCAGGTGAGGCATCATCCCTGTAGCTCCCCCAGTGCTTCATCACTAGAAAGCAAATATATGAAAGCAGCTGTGAGCAGAGATATGGCAGAGAAAAAACACTGGGGCTAAAAGACAGTAGACGTAGGAGGCAGGCTTTCCCCAGCATGAACTTTGCTGCCCCTATAATGGAGTCACTTTAGTCTAGATCTTGGAGAGAAAAACACTACTCCATGACCACAGACTGTTCCTGAATCCTAACTTGGGTAAACTCTGCTGTCCAGGCTGACATTGACCAGAGGTAATTGAGATCTTCCCCCTACTCTGGGAACAGGGTCAGGTCTGCCTTCTGAGCCAAATGGATATGCCATGAAGGGGAAAGGTCAGGGTTGTCACTAAGGATCACAGACTCAGATGACTTGCAGCGGGACAGAGGCTAGGAGTAAATAAAAATGACTTTGTTCCAGACTCACAAAACCACAAGCACATTTGACTTCTGCTTCCACTTAACTACAAGCAATGCACGTTCTAGTCAAAACCACCTGCCAGGGCCTGAGTGTGCCATGATCTCCCATGCCTCTAACTTCTCTGAAATAGTCTACCCCATCCACCTCCCTAATCTATCTTGTGAACTCTTACTCCTTCTCCAAATATCAGATGCAACATATTCTCTCCCTTCCACCCTTAGAAGTCTCCTCTCCCAGGGAAAGTTAAGCACCGTTGCTCTATTACCTAAGTGTTACAGCACATGTCAGAATGCATTATAATTCTCAGCTTTCACACATCCTCTCATCATTAGCTAGGAAGTTCTTTATGGGCAAGAACTATCTTTCATTAAGATGGTGCCTGCCTAGTTCATGTAAGTGCTAGATAACATATTGCAAAGAACCAGCCCAATTAGACACGTGGTCCACAAAAAAAGACTGGTCTCATGGGAAACCTGGTGTTACCATCACAGGGTTTAAAGTAAGAAGAAGCAAAGTCGACGAGCACTGACTACAAGGAAGTCAGGTTTAAAGAAAGTGCTCACTGTGTGCCCAGAATTGTTCCAGCATTGGGTAGGACTAAAAGATGGTCGGAGGAAAAAGTAAAAATAAGAGAAGGTGTCTTATCTCATACTAAGTTTACATGCTCCTTCTTTACACCAGCTGAAATAAAAAGCACTGAGGATTTACCTTCATTGTGCTTCCCACAAACATTCCTCCGGCTCAGAGTACTGCTGCTGGTTTCCAAAACATGAAGTCACAACACACAAAGTCATCTCTCGCACATGGACAACTGACTATATGTACCACATGTGTAGCAAACATGTTCGCAGTAGCCAAAAAACTTAGCACCAACCTGTATGCCCGTCAATGGGAGAATAAATGAATAAACAATGGAACACTATATAGCAGACGAAGCAAATGAACGACGATGACATGTAGCAATACAGATGAACGGCAGCAACACAAATGTCAAGTAAAAAGTCCCTGAAGATTATAATATAGTCTGATACCCTTTTTATAAAGTTAGAAGAGACTAAAATTAAATACACATCTGTATAGATGCATACTTCTTATGTGCATATGCTTTATGTTTTTACATAGTCCATTTTAGGATTACATATAAGTGGAAGAAAGTATATATAGAAAGGAAAGTAAGGGCACAATGCACATAGGACTCAGATGCTAGTGACCTTGAGTGGCAAAAGAGAGTGGGATGAGATGTAGGAGGATCATCATCCAGTCAGACGCAGGTTATTTTCAAAGTCCTACCTTTTCTTTTGGGAAATGGGTTTGTGGTTGCCTTACTTTAAATGAGGAAAACTATAAAGAAAATGTGTCACGAAGATTATGATAATACAATTCTTGGCATATAAAATCCCATATCAAAACAAAAAAAAATGAAGTTTTAAGAATGTAATAACATGGTGCCTGAATTTATGCAACAGGTGTCCCACAGGGAGTAAGGAGGGCATAGAGAAGACAGTTCATGCCACATTCTGCCACTAATTGACTTCTATCAGCCAGCCTCTGCCTAGATTACAGACTGAAAGGAAGCAAGAAATGTGCATCCACATGTCACAATGTCAATCCACGGAGCTCTCTTTTTCCTCTAGGCATTTGCTGGAGGAACTGGAGCCCTAGAGAACACCAAATACACTTTGGTTACCCAAGCACCACAAAGCACTCATGGACCACATTAATCTCATCTTGGTATAGTCTGACCCTTTCAAATTGCATCATAAATTCATGCTTGTGACAATGAGTATGTAGAGCTTCTGGCAAGAACATCACTGCTTTTGTCCATGAAAATCAATCAGTTCTATCTTCTAGAAGTTATACAAAGCAGACAAAGCTCTCTCCGGATGGTTTGGACAGTATGCCCTAGAGAAAGTGTGCGGCAGATGTCTGAGAAACAGACAAAGGGGAGCGAGGGAGGGAGAATCTCCCCGTGGGAGACAAATGATTCTGGAGAGGATGCGCCCCAGGGGTAAATGTGGTAAGCAGGAACACTGAACCATGTCCAATGTCCACATAAGACAAGGCAAAGAGCTCCTACTTCTCGGACACCCTCAATCCAAGCCCCTAACCTGAAATGTCAGATGATGGCAGTTTATTTCTTCTTTTATGAAAAGTAGAGAGTGAAATATTGGAAGGAGAAAGGCAAATTTTCTCTGCTCACCTAAGCCTTCCCGTTAGCATAACTGTGGATATTTTTATGCCAGGATGACTGCAAACAATCAAGTTTTCTTCCTGGAGAAGACCTAGTCATGGTTTAAAATAAAAGTAAAACAAAAAAGTCAATGTTCTGTGCTGTGTCTTTAATAGTCAAAGCGTGACTAATGAGCAGAGTTAAAGTTTGGGCCCTCCTCTCCCCTCCCCATCACCTGCAGTCTGGTCTCTAAATTTCGAGCAGGCCCCTTCTCCTACTTATTTCGGCTTTTGCAGGGGGGTCTTTTAAAGCACAAAACTGTGTTATGGCACCTCCCTCCCCTTACTTCTCTCTACCTCCATACTTTATTCTCCTTCCACAACCCCACCAAACATCCCACGTTTTCCTGCCTTACTGAGTCCTGGGCCTTCTTCCCAGGAAATAATCTTAGTGTGATCTTGCCAAAACATTTCTTAATCACATATTTTCTTTGTCTAAGAAGAGTTATAGATGTAGTAAGTAACCTTTGTTCCCAGTCCTTCCCACATCTTTTGGAGCCCTGTGTCATTTAATGTGAAGCTTGGTTTGCCCTTTTAAGCTACCAACACTTACACTTTATTCTGAAGCCTGTATTTAAACCCTAGATTCATCAGCATGAAGCAGAAAATTGTGGTCACATCCCCTAACCGCGTTCTAGAAATATATGCAGTCTTAACCAGGTGATCACAAAGGATTGTTCTAACTAGCCCCTGGGGACCTAGAGCACAGCCTCCAGGGGCAGCTGGGGCTGCAGTTCTTCTGGAATGGTGTCTACACACCACCCCTTCTCCTCTGAGTTTCCAAGATGGCTCTGAAATGTGATTTTGCATTCTTAGGTCCCAAATCCAGAGAAGAGCAAAGGGATCCCTAAGGTAAAATGGCACCACCTGGTTACCTTCTATTGTCTAAAAAGGCGGGTTATACACCAGCACTTAGGCTCTGTGTAAGTCATTGGGAAGACTAGCGGACGGCGAGCTCATACTGCCTGATGACTGCAATTTTGTAGTTATTGATTCCTCAAGGCTAAGGGAGAAAAGGCTAATGGAAAATCAAACAAACCACTGGACAGCCACAAGACTGAAGCAGAGATGATTAGAAGCCCAAGCCCAAACCATGGTGGTTGCCTTGCAACACCTTTCACATTCTTCTGTGAGAACCAGCCTCTTAGCCTGTTATTTTCTCCTTAAGTTCATTCACTGGTTCTCCAACTACCTTCCTGATCACAAATGGCTTTAACTGGCACTGAATACATCCACGAAATTGCATCTTTCATTTTCTCTGTCTATATCAGCTGCCTCTGTGAGGTGGTATGCTTCCTTTGCCCAAAAGGTGCCCCCTTCATGCAAGTTTTCCTTCAGGCAGGCAGCCCAGAATCTAATGGGGGCTCCACCATTTCCTTGGCAATGTAGCCCTGGGTCCGTTAGCAAACCCTGCCTCAGTTTCCTGATCTGTAAAAGGGAAATAATAATAGAAATGCCTATCGCACATGGCTGACATGAAGATTAAATGAGCGAATATCTGTAAAATACTAGAACAGTATCTAGTACATGGTAAGCACTGAACAAGTGGCTTTGTCATTATTTGGCTGCTGTCACTATTATCATTATTACAGTTTGTGATGAACTCTCTCCCTCTTTTGAACTCCTTTAGAACACATTTGCATTTGGCATTGATTATATATTGCTTTTAGATACTACTTACCTTCTTATACATAAGTCTTATCTCAATTAGGCTCCAAGTTCCTTGAAGGTACTTTTCTTTCCCTACAACACTTGAAAGTGTCTTAAATGCAGGAACACAATAAAGGCTTGCTATTAACAACAATACGATAATACTTATTAAACTCTACCATGGCCAGAAGTGTGCTAAGTCCTTCACGTGCATTAGCTCGCTTAATTTATTGATTTCTCACACTCTGATCTCAACTGAGTAGTGAGCATGCAGAAATGTGTCTAGCCTTTTCCTTATTAGAAAAAAAAAGTTATTGCCAAACAAACTTAAATTTTAAGAAAGCAGATACTACACAGCATTGAGAATCTCAGCAGACTACGTTGTTAAGATGCAACCTCTGTACCCCTCCAAAATATCCCAGACCCTTCTGACAGTCAAGGTGTGCAGAATGATCTCTGCAGGGCGTCAAAGTTCATAAAAGAGATAGAATAGCAAATTCCTGACAGATGTAAACAGTAACTTCCTGGTTCGCCTTTGACAGCTCCAGGCCCTGCAGAATGGTTTAGTAAATAAAGACAGACAATCTACTATAAACCCCCTATCCCATCTACTGGTACCCCACTTACTAGGTAGAAAAATATAAAAGTCAGTTCCTGACAAACACAAAGGCCTTGATGTATGGCAGATGAGGAAGACAAAAGAGGAGGAGTAATAATTTCATAAACTGCAAAACTATCCACAGACTTTAATGTAGCTGATGGTTAAACCTAAAATACCAGAACCTTTTTCAGAAGTGATGGTGACAAACTTTCTAAATTAAATCAGAGATAACATTTTAAGCTGTTTTACAACACGATGGAATTTTACTCAGGTTAAATTCAGTGAATAGGAAACCTTGAAGATTTCCTTGTAAAAAGAAAATATGTGAATCAAAAAGTATCACCACTGTGAACTAAATGAAACATCTACCAATGTTTAGTCTGACTGTGGTTGGCTGTGTCTGAAGAAAGGCTGACAAACTCTTTGTATGTATATGTAAAGACTGTTTCTTTCAAATTCTTTTAATGACTGAGAAGAAAAAGGCTGGAATCATCAACCTTTGTTCAACCTTATGAACATAATACCCCATTTTATCTTTATTACAAAAAATTAGGACAAGAATACGCTCTAATTTGCTTTACATTTTTTCAAATTTGATAAAGACTACCTTCTCTATGCATCCTTTCCCTCCTTCCTTTCGCCCACATCTATAGTCATATATACATGAAATACACGTGTGTGTGTGTGTGTGTGTGTGTGCGCGTATTTGGTTTCTATACATTAGTTTCCCACTTCCTGGTTTTTACTCAGAAAAGAAATATTAAAAGTCATTAAAAAAAATAAATAAAAGAAGTTGTCGCTTTTATGTTACCCAGAAACAATCAGGAAGTGCCCAAAATCTAGAGAGAGAAAATGCCCTAGAGAAATTAGAGCTCTATTATTATAGAGATAAGGTTCTACCTCTTAGGAGTTTGCATATTTCAAAAGGTCTTTAAGTAGCCTGAATTTTGAATTTTCAGTGTCATTTTTTTCTGCAATATCCAGGGACAAGTATAACCGATAAACAAAGCCAAAAATTATCACAAAGTTCAGTATCAGCATGTTTTTGACATTTCTTTCTATTTAACCTGCCAAAAAGTTAAACACAAAAATTACACATTCCAAATGACTATAAGTAAAGGCAGCATTAACAGTGAAAAAAGTCTGCTTGGTTAGATGATGCACTCCCCTGGGCCCACAAAACTTAGAACACTGACAGATCTCTCCGACTGCCTGGGAAGCTGCCCCCACCCCTTCCTTGACTTCATCCTGTCTCAGCTCCCATGACACCCACTCAGTACTTCCCTAACCACCCTACCTGGAACAGCCCCACCTCACCTGGGTCATTCTCTTTCATATTACCCATTGTGTTTGTTTCAGAGCACTCATGGTTAGTAGACATAATCTTGTTTTTATATTATTTATTTTTGTAGGTTTCCTCACATTCTATAAAATATTGGCTCACAGGTTCAAAACCTAATAGCCCTTACTTTTAAAGGATGCATCCTCAATGCTGAAAACACTAGGTATATCTGAACTCTAGACAGTAATTAGATAATATCAAGGAACTATTGTTAGCTTTGTTAGGTATGATAATGGCACTTTTTTTTAAGTCTATTAAAAACATACACTTAAGTATTTATAGATGACATTGTATGAGGGACAGGGATTTATATGTCAAAATAATAGGGTCGGAAAGGAGTGAGAAGTGTGGTAAGATATAGACAGAACAAGATTGGTCATGTATTGATAACTGCTGAAGCCAAGCGGTAAATATATAGAGTTCATTATACTGTCCTCTTTATTTTTGCGTATGTGTGGAAATTTTTCTAATGAAATCTTAAAACCTAAATAGAGAAATGAAACAGGTAATATTCCATATATTTAACTGAACATTTATTTGATCCTAGGGGTGAGAAAGCTTTTCTAAGTAATATATTAAAGGGGAAAAAAGACTTTTTTAAAAAATAAAGCTACATAAAACTAGATGCTCATTCATCATTCAGTGTATCAAATTAGCAATGATTCAAGTCATTCAATGGATGAGAAGACATCCATGAAAAAAAACCTGCTTTATCATTTATATTATATTGTACTTTTTGAATTTTTAGATGTACATATGATGGTTACTTTCATCTTGTATAAATATTAAAAGAAAAATAAGTGGAATTAATTGATCACACTGTTTCTAAAACTTCCTATGTGCATTTTTGACTCAGTTGTCAATGTCTGTGACAAATGACCACTCTTATCTTCCACCCATGTGGCAATATGCATCTGCAGAATTATAGTTAATTTTATAATTAAGAGGGTCAGGCTTTTGTCTTTGTGCACACACTCATAGAGTAATTAAAGAAATACATCTTCCAAAAAAAGTGGCTAAGTAGGGAAGTTTAAGAGACAACTTTATGAAGTACATATTATTGTATGAAATTCCACAAGAAAACCAGTAATTTAAGAAAAAAGTAACAACAATTCTTTAGGGAATGTTTCATTGGCAATAGGTTTCTGAGCTTACATGCTGATGACATTTCTTAGAAAACAAACTTTAAATTCAGATTCACAGCCTGCCCTCACTTGAGACACAGAGTTACAGAAAGTATAGCCAGACTTAGAAAGGAATCCTAAAGGAGAGCTGAGGCCCCTTTCCTCTTTCCTAGTAGCCTTAATCTATATATGTTAGAAAGTAATACAGTCTAGTGGTTTATACAGCATGGCTAAAATTGGATCAATGAATGAATGAATGAATGAATTTCTCAAGAAAGAATAGATAAATTCATTTATTAGAGTTCTTGTTACATTTTTAATTTACATTAGTTGCACTGTAATCTAAATATCTTGCTTCTAGTGGAGGCAAGAAAAGTGTGGCTAAGTCTATGTGTTATCTGTGAAATGTGAAATTAAAACTATCTTGCAGAAATTCAAACAAATTTTGAGTTATGTCCAGTAAGAATTACTGAATCTAATTAGGCAGAATCTTTTAAAACTAAAACAATTAGACTTGACAATCAAAGTATAAACAAAAATATTCCATGTAGATGTACTCATTGAACTGTGGCCTGAAGCCTGTAGCCAGTAGTGAAAATGAGCATCATACAGTTAGGAACTTTTGTTCCTAATTTCAGATTCACATCCTGATTTTCTGTATTATCCCATACAAGTCACTGGACTTTGTGGCTTATGATATACGAAAACAAAAAATGCCAGGAACACACCAGAAAAGGGCATAAAATTTGACTAAAATGTGTTAATAGCTAACTTTAACTATGTAAATGACTGTCTAAGGCCATAGAACCCAAATCTTTAGCACATTATAAGAAAAGGTGGGGCTGTGTCTGCTAATCATTATATGAGCCAAACAAAAATTATCCTGAAAAACAGAGAAACTCAATGAACTTGATGGTGTCTCAGCCACTGTGGAATCCAGAAACACGTGGCCTACAGCTACTGTGCAGTCACGCAGATCATTTTTATCCTCTATCCATGTGGCAAGTACACCAGCCGTATTAAAAAGAAATTAAGTCTGGACTCAATGGGATGCAGAGAAGAGAGCCTGGCCTAGCAGGCTTCCAGAGAAAAGGTCAGCTTTGTTCCTGTGCTGCCAGAAAGTGTGGACAAGACTTTGAAGGCCTTACAGTCTCCTAACTCCCCATGTATGGTATTAAAGATGAAGCGCATTTTCCTTGCCGGCCTTGGGATCCAAAAGGAAAGAAGATTTTGAAACGCAGAAAGCACAGAGCATCACAGAGGAGTATAAAAAAAAAAAAAAAAAAAAAAAAATTTTAAAACAAGAAGTCTGAATTAAAAGGTCTGAGGTTCACTTGAAGGAGCAAACCACTCTTAGCATTTTTCTACTCAAGGGAAGCAGGCTAGAAAAATGGAGAGATGGGCAGGTGCTTTATGGCCAGGTCCTGACACGTGGTACAACTGTCTAAGAGACCACAGGAGTGCTCAAATTATAGCCGGGAGGAGAAGTAGATCATCAACACCATTGGGGAAATGCTCTAATTAGTTTCCAAGTTACTGCCGGAAGGCGAAATAAGGACAGTCCATCATTTTAACAAACACTTTGCTATCTGTTCTTCCCCTCACATGAGTCTTCAATGGACAGTGTTAATCCCTGGCTGCAAGAAAATCAATGTACTAAGGTTGAGTCAAATTCTACAAGAGATGCTTGTCCTAATGCAGTCTGTTTTAGTTGGACATGTAATATGAACCTTTTGGGATGAGGTCAGTTACAGCACTACCACTAAGGGGAAAAGGGGTCCTCAACCAAAAAAATACAAAGAAAGCAAAAAATACACCATCAGAAGTAGCTTAGAAATTTTTAAGAAAATATAAACAATGATGATATTAAATAATATGCATGGGTCAATTTTACAATTTGGTTTCTAGCTTATTATTTATAGACCTAAAATTAACTGATTGCCCCCAACCATTGTAGGGTTTCTATCCCAGCAGCTACCACCTGAAAAGGCCAGTGTAGTTCCCTTTGGTTCTCATGGGAACACAGGCGTTTTCGACTCATCATTCCAATAGCTGACAAAAATGCTCTCAGAAAGCATGAAACATGAAAGATTGAAATCCCACCTGCATCCTTTCAGCCTTCAGAGGTCAAAATGCCCTTACTGCTACAGAATTATCAAGCTGGATGTCTCAACTTTTACAGAGGAGAAAACTACAAACCAGGAGTGATGAGTATCTCATCCAAGGGAACAGCTAGTCCTAATTCCCAGCCAAGTGCTCGTCCCACCTACATCATGATGCCAACTAAAATGAAATCAATGAAAAGAGATTTGTGAACTTGAGAAGAGACATATGATAAGACGTGTGAAACCAGGGATGTCATAATGATGGATGCCAAGAGGAGTGTGGTCACTCTCCTCAACTGATCGCAGACCCTAGAACGAGCGCGTTTCAAAGTAAGAAACTGTCCATTTCTCTAGCTCTGAGGCCAGGAGAGAGACATGGTCTATGAAAGGTACAAATCATCAAATGTTACCAACAAGGGAAATTCTTCCTAAGTGTGCCATTTCCCTGTGAGAGGAGAGGAGAGGAGAGAATCACAGAATGACAAGAATAAATTCGGTCAGATCCCATGATGGCCCCATTTTAAAGTATTTATTTATCGATTGGAGAAACACCAAGATCATTTAACGTGCCCTAAGTGAACTTTGTGGCAATTGCACAAGGAGGGAGGAGGTCATCACTATCACAGCCTGCAGACACTAGGAAAGGCATGAAAAAAGACTCCGTGGGAAGAATTACCAAGCTTTACTCAAGAGGGAATGTTCACTCTCAAAAATGTAACCATTCACCCATCCATTCGCTCATTCATCAAGGACTAATAACTTATTCTACCTAGAGCCCTGTATAGAACTGCTGAGAGTGGCTGTTTCTTTTCAACCACCTGACCTTACTTTGAATTCAAAGCTGACAGCCAAAGAGTGGGGAAAGAGAAAAAAATAATCCTTCAAGCATGATCTCTTCCTCAAAGTGCTTACCCCTTATTTCCCACACATTCAGACTATGTTGAAGATTTTGCACACACACAGACACATACACACACCACCACCACCACCATCACCACCACCACCACCATCACTGCCACCATCACGACCATCACCACTACTACCAATACAAAAACACCATCGTCACTACACCAATAACACCAACACCAGCAAAATCACCATGACCATCATCACCAACACCAGCACCATCACAGACATAACATTTCTTTTCAATACCAATGTTTGAATAACTCCTATTAATTCTCTAACTTATATGGACAACAACAACAGAGCAGAAAATGGACAATTCCAAGAAAAGGAGAAACACGCTTCTGTCTGAGGGGAGAGGAAACCGGGCGGAAGAAGGTGCCGCCATGTGAGTTGTGGAGAACATGGCGTGAAACGTCAGAATAAGCCTCTCGCTGCCAACCACCTAGATCTGTTAGTTTTGTTAGCTAATGAAACCATATGCTAACCTCCAGGTTAAGCCCACGGGCAGGCTACCTCCCTGACCTCAAGAAGTTTCTTTACCTTGATTGCTGATCAAACAGACTTCCACAGTGTACCAGCATCTGTGGTAAAAAGCGGCACACGTTTGCAGTCTTAAAATAGGGGCTGGGTGTGGCAGGATCTCCTCCAGCCTCCAGAGTCTCCAAGCAACTCTTCTTGCTCTGTCGCCTTATAGTAATAACATGTTATGTGTGGTACTTGGTCATTCATAAACCTCGTTCTTTAATTTATTTGGCAAGGCATGTCTATCACGTGTCGTGTGCTAAACATTGTACGTGGGCACTGGGAATACAGAGATGGGCACGATGTGGCTCTTTGTACAGAAGAGGCTGGCACGGGTGCAGGTACCAAAGCAAACGATGCTTACGGTGAGGAGCAAAGTGCCCCAGCAGACTGCACGAAGGACTGTGGAGTGCAGGGGAATGGGCTAGGGGTGGCGGGCACTTACCTCAGCCAGGGGGGTCAAATGGGCTGGGTGGCTACACTGAGAGACATTTTGTCCCCTAAGTTACAGAGTAAGTGGCACCACCTTGACCCTATTATAGAGCGAACCTCTTGAATCAGAGGTCTTGTCTCTACCATGATTAATTCCAATAGCAGCTACCACATTACAGGTGTTTTGCATTTGTTCAATTAGTCCAAGTCATAAGACTCCATGTCCCATGTTGCGTTAGCTACATCCCAGTACACTGCCCAAGAAAGATTCAGACAAACATAAATCTAGCTGTCTGTTTAAGAAAAAAATAAACAGATCTGCATGTAGGGCCATCTTTTCAGGTCAGAGGCAGACAGTGTGTATGTATGCATATGCATGTATATGAGTGCACGTGTGTGTATGTCTATATGTATACTATGCATATATACATAAGTGTGTATATATTTCCAAAGCTTCTAGATTCTATGTTCTCTTATTCAGAGCCAAGAAAGAACTTGGATTCTTAGTAGCACTTCAGTTCAGCTTTGTAATTACTGGCAGAGGGAGAGAGAGGAGGAGGGCAGAGGGAGAGGGAAGGTTCCTCACAAAGCCAGACCCATCTATCTTCCTCTCTTTTTTTCAGAGGCAGCAACTAGAATTGATCTATGATCGCTTTTCCTGTCTTACAGGAACAGTCAAGTGAGCCACAGAGTCTTTGCAGGGTAGAGCAAATGATAAGAGAGACATTCCTTTCGTTGATTTGGTTTGGATTAAACAATAAGCAGAAACTCAATTTAAAAACCAAACCACTGCAGCTCGTGTATAACTCAAGATTCTGAATTCACAATTAAAATTTAAAAATCCATGTTGTTCTCTGCAGAAGCAAACTGCCAGCAACCCGACTACCTCTGACAATACTGCAGATATGCATTACCCTGAGCTAACAGTCCCATAGAGTCTCATGGACTGATAAGGATTGGTAGAGCATCCCACACTGAGCCAAACACAAACTTAATCTAAGATCACATTCTGTTTTCTACATGTTCCTTCATTCAACAAATATTTATGGAGCACCAGCTCCATACCCAACGCTGTGGTCGCAAGCCACAGCATTGGATATAGGACCAAGAAAGGGCTTGACTTAATGGGCTTATTGCTAAGTGATGGATACAAACAGCCAAATACAAGATAATGCTACAGAAGTTTCAAAATGGGTGTTACCAGGGTACAGGATAAGGACAGACATCTCATCCGGACTTAGGAAATCCAGGACAAGGCTCCTGGGGAGAACTGAGGATAAGTAGTTGGTTAGAAGAAGAAAGATGGAAGGAGTGTTTCAGAAAGAGGGAGTGGCATGTGCAGAGACCAGGAGAGGAGAGGATGGTACCTTTGTCGACTCCTGAGGCATTGGTGTGGAAAAAGGGACTCAGGATAAGCAGCAAGGGACAGGGCCAGACAGGTAAGCAAGGCCGGATCACACAGGGCTTCAGGGCCTTGTCAGAGTTAGCTGGGCTTTCACCTGAGGGTAGAGGGAATTCCTGGGGCAGTTTGGGAAAGCATGACGATTCTGGGGAGGGAGAGGCAGATGGGGTAGCGCCACGACAGCTCCTGCATTTCCAAGCTGAGAGTAGACTAAGAAAAAGCATAAGGCTCATGTGCTCCATCACAATGCCCACTGGGCAGCTCCCAGTCCCTAATGACCATCTGTAGTCATCGCCAAAGCTGCCACCCAGCCTGCCATTTCGAACTAACCAGGAAAGTGATGTGAACATGGCCATAGACTGGCAAGAAAGGCAGAGCAAGGAACGAGACAGGAACTTTCAACTTGCCTTCAGTGACTTTTGTGTTTGTTGTTTCATTTAACCATTACTAGGTACACAGAGCCTCTTCTTAACTACTTTCCTCTAGGGGGAAAAAGGCCCCATGTCTTCAGCTTCAAATTAACGTTTCCTTTGAATGCACAACATGTGCTAGCTAACTTTAGAGGGCTATCTCGTGAAGTTTGGGGGAGTGAATTTTTAAAAAGTCTGAAACATACAGATGCTCCTGTTTAGTGATTTATAATACTTTTCAAATATAAATTACTATGACTAATGGACTTCCAAGGGTTTTTTGTTTGTTTACTTGCTTGCTTGCTTGCTTCCTTTATTTCTGTCCTTTATAGCAGAAGTATAAATGGTGATCTCTATAAGGTCCTCTCTGAAGGTTTTCTACTTGAGTAATTCTGAGATCCACGGAAAAACGCCTGGGAGCTGCAGGTGCTTTGGGGCAAAAAACATCCCAGTGATAATAAAGTTTCATGGGTTAGAGAACTAGGCTCACCATTGTGGCTACTGTTAGGTCTATAACTATTAATAAATATGTATGTGCGAAGAGGCAAGGCCTGCCGTGGGGAGCTGAGGAAGGCCCAGCTGTGCCTACCCATCCTATAACGCATTCAATGCCTTCAGTGAGTGTTGAATGGAGGCTGCAGCTTCCCGGAAACACGAGGGCTGAGGCCCTCATCAGATTGCCGCCAGGTTCCCCACCACACTGGGTGAGGCAGGGACACAGCCGCCAGGGCCTGGTCCCTGGCTCCTGGAGGACACGCGAGCAGTGAGAGAGTGGGAGCCGAGCTGTGTCCCTCCCCACCCACCTCGCCTCCATCATCACTCCGGGAGATGGACATTCATGCTCTCCTGGAAGAGAGAAGCAGGAAGCAGCTGGCTTCCAATGCAGGGTTGCACAAGCAGGTCATCATGGGGAAAACACCAAAAACAAACCTAAAAAAATCCCCTAGGCCCTGAGCCACAGCACACACACTTTAGCAAGGCCACAGAAGGTGCCGAACTAAAGGGTGTTTCCATTTTCTCGAGCTGTTTTCTGCACGTCATTATTACATTAAAAACACTGTCTCCTCTTTGGGCTGTAAACCCTTGAGGGCAGGTACCCTATGCCGGCTTTTGGAACTCTCCAACTTGGAGCCATGATATCGCTTAATGAAAACCATGCACAAAAGAAAATACTATGATTATTTTTCACTTTAAAAGTCTGAGCTTCCCTTTGTGGGTCACCAGGCGGCCATCTGCTCTCTGGCCCAGAATTCCCGCTTTCCCTCTTCCTCCACACGCCCATCTGAACATCCTCTGGCATTTTATATGGCTATGTCCCCTGGCCTATGGGACTAACAAGCAAGAACTTCACAAAAACTGAGGGAAAAGGAAGGAAGCTAATGACCTGGCCACGCGAGCACATGCTCTTTATTGTTTGCTAGATTCCTAGCATTGTCCTTGCTGGGGTGGGCTGCAGGGCCCAAAGGCGTACAACAACTAAATATACAAAGCAGTTAACTTGTGCCTTAGAGTTGAAGGAGGCATGGAGGACTCTCTGTCGGGGTAAATAAAAATTCTCTGGGATAAGTTTGCATTGGCAGAGGAATAAAGGCTACACCTGCTTCAACCAAATTCCACAACGTGGCCATCCCATTCCTGAGTCTTATTACTGAACTTCACTCACAACAGTCATGAACCACTGCCAACTCCCAGTTTGGAGACCGTGGGACATCGGCTGACTGGGCTGGGGAAAAGGGAAAAAGATCATTCTAAAGATAGTCACTGGCAATACCTGGACAGGCTCAAATATGGAACTGTTAAGCAAGAAGACAATTGAAAATAGAATATGGCAAAAAATGAGACAAGCTCTCTTATGTAAGAGATAAACTGATGTATTGGAGATAACTACAGCTATAAAATTTGGAGGACGTGGGCAGAAAAAACTATTAATTTTTGAAGGAATACATTCTTCCACCCAATATACTTTTCCTCTAATTACTCCTCCTCAGACACCTCATATTTAAACTTTGTATGACTAAAAGTTCAAGGTTTAGACCTGATTTTACTGCCATTTCGCATAATGAACTCTTCCAAGTCTTCCCTCGGTCACCTAGGCAGCAAAAGGTTTAATATACTAACGATGGTTTCCTCCTGATACTAAGAGAGCCTTTCCTTTATTCTGGTTGGCAGTATGAGCCTCTCTCCTACATTGGCCCACTCCCAGTAGCCATCTACACTTTCTTCCTCTCGGACATCCCAGGATTGTTTCTCAGCACTGTAAACTCATCCCACATCCTGCCCCACCACATCCCCTCCTCATCCACCACGCCCACCTGCTCAGAAAGCTGCCCCTTCCGCAGTCTGGATCAACACCCTCCGATGCACACGCCCTCAGAACACCATGGCTTGGCACCATCAGAGCCACAAATGGCCTGCTGAGGGAGCAGCCACACAAACGCCCAGCTCCGGCAGCTGAAACACTCCCTTTCCCTTCTGTCACTGAATGTTCAAGTTCAAGGTTAGTGAGAAGTGCCAGATTTTAAAGTCTGGAAAGTCCTTCAGTCAGTGAAAAGGCTGAGGGAACAGAGAGGGCTTTTTCATCACACGGCATCCCCACAGCAGTAAGATGGCAATAACTTTCATTCCTAGCTAATTCGGGGTTTCCCACAAAACGACTGCAATGGACTCTTCTAACGTTCTGAGGGATTCTGCTCACCGTCTTCCTTCCCTCACCCCAAGGATGTTTTACTTACAAGCTGAAGCTCAATACTGCTGAGTGGTTCTTTCCTTAAGATACACCAACTCTGTAACGGCAAACATGTCATACCAGTGACCCCACTGTTAGCATGTGGTGAAGGTCACTAAGACTTCAATAAGGCGGCCGTCTGCCATGGCTAGCATGGTTTATGGGCTATCCTGCTGATTCCCTCTTAACTCTCCTTTAGCTCTGCATTTTGGTGAATAGCACTGTATATTATAGGCAAGCTCTGTTTCACCCCATTAACTGAGGACAATTGTATTAGCCATATGAGTTTGAGTTCCCATGTTACTTAATTGCTACACTGCTGTGTTAACGAAGTTAGGAGGGGGTTTGGCAAGAGCGTAGATCACCTTCATGTACAGATATTTGTGGTTTTATTTTTCTTTTTGCCAGCTTGCCTCTCGGTTTCAATTGCCTACCATCTGCCTTCAAACAATCTAAGTGCGAGCAGATAGATTTTATTTGGAGGATGAAATGCTTTGCGCTCCTCCTAGAAAGGCATTTTCATAAACTGGTGCTCAGGGCATTTGCTGTTTAACAGGATCTCAGAGGCGATTTGGTTTGGGTTGGGAATTGGTTCCTTTTCATAGTCAAAGTGCACTGTAAAATAAAAACCTCATGATCCCAATTTTTTAGCAGAAGGAAACAGGGTGATCAAGGGGCTAGAACTAACCTCTCACCTTGAAACGAGGCCTGAAACATCCAATGGGAGGGCAGGTGGTGAGACAGGGGAGCCGACGGTGTGTTATGTATATGGTCTATTTCCTATTCCACTGTCCTTAATTCATTTTGAGTTAAAAAAATAATAATAATAATCCAAACATGAAGCATTCAAGACTTTGAGTCTGTGGTTTTCTTTATAGATCAAAAGACACCCAACTGGAAAGCGGATATGGTCACTCAGTTCACCCAGTTGATTTAAAAAAAAAAAAAAAAAAATCCCACTAATTAAAGTGATTTGACCTGAACTGATCTATTATTTTGAAAAGTCAACCTAAAGTAAATAAAATCAACTCCTGCATCTAAAATCAATAAGCTAGCTGGTAGTTGGAAGACCTGGGTTCTAGTTTGGGCCTTAGTCTGAAATTCCTCAAAACTGTAGCTCTAGATGTCTAAATTCTGTGCTTCTAATGACTATCTTCTGAATTACAGGTGCTCAGCAGTCACAATTGATAGATATGACGCTGCTCATTCTAATCCTTTATCATTGTGACAGGGGACCCAGAGTCCTGTACAGAAAACCTAGGTTTGACGAAAGAGTCAAAGAAACAGAGATTCCAATTCGAACCCCTACTAAACAACTCTCGGACTATAGCAGCAATCTTGAGAAAATCCCAATTTTCTACCCCAACCACTAAACCCCACTGGATTGCCAAGTCTGAGTTGGTATGTCCTCATTGTTTTGGAATTGCTGTGGAGGCTAACACTGAGGTCTAAAAAAAAAAAAAAAAAAAAAAAAAAAAAATCAAAGTCTTTCTCCTCTCTTCCTCTGCAGAACCACCAGGATGCAGGCAGGGGCAGGGGTCCTGGGAGGGAGAAATCTCCAATAACCTTTAAGGTGCTAGTTGTTCTCATCACTTCCTAGGAGCAAAACAGATAAGGAAAAGAAAGAACAACCCACAGTCCTTGCTCCTTCCACCTATCCCACTCCAAAAAGTCAACATGGTTTTAATAAAATGCTAATGGCTATTTGTCTTATTATACATGGTTAAAATCCTGAAAAGAACATGTTTGCAACCCTACAAGGCAAGTCGCAAAATATAATAGTTACAGAAGTATCATGCTTTCTGTGGAATAAAATTTCACCTATTTACCTGACCATTTTAAAGCTATTAAAAACTACTTCTCATTTGCAAAGGGGAATTAGTATGTATGGCTAGCACCCTCTTACAACTGATCCCATAAGCCACCTCCCTAAGTCTTCTCCCCATTATTTTTAGAAGAGTGAGAACTCTGTTTTCATTCCTAAATGATGCTGCTCTTTGGTGGGGTATGGCAACTCAAACAGAATTCCCTCAACTCCTCCCACCTCTTCCCAGAACAGGGTATGTTGCAAACAGAAGGCAACTGCCCTTATACAGAAAAACCTTACACGTGGATCGTAATAAAGGGTCAAAGAATATGGCTATCTCAGTAAGAGTCTGAATAGGAAAGTCTATTTAAAGAAATGCAGTTTAACTACTTAAATACAGCACAGCACACACTGTAAATTCTGCTATAAAATGAGAAAATTATCATTCCCAATACTCTAATACTGTACAGTAATGCAGCATAAACATTAAAACTCTTAACATACAGAAATTACTGGTTGTTGAAATTAAAGCAATAATTATAATAATTTCCAAGGCCACTATTTTAAAAAGTTGTACATTTAAACTGAATTTCTTACCCAAACTGAACGAGACCTATGTAAATTACAAAGAAAAGAATAACTTTTAAGCTTTTACTATATAAGAATCATATGAACAATATCTCAATTATAAATATAGAATTATCATTACATCAAAAGCTGTCAAAACTTTACTTTTCTTCCCCTATTTCCGACAGGCATACTTGATGAGTACCAATTATGTCCACTTAGAAATTTTAGGTAATGAAACCTGGCATAATCTCTCATTAGCAATAATATCAGTGCAGCCCAAAGAACAAGAAAAACTTTTTTAAACGTTTTAAAGTTAAAACTACAAAATGAACAAACCAAGGTGAAACATTAAGTATTAAACAGTAATTTGGGGAAGAAACGTGATTGGGATAGAATCACCCAAAAGCAGAGAGAAGGGCCAGAGATGGATGTGAAGGTGAGTGGTGGCCGGGGTATCAGAGCTCAAAGCGAGCAAGTGTATTCTTGGAGAACTGACTTCAGCCTGTCCTGTTTTAAAGGTTCACAAGCCAGATAGTATCTGTTGGAGGGCGACGGTTTCTATTTGGGCACTATGAATGAATGCATGAGGAAATGGGAAACAAATTTCTTTTATTTTAATAAAGAAAGAGAAGCGTCCTCAAATAAGTTGACAGAGGCAAAGGGGAAAGACTGGAGGAAGATGAGGAGGGAGCCAGGGAGAGGTGGGGAAGTGAATGGTGAAGCTAAGTAGGCTAATAATAGAGACAGAAGGAAGTTCTGCACCGCAGGAGATAGAAATGCAAAGGAAGAAAAGCAGGAGCTCAGCCTGGGAATTGCTGGGAATAAGCCTATTGCACAAGAGGTGGCACAGACAGGACCCTGAAGAAAAAGGAAAGAAAAAACCCTCTGCACCACCCCCAACCTCTTATAGATCAGATTGTGAAGTCAGTTACAACACAAGCTTGAGATCTGCAACTGCGGGTCTTCTGTTAAAGCATTCGACTATTAACTATGAACAGTATTTTGATGTCCTAGAAACGCACATGGGTTTGATGCAGTGTGGGGACTAAAGTAAAGCCCAGGAAAAGGGGAAGTGACTTTACAGAAAACTACTCAGAGATGAGTGCACATGCTTGTGCGAGTGTGTACCTATTGAGACCCGATTTCACATCTCCTGCAGAATGAGAGAGGCAAAGAGTTGTAGGGGTCTGAAGACATGGCCGGGAGTTCAGTGCAGCACAGCTGGAGGAAAGCCAAGTGCAGGAGCACATGGGGCAGCTGCCTTCCATCTTAGAGAGCAGGACTTGCCAAAGGGATTAGGCTGCTTGCTGGCCCAGGAGGTCCAACATCCTGCTCTGAGGATAGCCAGAAAAGAGGCGTGTGCTTATGTGCGTGTGCTTAACAGAGGTAGCACACCTGGCTGGGCGGTTGTGCAATCTGACACCCGAGGGGGAAAATTTCTTCCCCATCTCAGCTTGCGATCAGATTCTGCCCTGAAGCACAAGGCTTTGCTTTGCTTTTCTCAAGGCTGTCCTTGCAACTTTTATCCAGAAGAAAGACAAACACACTAAAGAGTCCTTCTCAAAACCAGCCTGAGGTCGTAAAAATGGAAGAAGTTCAGAAAAGACCCATGGTGTGGTGTCTTTGGTCACTGAGTGTCACCTTCGCCACTCTGGAAGACTGGAAGTAAGGCCATTCCTCAATAACCCTAATCTCATGTAATTTTATCTTCGATAAGCGTAATTTGTCCAATTATAACAGCATGCCCCTTTGTGAGGCTTTTCACATAAGTAAAGAACAGTAAGAAGTCCTTTATCAGATCACACATCATAATTTAGAGTTTAGAAAATATGGTAACTTCTGCTGGGGGGGCGGGGGATCTCCCACACAACTGCCGGGCACTTGTCTTCCACTCTTATTTACATTTCAACAACACATTAAGAAATTTTTCCCTAAGCAGGCCAATTTTTAAGCAACTTCAAGTGAAAAACAATGACTGAAAGCCCTAATAGAGTCTTAGCGGCACAAAATTTTGTTCTTTCTTAAACAGGCTGCTAGAAATAGGATCACAGTTCTTCACAGAACTAAACAGGGGACAGTCACAAGATTAGATTGCAATATACTAATTATCAGAAACCCTAGCTCACACTAACGCTACGCCCTAGGTTCCCTGTTCCCTGAGTCGGCTTACCATTGGATCTGGTAAGGCTGGACGGAAAAAGAGGAAGTGGATGGGGAAGGAAATGGCCTCCACATCAACAGTCTTGGCAGTGAAGTTGTTGGGCAAGGATGGCAATAGGGGGAGGAAACTCGACAGCAGCACATTGACCAAGGATGAGGTATGTGAGCTGAACGTTCACAAGAGGGCACACCCTTAGAGGCCACTTCCACCGTGGCAGCTTCATAAATCTGTATTTTCACTGGGAACACATGGACCTATGCTTTGCTGTTCTCCTAAGGGGCCTGGATTAGCATTCCTGTAATAACTACTGCCCTGCTACACCCCTTGTTGGCCAAAGACAACCTTGGGCCCCCTGAGAGGCCAGAAAGGCCTAGAGTAAAGTGGTGTGGAGATGAACCATCTGCAGCCAAGATAAGATCAAGGCCAGGAGGGCTGGCAGGTAGTGGCAGAGTGGGTCAGGAAAACCTGGCAGGTGATGGTTTTGGGAGAACTGTACAAAAACCTTTATTGGGGTCTGGTTGGGTTCAGGAAGTTGAAACTTTTCACATATCTTGGTGCTCCAAATCCCCACTCTATGTGTGAAGCAACGAGAATAAGTGAGGAGAAAATGAGCCGTGTGGGCTCGTGTCCAGGTATATCTGCTTCTATCTGAAAATACTTTACTTCTCCCGATTAGTCCATTTCACACTTGTCAGATTATTCATAACCCCAATATACTCTCTCTTAAGCCTCTTCTTTAAGCAAATAACAGTAAGTTGTCTGCTGTGATCAGAAATGTTGAGGTTGTCATAGCATCCATAAGACATGACTGTGAGTCGTGTTTCTAATCCTGTGGTACACTCGGTCATTCTTGCTGGTTTGGTCCTCCAGGGCAAGGCACTGGGAGTGAAATAAGAGGTCCAAAGAGATCATCATCTCAGATAAGAGTAGATGAGAGCATGGGATTTGGAGGAGAAGACTGAAAAGAGATGACTCACGTGAAAGGCAATCACAGACTTGGAAAGGCCATCACAGACGTCACGGAGGGCTCAGAAAGCAGCTCCTGCAGGTTATCTCTACCAGTCAGTTAGCAGAGGAATGAGGTCGGGGAACAACTGGTAGCCCCACACAGTAGTGACGAGCCCCTGGTTCCCAGAGTATCACAGCTAACGATGCTAAGACTGCACATAGCTGCCACAAACATCCATAAGCCCTCTCTCCTTCACCCAGGAGGCATCTTGAGCCAAGCCAAGAAAAGAGCATGGATAAGTGATGGAAGTTCATTCATTTTGGGCTGTCCATGCTTCTTCTTATACATTGGGCCTAAAGGTTCTTCGCCTTTTCTGCAGCAGGTTCCTCTCTGGAGGGTGGGCAATCAAGAGGGAATGAATAGGTGCTGTGTGTACACATCTACTCAGTGCTTAAGTCTCGTGGGAGCATCTCAGGTTTTGAGGGTGGCAGTGCATTCAGTCCTGACACGCAGTCCTGACACTGTGACAAAAGTGAGGTCTCTACCTTTCTTCCTTCCTCTACCTTCAAGGGATATTTGCTTAGGGTTTCCACTTTGCGAGGCCTTTGTCTTACACGTCTACTATGTATCGTAGAGTGGAGCATCCACTGAGCCCATAATAGAAACTTAATAAATAGTTGATGATTTAAAAAATTCTGTTCAATTAACATAGGTTGGATCTTTTCTGTGCCAGGCACTCTGCTGGACACTGGAAATATAAAAATGAATCCAACAGACTTCTGCGCTCAGTTGGTTTTTACTCTAGTCAAAGGATGATAAACAATTAAACTACGACAGGAGCTCTGCCAATTACGAGGTATGTTCACTGAGTTGTAGGAGGCTGGGCCTATCGGCAACAAGGAAGGCTTACGAAATGGGCTACAGAAGGCAAGTTGAATACCGGGCACAAAAGGGATCAAGGGAAGATTCCAGGCATAAAGTTCACTATTTGGTTTGTGAGAAGAGCAGGTTATTGGTTGGAACATAACATGGAGATGATTCTATAAAGGCGGGCTGTACAGAGCCTCGTATACCATGATAAAGAGCTGGGTTTCACCTTGAACTTCGGAAAGAAACTGGTGTGACAAGTTTTTATTTGCAAAGAATCATTCTGGGTTGGACTGAAAGGTGCATGAGTGGAGGTAAGAAGATCGGATGAGAGACGACTGAAGAGTCTGGGCCCAGAAGGAAGACAGCGCTAGTCGGGGTGGGGAGGAGAGAGCAGTGTGAGAGCTATGGGGCATGGGGCTCTGCGCCGGATGTCTCGCAGGCCCACGGAGACAGTATATCTGCCCTCCAGAAGCTTACCATCCAGGAGCTAAAGCAGGGGTCCCCAGTCCCCGGGCCACGGACCAGTACCAGTTAGTGGCCTGTTAGGAACCAGGCCACACAGGAAGAGATAAGTGGCAGGCGAGCGAGCGAACAAGCGAGCGAAGCTTCATCTGTATTTGCAGCCGCTCCCCAGCGCTAGCATCACCGCCTCAGCTCCACCTCAGATCATCAGGCATTAGATTCCCATAGGAGCACTGGTTCCTGGTGCCAAAAAGGTCGGGGGACCACAGGGTCTCTTGAGTCACGCTTCTCTAGCTTAGGCCCGCTTCCACGTCTGGAAGTGTACCCTCCCTTCTAATAAAGCTTTTCTTTTCTGCTGTTAAAAAAAAAAAAAAAAAGATTGGGGACCACTGGCCTAAAGAAGCAGTGGTGGATAAGTCTGTTAGTGCGCCATGGACCACAGAAGGTCATCGCTCATTCCCCTTAGACCTGGATGGCTTGGGTGGCAGCACTAGCTTTAAGTTGGCCTTTGAAGAATGACAGAGAGGTAATTGGCAGAACTATTCGTTTACTCCCCCTTCTTTTGGCTTTCTCCCCTGTGCTTTGTATCCTAAAGTGTTTTATTTAGCTCTATCCTTATGGTAGAAGACTCATATTACTTTAAGAGAAACCTCCAAAGAAAAGCACTGCCATCTTGTCACATTAATCCTGCTCATCAACACCTCTTGGCAGTATCTGACCTATGTAGAACAAAATAAATAAATGAAAACAATAATAATAAGGCTCTGCCAGGCTAGCAAACTGATCCAGTCAGAAGATTATAAGAGACACCTGTTTTCTAACACAGCAGCTGCGAACACAGTGGAAGCATGGCATCCGAGTTACAAGAAAGAGTTCGCATCAGAATCCAATAGCGGCAGAAACTGGTATGGACCAATTTTCAGCTACGTCACCTGAATGTGAAAAGAAGTTCGAGTAAGATTAGACACATCATAGAAACCCTGGTTTGCTGAACTTGGGAATGCCGGTTTGCTCATGGGGAGGTGATTACCTATGCAACCATGTATTCTAGATCCGTAAAGCATCTAACATATACTTAGGGTACTATCATGAGTATACTGAAACTTTTTGAAGGTTCATGGATTCATGCCCTGTGGCTGACCAAACACCTCTTCATTTAAGTCAGCTTAGAAAACAAACCAGAATATAGCCCAATGTAGGATAGGGTTACTACCATAGGAGCAAATAAACAACATTTAAAATTATCCTTTCAGTTCATTTGCCACTGAAGATACACACACACACTCTACTAACATATAAATGCCACTGGCAAACTATTTTGTAGCTGCAATGTGTCCACTTTACCTTCCCAGACCAGACCAGGGAGATGCTCTTAGAAACAGATTGTTAATGGCCCCTCACACTGCGATTTAACAATCCGTTTATAGCCTATCAGAAAGCCTACCCTCCAAAGAGGTATATTTTACATCTCTATGTAGGGTTTCTTTGACACAAAGCTGGGTTTTATACAATCTTTAATTCTGTAAGCTAGAAGTCAGATTATACCATAATTTCTGTGACTTATGATCCTGTGAGCATGCCATATATGGGCATATATGCAAACAAAGTAACAAGAACAAACCCCAGGAACAAAAGCTAGAATGATGCCCAAGAAAGCATAAGTCATATCATATAGTCCTGCCTAGAACTAAAAATAGCACATAAAGGCATGGTGTCAGCTACCTTCTCACTGTTCTCTGCAAAACATGGTAGTTCTAACCTCCAGCGTTGATTCTTAGATTTGAGCCTTCAATAATTCTACCTAGGAACCTTTCCCTGACCCACAGAAGCTCTTTCTTGGGCTCTGGAGTGTGGAGCAATCTTTTAATGAACTTCACTTACAAGGACATTAGTGCACACAAATGCAAACAAAGAATGAACCTAAAACTGTGAATTTTCCCCCAAAACCTAACATTTATGCCCTGAGGATACTAGGACCAGCAGAGAAACCACTTTTCTGGCAAATCGTACACTAGAAACCCCTGAAGTGCTAAGCATGGTCAACTGCTCAACATGCAGCCAGATGCACGAACACTTGCCTCACCCTGCCTGGGGGGGGGTGGGGGGGGTGTGCAGCCAGAACTCCCCCTCAAAGATGCATAATATTGTCAATGCACGCCCCACTCGGAGTCCTAGACAGATTAAGAGAAAAGAACCCTGAGAACACGAGACCCCAGGAAGAACCATGAACACCAGTGTGGGGGCCAGAGCCATGGAGTAAATTCTTTCTAATAATCCCTTCGGCATTTAGCCTGGCAGTCCAGTGACATGTGCATCAAGGCAGAGTAGCTGGATTTGCCCTAGGTTCTGCGGGTCTTCCTAAAATGTCCCCGAATAAGAAACAGGATGTGTTGTGAACTCACTTTCACCTATAACCTAGATATACATGAACCGAGAGGCAGGAGGACGGTACTCTCATAAACCCACACCCCCTGCTCCATGGTAAGCCTTTTAATACCACAGCTGAAATGGAAATGTACACAGAACCATCTTTCCCTTAAATCAGACTGCTCAACACGATGGCTAACCACAAAAGCACGCCCAGGACTTACCCCTACCGTAGAGGAGTTCCATTTGGCCATTTTACACAAGTTTTCAAGAGACACAAATTCTCAGAAGAACCAGCTGACGAGGACAGTGACTGTGCCCCTGGGTCCAGCTCTTCTCTCTCTGCTCGAATAACAAGGCCTTTCACTGAGGTCTGTACAGCTCTCTGCCTTTCGCCTTCTTGCATTTTTAAGGTTCTTTTCTCTCTGAGGCCTTATCCTACGTATCTCTAAGCACGGCACGCTGCCTCGGACCCAGAAAATAATAAATCAATATCCTGCCCCTGATGTCAGTGTCTCCTTGTTCATTTTCTAGGGTAGGCAGCTTAGAAAAGCCAAGGTGCCAGGAAGGGTGGGAGCATGGGAGACGAGTACACTAGTAGGTGCCCTACTTGAGATGTAACCGAACACCCAGGTCCCTCTGCCCATCTCACTGTCCGTCTGGGTGAAAGTTAGATACCTTTACAGCGTGCTGAAAACGATTAGAGGATCATCACTCCAGCTTTCCTGTGCTCGCCAACATTCCCCCTGGATTCCATGGTGTTCGAAAGCTGCGTCTGACCTACAGCTGACTTCTGCTCGCAGAGCAGTGCACCCTCAACCACCTACCTCGCAGCCCTGCCAAAAGCGCAGAGCCTCATAGATGGAAAAAAAAAAAAAAAAAAAAAAAGAAGCAGAATGCCCAATTCAAAAGTGAGCCTTTGTTTGTCTGGTTCTCCGAAGGTCAAGACTCTTACCTTTCCAACTGGTAGGGTCTCTATTTTCACCCTAAAATATTCGAGTCAGCAGACTAAGAGAACTCAGTGGCACAAAGTCAAGTAAAAAGCTGGCAGCTTTCCAGAGGGTTTGAGACCTAGTCAGCCGAATCGGGTCACTCAGGTCTCCATGTTGAGGAGAAGAGGACACTTACCCAGCCTGGGGAATCTACGTTACCCAGACTTCATCCCCAAAATGACAGCTCTTTCATCCAGCTTATCTCACTTTGAATATAGATCAGATCCAAAGGTGCAAAGTGAGAGTGACTCCTGACTTGCTGTCCCCACCCATCACCTCCCATTACTATCAAGCCACACGAGTCAGGAGAGTCCCAGTTATCGGCACTGTATAGCACCGATCAACTGAGCTCATGACACAGAGTTTTAAAATCTCCCAGCTCTCAAGTCAAAAGGTGGACAAGCAGCCACGAAACACACTAGGGGTCCAATCCTTAAAATTTTCCATTTCCCAAAATCAGGTGTGCCAGCTCTGTGGCAGGAAGTTGGGCAGGAGCACACCAAAAGGCCCAAAGAAAAGGTAACTCAGTTCTGCTCCTTTAAGTGCCTGGCCTGTGGTCACGAATCTAGACACAAAAATACCCAGGCTGGGCCACCTGGCTGTGCTGGGAGACAACGACATGGTTTGCTCTGGCAGGAGTTGACTGAATGGTCAAGAAGAGTCTGGGAAAGACAATGGCCTAGAAGCAATTATTCATTGTGGAGAGAAATTCCTTCCCTTGTCTGAGCTCCTGAAGGCAGTCCAGAAAAGAGCTTCGTCAACTCCCACTCCCCTTTTATAAAGTCTCTATTACATCTCCTCTTGCCCACTCCCGAGCAGGTCTGTTTATCTGAGTACCATCACTGGAACACGATGGAAAAGTACTAATTCTAATCGACTCTCGACCTGGGGTCTTTGTCACAGACCCCAGCACTATTCCTGACCATACCCGCAACAAGGGGGCCACCTGAGCCCTCCCTGTCTCTTTCTCATCTCTCAGCAGTGCCTCACTGCCACACCTCGACCCACACTTCCACAAGGGAATGAGGGGCAGTGTTAGGAAAATGGGTAACTTCAGAGACAAACAGGCTGTTCTTTGGGGTTGGGTTTTTTTCTAATTACAAGGCTGATTTCTATCTGCAGCTCATTTCTTCCAGGAAACACTTTAGAGTCAGCATCTCAGCTTTGGTTTCTGCTTCCTCACATACAGGAGATGTGAGTGAAGCAGGATTACTGATTTCATTCTACAGATAAGTCTTCAGAAAGCTACATTTACATGGCCGGTCGTAACCCACTGGAGAGGGTACGGGGCAGATGAGAAAATCGCAAACTTTCTCTTGTGTTTTCCTAGAGGAGCGCAGAACGGCGTCTCTCCAAACCCGATAAGCTCTTTCTTCATGTCCACACCTGCTTCGTGGGGTCGGCAGAAGAGGCAGCTAACATTCTCTCCACTATTCCTCAAAAAGAGAACACAGCTGCTGAAAATAGATAATTCAGTCCCTTAACGTCTACTAAAAACGAAGGCTTCCTCTTGCCCCAAAGTAACAAATTTGGCTTTTTCCAACTCTTCTGTATAAACTTCCACTAAGAGCCATCTATTCCCCGCTCTTGAAATTGGAAATTCACCACCCCAGAGCAAACAGTGTCTGTTCTGTGGTCAGACAGACATGGAACTGCCTGTTAAACAAAAAGCAAACTAAAGAATTGATGCTCTCTTTCAAGGCTCACCCCAGTCGAAAATAATAAGCAACTGTATGAACAAGCAGATCCCTGAATAGGTTTGAATACTTGAGTGCTGACTAATAATGCTAGTTAGAGCCCCTGTACAGTACTTCCAGGCTTAGGATTTTTCCTTTTCTTTCATCTCTGGAAGTTTATTCAGAACCGTGCTAGCTATTCCCTCAAAACTTTACTGTAAGATGCAAAAGGCATTTGTTATTATCCTGTAATTGCAGTTGGCTCATCTCTCCTGTTGTTGAGGCTAGTATTCAATTAAAGTGCGAATAAGAGCTTTTCTGAGCACTGACTGAATGACCCCAGCCCTATGAGAAACTCAGTGGGATAGTGACAAGCGTACTGCTGGGAGTCAGCCAACTTGGGAGGCCTAGATTTTAGTTCGAGCAGGGCCATGAACCAACCATGTGAACTTGAGCAAGATCATTGATTGACATCTCCGGCCTCTGTATTCTCAACTGTACAATGTAGGCAAAAGACTAGAAAATCTCTAGCCCTTCCCAGATCCTTATGATGTGTAGGATTATAACAAAGAGAACTTTTTAAAAACAGTTTAAGGCACTGCAGTACACAATTTACATGTCCCACAACCCTAAGACATAGGTATCTTTATTACACTTCAGATGAGCTACCAGGTTCAAAATGAAGATGAACAAGTTCAAGTTCACGAACAGGATTCACACTCAGTTCTGTCTACGCCGGTGTCCGTGTTCTTCCCCTAGAAGCACTCCGCAGCATGGCAACGACTAGACCGCTTTTCTAAGCATTTTACAATCCCCTTAAGGGAAATAGACTTTACAGGTAAGAACCAAAGAAGAGCATCAGACAAAATAAAACACAAATCAAAATCCGAAGTAGACATGATCGGAACTACACTGTGGTGACACTTACATCATTGAGCACATTAACCGACAGCGCTCACGCCAGCAGGGCAAGGCGTCCTTTTCAGGTCATTCAGGAAATGAGATCGTTTTCCGTATGTCTGACTCCCACATACAAAGGGAAAATACCCCCGAGGAGAACACAAGGTCTAGTGAGCATACAGATTTACTGGATAACTCTTTCCTGTCTTCACTGGGGAGTAAAGTATTTTTCATAGGTCATTCGTCCAGATAACTCAAGTGTAGCCTTTTGAAACTTAACATTATTTTTATGCCAACCATTTTTGTTGGATAACTTTCCCAAATGCATTACGTTATTTCCTTACTTCCTAAATCTCATCATTTAAAGTCTGTCTTTAACTTGGAAGTCATAATTATGATCATTAATATCATCGGTCATTGTGTAGTGCCATACGAAAGGGGTTTAACTTTCTATACATGCGTCCTTGCGATGAAGCTATGTGTTCTGAATTGTCTGCTTTTTATCCGTTTCCCTCTGCCACACTGTTAAAGAGACATGGCCATAAGACAGAACACCTGATTCTGACTGTGGCTAAGCCACATAAACAATGTGATCTCAGGCATGTTATTTAAATGCCATGGGACTCAGTTTCCTCATCCGTCCCATAAAAATTTTGGGTTATGCTTTCTTATTCTATTCTTATTACCTCCACAACACATCTCTCTCTGCTTCCTTTTCTCTATTTTCTCTGAAAATGTGCTTCATTAAAGCTATTCAAATCTAGAAATTTATCAAGTAAAAGCCAAAAATCTATCTTCCAGTAAATTAGAAGAAGGCCAGCATGGTCAGGTTATCAGTAGAGAAGAAAAAAAAATTATTCCTTTGGTAGTGGAGAATAATCAGGGAACACCTGAAGAGACTTCAAATAGATTCCTAGAAATCACAGTTTTAAAGATGTATGTGAAAGATAGTTAAATATATATATATATGTGTGTGGATTATTTTTAAACTTTTGAAGGAAAAAAAAAAGTTGCAGAAAGAGAAGAGATTTGACCAAGGAGTAATACAGGTAAGGTGTCTAGCCCCGTGTTTGGGCAAGATGAGAGGACACAGGCTCAGCCTGTCACTCACTTGATGAAGGAGGAATTAGGCCCTGGGGAAAAGAGAGAGCCAGAGAGAGAAAAGAAAAGTTTCTGAGAAAAACATGAAGGGCTCCAAATGAAACCTATAGAAAGACAAAATATTACTAGAGAACATTGGGGATTGGTATAAAAATGGAAGATCTGGACATTCCTTCTAAGGTGGGTGGTGTGGTGTGACCATCCGGTTATCCCCGTGATGAGAGCAATGGCTAAAACGACCCACCTTGAGAGGAAACCAGGGAGAGACGGAAAGTCAGGACCGCAATAAACATCTCCACCCACTCTATTCCTGCTTCTCATCTTGGCTTATGCAAAGCTCCACCATTGCCACATCACTCTTAGTTTCCTAATTTTCTTAATAAAGATGGCTGTACTTGGAATTCTAGTCTTCCAATGTAGATTCTGGCCTTAGCTTTGCCATGTACAGCCTGTGAGATCTGAGGCCAATACATTGCTCAACCGTTCTGGGCTTCGGGTTCCTCATTTGTAAAATGGGGGGAAAAACTGCATCCCTGAGAGAGTTGTGAAGAGTAAATGAGATAATGTAATAAAACACTTAGCTCAAGGACCAGCAAGTAGTAGTATTCAATAATAATGATAGTGATAATGATGATGAAGGAGGGAGAAGAGGAGGAAATGTAGAAGCAATGACCACTAAATCAGCACACAAACACCTTTAATTACACAGATTTTATAAAGCTCCAAAAACTCACAAGTGTTCCACAGTCTTCAATAAGCATGGTCCTCAGGACTGAGTGAGCAGTTATGCTCACGCAGGACACCACACCTAACAAACCCCAGCTCATGTCTTCCTTAGTTAGCCCCCCATTGCCAGCCCATACTTTGAAAATTCCAGATCATTCAGACAGAGACCAGGCTGAACTGTCTATTTCCATCATCTAAGAGGAAAGAGCTATCGAGCAAATGAACAGAGCAAATAATATATTTCGACACTGTAATAATTCGACACTGAAGAAACAGTTTCAAACACATAGTAGCATCTGTTTCTAACCAACAGATGATGTAGCCTCAGACATTTTTGTCTGTTCACTGAGGATCACCCTAAGATGCCCCAGTAAGCAACATTTTATTAGTCTGGTTCTTGTATGTTCATAAATCAATAAAACTGTTTATTTGGTAATAGACAATAATTCTAATTTCTCGCTAATTTAGTCTGGTCTTTCTCTCCCCAAATACTAGGTTTGGCAATAAACAGCCTTTAAGCTGGGCCTCTTTTGGCATGGGAACCCTAAGTACTCTCATACTCATTCTATTCAACAAACACACACAGAGATTGGTTTCTTACACACATCTAACAACAAATACAGCAGTGAGGGACTCTGCCAGGAAACAAACTCCAGTGCTTTTTCTAAAGTAGCGTTCAGAGAAAAAGATATGTCATTTATATACCCCACATCCTAGGGGTTTTCATTCAACAACGGGAGATCTACACAAAAAGGCAACTTTTGAAAATCATAATAAAATGCAACTGCTCTTCAAGTTAGTTCCAACAACCCCCTCCCCGCCTGCCCCCTGCCCCTGACCTTCCTCAGGGTGAGTAAATGCAGCTCAACTCAGATGTACAGAATTTGGATTAGTTCTACCTTCCCCTGGTGCCCAAATTTGGGGTATTTTTTTTTTTTTTTTTTTTGCCCCTGACTTGCCTATGCTAAGGATATAAGTTACTTCTCTTTTAGCTGATGCTTGAAACAGGGAGCTTACTGTACATAAATTAAGGCGTAAGTTTTCCTTCCCCTGGAACAAAAGAGCTTATGGCCCATTCAAGAATTCCTCGGCAAAGGCCCTATTAACAAGTCTGGTGCCCTCAGCTCAAAGCAGAGGTACCAGGCCCCCATACACTATAAAAAAGTATTGTTGCGTGCCACCCATCCAATCTCTGAGTATACATGCAAAAAACTCAAAGCAGGATCTCGAAGAGGTATTTTCCCAACCACGTTCACCACAGCTTTATTCACAACAGCCATGAGATGGAAGTAACCCAAATGTCCATCAACAGATAAACAGATAAAGAAAATGTGACATATACATAAAATGGAATATTATGCAGCCGCGAAAAAGGCGGGAAACCCTGCTGTATACTACAACAGGGAAGAACCTCAGGGACATCATGCTAAGTGAAATAAAACTAATTATGACTCCACTTATATGAAGTACCATAAGTAGTCAAAGCCATGAAAACAGAAAAGAAAAAAGTAGTTACCAAGGGCAGGGAGGAGGGAAGAAGGGAAATTAGTATTTACTGGGTACGGAGTTTCAGTGTTGCAAGATGAAAAAGTTCTAGAGATCTGTTGCACAACAGTGTGAATATACTTAATACTGAACTGTACAATTAAAAATGGTTAAGATGGTAAATTTAATGTCATGGGTTTTGTACCATAATAATAATAAAAAAATTTATTGCTGCAAATAGTGGTACAAATACAAGTCTATCAAGACCTTCTTCCTTCATCCCCTACTCCTACTACTTCCTCTTCTCACATCTAACAATATACTCTCTTGGCCCAATGTCCCCTCCACACACACACACCATCTTCTTTGGCACATACCTCCATGCCCTCATACCAGCTGGCTTGTGATTAAAATGGACCAAGCTAGGAAGTGCCAGAGAGAGCGTGGCCTATTGTATCGAATTTCCTTAGCCTTTTATAGGGCTGCCTGTGAACACGGCAAATGCGGGCAGTGGCCTGAGAATCAGAAGCCTGCTCTAAACCTGGCTCGGTCACCAATCCGCTGAAGCAAACCAGTCAGCTTTCTGGACCTCCTCTCCATAAAAACAGGTCAGCCAGGTGATCTCTCAGGTCTTTCAGCTAGGAAAGTCAAAAAGTTCCCTGATTTGATTGATGAAGAAACTGGAGAACATTAGAAGCCTGCTAATTTGAACATTCTAAAGTGACTCCTCAAGCCCCTTTGCTTCATCTTTGACTCAATTCCTTTTTTTTTGGGGGGGGGGACGAGGGGGGAAGATGAAGGGTTTGGTTAGACACAGAGCAGTTTTATCAAAATAATAAAACATTATTATATTAAAACTCTACTGGTGACAATTTTTGGACAGACACCCAGGGAATGCTGCAGGGCCCCTAGTTACTTTGTGCAAACTAGTGTATGAAGGTATTAAGTCACCCTGAAGTGCATAGGGACAGAAAAAAGAAAGGGCACCGACCTCATCCCATGTCTCACTTCGAATCCGCAAACATTACTGAGCAACATTTCTATGCTGGGTGCAAAGCTAGGTACTAGGACACAAAGTTAATCACTGCTAAACTCAAGGAGCTCAGAGTCCAATAGGGGAGACCCAGAGGGTCTCCCAGTTAGCAGCAAAATAAAGAGATTTTATTTTGCTAAAAACGCCAACCAGTACAGACGGCAGGAAAAGGGGCACCAAGGAAGTTATACGACTAGGTTTTGTTCCCTGGATAGCTCTCCCGACCAAAGCGCTGTGCCAAGCCTTACAGAGGGCTGTGTCTGCTGGGCCATAACCACTTTCCGCTGCAACTTGGCTGAACTTAAAACTGAACAGGTGACTTGAAGGTGAAGGCTGATGATGGAAAAGACAGCCTCTTCCTTCCTCCAGTGACCAGCACTATCAGCCAGCTACTCAATCCTCTGGGGAAAAAAAAATGTCACTGGACTTCTTATAAAGTTAGTTACCCCTGTCCTTATATTTAAACAACCCAAATCAGTCAGGAATGTAAGTATTTAAACTCTCACGAGGAGAGTGCCACTGCAGGAGTAGCAGCCCAGTGCAGAGAAACGGTGGGCTCAGTGACAGTTTGGGTGACTTTGATCTAGTCGGCCTGTCTTCTACATGTAGAACACATGTCTGATAACTTAACCTAGGTGACGGTAACGTGCTTATAAAGTGCAAAAGAAATTTAAAAACTAATATTAGGAATCCCGTGGTGACTACCACCACAAAAGCGACACATACAAAGGTGTCACTGATTAACTGACTCAGAAACTTTCGCCCTGGAAATTCCATTAAACTATACACTACTCTTTTCTATTAGGACAGACACTGCTCAGAAGCAAAGCCCTTCTCTCTGTGGTTGCCTCTGGTCAGACTCCTCTGTGCTCCATCACCCCCAACCGCTGAGGAACTTACTGCCTGCTGACCAGCTGCTTGTGAGGAATGAGAGCAAGAGGGGAAGGTTTCAGGAGTAGAGAGGAGTGAGGGAAATCTCTCCACATACAGAGAGCCTCCCATGTCACATGTCTTCAGTACATCAGATTCATTAGTTAGTTCATCCTTGAAAGCTTCCGACATCCATTCTCTGCTCCAGAGAAAAGTTTATTGTTTACTGGACTCCAGAAGTAATCCCAGTACTTGCTTGTGGGTTACCAGCAAACATTTTTTATTATGCAGTCACTGTACCACATCCCAAGGACTAAATGAAACACTGCACACATCACCAGAACGTTTTCAGATGACCTGGAATAATCCCAGTCCTTGATCTCCAGTGCTTATTATTGGAACATTGTGAATTAAACAAACTCCGCGGAAAAACGCATTTCACATATGTGCACCTAAACAGACACACAGTCTAAGCAAATGGTCCGTATATGGGTTCCATAAAGAAAATCCAAAATAAAAGTGATACTTTTATTACTAGTGAAGTACATTAAGTTTATTTTAATTACGTAGAAATAAACGGTCAAGAAAAGAGGCACCTAAAAAGAACTGAGAAGATAAGAAATATGGGGGAAAATGAAATGTAATACAGCTGTAATTTTTGTCACATTTAAGAAAGTGTTTTGTCTGGGTTTCGGAAAGGTTGTGTGTGTGTGTGTGTGGAAAGGGGCGGCTGCACTCTTCCCACTAGAATACAATAAAACGAGCCACTTGGTAGCACTTCTGCCTGCGGCATACAAACATAAGCCCATCAGAATAGTGGGGGATATGCAGTTTCTTTAGAAGAGGTAATCAAGAAAAGTCACAGATAGGATTGTTTTGTTGTTTTCTCCCTAAAATTACTGCCTCATACTTGGTCCACGTTTTCCTGATGTCAGATGGATTGCCAAGCTAAGTACAATTTATTGATTTAATACCCTATTATTTAGTGACCTGTTTGTTATGAAATGTCAAATAAATCAGGTTATCCATACCAAAGGATTTTCGTGAACTTGTCAAAGAGTCTAATTTATACAGCAAAAGTAGCGGGTTTTGAAGTATCGAAGTAACCTAAGTTCTTTACTCTGACACCCCGTCCACCGCTACCCCCAGATACAGACAAACACAGAAGCTTCGCAGTTCCACTGAGCATTTCTGTGAGGCAAAAACAAAGAAACCTAACCCACCTTTTCAGTTCACATTAGCCCTACTTCCAACCCATGAAAATCTTTCCTGATAAGAAGCACTAAAATCTAAGTATGAAAACCTAGTAAGCAAATCTGATAAAATACTGTTTCTCCTAAACAGATCCTAATGGAAATGCAGTGTTAAAACGGGGAAGGTTTCTCTGATTCTCCATGGATGAAGGAACAGGTTATTTGTTCATTGTTTCTACAGTGTCCACTCAATGAACACCTACTAAATGGGCCAAACCAAAAACAAACAAACTTCAGCAGCTTCAGCCTTTCGGAGAAGCAGAAGCCTTTTCCAGCTGGGTACTGACAGAACAGTGAAATGAATAAAGTGCAGGAGAAATGCAGCAATGAAAAAAATAATTGGGGGAGATGGACAAATCATTCTGCTTCCTCACCGAGGCAAACTTCACAACTTTTGAGAAGCAACAAACGGCAGCACCACCAGCCTGCCTACCTATCTATCTACACACAAAAATACCACTTGGAAGCCAAGCACCGTGTTTGCAAATATCCACCATCCTGCATTTATGATACTGCAAAACATGGCCAGTAAGCCGGGAGATTTCTACTCTTAGATATCCTCTCTGCACTGTCAAACAGGGAAGGTCATTTTGCCTGGTCACTTAGATAATTCCCTCTCTCCCTGCATCACAGGAGTTTTCTACTTTGGGATTGCCCAACTTTCACATGCATCGGAGTAAAATAACCATTCAGCAACTTTATTCACCTCGGTTAAAATAAGAAAGAAGAAAAGACATTCATTGTGCAATGCTCAGGAAAAGCTGACACCAGGGCTGTCTCTCCGACAAGCGCTTGCAATTACCATCAGAAGAGAGCGGGGAAAATCCTGACTGATCAGACCCAGGGAGTACTTAAAATTTAAAAAAAAAAAAAAAATTATTCCATCCCCAATGGAGGCTGGAGAACTTTTTTCCTAAGCAGACCACCCCTCGGGAACAAAAGTTACATTTCAGTCACATGTTGGGAGTAGGAGTACGGAGCAGGTTTTTTAAAAAGCGCACTAATTACGGGGGTGTTTTATAGTTCAAGAGACCACTCGGGCTCCTCCTGACCAATTGTGACGGGCATTTCATTGTCAAAAAGAAAGGGGGTGGGGTGGGGGCTAGGAGCCGATAGGAGGGTCGACGGGGGGAGTAGCAAGGTTACACTAAAGGGTACGGCAGCCGTCGCGAGCCGTATCTGCTTCCCTGGCGCCCCAAATAATTTACTGCGACCACGGCAACTGCAACGGCCCCCTCTGAAGAGCCCAGCAGCACTGCCCTGGCCGGTGCAGCTCAAGGATTTCGACCACGGAGAGGGAGGAGGAGATCTTTACCTTAATGCTACACTGAGCAGGAGTCTCAGACATGTCTCACAGCGAGAGAGATCAGGAAGTTCTCAGTTTTTTTCCACTTTCCTTTCCTCTCCCCAACCCAGAAACGCTCCACGGCCAGCCGGACGCGGTCATTTAAGAAGTTTCTTCCAGCATCTCTCCCGGCAGCCGCCCCGGGGGTCTGCGAGCGCGCGGGGCGGGCGGGGCGGCCGGCGGAGTTGGGCGCGCGGGGCGGCGGGGGCGTGGGAGCCGGGCCGGAGCGCGGCGGCGGGGTCTGCAGGTCGCGGCGCGGCGCGGCGACCCGGGGCGCAGCCCGGCCGGCCTCGCGCTCTCTCCTCCCACCCGCAGCCGGCGCCCCCGCCCCCCGCCCTCCCGCAGCTCTCGCTCCCTCGCTCGCTCGCTCGCTCGAATGTTTTCCTTCCTGGAAGAGAGAAACTGAAAGGCAGAACTGAGAAAGCTCTCTGCTCATTGATCTTGAGAGTTTCAGTGCAGAAACTGACGTGAATTCCCAGCACTGAGCTCTGCCTCTTAAAGGAGCCACCAGGAAATAAAAGCTCGGGTTACAGCCCGGCATCGGGGAAATAAAAGCCGGTCGGGGGGAGGGGCGGCGGCGGCGGGGGCGCGGGCGGAGGAAGCCGGGGGAGCGCGGCCCGCGACGCGGCGCTGCCGGGAGGGAGGCGGGCGGCGCGCCCCCCGCCGCCGCCGCCCCTCGGCCGGCCGGGCGCCCGGCCTCCGGGGCCGAGCCCAACGGCTGCCTCGCTCCGGGAAGGCTCGGTGCAAAAACGTTACACCGAGGCCCAGGAAACCACAAAGCAGGTTTATTGAACGCCTCCCATCTTCCCCAGCTCTGTCTCTTAGATACACTGAAAGGCAACAAGGTGTTTTTCTGCTTCCCCCCCCCCCGCCCCCAAGCGCAGACGCGATGAAAATAATGATATAGGAAGGGACATTCCGGTAAGGACGCGGAATCCAAAGAAGGAAATAAAAACAATAGCCTTTGTTCTGCTTCTCGACCGCGGCCTCTTTAAGAGAATCCACCAGGAAATGGGAGATCGGATTACAGCCTGCACACCGGGAAACGTGGGGAGAGCGAGCGCCGGAGCGCGACGCCGGAGACAAAGCCCCGGCGGCCGCGCCGCACACGCAGGCGGGCGGCCGGCTGTGGGGGGATCCCCTGCGAAGGTGGGCGCCCCGAAAAGAGGAGGCGCCGCGCGCGCGGGCGCGGGGCTGCGGCGGCTGCAGGCGCTTCCCCCGCTGAGCACGCGTTCTGGGGAAGGGAAGGCTGCAGGGCAGTTATCAGAGGCAGTTGAGTTCCTTTTCCTGACACCCCCCCACCACCACCACCACCACTTCTTCCTCCTTGTTTCGAAATCCGCTGTCCATTTAAAGAAATAGCGGCCGCTACCAACCGAAATAGGTGACTCGACTGCAAAGTTGACAGGACGTGTTCCTGAGGATAATATCCTTCCCCAGGACCACCGCTCTGAAACTGTCATCGCCGGATTGGAGTACCCTGGGACCCTGCCAGGAGAGCAATAAATGGTTGGAAGAACATTGAGGGGAAGTTAAGTCGGTGAGCTGAGGGTTCTAGCCTAGAGTACAGGTGGTCTGATTATCGTTTTTATTTTTTATAGTCTCTTTACCCTGAAGTGTCCAGTTCAGGAGGCTGAGCACGTTATAATTATGTTTAAATTCTAAGCCCTGCTAATACATACATAGGGGTTTAATGTATTTATATATGTTGTTACACAAACACGTATGTATAAATATAGTGTGTGTATATATACACGTATAGACCAGGACAGATTTCCTAGATTCTCCCCAACCTACGGATTTTTCCTAGCCGCTGCCCCTCACTTCTGTAGGCGTTCAGACTTTTTCACACGCTCATCAGAACCCTCTGAACCAAAATTTATGAAAGGAGTTGGGGTGGCAAAGAGTCCTGTTGCCGGGAAGGTGGGACTAATGGCTGTTTGTAAGCCACTTTTGTCACCTGTAGTCCTATCCTCCCCAGGAGAGTTCATGTCCACACCCACTCTTCTTAAACCACCTGCTGCCCCACCCACAACAATTATCTATCTGTCTTTGATCCCTCCACTGATGATTCTAGTGTCCCATTGCTGGGGGTTAAAGTTAAATCGTATAGACCTCTGTATCACTTATCAGTATGATAGTTGGTAACTCTCAGCTTCTGTACAATGGGAGTGGGGAACAGTACCTATCCCATAAAATTCTTGTGACTTTCAAAGAGTAAATATATACAATGTATTAAAATACCTGAGTGCTTGCTACCTATAATAACATGCTCAATTAACATTAGCTACAATTATTTAACCTCAGGAAATAACTCTCAACTTCCCTTCCTATCTCCTCCTTACCTTTTCCAAGTGACTCACTGAAGAAGTAGGCTGAATTAGAACGTATGTGGTTCCAAAGCTAAGTAAACAGTAGCAACTGTGGTAGACGTTGAGTTTAGACCAAGGGTTGGTGATCTCTTTCTGAGAAGGGGCAGATAATAAATATTTAAGGCTTTGTGCACACAGGTAAAATCAAGGTCATTATATAGATCTTTATATAATAAGAAAAAACAAATATTCACAATTTTTAATTGGCAGAAACTGTAAGGTGTAATAGTAATAACAATTATAATACAGGTTTAATGAGTAAGAGAACTTTTTTTTTTTTTGAGGGCGAATAACATTTCATTTAGTTAAACCCCAATTCAAAGTAACTGTTCTCTATCATCAAAACTGATTGCAAATGTTTACCTGTTAACATTGATCTGTAGTGAGATTTTACATATTTCAGTTTTTAAAATACCTTTTCACCCACATAGGTACTGCCATGAGCATATTCATTGGTTAGAAGGCATTTATACAATTTTATTAGACTTCTCTAAGTTCTCTTGATCTTTCTCCTTTAGCGTACCATTGTATTGCACATTAATTACTTCCACTTGAAGGGTAGGTGGAAGCACCCCAGTTGCACAGTTAAGTGGATTTAAAATATGGAAATTTCCTTTAATTTACATCAAAATCCAAAAACCACTGTTGGAACTGTAGTTTGATTTCAGAAAAAAATAAATGCTGCAAATTTGTGTTGGGATGGAGATCTTGTTTCTTGTTTTAACTTTTGACAGTACGGGATGTCTATAAAGCAGCTTGATATCATTTGTGATTGACTTCTCTGCTCCTCCCAACCCCAATCTTTCTTATCTAAAGGCCTGGAAAGCCAGTTTTCTCTCAGCTCTTCTACCCTTCTACAAGTCTTTCTTGGCTTGAAAATCCAGTTTATCTCTGAGAGTGTCTCTTAGCTCCCATTCATTGGCCTTGTTTTTGTGGTCCTACCCTAGTAATTAGTGAATATCAGTAGGAAAGAATTGTAAGGCAGTACAGTTTTGCTCTGTGCCTGTGACTCCTCTGGATTTTAACCTGTCACATCAGCCCACACACTGCCATTAAAATTTATTAAAAGTTAGGCTGATTTCTCCTTAGCATTGTCTATGATGGACTTCTCTTCTTTATACTGTAGTTAGGGTTGATCTTAACTACTGGTCATTTTATGAAATTTAGTTCACTTGGGTTTCTCCGTGCTCTCATCTCTCTAATGTGTGTGTGTGTGTGTGTGTGTGTGTGTGTGTGTTTTAATATAATTGTTTAGATTATCTGGTGTGTTAGGAAGTGAATTATGGTTTCTTGTGACTGTCTACATACAAACTGAAAGAGGAATCTGAATGTCTGTCTAATCTTTATCTTCCAAAAGAGTGATGGGGAGGGACCAAGAGTGGGGAAGAATGATCAGTTAAGAATATGTGAGAGTGAATGTGTTTAATTTACAAACCTGTAGCCATTATCATAGTATAATGTTATATTTTTAAAACGAAAACAACAGCATTTTAAACAATAAAAGCTATAATAAGAAACACCATCCGTATATCTGCCAAACCAGAATTCCTTAACCTAATGAGCATGCTTCTGTAAGAGGGGTCAGTCAATTGGTGGTATGGAAAAGAGGTGAAATGTGTATGCTTATCTAACTAAGTAAGACATGGGCCAACGGCCATGCCACCCTGAATGCTCCTGATCTCATCTGATCTTGGAAGCTATGCAGGGTCGGACCTGGTTAGTACTTGGATGGGTGACCACCTAGGAATACTAGGAGCTGTAGGCTTTAAATAATAATTAAAAATAAATAAATAAAAATTTAAAAAATAAATACAAATAAAATAAAATAAATAAATAAACAAATAAGACATGGATTTGAAACTTCGAAAATCACTGTCCTAAGCCATATATTTTCTTTATTATATCAGTCAGGGTGCAAACAGAGAAGGAGAATCACTCTGTGTGTATGTTTGTGTATTACATACATGTATACAATGATTCTACTTCTCTGATTCCATGCTGACTGATATAGTAAAGGAAATATATATATAGGGCAGGCAGTTGGGAAGAGCAGATGGATGTAAAGTAGGTAAAATCAAGAATAAGCTACAACTCAAAAGTCCATGAGGATGGATTAAAACCCATGTCAATTCTCATTGCCTCTGATCTTGATGGCTGGGGTGTTCTACACAAGCTGGGGCCCTTTGTCATAGAACTAAACATTTACTCCCCTAACCCAGGTGTGGCAGAAGCTAAGCTAGGATCTTGGTGAAGGAGGATCAGTCACAGGCTCAGCCAGTGCCACACCCCAATGAGGTGAGGCAACAGATGAATGACCATGTGTGTGAGCTACGAAATGTCTGCTGCTTCATTTCTAGGCTCCAATCGTACAGCACTCTCTCTCATGGCCCACCCGCACAGGAAACACAAGAGAACTCCAGAGATGTAGTTCAACCTAGCCACGTTGTCAAATTAGAACGTCACTATGTGTAATAAATGGCTTTTGATAAGCCCCCTCTGACAGTTATATTTTTAGAACTTTTTAGTATTCTGTCACATCTCCCATACAACCTTCAAACTATCGTACTCCATGTGCCTTCTCCATATAGCTTCCCCATCTTTCTACTAATGCCACTGTATTATCAACCTCCAACTTAATGAATCTCAAAATAATTTTTGACAAGCTGCTCACTTTTATGCCATATATATTGCTTATCCCAAATCTTTCTGTTTTGTTTACAGATTTTCCTCTATCTTTTCAGTCATCTTTCCAGAAGTAACAACAATGTGAGTTTGGATTATTGATACTTCTTTTATTCTACCACCAAACTTCTGTAGTTCATCTATCATCACTACTGGATCTTACATGTCTGTTCAAATCTCTTCATTACTCCCATTTCTATCCTTAGGTCATATCCTATATTACTTAAAACTCTACTCACACACACAAACTATGAAAGTTTTTTTCTGTCATGTAGTACCTGAAAACCACCTCTTTCATAAATCCATCTCACACTATATAAATGGAAAATATCCAAAAGATAAAGAGTTGGAATGCTGGCGTGGATTTATTATGTTAGTACTGCTCAGCTGTCCCCTAATTATGACCTGGGAGGTTCAGAAGTCTTTAAGAAAAGCATCGTTGAAGAAACAGCATCCTTGTCAAGTTCTGTAGTAGCTGTTCTCCATAAGCCATTCATGCTATCGTTAAACTGGGCTCCATGGATTTACTGGGGATGCGGGATACTGAAGTGACAGGTGCAAGTGACGTCACTTAACTATCTTAACTACCAGAGAGAAGGGAAACATGGCGGTCATAATGGACAGAGCTAAAATGGTCATCAGAATGGTTTGATCTTTCAATGGCGCTGGCTGATTTATTGTAACACCCCTAGGATTGAAATACATATACACCCTACTAATGGTTTACTTGATTTTTATGCATAAAAAAGCTCTATGTCTGGAGTAAAAAAAAAATCTTATTTGAATCTCAGAGCAGATGGTCCTGGTCCTCAACTGATTTCCAGTCTTGATTTAGTCCAGATTAAGTAGATGCAGAGCCCTTAAATTAAGAGGAAACAGATCTCCTTGAGGAAGAGTCTTGCTACATTGCCAAAATGTATGCTGTATATCTTCTACTCACCCTTCCCCAAAGGCACCTTTGGGCACTTACCAGTGCATATGTGCACTGGAGACGGGAAAATAACCAAAATTTAGGGGCATTATTGTACACTAGCTCTGAATTAACACTGGTTCCTCGAAACTCAAAATGTCACTTTGGTGTGCCAATCAGAGTAGGGCCTAAGACATCAGAAAATAAGTGGAGTTTTGGCTTGAGCCCAACTCATAGTGGACCTGGCGGATACCCAAACACACCCCATGATTATTTTTCTAGTTCTGAAATACAGAGTTGAAATTTACATACTCAGCAAATGGCAGAATCCCTGTATTGATCCCCCAAATTATGGATTGAGAGCTTTACAGTAGAAAAAGCCAAAAAGGAGTTCCTAGAACTTCTATAGTAGCCATTCTCTATAAGCCATTAATGCTATCATTATTATGGCAAGTGTTTACTTGCCAAAATAATAAACCAAAGGCAATTTAGTATTCTTGGAGGGATTACGAGGATAGTGCTGCCATAAGGGCTCTAAAGGATGGAGAAATGATAACTTCTACTACATTCTCATTTATTTCACCTGTTTGGCCTGTGACAAAGGGTTAGATCTTGGAGAATGTTGATAGATTATGGTGAACTTAATCAGGTCATGATTCTAGTTGCATCTGTTATTCCAAATGAGGTTTCTTTATTGGAGTAAACCAATGCAGTCCTTGGTACCTAGTATGCAGCTCTTTATCTGGTTAATACTTTTTCTCTTATCTCTCATAGTAAAAACTACAAAAAGCAGTTTGCTTTTAACTGGTAGGACTAGCAATATATTTCAATGTCCTCTCTCAAGCCTTTATCAACTCTACAGCCCTTTAGCATAATCTAGTATAGTCTAATATAGTCTGAAAAGAACTTGATTGCCTCTTCATTACACAAAAATATCATTTTAGTCCATTGCAGCAGCAAATATTCAGAGGCTGAGAAATAAATTTCATAAAAATTTAGGGGCCTTCTGCCTTAGTGAATGCCTCCTCTGATCTCTGTCATGGTCAAGACACCCCTTCTAAGGTGAAGAACAAGTTGCTGCATTAAGGCTTTTTTCCTCCAAAGAAAGAGGCACATCTAGTGAGCTTCTAGTTTTCACTGAGACCCACTGTAACAGCAGGGTCTGCATCAAGTCCACGCTATGTGTCAGCTCCTCTGCCCGTTGAGCTCTTTGATCCAGAAGACCCACTGACATTTGAAATATCTGTGGCAGATAGGGAAGTTGTATGGGGCCCTTGGCAGGATCCTATAGGTGAATTACAGTGCTGACCTTTAGGATTTTGGAGCCAAGATATGCCATCTTCTAAACATAAACATTCTCCTTTCGAGAAATAGCTTCTGGTTTGCTACTGGACCGTAGAAGAAACTGACTGCTTGACCTTGGGATGACCAAGTCACCATGGAACTTAAACTGCTCATTTTGAGCTAGGTGTTGTTTGACTCACTAAGCCATTATGTTGGGCATGCACAGCTTGCTCCAGCATGAGTGGAAGTAATATATACAAGACTGAGCTTAAGCAGGTCCTGAAGGAACAAGTAAGTTACATGAACCATTGGCTTAGATTTCTATGGTTCTTATTCCTATCGAATCCTCTCTCTCAAACCACACCTATGGCCTCATGGGAAATTATCTGCGTCTACTATACTAAGGAAGAATGAGTTCAGATCTGATTACAGATGGTTTTGGGAGGGTTATGCTGGTACCACTTGAAAGTGAACAACTATGGCTACTGCCCCACTTGAGAGTGTTACCTTCATACATTAGTATTTAAGTTACAAGATACAGTTACAAGACGAATGGACATCACCTAGAGGTAAAATCTTATTTGTGTATCCTTTGAGGGAGAAGATCAGTACCTTTTCAGCTGTATGAGGGGTAGTTACACCTTGTTAAGTGGAAGCATGATTTTTCATATTATCTTTATTTGGAAGTGGTTAAAAGGGGTAGAGCTGCCAAACTGGTAAACAGCAGACTGCTAATTCCCATAATTCCCTTTCCCTTATATCTGAGTTAGAGTTGGCAGAAAAAGCGCCTGCATGAAATCTGAAAGGAAGACATGAAATGGTGGCCACTGCTTTCAGTCGTTTGTTGTAGTCACATATGGTAATGGATAGATCCAGAAGTCCATTTGGGATCCAAGCATGTCTGCTCTCCTTAAATTTCATGATCAGCCAACCCACTGAGGCAACAGCTTCCCTCCTTTAGGCATCTGGGTATAATTGGCCTCTTGGGTTTCTTTGCAAGTTTCAACTTGTCCACCTGTGCCAGTGTTTCCACTTGATGGACTATTGACTGCTCACTGGTACAGTCTATGTAAGAAAGGCATAATAAACACTTGATTTTTTTTCTCTTCCTTTACTGGTTCTCAACATAATAAATGATTTTCTATCATCTCCCCATGGTGAGCTACTACCTTTTCCCCCAAATATCTTAACTCATGGATTTAAACATAGTTATCTATTTTAACGCATTGCAATTAGTGCCCTTAGTGATGTTCAAACTGTTCGTCCTTGGCCATCTGTCAAGTTCTAATATAATAGATTCATGATTATTTATTACATAGTATTCTAAAATTCCCATTATTATTTCTTCTTTACCCATGCAATTATTTAAAGGTATGGTTTCCTTTAAAATTTTCAAGAGCATGAAATTTTCCTTTTACTTATTTTAATTTGTTTTTTATTGACATCTTAAATAATTGCACTGTGGTTCAAAATTTGTTGTCATTTGATACTGGTATTTTGAAGTCTGCCAAGATGCCTTATGACCATGTGGAGTTCTACAAACTTTTTCTGTAAAAGGCCAAACAGTAAATACTTTAAGCTTTTGGGACATATTCTCTCTTCACCTTATCAATTTCTACTTTATATAATTTGATACTATTTTATTAGGTACACGTAAGTTTAGAATTTTTATGTCTTCTTAGTGAATTGGGCATTTTAAAAACTATTATGAATGTCATCATTTATACTTAATAATATTTTTAGTTTTAACATCTATTATTTCTAATAAAAATATAGCCATATCAGCTTTATTTTGGTTAATATTTGCCTGTTATGTCCTTTTTTGTCCTTTTATTTTCAAGCTTTATTCATTTTAAAATTTTTGGTGGACCTCTTCTGAATATCATATAACTAGTTTTAAAAAACTTTTCCGACATTACCTGCTTTTTTATTTGAGTATATTCCAGTCATGTATTGTAATTATAGATTTATCTGGACTTGTTTATACTATGTCATTTTAAATTTCTATTTGTCTTGCTTCTTCTATATTTCTTTATTCTCTTTTTATGGCAGAGATAGTCGGTTGGCAAATATCCCATGTGCTGCCCTACATTTAGGGGTAGTGACATGAGTAATTCTGAATAATAGGAATGAAAGTGACTGTTACCTCAGGGACACAGCTGGAAAGGGTGGGTTTGAGTTCTCCACGTGTTCTTTTATCTTGTTGCAACAACTTAAAACATACCAGATGGTAAAGCCTTCCTCTATCAAGTCCTTCAATGACTGTAAAGAGCAGAGTCTCCTACCAACCTGCACTGCTGTGCAGCAAGAGCGAGAAGTAAATTCTGTTTGTGTTACATAAGTGAGAGTGAAGTTAATTTATCATCATAGCGCAAAGAAGCTTATTATGACTATACATTATCTTAAAATATTTGGAATGTTAACATTTTAAATATTTTCCTTTTTTCCTTTTTTCCCTTGGTTTGGAATGTGTTTGATCTATCTCTCTTTATTGTGTATTTAGTGTGTTGGTATGCGTGTGTGTGTAGAGATTACCATTACAACTTGTAATGGCATTGTAGGGCGTTGCAAGTATATTTTATTCAGATCTAATTGTGTTTATTTGTACCGCTGGATCCTTCAGATTGTCTGGAGGACCACACTACTGCAAGTTGAATCACTCTTCCTTTTTCTTGCAAATACATAGAAGCCCACCACCAGTCTCCTGTGACATATGACAGGTTCATAGTCCCTAAGCCGAAACTATTTGTCCAGATGTGTTTCTGAATTCTGGCATTTTGGATTTAAAAAGGGTATATAGTGCACTTCCAAATCCAAGATTAAAATAATTCAGCAACTAAATGTGTGAATATTCAGAATAAATAAGATACAGATAATAAACTGCCTCCAGTGGTTGACATCGGAGTCTGCCACCAAATTAGTTATGGAAAAAAAAATTGTTTTTAAAATATTTTTCTGGAATCATGAATAGGGAATTCTTGACCTGTATTTCTTTATTAGGCTACAAAGTAATTGATTAGGATAAATTCTGGCCACTTTAGTTTAAATGAGTGTTTTCCAAGGCTCTTTAGCAACATTGCCTTTCATATTGGTTTTTACTAGCAGTATCTGCTTCACCAAATGGAGGCCATTTCCTGATGACTCCGTTTCAGCATCATATTTACAGATTATAAATTTTAATTTTGGATACAAAATTTTAAGGATATTTATTACATCAATGCGTTTTCATAGCAGGTCATGTAAAATAGCGCAAAGTTCTGGAAGTTATAGCACATGAAGGATATTAGAAGAAAACAAGTATATTGTAGAGTAGAAAGTCAGGGAAAATGTCAAGTATGTTAAAGACAGAATTACAGAAGGATCTTTAGAGGCCTCTTGTTCTAACCTTTTATCCAGTACAAAAACCCCATCCTAAAGACTTCCAAGTAGGTCATCACTGCTCTCTTCCGGAACGAGGGAGCACACAGTTTTTAAAGCAAGCCTCCACATTATTTAACTGCTAAATTAAAAGGCAGTTTTTCCTTATACTGAGAAACTTATTACTTAGCCACAATCCATCTTGAAGTCACACACACTGTCTACAGCCATACCACCCTGAACAAGCCTGATCCTGTCTGATCTTGGAAGCTAAGCAGGGTTTGGCCTGGTTATTATTTTGATGGAAGACCACCTAGGAAGACCAGGTGCTGTAGGTGTAAAAGATAAAAAAATAAGGAATTGTAGGCTGACAAGGTCCTTGCAATCTGTGAGGTCAACCAAGGATTGTCTCATCTAAAAGAAAAAAGAAAAGAAAATATACATATACACACATACATTTTGTTTTCTCCAGGATACCCAGTTCCTTCAAAATACACAAGGACGGAAATGTTCAAATTGTAAATTTCAAAATGAATATCCCAAAATGGAGGTAATCAAAGGAGCTTTTCAGTAATGAAGCATAGTCCTTCTCAGCATGTGGAAACATCTTGTTTTCGGTGGTAATAAAGCAGAGTGGGACACTGCTTGATCTGAAGGAGAAATTCCTGCATGAGAGGCATGACCCACTGGCCTGTAAGTTTCTCCTCAGTTTCAAACTACATGATTCTTTGATTCCAAATGGATGGGAAATGATAGAACAAAACATCTTTTCCAGTCTTCTTCCTTCCTCCCTTTATGAATAATTAACCTCACATTGAATCATCCTTCCTAAGAAAAGTTCTGAGTTTGTTATGCGCATCTGTCTTCCAATCAGTTTGAACTTACAAGGTAATTTTCACAGAATTCCCAGCAGAATAGACAAATTCTGATCAGTGGTTGCTATATTGAATGTGTGTCCTATTCTACTCTGTAGTAAAGTATATTTCATAAAGTTAAATTGGATTCAAAAGAACATTTTTAAATATTGTGAGTTAGTATAGATATGATTGTACGGCTGTTATTGAGAATGACTCTTTTTCTCATGTGATACATTATTGCTTTGTTGTCAAAAATCCTATAAGTATTTTAAAAACAAAAAGGTTAAAGAACAAAAAAAACCCTCTGTTATCAAAGGCACATATATTATAGGATACTTTACTTAAAGTTGCATGGAAAGACCTCACTAAGGGTGAGGAGCTACTATACACAAATCTCATTAGGCATGAATTCTGTAGAAACCTTATGTGACAACATCTTCACTGGGTATAGGTTGACAGTTGGTTAATTGGAAAAATCGATTAAATACTGATAAAAACTGATTGAAAATATTTCTTAAGCATGTGTTTTACCTTAAAATATGTAAACATATGCTTTTTGATAGATGACCAAAACTTTTTCAAAAAAGATTTTTTTTTAATTTTTTTTTTTAAACATGGATCTGCAGCTTACAGTGGCACTTCCTCCCCCCACCCCCCTGTAAACTACACACATAATTCATGACCTAGGATTTCTAGCTTGAGTTCTTTTAAAGTGAACAGAGAATTTCAAGTCACATATAAGACAATTGGGTGCAGCTTCTTAGACTTCGCGCTTTTCTTTTGCCAAGCTTTTGTAGCTGCCTCTCCACAACTAAGTCAACAGCCATTTCTAGTACTTACCCTTTCCAATCTTTGCAAAGTGTGAAACTTAGTTTTCACAGAAACTAGAACCCTCTCTCTTTTTATGCTATGTCATCAGTTTATTCAATATTTAATTAATTTGGATAATTGAAACAAGCACGACTGGTAGAAACCAGTCTGGGAACACATCGGATTACCTAACATGCATAGAACCTAACTGGAGGGAGTAGATGTACCCAGAACGTGCTAGAGCAGACCGGAGAACGTCTATCAGCTGCTGGCATGGGTGTGCCGTGGCACTTGTCGGTATGTTCCACAGAGGCAATGAGAAGCAAAGGTTAATCTAGAGAGTATGTTGAGAGAAGTTTCTTTTTAAAAAACTACTGCGGAGTCAGATATGCCAAAAAATACAATACGGGGGTTACTGGGGTGATTGGGCTAGCTCATAGGGTACCTTCGTGTGAGTTAGGAAAAAAGCACTCCCCACAACACAGGGTTTGGTGAGGAAAGCGTGGGCTAGGTTGCAGCTTCCATTTCTCCCTTCTGCATGGTGTCACTTTGGGGGTCCTTATACCACCAACACAGCAGCCTGGACTCCTGGGACAAAAGATGGATTATGATTAGGGGGGAGAGGACAGGAGCTGATCTGTACTCATGCATGAAAAGATGGGACAGAGAATTAGGAAGAATAGGAAAGATATGACCTATGGAATAGGAAGTCTTCAGTCCTGGAAAAGACTCCGTACAGATTTTGCTACAACTTATACAGACCGTTTTGCCTAGCCAGCCTGCAGATGGTCCACCAGTGGGTGAAAGTTCTTTAGCAAAGAAGCCTATACAGGCTCTGTTCATTTTACCACAGGTTGCTGGACTGCTCTCCAATCAGCTTCCCCTGCTACTCCACCTTCTCTGCCGTCCCACCTCTCCAGCTGCTCCACCTCTCCTGCTACTCTGCTTTCCTCCCTACCACTGCCCATTTGCCCTGCAAAGATCGCTAAGTTGTTTCAGAGCTCTCTTTACTGACCTTGGATGTTTTTCTGCTCAACTCAAAGATTTTCCTACCTATTAGATAATATCTTTAGCACCTTTCACTGATGACAGGAATTTTCGTTTCGAGAATTCATTATGAAAAACAAAATTAAAATGCCTGGTTGACATAGCATAATATGAAGTTTATTCTTACTAAAGTGTTAAGGGTTAATGAAATAAACATGAATGACTGAGAGGAAGAGAGAGAGAGAGAGAGAGAGAGAGAGAGAGAGAGAGAGAGAGAGAGAGGAGACAGAAAGAAAAGAGAAAGAAAGAAAGAAAGAAAGAAAGAAAAGAAAGAAAGAAAGAAAGAAAGAAAGAAAGAAAGAGAGGGAGGGAGGGAAAGAGAAGAGAGAGAAGAAAAAGAAAGAGAGAGCAAGAGCAAGCAAGCAAGCAAGGAAAGAAAGAAAGGAAAGAAAGAAAGGAAGAAAAAGAAAGAAATTAAAGAGCTGGTCCCTGAAAGTGAATGAGGAAGACCAAAAGGGGGATGCTGTGGAAAGCAAGCTGAGATCTCAGTCTTGCAGTCTTATTTATCTTCAACTATGCCTGGAAAGACAGAAGTTGATCATGAAGTTGGTTTTTCTTGTTTATTTTGCTTTTTTGCTTGTTTCTTTTCTTTTTTCTTTGCTTTTCAGTATTATATGTCAACTTTTGAGCCCTATGGCTCCACTAAAATTTCCAATGAGCCTTGAAGATTTTATTTTTATAAACAGAAGCACCACTAATGTAAAGCAGTTAATTATAAGGCAGTTCATTAACTGAGCTATAAGTGTATTAAAAAAAAAACAACAACAACAACTGTAGAACTTGAACACTGAAAGAGAGGGATGCTTCTTGTCTTTGCTCTCCACACGCTGAATACATCCTAACAGGGAGAGTACCACTGCCAATGCATATGTACTGTCCTTGTCTTGCCACTGCGCTCTTTCGCTTTGCTTCAACTCACTTCGTTTCGTTGATGGAATGCTCCTTGCCTGGGCATGGTGTTCTTATGCCTCATAAAACCAAATGGTTAACCAAACACTTGCATTATTCAAAGAAAATAATGATGTCTTGTCCTATTGAATATCTTTTAAAATGTCTTTTATTATGTCAGCTACTAGAATAACCCAGCACTCTTTCTTCTTTTGCTTGAAAATCAAGTGTTTCCTGATATAAGGAACGTAGAGATCACCAGGACTGTGGCTTGCTCAGTGCCTTTCTCACCCAGGATCTTGTTCATTACAATGCAGATTATAAATAAGTTCCCGCCCCATTTCTGACTGAAGGTTTGAGATGGAGCCTAAGAATTTGCATTTCTAACAAGTTTTCTCATGATACCAAGGCTGCTGATGTGCAGATAACACTTTGAGAATCAGCCCAAACCCTTCTCTCCCCAGATTAGGAAGCTGAGCCTTAGAGAATTAAAATGTTCAGCCCAAGGTGGCCCAGCCCAGTAGTGGCAGAGTCAAGACCAGCACTCCAAGCCTCCTGACTTTCGCACGCTAATTACACACATATCCTATCGTTTCTTTTAAGGTTTATCAACTTCCTACATTATTCCCTCCTTTTTAGTTTGCCATCAGTCAGGATCTCAGCTATCATTCTGCTACTTCTCTCTGTTAATCTTTACAGCGAAGTCACAGGACGATGTTTGGTATGGATTCCATAGCGTTTGGTATGGATTCCTGGTCTTACAGCAGTACCAGTCCCAAGGTCCTCCCTCTCCCTAAGAAAGAGTCCTGTGACACGGTCTTGGTTCATTTTTCTTTCTAGAAAAAACTTTTGCTGAGCCATTAAATGGCGAATTCTTGGTAAAATTCCTGGTTTGCATTTTAGAAAGTTTTTTTTCTTTTTTTCCTTTTTCCAGACCATTACTCTTTTAGACCATTGTTTTCATCTCCTTCTGTTATAACTTCTAAGGTAACCCTAAGACTTCTTTGCTTTTCTTCACACATCATTTTTTTTTTCACAGCAAATAAGTCTAAAGAAGAAATGTCTTATAATTTCCAATTATTTTTCTCATCACTTTTGATTTGGGAGTCTCTGTTGGAGAGCCTCCTTTCTGTCAATTGCTGCTTTGCAGCAAGGCTAATATCTCCATAGGAGCAGACCAATCCAGTGCCTTCCATGCCCATTTTTTTCCTTCGGTTAATACTGTTTTTACGAATAAGATAGTATTTTAGTACATTTTACCTCCTTTGCCCTTTCTCTTCACGTTACCTTAGCTCTTCACATATGCTTCTCTCATTTGTTCTTATTCCACACGTAATCTCTCTTGTCCTTCGACTTCCTTCCATTAATAACTTCCTATTGAAGTCTCTTGGGTTCCAGTTAGTGAGCCTCTAAATTGTCCTCTGGTTGACATCATCGTTGTCTCTTCCTGCCTTAAGCATAATTTCTTCAGACAGTAAGCTTACTTTTCAAATCTCTTTGGGAAAAAGTATGGGATGGTGAAATGAATATATGGAAAAAGTGCCAACACGTGAGTCTCATTAGAAAAAGTTCTATGGACAGGCGAGTCACTTGTCTTCTGCGGGCCTCGCTTCGCTAACTAAAACTCAAACAGGTTGGTCTAGCAAGGGCTGCAAACTCAAAATCTGCCAGGAGAATCCAGGCAGGTTATGCATCCAAATTGAAGAAGCGACTCTAGGAAACTGGGAAAAACATGCAATGTCCAAAGGGCGTAATTTCTGCTCAGTTCTAGTTGCAGCTGTGGGAAATTGCTGGTCACTCATGGCTTCTGGATCTGATTTTTCAAGAGTGGTCAGGAATCTAGATTTGAAAAATGTAAACGTTCTTTATTTTAAATGGGGACAGTTAATTCAAGTAATAAATCAAAGCACATCCCATCTACGGACCAGATTTAGCCTAAACTCCCAGTGTATACATTTAAATGAGATTACATAAAATATATGTATTTATATTTTACAAGTGTATTCTGAATCATTCAATAACCTTTTAACCAGGAACTGACATGTAATTTCAGGTAGTTAATTTATATTCGTTTATGATTGCGTCATCATTAATTTCTAATTCAGTGCTCCTCAAGTATTTCTTTAAGAAATCTTAGGGCTTTATGAATTTATGGGAAAAATAATTGATATGTGGATAGAAACTAGATCCTGGAGTGAGACGCTTCTAGGTATTATTTATCTCAGCACGTTATGTAAGCTCCCTAAGCTTCTACATCTATAAAATTGATATAATGTTAGTGAGGGTTAAATTAAATAATTCTTGAAATGAGTTCAACACAGCATCTGGCACAAAGAAATCACAAACAAAAAAGCCAGCTTCTACTCTATGGTTATTATTTCCATTGCTGGCTACTTAAAACCTTATCATTTGTCCTTGCTTTTAATTCCATTATTGCCATAGATACCTCATCTAATATTTCAAAATGACACACAGGCACAGACTTAGAAGACAGATTGGTGGTGAGTGATATGTTATGATCTGAGGCACCCTATGAGAAACTTCTCAATATTACTTAAATTTCTCCCTTGCCGCTAAATTTCTAACATTAAAGATTGAATCCTCATCTTGTATCAGACAAAGCTAGTTCTCTGTCAAAATGTGTGCTTCCCCTTCAGAAAATTGTCACTGGAAGCAGCTACCCAGACAAGGACTCTATTTCCTCATTCCTCCTTCACCTAACACAGCTTTTCTTCTAATGTTTACTTGTAGAATGTGAGCAGAAGAGATGTGGCATTTTCAGGTCAAGATTTAAGAAGCAAGTGTACGTTCTCCATCGTCTTTCTCATTCTACCAGCTGGATTCATTTGAAGATGAGGAGCCAAAGGAAGACTAAACCCCAAGATGGAAGGAGATTGCATCCTTGAACTACACAATGGAGGAAAACTGCCCACCAATTAGGAACACTTACCATAGGTGGTTAAATGAATGAGAAATAGACCTCTACTACATTTCTGCTACATATTCTGGGGGTTACTACTTACCGCCCCTAACATTACCCTAATTAGTACAGAAATTGACTCTTCGAAGGAATGCTGCTATATTAACAAAATGAGGTAAATGCATTTGGCCAAACATTTGGGCAGCAGGCGGCAAAGAAACATGTTGGGTGCTGGAGAGATGGAGACCCATGCTATGTGCTGGCAAAGCATTTTTAAAACTGTATCTATGATAACTTAAAAGGCAGAATCTATTACAACAATGGACTAGTGACTGCTATATGTTCTTTTCTTTCTTAATAGGAGTTTTTATTATGATCATCTTGTTCCTGTTTTATCATCATATAATGAGAGGTGCAGATAACTTCTCTATATCTTTGTATATCACAGTACTGAGAAGAGCTTTAGATGGGAAGACTTCATATCTCCCAAAATGCTGGACTTTGAGCCAAATGCTCAAACTGTATAGGACTATACTATGTATCCTTAGAGTGACCAAAAAAGGGTGTGCTTGAATATTTAGTAAAAAGAATGGCAGACTGAGAAAGAGCCAAAACTTTTGTTTTCTCTTCCAGATTTCATCTAACCTAAGATTTCATTGGTTGTCAAAAACACAATTTTATGTATTACTAAGATAGAAAAAATACTACCAAGTAAATATGAATTTGCTTTGAACATTTGATTGAACAATGCATTCTTATCAAAGAGATGTTAAAGTGTGAAAAATGTATAGATGAGGAGTAATGAAGAATATTAATTTTTTTCTGAGAACTGACTGTCCATCTAAAACAATATTTTCTAATCTCCGCTGTGCCCAGCTATTGCCTTGAGATTACTTCTCACAAATAAATTATGAATGGAAGTGAGGTGTGTCACTTCTGGGTCAGACTCTTTGATATGTGGGTACCTTGTCCATACTCTCTTTTTTCTTCTGTAGCTAAAAACAGATGACAGTGAGATCTAGGAGCTAGCAGAGCCACAAAGGGGGTGGAAAACAAAAGAGAAAAAACCAAGCCTGGTTTCCTGAATCACCAAATGGAAGAAAGCCACCACAGACCAGAAATTCCCATACTGGTCTACGATGTGATCAAGAAATAAACTTCAATTTTCTTTAAGGTATATTTTTTCAGCATTTATTATTATTATTATTTTTTTTATCACAGTCAATATGATCTTAATTAACACTCTCTTACCTGGGTTGTTGTAAGAGTTAAAAAAAGTATTATATTTAAAGCTCTTAGAAGAATGTTATAATGTTAAAAGGTTTTATTAAAGCCACTGTTGCTACTAGAACTGTGTCTTCCAAGTCTGAATTCGATGCTCTTCTGAATCATTGTTGTAAGGATTTTAAAAAGTATTATACGTAAAGCTCTTAGAAGAATGTCTAGCATATAATAAGCGCTAAATGGATGTTAACTATTATTAATTTAGAATAACTTTTATTTTTGGAAGTTAAAAAGTTGTACTAGAAAACAAGAGTCAATTATTCCAAGCCCTGCCGCTTTAAAGATAAAGAAATGAAGTCACTGAGAGGATGAATGACTTGCTGTAAAGTCGCTTTATCAGTCATAAACACTTTAGTATGAATTAATTGCTTTGTTTCAGCCAGAAAAGAGCAGGCTGCTATAGGAATGAGGAGTAATGCAGATGCTTTGGAAGTTGAGTTATTACATTTGAGGAAAAGCCTGGGATTGAGAGAAAGTTGGGAGAGGACGGGAAGAACTACACAATAACATTTTCATGCTATTCCTAAATATTGCTTAGTAAAAAGTAATAAATATATTTGGGTACTTGTTAGCACAAAGTCCCTTTTTCTGGAAATGACTCCCAGAAAAGCCTCTGTAGAAGAGGCAAGTCTAGATGGCCATGTTGATACGATGTATCCCTGTTCTTCTACTACAGCAAATTGGAACAGAGATGTACAACTCACCCAAACTGAGACAACTGGCGGCTTCTCTTAGAACCATTGTGGAATTGGCTCTCTGAGAGTTAGATGTGTTAGCTGTGGGGAGCCTATCTGTTATATGTAGCATCATGCCTGGAGTCATATTTATGGCCTAGAAAAAGCTATGTGCAAGCCAAAATCATAGGAAAGCAGAAGTTATGAATAAGTGAAAGGATCTGATCTGTGGAGATAAAAATGGGGGCAGATATTCAGAAAATGGCAAAGAAGAGAGGCCATGTGGTTCCACGATTTATGGAGCATGACCCCCCCAGCCCAACGGCTTACCAGTTCCCATCTTCAGCTCCCAAGAGACTGGATCGGATAGTGTTTTCATGAGTTCTCTCTGTTCTTAAAAAATAAAACCACTTAAAGAAAATCCGAACTGGTTAGTTTCTATTCTTTCAGTCAAGAAATTGGTGATAACACAGTCCTAAATGAATTTAGTGACTAAATCAATTAAAATTAAAATCTCCTAACCATATTCAATTCCTCATTGTCGAGTAACAACAATAAAAGTTTACATCTGCCCAGAGCGAAGGGCTTATTAAAGCCACTGTTGCTACTAGAACTGTGCCCTCCTGGTTCTCGTGCTAAGAGTCTGAATTTGATGCTCTTCTGAATTGTCTACTATCTTAGAGATCACCTTAATAATGACTTGAGTTGATGGAGTTGAATTTTTCATATTTCTACCACGACAGATAAAACAAACCAAAGTTTTAGATGTTATCCTGTTCAGAATTTCTTTGAAGTGGGATAGGAAGAAGGGCAGAGAGGGAATTTTTCTTTATTATAATAGTAATACATGGTCATCATAGACACTTTTGATAATATAAATAAATAAAAGAAAAATTCTAAAAATCACAGTTTACCACTAAACATTAGTAATTTGGCTTCCAAGGACTTATGTTCCCATTCTGCTGAATCATTATCATCGTTTTAAACCGGAAAAGACACACTTTACTTGTTATGTGAAAATTTAGCTAATGTTTTGTTGGGGAGAACAGAGGATTATATTACTTAATCTGTTTACACATGGCTGGCAAGAATCATATCTGAATTTCAGAAATTTCAGCAACTCTCAGCAGCCGGAACAGGTGGAATGTAAGAGAGTCTTTCAATACTCATTCGGTTAACAAATATTTATGGAATTTCTACTGTGTACTGAGCACAGTTGACCTGTGAATACAATGGATATGACCTCTGTTCTCAAGGATGTCATGGTCTAGCCAGAAAGAAGAATAGATGTGTGTTGCAATATGCAGTGTTAACATCTGTGATTGGGGTGGGCGTCGGGTTAGAGGAGAGCGGAGACCAGATGGGGAATGACAGAGGTAGGATACATGTGTTGAGACTTCAAAGACTAGAAGACATAAGCAGAGGGGAGGGTATTCTAGAATGAGAAAAGATCTGAAAAAAATTGAAAGCATAAGAAAGGAGGTTTGGGGAACTCCAAGGACTTGATGTTACTGGTGATGGTGTATATGCATCGAGAGTGTGAATATTGTTGGGAAAATAGGGGAACATGTGATGAGATTATGAATGGTTTGTGTACCATGCTGAAGAATTTACACATCATCCTGGAGATGCTGAGAATCCTTGAAGAATTCTAAACAGTCATGTAATGATCAGGTTTATAATTTAGAATGAGTCCTCTAGCAGTGGGGAGGAAGTGGGTGGGTACTGACATGGCTCCAAAGGTCCCTTTTCACATGAATAGAGGGTACTTCTCACCTGAGCTGAGCCTAGCTTCACTGAAGGTCAGAGAGGTCAGGACCACCCACCAGCCCCTGAACATTTACCTCTTTTTCTACTTTCCTTCTTTCTATTCTTCTTCCTCTCTTTCTTCCTACCCTCTTGGCCTCCTCCTTTTCTCAAACATTCTCTTAAGGAGCTCTTAAGCTTGGCAGTTAAAAGAAAAGTCAGTGAAAACTTTCCAGTTAGTTGTGAATGTCTTCTGTCTTTTTCTCTATGGTCATTGTTAAATTACTTACTAGCTGAGTTTCCTTTCATGGATGCTCAATGCTTACTTTCCCTTTTGCTACCTGCATTTCTTTATCACAATCCATTATCACCTTTGATATAGGAAGGGGAAAAATAGAAGTTCAAGTAAATTGATTTTATTATAGACTTGTGGTTCTTCCAGAGAATTTATTAGTAGAATATGAAAACTACAAGTGACCTTAATGTTTTTCAAAACGTTTTTTAAAATGTGTGCTGTAACTCATGTGTAGCTCATGAAATCAATGTAAAGGGTCATAGCATACATTTAAAAAAAAAAGGTCATAATCTATTAGAACAGAAAATATCGGAGCTGCTAAATAGACTAAATGTCAAGATTGTTTTATGAAACTTTTGTGTACTTATAGGCATATGTTTATTCATGCAAGTAATATAAAATATATGTCTTCTTGTGGGTGGTAATAAAAAATTAAATTTTTAAAAATACAAAACAATTTGTAAAAAGTTTGAAAAAGCCTGTTTGATCAACTTTTTTTTTCACTCTGAGGGTATGAAAAATTTGAGAACTAGAGAAGTTGACTTGTCCAAGTCCATGAATTAGTGGCAAATACAAGATTTGAACTCAGATCTCCTAATATTCTGATATTCTCTGAACACAAGTTGATTGATTACATAACATGGGGACTGGATTGTGGATTTTATTTACTTAATTTATCCTTTAGACCATGTTGTGAAAGAGAATCAGATATTCATGATGCTTTGTTATCTTAATATTTATGAGAAAATAACCCATGTTTCTTTTTTGCTTTGCATTACAGATGAAAACTAGACTTTGTCTTTATTATTTTTAAAATTCTTTCTTTTTTTTGTGGACGTGTTTGATATATATTCATGCTTATGTTTTAAATAAATAGAATCTAGTTCATTTCTTTCTCAGCTAACTGACTAAATATCATTTTTGCCTTTCCTTTCATATTCTTTAACTGTCTTGAAAAATATACATTCCGGGATGTTTAGGGTGTTTTGTCTTAAATCAAGGAACTGTTAGGTGGACCTCGAACCTCTGCTAGCCTTATGGTTCTATTGCTTTTACCTTTGAATCAATATGTTTGGATTTTTTCTTCTTTTTTCTAATAAATGAAACTTTTCTGTTTTATTCACACAGTGTTCTATGACAATATCAGGAAAGCATTGAGGCACCACAAAGAATACCACATTGGAAATTAAGAGACTTGAGTCCTGGGTTTTCTTGTTACCTAATTTATTGTTTGAATTTCAGCAAATCTCATAACAACTTTGGGCCTTGATGTTTTCATTTGAAAACTGAGGAAGTAGATCAAGATTATTGATATGTTGCTGTAATCAGTGTTTCCTAACCCTGTGGAAGTTATGGATTCATTTTCAAATACAAAAGATACTGCTTCCTTCCTCTTTTCTTAAGAATGTCTTCTACAAATGGAAGATTCCTAGAGCTGGAAGGAAACTTGAGCAAGCTAGATCATCCATGTCATTTTCTTCCAGTCTCTTATCTTTACTTGTCAATACTTCTTTTTTATTCATTTAGTAACTCAGTGTTTTTACGTCAAATAATGTCATGGACAATACCACCTTAAAATCCATTTCTCATGTAGGAACCCTTTATTCATTCATTCTCCTTGGGTCTGTCACTGTGTTCCATGTTGTAGGTATAATGGTGAATAAGATAGACATTTTCTTTTCCCTGAAAGGCTTCCATTCTACTAGAGAGACTGACAAAAAGAAGTTACCAAAAAAATTAATAAAATAACTTTAAACTGTGGTAATTACTGTGAAAGAAATGCACATGACATTGAGGAATTGCAGGGAAAAATCATTTTAATAAAGTGGCAACAGGAAGACCTATCTGAAAAAGTTACACTTAAGCTGCAATTAAAAAAAAGATGAGAAAATATTTGCATGTAAAAGAGGAAGAAAAAGAATTCACACAGGACTAACATGTGCAAAGGTCCTGTGGCAGAAAAGGATGGAATGTGGTTTAAAAACTTAAAGAAGAACAGTATGGACACAAGAATGTCCAAACCTATATAAAACTTATGAGTTTATTGGAGCCAAACTGAGGACATGCCCCAAAGCAAGATCTCAGAATGCTCTGGAGAAAAGCAGTTTTGCAGTTCTTTTTATGTATTTAAAGCTAAAGGTGGGGACATAAGGAAGGTCACATGAAATCCGTTGGTGGTAGATTAAGGAGATGGAGAAAGCAAGGTGGGGAGATCCCTATGAATAGATAAAAGGGAAAATGAAGAGATGCTCTTACACTGATCTATACAAAATAGTTAACATTTAACATTTACAGTGAACAAGGGTGGTATATAGACAACAAGATCATGTATTCCCTTGAGGGTAGTTATGCCTCTGAGGGGGTCTGGAAAAGAGGATTATTCTGGCATTACAAAGGTATGTTAACCTCGATACACAAGAACAATGGACGGAGCTTGTTTAAGGCAAAGATAAACCTTTTACTAAAGAAGTTATATGCTGGGATGTGATTACCCATCATGATCCGCCCAGTTACAAATTTATAATCGGATCATCCTGTGAAGTTATCGTTAACCACTGAGCTTGTTCGATTTATTACACAGCCCCTTTTTTGTTTACAACAATATCTTGTAACTTAATGAGAAAGAGAATGGTACAAGATGGTGCTGGACAGATGGCAGGGGCTGGGTTGTATAGGACATTTTTGGACATGGTAACTGGTTTGGGTTTGTTCTGCAAGCCTAGGCTCAAAGTCTATGCATTTCATTCAATGTATTAATTACTTACTATCAGCTTTATTACTTACTTATTTACTGTATGTATGAATGTATGTATGTATGTATGAATGTATGTATGTATGTATGTATGTATGTATGTATGTATGTATGTATTAGCCAGTTCTTGTGCACTATTTTAGATTTCCTGGCTTCACCCATCTTCAGTTTTTAGCTATAAAGGGAAAGAAGAACTTTTTTCCTCTACCTTCCTAGGTGTATTGGTTGGGTCCTGAAAATAAACAGATAAGAAATAGATTACCAAGAGAAAAAAAAGGAAGATTTAGTTACATATACACCCATGGGGACTCACAACAAATGAAAACTCAAGGAGGTAGCCAGCCAGATGATTGAAGCTTCATATATCTTAAGATAAACAAAAGAAAGAAGTTTGGGGCTTCTGGGTGGGAAATGCAAGTTATGAAAAGGGGAAGGGAGGAAATATGTGGTAAATAAAGGTTGTTTTGTTATGGTGCTAAGAGCTGTCTCTGGGTGTAGAGCTCTGCCTGGTAAGAGACACCTTTACAAATGGAAATTTCCTTTTTAATGTAAATTTCCTTTACACAAGGGGAAATTTATACTCTATTGTTAGGCAGTTAGAGGAAAATAAAGAGCTTTTCCTTTATCTGCTGATTCTCAATTGCCTTTAGCTCAAACTAATCTGTAGGCCAAATAGGCATATTTTGGGGTGGCATATTCTGGTACCCTTCATTCTTCCCTTTAAAACTTTTTTTCCCCCCTCCAGGAAAAGGCATTTATGTGGAAACAAAAAGAAAAACAAAGGTTAATGGATGAAGCAAATTATAAACCCAGTTTCAGAGACCAGAGGGAAATTGGTCAAAAATATTTCCAAATGTTGGGCTCAAAATATTTTTAGATAATGAAGTGAGGACGGCGGTGACAATGCAACTTCCAATTTCCTGGTTTACTGTTTGAACGTCTCGGTGATGGCATATACGTGAGTGTCACAGTCATGGTTATTTTTTCATAACAGCACGGAAACATCACATTAGCTAGCAGGGCCCTTTTAGATACTCTTCAGTAAGGATTTGGGCAATCCGGTGTTAGCAATGGTGTCAAAACAGAAGGATGAGGGAAAAATTGGAATTGTTTAATTACTGACAAAAAAATAAATATACGAAACACAGGAGCCAATTTACAATGAGGTGAAAACACTCAAAGACAGCAAACATGGCTAGAATACGACAACCCACAAGGATGTGCTATATCTTTTTTTTATTGAGGCATAATTTTTTCTCTCTCTCTCTCTACAATAACTCCAATTTTTATCAAAAATAAAGTAAGACTAATTTGCAAAATAAATCTAGTCTCATTAAACATGGCCTGATTATTTACATAAGTGCGTCAAGGATAATAATTGACCATTTAGGCTCTTTTAAGTCTGGTTTGCTGGGAATTTAAATAAGGGAACTCAGATGAGACTTTTAAAAATCTCTTGAGACTGAGAAGCCAAACCAAGAATTTTCTATTAGTCTTCACCTGCAATACCTATAGATTTGGGTGAATTCCTCCTTTCTGAAGGTTCCCAATATGGTTTAAAGTTCCTAGGCCTATCAGGAAGTGATCTTCCTTACTTACTTGGAATGTCAGGAGTACTATAAACCAGGTATCAGTTAGACATTCCAAGAGGGCTTTGTAAGTATTGGCCCCACACAGTCAACCCTAGTTCCTTAAAACTCTGAAGTTATATTAAATTTCATATGAATATGCATAATTCTCAAATATAACATTCTAGTCAAAGCCTTGGTGGTATAACCAATGTTTCAAATTTTGTTCTGTTTACAAGGAGAAAAGATTCTTACTGAACTTATGTAAATAATTATAATACCATAAAAGTAAGAATATTCAATAAGAGTTTCCAAATTCTAGAGGGATCAGAAAGTGAAAAAAATTCAATGTTTCATCTTCGTTCACAAACAATATTTTACTATATTGTTATAAGTTAGATAGCTTAACAGAAAAGAGAAAAAATGTTCTTTAATATGGAAAATACAACTTTAAAGAACCAGTAATGTATCAAGCAAAAAACCCATACATAATGATGATCATTCTCACCAGTTTATTCAATCCCATGAAATTATTCTTGTGCTTGATACTTTTATGAATCCATTAGTTTCTGCATTAGTTTTGGAAATTTTTACCTAGTTCAGTGGCATGATTTTAAATGATCAGAAGCTTATACTCTGAGTACTTTTCACAGTTTTTTTCATGAATCTCCTAGAAGATGAAACATTTTCACCTGTAATTGATTGCAAAAGCTTTCATAAAAGAATGAGTACAGCATTAACTGTGTGAATGACAAAAGACTTAAAAATGGCCATAGTTAAAGATCTGATGAGAGTTCATTATAGCACAATTGACAAGTAAATTGGGTTCTTTCTATGATATACAACATTTTATAATAACTGAAATTATGAGATACCATTATACAAGGACATATGAATAGCAAAGATGTTGACAGATATTTAGGAACTTTATACAATTTCTGAAACACTTATATTAGTAACATACATTCATAAAAATGTAACCTTTTAAAGATGGTTAAGCATCATTTATTACTTGACAATGTTTCCCATAAAATTTAATATATCAAATAGACTGAATTAGCTTAACATTTCTCTTTTACAAAGTGACAAAACCAAACCTTTGAGATTTTTCAGGTGCCCGCCGGGAAGTCTCAAAGTTATTTTGAGAAAAACAAAAAAAAGATCCCATTTAGGTTTTAGATTGGGAAATTTGTGATAATGTCACAAGGTTTGATCATCTGATTAAATAGGATCACAGGTCACTGTAAAACGATACTTAGTTATCTATTTAACCAAAGTGATAATAAAAGATTTCAAAGGTAAATATGACTATATAAAAAACCTGAGCACTCCTAATGTTAAGAAGACTCAGTTTTTTTAAAGTAATCAAAGACATAATAAAGACTATAAAGCACAATAAATTATTTTGATAAGATATAGAGTATTTCCTAGGTGTATTGCTCAACAGGTAAAGAAAAATCTTTTACGATTTCTTATTAGGAACAGACCAATAATCCCAGTTTGTTTTAAAACCTTATGATAAACACATTTAATTTTATCCAACTTGACCATATAAAATAAGATTTTCTCTTTCTCTTTTCATTTACAACTTCATATATTCACCTGTGTTTTTGTCCTTTCTTTTCCTCTTTTGTGCCTGAAATGACCTTTAAATAACTTAAACTATTTTAGGATAAAATTACTCTCCTTTTTCTTAAAAACATATCCTTCATATCTCAAAACACATTTTCCTTACATACTTTGCATACGGAATTTTTTCTACTATCATGGGGTAGAAAAATATCATATAAACAAAACACACATATGTAAACATACATAAACATAGAGACAGACACAAATGAGATCTTAGAACTTTCATTTAAAAATTTTATCCATGAGTCAGGCACAATAATAGAAAACACACTAGTTTATGTATGTAAAATAGTTGAATCCAAATTATGTTTTTGGCAGATGAAACAAGTGAAAGTTATCTACTCAATGATGACTATAATTTTTTACAAATATTTCCGGAGAAGATTTTTAAGTTTCCAAAAACTATCTTTTTAGATGTTTACATTTAAAGAGGATCGTAAGATTTATGCTTCCAAGGGACAGAGAAGGAATGTAAGTTTTTAAAAGGAGTTTAGAAGCATATTTGCTTAAATCTAGAACAATTACTATTTAAGGTTTGTTTGTTTGTTTGTTTAATTTTAGTGTAGGGCAATTCAATGAATTCTTTATGGTGGAGATCCAAAATAGTCACAGAAGTCTTGTTTTCTTTTTTTTTTTTTTGGTCAGCCAAGGCACTCTTCAATACCTCTCACTTTTCTTTTTTTCCATTTCAATCTGATTTTCTCATAGTTACTAATGGGATATTTGTTTTAGGGTGAAAACTCTCTTAAAAAAAAAAAACATAAAGACCATATATGACAAGACTACAGCTAACATCATACTCAACAGTGAAAAACTGAAAACTTTCCTATAAGATCAGGAACAAGACAATATTGCCTAATATTGCCACTTTTATTCAACATAATACTAGAAGCCCTAACAAGAACAATTAGGCAAGAAAAAGAAATTAAGGACATCCAAGTCAGAAAAGGAGAAGTAAAACTGTCTCCATTTGCAGATGACATGATATTGCATATAGAAAACCCTAAAGATGCCACCAAAAAATGTTAGAGCTAAAAAATACATTTAGTAAAGTTGTAAGATATAAAATCAATATACAGAAGTCTGGTGCATTTCTATACACTAATAATAAACTATCGGAAAGAGAAATTAAGAAAATAATCCATTTAAAACTGCATCAAGAAGAATAAAATCCTAGGAATAAGAGCGGATGAAAGACTCGTACACTGAAAATTATAAGACATTGGTGAAAGATATTGAAGAAGACGCAAATAAATAAAAGATATTCTGTACTCATGGACTGGAAAAATTAATAGTGTTAAAATCTCCATACTATCCAAGGCGATCTGTAGATTCAATGCAATCCCTGTCAAAATTCCAATGGCATTTTTCACGGAAACAGAACAAATAATCCTGAAATTTGTACTGAACCACAATAGATCTTAAATAGCCAAAGCAATCATGAGACGATCAAAGCTGGAGCACTTCCTGATTTCAAACTATGTGAAAAAGATATAGCAATCAAAACACTTGAATCCCTTGCTCTCTCAAGCACACCAGGCATGTTCCCAACTCAGAACCTTCCACTCATTGTTCCTTTGAACAGGCATGTGATTCCTCCAGATCTTCATGTGGATGGTTCCCTCACCTCCCCGAGGCCTTTGCTCAGATGCCACCTTCTCAGTGAGGTCTTCCTGGTTACCTTCCATCCCCACTAACCATAGCCTTTACTATTTCCTTTTGCTATGCTACTCTTCTCCAAGACACATGCTATCATATTATGTACCTTTCCCAAGACATAGGCGCCTGATTGCTAACCTCTGCCCAGGCCCTGTTCTCGGTTTGTAACCAGCTAAAGTTCTTATGAACAGAGGCAGAGTGGAGGTGGGGAGGAGTTCAGAAGTGACCCCCTCCTAATAATTTGGGATGTTCTTAGTTCAGTGTCTGTTAATTATATGTATAATTTGTTTCATTATCTTTATATTATTAACTAAAAGACATTCTACATTAACTTATAATAATGTAAGTTACACAAATTTTACACAAGTAAATTTTTGTAGCTTTTATTTGTTTTCACTAGTTTGTTGATTATCTATATCCTGTTAATGAGGACAAGAATTTTTATCTGCTTTTTTTTTTTCTTATGCCTATATCTCTAAAACCTAAAGCACTTCTGAGACATAGTATGTCATTAATAAACATTTGAATTAATGTTGTATTAGCGAATGACTCACCCTGTCTATACATATACTGTGCATGACTCTCCTGCTCTCAGAAGCTAATAGAAACCATTTGCTTAATCATAATATTAATAAGACCATAACCTAAAATTCATAACACCTTACATTTACAGAACACTTTTCAGACTATAAAATGCTTTCACATTCATTATCTCATTTAATCCTCACAACAATTTTATATTCTCCTTTTTCATAGGACCCCAAATTTGAGAGAAATAGTTTTTCTTCAAGGTCACAGGAAACGGAATCATGGAAGAAACTGAGTGTTTTGCTTAAAGTCCACACAAGAGAACTGAGACTCAAACTCATGTTGTACTGACCACAAATCTGATGCAATTTCCACTCCAATATCCCAACTCTTTAATTCTGTACTGAGTCAGTTGCCTATATATCCTTCGATTCAATATCAGTAATATCTGTCTACTCTCCTTGGCCAACCAGGCTCAAGACTCAGAATCCAGTTGTTCAGGTTTGTTTCCGTTCTTATTAACTGTGCTAACCTAGCAAAACTGGAGCTGGCTGACTGGCTCTGCCTGGTTGTAAAACCAGGATTAGGAGTCTGAGAAAAAATGTTCTCAATACAGCTCATCTGCAAAAATATAGATAAAAATTCAGGTTATAAATACCTAGAACCAAAGAGTCTGTAAAACTCAGCTTATACAGAATTGCATGCAGATAGGGGCTTAAGTAAGTTCCAGTCAAATCATTTAAATATGTTATCCCATAGCTTTAAAATTATGATGGCCCTTTAAAATAAATGTTTTTTTTTTCTTGTTTTTTTCTCAATTCTAAGAAAGAAAGCCCTATCTTTTCAGCACTGCCCAACTTCTTGTACAAATGGCTATTGAATACCTACTATGGATATGAAAAGCACAATGCTATTTCTTCCCTTCCTGTTCATCCATAAGCAAATATTTAGCTTTCTTGGGTTTCTTTGTAAACTTTCATTGCTCTTAGTCATTCATCCTCATTCTTCTTCTCTCCCATCTTCCATAACCTGCTCCTACTCACAGAAAATTCATTATTATTAGGATTCACTCTGTTTTTTCTTTCCTCATGTCTTCCCTACTTCAACTACAGACTGCTTAGAGTTTAAAATTCACTTCTTTGTATTATCGCAGATAGTAAATATTCAAAAGCTGGTGACTAAGGGAAGGGAGAGGAGCCCCATTCATGATCTGAACCAAAGAAAGGGAGAAGATATTATCAGATGTCCCATTTTAATGGCGTACAAATAACATGACTCAAACTAGTTCAGGTGCAGTCTGCATACATCTGAAAAGAGGAGAGGGACTGCTGACTTGGCAAAGGGTTGTAAATAAAAGCTGACTTTGATTTGGCACCTATAATTATACCCAAGCCATAACTTGCATTTTGATAGTCTCAGAAAGAAAGAAGAAAGAAGGAAAGAAAGGATGGAGGGAGGAAAGGAAGAAGGGAAGGAAAGAAGGAAGGGAGAAGGGAAAGGAGGGAGGAGGAGGAGGGACGAAGGAAGAAGGAAGAAGACAAGAAAATTGAATTTTATTTTTTTGTTAATAGGATAGACTTAGACATTTAGTTTTCTAATAGAATTTATTTTAAACCAGGACTTTTCCTAATAGAGTACATCCATGAGAATGATAGACTAGAAAATGCTATAATTACCTAGACTTCCATAATAATTGTCCCAGATTCCATAGAAAGCATTAATTCCAACACCAAATTAAAATTTGAAATGGTTAGAGGAGAAACAATCCCTCTACCTAAATCTACATGTCATAAATACATAAGTTTAATGGTGTTTGGTGAAAACTTACTGGGTACAAATATGATATTAAGTACTGCAGGGGAAGAAATTTTTTTTTCTCTGCCCTCTAGGTTTATTAGCTGCTTCTACTCCCAATCAAATTGATAAGAAGCAAATTAACAAGAGGGAAAAAAAACCAGATTCAGTTTATGTAGGTACAGCAGTTCACAAAGAAATAAAAGCTCAAGGGGGTGGTCAGAAGATTGAGCTTATATACCATTTAGGCTAAACAAAAGAAAAGAATTTTGCTCCTTGGCGGAGGATGCAAATTATGGAAGGAACTGAACAGTAAAGAAGGGTTATCTTGTTATGCAGATAAGAGTCTCTCAGGTGATGAGGTATCTCTTGGAGTAGCTCTCTTCCTGGTAAGAGACACTTTTACAAATGAAAAAAAAAAATTATAAATGCAAATTTCCTTTAAAAAAAGGGGGCGGGGAATTGTACTTATTTGCAGGCAGACAGGGGAATGTAAACAGCTTTTCCTGCATCTGCTGGTTCTCAATTGCCTTTAGCTCAAAATAATCCGTATGTCAAAGAGGCATATTTGAAGTGGCATATTCTGAAAACCATGAGTACTAATGGTTAACATAGAAAAGTTCCTGTCCTCAAGGAACTTTATACCTAAAAAAAAGTAAGATGAATGAAAATAACTGTAGCACAAAGAAAATGTGTTTCAGTAGAGGTGTAAAGGGCTGTGAAAGCCAAGATATATAGTTTGCTGATGATTGAAAGGATTTAGGCTTTATGAAGAGGTGACATTTTAAGCATGGGTAAGATTCGTATTTCTGATAAGTGGAGAGGAAATGGAAACCATGGAGGCAGGAAAGTTCAGGAAATACTTAGCAATAAGTGAATGGTCATGTTTGGTTGAAAGATACATTTGGAGAGATGACATGGAAAAGAAAGCAAGTGCCAAATCGTAGGGTATTTGAGGCTGTCTGAGCAGTTTCGTTTTTATTCTGTGAGTCCTAGGGAGCCGCTGAAGGTTATTGAAAATAAGCCTGACACATTCAATATGAGCTTTAGAAAGTTCTTAGACAGCGACTGTAAGATGTTTAAAGGAGGTGAGACTAGAGTCTGGGAGTATAGAGAGGAAGTCATTATGTAACCCAGGAGCTGGACAAGGTGAAGAAAATGAAATATATATGAAGGATGTATAAGAAGTAGAGTCCACATGATTTGGCAACTGATTAAATGCTTACCTATTTGGAGGAAAGAGAAGCATATGTTTGGGAGGGCAGTGATGCCTTTAACAAATAGAAAAATGGGTTAGGATAAACGGATTTTGTTTTATTTTGTTTATTTTTTTATTTAAGTTAGGATTTTGTAAATGACAGGTCAAATTGATTTAGCTAAAGAGTAAAAAAGGGAAATTTATTTGCAAAATTAGTAAGTTACCAAGCTAACTTTGGGAATGACAATGATATAGCTAGGGAGAGACTATTGAATCAAGGCCTCAGATGTCATTCTTCCTCCATGTTCTTTCTTTGAAGGTAGCCTTTATACTTTCATGCTATAGACAAACTCTCTCTGTGTTTGAGGATCATCACCATAGCCGGTTCTTCTAGATGAGGGACTAGAGAAAAGTGGAATCTGCTCCTGGGCCAGCTTGAACTTTTCCAGAGATGGACACCGATAGGTGGGCTGGGGTCACATATTCATCTCTTGGACCAGTCACTGGACTTGATTGATATTTGAGGTGCTATTTTTGGCAGCTCCCACTAGACAATCATGATTGGGGTAAGGGAAGGTATTATTGCCATGGGCATAAGGGAATTCCTTGTGGGTTGTGGAAGCATCTCAGCTTTCCCAATAGAGACATAGAAAAGAGAACAGAGGAGTACAAATTATGACCGGGATTCTGGGCCACTATGTTTGGGAGGGCAGTGATGCCTTTAACAAATAGAAAAATGGGTTAGGATAAACGGATTTTGTTTTATTTTGTTTATTTTTTTTATTTTATTCTTTTACCTGCAGCACCCGGTATTCCTAGGTGGTCTCCCATCCAAGCACTAACCAGGCCCGACCCTGCTTAGCTTCCAAGATCAGACGAGATTAAGCACATTCCGGGAAACCAATTTTATTTTAGATATCTTATTTTTAAGGTTTATTAGGCTATATATTTGACATTGTGTAGGAGGCTCTTAGAAATTAGAGTCTTTAGTTCCTAGGAGAAGTTGGTTCTAAAAACCATGATTTGAGAGTCATTAGCATATAGATTATGATGAAACTAAATGGATGAGATTGCTCGGGCAGGATGTATTCAGAGAAGAAGGTGGAGGGCAGAATCTAGGACATTTACATCATTTGAATGGTGGAATTAAAAGGAAAAAGTGGAAAAGTAGACCGAGAAGAAGCTACCAAATAACAATATATAAGAGAGGGAAACGGGTAAGAAAGTGTAAAAAAAAAAATCACTGTTTTGCATGTTCCTTTTTGTCTTCCTTATCAAATCAACACGTTCTCTCTGGAGTACCTATCATGATCATTGCCCTTTGACAGGGCATCAAAGGAAATAGAAGAGAATGAGAAGACATGGATCTTTCCCTGAAGTGAACACTGGCCAGCTTTCAAGGATGGGTTAAGGTAATGGTGAGCCATTTGAGAATATGCCGAGGTAGGGGCCAACATGACTCCGGCTGGCCAGCACATTGAATATTTGGCCCATTTACCACCTTGGCATATGTACCGTAGTGGCAATAAAAGAATAAGGGGGGAGAACTAAATGTGATTACCCGTGGAAGCATTTGCTTATTAGTTTGTTGTAATAGAAAATTATGTATAGGACATAGTGCCTAATGAGTAAATGGGCGATTTCAAAGCGTGATTACCTTCTTCTCTTAGAACAAGGCTAGGCTTTAAAATATTGTATAATAATTGCTATCGGTTAAAGGAAAGTAATTAGATAATAATTTTTTTTGTTTATATATATTTTTCCAGCTGAGTTTCTTTAGTGAAACGATAATATATTGGTAAGAGGTGTCATCACGTGGCGGAACAATCACTGTATCAGAAGGCAGGAAACCAGGACCCCGGTTACCACCATCATCTCTTCCTCCTCACCTCTGCCCCATCACACGTACGAACTGTATGCTCTAGCTGTGCAACTTTAAGTCACTTAATCTTTGGGTTTCAGTGGCCTCAACTAATGAGAATGATAATATTTCATTGGCCCAAGGACAGGGATTATGTGGATAGTGTCTTAAGTTTCTATCTGTTATGAATATGATCATTCATCCATGTGACATGTATGCAAAGGATACAAAGCTAAAAGGATTGGTTTCTGCCTTCAAAGAGCCTTGAGTCTGGTCTGGGAAACAGGGAACATATTATTACAATGTAACACATAAGCTGTTGTGAGGGCAAATGAAATGAAACAGACACAGGGCATTCAAAGACCAAGAATCCCGCGTGAGTCTCATGTCAGTCCAGGGAAGTTTGGGGACTTCCTCAGGGGAAGTAACGCTTGAGCTGAGCTTGAAAGGTGTTTCCATGACAATAAAGAAACTAAGGATTTTGGGTAGAGTGAGCAGCACATATTTTAAAAAGAAGACAAATTTTGAGGAAGAACAAAAAGTAAGTTCACATTAATGGGACATAAAGAACAACGTGTGAAGTTGTAAAAATTTGGAGATGGACAGATGGGCAGCTATTACTCAGAATAATTGTGGAGCACTCATCGGTTAAAGGGCAATGTGCGAGGTCTGCTTCTTAATGTTTCTGAAGATACTAAAGGACTTTTGTTTGCTTTCTGCTCGTTGCTCGCTTTCTTGCCTGCTGTAGAATTTGGAGTTTGCAAGTTGAAAGCATTTCTGGGTTTATTCCAGGCAGGTCAACTCCTTCACTGGCTGTGCCTTGTTCTCACCTGTTCTGCTTCAGCTCACATCCTTCTGCTCCCCAGTCATCCCCATTATCGGTCTCTTGACTTCCAAACCTTAATGGAATCTCTACTCCTCTCCTTCTCTCGCATTCTCTTTGTTGGGTGGGGTTGGGTGTGTCCATATCTTTTTATGATTTTAATGTAGTTTGGGGAAAAAAAGAGTAAGTGGGTATGTTCCATCTGCCATCTTAAGCCAGAAGCTCCTGAATTTGATTTTTGCCATGTGTTTAAGGTAGATATGGAATGTCTATCTGAGACGTGTGATAGGCGATTGGCTGTAGGTATGGACTTAAAATTCAGGAGACAATGATAGATTACAGCTAAAGATCTGGAGTTACTGGTATAGAAACAATGGGTGGGGATGAGATTGCCTCGGGAGAGCATGCAGAATGAGAAGAGAATAGGAATTAAGCTTGGTACTGGGGACCATCACGATTTAAGACAATTGTTTGTAGGATCCAATATTCTTCTAGAATTAAGGAGACTAATGATCACTCAGGACTTTCCCCTTATGGATAGAAAGGATTCAAATGAGCTTTTCGAGTTCAGGAAAGTTGCATTTAATATATAATAAAGGTGTAAAACAAGTAGTAAAAAGATTAGGTGTAACAAAGTTGAAGAAAGGAGGGATAGGAGTTCCTCGGATGAGAGAGATAATCAAGGGTGTCATCATTTCCAGATGATGCTATCTGATATTTTTTTTTGTTTTTTGTTTTGTTGGTTCCGGGCCCATTCCTATGAGTCTGCTGAATGCCAGCTTCCCTAATCTGCTCTCCTATTCTTTTCTTCTGCTGAGAATGTGGCTCTGATTCAAGAACCATTGTTCAGTGAGATATGTTCTCATAGTCTCCAAACATTCAGTAAATATTTATTGAGGTCCTAAAATATGCCAGATTCTGGGTGAGGTGCCAGGGATATGAAAATGTATAATATTCCTGCCCTCAGAAAACATACATATCCATAAACCGGCCCTCATGCTCAAGTTAGTGGTGCTAACTGCCATTATTTTATTAGCAAGAGTCTCGTCATTAGCTTTTAGGGAAAGTTTGGCTATCCCTCGTTCTGATAAGTAGACATGGAAGGTCTTATTTTAGTGCCCAGTGTGGAGGTCTTGTGTCTTTGGTTAACCAAAGGGTGAGGATTTTTTTACACTATCTCAAGAGTGATACATAGTCATCACCTACTCCAGTACAGCACAGTGCCTGGTGTTTAGTGAGCTATTACTGTTTATTAGTTTTTTAGTCTTTTTATTTTTATTACCTCAAATTATTATTGTTATTAAGCAATTGTGCTGTGGCTTATGCTTTTTTAGCATATTTCAGAGAGGTCCAATGAAAGAAAGGTTTGGTTTTTTTAAAGAATAAACTTGAAATAATCACAGTTGGCAAACAAGTCATTGGTTTAAAAAAACACACCTAATCAAGGAACGATTGTTGATTGACAGCAAGCAAGGGGAGAAGGTGGTCTCCATGATTTTGTACAAACATCAACATTCAAACATAGACGAATTCTTTTAAACCTGGAATTTTAGGTATCGTGTCTCTAATCCCAAATAAAAAAAAAACTTTATGATTTTTTTAGTTTCCAAAAGAGATAGGGAAATTTTAATTAAGTAGGTAATAAGGATATAGGTTGGCACGCAGGTGGGTAGAGAATTAATCTAGTATGGTGCATTATTATTATTACTAAAACTGATTAAATTTGTAATTAACATGACAATAGTAGTGACAGGATAAGAAGTAGGGAATCGGACCAATTCACATGATGGCTTTTTCTAGTTTAGATGAATTTTCGAAATTTATTTATTCATCCCTTAATTGATCCACTCGATCAACAAATATAGCCAGCATGTGCCAGGCACAGTGCTGGGTGCTGGGAGTACAGAGAGGAACTCGATGCCTCTTTCTTCTAACAGAGAGAGCCTCTCATAGCTAAATGAAATCCCACCAAAGAAAGCTACAGTGCCGGGTAATGAACGGTAGTGTTGTCTTGCAGCCTTGTTTTACTTCAGTTATCTGGTGCTGCCACCTGCCGGGCGTTTTCTTTTTCACAGAGTTTAACCGTAGGTTTGGACAGAGAACACAGAATTTCCTCCGTGGAGAAGGCTCTCATTTCCATCTTTGCATACCAGACCATGGACTTTTTCTGGCTGAGTACACACACCTTTCTTCTTCCTCACCAGCAACCCCGACATGGCACCAACCCTAGCTCCTCCAGAATTGCAAGCTCCTGTTCAAGTAGGCGTGCTGAGTCACCTGCCCAGTATGCCCAGGGCGATTAATTGCCTCATATCTCTTCCTCCCACAGAGTTTTGACCCGGAGCTTCTGTTGGAAGGTTTTGGTCTTTTTTAGTTTTCTTTCCGCTCTTGTGAGACAGAGTTTCTTGCCGGGATACCGGTAGCGTGTGGCTGAGTTGCTTGACATGGGCAGGAAGAGACCAAAGGCCTTTGCAGCAAACACTTCCTTCCAATTTCAAACTTACTCTCACTTCTGTGCAGGACAGCAGTGTCGTGGGTGAGGGTAGTTTACCAGCTTCCTCACGAGTAGTGTGGTTCGGGTCCCTGGGCAGCTTCAGAATGCTGAGCAGAAGTCAGGGCTCAGGGGAGTAACCATTAAATAGGTCATTTGCTTTGCATCATGGGTTCTTGAAGTGAGTCAAATGCCTTCAGGGGTGGTTTCATCATTAAAAAGGAGTCCCAAAGTACCAAGTCCACCAGTGATTGCATGGCCTCCTGCCTCCCCTGGCCCTGCTTCAAGCCAAGGGCTTCCCATGAATCGCTAATGTTTGACCCAGAAAACTTGATTGGGCACAAAATCACAGAGACTGCCTTCTCCCATTGCTTGCTGTCACATCAAAAATTATTCTGGATTTTAGCAGATAAGAATGACTGTTAGGATAATAAATGTTTTCTTTAAATGTAATGCTCGCTTTATGGTTTATATCCTAAATTAAATCACAAAATGGAAAATAGGCTAAAGTGTGCACACATTTATTTCTCCCTGGAGGACCCTCCCAGGCCCTCAAAAGGTCTTATTTTAAAAAACCCAGGTTTATTCTTCTTGACTGTGAAACTTTAAGAACATATCCTGAGCTCAGTGACATGCACTGAATCACAAGAAAAAAGGCCAGAGTGGACACAATATTAAACAAATTAATTGCTGAATCTCTTTTCTGACACTTTCTTGGTTCTTTTTCTTTCCTTTCTTAGCTCGATAAACCATTCCATCAACTCCTTTAGCCCCTTTCCCAGTCCGATCTTTTCTCAGGTTCTAATTAATGTTCCTCTTTCCTCTTCCTCCTTACTAAAACTAGTAGCAGTATGGACCACTTTCAACACAGCCTGGAACATTCCATATCTGAATTATTCTCGGATGTAGCCCAGCCTCTTTCCTTTATCCCATTTCTGAAAATGAAGTGATTTTTGTGGAAAAAAAAGTTGGTATGGAACTTGGTATGGATTTCAGGGCCCCCCTCAGTGCTCCGTCCAATAGACTAATGCTCTCCACAACCCTGTCATGATGTTCAGTGCTTTCTCAGGACAGAAGAAGCCCCTGAGTAAGGGGAATGAGGAAGCCTGGAGGGCGGTGGCAGTAAGCAATTAGGTCAGAGGCAAGAAGACCTGGGGGTGCTAATGTGGGTCCTATGGGGGGTGTGGGGTGGGGAGGGAGGCAGAGAGAGTAGAGGAGTAGAGAATCTCGAAGGTGAAGCGATTCAGCAGAGAAAGAAGGAACCAACTCTGACCTGGAAGTGGTCCTTGAAAATTAGGTCTCAGAAACAGTCAAGATCAAATTTTAATTCTCCACTAGATTCCATTATGTGAATAGCTTATTTTAAGACTTCTCCATTTTCCCTCTATTTCATTATAATTCATCACTTTTCTTCAGGGGTGCACAGTTAAGAGAATACAGGCAAGAGAGAAGTGAAAATCTAATCATATTCTTTTTTTTTTAATGAATGCTTTTAAGAGTATCAGTAGAAACTTGTTAAACAGGGATTTTTTCTTCTCATAATATCATTTTTTCTTTCCACATTTTTATTTTATTGCTTAAAACTATTACAAAATTAAAACATGTTTTTTGTTTTGAGTCAAACAATATTGAAATACATAAGCAAAAAATGAGGATCTCTCCTTCCAATACCACCCATTAAAGAGCTCTTGTTAACAGTTTAATGGATCTTTTTATATTTTTATAATTACATATATAAAGACCCCCCTTTTTTTTTTACAAAATGAGATACTGTATACACTTATACCGTAACTTGCTTTTTCATTTAATAATATATAAACACATAGTAATAGCTACATAATATTTCAGGCCACAGATATACAGTTCTTTATTCACCTCTCTCTTGATCGATATTTGAGCTATTTCCTGTTTTTTGGCACTACAAATATTGTCAAAATAAAAATCTTTATACACATCTCTTTGCAGCCTGGCTTTTTTATTTTTAAAAGGTAGGTTCTTAAAATTGAGGTTGCTGGATCGAAAGGTGTGTACACTTTTAATTTTAGTAGCTACTGCCATGTAACTCTCCCAAAAGATTTGGGGGTGCACTCTTTGCATTATCACAAATGGTGGCTACCATAAAAAATTAGTGATTCCTCTATAACAGAACCCAGCTTAGTGCACGGGCCTCTACTGTCACTTGTTACCTGATAATTTACTCTCTGTCTTTTCCGATAACTCAAATTACCCATCCAATCCTATTGTTCTAGTTCTTTTGTTCTTGGATGGCCTCTGAGTGTGAGGGATGCCTGTGTGACATGGTGGCATTAAGGCTGTATGTGAGTTTGGATCATGGATGTCTCTCTCTCGGTGCTGACTTTTGGAACTCATCCATTCACGCCTCAAGCATCACTCTCTGTTGCTGCTGAAGCCTGCTGTGGCCCTCACTTGACAAGACTAAATGCTGTTCCTTCCTTGTCTTCACCGCAAAGGCACATCTGGTGCACTTAGCTTGTCTCATGCCCCCTCAGGGGGCCTGGCTTTTCCAATTCCTTTCCCTACACCATGCTGGGGTGTAAGGGACTCTGTGAGAACCCTCAGGCCCTGTGCTCACCCCCAGTCTGGATCATCGCTGATCACAGTCCCGCTGAGGTGGACTCAGGCTGCTGTCTGATGTTTACAGTTATTCAGGTTGTCCGGGAAGCCAGACAATGATTCTATTTGCTCTGGAATGCCTCAAACTTATCTAAGTTTATTAGACCCCTGCAGAGACTTGGCCTTGAAGGTGGGGGTGACAGCAGGAGGCCCTACCACTGAATCCTCAGCACATCCTCTACAATCCTTGCTTGCTTTCCTGCCTGCCGGCCCAGATCTTCTTTTTAGTTGGACATAGTTCTTATGACAGCACATACTCTTCTCCGTGATTATGCTATAAATATTATGTATTTGGTCCTCCAGGTATTGGCTCCGTATAGTTGAAATAGATTTTGGGAATTAGAAAAACACAAAAACATTCCTCTCTTACGTTCCTGGCTCTTGTCATCGAAAGGCATGGCTTTTAAGACCTTTTTCTCTGCTACAGATTTTACAAAATTATTTTCAAGAGCTTAAAAGTCAAGGATTTAATCATTCTCTCTATATCATCTCTATATCTGAATCTCTAAAAATTATATTTCTTGAATGATGAGAAAAGAGAGATAAGAGGAATTTTTTTAAACCTACATAGTTAAACATCAAAATATTACCCCACTACAAAAAGAAATATATTCATTGCACAACAAATATGTGAAGTGATGAAGAAGATTTTATTCATAAGAATTCCATCTTGGGAGAGGAATTTGGAAGAAAACCCTTCAAATCACCCCGGGTGAAGACTGAGATTCTAGGGACATGTTCTCACAAAAGTTGGTCTTCAAAATATTACATATAAGACAAAGGGAGGAATATATTTATACTAGCAGGAGAGCAGAGAAGTTAAATAGTAAAGGAGATTTACAGAAAGAAAAGGCAAAAAAAAAAAAAAGGACAGGATGATGTACGCTACAAAATGTGATCATTTTCTGTGATCTTCTAATCTCCAGTATAATTCTATTATGCTGTAAGAAATGCTTGGTCTAAGCAGGTACCAGTGAATAGCCGAACTGTGCACCCAGTGTGATTCAGGGCTAAACAGGACCAATAAAGTGGATGGAACATGTCCAGTTACTGGCAAAAGTAAAGCCCGGCCCACATAGAGCCCTCACTATTGTACGGGCAAGTTACTGGCTCTTCCGACCCTTTTTCTGGTATCTTCCATCTCTCTTGCTTCTTCTTTGCCTGTGGAGGTGCTGTGTTTTCATGCTTTTATGGAAGAGATCGGCCTTTCCTCCTCTGCCTCAAATGGGAGCATCAGAGCCCCATACCTCCACAAACCTGATCCCAGCATCGCTTTTAAAAAAGGCCTTCTTAATTTATCTCCACAGACACTTTTTTTTTTTCACTTTTACTTCTAGCTTCCACAAGCAAGGAGCATTGGCACATGTGTTTGACCTACCTTAAGCGTGATGCTTTTGCATGTACATATGTATTTGATACATATAGTATGATTTGTATTACATGCCTCAAATGATATATTATCAATATATCACCAGATATTATATATTATGTGTATGTATATGTGAGAGTTTTATATTTATATGTACAAATATCATGTTTTAAAGTCATTAAGGTCATCCTCAGCATGGTGTCAAGTTCAAAAGAAACACAAATTTCATTCCAAAATGACCGTTGAAAATCATGTTTTTATTTAAATATTTCTTAAAGAGACACCATATACCACATATTTCAAAACTTCCAGAAACTCTGTAGGTACCTCCTTTTCTTGACGTTTCATTCATCTCGTATGCAGCTCGAATTGTCCCCTCTCTCCAGGAACTCTGGTCTCACGCTTGCTTTCCTCTGCAGACCTTTTCTTTTTCATCTGCCTCCTTTTGTTTCCAAGATTTCCCCCTCCCCCGCCCCAAAGTAGCTCCCATTTTATGTTGACAGATGTACCCCTTCTCAAAGCTGCTTTAATTTTATATCTACACCCTTTCTCTTCGCTCTCCCCTCAAATAGCTGATCTGCCTCTTTGAGGCAAGGAAGGGGAAAATATTTTAATTCTCGTATTCCAAAAAAATATGTTTTGACCCTGCACCTGTAGATCTCTGCAGCTGGATTTCTGCTGGTACACTTACCTTCCAGAGAGTTCTGATGGGTCAGTGCCCTTGTAAGAACAGCCATTAAGTGATTCGAATACCACCTTTGTTGTAGCAGAGAGGGAAATGAAAATTTGTAATTTAAGAGCTTTAGAGAAAATTCTGATGAGGAGAGAGAACTGTCTTTGTTAAGCATTTCGGCTAAGAAAAGTTAGGCCACAGGCACAGCCCTGATGAATTAGCAGTGGGACAAAGAAAAGTAAATTTCACTTCAAAAGAAAGGTAGAAACAGATAGGAGAAAGTAGAGCTAAGTGACATGGTATTAGTTTGGACATACTTATGTGTCAGGCGCTGTTCTTAGTGCTTAACTTACAGTACTGGATGATTTGATTCTCACCACAATACCAAGAGTTACTGTTATTATTATCTCCATTTTTAAATGTAGAAACTGAGGCACAGTTTCTAAACTAAGTAAATTAACCAGGTATCAGGGAAAAGCCCCAATGTCATAGAGAATGACACAGAATAACAAGACTAAGGACATGACTAAGCCAGCAACCAGGTTGGCTTGCCATCACTTCATAGGTGCAAAAGTAGACAATGAGACTGAACGGACCAGTGCAAGATAGTCTATTACTCACAACACAGCAAACAGTGGGACCTTCAGCATGCTAACTCTGGTGCCCCTGCCCTTAGTCCCACATGGCAGTAAGGGGCCCAGATGGCAGCTACTTACTCAGTGGTTTGTGCAATATGTGAGGAGTCTAAGGTCAAAGACTCTGCACCTTTTAGAGAAAGCAACAAACAGACCAGTCCCTCTCCCCCAAGGAATTGGTTGTAAAGTAGTCACACTGTGGGCACTTTGACCAATGTAATTGCTATGTGACTGGCTAGAGAAGCTGCTCAGGGTCAGAGTCTATCTACTCCCTGACCAGACTTGATGGTATTTTCCTATATCATGCTTTCTGTATCCTTACAAAGGACATGTAGAGATGTTCAGGATCCATGACAAACTGTCTCTCCCAACACCAAGGTCATAACTAGTAAGGAATAGAACCAGACTTTGAACCTGAGCAGTCTAGCTCAGAGTCCACACTTACTCCTTCATGTAGTAATATTGTGTAGAGGCTTAGTATTCAGTTTTAATGTATTGATTGTTTTGTTGTGCCTTGCAATGCCAGCGCCTCTTTCATTGCTACAAAAGTTAGTAAAGTGCTCACACACAGCTTTAAGTCAGAAGTATTCTGAAGGTAAAGGGTTCGGGGCACTATCTATTAGAGGGACAAATTGTTTCAAAGGAACAATGAGAAGCCCAGAGGTGAAAGGCAGAGTAGAGAGAGAGAAGTCAGTGGGAGCAGCAAATAGGTCCCACAAGTCTTCCCAGGGTATTGGGAAAGATGTGGAGTACCCCTTCTTAAGTGGGGCTGGACAGCGAGTCAATTTTCATTAAATCTTAAAGGGCAAGATGACCTTACAAAACTGGAGGAATTGGGGCCATCTAAGGGCTGACATCCGAGGAGGGGTAGATAGATGATAGATAGATAGATAGATAGATAGATAGATAGATAGATAGATAGATAGATAGATAATAGAAAGAGAAGGAAGGAAGGAAGGAAGGAAGGAAGGAAGGAAGGAAGGAAGGAAGGAAGGAAGGAAGGAAGGGAAGGAGGGAGGGAGGGGGAGAGGGAGGGAGGGAGGGAGGAAGGAAAAAAGGAAGAAGGAAAGAAGGGAGGAAGGAAGGAAGGGAGGAAGGAAGGAAGGAAGAAAGGAAAGAAAGCAAGCAGGAATTCCATAGCATTTACAGTGTTAGAGGCTTTAATGGTTTTTATAAGCCTGTGAAAAAATAATCATTATCTCCATTTTACAAAAGAGCGAAGTAAAGTTTAGGGAGGTAGCTTGGCCAGCACCAGCAAGAATTGTCAAATCTCCAAATTTAACCCAGGCCCTTCTACCTCTAAAATACAGATTCATTCCATTCTCCACTGCTTGTTTCACTGGTGCAGAAGGAGAGAGTATGCAGAAACCATAGTAAAGGGAGATACTAGTCAAAGGAAAGCTAATCAGACACCATTAGAGCCCGCTACAGGGTCAGGCACACATCTCCAGGGGTGAAACAGGAAGTTGTCCTTTCCTTCAGAGACACAGCCTAGCTCTTTTCTTCATCCCTTTAAAAGATTTAAAAAGATAATTCACTCCACCAACCTCATCAAATCTAAGGTGAAATATGACACATCGCGATTTCAGAGATGCTAAAATGTTGACAGTGAGCATCTGAGAACTGACGAAATACAGTGCTAAAAGAAAATGGGAAAAACTCTGCCTAATACTTAAATTTCCCCCTTGCTCAGGGTGATTGGGTAAAAAATTTTTCCTGTGACGGTAATAAAGGTCGATTTTGTTTTTGTCATTACAGTAATATTGATATGTGAAGTTCAACTCCTACTCCAACACCTATGTGGACGTGCGCGCGCGCGCGCGCGCGCACACACACACACACACACACACACACACTGTCACATGAACAAAATAACCAAGAGATCGATATCAGGATTTTGGTTGCTTCAGGAAAGGGAGACTGAGGATCAGAGGTGGGAGTAACATTTACTTCTCAATAAATATCTTTCGTATGGTTGGAAATATTACCATGTGTACATTTTGCTTTTTAATAACCTTCTAAAGTAAATAATAGGTAAACCACATTGCTATTAATGGCAACTCAAGTAACTGGACTCTGATTAATGATCTTATCTACTCCCTGACCAGACTTGATGGTGTTTTCCTATATCATGCTTTCTATATCCTTATGAAACTGCTGGCCAATTTATTTATTTTACTTTTATTAATTTTTTTTATTATAGTGACATAGGTTAATGAAATCCAGTAAGTTTCAGGTGTATAATTTAGCAGTAAGGCATATATATATTGCATTGTGTGACCACTTTAAAGATAGCTTGAGACACTGTTCATTTCTATCAAAGTTAGATATAGAATCTTTTTTATATTAGGAGATCATCTGTCTTATAGGTTCCCAACCTCTTCTGAGACACCCCCAGATATTCCCTTTTCTCATGAGGCAACTTCCATGCGGACCACCACCTCCATAATCTTTGCATATACTTTATCTCATATTCTTCTACAACACACTGGCAAAAACACATAAGAATTTCTAGACTGCACAGTTTATAAAGTTCTTTTCTATATATCGTAACATCTAATTTTCCTTTACAACAATGGTGGGGCCAACAAAAAAAAAATGTCAGTTTCATCAATAAAATGATGGTTCGGAACCTACTTATTATCTTTTTTAGGGCTTATGTTATACTTATTGAATAGCTATTCCTTGGTATATCTTTGCCTGTCTGTTTGCTTTCAACTTTTTTGGTCAGTTTGATTTGAGTATATTTTATAAACAGCATGGATTATATGTGTATATGGGTGTGTATGCATAAATATGTATTAGCCAGTTTTAGAATTATTGCTTTTAATAGGAATGTTTACTATTATTATATATTATAATATGTATATGTTGTCATTTGTTATATGTTCTGTTTTTATTCTTCATTGCTGTTTTCTGTTTTACAATTGGTAGACTATGTTTTGTTTTGCTTATAACTTCTTCAGTAATTTTCAAAATTATCAATGACATTTTTCAATTTTCCAATTGAATAAATCACAGAAAAAGTTGGGTTCATTTAATAGTATGAACTTAAAATTATATGTACATTGAAAAACATTATATACAAACTAATGGACAAACAGCTAACTGGGAAAATATTTGCAACAAAATTGATAGACATCCACAATACAAAAGAAGTCATGAAAAATGGGTTTAACGGTCAAAATTATGTTTAGCTACAAGAAACAGAAACACCCACCACAGTGGCTTAACAGGTAAAAAAGGATGGTTTAATTCAGGTAACAAGAAGTCCCATGAGAACCAGTGCAGGGCTGATACACGGATTCCAATTGTCACCAGTCCCTAAGGTAAACCTTTTTGCTCATACACTTTTAGTATGTGGCTTTTATCTTTTTAGTTTCAAAATGATTGCTGCATCTCCTGGCAGTTCAAGCAGGAAGAAGGCAGAATTCAGAGAATGCACCAGAAGACTTAGTTTTTATATCAATAAAGGAGGGTGGAAATCAAACTTTAGCTTTTGCCTCTTCTATAATAGAGTCACGTGAGAAAGAAACACATTGCAAATGAAGATTGGGTTCACCAAAATAGAGTGTTTGCCATACAGACACAGAATAGAAAATGAAAATGCACAATGTAAGAAATTAAAAGATAAAAAAATCATCCCCAAATAATAAAACGCAATAGTAATCAAAGCAATTTATGAAAAACTGCTTGGCAGTATTCAAAAAGTTCTTTACTCTTTTACTTGTTGTTTTTTATTCTAGGGCTCGGTCCTAAGGAAATAACTTTAAACAAAGGCCGAAATTTATCTTCCAGGCTGTTTATCACCATATTTGTTTGTTTTTTAATTGGATACAACCTAAATATTTGTCTGTGCCAGTTAGTTTCCTGGAGGTTGCAAGGAGCAGATACATCAGTTAATGTTTTGTGTTCTAAGAGCACATGAAGAGCAGAGAAAGAACAAAATAATCTCATCAGCCAGAGCTAAGAAACAGGCCTCAAAGAGCACTAAAAAACTACTGTGATAAGCAGCAGCTCTGTCAGTCTTGTTATCTTGTCCTTTAAGAGTAGATGTCTGCTGCTTTCCGTGCAATGCTCTGCTATTATGATGACCTAACTTTTCTGTTTCTGCCTCTCTGCTTCCACGCCTCTTTCCACCGCCATCTCACTTTGAGTTTCTAGATCAACTGTTAGTCCTCTACAATCCTCTCTACCTCATTGGTTTCTGCTTACTGTTGCTGTTTCTGATCATTAAGCACTCTGATTCAGGGGCTATGTGCAGCCAGGAGAATAAAGAGATTGAAATTAAACATGGACCGCACTGCACTGCTTACAAAAGTGTTTACTCCCATTAGTATTAATGCTCTTGAAAGTGCTGCTCAGATTTTAACCTACTGTCTTAAGGTCTTTTATTTCAACTTATTCGTAAAAAAGCAAGGCATGCCAATTTTAAACCACTTGGGAAATACAAAAAATATCCAAGAGAGTAAAATGACCCACAATCCATAATCCAAAGAAAACCATTATTGACATGTTGGTGTTTTTCTTAGGGGCTTTTACCTGGGGCAATATTTTCCCTTTTTTCCCCAGAGTAGGAGGGGGAAATTTTCTGTTAATCAAGTAACCAAAGATTAGAGTATTTATGGCCAAACATGAAAGTGAACTAATTAAATTGCACATTTGTGATGATGTACAGAATGTGAGACCAAATATGAACAAAACTGGGGTACCAAATACCCTTAGCGTTTTTCCATTTAAAATAAAAACTGAGGCATTTGGTCCCAACCATTTGTAATTGTTTTTACACAAGCTTATCTCTGAATTGCATAAGAAAACAAAGTTCACGAGCTGAATTCATAGTATAAACAAAATGACTAGGGACATGTTTGACCTATATAAGGGCTCTTAAGGATTTTTAAACACTTTAGCAGCACTTTTAGGTGTTTATATACTCATTAGTTACTAGTTATTAGTGAGTCTTATCTGCTCATTAGTTCGTCAAGTTGAGTAATGAATAGTGAGGGAGGAAAATAGGTTTATGTCTGAGACATGCTTCATAATGCAAAAGCAAAACATGCTATTTAGTGTTTTCTTCACTTTTCTTAATGGTACAAACAGTGTCTACCATTACTAAATAAGTATTTGTCTAGTGAAAATAAATCATTCAATCTTGGAAGTCACATTCAAGATAAAAACATAAGTTAAGATTTAACTCTTTTGCTCTCTCTCTTAAGAAGTGTTCTCTGACTTCCAACAAAATTTTACATTCCTTGACCATATTTCTATTATTTCAGTTTCACTGTAAGTCTTTCTTAAGAGATTCTAAACTCTATTAGTTCTATGTTTTCAATTTCTGGCATCATATTTAGCCCCTAATATTTTCTCGGTGAATGTTTATTGGCCGAGCGAGTGTACCAACACACAGTTTAGTGGATATGTTATATTTTTTAGATTTCTAAAATTTAAGACTACAGTCTTTTATTCTCAAGTTTTTTAGGGCTTGCTATTTGGCTTTGGTGAGGTGATGATTTGCCTAATGATTACCTAAAGTCATTGTACTGGGTGAAGCAAGACATGAAAAGGGCCTTATCAGGAAGGTAAAAAGAAAAATCATAGAGATAAATAAAACCATAGTGATAAATGCAATTTAAAGACTTATAGGCATTAGACAAAACCACATAGTATCAACATTATTGGATAGAAATTAATTCATTGTACCACAATTAACCTAATCTACCGTAACATATTCTATAAAACTTAATTAGAATACTTTTCAATCTTTTTCATCTTTTCCAAGTGGTAAAGTCTTTATTAAGCCAAGAATATAAACATTTAACTAGGATCTAACATTTGATGAACACTTTTTTAATTCTCTATTCTTAAATTCTCAACATATTTTACATTTACTTGTCACTTTTCACAATTGTCAGTCAGTGGAACAAAAGGGATATGTGTGTATTTCCTCACAAAGTAATAAACATTTTGAGGGCATGGACCATTTTCTTATTCATATGATACCGCTTTTATCTCCTATCTTAATACATTTCTCATAGAATAAGCATAGTAATTTTAATTGAACCAAAGTAACCTCAATTCTTTGCAGAAAATCACTGACAGAAAGGACATTGATCTGCTGCTTCAGATTCTAATACTTTCTGAAATTCTACAGATGCTCACTTTTCTTTTAGGATAAAGAGCACATTATTCGAGATCATTGAATAAACTCAGGCACCATAAGTGAGAAACCCTGGATTTCAGCTCCTCTCTAACACTATCTGTGTGACCCTGGATAAAGCACTTAACCTCTCTTGGCTTTAAAATACTTGAATTAGTTGACATTTATTCTTCCTTCCAGGTCATTCTATGTGAGCCAATCAATTATCCATCTTCTTTAATTCAACTTTGTCCTTCTTACTTCTCTTATGGAAACACATTGTTCTTCCCTCCTCCTATAGTCAACTACTATTTTTCTTAAGAGACACCTTGAGCTCTCTGGTTCTATTATCCATGAAATTTTCTCAGATAAATGTTAAGCAAGTCACTCAAACTCTCTGGCCAATAATATCTTCATCGGTAAAATTTGAGAATGCTAAACAATCTTCAGTTTTCTCACAACTCTGACAATCTCAGCAAGTTACCTTGGTTCCTGCTCAGCTGTGGTTAATGCCTGCTTGCCAGATGTTCCTCCATGCTTTTGACATTTGACAATGCAAAAGAGATGTCATCAGGCAATATGATTTCAACTTTCTGTTTCTGAACCCATATATTTAGCTGCATCAACTTATCTTTCCAGCTAAACCTCTTGGTGGGTTCCACTAAAAAATAGATAAATAAAACTGGAATGGAAAAACATGCAATTAGCGTACAAGTCAGCAAATCTTTGTAAGATTGCAAAAAAGCAGCAAACACAAGGTAAATGATCGGCCGGAGGAGACGAGAATGAGGGTGAAATTGAGCCAAAGCGAAGTATGAAACAGGCTTTATTAGGGTCTGCGGGCGAGGTTCTCTGTTCCAGAGGGAAGGGGCCAGAGAAGTCGCACGTGTCTGGGGTATAGGCGCGGTTTTTAAAGGTTTTGGCCCAGGATGTTGGTGGGGTTGGGGGGGGGAGGGGGGACTGCTCTGTTTGGCTGATCTCGATGCCCGGGAAGCCTCCGCTGTAACTTTGGTCATGAGCTATCGACCATCTTAGATATTGAGCCACCTTCCCGCTGGCGTAATGGCGCCCATGAGCAACCAAACAGTAAAACCTTAAAACGTCAGATAATTTCTAAGAATGTGTCCCTCAGTGTCTTATAATAATTACACCCTTGGAAACATTATCCATATTTAAATAAAATATAGTAATTGAAGGATGATTGCAGTTAAATTATGTCCATAAGCACATATTAATGGTTGTGATTAAGCATCTTTATCCGTAAAAAGAAAAACGACCCAGCTGCATGCTATTAGAACAGAACTGGCTATTCAGCTTATAAATTAACAAAGAAATTATAGTTGATTCCCTTTAAGCTCGTTTTTATATACTACCACCCTGGAGCTCTAAATTAAATAGATTTGAATGCCATCTTATTTAGCAAGCCATTTGCACCTTAAAACAATATGACCACCCACTGATTTTTCAGTTTTGAATTATTTACTTACTTACTTACTTATTTTGTGTATGGGACCTCGTGTGATATTTTGGTTCAGATTAAAAGATCTGGCCATAATTTGATTAAATGATTTAAAAATTTAGAAAAATTCCTAAGACCATTACAACGACAGCTCTACTTTTTCTTAAGTATCCAGCAAAACCACAAACCGAACCACAATTTCAGAGTTGGTAGGAACACGGAGGAACCATTTACTGTCAGTTCTTCCTTACGCAAAAAAGAGAACTGAACTCCGGATTGACTTAGTGACTTGTCCGAATGCAGTAAACTATCTCTTCAATCAAAGAAGTGAATCTGCTGCAGGAGAGCTGAGAAACCTGATAGGACGATGTAAATCAAATGGTCCCTGGGATGATGGGTGAGAGGAAAATACACATGGTGGTTCGATGAGGACGTACTTAGCTCTTTCCAAATGAAGAGACAGTAGAGGACACTCTTATAAAGGTCCTGGAGGAAGAAAAAAAGAGGGAGAGGCTTCGGAGTCCGGCCACAGAGATGGAGTGGGCGAGGAGTCTTCAGCCGTGCTGCCAATGTCAAAAGCATGGAGGAACATCTGGCGAGCAGGCAACAACCACAGGTGCAGATCAACAGTGAGTATACAGATGGAGAATCAGTTACCAAGTGGGGCTATAACTCCATGACATTGGTGAGTTTTAATTAATGTATTTTGGACTCATGAGCATTTGGAATCTCTTCTTAACATTTGGGTATTTCCAGTCATATGAATCTTGTTCTCTAGAAACTGAAAGGGCTGATTATTCTCTTTCCCATCCCTGTGACAGTTAGGATGTGGATGCATGACCCTGCTCTATTTTTTGTTTGTTTAAGTAAATCTCTTTGCAGAAGATATGTCAGCAAAACCTTGGGTCGAGAGTGTAAATGGATGAGAGTCATCTTGTGCTTGCAAAAAAAAAAAAAAAAAAAAAGTCTCATAATTCCTCATCTTCTGCACAGCTCTTCTGAAGTCACCAAGGACTGAGTGGGTCACAGCCTTTCCTTACTCTGTGTGGAAGGATTTTTCTAAAATAACATTTCCAATCTCTCTCTGACCCCTTAGAGGCTCCTCCCCTAGGGGACTTGCTGTCTGCAGAATATGTATGCTCACTGGCTATTGGCCATGCACTGAGCCTGTGACTCAAGCTCTATCTCTCTGAGTCTGGCTTGTTATTTTAGAAAGTTAATTCATTTCATTTAATTCAGAGCAGCATTAGCAAGCCCACTTGACCCATATTTAATGCATCTTCTCTAAATAGCTTTATCAGTATTAAATATGATATTCTAGCCTCTTTATGCCTTACTCTTCTATCTTAATTAGTTGTGAATTTGGACATAGAAAAGATACGTTGTGTACTACCCCACTAACAGCCCCCGACAAACTGTGTTATCTCTAATTGTTTCAAACTAGAACCTCATGTAAAATGCCTTTTAGGCATTAGGTGGTAGACTTATTTTTTACTACCCCATAACGTGTTTCTTAGCCCGACCTGCAGCCGATAGCTTTAAGCTACAAAGGTAGTCACATTCTAAGTATCCTCTAGCTTTGCTAAATATGGGCAAGCACTAGTGACATCCTGGAGAGCTCATTAGAAAAACAGAATCCCAGAACTCCCAGAATCAAAATCTGCATTTTAACAAGTCCTCTGGTTGATTTGTGTGTGCATTAAAGTTTAAGAAGCACAGCACTGTAGAACATTTTGTGTGAATTCTTCCACGCAGACTGTTCACAGAGACTAATTCTTCAGTCACTTTAAACTGCACTGACTCCTCAGATAAACAACTGAGCAGTATTCGTAACATCTGTCGACTCATCAAGAGCCAAGGAAAACCGCTCGAATCATTTGCCTTGTTTTTTTAATTGACTATTGATGTTGCTCCCAATGTTTTCAACTCTGCCAGCAACTGTTAACAGTCTTGAAGAAATTTATTTTCTCTGGACTTATTTCCTCTGTTGCTGCAAACAAACATAATTTAATTAACTGACCACAGTGACAGGCTTTCCTTGCTTGGTTAACGAATGTGTCGCTCAGAAACTTACTTTGACTCTAGTCTCATTTCCATGTTTCATTTTTGTGACAAAATTCCGCTGTGATAAGAAATCCCATCTTACAGTTTAAAATATTTTTCTGATTATTGCTTTCCTGTGAGTTGGAAATAACCACGATGAGGGCTTAGTCCAATAATGTGTGTATAGTATATTGTTTTAGCACAGCTATAATGTCATATTAAACACGATGCTTTGTCAACTAATGCACAAACAAAATAATCCTCAGTCCACTGTGCCTTGAAAGTGTGACATTCAAAGTCATAGTTTATCAACCCTGGAATAGACCCTTGAGTTTTACCTATGGGTGATCTGGCAGGAAGGGGAAGAATGGAACCAGTCTTTCTTCCCGTCGGAGTTGTGGCACACCAACAATAGAAAGAGAGGTGCATGAGCGTAGCAGCCATCGATTGACTTCCTCTCTCCTAACTCTGGTCCCCGAGGTGAGATACAATAGCTTAGAATGGTATCACCAAGGATAGAGTGAGCCCCAGCCTCCCATCATCAACCACTTGTCCATTTTCACCTCCCCCATCCTCACTTACTCCTGTTTGAGAATGCTGCCTCTCAAGCTGCTTTGTGCTGAAACTGAGGTACAGCCACACCAACATAAACTTGTTGATGCAGCATGATTAGACAGAGGTAGATCCTGAGATTTCACCTCCCTGCACAGCCCTAAATGTCCATGCTGCATGGATCAGACACAGGAAGAATCAACCAAGCCAAAAGAACACAGATCACTTGTTCGCCAGCCGTAGATCTAAGCATCAGATTTCTGCAGGGCGTCTAGTGACCAGATGGACAAGGGTCAATGCCCCAGAGAGAAGCTGATGCCATCCAGCACATGTCAAAGACTGTCATGAGACCAGCGGTGCCTCATTCCTCTCCCCTAAGCTATATTATAACTGAGAATTCTCTAAAGAGGTTGTTTAAGTTACTAGGGCATGTTCTGGTTTTTCTTCAAATCGTATAAATCTTTTGCCTTAAGTTACTAGGGCAAATTAAACTTTAAATCAGAATTCACTCCCCCATCCTCACTGATTAGAGGCAGGTACTTGTGATGGGAACCAGAATAGATAAACCTAATTAAATTACTGTACTTCCTCTAGAGTAGTGCTGTGATTCAAGATATGTGACATACACTGTATACTTGAAACTAATTTAAATAAATAAGTTTATTTAAACAAATTTAAAAAAAAAGATATGTGACTTTGCTTATGGACTGTCTTTAATAGCCTGACACCCACCTGGAAGATTCTTTTCTTGATCCTTAAACAAAAAAGCTTTCCTATTGCCCCTTTCCTGTTTAATGGAGCTTGTCGAGGCCCAGACTTTCCAAACATGCTAGGTCTGCTCTCTTCTCTCGTGCGTCAATGTGATTTACATTCTCAGTGTTACATATACAGACAGTCCTGTATATGTAACTATAACAAAGACAGACACACATAGCCTCCCAGCAATTTTATTCCTAAACATTTACCCAAATGAACTAAAAACTTATGTTAATGCAAAACCCGTATGCAAGTGTTTATAGCAACTTTATTCATAATCTCTGAAACCAGAAAGCAACCAAAATATCTTTCAACGGGTAAATAAATAAATGGTGGTATACCCATACAATGGAATACTATTCAGCTATGAAGAAGAATGAGCTATTGATTCACACAATGACACAAATGGATCTTAAATGCATTTCACTAAGTAGAGGAAGCCAGACTCCATTTATATTACACTCTAGTAAAGGAAGCACTATAGAAGTGGAAAACAGATGTCAGGGGTTGATGGAGGGAGGTAGTGGTTGACTACAAAGATGATTTATGGGGGAATTTTTAGGGTGATAGAACTATTCTGTATAATACTGGGATGGTGGATAAAATCCCTAGAACTGTACATCACAAAGAGTAAACTTAATGTATGCAATTTAAACAATTCCATCAGGATGCTGGGGGATCCCAGGATGAAATGCAGACTTTGACAAATAAATCTGACTAATCTATTAAAAATATATGACATAAGACCATGAAGAAGATGAAGGAAAAGAAGCTCACTTCGGTGACTTGGGAAACCACTGTTTGGGCTTGGAATTTTAAGGGTAAAGACAAAAGGAATTGTCCATAAATATTTGATTCTTATGGAGTTACAAGTTAACAATTCTGAAACCGCTTTATAAAATAAGTAATAATGGACAAATAAGTAGACGGATGGTAGATAGTGGGGGTGAGGTTTTCCACTGTTGGAGAGGGAAGTATTGATAAACAAAGGGGGAGCCCTATAGTACTAGATTAGAGATGGGGGCATCAGTATGAACTCACATTTAACTTCATATATATTTAATATGTAAATATGCATTTTATGTATGTTATATATGACCATAAGTTAAATATAAATATCCATTTTCATTTATAAGTTAAATATCAGTTCATATATATGATATATATGATGTATGGCATATATGATATACATTCACACAGATAGATATAAAAATAATAGATATGTGTATAAATATGGATTAGTATATTTTATATATTATGTATATATTATAATATAGTTTTATTATAGGTTTATATATTATAACATATGTACATATACATATATATTTATGTACGTGTACGTATAATATATAAACATATAAATTTTATACTATATATAAATACATAATATATATATGTATCTCCTAGCTCTGTTCTGGAGAGGACTTGGAAACAATGACATCAATTATAGATTGCCAGATAAAATACAGGATGCTCAATTAAGTTTGAATTTTAGATAAACAATGAGTACACACAGAGAAACCTGTAACTAAATAAAATATCTTTGGAAGGGTATACATACAAGGAAACAACCAGGTGGCTGGGAGACAGGGCTGGGAGGAAGATTACTTTTCATCATGTATCCTTTAATTATATTCATTATTTCTTATTTACAAAATAAACAATTCAACAAAAACCAAAGAAGCAAAACCATGTAGGTAACTTAGTAAATAAAAATATTTTCTAGGAATAGGGGAAAAAATGACTGTCTAACTTTTTAAAATTTCACTGCTTCTAAGAGAAACCACTTACGCCTATAATAGTTTTATAAGCCCCAGAGCCTATCTTTCTCTCACCATGCACTTTTGTATGGTCTGGTGGTTGTAGGCAACAGAACATTTTCTTCTCCTATCCATTCTTCTGGGAGTGGGAGAAGGGAGACTGGCAGAAGATCTGGGCCAGGAGACAGAAAGAAGACATGTTCCCAGAGATAATGGTCATTGCTCACTTTAATCAGTCTCCTGATTTAGAGAAGTGAGACTGTTATTCTCAGCTGTTGACACATAAAAATCTTTTAATTAAACTCATTCTGGCTATTGGTGCCAATCATCTTAGGCAAGTGACAAGGCAACATGCTTAAATGATTTAGAGAAAACTTTTGTTAATTGAGGGAATAATTATCCGGTGCAATTCACTGTTACAGAACCTTATAGAGAAAGGTAACTTACTATCATTTTATTTATTTTTTTTAAAGCAAGCTTTCAGCCTTACTCTGGATAAGAATGGCCTCCACCGGACACTGTAACCAGGATGCCTCTTCCCCGGTCTCTAGAAACTTATGGTAATTGTCGGAAAGGAACGCTGAGGCCAAGGAATTTCCTGCCACCAAGCAAGCAAACACCGTAGACTAGAAACCAAAATCTCTTTTGGTTCAGCCTTGACAAAATAAAAGGTCCTGCTAAGACTTGGTCAGCAGGGTGGGTTAATGGGCCGGCTTTCTCTGCCGTGTCTGGAACTCTGGAACGGTGCCAGAAGTCCTTAGGAAAATGGGGCCCATAGTCTGACTTTCTCTTCTATCTCCAGGTGGGCAGGGAGGCACGTGGACCACGTTTTCCTTCTTATAGAGGCTGACGCTCTCCTCCTGTGAAACTTCTATTTAGAGGACAACGCTCTCAGTCTGATATGGAAGTTATAGGGCTGATAAGTAGAGTTCATAATTCCTTTATCGGTCTTGTTTCCTGAATTGCAGGAAGTAATGAAGAAAGATGTCAAATTTATGAAGACTTAGGGGAAAATTTAGATGTTATTCTCCACGTTCGTGTTCCCCTTCTTTCCTCGCAAGTGACGAGGGAGCTTGATAACCAAGCGCTCAGATCTAGCTGCCTTGATAAGGGTTGGCTGGAATCAAACATCCTGAGCTACTGGGTGGGCAAGAAGAAAAAGCTAAAGAAAACCTTCACCCCATGTAGCTCAGAGAATTCACTGCCTGCACCATCCCTTTAAAACCACCATCACCATCACCACCACCACCACCAACAACATAAACAAAATTAAGTCTTTGTTACTGTAGCGGGCTTCAGCCTAAGTCCCACAGATTCTTTTATTCTCTGGTTTGGGTTGGGGAGAATAGAGGTTACCCTTTAGTAATTGCATTACCTTTCTTGCACTGCATATTTGTCAGTGCTTGTATATGATTTTTTTTTTTTTGCTGCCGACTAGTAATGTTATATAGCATTGAGCTATTGATGACGAGTGCCTATGTGTGCTATTGTGCAGTGCAGATTCTTCTTGCTAGATAAAAAAAGAATAGTGTGAAAAGGGAGAAGACAAAGAGAATGACTCTGACAAGGATGGAGGAAATTGTTTCACAGCTTCATGATTACTCACCCATGAGGTTAACTTTCTGTGTTGGGCTTAGGTAATCAATCCTCTCCTCCACCTCCGTGTGTTCGAAAGAACTGGACTTGAAATCCAGAGATCTTGGTTTGAATTTTGGCTTTGCCACTTGTATCGTTAGTACAAATTACTCAACATCTCTAAGATTCTGTTTCATCATCTGTGAAATGGCATTAAAAATGGCGATTGACAAAGATGTGAGAAATAAAGCAATTGAAATTCTTGCCAAATATCATTTTCTCATTAAATGCTTGTTGAATCTGAATGATATTGAAACTAGTCCCATCATCATCATTTATCATTCTTAAGTTTCTAGATTTGTTCTCCCCGAAGATAGCGTATATGACTGCTAAAGCTTTGCAGTGGAAGGAAACCCCACTCTCCCCCACCCCCGAAACGCTAAATCAGTTTACTAAGAATTTTGAAATGTTCAGCAGGAAAAGTCAGTGGTAAATGAAAAGGATTATTCAGGGAGCACACAGTATGTCACTCCTTATATGTGTGACTTGTAAGCACTTATTAAGGAATCACTTATTTTATAGCTTTTGATACTTCTATTTTCAACAAGTGTTAACAGAGTTAATTCATTAGTATGCGCAAATGACACAAAATGTTTTCATATCTGCTTACAGCTTGATAAGTTTTTAAAAATTCTCATCCATTTTGATGAATCTCAGAAATTTTATTTTCAAATTAGAAAAACCACTACATCTCTTTGACATCCTTGAATGCCTTTGACAAAAGTGACTTAATATCCCCTTTTTATCAAAATAATATTTATTTTTATTTATTGTGTTTGGTTAATATTTGGCTAATAGCCATAATAATATTTGGCCAAAAACATATGGACCTCTAAATAAGTTTCACTTCAGATAATACAAAAAATCATACAAGATTTGCATACTTCATGTTTGGAAGCCTCAGGATTTAGTAAAGAGGAGAGCAAAAAATGTTTATGACTTGTACTTTGGCCTCACTTCCTCTGATCTCTAATTTCCTAGCTCAGATGTTAGAGACACAAGAACACCATTGTCTGAGGGGAACAACTTCTCTGGTTCTTTCTGCATCAAGCACAGCATCACCTCCCCATCTGTCCTTTTTGGGCTTCATGCTGCAGCCCTGCCTTTCTCTGCAATGCATATGTATGAACATGGGCTCGTGGGTTCCATCTAGTGGTCACTACTCAATCTAAAAGTTGAGAAGATTCATAGGTGAGTTACATGACATTTAATCCTCCCTTAGTTTTGACATAAGGGGAAACTTAGACCTAAAGAGGTGAAACAAAACATTCTTGGCTGGTTAGTGGTAGAACAGGGGCTGGAACCAGAACTGCTCTAGCCCACTTTCTCAGCCACATTCACTGTGTTCTCCCTCTTACATGTCCATCCTCCACCCCACACCCCATCGATTTTCCCCAAGTAGTCAGTGTAGAATGCTATTTAACAATATGTTGCTTTCCAGGAATTTAAACATTTTGACGTTTAATTCTAATATAAAGGTAAGCAGGAAACAGAAAAATGGACATTTGCGATAATTATAAATAAAGCAATAGAAAAGATCATACCCTTCCATTGTATATACTGTAAGGTCAGTATGCTTTAAAATTCAAAAGTAAACTTTGTTGACTGAATGAAAGACAGAAGATTTCAGTTTTGGAAGAATTCATGGAGAAGATGGAAGTCCATTATCTTCCTGAATATGAAGGAGAATAAGATGGAGGAAGTTTGTGGGTAGGGTCTTCCAAGAATATATAGGAGAGCATGACAAAAGTATTCATGTGATAAAGAGGTTGGTTGGATTCCCTAGGCAGATGTCAGGAATTTAAAAAATAATTTTCCTATTATTTTACTTATTAATAGATTCTTAAAACGTGCAGTATAAATTTTGACATATGTTTATATCAGGAGGGCCATAGCTGCGATCAAGATAATGAATGTATCCATCAATCCCCAAAGTTTCCTCATGCTCTCTTGTAATTTTAATTCTTTCTTCTGGCCCCTCCCCGCTCATACAGCCAGTGATACGCTTTCTGTCACTATACGAGTTTGCATTTTCTAAAATATTAATATATTTAAATGTTTTGTTTTAAATAATTTCGAACTTGTAAAATAATTGCAAGAATAGCACAAGAACTTCCATACTTCCTCCAGGTTGCCCAATTGTTAACATTTTACCACATTTATCATCATTCTGTCTACTACTTATACATACTATTGTTATTATTTTTTTAATTGAACCAGTAGAGAGAGATTGCAGCATGATGCCCCATTACTTTTTATTACTTCAGTGTGATTTCCTTAAAACAAGGACACTTAAATAACCAGAGTGAAACCATCAAGATTAGGAAACAAATATTGCTATAATACTGCTATCTAATCCACAGACTCCATTTAAATTTCAATAGTCATTTCAATAATGTTCTTTATAACTTCAGAATCCAATCCAAGACCATGTTTTGTATTTAGTCACTATGTCTTTTTTAGTTTCCCTCAATCTGGAACATTTTCTCTTTTTTCCTTGTTTTTTCCAATTTTGACTTTTTTTTTTTTTTTTTTTTTTTAAAGAGAGCAGGCTAATTACTTTGTAGAATTTCCTTCGCTTAGGGTTCGTCCGATTATTTCTCATTATTAGATTCAGGTAATGCAGTTTTGGCAGGAATTTCATGGAAGCAATGCTGTGTTTTTTCAGTTTATCATAAGTCACTTAATGTCAATTTATCCTGTTACCGATAATATTATATTTTATCACTTGATTAAGATGGTGTTGCTAAGTTTGTCCATAAAAGTTAATTCATAAGGATTTTGTATGAATTAATTAATAAGAGGGTAAATATTTTGGGGAGATATTTTGAGACTATGTTCATATCCTCATCAAATGTTCACCCACTAGTTTTAGCATCCAATGGTGATTCTATCTATCTGTTATTATGATAGTTGCCAAGTAATGATTTTCTAATTCTAGCATCCTTTCCATGTTTATTGGTTGGCATTCTACTAAGAGACAGAACTCTTTTCCTCACATTTATTTATTCATGTATTTATATCAGTATGAATTTGTGGGGGCTAAAAAAATTAATGCTTTTCTCTCCATCTCCTAAATTTTGTAGCTGGACTAATAATCAAATTAACAGACAGATTGACAGGAGAAAATCAAATTTTTACTACTTGCCCACGGGAAAGTCATATAAGCATGAAAATGAGTAGGACAGTGAACTTTGGGTGTATTTGGACAAAGGAGAAAATGGGGGGATGGGTATAAGATTTTAGAAGTGAGAATGGGCAATTAACAGGTAGTTGAAGACAAGTGGAACATACAGGGCAGGAAAATTCTTGCTGGGCTCAACTCAAACAATGGGACACAGAGGGGTATCTAGCTAAGAGGCTCCAGCCTGAAGCCCTCCTATTTACCATACTTAATTCAAATTAGGCTATTCAGGCTAAGATGAACATCCTAAGATTTCCTTCCTGAAACAGGTTTTTCTGTCTGAATCTCTTGGGTAGGAAAGCGGGGAGGGCTAGTTTCTTTCTGAGTCTTTTTTTTTTTTTTTTAATAAACACTTTAAAATCAATATGCTCAAAAGGCAGCTTCAGAGCGATAATACTTTGATCTTCTTCAAATTCAGAAATTTCGATTTTTATTTTTACAGTGGATTATAATTAGTTATTCTCATTATTTATTTCGATGCTCAAATCATCCTAGATTTGGCCAGTGGGAGTCCCTTTCAGCTGGCTCCTGTGCCTTTTAGGCATGTCCTCTCATTTTTCTGAGTGCTTCTTAACTTTCTGGCACAACAAAATTTCCAGACTCATCTAGTCCTTTTTCTGTCCTAGCTCTGGAATCAAACATGTCTTCCAAAAGCCAGAAACAGATTTGAATGCTGGGATGCTCATTGCACCTGGGGTGTCATTGCTTCTAAGCCCTCTCAGTGCATACAATTAGGAAATATAACACACCTATACATGTCTGTCTATCTGTCTATCTATCTATCTATCTATCTATCTACCTATCTATCTATATCTATTTATCATCTATCGTATCTATCTAATCTATCATTTATTATGTGATCTATCTTTTAAAAAACATGACTAAACCAAACCTGAAATTCTAATCGAATACCACAGGTTCTCCTTTCCACATTTGTGATGCCTTTCTCTAACAGAAAACTGTGTTCCCACTATCTTCCATATATTTCTTTATTTGCTTAATCCTCTTTCATGAAACCAATCTCACAGCTATGCCAGCCTTGTTCTCAGACCTAGTGCTACCAGGCACATTTTTTGGGGTCACCCAGCTCTGAAAAAAAGGAACGGTGAAACAGGAAATTATTTGTACTTTTCTCTTTTCCCTTTCCCTACTTTATTATCTTCTCTTTTAAACTTTGCTCAAATCCATTCTTTCCTCTCCAGCTCTACTTTCGCTGCTTCAGTTCAAGCCATTAACGGACGCTACTGCTCCTGGTTTTGCTCCCATTGACCTGTGACAGTTTGTCATTTGCTATATACTTAATAAATGCTTCTTGAACTAAAAGAAACTTTTTTTGGGGGGGGGGTCTGGGAAGAGTAGAGAGAATGATGTGGTAAAGAAGTTAAGGGTATGATGCTTTAGTGATAGCTAAATTTCAGTAGTGAATGTTTTAGGGGTAGTGTCAATAAGATGGCTTTAGGTAATGTAACAACTTTGAGCCCATTGGGAAGCTCTTTAGGCAATTGGATAAAATAGTATTCCTAAATATTTTGGTCGGAGACTAGGATTGAATATATTTGCAACCTATTCTACCATCCAGCATTTCCCTGAGTTCTGAAGTCATGAGACCCACGATGACTTGCACTCCGCATAGATTCTCCCTTGGCCCTGGAGGTAATCCATGACATTAAAACACTGGCCCAACTGAATCCCTTTAGGGTATTTCATCTTCTGTAGGCACTTTTCAAATCCCAAACGATGGCTTTTAGTCTCTCAAGCTGCTGCTTTAAGAGGCAGAAATCTGTTACTACCCTGTCGAAGGCTGTAAAGGTGCTGCTGCTGCTGTGTGGACGAGGCCGGAGGAGTGGGGGCGTGGTCAAGGTTCACCGAACCGGGCTGCTCTGTATCCTCCACCCACCCCCACCCTGCCGGCACCCGAGGTGCCGACAGCGCTCTATCGGTGCTGCCTCAAGAACACAGGAAATGGGTGTCGCGGTACCTCCTGATTTCTGATTGAGGATGTGGAAAGTCATGCTGCAGGGATCAAAAGTAGAAAACTTTCTAAGCCATTTGAGAACGGCATTCCCAAGGCATTTGTTAAATGGTTTCCAGCAGCAGCAGCAGCAGTGGCCCCCCAAAAAATCCAAAGAAGCGTTAGCCTGTGCAGTGTTAATGCCATTGTTCCGTGAATACTAAGACTGGAGGCAGATGGCTCCCCGCCAAGGGCACTGAGCAGCAGTGAGAGCAAGGGTCGGAAGCTATGCTTTGTGTATTTCTTGCTTATCAAGAGTCATGCTCTTTCTTGCGTGAAGGGAGCTGAGTGGTTTCCGCAGGGCGCTAGGAAGCCTTGGATGGGACCCGTTCAACTTCTTTTTTTTTCTTTTTCTTTTTAAAAAACATCCATTTATCTATCTATCTATCTATCTATCTATCTATCTATCTATCTATCTATTTATATGGCATTTTATTTTTTCCCTTCCCTCTCTCCCCTCCCCTCTGGTAACTACTAGTTCATTGTTCATGTCCATGAGTCTCTGTCCTGTTCATTTGTTACTTTTAGGTTTATATCCCACATATAAATGATATTATGTGATTTTCAACTTTTTCTGTCTGGCTTATTTCACTTGGCATGATTATCTTGAGGTCCATTCATGTTGTCACAAATGACAGTATTTCATCTCCTCTTAATGGCTGAGTAATATTCCATTGTATATATGTGCCATGGCTTCTTGATCCAGTTATCTATCTTAGGACACTTCAGTTACTTCTACTTCCTGGCCACTGTGAATAATGCTGCTATGAACATCAATGTGCAAATATCTTTTTGGATATGAGTTTTCAAGTCTTTGGAGTAAATACCCAGTAGAGGGACTGCTGGATCTTATGGTAGATCAATTCTTAGTTTTTTGAGGAAACTTCATACTGTTTTCCATAGTGGCTGTACCAACTTACAGTCCCATAAGCAGTGTATGAGGGTTCCTATTTCGACACATCCTCTCCAACATTTGTTATTACTTGTCCTGTTGATTATAACCAGTTCAACTTCTTGCTTATCATTGAGTTATTTCTATCTGTCTTCATTTCATCACATTTTTATTATGTTTTTACTGTGTTCTGGGATCAGTGCTTAATCTCAAAGAGCTCAGTGATAGGAATAAGGCTGTCTTTGTCCAGAAAAAGCTCGCAATCCACTTTGTAGATCGAGCCTGGCCGAGTACCCACTAGACACACTAAGCAAACATCCAGGAAACTAGAAAAGCAGAGAAATAAAGTTTTTTGTTTGTTCGTTCATTTTTTAAAAAAGAGTGGCATGTTTTCCTCCCAAGGCATAAAAGCTTTCATTGTAGAAACCATGAATGTTATTGTTTAATTTTTAGGACACCAAAATATTTTACAATTTGTAGGTTTCAACCTGGTCCAGTAGCAGGTGTGAAAAATATGTACACAAATATCTTTACTATAAGACAGAATGTGATAAATACCACAGGGAGTGCCAAAGTGCCAATATATTGAGAGAGGGAAGGACCGCTGAGTCTGAGAATGTGATGTCAAAGTGGACTTTGATGGGCAGGTAGGAGGGATTGGAGCACATGATCTCTAAATCTATTCCACCTCTTTACCACTGATTTGCCATATAAGGGTGAATAGGATGGGCAAGGATGCTTCAGGCAAAGGGACTGTCTCGGGAGCTGAGAGGCATACTGGAGGAATTATGAGCTTTCCCGTGTGCCTGGAGGAAAAGGCACATTGGGAGGTCAAGGATCTCCGAGTCCAGGCTGGTCTAGTTTGCTGCAGCAGGAAGGGTTCTGTAGGCCTCCTTTACTCTCCTCAATCCCAGGCTCCATTTCCAGTAAGGAAGTCAGAGAGACTGCTTTCTTTTCCATAGGGCAACCTGCCCAGGGGCAGAACACAGGCTTGTCCTGTCTATACTTGATATTGCTCAATTTAGAGGAAAATCACTGTGTGGTTTCTTGTTTGATGTGCTGAGTGCTCAGCTCACCTGTCGGTGTTCCCGAACTGCTTCTGTGTACTTAGAGCTGACCTTTAAAGGATGACATTTGAGCATGCAGTGCCAAACTTCTTGTGCAAAGTACAATGAGTTCATGATTGTGTCCAGAGCCACGGACATTCTCTTTTTTTTCTGTGAGCTGCATGACCAATGTGCTTGGCCTCATTAAGAATAACATGGGCACATGAGATTGTTTTCAAAGGTGTCAAGTGGTGCTGCTCCGGCAGAGAAGAGCCACTACGTGAAAATGCCCCAAGACTTCTTCCCACTGCAGGGCAGATCCGGGTTCACAGTGTGGCTTTGTCCTCAGCACCTTCCAGACATACCCCTTGTGCATCTGGTGCTGACAATGAGTACCCTTCGGAGAACACCTATGTCTCCCCCTCATGCCCTTTACTAAAACTTCCTTATATACTGTATTCACAGGATTATGATGGCATCTTCTTATTCAAATTTATTTTTTCCTTGATCTCGTTCCTTTTGCTCTATTTCCATCAAGGAGCAAAGCCAATATTATTAACATAGGGAAATTGATAGTAACTTGAGGGGTACAGTTCTAGGAGCCATATGACCTGCTGACAACCTGTGTGGTCGCAGAAAGAGAGGGAGATATGTATAAACATAACAAACTCAACAGAGCAGTTTAAAGATGAAGATGAAGAGTGATACCGCTTAAGATTTTTAAAGACAAAACATTTGCAAATCGAAAACTTACGCACCTCTCCCTCTTTGGGTCTTGGAAATATAGGTATGCAAAACAACTCTAGCTGCCAGTTAGCACAGGAAGGTGTTAGATGTTAAAAACTGTTAACTGTTCATGGACCAACATGAATTGAATCATAGGGGGATGGTGTTTTTACATTTGCTAAGTTTTACATTTGCTTATCTCCGTTCCCCTGAACATGCACATTTACTCTGGATTAATATAGGAGACTATCCAACATTTGTATATGTATGTGAAGACTAGAGAAGAGAAACTCAAGTTGGCAGTAAAAAGCTAACTGTGTAACCATGGGCAATTTATTTGACCTCTCCAAGATACCTTTCCTCACCTTTAGAATGAGGAAGTTAGACTAAACATCTTTCCATCTTTAATAATCCATGATTAACAGAAGAGAACACTGCATGAAATAGTAAATACTGTCTTAGGATTCAGGATTCACTTTGATCCTTATAGTTATAGGATCTGAATAACATAATTTCTTCTCTCTGGACCTCACTTCATCTGTAAAATTATGGAATTAGCTTCTATATGCTATTGAACAGAAAGAATTCCTCCATCTAGAGGGGAGGCAGGATGAGTCCTAAGCCGTCCAATGTCCAGCATCTTCTAATTTCTCTTCATTCCTTCTTCTCCTAAAAGACTCTTGGCCACTTCCACTAGGCATTGCTATCTCCCAAGAACTCCAAATCATTCATGTATTTACTCATCTATAAATGTCTGTTGAGTACTAGCTCTGTGGTTGGCCTTGTATTATTAGGCAAGGGACCAGAAAGATAAATGAGATATAGTCTTTTCCCTAAGGAGTCTACAATCTAGTAGAGAGAAACAGACATGTAGACCAATTGCCCGAATTGTTATAAACTCATTGATAGTCACTCAAACTAGGCATAGTGGGATATGAGAAAAGAAGTAGTTAACACTAACTTCAAAAACAAATGGGGGGTGGCAAGGAAATGCTTTGTAAAAGAGGTCTCCATTAAACTGTTTAAGGTTGTTTTAGGTTGAATTACCTGAAGGGAGAAGACAAGGCAGAGTTTCTGCCTTTTTACTTCCTTTTTTACTTTTTCCTTTATTACTAATGTTTTGCTTATCCCCACCTGTATGTAAATAGATCAACTTGGCTACTGTCCTATTAAAAATATAGTGTAGTTGGCTAAGCTCAAGTTACCAACTCGCATATTCATTTACATAACAATTTCTGTAACCTTGCCTGTTAGAAAGTACAGTTAATTATCAATGGCAATGAACTGCAGAAATACTTTAATTATAGACAAAGTAAAGTTAATTATTGATGGTAATGAACTGCAGAAATACTTTAATTCTAGGTAAAGTTTCCAAAACATGGCACAATGTAAACTCTGGTGGGGGTCTGTAGAAGAGGTGCAGCAATTGTTTTTACCTGGAGAAATTACTGCACTCTGTACAAACGTAATTGTAAGTAAGATAATGGATTATGGCTTTACATTTACTAAATTGTTGAGCCATTGTTTACTTAACTACTAACAAACAGCAAACAGGTAGAAGAGCTTTTTTCTCTAGTTATCATAGAGAGAAGTAAAAATGAAACAGAAATTTATGAGCACTAAAACTTGATATTTAAGGGAATATGATTTATCATCCAGTGTATAATTTTGAAAGATTAAAAAATGTTTATTTTACCACAAAAATTCAAGATTACTTAAATTTTTTCACTTACACCATCAAAGGTGAACTTTTCTGTTCTTACAAATTCTTCCTCCCCATGGATTTTTAAGCCAGCAGAATATTCTCCATTTTTTTCTGAGGTTTCAAAATATGCATTTTCCATATAAGAAATTCATCTTATGCTTCCTTATGTATTATTTTTACTTTACAATTTTAAATTCCTTGGAGAATATCTTGTTTGCAAGTATAAAATTCAATTTTATAAATAAGTATTCATTATCTAATAAAGCAAGATGGACTAAATAAAGCAAAGATCCATAAATTTTTTTTCAATATGGCCAGAGAGTAAATATTTTAGACCTTGGGGACCCCTGTATAGTCTTTGTTGCACCTTCATGTTTGTTAACTTGTTTTTAGCAATTCTTTAAAAAGTAAAAACCACTCTTAGCTCATGAGCCATACAAAAACAGTCTTCTTTTGTCCTGTAGGCCTTAGTTTACCAACCTCTGAAAAGCCTAGATTTCAAAATCTTACATACTTATAAATAACTATAATCCAAAGCAGATATGTTAATGCTATATGACAGAAGTACATTTGTGGATATGTAGAATTTGGCCCTCTTCCAGTGTGCTTCTTCCTAGCAATGTATCATTATCTGTACAATTATGAAGCCAGAAAACTTGTTCCTAGTAATCCCTTCTTCCTATGATTTCAGCTTACATGTAGGTCCTTCAACTTCCCATTTATGTGCCACCACAATAGCTTCTTATTCTAGTTTTCTCCCCAGCTGACTGCACACTATTTCTCAGTCAAACCTTACATTACCCATTTCTACATCTTCGACATCCATCTATGTAGTAGGTGCCCGTTACTGTGTGATGGTCTGGTGAGCACTCACAATGAAAGAACTGGCATGAGAATGCAAGCCTGTGGATCCGAGGAGTGGTTCTCAGTGACTGTTAACATCCAGAGAGAAAATCAGACATTAAGTGCCTCCCAAAGCAAGAACCCAATGCGACCTTTGAGATAATCTTGCAAAACAAACAAAAAAAAATTGATCCTGATCTGATCAAGCCTCTGACTACAACTACAGATTTACAGGAAATGGAACACAAGAATGAATGCATGAAGTGGTTCTGCAAAGATGCAGCTCAGCAGAATCTAGAATGTGGGAAAATTCTATAGTACGAACAACCAGTTTCTTCAATTAAAGTAGAAAGGCAAGGAAAAAAATAAACGAAAGAGGAAACTCTACAGAAAAAAAGAGACTTAGGAATAAATCACTTCATCACAAAGTTTGGGTCTTATTTTGATCACAAGTCAACAAACAAATGGAAAACATATTTTAAGAGAAATGTGAACACTGACTACTTAATTATACTAAGCAATTATTAACATTTTAGTTGTGATAACAGCAAAAATCAAGTAAACTTTATTCTGTTTCATCAGTGCGTATGTCTCCATTTATGTCAATATTATACTCTATTGATTGCTATAACTTTATTTTATTTAACAATGAACACAAAGCATATAAGTCTTCTTTTAAATTCTTAAATAAGACACAAAAACACAAATCACAAATGAAAGAAAAGATAAATTGGACTTCATCAAAATAAAAAAAAACTTCTATTATTTGTACAACACTTTCATTAAGAAAATAAAAAGATAAGTCATAGATTAAGAGAAAATGCTTGCAAAACACATATCTTAAAAAAGGCTACTATTCAGAATACATGAAGAACTCTTACAACTTATTAATAAGACAAATGATCCAGTTAAAAAATGAAGAAAAGGTTTTAAGCAGATACTTAAAGGTGATGAATAAGCACATGAAAAGATACTTGAAATAATTAGTCACTAAAAGGATGAAAGTTAAAACCACAGTGAGATACCACTGCATACACACTAGAATGACTAAAATTAAGAAGACAGACACTACCAAGTGCTATTGAGGAAGTGAAGAAAGTGGAACACTTGTGAATTTCTGGTGATAATACAAAATGGTAGAGCCACCTTGGAAACAAGTTTTACAGTTATTTATAAAGTTAACGTAAAACTATTCATATGATCCATCAACGCCGCTCCCAAGCGCAATAACAGATGTCCACCAAGGCCTATATGGGGATGTTTAGAAGAGATTCATTCCTAATAGCTTCAAATTGGGAACAATCTAAACATCCATTAACTGATGAAAAAATAAATAATTTGTGGCACTTCCATACAGTGGTATACTACTCGGTAATAGAAAGGAACAAAGCACAGGTCCCTGCATGGATAAATCTCATCCAGCTGTTATGGGCACTATGATCTGATGATAGCTTTCCTTGAAGCTCTGGGATTGGTTAATGGGTTTGGTTAATTTTAGGTTTATGCTCATAGATTAATTTCAGATTCTACCCTTAGTCCTCTTTTAGTCTCAAGCTTCCTGTTCTTCTCTGGTGATGTCATTATCTTCCACAGCTTTAACTACCACAAATACACTGACAGCTATCAAATTCATCTGTCTTGTGTGAAGAACCAGATATCTGGCCAACTACTGGCATCTCCACTGGAGTGTCTCACAGACCCTAATGTAACGTGGATATTTCCTGCTGTATTCCTCATTCGAATGATGGCTCAAAGATCAACCTTAACTCAAAATCAGAAAATTAAGATGCATCTATCTCCCCTCCCTTTCACTTATTTTCTATATTCAGTCAGGCTCAAAATCCTTAAGAGTCTTACTCCTTTATATTTTCAATACATTTGCTTCCATCCTCGTTTATACTGCCTTGTCTGGTTCCTATTATTTCTTACATAGATAATTAAAATGACTTTCCACCTACTCTACATGCCTGTCCTAGACATTTTTATTCTTCAACTTCTATTTTTTGACCTCTCCAGAATATAGTTCCTCACTTCCTATTTTGTTCATATGCATTCCCCCTTTTCCATAGTAAAAGAATTTTAACTGACCACATGGCTACACAGAGTCCCGACTGCATTTGTCAGCTTTTCTTGCAAGATGTGGTTATGTCACCAAGTTCTGGATATTGACTTATAAGTGAAAGTGAGATATGCAACTTTGAATTTGTGCTCTTAAAAAAAAAAGAAATATGCCATTTTCATTTTTATTTTCTTTCTTCCTATGGCTGTCATAGAAATATGATCTTGGGAACTAGAACAGCTATCTGAGATCACAAAATAGACTATGTGTGAAGGATTCCAGAGTAAAAATACAGAGGGAGGTTGGACAAGCCCTAGGTTCATAAAAAAAAAGAGCTGCCTAACCAACTAGCACCTGTTTTTGAAAGAGAAATAAATGTCAGCCTTATTTAAGTCATCATTACATGTACCCCAATTAATACTCTATTATAAAGTCATAATGACCAGTTATCCCTCACAGCCACCTAGCAACCAAGGCATAGGTAGGTGGCTGAGGGCTGACAATCCTGTGCTCTCACTGGAGTGATTAGGGCCAATTCAGGAAAGCAGTGGCAGTGATGTCTTTCTGTAGCCGAATCTTCCAGGTCAGGCTGTGACAAGTATGAGACAACTGCTATGCCTCCCAACTGCTATGACTCCTCTGAGCTGCCTTTGCTCTGACCTGCTTCCAAGCCTGCTGCTTCCAGCCTCTTGATAATTTGGTGTACCCTGATATCCTTCTAATAAAATTTCCTCTTTTATTTAAGTGAGTAGAATAAGTTTATGTAACTTGCAACAATGACAACAAAATTCCAAATTGATGCATTGAATTCCAATTTCACTCTCTTCCACAGAAAGTGTACTGCTGGCTGTGTGGTATTTGTAAACAGAAGTCAAGCCTGCTTTCTCCCTGCTTAATACCCATCGGGGTTCTTCAGTTATTTCCTACAGGATAACCTCCACATTTTGGCATGTGAAGCCTTCCAGGATCTGGCCTCCATCCCCAGCTTTCTCTCTTGGTATCTGTCTCTATACCTCGTGTCACAAGGGTCAACCATACCAAATCACTTGGCAAGCAAAGCACCTCTCGTTCTTCCGGAAACTCCCATCCCTCCTCACCTGCTCATCAATTCTCATTCAAGAGAAGATACCTCGAGGTTCTTTGTGCTCACCTGTCTTCATGATGCCTCCTCCATCTTGTACTATTTTTCTTTTTCTAGCATCTCTTATATAGTTGGTGCCAAATAGACATGTTGTAAATAAAAACTAATAATCTTTCTGAAAAATATTTGGAAAGTTAAAAAATAACTCAGTAGGTGGCAGCCTAGTCCCTCGGTTAAAATCAACTATTGCACTGGAATCTTTTTAACCAATATGAGCCAGCAAGTGGCACTGTCGGACAGAAAAGCCTTTCTCACTCATTGAGACCCTCCTTGATTTCTTCTCTTCCTCCCTAGTTCCTTTTAGAAAACAGTGGACTCATGGCATATCATTATACAGTTATGTGCTATATAACAACTCTTCGGTCAACCATGGGCCACATGTACAGCCATGGTCCCATACGATTACAATGGAGCTGAAAAATTCCTGTCACCTAGTGACATTGTAGCCATCTTAGCTATACATTACTCGCGGGTTGATGCTTGTGTAAACCCACTGCCCTGCTAGTCATATAAAAGTATAGCACATACAATTAGGTGCAGTACTTGATTATGATACTATACTATACTTTTTATTGTTATTTGAGCTTGCACTCTTTCTACTTATAAAAAAAAATGTCTGTAAAACAGTAGGCTGTGTTACACCAGCAACATTGCCTTATGCACCCGCTGTTTACCTTGATTGTATCATTTTCTCTCGTGTTTGATTTAATCTCATGTTGTTTTGTACAGTAACATGCTGTATAGTCTTGTAGCCTAGGAGCAATAGACAATACTATATAACCTGGGTGTGTAGTAGGCTAGACCATCTAGGTTTGTGTCAGTGTATTTCATCATGTTCACACAATGATGAAATTGCTTAGTGGTGCATTTCTCAGAACAGCTGTTAATACGAGTTTTTTCAACAAGTAGTTGTATTACCTTCTTTATTTTAATATCTTATTATACTCAGAATAATATTATGTAATATTTTGGTGTATAAGATTATCATTTGACATCTGTATACTCTGTTATGTATACTCCCTTGCTTGGGTACTCTTGCCGCCTGTGCTTGAAGACAATTCAGACACTATTGGCTGTGGGCAGAGGAGGAGTAATTAATTAATGATGTATGCTGGGGTAAGCATGGTCTTTTTCTCTTCATGAGGAAAATGAGGTGTCCACACATGGAAAATAATTTTGAGCCGACACAAAGTTCAGATATGACACACACATACACAGTACATATATATGTTATACTTTTATTTTTCTTCCATGCTTAAAAGTTTTCAAAGATCCCCTTACTCTAGCCATTGTTATCAAACTTTATCTAAGAATTCTCTAGATAGGCTGTTACGAATGTAGATTCCTATATCCTACTCTCTGGAGTGAGGCCCAGAATTTTTTTGATCAAGTCACCCCGTGGATCTGAAGTAAGGGGTATTTGCCCACTGAGTTACAGGATGGAGCCCAGGCTTCCTAACATGGCATTCAAATCCCTTTATCTCTCTGGTTTCTTAGCACATTTCTACTCCTGAAATGTGTGCTTTTGTTTCATTAAACTCACCACTTTGTTTTAAACCCACTTAGCTTAATCATGCTTCAAATGGTCCACCCATCGCTCTTCTTCATACACCCCAGTCCTTATTGGCAAATCCTTTCTCTGTGAAATGTCTCAGACCAGACTCTCCTCAAGCTCTTTCTTCCCTCACTCTGTAGTTACTTAATTTTTATGCTATATTTCCACGGATTGTACTCAGGCATGCATTCTTGCTCACGTTCCCTTATGTGCCATTATTTCTCTGCATGTGCCTTCCATGAGTCTTTGACATCTTGAAAAGGAGAACTCATGTACTTTTAATCTTTTGTGAGCTTTAGTCAGCATACTGCAAAACATCTAGTATGTGTTCAGGAAATGATCAGTTGAGTGAGAATTGGGAGAGATAGAACTGGAGTCAGACAGAAGTGATTAAAGAAAAATAGTCCCTTTTCAGTATCTCGGACAGAAGTACCAGAACAGAACTTTTCCTTTCTCTCTAAATAGGAGCAATTATATAAAGAATTCCTGGTCTCATGGCTTATAGGAAGCGAAAGGACTCCTTAACCTTTCAGTGGGATCTCTTAAGGGAAATTAGCAAAGGAATAAATAGGAAGCAGACCACTTCCCACCCAGAGGCTAATTACTTATCTTTTATTAGTGATTGACATTAATGGCTGGTGAAACAGGGCTTCAGGCTTAGAATGCCTTTCTTATATTTAATTTCTCACTTCTTAGAGTTCAAACCAAATGTTACCTTCTCCTATACCAGCCTTAGTGCTGGGCATTTTCAGGCCGATACTCCTGCACACTTGATTGCTTGATTATGTTCATAAGTAGAATTGGGGCTCCTACACAACAGAAGGTGTTTATCCTTTACATTCAAGGTACCTAGGGGCAGTGGTGCTAGAAGAATTGAGGACCTACTTCATAGAGTTGCTGTGCAGATAAAAATACTCTATTTATATCAATTAAGTATACATGTATTGAACCATTGATTGGTACAGAGTAAGTGTTCGATAGACGTTAGCTGTTGTTTCGGTAAATTTTATTCCTTAATTATGCTTTGCTTAAGCTAAGCTTACTGTGAGTTGGCTTACTGTGCTTCCTTGAGTACATGCCATTTGCTCCGTGAAAAGGGAGGATATACCATGAAACATGGTCTTAAATTGAATTAAAGAACTTTGTGGCTCTTTGGAAATTATGATCTTTATTTCTCCCTTAAGCCCTATTGAAGCACCAATTCCAGTAGAGAAAAACCAGCTATGTGTCCATTCATCTTTGTGACTGACCCGTGTTCCTTTCAGAATCCATTCAGGTTCTGTGGCTCTCCTCCCACCAACACACGCAGTCCTCGTCTCTCTTCTCTGCCTTGCTTTCCTTCTCAGCGCTTATACTGTACAGCATATGAAGTATTTTTTACTTGTCAGTTGCTTCCTCTACGATGTTATACTTCATTAGGGCCAGGAACTATTTTTTTTTTTTTTTTTTTTTTGGACTTTGCTTGGTCGCTAACACCTAGAACTGTGCTTGGTATCTTACTGGTACTCAATAAGTATTTGTCAAATAAATTAAGCTTGGTATATATACTTACCTCATGAAAATTTTTCTCTGGTCACTCTTAATTTTATTTGTACTATGTTGAGAGAAAGTAGATCGGGCAACAGTACATGAAGAAAATTTACCAAGCCTGTTTCCATGTCCCCTCAGGGCCTTTGCACTCACTGTTCTTGCTGCCTGGAACATCCTTTCTCCAGATAGCTCTGTCTGTCTTCCTCACTTCGTTGAAAGACTTTCTTAGTGAGAACTTCTCAGAGCCCCTATATAAAATAACATTTCCTATTAATTTCCTCCAGACCTGCCACACCAGCACTGTCTATAACCTTTCCTTGATGATTTTTTCATACTACTCATCCATCTAATTTATTTATACTTACTTGTTTATTTATTGATGTCTCTCTTTCTTCATTATGATGGCAGGGACTAAGCTAATTTTATTTTCTACTTGTACATAGAAAGATGTTAAATGAGTTAATATGCATGGCAGAACATGTGAAAAAGATGGCAGAATTTACGTTTTCTTTTCTAAAAAAAAATTACCCATTATTATAAAGGAGAAACATGTTCACTCAATATAATTATTGTTACGATAAATAGGGAATATCTAAGATCTTATACGAGTAGGATCACACACCAGGTAACTTGATAGTGTTTCCATCACAGCCTTTACAGCCTTTTATATGTGCCTATTAAGTCCTGTTTTTTTAAAAATTAAGTCATAGGCAAATTGTATAAATAATTTTGCATTTTGTTTTCCTACTTCATGACAGATTATTGTGTTATAGGCATTGGCCATGTTGCTTGTAAAATCAGGATGGTGTATTGCCAGTGCAACTTTAAGGCACAGTTTAAAAAGTCTATTTTCTCTGTCTTTTCTGCCATTCTTTTATGAATTTAAATTCTTTTTTTATCCCTAAACTACATGGTACAGATGAGGTACAGGCATACCTCAATATATTGCACTTTACTTCATTGTGCTTCAGAGATGTTATGTTTTTTATAAATTGAAGGTTTATGACAACACTGCATCAAGGAAGTCTATTGGCACCATTTTTTCCTACGGCATTTGCTCACTTCATGTCTCTGTGTCACATTTTGATAATTTTTGTAATATTTCAAACTTTTTCATTATATTTGTTATAGTAATCTGTGATCAGCGTTCTTTGATGTTATTGTAATTGGGGATTCTATGAACCACGCTTACATAGCATGGCAAACTTAATCAATAAATGTGTGTTCTGACTGCTCCACTGACTGATGGGTCCCCCATTTCTCTTCTTCTCTTCAGCTTCTCTATGCCATTAGACAGAACAATATTGAAATTAGGACAATTAATAACCCCAAATGGCCTCTAAGTACTCAAGTAAAAGGAAGAGTTGCACACCATTCACTTTAAATCAAAAGCTAGAAATGACTAAGCTTAATGAGAAAGGCATCTTGAAAGCCAAGATGGGCTGAAAGTTAGGCCACTTGTGCCAAACAGCCGTGCTGTGAATGCAAAAGAAAAGTTCTTGAAAGACGTTAAAAAGTCTACTCCAATGAATAGGCAAATGGTAAGAAAGCAAAACAGCCTTAATGTTGATATGGGGAAAGTTTTAGTCATCCGGATAGATCCAACTAGTCACAGTGTTCCCTTAAGCTAAAGCCTACTCCAGAGCAAGGCCCCGACTCTCTTCAATTCTATGAAGGCTGAGAGAAGTAAGGTAGCTGCAGAAGAAAAGTTCAAAACTAGCAGAGGTTGGTTCATGAGGTTGAAAAAAAGAAGCTGCCCCCATAACGTAAAAGTGCAAAGTGAAACCGCAAGTGCTGATGTAGAAGCTGCAGCAAGTTATCCAGAACATCTGCTTACATATTCCATGAAGGTGGCTACACTAAACAACACATTGTCAATGTAGTCGGAAAAGTCTTAAATTGGAAGAAGATGCCACCTAGGATTTTATAGTTAGAGAGAAGTTAATACCCGGTTTCAAAGCTTCAAAGGACAGGTTGACTTTCTTGTTAAGGACTAATGTAGTGGGTGACTTAAAGTTGAAGCCCATGCTCATTTACTATTCTGAAAGTCATAGAGCCCTTAAGAATTACTCTAAATCGACCCTGCTTGTGCTTTATAAACGGAACAACAAAGCCTGGATGACAGCACATCAGTTTAAAACGTAGTTAACTGAATATTTTAAGCTCATTGTTGAGACTTGCTGTTCAGATAAAAATTTCTTTCAAAATATTACCACTCATTGACAAGAGCTCTGATGAAGATGTATAATGGGTTTCGTGCTATTTTCATGCCTGTTAACACAACACACATTCTGTAGCCTATGGATCAAGGAGTAATTTTGATTTCAAAATCTACTGATTTAAGAAATATTTTCTATAAGGCTATAGCTGCCATAAATAATAATTCCTCTAATGGATCTGGGCAAAGTAAATTGAAAACCTCTGGAAAGGATTCACCAGTTTACAGCCATTAAGAACATTTGTGATTCATGGGAAGAGATCAAAATATCAATGTTAGCAGGAGTTTGGAAGAAATGGGTTCCAACCTTTGTGGATGACTTTGAGCGGAGGGAGATTTCAGTGGAGGAAGTGACTGTAGATGTGGTGGAAATGGCAAGAGAACTAAAATTAGAAGCGGAGCCTGAAGATGTGACTGAATTGCTGCAATCACATGATACAACTTGAATTGATGAGGAGCTGCTTCTTATGGATGAGAAAAGAAAGTAGTTTCTTGAGATGGAATCTAGTCTTGGTGAAGATGCTGTAAAAATTGTCGAAATGATAACAAATGATTTTAGACTACTATATAACTTAGTTAATAAAGCAGGATTTGAGAGGATCGACTCCAATTTTGAAAGAAGTTCTACCGTGGGTAAAATGCTATCAAATAGTATTATATGCTACAGAGAAATCATTCATGAAAGGCAGTGTCAATTAATGTGGCAAACGTCATTGTTGTTTTATTTTAAGGAATTGCCATAGCCATCCCAGCCTTCCGCAACCACTACTCTGATCAGTCAGCAGCCATCAACACCGAGGCAAGACCCTCCACCAGCAAAGACTACAACTCACTGAAGTCTCAGATGATGGTTAGCATTTTTTTTTTTTAGCAATAAAGCATTTTAAAATTAAGACATGTACATTATTTTTCAGACATAATACTACTGCACACTTAATAGTATATAGTATAGTGAAAACATAATTTTCATATGCACTGGGTAACCATGAAATTTGTGTGACTTGCTTTATTGCAATATTCACTTTATTGTGGTGGTCTGAAACCAAACCTGCTATATCTCTGAGGTATGCTTATAGATATAAAGTTCTAGAAAAGTGATGGAAAAAAAAGGGATATCCTTTTTTATCTCTCCTATTAGGAACTTCTTCCTACAATACCCGCCCCCTTCACATGGCAATGCTCATCCTTTGGGTTTCACGTCTTCATGCATTCCTTGACTTTTTCTAAGTTCAGAGAGTGTAACTCTCATGCACGCACCCCTTAAACAAATGGCATTAAGATGACCTGCCTGCTCGTTTTTCCTCCCTTCTGGATTGGAAATTCCCTAATGGCAATGATTATGTCTTATGCACTATTGTATGCTCAACACTTACCATAGGGCTTAATGCACATGTGATAATCAGGTGATTTTTGTTGAATGAGTGAATGAAAGACCACCAAGAACATGCATCATTTTATATCTTAGCCCATACTTGCTTGAATTGTATTCCTCCTCTTAGAAATTTTACTCGTAAATCCCGTTGTATTACGTATTTGTCTTGTCCATTTGATTGGGAGCTCATTGAGGATAAGTAGGAGAATCATGTGTCTTTGGTGCTTAGAACAGTGACTGACTCATAAAATGTACTTAACCAACTCATAGCTCAACTCATAGCTCAACTCACTTGCCATAAACGGATCTTGCTCTGGAGAAAGTAGATGCAAAGGCTCTTGAGTTTCTTTAAGGCTATCAGCAAACTCCCTACTTTCTGCCAGCCCTACATTTTAGCATTTAACTTAGCATTTAACGTACAAATCAATTAATACCATAATTTTCCAGGAGTGATAGTGATAGTTTTTTGTTTTTCTCCTGCTTAATTTGGATGAAGTCCATGAATATTTGTTTTAATTCTAGTGTTTTGTTTTTGTTTTTGTTTTTTGGGGCTTTTTTTAGATGACTGTAGACAAATGACATCAGAGACTTGTGATTAGGAGTCATCTAGTTATTATTTTATTAATAAATATTTTAATCACCTCTCATGCGCCATATACCATGCTAGGCACTGGAGAAATTTGAAGGAATAAGATAGGAAAAAAGGTATTTTTTTTAGGGATGGCAAAGAAATTGGAAAGCAAAATGATAACTACTTTTAACATCAGAGGAAAGAAGAATCTAATACACACACATCTCCCACAGGAATAAAATTGGAGCTAACAGGTTGAAATGACTAGGCATACTTTAGCTATTAAAAGAATTGTCCAAAGATGAACTATTCTTCTCAAGGTAGTGAGTTTCCCATCACTAGGGCTGTCAGGCCACATGACAGGTATGTTATATAAGGAAAAGATAACCTCATATTTTAAAAAAGACATTGAATGTCTGAGTTGAATATAATATAATATACATTCAAGATTGAAATTATATGGTCCTGTAACATTTGATAGCATATGTGAAGTCAAGAAGGTAAAAATGTTTTAACAATATAAAATAGAATTATAACCCCATGTTAATAAAAAAGACCCTATAAATATTAGATTATACAATATATTGTATACTTATATATTACTAATACTTATATATATATTATATGTTGTATACTTATAGATTATAAATATAAGAATATACTTACAATTTTAGTTGATCTTACCTTAGCAGAGGCCTGGTGCCTCTCTGGGACCCACTATGTTAATTATCTAATAAATACTGAGGTGGTGAGAAAGAGTAACACGTCTTCATGAAGGGAGACCAAATTGCTCCCCTATTTCACTATAGAGGTCACTAACCAGCCATTTCTTCACTGCTATGGAAACTAAGGCCCATAAAAATGGTACCGTGATCTCTGGAAGAACATCTAAAGCAGTGTCTACTACATTTTTAGGCGGTCGAGCTGCAAAACAAAGCTTATAGATGAAGTTGGTCATTTCTGCCCTTTAAATACCTGAATTCGTGAGACCACCTCTCCTCAAAGAGTTTAGAGTTTGCACACTTGGAAGTTAATTCTTGCACTTTTCTAGAGTAAAATATTCTCATATTGTGGGTGATGCAAATAAAATTCCCCCTTCTTCCACTAGGCCACATCTTATTACATTATTGTCTCATTTGAGTCTTACTGTTTGCTGGTGTTTTTTTCCTACCAGTTTTTCATGAGCTTCTTGCTTCCGAAGCTGCTGACCATTGTATTTGAGTTACACTGCATTGCCCAGGACTTGCCTAGGAAATTCAGTTTCCAGAAGGACAAAATGTGCTCTAATGTGCGTGTGTGTTTTCTTCCCTGACTTTAAGGTGAAGTCTGTGCAGTGCCACACTTTACAGGACGTAGCTGCCAGGGAGATCCGGGAGATAATGGGCCGGGAGGAGAAACAGTAGAGTGGTTGAAAGCGTGGGGCGGAGCATCAGACTTCCCACAGGCGGGCTTCCTGATTCTGTAGCACTGAATGACCTTTCATAAATTCCTTAACCTCTCTCTGCTGTGGTTTCTTCATCTAGAAAAGAATATTAAGATTACCTTAGATTTGGTATTGAAAAAATAATATATACCTGTGGCACATAGTTAAGCACTTAACGTTAGTTGTTATTATTACTATTGCTGAGAGATTTCCCTCGATGACGTTGTCAGGAACTAGCTGTGACTTTTTAAGAAAACAGACCTAAAGGCCTCATGGGAGTTGAACCCTGTGATGGGAGTGGTGCATATGCGTTAAAGACCTCCTTTCCACATAATGGTCCTGACTTTTAATTGAGTGCTGAGGCTGATTTATGTGAGCTAGTCCCTCTTGCATATTCTCAGCCTATTTTGCAACTACTCTGAGGCTGGAGTCTGTGCTTCAGCCAAGGATGCATCACAGCTTAATATGGTCCCCTAGAAGACTGGGAACAGTCATCAGCAGGAGCCAGATCCACAGAAGCACTTGATGTTAATGACATCCATGCAGAGCTTGAAAATCTTCCGGTGAACCCATCTAATCTCTCAGCCTCAAGGTTCCTCATCAGAAAATAGGGATAATAATGACTCCTACCTAGGATTGTGGTGAGAACAAAAGAAGAGAATAGCGCATGTGAAATCTTATAATTTTAGGTATGTTATTATTGTAGTAATAATAGTAGAAGTAATTACTATTCTCTTTGAGGGACAGGCCAGGGTTAGAAGATTGCAATAGGACTCTCCCTTAGAATCAAAATAGGCTCTAATGTGATTTTCAGTCCCGTACTCTGACACAAAGTAGCGTTTCAGGAGCTCAGTACAGCAATATTTGCCTCCAGCCTAGCTGACAAACTTGCAATCTTGGGCTTTGAGTCCAGTTGTCTGTGACCTAGTGGGACTAAAATTTCTCCCTTGCCCTCTGAAAAGCAGATAATGGGTGCTAAAGGCGATGGGACAATGCAATCTAGGACCTTATCAGTTTTTCTTCAAACTCTTCCTTGCTTCTTCCCCTCCCTCCTACCAGGTCCCTTGCTCCAGGGGGATTCTCTTTGTGTGTGGTGAGGCTTGCTTTTTTCTTTTCTTTCTTTCTTTCTCTCTCTCTTTCTTTTTTTTTTTAACAACCACCTGGGAATGCCCCCTTCAGGGAGGGACCTGGGGCTGAGGTTTCTATAAAGCTGAGCAGAGCTCTCAGTCCACTCAGGGCCTGCCCCCTGCCACCAGCCTCCTCACTTTCTCCAGTCGCCTGGCTCCCTGCTCCCCGCACTGGCACCATGATTGGAAAGGCCACCATGATAGGGAAAGCCATCATCCTCTCTACCTGTTTCGTCGTGGCTATGACCTTCCCTGCATTACCCCGGAGTAAGTGGACCATTGGGAGGTCTTTTGGAGAAGAGGGCGAAAATATTTTCAAGGCTTGTGCACCCGCGTCTGGGTACAGAGACAGAGAGAGAGAGAGACAGACAGACAGACAGACAGACAGACAGACAGAATGCTGCAGTGAGCATTTTAAAGTGAAACGGGTACAATTTATATTGACTTGTTCTTAAGGTGGGGATGGGAGGCTGAGCTCTGAGGCCTTAGAGTGGCTAAACGAAGGTTTGGGTTGTGTTTGAATTGACATCGTAAAGGTGATAAGGCCTGTGGCCAGGCCAAATGGGATTGGGGTAGGTGATTAGAGAGCTGCTAAGGGTTTTCTGTGGTCTCCGTTCACTACTGGTTGCTTAGGAGGCTTTATTTTATTTAATGCAGGTTAAAAAGTTCTAGGGTGTATTATCATTTCGTAGTAGAGTAAAATTCAAAGTGCTTTAGTCCAGCTCAGTCACATGCGATGAAGATCAGTGGATCTGGAATGGAAACTTGCGAATCACACTGAAAAGGAAAGAAATAGGTGTGTGTCTTCACGGAGGAGAGAGAGGAAGCTGCCTGCCAAAGGCTTTCTTTTCTCATCCTTCCTGAATTCAAATCGATTCCTCAAAAGGAGGGTTGTTCATTCTTTTGTACCTACCATAATGGTTACTTTCTCCCATCCTCTTCCTCCCAGGTCTCCCTTGGTAGCTCTCAATTTATCAGATGCTGGGTTCGAGGTTCTTTACCACATGTGAATGGATGGTAAAGCAAAGCGACTAAATTAGAGAGCCGATGATTTTGGCTTTATTGGCAGAGTGTCCGTAGTCTGCTTAACTAGGCAGCTAAATGATTGTTTATTTTTCACCATCGCCCAAAAAGACTCTGGTTGAACACTCATCAGGCCTACATCATTATGATGCTTACACGGTTAGCAAGCCCCAAAATGTCTGCACTGGGCACCGGATGGGACAGACTAGACCTTAAATGAATAAATAGTAGGAGCAGTCCATTTTAGAGTCAATTCTATTTTTTATATTAGTTTTAGGAATAACTGTTTTCCTTGCTCCTCGCCCTTCTTTATTTTCATTTTAAGTTTTCAGAAACCTGGAAGGATTCTAGAAGGGGAATCTTTGGAATGTTTATTCTGTTCCAGTCTGACTAATTCCTATTCAGAGGCACGATATCAAATGCTCCTTCCTGAATGGACTCCTCAAGGAGGGTGGCTAGGGGACACTGAGCAGACTCCTGGGAGCCAGTTGGTCTTCTGGACTTTCTAGCAGTTGTCAGAAGACAGACCTGTGGTGAGGCCACATTTGATTCAGCGTCCCATGCTATGTCCGTGTTTCCCCAGGGAAGATCTAGCTGGGAATGGCAAGGGCATGGCAGGGTGAAGTGTTCTTGCTAAAAAGTCCTTGTGAGCTGTTCTTTTCTTTTTGGCTCCTCTAGACATCGATGTTGACTTAGATACAGACATTTTAAATAACTTAGAGTCACAGGCTAAGCTAAAGCCGACTTCTGATGCAGAGTCAACTGCTGACCTAGAGTCAACCGCTGCCTTCGACCCCACTGGCGGCGTGGAGCCGACCCCTGCCCTCCACCTCACCGGTGGCATGGAACAGACCACTGCCCTCGACCCCACTGGTGGCATGGAGCCGACCCCTGCCTTCGACTTCACTGGCGGCGTGGAGCAGAACACTGCCCTCGACCTCACTGGTGATACAGAATTGACCACCAACGTTTTTCTGGAAAATACACATGCTTTCAGTAAGTAAAGGCTCCTGCTTCAGAGAAGGCTGGGCAGGAGTTGGTGGGCTCCCGATTTTTGCATTTTTGAGGGAAAGGCTGCTTCCTTCTGTGTGCTTGATGAACAGTGTGACCACACCCATCTCCCATTCTGTTTTCCTAGAATTGTCGACCGATATGGACTCAAAAGCCCTCAGCTTTGTGGAAGAAGCCTTTGAGATGGCCACAGGTAAGGATTTCTGTCTTCAAAAATGCAGAAATTTCTCCCTGCCTCCCTTTCCTTATTTATAGCTCACTGCCTAGCAATGTCCTAGGGTAAGCTGCACATTTGGGGATACTTTTGTTTCTTTGTTCTCTGAGGTGGAGTAAACCTTGCCAAAAGTTCTTTGAAACTTGAGGAAAACTGAAGCATTTTCCCAGAGTGTCAGGAGATGGAACCGTTTGAGTACCATCAAGCTCCAGCCTACACATCTCCCTGACCTGGTTTCTAGGCTTAGTCTTCTGGACGAGCTTCTTATCTCCAAGGGGTTGATGGATGTGGCAGCAAGAAATAGTTCAAGGGTTTCCTCTTCTTTTCCAGTTGATTTGATTCAATTTACACAGGGAACTTTTTGAATGAAGATTATATAGATGTAAATCTTATTTGAATTTGGGCTGAACAGAAGAAAAAAGGGATTTGGAAGCTTCATAAGAGAAGTAGTGGTCCTGTCTCTGTCCATCCTTCTCTCAGGCCTTCATCTTCTTTCATTTTTCTGTCTGTCCCTTAGCCAAGGGGTCATAAGATTTCAGTGATTTCTGTCACAGTAAACAAAAATACTGTGGGGTACCTTTGATTTTGCTAAGAGTGAGCCTTGGGCCTTATCTACCAAAGCAAATTTTTAAACAATCTGATTCTTATATCTACAAGTAATAGCAAACATTCATTGAGATTTACTATATTCCAGGACTGCTCCTAGTATAATGGGAGAATATGGTTGCAGGACTCTAGTTATTGTATTTTAGTGGAGTCTGAAGAGCCTATTAAGAAAAGGTTATTTTCTGGCCTTAAATTCTTCCTTTTCCATTAATGATCTTCCTCATAGACTATATAGCATTCGCAAGATGAAGCTCTATCTCAGTATTGTGTTCTAATTATCCAAACTGTAATTGTCGATTAATAAGTTAATGGGAGTTAATGCTATGTCTCTCCCCCACTCTCTCATATTTACCTTCTTTCCATGGGACATCAGGAAAATTCTCATGTTTGACTGTAAGAGCAAGATGAAGCCTCATGGCTGAGATCCATCTTGCCATTTCTGCTAACATACTGGACCCCACAACCTGCTTATCAAGGGATATTTCTGACTGTGGCAATTACCAATAAACTGAGCATTTTTTTCTTTTTGGTAATGCCTTTATTTATTATTCCAGTTTTATCAAGATACAATATATATGACACTATAAGTTTAAGGTGCACAATATAATGACTTGATAGATGCATGTATTGAGAAACTTTGGTGTTTAACAGGAAGAGAAAATTCATGAAGGTTTTAACCTTTTAAATTAAAAAAAAATTACTTCCTTATTTCTAGCAAATATCACTGGTGATTATTTGGAAGAGCCCATGACTGGAGCACCAGGTAAGACCAAAAAGCTTTGACTTTTATTTGCATATTCTTGGTCTTTGAAGGATTTTTTTTTCCCCCTTCAAGGCTTTCCAGGACAGACTCAAGAAGTGGGATGCTGTGAGGCACTCTGCTCACGTTTGCACCCTTCTTAGCCAGGCGCCATGTTCACTTAGCTGAAGTCACTTTTGGGGAGGAAGATAAGATATAACTCTTGCACATGAAGATATGATCAGTTCAGGTGTTACCCTCAGGGACTTCTAAGTGTGAGTGGAGAACAGCCCTTAAACCAATTCCTTCTCATGGAATGTGTTTCCATTCCATTTTCTCTGTCAAGATTGTGGGCATGGCAGAATGCATTGGTGTTTGGGAGATGGGCAGTTTTCTTGCCACAGATTCTGTAGGGTCCTACATTTATTTACTAGGGCTACTTGAGGCTGTGAGCTGAATGCTAGATACACTGTGAGTGATAGTTACTGGAAGAGAATCAAAACCATTTTTACTTAATTGCAGATGAACTCGGCTCCCCCATGGAAAATGATGAATTCTTCTAAACACTTGTGTGTAAGTTTCTTCTCTCTTTCCTCAGCCATCTTATTAGGTATTTGACAACATTTTTGATGCTGGTTTTAATCACTGGGAAAGGATTCTAAACTTAATGGCTTTCCTGAAAACTGAGATCAGCTATAAAACCAAATATGAAAGTTAAAGACAGCCTCTTTTCTCTTTGAGGTTTACCTTCCAAGTCTAGTTGTCCAGATTTTTAGTAATCAAATAGGCATAGGATAAAGAAGTTCTCTCTCATGATTTTTCCAAGATTTCTTTCTCTCTGTCTCTCTAGGATGTGGATCCCAGTTCGGTTCATGGGATCTTATTAAGAGAAACCCTTAAAAAGAAAAGGCATTCAATTTTCTGATTCCTAGAACATATAATTCTATTAAAAATGATAAAGCTTTGGACTCTGACTCAGGAGGTGCCAGTTTTAATACGTGGCCTCACTCTTGGTTTTTTTTTTTTTTTTTTTTTTGATCCAATAAAGTGATTTCTTCATGCAATAAAGTAATGGATACCCAGAAAGCATCGTATATATCTCACTTAAGGTATGAGGAGAGGAAGGGAGAATAAGGAATTAGACCTTAAAGAAATTCAGTCACATGTATAAAGGCATAGTGAGAGGTGGGAAAGATGGGTCTGATTTTTTGAGCACCAGCTTCTCTTGTTTCTCTTGCTAACACCTGTTTTCGTTTGTTTGTTTTTTAGGAAAAAAAAGCACATTCTCCATTGGCTGTGTACTTGGCTAACCACAACTTTCTAAGAAGATTCTGAGTGGAACAGTCTATTATTCTATTATAGGAGTTTGAATAATTATAAAAAACTAGTGAGACGTAGGGTGTATCCCACTGAGAATAAACAGTTGTTCACAGACAGAGGAAGCGTATTTCTTAACCATGTCTTAATTTGATATGGGATTAATAAATGTTCATTCGAAATGAATTTTGAGAGGGGTTTTTATTTCATGAGGTAACAAACCACTTAGTTGCCTTGTATCAGTATTAATAATTATGCTATTCTTTTTTATAGATATTTAATAACCAAGCTCCAACTCCTGATGGTCATAAGAAAGCATGAAATGAACCCATGGAAAGCTGTTAGCTTTTCTAGTTCTGCTAGAAAATTTAGTAGCTTAAGACAATACAAACCTATTATTTTACAGTTTTGTAGCTCAGAAGTCTGCAAAGCATCTCACTGGGTTAAAAACCACATGTGGGAAGCTCTGAGATCCTTTCTGAAAGCTTTATGGAATAATTGTGTTTTTTTGTTTGTTTGTTTTTTGGCCAACTTTCCTTGGCCCGCTTGCATCTTTAAAACTAGCAATGACTGGTTGATTCTCACATTACATTACAGAGTCACTGAAGCTGACTACTACTTCTGTCTTCCACATTTAAGGACCCTAAGAACACACTAGGTCCCCACCCGAATAATTTGGGTTAATGCTCATTTCAAGGTTAATTGATTAGCAAACTTAATTCTCTTTTGCCTTGTATTTTAACATGTTCACTGATTCTGGAAATTAGTAGGTGAGAAAAATCAGGATTCACAGTTTTTTTCTTTCAGCTCTTAAAAAATATTGTGCCACTTCCTTCTGGTTTTCATGTTTGATGACGTTTTCTGTTGTTTGTATTGTTTTTTTTTTCCCCCTCCTGTATATGAGTTGTTTCTCTTGCTGTCTTCTAGGTCTTTTTTTTTTTGTCTTTATTTTCAGATATTTGATTATAATGTGTCTTGGTGTGGCTTTCTTTGGGTTTATCTTGCTTGGAGTTTGCTTGCCTTTTTAAATTTTTAGGTTTGTGGGGTTTTTTGTTTGTTTGTTTGTTTTTTGTCAAATTGGGGACATTTTCAGTTAGTATTTGTTTGAGTTCTTTCTCAGGTTTGCCATATTTCTCATCTCCTTCTGGGACTCAGATAACATGTATATTAGGACTTCTGTTATAATCCCACAGGACTCTGAGCTCTGTTAGTTTTTGATTTTTTTTTTTTGTCTATTTTTTCTGTTGTTCAAATTGGGTAATTTCTATTGTTCTACCTTTAAGTTCATGGATTTTTTTTCCTTCTGCTATTGAGCCCATCTATTAAGTTTTAAAATTTTTATTATTAGAATTTTCAATCTAAATTTCCTTTTTGTTCTTTTATACATTTCAATTTCTTTGCTGAGATATTCTATTGTTTTCATTTGTTTTAAGCACTTTTTAAATTGCTCATTGAAGCATTTTTATGATGGCCACTTTAAAATCTTTGTCAGATAATTCCAACATCTCTGTCATTTTCACTCTGGTAGCTACTGATTATCTTTTTCATTCAAGTTGAGATTTTTCTGATTTTTAGTATAACAACTAAGTTTTCATTGAGACAGGACATTTTTGGTATATTGAGACACTGAATTTTATTTAAATCTGTCTTAGCTGGCTTCCTCTGACACTACTCCAGTAGGAAAAAGGTTGGGGTACTGCATTACTGCTAGGTAGGGGTAGAAATACAGGTTTCCTCTTCAACCTCTGTTGACATCCAAGCAGGGGAGGGGTTTTTTATTGTTGTTGGTCAGGGAATGGAATTCTGGCTTCCCACAAGGCATCCTCTAATACCACCCTGTGCAGGAAGGGTAAGAGTGCCTCATTACTCTTTCCCATGTAGTCTCCACTGATACTATCCCAGTATGGAAAGGAGGGTGCTTCTTTACTCATGGATGTGCAGAGAAGCCCAGGTTCCTCATCTAGCCTCCATCGACAACATGGGGTAGGAGAGTGAGGAGCTCAAACTCCTAGGTGAAGATGAAAGTTCCAGTTCCTACTCAGCCTTGTCTGACACCACTCTGGCAGAGGGTTGGGGCACCTCGTTACAGCCTGATGAATGTGGAAATTTTAGCTCTCCACTTAGGCCATAGCTTTTTCTGCGGTGTTTGACTATAGTAAAATGGCTATTTTCTAAGTGTTTTCTGCCTTGCTAGGTTGGCTGTTTCCGGGTCCTTTGGTTAGAAAGAATAGGCTTTTGTTGGGGCTTTTCTTTTTTTATCTGTACATGTTGGTATTTCTGCGTTGCTGCCTTTTTCTGCTGTAAGTTAGGAATTTATAAGGAAAAAAAAGAGGGAAGAAAGAAAAAAGAAAAAAAAAAAGAAATCTAGAGAACCCACCATCATGTTGTTTCATGGGTCCCTACCTCATCTACCTCAACTATCTTATTCTCTTCAACTTTCGGTCTTCTTATAGTTATTTTATATATAATGTCCAGGCTTTTAAGTTGTATGTAGTGAGAGAAGTAGGAAAAAATGTGTATACCCCATCTTTCTGGAAGTAATACTTTGTTTATTTTAGATGTAAATATAGAAAAAGCAGGTGATTTTTAGGTGGAACTGGGCTTTGTTTTCCATATTGAAAAAGCTTAGGGATGATTACTTTGAGAAGCCACTACTTGATGTATAGGTAGAGAATAGGTTGATCCTTTCATATGGTAAGGTACAGAATCACTGGGGTTTAAATGAAGAACAAGACTTAGGTATCTTTAACGTTCATAAGCTGTGAGATGATATACCACGATGGGGTCGTTCATTAGCATACTTTTCAGATGGCATTTCCGCTTTTTCTTTTTTTTGAATGCTTCTAGTGCTGAAAAAAAAGGCTACTTGTCAAATCATCTATTTTTTTTTTTGGATAATTTATTATTAGAAAGTTGTGATAAGGAAGAAAGGGCAAAAACACTCCTCGAATGAAAGAATAAATAAGTGAGCTTGTATTTGTTGAACTTTTATTGCCATACACCATGCTAGATAAGTTTACATACATTATGCATGTAACTCTTATAAAAATCCCTGTTAACATTAGCTTTGAAAACATAGGTTAAACTATAAAACTTATACCAATTCTTAACTTTTTCACATAAATCAAGTTTTTCATTATGGAAGGAGAAATTTTCAATGTTGAAACATAGATTAGTGTAACTAAGAAAGAAAAATTTCAATTTAATTTAATTTAATTTTAATTTTAAATAGCTGCATGTGGCTTGTTCTGTGTTAGACAGTGTAGATCTAAAGAAAAAAACCCTAAATATTCAACACCAGAGAGATAATAATATAAAAAGGTCATGTGCAGTCATTAAAAATGTTTGTAAAGTTTTGTGATAACAAGGTGAAAGTTTACTGAATAAATAATGGTAAATAAAAAAGGAAGAAATAACCATGCATATGGTATGATCACTATTATGTAAAATAATGTGTGTAGGATGTAAGGAGAAACAAAATAATATTCAAGTTTTTTTTGAAGTAATAGATAGTGCTGTATCAAGTGTACACTTATTTGTTCATTGAAAAAATGTTTGATAAGATCTGGACTAGATACTCAAGGCAGAATAATGAGCAAAACTGAATCTAGTTTTTCTCTATGGAGCTTAAAGTCTAAAGCCTTGCTGTCTAATATAAGTTTGTGTCATGATATAAAGGTTTTATGTCTGTGCTACACAACATGGTAGCTGTATGGTAGCTGCTAGCCACGTGTGACTATAGAGTACTTGAATCTATCTAGTGTACCTGAGAAACTAAATTTGAAATTTTATTTAATTTCAATTAATTTAAATTTAAACAACCACATGTGGCTTGTGACTACTGTGTTGGACAGGGTAGATCTAAGAAGATGGGTCTATAAATGAAGTAACTACAGTAATGAATATATGATTACAAATCAAAATAGATACTGCATCCTTGAAAGAATAGAATGTTATATAATAATCAACCATAAAATCAAAAGAAATATTAGCTATTGTAAATTCAGTTGATTATAAGTTCAACAGAAGGTAAAGTTAAAGAATTCCCCTATTACATAGAACAAAAAAGCAAAGAGATAATCAATAGATGAGAAAAAGAAAAAAATTAAAAGAGAATTCAACTAAGAAATTTCAAATGAAACAGATAATATATTAAGAAAAAAATGATCAATAAAACACTACAAAACATTTCCCAGAATTTAAGAACGATTCTCCATGTGGAAAGTGTCCAATGCATATCCACATGCCCACTCTTAACATTAGCAGCGTCTGGTGCAGAAATGCAGAAGGAGGCCCGTGGACTATATCCCTAAATATGTACAAGGTATAACTAAGCTGTCACTGAGTTTCAGGTCCTGTTTCCACCTAGGCAGTGTAGCCTGTTCTGTGGAGGTTGCCCTTTTGGCCAAACCGAGGACTAAAGAAGCTATGTTGTTGCCCTGTACTGAGCCTGACCCTGCAAGGTAAGATGTGGGAAGGACAGGCCACCTGCTGAAAGAGCAGGTTGGAAGCTGTTCTGTCCAGAGACTGACCCTCGGTGAAGCTCTGGTGGGAGCCTGCTAGGCAAGGTTTCCACCCTCATGCCTCACATCTGATTTAGGATTTTCTGGAAGTTCTAAGCACCTCCTCCAAACCACACTACTGAGTATAGGAGTTACATCAGAGGAGGGGTGTTGGAGTGTTAGGGGCTGGTAGGGTGGGGAGTGGGGTGGAGAGTGTATGGGAGAATTTATCTGCATAGATGTGCTTTTGGTTGATGTGAGGTGACCAAAAGTTGAGACAAGAGTCATTTTTTCACCCCTCTGATGTACCTCAGGGCAAAAGCCCTGAATTTCTTTTGTTTGTACAATCTCAATCTTGTATCCTCAGTCCAGCAGGTCCCCTGTTCAACCTGAGCTCCTTTGCCATGATCTCCGCTTATTTTATTTACTTGCCAAACTTTTAAAATATTTTCTAGTGAGAGTAAAAGTAAACGCAATTGACTCTCTGTGTGTGTAATGGGGCGGCCCCTTCTCAAATGCCTAGGACAGCAGCCTCTCTTGGAATCCTCAGCGCATACTATAAAAATAGAAAAAAAAAATCCACAGCAATGTATAGCTAATTCAAATTTAGGGATAAAAAGATGATCTTGAAGATTTCAGAGAAAAATAGTCATATGCATAGAATTGAGAATCGGAATGATAGTGGAACCGCTGTGGAAGTCAGAAAATAGTAGAACAGTGTCATAAAAATTCTGAGCAAAAATAATTTTCAATCTAGAATCAACGTATATCCAGTCAGATTATTAATTGAGCATAGGTTAAAGTCATTCTCAGACATGAAAGATCTCAAAATATTTTGCCTCTCTTGCACTTATGTGCAAGAAGATAGGGTAAGATGTACTTTACCAAACAAGGAAAAAAACCAAGAAAGAGGAAGACATTAACTCAGGATGTATGTCATCCTACTTAAGAGGGAGAAAAGGAAAATTTCAGGACAAAAGCAAATTATCCGAGAGGGTGAGGGAAATTTTCTTTAGAAGGACTTCACAGGTCTGTTGGAGGTTTCAAGAAGCCTTAAATGTTTATAGAAAACCAAAGAAATGCAGAAAAAGGTAATTATTAATCGAGGAAAAACAGAATGTTTTTCACGGGAGGAAATGTAAGTGTAACGAACAGGTGATTTTAGGTACAGAGTATTGTTGACATCAAGAATGGAGGAGACCCCTATACAGAAAAGGCAAAAACACTTTCTCATTATAAAAATAGTCTCTACCAAAGATTCGTCAGCCCTGGAGCTGGGTGCCTGACTGTGGGGCTTACTGGAAGGAAGCAGACCTTCTCTGAGATAGCTTTTTATATCAGACTTGTCCACAAGGCAAATATTTGTTTACCAAATCTTTGCTTTTCTCATCCTCCTGTGAATCTTCTTCTTTCCCTTTGAAGCCCCAGACCCCTACTCACTTCCCTGTATCTCAGGAAGGCATCTGAGCCCCGATTGCCTGACCGCCTTTGAGTCTCCTGTCTTTGCGGGACTGGCTCCCATATGTATGTAATGAAATTAGTTTTTCTCCTGTTAATCATCTTATGTCAATTTCATTATTACTCCAGCCAATGCACCTTTGAGGGAAGAAGGACCCCTTGCTCCTTAAAATAAATACTTCATGTGTGGGACCTACAGAAGGGAACTGAGCAATGAGAAAAAAAAAAAATGTGGCTTCAAGGAAGAAGCAGCCCAAAAACACATTCACTTCTTCAGCAACCAGAAGCCGTAATTTTGGAAATTTTCAGGATTTCCTCAGCCTCTGCTGCTCCCTCACATTTCTTACATTTTCTGTGTTACCCTAAAATTACTTGAATATCAGGAAAATTTCTGAAAATAATTTAAAAATTGCATTTGTAATATAGAATCAGAGCAGAGAGGAACAATGAAACTCTATCACTGGGCAGCTTGCTTGTGGATTAAGTAAGGTGTTGGGGGAAGGAAGAGGCAATAGTAGGGTAAAAGAGGAGAGATGTATTCCTGCCCCTAAACGAGGAATGAACCAAAATGGTTTCTAGGAGAATGGCCCAGAGGATGCTTGCAGGAAGCCTCAACGAGAAGAGCTCTTGGATATTCCTGTGCTGTGTTCACAGCCCTCCACTTCCAGATTCATAGTCACAAAGAATGAGAAACGGCAATCAGAAGTTGGATGCTGATGATTTTATTGGGATATCAAAGTCAGACCGTATTATTCCAATGCCATGGCTCTCTTCAGCACTGCTGTCCTCATATCCATTTTCTGAAACAAATGAGCAAAAAAGGAAGTTGAGAGAAAAGACACGCCCTGGCAGGTATTTTCTGATTTCTTGCTGGTACTGAAGTGAAATAGGGGAGAGAGCACCTTCTCTCCCTCTCTCCTTCCCTTCCTCACGACTTTTCCTTCGGTGTTTCTATGCACCTAACAAATAAAATGTTCTGACTTGTTTCTTGCAAGATGAATAAAAAGAGTATTGCTAGGTCGTTTATGTTTTGGTAGCTATCGAAAATGTTCAGAGATATATTTACAAGGGTGGTGACTGTAGCCTATTGTGTAATACTGAAAACCTGAAAGCATCCTAAATGTCCATTGTCAGGGGGTTGGCTAAAGAAATCATGGCACAGCCACATAATGAAATAGTATACAATTGTAAAGCAAAATGGAAAAAAAAAGAACAGATCCGAAGATCAATATATCTCTATAAACTGATATGGAAGTTTTCTAAGAAATATGTTAAAGTGATCAACGTATAGATTTGGACATAAAGTATGATATCATTAGTGGAAAAAGAGAATCTATATGTTTAAATAGGTATACATTTTTTAAAGAGGATGTTCTAAAGACCTAACAGAGTGGCTTTTGGGAAAGGTAATGGGGAGGTCAGAAGAGATATGCCTCTAATATTTAACTTTATTGCTTCTGTTCTGTTGGACATTTTTTTTAACTTGAGCATATATCAGTTTAAAAGTAAATATTTTAAACACTAGATAACTTTTAGTAGCATAAAATTAAAGTATCGTTTTAGAGGGACACTTGACCTAAGAGACCTCGTGTGAGGCAGAACTGAGCAAAGTGTGGTCAGATGGACCTTGAGATGGGAAGCCATCGAGCCAGATGCGGTAAGGACCAAAGGGAAAACACTGCTCTACTTGCTCATGACGCGCTCATTTGAAGAAGCGCAATCACTGGGGAAAAGGCAACTTATGGGCGTCATTTCTCCAAATCAGAACGACCTTGGGCAACTTGTTAAAAATACAAGGTCTTGGTATTTATTTCTAGGATCTGAATAGGAATCATTAAAAATGAGGTCCAGAACGAAGCAATTTCTGTTTTGATTCATTGGCACACTAAAGTTTGAGAACTGTATGAGTTAGGACCTTTGATGGAGGGTGAACTTGAACATACCTGTCATCAAATTCGAAATGTCTAGTATCGCCAGCCTTGGCCAGGATTAGGTTGTCTGCCTCCTGGTCGGGATGGTCTCTGTTGATTTCCAGGAAAAGGTTGGGGAGGATTTTGCTGTTGGCCTCCTGGTCGGGATGGTCTCTGTCGATTCCCAGGAAAAGGTTGGGGATTATTTTGCTGTTGGCCTCCTGGTCGGGATGGTCTCTTAGCTTGGTTGTCATCATCTTGAAGGTATCTCGGTGGTGAATTTATAAGAAGAGGTGGTCCCTGATCACCCTGATCTGGGTCCTCATTTGAATTCTCTACATCAGAATAGGCATGGTAAGAAGAGATAAAATTAGTGATGAAAGACTCCTCTCTCATTTTGATCTCTGATTACATTATCACATAGTCCTTTTTCCCCTAGAACCCTCCTCTCAGCTACCAACCTCCCTCCTGCTCACTGCTTCCTTTTATTGTATTCTTCTTAATTTGTACATGCCAGTGATTGGAAGTCTTATTTCTTTGTTACTGAGACAAACAAATTTGGTAAAAAAAAAAAAAAAAAAAAAAGTTCTTGAATATCTTAGCATTTCCAGAGGAGAGTTTTCAAAAACAGAAGAGAAGCAAAGATAAATCAATGTCAGTTGTGTGGCCAGTTATATTTTGCACCACTGACATAACTTGTCAACCGTGACTCCAAGTCTGGTCGCTTGAGTCTCATATGGAAACTAGACCTGGTTCCTCAGGGTCAAAGGCTAAGATAGAGAAATACTGAGAGAAAGAGAGAGAGAGAGAGAGAGAAGAGAAGAGAAGAGAAGAGAAGAGAAGAGAAGAGAAGAGAAGAGAAGAGAAGAGAAGAGAGAAGAAAGAGAAAGTGATGGCCCACTCAGGGTTTACTGAATAACTGTGGCAAAGCTTTTTCAGCTATAAGGACACAATTGGGTGGAGAAATACAGAGAAAGAGGAACCAGGTCCAACCCCCCCCCCTTTTTTTTTTTTTTGCATTTTTTTCTTAAACTACATATTGATAGAGAAAAAAACTGGATTAGAGAAACGAAAAGTTTCTGAGGAAAAAAAAAAATGGAAGGAAAGTTGATTGCAGATTCATAGGCATTTACCTGGTGCTCCGGCATCATTTTCTTGAGAGGCGACATCTAGGAGAAGAAGCACAAGATGAAGTGAATCTTTCAGGGCTCACACGTGTTCTGCAGAGATAGGAACACTCCCAACCACGACTTGTCTATCCCCTCAGTTACCCTGTCAGCCACTGTTCATGATACTGTGGGAAAGGGAGGAAGATGCAAGGGTTGCTGTGCTGAGTATCAACCACAAACTAGAATAGGACATTTTTTGTCCTCCCTAGGATCTGTCAAACCCTAATGCTAATATAGGTTAAGTGCTGTGGTATTTCAATGTCGGCTCTCTTTCTTCATTATACACTTTACTTATGTTAACATGCTTTCCTAAGAGGAGTGACCACAAGCAAACATTTGGACTCAGTCTTCTACATATCAGTCATGGCACACTGAAATGTTACATGTGGGTGGGAGAAAAATGACAAAACGAGCCCCAGGATCTTTATATCTCCATGGAGAGAGAGAGAGAGGAATATTGTCGTGTTCTCTGTGTCTGAACTAGCTCCAATGGGGGCTTATCTCCTTCATTTACACGGTGCCCCCTGGACGGGCCACCGTCATCCACTGTCTCCTTTGCCCATTGTAACATCTTCGTGAGTGAACTTCCCTGTATCAGTCCTGCCATACCCTGTGGTAAACTTTTTCAGGAAGTCTTTTAACCTACCCTACTGATAAATTAGTGGCTACAATTATCATATAAAATAGTATGAGACCCCCTTGAAAGCCTCAACAGTATTCCATTTTTCAGTCACTTTCAGCGTAGTCAGAGAGACCTCTCTAAAAACACGAGTCTTACCTTGTCATTCCCTTATCAAAATTCTTTCTTGGGTTCTAATCATACTTTAACTAAGGTACAAGGCCTTAGCATGAAATGTGGACATGACTGGCCTATCTTTGTCTTAAGAACTGTGCGGCCCCATCTTTCCCCTCATTTCCCTCCCTCTCTACTCCCTTCTTCCCTGCAGTGTGGTCTCCCAAGCCCCAAGCAGAGTCATAGCACGCTCCTCGACCCCTTATTCTTTTTACCATTCTCTGCATTCTGAGCTGAGCCAAGGGCCAGCAACGCCGCTAAAAGGAAGACCAGCAGCATCTTGGAAGAAGCTCTGAAGTTGGTCCCAACTCTGTGCTGGGAGGAACCCAGACATTTCCTTTATAAAGACAAGCAGTACAAAGGTATCTTTGAGTTCCACACTGGTTGAGCCTCAGCACCGGATAGGTTGGATTATAATTTGTTCACATCAAGTCTACTGTATTCTCATATCATTTTGGGACTCAGTCCAACAGGATGGGGTAGGTAGGTACAACATGTGACTTAGGTAAAGTTTTCAAAGGAGCAGTGCCTATGCAATCAGTATAGATATGAGAATTGTTTTGTCTTTATTTGATTTTCAGTGTGTTTGTTGAAACTACTTTTCTGTTCTGTTCTTCCATTGTGGGGTGTGTGCGTGTGTGCGTGTGTGTGTGTGTGTGTGTGTGTGCATGTGTGTGTTGGCAGTGATCCTATAGCTGAAAGTGAGGATAAGTCAGAATTTATGGCCATAACTCCAAGATAAATGGGGTGCGTGTGTACCTAGGTGTATGATATTTAATTAAAACTTTTGATGCTATATTGCTCATTTCTGTTCAACTTTGAAATTTTGAGGAAAACATACACTTGGGCAAAAGAATGGAAGAACATTGACCTTCAGCTGCTCGGGTCCCCAGAGCTTATCCACGATTATCTGAATCTGGCTGTGATCTGGAAAGTCTTAGTGTGTAGAACGCAGTTGAATTAAAACGTTCTATTATTATTAGTATACCCGGGAGCTGTGATATTTAGTGAAAGCTAAGGTGGATGCAGAATCCACCATGAAATTTCTAGAATGGAACAAAACGAATGCACAGTTCCTAGAATGAATCATGCTATTTGATGTTTCTGAGATTTCTTCCACATTTCCCTCTTTTAGAACCTTTTATAAGATTTGGTTTAGGCCTTATTTTTTCTAAATGTTATTTTACCACCCTACTGATGAGTTAGTGGCTACAATTATCCAATAAAATAGTCTGTGACCCCCTTCAAAGCTTCAATTGTATTCTATTTTTCAGTCCTTTTCTATGTTGGAATCTGTTTTGATTTTTTTCAGATTGTTCTTCAACATAGAGCATTATCTCAGCAATATTTAGACTCCCATTTCTCCCCACTCTCCTTCTGAATCTTATTTTTCGATATTTTATTTCATTAGCCAATCTACCCTGTTTTTTTTGTTCCTCTTATATCTGGCTTTTTTTTTTTCTTCCTATGCATTTTGGGAGAATTCATTTTTGGAATTCTACAAATCAAAGACTATATTTTACTCTTTATTATTTTGTTGCTTTAATTTAAAAAAATTGTCAACAATCTATTGTGTTTCCGAAAAGGTCTTTATAGGTTGCCTGCATTTGTTGCTCTTTTTCGCTGCTGACTATTCTGTTATATCGAGTACTCATCTGCTCATCCTTTTCATTGAAGAGCTAGATTAGTCTGTATCATCAGCTGCTATTTATCGAAAGCTAGAGGAGGTATTATGTTATTGTTCAGTTTTTGTGCAGGGCAGTGGTTATTTGAGAATAGTATTGTTGGGATATCACAAGGAAGACCATGTGGCTGGGAATCCAAAAGACAAACCCTTCACCAATGTGAATGAGTGAATCCTGCGCTATGAACATGAGTATCTGAGTCTGGTTCTTTCTAAAGGGTTGTCCATAAAGAAGCAGTACAGGAAGTCTTCTCCACACAGTAAGGCTTGCTACACACAAGCCTTACCGTGCTTGTCCCTCTCTATGTTCTCTCTGACCGTGCTCTACTGTTTGCTTGTTCGTTATTTGTTTATTTAGAAAGTGAGGGGGAATGAGGTCCAGAAGACAAAAAGATGGATTGGTGTTAGGTGATGATTCAGGTACGACTTCTTCTGAGGTCTTAAGAGTCAAGGTGAGAGAAAGTTCTTTTCTGAGTATATAACTTTGTTTTAAAATCATGACCACATTTACACACGTTCCTAGTTTCTTGGTCTTCTTTTTCATGTAATCATATTCATATAGATTCATTTTCTTTTTGTAATTAGGAATACCATGGCAATGAAGATCTTGCGTGTGCTTCTTTATGCACTCTTCTGAATTTCCCTGGGGAGGCATACTAGCATTGGCTAAATTTGTGGATGCCTCTTTTAGCTGGGGCAAATTTTGATTCTTTTAATCATAAGATATCTAAAAGTTGAGAAAGCCAAGGGAGAGAGAGAAAGAGTCTGGCAAAGTTGTCCTTCAAAGTATATATTTATATATGTCGCCTCAGAGTTTTCAGTTTTTGTTGGCGAGCGTCCCCCGGAGTCTGCGCCCCAGAGTTGGTCATTTCTCACCAGTTGGAGCTGTAGAAGGAGGCATCGTTTGCCATCCCTTTGGTCAGGCGCCTGCAGCCTCAGCCACCACTGTTTCAACAATGTCCCTGGTGTTCTGAATTTTTATTACTCTTCATAGAGAGGGAAAAACACAATTTTTTTTATATAGGATATAAAGTGACAAAGCTCCTTCATGTTTTTAAGAGGTAATACAAAGCACAAGGTAACAGATATTCTTTAAAAAGGCATTTCGTCAAAGTGATTTATGAATGCCTCACTTGTCCTCAAAGTGGCCGTGTAACTTTTCTTTCAGAATGAGGGTTTTGTTTCAGCCGGTATATAAACACTCATATATCCTAAAGTACTTCCGTATCTTGTTGATTTCAAGATGCACATTTTAAAATATCATCTTGGAAACTGGGATGTAGCAGATTATATTTTCCAAAGATGGGCATAACACTGTTTCTCATCTATGTTGTCTTCTTACAATAGGGCTTCTCTCTTCAAAGGGGTAAGGTCTGTGTGTCTCCCCCTTGAAGTGGGTGGAACGTTGTAACTGCCTTGACCAATCGAGTATGTCAGAAGTGGTGTTTAGTGGCTTTTGAGTCATAAAAATGCCACGTGCTTCTAACTTGTTCTCTTACGAACCGCCTGCATACTGTGAGGAAGCCTTAACAAGCTTCTACGTAGAGACCACATAAGGAGTCCAGGTGTATGTGTTCTGGATGAGAGCTCAGCCGAGGTTCTAGCCTACAGCCAGTAGGAATTGCTAGGTGTGTGAGCAAAGATGATTTCAGGTGATACTTGTGTCCATTTGAGCTGTCAGCAAATTTAGTCTTGTTTCAGAAAGTTTTTCCTACTTCACTATATTTACTGTTTTCCCCCTGAAATCTCCTGTGTCATCATTTTGTTAAAACCTAATAAATGGATTATTAAAGAGGGACATATAGTTATTTAAATCATATGGACTTTATATAGGTCACTGGTACACACAGAGATTATAACTCTCATTTGGAACTCATAGGTCTTCCGAAAGAAGGTGTCCTCCAAGAGCACATTACATCTTTCTCCTTTAAGTCATCTACTTTACCTGTGGTTCCCTTTACCATGTGTTCTGCATTTTTTCCTTTGGGAAAATCTATCTATCCCTTCATAAATTATTTCTGCTGCTCAAGCTCTTGTTATGACTTTTAAATGAAACACCTGAAGCTTTAGCTAGGCACTTAGGAGAATTTTCTATGTAGTCGCTGCCAGCCCGAGGGGAAGACATAAAGTCCAGTGCCCTGAACGTTGATTCCAAAAGAGCATTTCAGAATCCCTTCCATGGTTCCCTGTGGCTAAATGTCCACAGCTTTTTTAAAACCTAAGATAGATAATGCCACTAAGGCAAGTACTGATTTTAATCAGAGACACACAATATAGTTTCACATGAGGAAAGTCAATGCGTCCTTTGATCGCTTTAAAGATATGTCCACCTATTATTCCATAATCCTCCTTGCAAGTGGTAGAGCTTAATATCCTTCTTCTTGATTGTGGGCTGGACTCATAGTGAATAGAATAGGGCAGAAGCGATGGGAAGTCACTTCTTACAATAAGTTACAGAACACCGTGACTTTCATTCTGTGTGTTTTCTTGCTCGGTTGAATTGTGCCTTGCTCTGTGGAAGTCAGCTGCTATATCAGAAGGTATCCTGAGAAGAGAGGACCTAGTTGCAGTATGAGGACAGTCAGCCTATAAAGAGGTCAATGTGGTAAGGAATGTAGGTCTGCCAGCAATCATGAGTGAGTGTGGAAGATCTTCCTCTGCTGAGCCTTGAGATGACTGCAGCCTTGGCCGACAGCTTGATTGCCACCTCATGAGAGACCCTGAGCCATAACCACGGAGCCAAGAAACTCTTGAGCACATAATCCACAGAAACCGTGCAACAATAGATGTGTGTTGTTTAAAGGTGCTAAGTTTGGGGTGATTGGTTGCACGGAGACAAATAAGCGAATCACCTCCTATTAATATCTTGCCCTTTTCAAAGCAGCAACTCCTGCAGGACTCAATGAAACACCTCATGTGTTAAGAAAAACATATTCATTTCCTCCACATGGCTTATTAGAGTCACCACACAGGATGTAATTTCCTTGTTATTGTTAACTATGATAGATACTGCCAACACAGCAATAGATTATTTTAATGTCATCTAATAAATGAAGGAATATGGTATTTTCCAATTTATTTCACCAGTCATATTCTCCATGAGAAGGAGGCGGGGATGGGTAGAAAAACTTTACCAAGGAACTTAAAATCCAAAGATGGTTGATAAAGAAGTTAGAGAACCCACATATCTTCAGATATATTCAAGTTCTCAGAATCAGATGAATTGCATCTTTGATTACAGGAAACCTGTGAATGTCATCTTAAAGTCAGAGAGTTTTGAGACAGGACAAGGAAATGTTAGGAGAGATGGAAGCTTACAGTTAAGCTTGTGGAACCCTTGCCCTATGCAGCATTGCACAAAATAACATCCAAGAAAAAAAAAAAACAGCAGGGAGAAGATTACCGTTAACAGGCTCTCTTTAGAGCTTGATGGAACAAATATAATTTATAAAAAGCCTTATTGGGACTGCAAAAATTAAAAGAAATCCATGTCTATTTTGAGAAAAAATAGGGACTATATTTATCAATTGGAGGACCTACAGATGGAAGGTCTATGAAACGTGTAGAGGGCAAAATCAGGATCTAAGACACCCTCAGATCCAACCTATAGTTAACCGTGTGTGTAGTTCTGTATATGATTTAAAAATGAATGACTCATGCAGTAGTTTAAGCAAAATCTCTTTGTTTCAGTTAACTGCTATCTCAGTATGTGTTAATTGTGTCAGCCAGTATGTAACAAAATGAAATCATATTTAGCATTCAATAACAGAAGTATAGTGACTAGAATATTAGAGTTGTGGATAAATCCGATGCTGAGGGAATGTTTTTCAGATCTGTCCCTTCCATATCATGAGGTTAACCAGTCTTTTCTGTAGATGATTGTGAATGGGCCCTGTGCCCTCCTAGAGCTCCACCTGAATAGATTCTCATCATTCAATAGGATCTCAAGCCTGAAGAGCTAGATGAAGTCCAAATTTTCTTTTCCCACTGCAGTTTAGCAATCTTGTTGTACAGAATTCTTTTTTTATATACTGATTTTGTTATATTATTGTAAAAGCGTTATTTAACCCATTAACTTTTCCTAACTTTTTTCTTCCAGTAATGGGAATAATTATTGATGTAGTATGACAGAATACATATCAGAAATAGTATCCCCAATGAAACAACATGAGCATCAGAGGAGGAGTTCGTGAGGTTCCTGCCAAGGGTGCGGTCAAACTTAAAGTGTTGCAGAAAAATCATGCCGGAGAGAAACCAAGCACCACTCAGAGCGTTGAACTTCGGATTTTTATGCCTTAGTCCCAGAAGAGCTAGCGCTCTGAAGACCTGGGCCCAGAGCTCAGGGGTAATCTTACTTTTATAGGGCTTATTGGCAGACAAGCAAAGGAGATATATCTGTTATCTAGTCAGAACAAGCAAAGGGGAAGGTGAATTTTCAGTTGATCTCAAGGTCGCCCTGCCCTTTGGCCTATGGGGCAGGCATGTCTACAGAAGCAGAACAAAGAGCTGATTATGAGGTGAGCCATTTGAGTGGAAAATTCCACTTCAATTCCCCCCCTAGGCCAAGAAAATCAACCTCTTGATTTTCTTGGCCTAGGGGCTGGAATAAGGGTGGTTCGGATGTCACAACCATTTGTAGCTTTATATATTCCAGGCATGAGGAGACAAACTTGAGAAGACAGTTCAGGATGCAGGGACCAAATAAGAGAGCTATGAAGAGCATGAGGAGAGGACCTACAAGTGGGAGAGGCCAGGATCCCCAACTCCATATTCCGGAGCAGAACCCCTATGACTTATTCAATTGATGGCAGATTTTTGAGGTTCTATCTACAAGCTTCCTGACTGCGTCTCTAACTATACCAGAATGATTAATGTAAAAATGACATTCTTCTTCTAAAAATAAGTGCAACCCTCTTTTTTTTGGCTATTAGAAGATCAAGTCCCTGATGGGTTTGTAAGACTACTCCTGCTAAGAACCTAATTGACTCTGCAAAGTGACAATGCTTTTGGATATGTCTTCTCGTTTGGTTCTCGTGTGTGTTAGAGGAATGGTTATAGACTGGTTGTTGTGAGCAATGTTTATTTCAGGAGCCAAGTAACCGGGGTACAGGTCCCTGCCCAGTTAGCCAGGAGACAGAGATATGAATTGCCACAAAGAAAGAACATACCTGGAGTTCCAAGGCGAAAACTCATCTCGATAGTATCACTCAGCCTTCGGCTGTGTTCAGTTTCCCTGCTTGAACTGCCCTTGTGAGGGGTTGGAGGGGTCCATAGGAATTATGCTGAAATGCCCCAGGCATAGTCCCAAATGTCTGCACCCCTGGATTGGATTTTGGCCCATGGCCGGTGTTTTTTTGTGCGCAAGTTATACATCTAGTACTGATCTGGGTGCCCAGGGTTGGGAGCTTGGGTATCTGGAAGCTCCCAATAATCTGCCTTTCTCTTGGTTCTCTCTTCGCTTAAGGCCCGTTGTTCTTCTTCCTTGGTGTATTTCAGGGACAGAGGCAATTGTGTTGCTAGGAGCACCTTAAAGACTGGCTCAGGACCCGTCGTGGCTCTTGGTTGGTTGGCTGCCTCCTTAGCCGCTTGGTCTGCCAGTCAGTTTCCCCAGCTGAAAGGGCCGGTTCCTTACTGGTGGCCCTCACAGTAAATGACTACCATCTGAGAAGGCTTCCAGACTGCCTCTAACAATTGAAGGATTTCTTCTTTGTTCTTGATTTCTTTTCCTCTTGCCATCAGGACTCCCCCCTCTTTATAAGCGGCTCCATGTACATGCAAAGTAACAAAGGTGTACCTTGAGTCAGTATAGATATTGGCCCGTTTCCCTCAGTGTGCCGCAGCTCCTAGATGAGTGCCCATAGCTCGTCCCATGTGCTGACAGCCCTGTGGCAGAGCCTCAGCGCTGATGACCTCATCGGTAGTTGTTATGACATAGCCAGCTTGGCGCTGTCCTTCATGGATGAAGCAGCTCCCACTGGTGGATAATACCAGTTTGGGTTCTGAAGAGGTATGTCAGTAAGGTCCGTCCTGCTTGAGTAGACTTCATCTGTGACCATCATGATCGGGTGTTTTCTCTTCAGTGGGCCGAAAAGTACCAGGGTTCAATGTCCGCACAGTCTCGATGCGGTCACATGGATTTTCGCAAAGCAGTCCCTGATAATGAGTTATCCTGGCATTGGTGAGCTACTTGTGTCCCTGATTATTCATTAATGAAGTGCGAAGAGGTTAAATTCCTGTGTCGTGTCTGGTTGTCCTAATGCTGTGGCACTGGCAAAAAGTCTCTTTATTTCTCTGGAGGCTTTGTCCTGTCGGAGCCTCATTCCAGGGGGTTTTTACTGGTCCAATCTGTGGCCTCGTACTTTGGCTTGACAACTTCAGAGAAACCTGGTATCGAGATCTGGCATTATTTGGCAGCCCTTAGGAATTCGCTACCACTTTCTTAGTGTTTGGCCAAGGTATTAAACAGATGGCCAGTTTCCTTTCATGTTGAAATGTCTCGATGTCCTTCCGAGATGATGAACCCAAGATATCTGACCTTTTGTTTGCAGATTTGAGCCTTCCTCGATGACACCTTATATCCCATGGTAGAGAGTAGGGCCAACAAGGCTCTAGTATCTTTCCAGCAATCTTCCTTGGGTGGGGCTAGCCAGCAACAGGTCATCTACATACTGGAGTAGAGTGCAGTTCAATGTCTCAAGATCTGCGGCCAGTACTTTGCCAAATAGGGTGAGTGAGCTCTTGGAGCCCTGTGGCAGTCGAGTCCAAGTCAGTTGTGTCATTCTCCCGGTGTGTGGATCATCCCACTCAAAAGGCAAACAAAAGGCTGGCTGGCCAGTAAAACCCGAGGCAGAAGAAGGCATCTTTGATATTGAGGCAGGTGAACCAGCTTGCTTGGACAGGTCAGAGACTCAGGCAGGTGTATGGGTTTGGGAGCATCAGATGAATGGTGACCACTGCATTGCCGATGGCATGAAAGTCCTAGATGAGGCAGTAGTTGCTCCCTCTTGCATTCTTGACCGGTAAGAGCAGAGTGTTCCAAGGTGCCAAACACTCAGCTAGAATTCCAGTATCACACAAACGCTCGATCTGGTCCTGAATTCCCAAGCGTGACCCTTTGGCACTGGATATTGCTTTTGTGTGACAGGAGTGGCTCTTGGCCTCAGG